>NC_136071.1:1104988337-1106188337 GCF_964261635.1 Lissotriton helveticus | reverse complement strand
ATATGTCATCCAACCCCTGATCTTGCTTCATCTGTTAGACCATTATAATCCTTTTTTTCAAGGATAGTAACTGCCCCATCAAGGGGTTCTATCTAGAGCATATTCTTAATCATTGGACCAAGAAATCAAAATGTCAAAAGGTGGAAAACAATAAAAATACCATAAACCTACAAAAGATAGAGACGAAAGACCTATCAAGCACGTGTCTAAAACCTTATATGTTAGGGAAGCCTGCCTCCACCCACTTATCCCATATTTCCCAGTATTTATTATGTTTTCCAGATTGAGCAGATACCCTCTGGATGGAATGAATCCATTCTTCTTCGTAGGGGAGCAGGGCAAAATCCATTTAATACAGAGCTCCCTGCGAGCTAACAATATCAGAGTGAAGAAGAGAGGTTTCTGTCTTTTTGTTAGAAGACGGCCGTCAAGCTCCCTTGGTAATACCCCAAAAATTATAGACAAAGTTGTTAATTTTATTTCCAGCCCCATAATATCTGAGATGGTCTTACCCACTTTCTTCCAGTAAGAGTGTATTACCGGGCAGCTACAGAACAAATGGACCTCGTTTACCTTAGCTTTTCCACATTTAGGGCACTTATTTCCCAGTATTTATTATGTTTGCCAGATTGAGCAGATACCCTCTGGATGGAATGAATCCATTCTTCTTCGTAGGGGAGCAGGGCAAAATCCATTTAATACAGAGCTCCCTGCGAGCTAACAATATCAGAGTGAAGAAGAGAGGTTTCTGTCTTTTTGTTAGAAGACGGCCGTCAAGCTCCCTTGGTAATACCCCAAAAATTATAGACAAAGTTGTTAATTTTATTTCCAGCCCCATAATATCTGAGATGGTCTTACCCACTTTCTTCCAGTAAGAGTGTATTACCGGGCAGCTACAGAACAAATGGACCTCGTTTGCCTTAGCTTTTCCACATTTAGGGCACTTCTTAATCTCCTGGTTCCCCATTTTCGATAATTTCTGAGGTGTCCAGTAGGCTCTGTGTACGGTAAAAAGGTGGTTCTTCTTTAAAGGTGCAGCATTTACATATGACCATAAAGAAGACATAGAAACCTGCCCTATATTTTCGAGGTCTTTGTGTAAATGAAGCCGGCATCTCTTCTCCGTTCTGGACAAGTAGCCAATACCACTCTGACACTTCTTTTTGTTTTTGGTTGACGGGAGCATATCTTTAATGCCAAATTAGAGTTCCTTTTTAGCTCTTTACCTATAGATTTTGTCCAGCTGAACAATTGATAATATTTTAACTTCGAGACCGAGTTACCACATAACCCCGAAAGGTGAGGCCAGAAGATAAGTTCTGCGTCAAAAAGCAGTTGTCCCCATGTGATGATACCACAGCTTCGAAGGGGAACCGCAAGGGCATCTTCCCAACACAGCGGCGTACCTGGGGAATCCCAAACTGGAGCGATGTCATTAAAGTACGGGGTTTTTAGAAGGTGTCTCACCTGAGACCAGAGCTTTATAGCTGATGACAAAATCTTCAATTTTACCTTTTTAAAAAATTTTGGGTGGCCAAATTTTAAAAGGTAGCTCCCTGCTTGTTCAGTAAAATCGGTTCTAAGAGCTTTATATAGTGGTGAAAAAGTTTAACTCTCCATCATTAGTTGATGACATTTTTTTAAATGAAAGGCACAAAAATACAGATATAATTCAGGGGTTGCTATGCCTCCATATTCTTTTTTCTTTCGGACTTTCTTTAAAGCTATTCTTGGCTTTTTGATTCCCCACATGAAGCTTGAAAAGAGCACCTGCACTTTCTTAAACCAAATTTTTGGGAAATCTAAGGGGTTGGTATTAAACAAAAACATGTGTATTGGCAAGATTGAACGAATGGAGTTACTGCTGAAAGGAAATGTCTCTTTGTCTGGTCACTGTAGGAAGCTGATTTTGCATGTAGTGTACCAAAATGATGTACACTATGTAGAATGTCCAGACAAATATCACTGATTTACAGCACTTAGCACTTAAATTAATAATCCCAAATGCTCTCTTTGTGGTAGTGTGGGTGAGCAGTTTAGGCTTATTAGAGGGTAGTGTTAAACATTTGTTGTACGCACAGAGTCAATAATGAGACACGCATTCAAGAAGAAACTCGAGACCAATTTAGAAAAATTACACATTTTTATATCATTTTTGACACCAGATTATCGGAATCAGGTAAGTACTTTAGACGTTCTCCATTTTTACAATAGAAACAGTAGAAAATGACTGCGGTCAGATTTAAGGCATGAGTCTTGAACGCGTAAATGTTATCCTATGGGAGAAACACTAGCAGGACTGTTTTTCTGGACTTAAGGTAAGTAGGGGCCAAGGTCCCAGAAAGCACCAACAGTTCAGGTTTACCTGCCCTGGGGTGTCTGGGTGCAGAGGTTCTGTCTGAGAGTGTAGCCTCGAAAGCTACCTGCTAAAGTCAATGAGAAAAGTACCTGTAAGAAAAAGGCTGCAAGTAGAGACCAGTCTGGCAGAACACAAGGATGGGTGCTTGGCTCTTCAGGGTCTCAGGTGCACAGAGACACTGTCACTTTACTTAAGCCCGGGCTGGGGAGCTCGGGTACAGAGTTCTTTTGTTGGGCCGGTTGTTGAGTTAGAGACTCTCATGGTTCTTGGCGTACCTGCAGAAGAGGGTAAAGAAGCACATTCGGGCCAATCTCCGTGTGCAGCTGGCCTCTCTCGAAGTCCCTCGATGTGCAAGTAAGTTTTGGCTGCAGTGGTTTTCCGACTGAACACAGTCAAGCCTTGGTGCTTGCAACTGGCTCCAGTACCTCCGGTATTAGTGCTGGCTGGATCCTGGGAGCCCTGGCGTCCCAAAACTTGGTGGGCTTGGGGGGGTAGACAGTATGCTGTACCAGATGCAGTTGGTGCCTGCTAGTGCAGGGAAGTTGCTCCTCCACTCCAAGGGAGATGTTGCTGGGTCAATAAAGTGCTGGGCAGACCTCCAAGGGTGTGGGGAGGATGTTCCATTTCTGGACGAGTCCGTGTCCGCGATTGTCAGGAGAGCAGCAGCCAGGCAGGGTTTTGTGCTACGTTAGGTGCTGGCCCACAGTTCTCACATTTTAGGCTCTACTTGGTCCTCCTTTTTCTTTCAGGCAGATGAAACCTGGTGTAAGGGGGCCTCCTAAATACTAATTTTAGGGGCATTAAGGGAAGTGAAGGGTAGTAGCCAATGGGCTACTTTTCCCTGGGGTCCTTACACCCCTATATGATCACTTCCTTTGGGGAGTGGGCATAACCCTGTCCCAGAGATCCTAATTCCACCAAAAACAAGATGGTGGAACCCTTCTTTCATGGAACACATCAGCTAGGCCACATTAGGGGTGTGACTAGCCTGGAGGTGCAACATGCCTACTGCATAGCTAATTTCCAGCCTGTCCGGTGCCAAATGGGCCGCAGGGAAGGGGGCGGCATCTTCCAGGTCTGGGGGAAGCCGGGCTGCATATCAAAGGTAGCAGGGGCTTTGAATCCCCTGACCTTGATATGCTAAATCACTAGCCATCCTGCTGGAGTAGGTGTGAACACTTTCCTTCGGCACAGACCTTATTTCTGGCCTTCGAGAGTGCTGACTCTCACCTTCAGAGGGTCATAAACTCGCTGTGGTGGCAGGCTGGACAATACCAGTCAGCCAGCGCACTAGATACTGATAGAATTTCTGGGGGCACCTATAAGTTGCTCTCTGGGTGCATGTCATAATAAATTTAGTACTGGAAACAGTACAGATTTATTAAGACAAGGTGTTGGATACAAAATACTATAGATTTCAGCAAAGACATCATGTAGCTGGGGAACTCGTAATGATCAGTGCCCAGTACATACCCTTGAAATGAAATGAATTCGTACTTGTATAGCACACTTATACCCGAAGGTGTCTTGGCGCTGTACGCATACCGCTGTGGAACCCTTCCAGGCTTTTCCCTGTGAAATACCCTCTCCTGGGCACTCCCAAGGTGAAGCCAGGCATCCCAGCGCTGTTGGGGCCGTTGTGGAGATTAAGCAAGCTGTTGCCCGGAGTTGCAGAGTGGGACCCATGATTAGAATAGGCACCGAGGCGAGAATTATCAGGTCCGAGGAAATTGAGCCCAAGACCCGCCGAGGCGGGAATTGAACCCTGTTCCCGGGCCAGACATCTGCATCAGGGTCTGCCGCTCTAACCATTGAGCCACACTTCTCCACTTAGATGGCTTCCCTGTTCTCTTGCAATATCTAGTAATAGAACTAGACATCACAAGGGCATATCTGCTTAAACAGATATGTCCTTACATAGAATAAAATGCATCCTGCCTTCGCGCTACAAGGCCTGTTGTAGGAGTGACTTGCTTATAGTGTATGGAATGGCTTTGATATGACCCAGTGAGTGTGCCATGTCGTGTTTTCACATGTGGTTTGCATCATGTCACGCAGTCTGCAATGGCAGCCTCCATGCAATTTATATGCGGGTCCCTTAGGGTGGCATATTAGATGCTGCAACCCTTAGGGACCCTCTTTAGTGCCCATGCCCTTAGTACCAGAGGTACCATGTTCTAGGGCCTCACATGGGTGCTAAAGTGTCTGCCAATTGTAACACAATTAGACCATTTTAACTTGTTTTTAGGGAAAGAGCTCTGGTACTGGGGTCTGTTAGCAGGGACCCAGTGCGCATCAGTCGAAAAACATCTATACTAGTGGCAAAAAATGGGGATGACCATGACAAAAAGGGGCACTTTGCAGTTATTTGCTTATTGCTAATATCTATTCACGAAACTAAGCTACTGAAGGCTTGCTGATGGATTATTCTCTCCACATTAAAGACTGGATTGAGCAAGATACCCTCTCAGAATGGATGTTCTTTTGTTTTGAGATATTACTCCAAAACCATTATTTTTAGTCACTTAAAGACATATGTAAATAATCAGAATAGCACTCCGCAGTGCAAATATAAGTCAGTCTGGTTCCACTGGATGAATTTAGTATTCTTTTTTTAATTAAAATATGCCATTCTGATTGTGACATTCTGTGTTGGACTATCTCTTCCACTTATATGGACCTTTATTAGGGTTGATCTAAGGGTCTGATACTAATCCTCGATTTGAACTTTTATGGCAACATTGTTAATTGTAGGTTTCCTCTATAAAGTGATAACTGTTGGCCGGATTATGCATCGCACTACTGCAGTACACCTATTAAACAAGATGTGGATTTTATGTGGTTGAATAAAATAGGAACTTTTTTCATTTGGATAGCTCAGTTCTTGTTGTGCTCTTTTGTTTGATAACTGGAGTTTTGGTTCAGAATTTGTTCTTCCACATATAATTACATTTTGAACCACTGTTCATAGTTCTTTTTGGAGTAGTCACCACCCGCAAAGAGCCTGCCAAGATGCCAGTTGGCATTCTAAAGGGCTTCCTTCTAGTTATAGCTATTTAATTTTTTTTCCGTCTAACGGAAAAATGAAAGAAGTGTAGCTATTTAAGATTCCCTTGGTCTTAGTATGAATATTTAGGTATTGCCTCGTTTGTTGAAGTTTTTTTTGTACTTAAGCATTTTTCCAATGACCATTACATTTGCCAGAAAGACACTGTGGTCATTATGAAGGCTACTGTAGTCTTCCAAACAAGTTAAAGAAAAGGTACTAAAAAATGTGTCTCTTGTAATTCAGTCACACGAGGAATGATCTTTGAAATTTGTCTTCGATGGATATGAAATGTAATGTTCTTGATTTTAGTCATTGTCCCTTCTGAAAACTGACGTTAGCAAAATGGATCCTAGTCCCCTGTATCAGGATTTCCCATTATGAACCAGCACTGATCAAAGTTCTTAGAAACAGTTTGATTCACAAAATGTATAGTACATGTTTTGTGACTCTCACTTTTCTATGTAATGTGTTTTGAATATGAAAATGCATTGGACCTTTCCTCCCATGATCCAACTTCAACCACAAATGCATCTTTTTATGATACAGATAGGTACATCTATGGATGTCCGATCTGCATAATTAAAGCTGTTTCTTTCTTTTTTAGGCATTGAAGGTTGATTTGGTTCCATATTTGCTGAGATTGCTTGAAGGCCAAGGTTTGGAGAATCTGGACAGTCCTTCTTCCACCAAAGCACAGATTGTGAAAACATTGAAGTCTATGACTCGCAGCTTACAGTACGGTGAACAGGTGACTAGAGTTAATGGCCTCTTGTACACTTAGTCCTATGTCTGACTGATTAAAATGTTGCAGAGTACGTTTTTTAGAAGTCCTAGCCACTGAATTGGTTAACCATTTTACTTCGAACAGTCTTTCATCTCTAGGTTACTGTCTGGAATAGGACCTTGGTTTTCTGTCATCAAATTGTGTAACTGTCTGGTGCTTTGAAGCATTGACTTCATGGATTTGTATTTAATCCACTGTTCCAATTGATTTATAAGTGACCATTTCCCCATTTAGAGAGACGTCACATAGCATAAATTACCTCCCTTTCCAGAAAGCACTGTCCTGCACCTGCCTTTTCCTAGCTGTTAACACCAGTGCAGTTGACCTTTGTAAGGCTTTTGAGTGTGCTCTATTTGCTTTGGATGATAAAAATTCACTAGGTGTACCTTCACTGATATGAAGAGTCACGAATTGTAAGTGTCTTGGCTGGCTACCTTCATGGCTCCATTGTTTGCCCAAATTATTGACCCTTTAAAGACAACAATTTGTGTTCATCTTTACTTCAGAAGGAATCTGTACAAAACCAGCTGAGAGAAGGTGGTGTACCGGAACTAAGGCTTTGAGTTTTTGTTTTCCCAGTGGTTAAGAAGAAGCCTAGGGCCATATAAATAGACCTGTTACCATATTCTGCCTGAAGAAAACGTGCTGAACTTCCTCTATAGAAGTAGGCCACCATGGCCTGAAGGAAGAGAAAAGGGACCTATTGATTGATGCTTGCTTCGAGGCCAGTTGTGAAGAAAGGCTACTTAGAGCCACTAGGGTCTGCTTCAAGAGAGAATTATGAGTGTGAGGGAGATGCACAAATAATGTACTTACTGGTGAGCTTGGCCTTCGAATGGTTGGTGTGAGAGAACTGGGAGCAGGGGCTGTAAAAGGGCATTGTATACAGGCCCTATTCTGGGGGCTCAACTTTTAGAAGCCCACCTTAAGGCCTCTGGCGTTGGATGCTTTCCTCAACTCCTCTACAGTCATAGGCTTAATCACAAACTACTCTATTTCTTGGATGTACTCTACCTTTTATCATGCCCTGAAATCTGGCTCATCATCCACACTACTTTCCCACCAACATGAGGCGTTTTTCCTGAGTCCATTCATTGGTTACTTGGCTGCATCCATGTTGGTACGTTGGTTTATCATTAGTGTATAATTGTACATCTGGCCAATCTGCTCCTGCAGTCAGCAGGGAGGCTTAAAAACATCTGAAAGAAACACGTTAGTGATAGATTCCTTACCTTAGAATTACCCCTAGGCGTCAGACTGGATCCAGAAAGTTTTCGGCAGCAGTACCCCTGCGTGTCTAAAGGTGGCGTTGTGCGGCTCAGCGTCCTACATTGGCGTCGTCGTTGCAGAGATGACGTTGCGACAGCTACTTAGACGCCGCCTAGAACGCTGACGTCAGTTCATTCTTTTTCCGCGTAAGCAAGCGCAGATCCGGAAAGAGTGGTACCCCAGTCACTGCTTGACTGTGTTTTTTCATGGCTTTTTGTCTTTTTTTTTTTTAGTTGATCGATTCCTGGTGCAGTAGGGATGCCCGGCTTCAAGACCTACGGACCCGCACCGCGTGTGTCTTTACTACCTGGGGCGCGACCAAGACCCCAAGTTGTGCGCCGACTGCCAGGCCAATGCGCCGAAGACTTTGCGGGAGCAGTCCCGAAAGTTGCTAGAAGTCTGGCAGTCTGCTCCGCGCCGCTCAAGTTCCCGGTCTCGTGGGAGGTAGAGGGACCGGTTGTGGAGCCGCCACCACCATTCATCTAGATCGAAGTCTTCGCACTCGGGGTCAGGTAAGACGAAGCATTCCAGTAAGTCGAAGAAGCGCCATCATTCTCCGACTTCTGGACGTGCGTTTAACGCATTAATAGAAAGGGCAGCACACAATCATGATGTGGAAATGCATGCTGACCCAATTGAAGAAGACTTCCTATTTGACACTTTTTCCACTTCAGAAAAATCAGTCAAAACATTGCCAATGTTAAAGGTTGTCCTTAAACACGCAGGAGACATTTTCAAGGAAACCACAAGAGCAAGGGTTGTTAACCCCAGAATCGAAAGAAAATACAGGCCGGCACCTGTGGACCCTACATATATTAAGGGACAGCTGCCATTAGACTCTTTGGTGGTATCAAATGCTCGTAAGCGTGCCAACTCTCAAACCACTGGTAATGCTCCTCCTCCAGTCAAGGAGTCTAAGATATTAGAAGCTTCTGGAAAACAGGTGGCTGCTCAAGCAGCTAATATATGGAGAATTTCTAATACACAAGCGCTATTAGCCAGATATGATAGGGCTCATTATGACACACTAGACCAACTGCTACAACATTTGCCTGATGCCTACAAAGAGGGAGCAGAGACACTGATACAAGAGGGAAAACTCATATCTAACGCATCTATTAAATGTGCGCTAGATGCAGCAGACACCGCAGCCAGGGCCATCAATAAAAGTGTCATGCTCAGGAGACCTGCTTGGTTACTTATCTCTGGGTTCAAACCTGAAATTAAAACCACATTATTAAATCAGCCTGTAAACCCTGATTATTTATTTGGTCCTGATGTGGGCACAATATTAGAGAAGATTAAAAAGGACACTGATACAGCCAAGTCTATGGGTGCCTTGCAGTCACAACAGTTCAGAGGAGGCTCCTTTCGTCGCTCCGGTAACCGAGGAGCCGCACGAGGCCAGGCATCCCAGCAGACTCCATACAATAAAGGGAGCACGCAGACCACATATAATAAAAACAATAGAGGTGGATACCGTGGCAACAGCAACAAAGGCAGAGGACGAGGGAATAACAACACCAGATCCTCCGCCAATACTAAACAGTGACGCCTTGTCACTGCCCCCAGACCATGTAACACCGGTCGGGGGACGATTACAGCAGTTCCTGCCAGTCTGGGAAAGCATTACCACAGACAGGTGGGTGAGACAACTTATCCAGTTCATCTATTGTCTAGAGCTAACCTCCACTCCACCCATCATACCCCCAAGACACCGTCCTATGTCCGCAGAGCACACACACTTATTGCAGCAAGAAGTCATCAGCATGCTGCAAAAAGGGGCCATAGAACTCGTACCTGTACAGGAACAAGGTACAGGGGTATACTCGCTGTACTTCTTAATCCCCAAAAAGGACGGGTGTCTCAGGCCAAAACTGGACCTCAGGCCCCTAAACCAATACATATTGTCAGAACATTTTCACATGCTCACTCTACAGCAGGTTCTACCATTGCTCAGTCAGGGAGATTTCCTCGCAACACTAGACCTAAAAGACGCATATTTCCACATACCGATACATCCAGCACACAGGAAATATCTCAGGTTTACCATACAGAATCAGCACTACCAGTTCAAGGTCCTGCCTTTCGGGGTGACAACAGCCCCCAGGGTGTTTACCAAGTGCCTAGCGACAATAGCTGCGCACCTGCGGAGGAACCATATTCACGTCTACCCCTACCTGGACGACTGGCTTATCCAAGCAAAGTCAGCCCAGCAATGTGCCAGCCACATGTCCCGCACTATTCACCTCCTACACAGCCTTGGGTTCTCCTTAAACTACCCGAAGTCTCATCTTCAACCCGCCCACGTACAACAGTACCTGGGAGCAACAATAGACACTCTGGCAGCAAAGGCGCAGCCAAACTTGGCAAGAATCAACAGCATTCAATTACTGATTAAAAAATTCAGACCCCAAAACTCGCTCACAGCAAGGGTGTTTATGCAGTTGATAGGCATGATGGCCTCCTGCATCTTCATAGTCCCTCACGCGAGACTACACATGCGTCCGCTACAGGAGTGCTTAGCACAGCGGGGGAACCAGGCTCAAGGACAATTAACAGACGTAGCGTTGGTGACCGGTCGCGCATACAACTCTCTGCATTGGTGGAACCCACAAAACCTTTGCAGGGGACGACCGTTCCAAGAGCCTGTTCCACAAATAGTGCTGACGACGGACACATCTCTCCTGGGATGGGGAGCGCATGTCCTCCATTACACAGTGCTGGACAACACAGCAAAAGAGGATGCACATCAACCTGCTGGAACTGATGGCAATCTTCATGGCAATGAAGGCGTTCAAAGTACATTTGTGCAACAAAGTAGTGTTGATCCGCACGGACAACATGACTGCCATGTACTACATACAGAAGCAGGGAGGGACACACTCTCCACAGTTGTCACATCTAGCGCAAAGCATGTGGAAGTGGGCCATTCAGAGGAACATATTCCTCATGGCGGAACACCTCCCAGGCAGGGACAACCAGATGGCGGACCTGCTCAGCAGACACAGCCACCAGATGCACGAGTGGGAGATACATCCCTCAGTGCTACAACCGTACTTCCAGCGGTGGGGTCTCCCAGAGATAGACCTGTTCGCCACAAGAGAAAACGCAAAATGCCAAAGCTTCGCCGCCAGGTTTCCACACCCGCAGTCTCAGGGCAATGCGATATTGATGAACTGGTCAGGCATATTTGCGTACGCTTTTCCACCAGCCCCGCTCATACCACTAGTGGCACGCAAATTGACAACACTCAATGACCCTCATCCTAGTTGCTCCAACGTGGGCGAGGTAGCCGTAGTACACCACGTTCCTAGAACTTTCCGTGGTGCCTCATCAAAGGCTGCAATTAACACCCAGTCTTTTAACGCAGAGCCATGAAGACATTCAGCACCCAGATCCGCAACAGTTGAACCTTGCGATCTGGCTCCTGAAGTCATAGAGTTTGGTTACCTGAACTTGCCTCCTGACTGCATGAATATTATCAAGGAGGCAAGAAGACCTACAACCAGAGCATGCTATGCGGCAAAGTGGAAACGATTTGTCATCTATTGTAACAATAATGACGTAAATCCACTAGATGCATCAACTCAAAACATCATATGTTATCTGTTACATTTACACAGATGCAATCTAGCCTACAGTTCCATTCGTATACATTTAGCTTCGGTGGCAGCTTATCTTCAAAACAGACAGCACCTTTCACTCTTCAAAGTACCTGCTATTAAAGCTTTCATGGAGGGACTCAAACGAGTGATTCCTCCGAGACACCCACCTTCACCTGTCTGGAACCTGAACGTGGTTCTAACCAGACTAATGGGACCACCTTTTGAACCTCTACACTCGTGTGAAATACAATTCCTAACGTGGAAAGTGGCTTTTTTAGTGGCCTTACATCACTTAGAAGAGTTAGTGAGCTGCAAGCCCTAACTATTCAGGAGCCATTCATCCAAATTCACGCAAATAGGGTAGTGCTACGTACAAACCCTAAATTTATGCCAAAGGTGGTATCCCAGTTCCGCATCAATCAAACAATAGAACTGCCAGTGTTCTTCCCAGATTCAGTGGCAGAAAGAGCTCTACATACACTAGATGTCAAAAGAGCTCTCATGTACTATATAGACAGGACAAAACATTTCAGGAAAACCAAGCAACAGTTTTTTGCCTTTTCACCACAGCACAAAGGCAACCCCATTTCCAAATCAGGTATAGCCAGATGGATTGTTAAGTGCATACAAATTTGTTATCAGAAAGCAAAACGCACATTAACAGTTCCCCCAAGAGCGCATTCAACACGCAAGTTAGGGGCATCCATGGCTTTCCTAGGAAACATTCCTCTAGATGAAATATGTAGAGCAGCCACATGGTCTACCATACATACATTTACCAAACACTACTGTGTAGATGTACACTCCAAGCAGCTGTAGGACAGGCTGTTCTCAAGACTCTTTTTCAGACTGCTGCAGCTGGCACGGGCAACCACCGCTAAAGGGGAGACTGCTATCCATTCTATGCATAGATATGAATTCAGCAGCCCACATGCCTCGAACGGAATATGCTACTTACCAGTATGCATCTGTTCTTGGCATGTAGGGCTGCTGACATTCATATCGCCCGCCCTCCTCCCCGGTGCCTGTCGCAGCTGTAGCACTCAGAATTAATCTCTAGCATGGACATCACTTACTGTATCATACTCCATCTCTGCCACAATGGCGAAAAACAATCTGAGGATGGAGAGGATGCCCATGCGCACTGTAGTCCAGGGGAGGAGCCACCTATCTCGTGATACTTTGAAGACTCTTCCAGAACAACAATGTGCAATCATCCGGACCCAACACTAGGCGGCGATCTATGCATAGATATGAATGTCAGCAGCCCTACATGCCAAGAACAGATGCATACTGGTAAGTAGCATATTCCTTTCCCTCCTATTCCCTTCGTAATGCCACAGTGCCTGGTCCTCACATATTGTATGTGTGCTCCCTTTGAGCCTCTTCACAACTGTCCTCTTCATCTGTAAACTTTGAAGACTGCTTTCTGGTAACCATCTCCTCTGCTAGGAGAGTGAGTGAGCTCCAGGCTCTATCTGGCAAACCTCCTTTTCTGTCTGTGCAACTAGACAACGTGTGTGCTCAGAACAAGTCCATCCTTTCTGCCAAAGATTGTCGCTGCCTTTCACATCCGGCAGACCATCACTTTGCCCACCTTCTTTCCGCCTCCACATCATTCCAGAGAGGATGAGGGGTTCCACTGTCTGGTCCCAAAACGTGCGCTCTCATTTTACCTGAATCGCACACTACAGTTCCGGATGGATGACCAGCTCTTTGTTGGCCACGTTGGCGCCAAGAAAGGTTGGGCCGTACACAAGCGGACTATCTCCCGATGGATTGGCTTGTATATTAAAGCCTGTTATTCTCTGGCAAAAAAGGAGCCTCTGGTGGGGCTGTGTGCCCATTCCACCAGGGCGACAGCTGCAACTACAGCATTGGGACGTGGTGTCCCCTTACAAGACATCTGTCAGCCAGCTACGTGGGCCTCGTTGCACATTTTTACTAAGCACTTTTGCCTGGACAGCCAAGTCCGGAGAGACGCCTTCTTTGGCCGTTCTGTTCTTAAAACATTAAACCATTTATTTTTTGTACCATTGCCCTTGTCCTGATGAGGCCAAGAAGAACATCTAAGGCCGAAACTCGTCCGCGTCGACATTTATATAGGAGGAGTCTGTAGTATATTCATAGAGTGGTTTAATAATTTTTTGTTGGCATAATAAGAGCGATAGGAAATAAACCCCTTTTGCCTTATGTGTTAACCTAGACTACCTCTAAGTATATCACCCAGACTAAAAGGGTGGACACAAGTATTAATTGTTATGGGTATTGGCAATGTTAGTTGTTTGTATAATATTTGTATACATGTTTTTCACATGATATCTTGTTTGTAATCATATGTTGTTGATTGACTAGGTGCCATTGTATTTGTCTGTGTCTATTAATGAAACTGCATGCGTTTGAAGGATAAAAAACTGTGAGAGGGTAATTGCATGTGCTCTGCTCAGAAATAAAAAACGTTATATTAATTCCTCCATACCAACCTCTGTATAGATATTGTCACATACCCAGGTAGAGGAGGGTAATTTGGGTGTACCCTGTATATATATGTTCGAGGCATGTGGGCTGCTAAATTCATATCTTTTGCATAGATCGCCGCCTAGTGTTGGGTCCGGATGAACGCACATTGTTGTCCTGGAAGAGTCTTCGAAGTATCCTGAGATAGGTGGCTCCTCCCCTGGACTACAGTGCGCATGGGCATCGGCTCCATCCCCAGATTGTTTTTTTCCGCCATTGGGTTCGGATGCGGTCTCGACGTCTATCTGTCGGAACCGAGAAAACTTACTTCTTTCAGGCCAAAAGGCCTTCGTTACCTACGTCGGTATTGTTTGCGTACGGTCTCGAGTTTCTCCCGTCTCTTTGAGTCGGAATCTGCGGAGTCGAGTTACTCTTCGGACATCGAGGCCTTCTCATCGCAGCAAGACCACGACTTTTTCAACATGGACCGGAGCCCGTTTAAATACTGTCCCGTCTGTGGGTCCAAATACCCACATATCGACGTGCACCCGGTCTGTAATAAATGCCTCTCGCCAGACCATAACGAGGAGAACTGCATGGCCTGCTCCAAGTTCAGGTCGAAGAAAACGCTCAAGCTTCGGCGCGCGGTGCGCCTTGAGGCCCGGCGAGCGGCCCCGGCACCCGATAACATCTTCGACGACCCAGTAGAAGAGGGCCTAAGCCATCATCTTCAAACCTCACCACCTGCGACGAGGTCGAGGCCGATCCCGAAGAAGGCGACGGAGTCATGGACCAAGACCTTGAATACGTCGACGAGGTAGGGGACGACGAAGAAGTTTATGGGGCCGCGGAAGATAGCTCAGGGGATGAGCTATGCCCCGACAGTTACACGGATCAGGCTCAGGTCACGGGATCGCCACTCGGCCTTACCCAAGACCCTGCACCGCAAGCCACGGCCCCGCCTTCAGGCCCGGCCACGGACATACCTGCGGGGGCTACGCAGCCCGTATCGAAACCGAAACTGAAACCATCGGTATCCACTGCACCTAAAATGGCCGACGCCAAATCGAAACCGAAACTACCGGATTCGAGTGCACCTAAGATGGCGGACGTTCCATCCAAAACACCGAAGCCTGCTACCTCATCGGCCCCGTCGACCTCCGGGCCACAGAAGTCGAAGAATACTGTCGACTCGACAGTGCCGAAGTCGTCGGCGGGGGATGCGTCCTCTAAGAAGGTCGTCCGTCAAGGGTCGACCGGGGCGACGCCGGCAAAGTCCACAAAAGTCGTCGACAAACATTCGGTGCCGACAGGGGCACCGTTAGACGGACGCATGGTCGAGGCGAAGTCTACAAAATCCCTCGGATCAAAGAGCGGAGGCTCTGCTCATAAGTCCAAAGACTCCTTGTCTAAAGCTGCGGCATCGACGTCTAAGCCTCCAAAGGAACCACAGAACGTCGGAGGCCAAGGACCGTTGGCGGCCTCCTCGTCGGCGCCAGGTGCCTCAGTGAGTGGCGCATCTCACATCGCTAGTTCACTGCAAAGAATTCGTGAGAAGGCTACTGCGACGTCGCACCAGAAGCCGATGGACATGCCTGCAAAGCCTGCTGTCAAGCTTCTATACATTCTGCCGCCGAAGGAGGCACCGAAAGCCTTTGCACCAAGGACGGCGCCGAACACATCAGAATCTTCAACGCCTGGTGGAATATTGGGTCGACAACACGACTCAGGGGAAGAATCTGAGCGTTATATCGACGCGGACACGGGCAAGTTGACCCTTTATAAGCGAAAAATCACTTCCCAACCAGTAGACTCCTATGTTATTCCACTAAAGAAGAAAAGGCCTGCACAGGCCATTCCTGCCCTAATTGAACCTATCCAGCCTCCGCCTAGGAGGAGTCCAACACCTTCCCCCGACCACTCTGGGGGAGAGGAGGGGGGACAAGATGACCAGTACAATTTCCCCATCAATGACCCTGATGCACAACAGGATTCCTATGATGACACAGGTGACCAAGGAAACCAGCAAGTGGAGCAAGACCCACAGCTTTTCAGTGCACGTGCATCCCCAACAGAGGATTCTGCAGGATTTCATGCACTAATTGAACGGGCAGCTGTTAATCATGACGTAGACATGCATGCTGACCCAGTGGAGGAAGATTTTCTATTTGACACTTTTTCGGTCTCTGAAAGAACAGTCAAGACACTTCCTATGCTCAAAGGTGTCCTTAAACATGCTGCGGAGATCTTTAAGGAGCCTACCAGAGCGAGAGTGGTCAACCCACGCATCGAGAAGAAATACAGGCCGGCACCTGCAGACCCAGCATATATTCGGGGACAGTTGCCTCTTGACTCTCTTGTAGTCGCAAACGCCCGCAAACGGGCGAACTCCCAGACAACGGGTGAAGCTCCTCCCCCAGACAAGGAGTCTAAAGTGCTTGAGGCAGGGGGCAAAAGAGTAGCTGCGCAGGCTGCCAATTTCTGGCGTATAGCAAACACACAGGCGCTATTGGCACGTTATGATAGGGCGCATTACGACACCCTAGAGCAACTTTTTCAACACCTGCCTACGCAGTTTCAAGAGGGTACCAAACTGCTCATAGAGGAGGGAAAACTCATCTCCAACGCAGCAATAAAGTGTGCACTTGATGCCGCAGACACAGCAGCTAGGGCTATTAACACTAGCGTCATGCTAAGATGACAAGCGTGGCTACGCATATCAGGGTTTAAACCAGACATTCAAACGACCATACTCAACCAGCCCGTCAATCCTGATAGACTGTTTGGTCCTGATGTTGACACCACCCTCGAAAAGATTAAAAAAGACAACGAAACAGCTAAGTCTATGGGGGCCCTTCAGTCACAACAATTCCGGGGCAACACTTTTCGTCGCTCAGGTGCACGTGGTGTTACCCGAGGACAGATGGGTCAACAATCACAGTTCAATAAAGGTGGAGCACAGGCCTCGTACCCCAAGCAGAATAAAGGGGGTTATCGAGGAAACAGCACCAGGGGTCGCGGCAGAGGAAACAACAACTCCCGTTCCTCTGCCCCGAACAAACAGTGACTCTCTGGCACTGCCCCCCGACCATTTAACACCTGTCGGGGGGAGACTCCAGCAGTTCCTGCCAGTCTGGACAAACATCACCACAGACAGGTGGGTAAGACAACTTATCCAGTACGGTTATTGTCTAGAGTTAACGTCCACTCCACCCAACATTCCACCAAGGCAACGTCCTATGTCCGCAGAGCACTTGCACTTATTGCAGCAGGAAGTAGTGGTGATGCTGCAAAAAGGCGCAATCGAGGTCGTGCCAGTGGAGGATGAAGGCACAGGAGTCTATTCCCTGTACTTCCTTATTCCAAAGAAGGACGGATCCCTCAGACCCATTCTGGATCTGCGCCCCCTCAACCTGTATATACTGTCAGAACATTTCCATATGCTTACACTGCAACAGATTCTTCCCTTGTTGAACCAAGGGGACTTCCTAGCAACCTTAGACCTCAAGGATGCTTATTTCCACATACCACTACACCCGTCCCACAGAAAGTATCTCAGGTTCACCATCCAAGGCAGGCATTATCAGTTCAAAGTCCTACCCTTCGGAGTGACCACCGCACCCAGAGTGTTTACCAAGTGTCTGGCGACGGTAGCGGCGCACCTCAGGAGGCAGAACATACATGTCTACCCCTACCTGGACGACTGGCTCGTTCAAGCCAAGTCGGAACAACAGTGCGCCGCGGACATGTCAACCACCATTCACCTCCTTCACAGTCTGGGCTTCTCGTTGAACTACCCAAAGTCGCACCTTCAACCAGCACATGTGCAGCAGTTTCTGGGTGCGACAATAAATACCCTGACTGCTATGGCTCAGCCAAACAAGGTCAGGATAGACAGCATACGGTCTCTAATCCAAAAGTTCAAGCCGCAACACTCGCTTCCAGCGAGAGTGTTCATGCAGTTGATAGGCATGATGGCCTCCTGCATCTTCATAGTCCCTCACGCAAGGTTGCATATGCGTCCGCTCCAGGAATGTTTAGCGAATCAGTGGACACAGGCTCGGGGACAAATGACAGACCTAGTGTTGGTGACCGGTCGGGCATACAACTCTCTGCATTGGTGGAATCCACACAACCTTTGCAAGGGCCGACCGTTCCAGGAGCCAGTGCCACAGATTATCTTGACAACGGACGCATCTCTCCAGGGATGGGGAGCTCATGTGCTCAATTACACTGTGCAGGGACTATGGACGACGCAGCAACAGAAGATGCACATCAACTATCTAGAACTGATGGCAATCTTCATGGCGCTCAAGTCCTTCAATGTACATCGGTGCAACAAAGTAGTGTTGGTCCGGACGGACAACATGACAGCGATGTACTACATTCAAAAACAGGGAGGCACCCACTCGCCACAGCTGTCTCATCTGGCTCAGAGCATGTGGAAGTGGGCCATTCAGAGGAACATTTTCCTCATGGCAGAACACCTCCCGGGCAAGGACAATCAGATGGCGGATCTGCTCAGCAGATACAGCCATCAGATGCACGAGTGGGAGTTACATCCATCAGTACTCCGCCCGTACTTCCAGCAGTGGGGTCATCCAGAGATAGACCTGTTTGCCACAAGGGAAAACGCAAAATGCCAACACTTTGCCGCCAGGTTCCCTCACCCACAGTCGCAGGGGAATGCGATATGGATGAATTGGTCAGGCAGATTTGCGTACGCTTTTCCCCCAGCACCTCTCATACCGCTGGTGGCAAGAAAGCTAAGGCAGCACTCGATGACACTCATCCTAGTTGCTCCAACGTGGGCACGCCAACCGTGGTACACCACGTTTCTGGAACTCTCAGTGGTGCCGCATCAAAGGCTGCGCCTAACACCCAGACTTTTGCCGCAGAACCATGGCGACATTCAGCATCCAGATCCGCAACAGCTCAACCTGGCGATCTGGCTCCTGAAGTCCTAGAGTTTGGCTACCTTTACTTGCCTCCAGAATGCATGGACATCATCAAAGAGGCAAGAAAGCCCACTACCAGAGCATGCTATGCTGCAAAATGGAAGCGTTTCGTCATTCACTGTACAGCTAATAACATAAACCCGCTAGATGCATCTATCCCTAACATCATTTGCTATCTGTTACATCTTTACAAGTGCAATCTAGCGTACACTTCCATTCGGATCCATCTATCCGCCATAGCGGCTTATCTTCAGAACAGGCAGCATCTCTCTGTCTTCAGGGTGCCTGCCATTAAAGCCTTCCTGGAGGGTCTGAAACGAGTCATTCCCCCAAGAACACCACCAGCTCCGGTGTGGAACCTCAATGTGGTCCTCACCAGGCTGATGGGCCCACCTTTTGAGCCACTGCACTCTTGTGAACTGCAGTTCCGAACATGGAAAGTGGCTTTTCTTATTGCTATTACGTCACTGAGACGTGTCAGTGAGTTGCAAGCGCTCACGATCCAGGAGCCATTCATACAAATTCATCCTAATAGGGTAGTACTACGCACTAACCCCAAATTCCTTCCGAAGGTGGTGTCACAGTTTCATCTCAACCAAACTATTGACCTCCCCGCATTCTTTCAAAACCCGCAAACAGTAGCGGAAAGAATGCTCCATACATTGGACGTTAGGAGGGCGTTGATGTACTATATTGACAGGACACAACACTTTAGGAAAACAAAACAACTTTTTGTTGCCTTCTCGCCACAACACAAAGGCAACCCTATTTCCAAAGCAGGAATAGCCAGGTGGATTGTTAAGTGCATTCAAATCTGTTATCAAAAAGCTAAACGTACCTTAACAATACCCCCAAGGGCGCACTCCACACGCAAATTGGGGGCATCCATGGCTTTCCTGGGGAACATTCCTTTGGAAGACATTTGCAGAGCAGCCACATGGGTTACACCGCACACCTTTACAAAACACTACTGTGTTGATGTGCATTCCAAGCAGCAAGCAGCTGTAGGACAGGCTGTTCTCAAGACACTTTTTCAGGTTTCTGCAGCTGGCACGGGCAACCGCCGCTGATGGAGGGACTGCTATGTATTCTATGCAAAAGATATGAATTTAGCAGCCCACATGCCTCGAACTGAATATGCTACTTACCAGTATGCATCTGTTCTTGGCTTGTAGGGCTGCTAACATTCATATCGCCCACCCTCCTCCCCGGTGCCTGTAGCAGCTGCAGATATACTCTTTCATTCAATCATTAGCATGGACATCCTTTACACTTTTCACTCCATCTCTGCCACAATGGCTAAAAACAATCTGGGGATGGAGCCGATGCCCATGCGCACTGTAGTCCAGGGGAGGAGCCACCTATCTCAGGATACTTCGAAGACTCTTCCAGGACAACAATGTGCGATCATCCGGACACAACACTAGGCGGCGATCTATGCAAAAGATATGAATGTTAGCAGCCCTACATGCCAAGAACAGATGCATACTGGTAAGTAGCATATTCATTACCTACACTGGCCAATACTTCATTCTGAAGTGAAAAAAGGTAGCCTGTACTTTTAAAATTTGGCAATTTATGGAGTTTAATACATATAGTAAACTCCCCTTCACAAAACCCCTTTTTTCATGATAGAGATGAAAAGGTTGGTCAGAGAAGCCCCATAGGCTTCCATTATGTCTGAAAATGGATACTGTGCCTTTAAGACTCTCCAGAGACCACCAGTATCCCATGATGTACTGCTAGTGACTGTTACTTCAGTTCTTCAGTCGAAGATCGACGTCCACCAGTAGATTGACGTCGAGGGGGAGATCTGGGAATGAATCTTTGACTCCTTCCTCTCTTCAGGCACGAAAAAGGAGGAGGTTGATTTATTCCTCGGATTCTGAGTACTCTCGTACATATTCTCCTACGAGGACTCCACCTCATTCTGATCCTCCAGGACCAGTGGAAAATCCACCGCCTCTTCCTCCTGCTCCGCTACCTCCTCCGCCACTTCCGACTCCACCTTTTCCAACGCCTCCTCCACCTTTTCCAACGCCTCCTCCACCTTTTCCAACGCCTCCTCCACCTGCCCCTCCTCCACCTCCTCCGTGGCCTGCTGCTCGATCTGCATGTGGTGTTTAAGGAAGCACCACGACTCTACAGATTGTGAGGTATGTCAGCAGATGAAACCGAAGTCCCGGCGGGAGCGCCGGATGAAACTTCTTTCAGCATTCATGTCTAGTTCGGCATTGTCACCGCATCAGTCCCCCGCGGATGGGTTCAAGAACCGCCGCCTCTGTCTTCGGCATCGTCCTCCTCCCAGGCGGCAGGAGCGTCGCTCACATGTTGGTAAGTGTCGCAGTTTGTCCCTGAGGGCTTGTTACTGGCCCGTTGGGGGCTTGGCTCTCCGCTGGTGGTGCGGCCCCGCGCATCACCACCCTATCCACCGTTCCCCGGCGTAGGGGCGACTAGAGCCCAGATGGAGGCCTATGTGACGGCCTTGCAGGCCTCATTGGCTTCTCCTTCTCCTCCTTCCCCTCCTGGAACGTCTGCGGATTCCTTGCCGTGTGCGACGACTTCTGGTCTCGCTGGTGGCTTCAGCCCCGGTGCCGGCTAGTTCAGATCCAGGTTTCGAGGATGTGGTGCCATTGGGGTGCGGCCCTGCGGGGTTCCCTCCTTCGGACCACGGAGCCTCGGCCTCGCCGCAAACCCCCGCGGGGGTCCTTGTGGTGTCGCGAGAGGTTGCCGGGGCTCGGGTCGTGTCCTCGAGTACCCCTCGGTCCTCTGGGCAGGCGGAGGCCTTGTCCGAGGCTGAGGTGGTGCAGCTCAGACGCTGGCGCCTGCTGGCCTGGTGGCGCCACAGGGGCAGACCGGGGGTCGGGGCGTGTCCCCGGGCCACCCTCGTCCCTCCATGCAGGCGACTGCCTTGTCGGAGGTCAAGTCAACGCCTTTTCAGCGCCGTTCTCTAGCCGCCCGACTCCGACCCAGTTTCGGTCTCCTGCGCCACGTATTGTGGTGGAGGTCGTTCCAGCGTCTCCTTCGGCGCCGGTCGACGTTGACCTGACTCCGGGCGCAGACACTACGGCGCCAGGCCGGCGTATGGCCGTTGACTCGTCTTCGGATACCTCCTCTTCTCCAGAGGTTCGGCTCTTGCTGGTTTGGTCCTCTCCAGAGACGGGCCACCGCGTCATGGCTTTTTCCCAGACATCGTCTAAGGACGGGTCTTCGCTGTCACCACGGCCGCTGTCTTCGCCGGAGTCACCGCAGGTTCCCCACGCCCCCCCCCCCCTCCTCCTCCTTTCCGGACTTGGCCTTTCCTTCCTCCGGTTGGTCTGGGGGACGGCCGCTTTAGCTTGCGGCCTTTACCCACCAAGGAGCTGCTTTCTCCACCGCGGGGCCCTACGGAGGCGGGTGCTGCCTTCGCTCTCGCTGTTTCCGCAGCTGCGGTAAATTTTGCACATGGGTGATTCGGCTGCCCTTTTCCCTACGGATCACCTTCTAAGGTCCTTCATCAGGGCTCTGGTGGTAGGGAACTGCTGCTTCCCTTTGAGGCTTCATTCCATTCTTCTCTGTTGGGGGCTTAGGGCCGTCCCGTCACGGGGGACCCAGTGCCCCAACACCTTCTGCACCACCACCATCCTGCGCCGAGTGATCCTGTGTACCTTTCCCTCCACCCCTCTATCAGGGGCCCTCTTTGGCAGACTGCCTTTCCCTCCCTGCCGTCACTGTTGTCCCCCCTGTCACGGGAAGCCCGCTGGCTGGATTCCTGCGGGCGCAGTATCTTTGCCTCCTCCAGTGCGGCTTTGCTGGCCCTGAACACTCTTTGTGTTTTGGCCAGGGTCACTTCTTGCTTGTGGGATTCAGCGGAGTCCCTTCGGTCAGCCGTTTCTCAGGAGGGTGCCTGTGTTGATCTGAGGCACCACGTATTGGATGGCCGGGAGCTGGCGACATTTATTTTTCGTTCCGTTATGGACATTTTGGAGGTGCTTGGTCGTACCATGGCTTCGGTGGTCGCTCTGCCTTGACATGCCTGACTTCGGGATAGTGTGTTCCTGGAGAACGTTCGGGAGCAGCTGGGTGACCTTCCTTTTGATGGCGCTCTTTTGTTCCATGCCCCTGCAGACTCGGACATTCAGAGGTTCCTGGTGGGGCTTCGGCCTCCTCCTCCTCCTCTTTCTCCCCCTCAGTGACCTGTGAGTTGGTCTGGATTGGGGAGGTGTTCTCAGTTGTGTTCTGTGTGAATAATGCGCCTTCGAGTCCTTGTTGTTAGGACTATGGGGTTGTTGACTGCTGGTCCAGCCCTTTTTTAAATTGTAGTGTTTTGTTTTTGCAGGGTGTGTTGGCCTCAGCTGCGTAAAGTTTTTCCTAAGAGGGTTCCCATGTCTTGGGACTTACCATGCCCTATGTGGGGTTCTGGTAGCTATTATATAGCTCTGTCATGTGCTAGGGAGGTGTGGTCGCCTTCGGGCCTCTGTTCTCCGTGGCGTCGCTCTAGGTCGCAGGTGTGTTCCTCTTGCTGATGGCTTGCATTGCACCCCGGTCTTTCCTTGGTCTGGTCTGCTGTCTGGAGCCTTGTGCCGTAGCTCTGCCTGGATCCACTTCTTTCGTGGCTCGTGTGTGCGGGCCCCTCCCTTGGGGCGTGTCAGGGCCCTTCTTGGCCTGCCTGGCCTCTGTCTTCGGCTGGCGTCTGGCTTGTCCTGGGTGCACCGTTCCATGGTGTTGTCTGCTGCTGGCTGTGTTTGCTGGTGCCAACCTGCTGTTCTTCTGCACCATTGTGCCTTTTTTTTGCACCTTTTTCTTTTTTTTTTGCGGGGCAGCGTTCCTTGCATTGTCCGCTGTTTGAGGCTGGGGTGTGTTCGGCTTTCGCCCGGTGCGCCCTGCCTCCAGTTCCACCTCTCCGCCCTAGGGGTTGAGGTACTCTTTGGGTTTCTTGTGCCTCATCGGGTGCTGTCTGACCCTGAGTAGTGTTGGTCAGTTCTCCCTTGATGGGCCTGGACTGTCCTTTCTTCTTCCGCCTGCCTTTTTGCTGAGGTGCCGTTCTGTCTGGTCTGTTGCCTTCTGGCTGCGACAGGCTCAGCTGTCCTCTTCACTGGGTGTATTTCCCAGTGGGGGGGCTTGCCTTCGTTCTACCTTTTCTCCTTGGAGTCTGTGGGTTGCTCTTCTTCCTCGATGCTCCTCTGAATTGCTTGGTCCTTTGGAGGCGTCTGGTAGAGATCCTTGGTACCTTGCTGGGGCATGGGGTGCTCTGGCCTCCTTTTGCCTTGCCCTTGTTCCTCCTGCTGAGTGAGGGCGCTCTCCCTCTTTTCTTGTCTTCCCGTTTCCCCTAGGGGGTCGATGGTCTTTTGGATGGAGGTGTTCCCCTTTGCCTGGGGGTACAGGGCTCTTCTCCCTGTCCATTTGACTCATCCCCTGTTGGGGCCCTGTTTTCAGTCCAGGCTGGTGAGGTCCTATTGCAGACCCTTCTTCCCCTTGGGTATGGCTAGTGTATCTATTCTACGTTAAGGAATCTGCGTCTAGTAGTCTCTGTCAGATGTACGAGTTAATAAGTTCTCCGAAGAAAACTGATGTAGGCGCGCCGGGGTGGTACTTATGTGTCCTCGCTGATGTCACATATGCGGACATCGTCAGGGGGAGAGTCGATTGATACTTCGGAAGGCTCAAGCTCTCATGAGCATGTCCACTCCAACAGTGAGGAAGGTCTCCTCCCTTCTGGGCTCCATGGCGTCCTGTATCTTTCTCACTCCAAATACACGACTCCACATGAGACCCTTGCAGAGGGCAGTGTTAAGCATTTGTTCTACATGCTCAGGCAAGAAATGATTACACACACTCCAAGACTGAATCCAAAACCAATTGTTTTGTATAAAAAGTATACAAAATCTGAAAGAAACCGGTTAGTGTTAGATTCCTTACCTTAGAATATCCCCTTACCTTAGAATATCCCCAGGCGTCTGATTGGATCCGGAAAGTTTTGCGTAGCAGTACCCCTGCGCGTCGGTAGGCGTCGTCTGCGGCTACGCGTTCAGCGTCGGCACGACGTCGTCGTAGCAAGCGCAGATCCAGAAAAAGCAGTACTCCTTAGTCACTTTTTGACTAACTTTTTCGATCCTTTTTGGGTCCTTTTTTCGAGTCGGTTGACTCTCGGTGCCGGTAGGGATGCCCAGGTTCAAGCCCTGTGCTGACTGTCACCGTCTGATGTCGGTTACCGACCCCCACCGTCAGTGCCTGTATTGCCTTGGGGCCGACCACGACGACAAGTCGTGCCCCGACTGCTGGGCCTTGACGTCGAAAGCTAGGCGGGAGCGGTCCCGTAGGCGTCTCGAGCTCCGGCAGTCGGCCCATTCCACTCGGGCCAAGGCGGCTACTACTGCCCTGGGTCGGGAGTCCCCTTGCAGGACATCTGTCAGGCAGCTATGTGGGCCTCGCTGCACACGTTTGCTAGACACTACTGCCTGAACAGCCAAGTCCGGAGAGATGGCTTTTTCGGCCGTTCTGTTCTCCAGGGCTTTCTGGTGTGATCATTGGTTCGCATACCCACCACCGGGGTTGGTATTGCTGGGGTATCTATTCTAAGGTAAGGAATCTAACACTAACCTGTTTCTTTCAGATGCACAAGTTACTAACCTTCGGTAACGATATATCTGTAAGAAACAGCAGTTAGTGTTAGATTCCTTACCGCCCCATCCATCCTCCCGGTTCTACGAATCGATATCTGGGGTTACGGTTCATCCCTTTGAGGGCCCTAGTTTCATGGCACCAGTGTCGGGTTTTATCATGGCTCTCCATTCCTGGCGCAGAAAAGCTATGTATAAGAACTGACGTCAGCGTGCGAGGGCGGCGTCTAAGTACTCCGACAACGTCATCCTGGCACCAACGACGCCGACAACGTACGCGGAGCCGCAGACGACGCCTACCGATGCGCAGGGGTACTGCTACGCAAAACTTTCCGGATCCAGTCTGACACCTGGGGATATTCTAAGGTAAGGAATCTAACACTAACTACTGTTTCTTACAGATATATCGTTACCGAAGGTAAGTAACTTGTGCGTTAGTTGCAGGTAACATTTTTAAGAGTAGTAATACTTTTAAAAATGCAGTAGGAATTGTTTTGCAAGGCAGTAAAAATGCTTTACAGTCATAGAAATACTTTGGTATTGTTAATCAAAAACAATATCAACTTATCAGTTGAAAAAGATAGACAGTAGAATGCAATAGGAGAAAATCCAATGCAATCCTATGGGAAGAAAACTGGTATATGCATAAAGAGGTAAGTACACTACTTACTCTTCCAGTCTCCAGGGGTTTGTACCAACACTGAGCAAGGTTTCGTTTAACCACATGGATGCTGCACATATTTATCTGCTGTGCTGCAGATGCATATTTACCATTGTTCATGACGAGCTCAGCTCGTCATGAGCACACAAGCAGTGTACTGCATGATGAGCTGAGCTCGTCATGAGCATGGAAGGGGTTAACATAGGTACTGCACCACCAGCGGCCCTGGGGCGGACAGGTCACTAGGCCCAATGTTAGTCAATAGAGACAGGGGGCACCTGTGAGAGGTGTGGGTTGCAGGTAGGTACCACAGTTTCAGGGCACAGGGCCTGGAAGTTAAGGTGAGCTCGAGGGGGCCACAAGGCCGCATAAAAAGTATACCACCAGCAGCACAAGAGGGGTGGGGGGAGGGAACGGTTGCATAATGCAAATCACGCCCAATGCAAATAAATGGAGGATCCTGGTCGCACAAAGAGGTTACAGGCTCTGACCAGGAGGATGGTTGAGGGTGACCACTGGCTAGAGAGGTAGGTTGGGATGCAAGGCAGGGCCTTAGCTCCGTCGACTGGGCTCCCCAAGATGGGGGGGGGGGGCTGAGGTTGCAGCGGTGCCTTTTGTCGTCAGTTGTTACTGGAGCTGGTCACACTCGGGGGGGGGGGACCCTTTGTGTTGAATCTGCAGGTGACTTTGTGGGATCCAGGAGAGGTCAGCCACTGATAGAGTTGGTTGAAGTCTGCATCGGTGGGGATATGTCACTGAACAGGTAAGCCTCTCACACTCAGGCCATGGGCGTCGGGTGCAGAGTGGGCAGGGGTCACGGGTCCGGAATCCTTGAAGATGGAGTTTTTCTGTACAGGGCCGCTATCCTCTGGAGATCTGGTCTTGGCTTAAGAGTGGCAGTCTTCCTGGAGTCTTGGAAGTCGCATACCGTGGGACAGGCATTGCCTTCTTTGCAGGGTCTTTGACCATCAGACAGGCCAGTAGGGCTTGGGCCAATTCAATAGTAGTCTTCCAGGCTCAGCTGCACAGCATCTTCGTCCTCCTTTTCTTCTTGGGTTGCAGGAATCTGAGGATCAAGGTCCAGGTTACTGACAGATGGCAGCCAATGGGCTACTTGCCTTTAGGGTGACTACACTCTTAGAATGTCACCTCCCTTTGGGGAGGGTGCATCCCCCTAACCTGATTGGGTAGAATTCTTATATGCAAAATAGAGGATTTCCTAAGGAGGGGGTCACCTCAGTCCAGGGCACCTTAGGGCACACCTCTCCTGACTACTAATTTGCTGCCAAAAGTGGGGCTTGTTCAAGGGGGCGTGAATCCCACTAGCTGGAGAGGCCCTGGCCAGCATATCAAAGGGCAGAAAACCTTTGAGGCTCACCTCCCTGAATGCTGTTCCTGCTTGGGGGTAGGTGTGAAGAACCTCCACCCAAGCAGCCTTTGTCTCTGACCCACGAGAGCACATGGGCTCCCGCCTCAGGGTGTCAGAAACATGTCTGTGGAGCAGGCTGGTGCAGACAAGTCAGCTTGACATGAGGGAGTTGGTTGTTTTTCAGGGGGCATCTCTAAGATGCCCTCTGGGTGCATTTTGTAACACATCCAACACTGGCATCCGTGTGTTTATTATGCTGAGGAGTTTGATACCAAACTCCTCAGCATTCAGTAAAGCCATCATGGAGCTGTGGAGTTCGTAATTACAGTCTCCCAGCCCATCTACTCAACTTGACTTCACTGCACTTCCAATGTCTGTGAATGGCACAGACACTGTAGGGGCACATTGCTCATGCAGCTGTGCCCTCGCCTGTGGTATAGTGCCCCCTGCCTTAGGGTTGTGAGGCCTGTAGGAAGGTGGATATCTGACTATGGTTACCCCCAACTTTTTGCCTAGTGTTTTGCTGGTTTTTGACTTAGTTGGCCTGGGATCCTGCTATTCAGGACCCCAGGCTTCCTGCTCTCTCTGTTAAAATGGACTCCATGTACCTTAGGTACATATCTAATTGGATACTGGGTCACCTTATCAGTCCTTGTACAGTGTACCGTAGGTACCCAGGGCATAGGTGTACCCAGGGCCTACTAGGGGCTGCAGCATGTATTATGCCGCCCCTGGCTGGCCATCCAAAACTGACACAACTGGCTGCTAAGACAGCTGGGGCAAGGTGGTGTAAACACCCTTTGTTGTAGATATAGTATACCTATATCTAACCCTAAAATGGACACATAAATTGCTATCAGTCACTCCTATGGCAGGCCTTATCAATCCTGAAGGCAGAGTGCTTGGAATTATGTGAGATGGTGCTCTAGCATGAGCTGAGCCTGTCTGCAGCTTGCGGAACCAAGTCCTAATAGCTGTTCCATGATAACGCTATACCATATACTCTTAAGTGCATTATAAACCTCGCGGTTGAATGCTAACTTTGGTATAACATTATCAAAACTTGTCGAGTAAGGTGTCATACGAATTGGAATACTACCCCCTCGCCAATTCTGGCGACGGGGGTAGCATTCCACCCTTCTAGAGGGACACGACATGTATGTAACTGTGAACCCCGGTTTAAGTTAAACGAACCCTTAGCATCACAAAATGGATGCTGCCACCACAGACACAAGTCTGACCTCCTGCTGCTGGGAGTCCTTCCAGCGAGGGAGGCCTGGACAAAGGGTTTCCTGCCTTGGGAGGTGCTAGCACCACCCCAGACAGGATTTTGTGTATTGGGTAGGACAGGCCTGAAAGGAATGAGACATGCCTGGGGCACACAAGGTGTCCCTGTGCATACACCGGTTCAAACCAGTTGCTGGGGAACTCCAGCCCAAGCTCTGGCGCAAAACCGGACAAAGGATAGGGGGTGTAACCACCCCCCTTCCTGGTCCCACCCATGGGAGGGACCTAGTCAGCAGTACAGCCCCCTTTAGCAGGATAAAGGTAGGAGCTGGTCCCATTCCAAGTTAGATTATCCTGAACAACTTTACAAGAAGAAACTCTGGACTTCGACGTTCTGCTCCACAGAAGACTGAAGAATCTCCCTTGTGGGCAAGGAGTGTCCACCCTGCAACTGCAAGCACCATCAAGCGTCCTAGCGGTTCACTTTGTCGTCCTTCCTGCCGGAACCAGACTTCAGAGCCCGACGAGACCTCGACTTCCAGACCTCGACTTCCAGACCTCTCCGACCTCAACCTACATCTGCAGCACAGCTGAGATCGGTGGGTGCGACGAGACACGCGGGACCGACCATCTTGAAGAAACTGCACTTCGCTTCCAGCACGACTTTAGAGGCATCCTCGAGAAAGGGCTTTGGGGATTGAGAAGCCCCAGCCCCGAGCAGCTCCTGCACCGAAGACCAGCCCCCCAGCATCCACGAGATCTGCGTGGGGCCCTTTTGCTTGATTGCTGCTCGACGCGTTGTCTGGTCACTTGCCGGCTGGCTAGTGGCCTCCTAGATGACGAACCTTGAAATCTTCACTGCTGGTCTGGTTGCTCCAGACTGGCCCCTGCTCCCTTCCAAAAGAGGAGCACCCCGGACCCTCCTGGTCCACTCCAGACGCCGTTTCCACTCACCGCGTGGGTTGCCTTTGCCAAGGCCTGTTGATGCCGAATCCGGATCCAACACCGCCGACAGCGAGAGCCTGCGTGGGACAGCTCGTGCCTTCATCCTGGTCGTCGAAGACACCTCCTGGTCCACGTGGCTGCAGAGACAAGCGTCCACTCTTCACCTGATCGCGACGACAGCACCTGGTTCCTTCCCGGTTCCACACCGGTCACTGGCTAGTGACTTTGAACACTGTCCCCTCTGCTTTCAGGTCCTCTTCTTCACCGATCCACCCTTGGATCGCACCGGACATCGTCCTCCTGGTCGCCTGCAGCATCTTTTCTCCAGGCTCCATAGACTTCAACGCGGAAACCCGACACACTTTGACACCTATGCACCCGCAGCCCGTGGGTGAGGTAACAAGAGCATTTCGGTGCTCAAGGGTAGTTTAACTGTCCTAGTGTCCAGATTCACAGTCGTTTTAGTCCTAACCAGTCAGGATTGTCCGTACTTACCTTTTACTTGAACTGTACTGTCCATAGACGTTGTTACGCATCTCGCGTGTGAGTTCACACTCTGCACACGCGTCCCATGGGCCTCCTATTACTTACCTGAGGTTATGATAGCGTAGTCCCAGCGAACCTACAGCCTCTGGACAGCTCCATTCCTTCTATCGTTCTACTTATACCATTTACTTAGTATATGGTTTGTCTTGCCCCTAGGGCACCATTGTAATTTTGTGCAAATTATCGTATTTTTCCTAAGAGATTGTCATGTGCTTAGCCCTCTGACCTCATAAAGAGTTCAGAGGTGTTTGTTATTAATAAATATACTGTTTATTTTCATAACAACCTGTGTGGTGTCCTTTCATCTGGTATTCAAGGGGTTATATGTGGTAAAACAGCTGGCTTCACATGCCAAAAGAGTTTAACCTAAGACTGCTTTGTCCATGCTACCATTAGGATAGCTGGTCTATAAGGTTGACTTACAACCAATCACCATGAGGGTTGTTTGGACTGATACAAGGTGATCACTAGAACTAGTGAGCATCATATATCAGGCCAACTTCTCACAAGGCCTGTTAGAGGGGTGACTTACGTATGCCACAGGTAGTGGTTGGTGGGCATAGCACACAGGGATGTGTCATGCCGACTTTTATGTTTTGTCTGCACCAAAACACACAGTCTGCAATGGTTGTGTGTGTGTTTGGTGAGGGGTCTCTGATGGTGGCACAATACATGCTGCAGAGACCCTCTCTGGTCACAAGGCTCTTTACAAGGGCCTTACATGTGAGCCAGAGGTGTGCCAATTGTGGAAACACACGTACAGTTTTGGGAAAGAACACAGGCACTGGGACCTGATTTCCAGGGACCCAGTGCACACTCAAAGTGCATCAGATGTCAGGCAAAACGTGGGGGAGTAACCATGCAAAAAACATCACTTTCCTACACCTATCCTCTGAAATGATCTTCTCTAGTTAAATTAATTCATCAACACAACCAGATGTTCTGGAGATACGCCAACAGTTTGCCCACACACTGGCCATTAAACCACTGACATTGGCCATGCGAGCATCGGCAAACCGGTGGGATATCCATTTGGGAGATGAAGTATATGCAATTTCTTTACACGCAGAAGATGTATGGGAGGTCCCAGATATCATATCCAATACTCTGGGTCTGTTTGCTCAACTCTCGGGCTGCAGGTAAATTGGGTAAAGTCATGTCTATTCCCATGCAAACCCAACACACCAGACCCATCACTCACGATAGGTGGCATCCCGGTCACCTGTTCCGTTATTTAGGCGTCTGGGTGTATCATGATGATCGGGACCTACTTGACGGCAATCTTACGCTGGCCCTAACAGCGCTATCATTGCAGATGGCTTTTTGGAATACGCTCGCTCTCTGGGTAGGGGGTCGCTTATCAAGATGGCGGTATTTCCCTGCCTCCTCTATTACTTTACTAAGTTACTTCTTTATCTATCGCCATCTCTTCCGCCCCATAGAGCGAATATTATGCAGTTTAATCTGGAACAAGACACGATGTAGGGTGGCACACAGCAAGCTATATCTGCCATCGAATGAGGAGGGTTTAGCAGTACCTAACTAAGAACACTATCACTTAGCATCTCAGCTACAATGGGTGGCTGATCGTTAAGAGAAGTTGGCCTGATATATGATGCTCACTAGTTCTAGTGATCACCTTGTATCAGTCCAAACAACCCTTATGGTGACTGGTTGTAAGTCAACCTTATAGACCAGCTATCCTAATGGTAGCATGGACAAAGCAGTCTTAGGCTAAACTCTTTTGGCATGTGAAGCCAGCTGTTTTACCACAATATAACCCCTTGAATACCAGTAAGTAGCATATACCATAACCTGGATCTGATAGAGACTACTAGCCGCAGATTCCTTCACGTAGAATTATCCCCAGGCGTGAGACTGGATCCGGAAACCTTTTTGCCACAGCATCCCTGTGCGCCAGGGGGCACGGCGACATCACGTGACTCCGCCCAGGCGTCCGCGTACGAGACGTCAGCTAGGTTATATAGGACCCGCCCAGGAGTCGGGTTTTTCCTTTTCCGCGTGCAACGCTGATCCGGTCCTTGATATGGGCCTGATTGGGGGCCTTTTTTCTTCCATTTCTTTTGGTGTACCTGTGAGAAGTTGGCCTGATATATGATGCTCACTAGTTCTAGTGATCACTTTGTATCAGTCCAAACAACCCTTATGGTGATTGGTTGTAAGTCAACCTTATAGACCAGCTATCCTAATGGTAGCATGGACAAAGCAGTCTTAGGCTAAACTCTTTTGGCATGTGAAGCCAGCTGTTTTACCACATATAACCCCTTGAATACCAGATGAAAGGACACCACACAGGTTGTTATGAAAATAAACAGTATATTTATTAATAACAAACACCTCTGAACTCTTTATGAGATCAGAGGGCTAAGCACATGACAATCTCTTAAGAAAAATACGATAAGTTGCACAAAATTACAATGGTGCCCAAGGGGCACGACAAACCATATACTAAGTAAATGGTATAAGGAAATCGATAGAAGGAATGGAGCTGTCCAGAGGCTGTAGGTTTGCTGGGACTACACTATCCTAACCTCAGGTAAGTAATAGGAGGCCCAAGGGACGCGTGTGCAGAGTGTGAACTCACATGCGGGATGCGTAACAACGTCTATGGACAGTACAGTTCAAGAAAAAGGTGAGTACGGACAATCCTGACTGGTTACGACTAAAACGACTGTGAATCTGGACACTAGGAGAGTCAAGCTACCCTTGAGCACCGAAATGCTCTTGTTACCTCACCCACGGGCTGCGGGTGCATAGGTGCGAAGTCGTGTCGGGTTTCTGCGTTGAGGTCTATGGAGCCTGGAAGAAAAGATGCGGCAGGCGACCAGGAGTAAGATGTCCGGTGCGATCCACGGGTGGAACAAGGAAGAAGAGGACCTGAAAGCAGAGGGGACAGTGTTCAAAGTCACTAGCCAGATGCTGTTGTCGCGATCAGGTGAAGAGTGGACGCTTTTCTCTGCAGCCACGTGGACCAGGAGGTGTCTTCGACGACCAGGATGGAGGCACAAGCTGTCCCACGCAGGCTTTCGCTGTCGGCGGTGTCGGATCCGGATTTGGAGTCAACAGGCCTTGGCAAAGGTAACCCACGCGGTGAGTGGAAACAGCGTCTGGAGTTGACCAGGAGGGTCCGGGGTGCTCCTCTTTTGGAAGGGAGCAAGTGCCAGTCTGGAGCAACCAGACCAGCAGTGAAGATCTTAAAGTTCGTCGTCTAGGAGGCCACTAGCCAGCCGGCAAGTGACCAGACAACGCGTCGAGCAGCAATCAAGCAAAAGGGACCCACGCAGATCTCGTGGATGCTGGGGGGCTGGTCTTCGGTGCAGGAGCTGCTCGGGGCTGGGGCTTCTCAATCCCCAAAGCACTTTCTCGAGGATGCCTCTGAAGTCGTGCTGGAAGCGAACTGCAGTTTCTTCAAGATGGCCGGTCCCACGTGTCTCGTCACACCCATGGATCTCAGCTGTGCTGCAGATGTAGGTTGAGGTCGGAGAGGTCCGGAAGTCCGGATCTCGTCGGGCTCTGAAGTCTGGTTCTGGCAGGAAGGACGACAAATTGAACCGCTAGGACACTTGATGGTGCCTGCAGTTGCAGGGTGGACGCTTCTTGCCCACAAGGGAGATTCTTCAGTCTTCTGTGGAGCAGAACGTCGAAGTCCAGAGTTTCTTCTTGTAGAGTAGTTCAGGATAATCTAATTTGGAATGGGACCAGCTCCTACCTTTATCCTGCTAAAGGGGGCTGTACTGCTGGGTGGGACCTGGAAGGGGGGTGGTTACACCCCCATCCTTTGTCCAGTTTCGCACCAGAACTGGGGCTGGAGTGCCCCAGCAACTGGTTTGAACCGGTGTATGCACAGGGTACCTTGTGTGCCCCAGGCATGTCTCATTCCTTTCAGCCCTCCCTACCTCAATACACAAAATCCTGTCTGGGGTGGTGTTAGCACCTCCCAAGGCAGGAAACCCTTTGTCCAGGCCTCCCTCGCTGGAAGGACTCCCAGCAGCAGGAGGTCAGACTTGTGTCTGCGGTGGCAGCATCCATTTTGTGATGCTTAGGCTTCGTTTAACTTTAACCGGGGTTCACAGTTACATACATGTCGTGTCCCTCTAGAAGGGTGGAATGCTACCCCCGTCGCCAGAATTGGCGAGGGGGTAGTATTCCAATTCGTATGACACCTTACTTGATATGTTTTGATAATGCTATACCAAAGTTAGCATTTAACCGCGAGGATTATAATGCACTTAAGAGTATATGGTATAGCGTTATCATGGAACAGCTATTAGGACTTGGTTCCGCAAGCTGCAGACAGGCTCAGCTCATGCCAGAGCACCATCTCACATAATTCCAAGCACTTTGCCTTCAGGATTGATAAGGCCTGCCATAGGAGTGACTGATAGGAATATATGTGTCCATTTTAGGGTTAGATATAGGTATACTATATCTATAGCAAAGGGTGATTACACCACCTTGCCCCAGCTGTCTTACCAGCCAGTTGTGTCTGTTTAGATGGCCAGCCAGGGGTGGCATAATACATGCTTCAGCCCCTGGTAGGCCCTGGGTACACCTATGCCCTGGGTACCTAAGGTACACTCTACAGGGACTGATAAGGTGGCCCAGTACCAATTGGTAAATGTACCTAAAGTACATGGATGTCAATTTAGAGAGAGAACAGTTAGGCTGTGGGTCTGATTAGCAGGCCCACAGCCAGGGAAAGTCATAAACCAGTGAAGCAAAAAGCAAAAAATCTGGGGTGACCATAGGATTGCAGCCCCTACTCTCCTACATAACCCACCCCCCCCCCAAACTTAGGGACATTAAACTAACCTTGACCAGGTGAGTCTTCCTGTTCTAAATGGAAATACCTGGAGAGGCCATCTGCATTGCCATGATCAGTCCCTGGTCTGTGCTCCACTGTAAAGTCCATCCCCTGTAGGGAAATGGACCACCTAAGAAGTTTGGGGTTTTCACCCTTCATTTGATTTAGCCATAAGAGGGGCTTATGGTCGGTCTGAATCTTGAAGTGAGTTCCAAACAAGTATGGCCTCAACTTCTTCAGGGCCCAAACCACAGCAAAGGCCTCCCTCTGAATAGCTGACCAACGTTTCTCTCTAGGGGTCAGCCTTCTACTTATAAAAGCAATGGGCTGGGCATGATCATCAATATTCAGTTGAGATAGAACAGCTCCCACACCCAACTCAGATGCATCTGTTTGGACAATGAAGGTTTTGGAGTAGTCAGGACTCTTGAGAATAGGTGCAGTACACATGGCCTGCTTCAGGTCATCGAATGCCTTTTGACAGCTAACTGTCCACTGAACTTTCTTTGGCATTAAGTGGTGTCACAATGGACCCATAATTTTTGACAAACTTCCTATAGTAACCAGACAGGCCCAAGAAAGCTCTGACCTGTGTCTGGGTGGTTGGAGGAGCCCAGTCCTTTATGGCCTGGATCTTGCTCTCCAATGGTTGAACCTGGCCTCCACCTACAAGGTGGCCCATGTACACAACCTGACTCTGCCCTGTCTGGCACTTGGTGGCCTTGATAGTGAGGCCTGCCTTTTGCAGGGCCTCCAAAACTTTCCTCAGGTGGATCAGGTGATCCTCCCAGGTGGAGCTGAAGACAGCAATATCATCTAGATATGCTGCACAAAAGTCATCCAACCCAGTGAGAACTTGGTTCACCAACCTTTGAAAAGTGGCAGTGCATTTTTCAAACCAAAGGGCATCACCACAAATTGGTAATGACCTCCTGGGGTAGAAAATGCTGTTTTGGTCTTGGCATCCTCAGCTAACCTGATCTGCCAATAACCAGCTGTTAGGTCAAATGTACTCAAGAAAGTTGCAGAAGCCAACTTGTATATGAGTTCATCTGCCCTAGGTATTGGATTAGCATCTGTCTTAGTGACAGCATTGAGACCCCTGTAGTCTACACAAAACCTCATCTCTCTGTTACCATCCTGGGTGTGAGGTTTTGGCACTAGAACTACAGGACTAGCCCAAGGGCTCTCTGAGGGTTCAATGACTCCCAATTCCAACATCTTTTGAACTTCTTTCTTTATGCAGTCCCTGACGTGGTCAGGTTGCCTGTAGATTTTACTCTTTATAGGCAGACTGTCACCAGTGTCCACCTCATGGGTGCACCAGTTTGTCTGACTGGGTGTCAGTGGGAACATTTGTCTAAAGGATTGAAGAACCTGTTTACAATCCTCTTGTTGATGCTCAGAGAGGCTGTCAGAAAAGACTACACCATCTTCTGACCCATCATCAGGTTCTGAATGAGCAGGTCTGGGAGAGGGTCACTCTCTTCCTCCTGCCCCTCATCTGTGGCCATGAGCAAGCCCATGTCCTCCCTGTCGACAAATGCCTTGAGCCTGTTTACATGAAGCACCCTGTGGGGGTTCCTGGGAGTTCCAAGGTCCACCAGGTAGGTGACCTCTCCCTTTTGCTCAATGATGGTATGGGGTACAGACCATTTGTCTTGGAGAGCTGCTGGAGCCACTGGCTCCAACACCCACACCTTCTGTCCTGCATGATAAACAGTTGGGACAGCCTTTTGGTCATGCCAAGATTGTTGGAGTTCTTGGCTGGCCTCAAGGTTTTTAGATGCCTTCTCCATGTACTCTGCCATCCTGGAGCGGAGACCAAGTACATAGTCCACTATGTCAAGTTTAGGCTTTTTGAGAGGTAACTCCCATCCTTCCTTCACAAGACATAGGGATCCTCTTACAGGATGTCCAAACAGAAGCTCAAAAGGGCTGTAGCCAACCCCCTTCTGTGGGACCTCTCTGTAAGCAAACAGGAGGCAGGGTAAAATATGTCCCATCTTCGCCTAAGCTTTTCAGGTAACCCTTTTATCATCCCTTTGAGGGTCTTGTTGAATCTCTCCACAAGCCCATTGCACTGTGGGTGATAGGGTGTGGTAAATTTGTAATTTACACCACACTCCTTCCACATTGCAGTCCAGTATCCTGACATGAGGTTTGCACCTCTGTCAGAGACAACCTCCTTAGGAAACCCCACTCTGGAGAAAACTCCAAGTAGGGCCCTGGCCACAACAGGAGCTGTAGTGGTCCTAAGGGGAATAGCTTCTGGATACCTGGTGGCATGATCCACTACCACCAGTATAAATCTGTGCCCAGATGCTGTTGGGGGGTCAATTGGTCCAACAATATCTATCCCCACTCTCTCAAAGGGCACCCCCACCACAGGTAGTGGTATAAGTGGGGCCTTTGTGGTGCCACCTGATTTGCCACTGGCTTGGCAGGTGACACATGAGCGACAAAACTCTTTAGTGTCCTCAGACATATGAGGCCAGTGAAAGTGTGGGGCAAGCCTGTCCCAAGTCTTGTTCTGGCCTAAGTGACCTGCCAGGGGAATTTCATGGGCTAAGGTGAGAAGGAAACCTCTAAGAGACAAGGGGATGACCAGCCTCCTGGTAGCACCAGGCTTGGGGTCTCTTGCCTCAGAGTACAGGAGTCCATCATCCCAATATACCTTATGGGCACCTGTAGCATTCCCTGCAGCCTCAGCAGCAGCCTGCTGTCTGAGGGGTTCAAGGGAGGAACAGTCTAACTGGGCCTGCCTCAAGTCTGCCCTGTAAGGTCCCCCTGTCCCAAGAAACTCAACCTGCTCAGGTTCAAGCTCTTCTAGGACAGTTCCTTCTGGGGTCTTTGGGTCAATCTCCTGGGAGAGCTGATCCTCAACCTGAGGCAGGGGGTAAGGCTCTGTCTTACCCCTACTGCTCTTCCTCTTGGGTGGTGTCTGGTCCATTCTTCCAGGATCCAGCACCTGTTCAGCTGGGCATTTCTTGGCCTGTGACCTGGTCACAGCAAGGACATGTGAGGAGAGACCTAACATTTCTACATGAGTCCTGTACTCCACATCTGACCACATGGAGGATTCCAAATCATTGCCCAAGAGACAATCTACTGGGAGGTCTGAACTAACTACAACCCTTTTGAGGCCAGTTACCCCTCCTCAGGAGAAGTTAGCAACTGCCATACTGTGATTGGTAGTGACGTTGCTAGCATTGGTCACTAGGTAGTCTGAACCTAGCATGATCTGAACAGGGTCCACAAAGGCTGGTGTCACCATAGTGACACTGGCACATGTTCCCTGTAGGCCTGAGCCATTTTCCCATTGATTAAAGGCGTTTGCCTGTGTTTGCCCAGAGTACTAGGACTTACAGCAGGGGTCATATCCATGTCCCCAGTACAAACAAGAACTGCCTGAGTAGGTATTCTGGCTAATTCAGAACCCACCTCAGTTCCCAGGGTTAACCCAACTATAGCCTTGGGAGGTACACTACCACTACTAACTGTACTAACTGTACTAGGGGGTGCAGGTGTCTTAGGGACAGTAGTGGTAGGAGTTTGGCCTTTCTTGGCGCACTCACTAAACCAGTGAGTTTTACTTTGACAGTATTGGCACCATGGTTTCTTAGGACCATCATTCTTCTTCTTTTGGGAATTCTGGGACCCACCCCCCTTAGACTGTTGGGGCCCTGTTGAAGACTTCTGGTCATTTTGCTTATTCTCATTATTACCCTTCTGGTCTGCTTTCTTTTGGCCACCACCCTGGTTCTGGTTCTGCTGCTTGACCCTGGTTCTGACCCATCTGTCTGCCTTCTTTCCCAATTCTTGGGGAGAGGTCAGATCTGAGTCAATCAAGTGCTGATGCAACAACTGGTTCTGACAATTATTTAAGATTTGCTCTCTCGTAATTAGATTATACAATCCTGTGTAATCAGTAACTTTACTTCCCAGTAACCAGCCTTCCAAAGCCTTAGTGGCACAATCAACAAAGTCAGTCCAATCCTGAGCCTGAGTTTTCTGGGTATCCCTGAACATTAACCTGTACTGTTCAGTGGTTAAGCCAACCCATCAATCAGGCCAGTTTTCAGTACTTGGTAATCATTAGCATCCTCATCTCGAACAGTGAGGAGCTTATCTCTACCTTTGCCTTCAAAGGAGAGCCACAATATAGCTGCCCACTGACTCTGGGGTACGTGCTGTACTTTGCAGGCCCTCTCCAGAGCAGTTATCCACTTGTGGATATCATCTCCTGTCTTATAGGAGGGCACTATTTTACTCAGGTTTCTAGTATCAAAACCCCTGTCTTTATCCCTGGGGATATTGCTGCCACCAGTGGGTACTACCCCACTCAACTGTTGCTCTCTGGCAAAGGCAAGCTTCTCTTTGGCAAGGGCAAGTTCTTCCCTTTGAATCCTCAGATTAGCTTCCTTCATCTTTGCCTCATGCTCTCTCCTCTGAGGGGAAGTCATCCTCCTCTGAGCAGATGCATAAGAGGCATGAGAGTGAACAGATCTGTTGGAGTCCCTAGAATGAGATCTATCTCTTCTGACCCCAAAGTTAGGCCTGCTTATGGATAGCACTGGGGGTCCCCTAGTACTATCCCTATGTAGGTCTAAGTTGGCCCTTGTAAGTCTGCTGACTAAAGGTTGCCCATTGTCTGCCTCATCCTCAGATAAGTTTTCCTCTTGCCTCCCATTGACATTCCCTGTCTCTGGTAGGTTAGAGTCTGGATCCTCTGGATCACCTTCTATGGGGGGCATGCTCTCATCTGGATTAGAGGGGCCTGTGTTAGAAGCCCTTCTAGCATCATATGTCTCTAAGAGACCTAACAGAAAAGAGGAGGTAGGGTTAGAACCCTATTACAGTCCCCTGGAGGTAAACAATTGTCTCATCTCCTGGAAACTGAGTGCTGCATATTTGGAAAGGACCTGTGGAGGGTCACTAACCACTAGGGGCGTCTCTGAAGTCTCTCCATGGGTAGACATGCTTTCTAGTGAGGTGCAAGTGATGCACTTACCTACACTATGGGTTTTCCCACTGATCCCTTGCTAAGAGTTGTAGTCCGGGTGTGCTAGGCCCTTTCTACTACAACAGCTGGTTCAGTAGAGCTCATAGTATTTCTAAGCTTGTTATATGTACCTATAGTACCTTATGTGACCTTTCAAATGATATTTCAAGATTATACGTGGTAAAAACAACAGCAAGCTCAAATCCCAACCGCTGCACACCAATGTGAGAAGTTGGCCTGATATATGATGCTCACTAGTTCTAGTGATCACCTTGTATCAGTACAAACAACCCTTATGGTGATTGGTTGTAAGTCAACCTTATAGACCAGCTATCCTAATGGTAGCATGGACAAAGCAGTCTTAGGCTAAACTCTTTTGGCATGTGAAGCCAGCTGTTTTACCACAATATAACCCCTTGAATACCAGATGAAAGGACACCACACCGGTTGTTATGAAAATAAACAGTATATTTATTAACAACAACACCTCTGAACTCTTTATGAGGTAAGAGGGCTAAGCACATGACAATCTCTTAGGAAAAATACGATAAGTTGCACGAAATCACAATGGTGCCCTAGGGGCACGACAAACCATATACTAAGTAAGTGGAATGTGAAAGTCAATAGAAGGAATGGAGCTGTCCAGAGGCTGTAGGATCGTTGGGACCACGCTACACTAACACTAGGTAAGTAATAGGAGGCCCACGGAACGCGTGTGCAGAGTGTGAACTTACACGTGAGATGCGTAACAACGTCTATGGACAGTACAGTTCAAGTTAAAGGTGAGTACGGACAATCCTGACTAGGTAGGACTAAAACGACTGTGGAACTGGACACTAGGACAGTTAAACTACCCTTGAGCACCGAAATACTCTTGTTACCTCACCCACGGGCCGAGGGTGCATAGGGTTCAAAGTGCGTCGGGTTCTCGCGTTGAAGTCAATGGAGCCTGAAAGAAAAGATGCTGCAGGTGACCAGGAGGAAGATGTCCGGTGCAATCCAAGGGTGGATTGTTGACGAAGGAGACCTGAAAGCAGAGGGGACAATGTTCACAGTCACTAGCCAGTGACTGGAGTGGAACCAGGAAGGAACCAGATGTCGTCGTCGCGATCAGGTGAAGTGTGGACGCTTGACTCTGCAGCCACGTGGACCAGGAGGTGTCTTCGGCGACCAGGATAGAGGCACGAGCTGTCCCACGCAGGCTCTCGCTGTCGGCGGTGTTGGATCCGGAATCGGCGTCAACAGGCCTTGGCAAAGGCAACCCACGCGGTGAGTGAAGAAAGCGTCTGGTGCGGACTAGGAGAGTCGAAGTCCAGAGTTTCTTCTTGTAAAGTTGTTCAGGATAATCTGATTTGGAATGGGACCAGCTCCTACCTTTATCCTGCTAAAGGTGGCTGCACTACTGACTAGGTCCTTCCCCTGGCTGGGACCAGGAAGGGGGTGGCTACACCCCCAATCCTTTGTCCGGCTTCCCGCCAGAGCTGGGGCAGGGATGCCCCAGCAACTGGTTGGAACCGGTGTATGCACAGGACACCTTGTGTGCCCCGGGCATGTCTCATTCCTTTCAAGCCTACTCTATCCAATACACAAAATCCTGTCTGGGGTGGTGCTAGCACCTCCCAAGGCAGGAAACCCTTTGTCCAAGCCGCCCTCGCTGGAAGGACTCCCAGCAGCAGGAGGTCAGACTTGTGTCTGTGGTGGCAGCATCCATTTTGTGATGCCAAGGCTCGAGTTAACTTTAACCGGGGTTCTCAGTTACATACATGTCGTGTCCCTCTAGAAGGGTGGAATGCTACCCCCGTCGCCAGAATTGGCGAGGGGGTAGTATTCCAAATCGTATGACACCTTACTCGACATGTTTTGATAATGTTATACCAGAGTTAGCATTTAACCGCGAGGATTATAATGCACTTAAGAGTATATGGTATAGCGTTATCATGGAACAGCTATAAGTGCTTGGTTCCGCAAGCTGTAAACGGGCTCAGCTCATGCAAGAGCACCATCTCACATAATTCCAAGCACTCTGCCTTCAGGATTGATAGGGCCTTCCATAGGAGTGACTGATAGGAATATATGTGTCCATTTTAGGTTTAGATATAGGTAACTATATCTAAAGCAAAGGGTGATTACACCACCTTGCCCCAGCTGTCGTGCAGCCAGTTGTGTCTGTTTTAGGTGGCCAGCCAGGGGTGGCATAATACATGCTTCAGCCCCTGGTAGGCCCTGGGTACACCTATGCCCTGGGTACCTATGGTACACTGTACAGGGACTGATAAGGTGGCCCAGTACCAATTGGTAAATGCACCTAAGGTACATGGTTGTCAATTTAGAGAGAGAACAGCTAGGCTGTGGGTCTGATTAGCAGGCCCACAGCCAGGGAAAGTCGTAAACCAGTGAAGCAAAAAGCAAAAATCTGGGGTGAGCATAGGATTGCAGACCCCACTCTCCTACAATCCCCTTTCGGGGCCCTAGTTTCAATGGTACCAGTGTTGGTTTTTAACATGGCTCGGCGCTTCTGGCGTGGAAAAGCTGTGTCTAAGAACTGACGTCAGCACGAGGAGGCGGCGTCTAAGTACTCCGACGACGTCATCACGACGCCGACGACGGACGCGGAGCCGCAGACGACGCCTACCGACGCTCAAGGGTACTGCTACGCAAAAAATTCCGGATCCAGTCTGATGCCTGGGGATATTCTAAGGTAAGGAATCTATCACTAACTAATGTCTCTTACAGATATATCATTACACAAGTAGTAACTTGTGCGTTAAGTCAGGACTGGGCAGATGAGCTATGGGAGGCCAGTGGTCTAGACACTTCACCTGACACTGGTTTTCTCTATCCTCCTTCCGTGGCTACGGAGGAGGGAGATACTTATGCTGTGGTGCTGCGCAAGGCGGCCGAAGCCTTGGGCCTTGAGCTCCCTGCAGCGGCCGTGAGGACTAACCTCCGCACCGAGGTGCTACCAATGCCAGTAAGCTCTTTGGAGCCTCTGCTGCAGTTTAATGAGGCCCTCACTGACGTTATGATGGGCACTTGGTCCAAGCCCAGCACAGTCCCTCCTGTGGATCGGAATGTGGCCCGGCGCCACCGCCCAGCTCTGGGCGACCCCTGCTTTCTGTCCACCCACCCCTGAGAGTCTGGTTATCCAGGCCTCCACATCCCAAACACTCTTCCGGACCGGGAATCCAAAAGGCTGGAACAGTTTGTCAAGAAACTCAGTCTAGGATTGCGGTCCATTAATACAGCGTGCCCTTTGGACCGTTACACCCACTCTCTGCGGGATACAGTGGCGGATGTGCTGCCCCAGTGTCCGGAGCAGGCCAGGACGCGGCTCACCCAGGCTCTCTCCGAGGGGCGGGATGCAGCACGGTACTCTATTCGATGTGGACTTGACACCACGGACTCGCTGGGCAGAGCGATTGCAACCACGGTGGCGATTCGTCGTCATGCCTGGCTGAGGGCCACGAACTTTTATGGGGATGTCCAGAGCACTCTCATGGACATGCCTTTTGATGGCCGTCGCCTCTTTGGCGACAAAGCAGATAGCGTGCTGGAGCGCTTTAAGGACTCCAGGGCTACGGCCAAGTCCTTGGGCCTGTCGGCCCAGCACCAACAAACTTCTGCTTTTCGCTCCTTTCGTGGCCACGGAAGCGACCCCCCCGCACGTTCGTCCAGCCACAGGCCGCAGACCCAACCTCAACGCGGTCGCGGATGTACATTCCACCGTGGCGGAGCAGGGGGACAGAAAGCCAGTCAGTCCACATCCGCTCCCACAGCATCTGCCTCAAAGCCTTCCTAGTGCGAGCTTTCAGGCCCATTCCACGCCAGTGGGAGGCAGAGTTCGCCATCACCTGCTCCACTGGCGTACCATCACTTCGGACAGGTGGGTGCTGCAAATCGTCCGAAGGGGCAACTCCCTCCTCTTGGAGGCGACCCCTCCAGCCATGCCACCGCAGTACCACTGCATGTTGGGGGATCACTTGCAACTTCTGCAGGAGGAAGCTACGGCCCTCTTGGCCAGGGGGGCCATCGAGCACGTTCCTGGCCCAGAAGTAGGACGGAGTTGTTACTCACACTACTTTCTGGTTCCCAAGAAGGGCAAAGGGGCATGCGCCCTATCTTGGACCTCAGGAGCTGGACCTCAGGAACGTCAACGTCTTCCTCCGGAAGGAGAAGTTCAGGATGCTGAAGTTAGCTCAGGCTTTGGCTGCCCTAGACCCTGGATACTAGATGGTAGTGTTGGACTTGCAGGAAGCTTATTTCCATATTCTCGTCCTGCCGGCCCATCGGCGTTACCTGCGGTTCACGGTAGGCCAAGAGCACTTTCAGTTTACCGTGCTCCCCTTCGGCCTCACCAGTGCCCCTCGGGTGTTCACGAAAGTGATGGCGGTGGTCGCAGCTCATCTGCACAGGTTAGGGGTTCCAGTCTTTCCCTACCTCGACGACTGATTGTTGAAGGCGGGCTATCCCCAAACAGTCGTCTTCAGCCTCCAGACTACGGCCGACCTCCTGCATTTGCTGTGGTTCTCCCATCAACTTGCCGAAGTCACATCTGAGTCCCTCCCAGAAGCTCCTCTTTATCAAAGTGGTTCTGGACTCTGCGCAGTTTCAGGTTTATCCTCCCGAGCAGCGGGTTCGGGATATTTAGTCTCTGATTCCGATCTTTCAGCCTTTATCCAGAGTTCCGGTCAGGATGTCCCTACGGCTGCTGGGTCTGATGGCCTCCTGCATCCTGCTGGTACATCACGCCAGGTGGCGGATGCTGGCTCTGCAGTGGGACCTGAAGACCCCGGGGTGGGGTCGCGGACCCTTTGTCAGGAGGCTTTGCGCCTCTGGACATGGCTGGAACATCAAGGCATCACCCTGGTGGTTCAACACCTGGCAGGTTCTCTGAACACCAGGGCCGACAAACTCAGCCGTCGGTGCATGATGGATCACGAGTGGCGTCTGAACTCGGACGTGCGCAAGGTCTCTTTCAGCAGTGGGGAATGCCTTGGTTAGATCTATTCGCCACCCAAGAGAACATGCAATGTCATCAGTTCTGCTCGTTGGAATTTCCAAGCCGGCACTCGCTCGGAGACGCTTTTCGTCACGAGTGGAGGTCGGTTATACGCCTTTCTGCCTATACCACCTCTGCCCAGAGTGCTGAAGAAGATCAGGTGCGACCAGGCCCAAGTCATCCTTGTGGCTCCAGATTGGGCACAAAGATACTGGTATCCCGAGCTACTCAGTCTGTCAATCGATCCCCTGATTCGACTGCCCCTTCTGGAGGATCTTCGGTCGCAGCAACAGGGGACGGTCCTCCACCCGAACTGTCCAGCCTCCACCTACATGCGTGGAGATTGAGCGGCGACAGTTGCTGCCGTTTGACTTGCCTCCTCAAGTCTGTGATGTCATTCTGGCAGCCAGGCGTCCATCCACAAACTTTTTGTTGGCTACGTGGGTGCTAAGAAGAGATGGGCGGTACACAAACGGACCATCTCTCGTGGGTTATTTTGTACATCAAGTTCTGTTATTCCTTGGCTAAAAAGGATCCTCCTGAGGGGCTGCGCGCCCATTCCACTCGGGCGACGGCGGCAACTACTGCCCTGAGACAGGGAGTAACTTTGCAGGACATTTGTCAGGCAGCTACGTGGGCCTCTTACACGTTTGCCAAGCACTACTGCCTGGACAGCCAAGTCCGGAGAGACGGCTTCTGTGGCCGTTCGGTTCCCCAGGACTTCCTGGTGTGATCTTGGTTCGCAGACCCACCACCGGGGTTGGTATTGCTGAGGTATCTAACTAACGTGTTTCTTTCAGTTGCACAAGTTACTTACCTTCGGTAACGATATATCTGTAAGAAACATTCGTTAGATTCCTTACCCCCCCACCCATCCTACCCATTCTGCGAACCGATATCTAGGGTTAAGGAATTTCCCTGTTAGGGACCTAGTTGTATGGCACCAGTGTCGGTTTCTTGCATGGCTCTGCGTTTCTGGTGTGGAAAGCTATGTACAGAACTGACGTCCGCGCGCAAGGGCAGCGTCTAAGTACTCCAGCGACGTCATCCCGGCGATCACGACGACGGACGCGGAGTCGCAGACGATGCCTACCGACCCGCAGGGGTACTGCTGACGAAAACTTTCCGGATCCAGTCTCATGCCTGGGAGATATTCTAAGGTAAGGAATCTAACTAACTAATTTTTCTTACAGATATATGGTCATCGAAGGTAAGTAACTTGTGCTTTAAGAACTTTCCGATCTAATGGAACGTAAATGCTATCAGCAATATACACAGCCTGATACAATGTGTGCATCTGTTGCATAACTAGGGTGGGACGTTATATGTACCTTTTTATACATGTCTGTATGCTGTTGTGCTTATATATCATCCCAGAGTACACTCTTTTCTTTCTTATTTATTTTTTTATTTTTGCTTTAAGCATTTTTTTTATTGATGACACAAGCAACAGACTGTAATTAAAAAAAAAAAAAGGAATATACAAACAAGAATACATTTGATCAGTAAATACTGCATCGTGAACATCTAGGTAATTAGTGCAGAGAGTAATACATAATAAAAAAGAAAAAGCTTAAAGTAACCAAAGCAAATTCATATGTCGGCTAAAAGACAAAGAAATAGGCATATGCAAGCCCACAATCAGATCAGTTCATATCAGAGCAGGAAAAAAAGACATCCCCCAGATTCTGTCTATTTTCTTGAGTGCTTTATCGCCCCTTTTCCTAGCTAAAGATAATTCCATATCATGTATTTCTTTCACCAGAAACCACCATTCGTTCACATGAGGTGGTTGGTCCGATATCCATGCTCTCGCAATAACCAGTCTTGCACATGATAACAAAATAAAAACAAGATCTCGAAATGGAGAATTTGTAGGTTGCATACCAAGAAGAATCATTTCGGGTAGTAATGGTGTGTTAATTAATAGTTTCTGTTTCAAAATGTTTTCTAAACTATCCCAAAATGAAAACAAAGCCGGGCATGAAACAATCATATGTTCTAGATCGGCAGCCTGTAATTGGCACTTTGGGCATTTCGCGCGATCATTCAGAACGTTGTTGTGAGACCACTTACAGATTTGTTGCGGGGTGTAATAAAGCTGGCATACGGTCTTATAGGCTTGGAGTTTTAAACTGGATGAGTGAACTAAAGTATCAATATTGTTTAAAAATGAAAAAATTATGTTCGAGGAGATACCAGTCGTGAATTTTAAGGTCCATTTCTGAGCCAATTTAGGACAGTCATCTATCTTATATTGACTGAAGCATTTATACCCTAGGCTAATCGTAGCTTTATTCTCCCCCCCTCCTCCATACATACAAATCCAAAAATCTGAATCTGAAATCTCTTTACGCTTTAGTTTCCCAATAAGAAAGTCTAGGATTTGTATGTATTTAAAGTACGCATACGCCGGTAGTTTATATAGTAGCCTAAGTGTTTAAAACTCTAACAAGCCTGACAAGCCGTATAAATCGCCCAGTTTCATTATGCCTAAATTGGCCCAAATCTTGCACCTCAAATCACTAAAAATACCCGGTAAACCCGGATTGTTCCAAAGAGTTAAATTAGGGTGAAAGATCGACGTTTTATTCAGCACCAGTATTATATTCCATATATATATTATGTCTTTGGCGGTCTTAAACCTGACTCTTTTAAAGTAGTTTGGGTCATTAGTTCTAGCAAGGAATTGTAAGGAGTCGGTTCCAAGCATAAATTGGTGAAAATAATAAGCGTTGCTGGAATTAAAAAGACTCTGTAGACGCCTCATAAAGGATGCTAGAAAGTAAGTTCTAAAATCTGGGAAATTAAGACCGCCCTTACTGAACGGTAACTTTAAAGTAGTGAGTGACCTACGATTTTTTTTGAAACCCCATATAAAACTGCCTAGTATGCCATCAAGTTTTCTGAAAAATAATTTGGTAATGTTCAAAGGGGATACACCTAAATAAATACAAACATTTTGGCAGAATATTCATTTTAATGAGGTTTATTCGCCCAATGAGGTTTAGGGGAACCTTATTTGGAAAAGGGGGGTGGTGATGGACAGAGCTTCTGAATGATGCAGAATACTCTTATCAAGTCAAGAGATCATGGTTTTAATCCATCACCGTTTTTTAGCTCACTGCACCATCCCAGCTCAGAACCTGGCTATATGCAAATTAGTCTGTTCCTGTCCCAGTGCATGATGGTAACAGGGCAAACCAAACTACCAAGCCAATTCTTATACTGGGAAGGAAACAAGCTTCCGTGGACCGGTTTCTGGCATCACAGCCTTCTTCGGCCCGGCTTGCTTGAATCCTGATGGTGCAATGAGCAAGGGACTCACGTCTGACGGTGATGGATTAAAACCATGATCTCTTGACTTGGTAAGAGTATTCTGCATCATTCAGAAACTCTGTCCATCACCACCCCCCTTTTCCAAAATCGGTTTTATCCACACTATGTGTGGGAGGGTATACTCAGACGTGAGTCCCTTGCTCATTGCACCATCAGGATTCAAGCAAGCCGGGCCGAAGAAGGCTGTGATGCCAGAAACCGGTCCCCGGAAGCTTGTTTCCTTCCCAGTATAAGAATTGGCTTGGTAGTTTGGTTTGCCCTGTTCCCATCATGCCCTGGGACAGGAACAGACTAATTTGCATATAGCCAGGTTCTGAGCTGGGATGGTGCAGTGAGCTAAAAAACGGTGATGGATTAAAACCATGATCTCTTGACTTGGTAAGAGTATTCTGCATCATTCAGAAACTCTGTCCATCACCACCCCCCTTTTCCAAAATTAGGGGAACCTTATGCCATTTTATAAGAAGAACATTAGTGTCATTTAGTAGAGCATCATAATTCAGTGCCATAATACCCCTAATGTTGGATGTAATTTTAACACCTAAATAGGTAGCAGTGTGGCAAATGCCAGCAACTGGGATCCGTGGTTTATGATTAACTATGATTTGTGTCTGTCTTAGGTTTAATTTGTAGCCCAAGACTGCACCAAAAGCGTCAGCTTCTTTAATGATTCCGACCATGGCTTCTGTGACATCCGTTGTATATATCGCCAGGTCGTCCGCATATGCTGTAATTTTAAGTGAGTTGGTACCAAAGTTAAATGGTTTTATACGTTCCTGTGGTTGTATAGCATTAATAAAGGGCTCCATAGCAAGGGCAAATAAAAGAGGTGATAACGGGCACCCCTGACGAGTCCCTCTTAAAATTGGGAACCTAAAAGACAGCAAATTATCATACCCTATTATAGCATTTGGACAGTCATAGAGTGCTTGTATTCTCATTAGGAATTGTTTTTTAAAACCAATTTCCTTAAGAGTAGCCCAGAGATATTCCCACCCCACTCGGTCAAATGCTTTTTCAGCATCGAGTAGTACCATGCCGAGTGGGGAGGAGTTAGTTGCAGCAACATCGAACGCAGTAATAGCCATATTAACATGCAAAGTTGTGTCTCTGCCTACCACAAAACCGTGTTGATGTTGGCTAACTAACTTGGGCATAAGAGGAGATAATCTTGTAGCAATTAATTTAGCGTATGCTTTGGCATCTGAATTAATCAGAGAGATGGGCCTATAAGATCCACACTCTGAAGGTGCTTTATTCTTTTTTAAGAAAAAATATAATTTTAGCGGTACTCCAAGAAATCGGAGCCCTACCAGTTACCCCTATATGATTAATAACTGAGCAAAGTAGAGGGAGCAGCTCCTCACTACAACTTTTATATATTTCAATCGGGAGTGTATCGTCCCCAGCCGCTTTCCCGGAGGAAAGGGAAAAGATGGCTAATTTTAATTCCGCAAGGCTAAAATCTTTTTCCAATTCTTCCAACGCTTCTGCATCTGCTTCTAATAACCAATTATTTATAATGTACCTTTGCACAGATTCAATCGGAGGAAGATTCTCGGGAGTATAAAGTTTAGTATAGTATTTAACAAATTGTTGTAAAATCTGCTCGGGTAGAGTATGATTAATTCCATCGGCCCCTATTATGCTCTTAATTAAAGAGGAAGCTCTATCCTCTGCAACCTTGTAAGCGAGAATTTTGCCGATTCTGTCACCGCTCTCATATTGTGATAGTTTGTACTTGTGCAGCTTGGTACTAACTCTATCCCTAAGAAATGTTTTGGTCTCACAGCGTAAAGTAATTAATTTGAGTTCCAGCCTTGCTTTATTTAAATTAGTAGTTAGCCCTGCACCCTCCTGCCTAGTACACTCTTTTCTGATATATATGCTGTAACTATGCTTTTTTATTTGTTAATGCAAAAATCAATAGACAAATCAAACAAAAAAAACAGTGTGTCTAGACACTTCATTTGTAATGACCACTCCTTCCTTTGTTTGCCCCCTTGGAGGTAGTTGAGTAAACTCAAGGTGTCGGCACCAACTGCTGTCCTTCTCTTTTGCAGCTACTCCAAACCTACTCTGAAAATGTTATGCAAAGGTGCCATAATATGCCTGCTGAGAGATGAGTTTGAAAAGCATTGCACATATGCTAGTAAGGGATTATGTAGTTAATTTTGTTGGGGTAATCTCCCCACAGTCTGCAGAAGGTCACCACTTGTTCTTCCTCAGTATCACCAAAACAATTTACTCACAGAAGCCTATTGATAAAGGAAGTTTGTAAGCTTTGTTCCAAGCAAGAAGAACTCTCATAATTCCTAAGCAAGCTCTAGACCTGTTAATCCTCATCTTATTCTACAGCAGTTTAGAATCAGTACTGGATGGATTATTTACAAGCGCAAAATGCTTATATTCACTTTCCAATTATAGCCTTTTTTTTTAGAAGGATTGTAATATGAGTGACAAAATTATGGAGATAAGAGAAGAATGTTCTGTTTGACACCCTACCTTGCACTTAGGATTTTTATTAGGGTAATGACATTGGTGGGAGCCTTTTTACAAAGAATAGGATAGGATTGCTTATCTACTCATATCTTAATTACTGGTTGATAAAAGCCAGCACACAAGCGCAAGTTCTCAACCACTTACAGAGCACCATCATCCTTTTGCACAAATTGAGTTTCCCATGAACAAGGGCCATTTGATGTTCTTGCCACTAATTAACCCCTTCGGGGCTGATGACGAGCTGAGCTTGTCATGAGCGTAACCTGCGCTACGCTGATGACGAGCTCAGCTCGTCACGTAACGCGGTATTTTTAAAAACGCAGCGGGAAAACCGCTAGCGCGCATGCGGTTAAGAAAGGTTCATTAAAGCAGTACTGGGCAAGAGTAAAACACTGTGCGTGTGATCACCACTGCAATACTCATTTGCCAATACCATTCAGGTTCTTAGTTAGCAAGTGATTGTAGTAAATTGTTTTGTGTTTTGGCCAACTTAGTCAAGATGTCAGGATGTCAGTAAGTAAACTTGCTTTCTATTCTGATTGATGGAATTACCTACTAGCAGCTGATTAAAATTGGACAGCAGCAAAATGATTTGCCAAAAGTTTGGCATCAGTGCATTGTTGTTTTCTTGTCATTACCATCTCGATTATAATCATATACTAAAAGTGACGTGAGAATTAATTTACCCCACTAGTAGTTACTAGCATCAAATTGTACTCGGTGTGTATCAATTTAAAGTAAATGCTATGAATACAAAGGTCTGCCTATTTGATGGACGGTCCCCCATAGTTTTCGGTGTTGTTGAGGTTACAAGAACTTGGTAAGGAATCTTCCACTTTCTGCTGTAGTTTGTTGTGTTTATCCTAATGCTGTAAAAGAATGCAGAGTTGCAAACCGAGGCACCACTGCCAAATACGTGTGCTCAAATGATGTCACTCAAAGTGGTTTTGTGTTTCTTTCCCTAGGTGAATGAAATCCTGGCTCGGTCATCTATCTGGAGTGCCTTCAAAGATCAGAAACATGACTTGTTCATTTCTGACACACAAACAGCTGGATACCTCACTGGTAAGAGATTCCGTCCTGGAAAGTATAACGATGCTGATCATATTTAAAGTAATCTTATCAGTTGCTTATGCTGGTTCAGTTGTCTTTACAGTTTTTTGCAGCAAATCTCCACACGCCATGCATCGAGCAATGCTTCATTATGTCATATAGCTCTAATATAAACCTATTGACTATGCAGCAGATAGTAGTCGCACCCATCTCAGATGATAGCTTCATTTAGAATGAAAGCAAGTTCACAATGTTGATTTGTTTAACTACTTAATGGCTTTTTGACACAAGAGCACGGCTGATCTAATGATGGTCACCCCTTCTAGCCATCAGTTAATTCTTTCTTGAGTGAGACTGAGAAGAGAGTGATTCTGAAGTTATTTTCTACTTACAGAATTGTGTTTGCTAAGACTTCACTTTTCTCTTATTTAACATATGGACTGTTCTTCTGATAGACCCCTTGCACTACATTATACTTTTATGTAGAGTGCACACTTTTTGTTTAAGAGGGACAGTCATCCCAGATTTTATGAATACTCAGATGTGATGTATTTACATACAATGATTCAAAATGTGAATCATGTATATAGTGGTTATTCCCAAAAACTGACATGGCCACAGCCCTCTTGGACACACTTTGGACTGGACTTCACCACTGCTCATTTTACAGCTGACCTGTATTATAGCTGGAGTTAGAACTCTTCAGTTTCCTTCAACAATACTAGTCTGCTTTAACTTCCTCCTCTAGCAATATATCAAGGTTATGGGTCTCACATGTGACCCTTTGTTTTCTGCAGTGAGCATTTGGAGTGGAAATTGGGTTCATTGATAGCCAAACTCTTGCATTCATCTTGATTCTGGTTCACCACACTTACTCGGGTTAAAAAAAATAAACAAGGGAATCATAATTCATGCTGCATGCATTTTGTTCAAATCCCAGATCGAGACTTCTGAATTGCAACAAGGTCACTTATGGTGTTGCCTTAATTCCAAGTAAATATACAATCACACAAACGCCTAACAAAATGTAGTTTGGATGACAGGTTTGTTCCTGTCTTCAGTCCCTTAGTGATCTTTTCAAATCTTCCATTAAAAAAAAGAAGTGTCCGTAGTTCCAGATTGAGGCATCTTGCCATGAGCTTGGTTAACTCACTACCCTATTTCATTTGCTAACATCAAATAAATGACTGACTAGAAGCCAATGTTCAGTCATTTTGGAGAGAGTGTATGTACTTCAGCTCTGCTTTTATACTGACCATAAGTAGAGCTGTGTGTAAGTGAAAGGAATATCTCTTTCAAATAAATGATAGCCCACATGAACCACAGGTAGCGCCTGTGAGCAGGCAGTAGAGGAATGTGGAAATTTACCTTCTGCAAGTCCAACTCTACTCTCCAGTCTACCGGGTCCAGTGCAGACAGGACTTGGTCAAGCATGAGCATTATGAACTTCTCCTTTTCCAGGAATAAGTTAAAAAGGCGCGTGTCTAGAATAGGACAAAGTCTTCCGTCCTTCTTTGGCACCAGAAAGTAGTGGGAATAACAGCCACAAAATAATTCTGATGCTGAAAACCTCTAAATGGTTCTCTTGGCCAAGAGAGCCTGCACTTCTTGATGGAGCAAAGAGAGATGGTCCTCCGTCAGCCGATCAGAAGTGGGTGGCATGGGTAGCAGGTAGTCAAAAAGGGGAGGGAGTAGCCCCTTTGGACTATTTGAAAGACCTAGCAGTCAGATGTCACTGACCGCCAGTTAGGCAGGTGATGGTGAATCCTACCTCCCACTGGGTGCCCATGATGGTCGGAGGGCAAACTAAAGAGGCTTGGAAGCAGCATCTGCCCGGAGGGTGGTGGACTCACCCAACCGCAGGCCGCCTGTCCTACGTTGTCTATGGGACCCGCGCACTCAGCCATGAAAAGTCCAGGAAGCCTGTTAGCCGTAGTGGCTGGGAGGGAATGGGCGCAACAGGAGGCTCATTTCATGTCCACAAAATGGGCGGGAGGCGATTTGGGGATGGCAAGTAGCGATAGACAATTCCAAGGACCTGGCCGTAGCTCTTCTGTCCTTAAAGCGCTCCAGTGCTGAATCCGCCTTCTCTCCAAAAAGGCGAGAGCCATCAAAGCGAATGTTCATGAGGGAATCCTGGACATCCCCAGAATAGTCTGTTGTTCTCAGCCAGGCTTGGCACCACAAGGCCATTAGTAATGAACTCGCTGTGCCCAGCGAGTCGGTCTTGTCTAGCCCACACCTTATGGTGAACTTAGCTGCATCCCTCCAATCAGCAAAAGCCTGGGTGAGTATGGCTCAGGCATTCTCAGAGTCCATAGGCAGCACATGCTTAACCGATTCCCATATCGTATGGGAATAAAAAGCCCAATAGGCACGCAGTGTTCACCCAGCAAAGTGTGAGGCTGGCTAAAAAGAACATTCTCTTGCCAAAGGTATCCAGCCTCTTGGATTCCCTATCTGGTGCAATGGTAGGGAACACAGCAGGATTAATTCTGGGTGTGGAGGCTTGGACTACTGGGCTATCCAGAGTGGGATGCTGGGTAAGAAAACTGGGGTACCCAGGAGCGGGCGATGACAGCAGGCAACCGTCCTATGCACAGTAGCCTCTGTGCAAGGCTTGGACTAGGCACCAAGTTGGACCTCTGTAAGGGCTTCAATGGAGGGAAGTAGAGGTTTAGAAGGGGTAACTCTTGACTGAAGCACCTCCTTCAAGACGTCTATCTTGACTGCAACTGTGGGCAACTGAAAGTCCAAGACTGCAGCCACATTACGCACTACTATTTCAAAATAATAATCCACATTTGTAAAGCACGAACAATCACCTGTTAGAGTCTCTAGGCGCTGGGGGCCGTCGAGAAGATTAAGCAAGCTATTGCCCAGAGTCACATGGTGCTGGGCTAATCTGCTGCCGGCGCCAGGGATCGAACCGTGATCCCTAGATTCCGGAGTCAGTCGCCCTGGCCGCGGAGCCTCACCAAAAGAGGTTCCCTCCTCCATAGCCATGGTAGAAGGAGAGACCAGGTCAATGTTAGGTGAGGTGTTTATCCCTCTGACCTCCACCAGTTCCTCGTACCAGTTTTCTGGTTCTTCATCTGCGAGCTAGTAACCATAAGGGTCCACAGACCACTCTCATTCTTCTCCCTCTCCAGGCCTTTCAAAACAAATAAGGCACTGGCTCCACTCCAGAAACATTGACACCCATCCAGCTCCATGTCAGAGTCTGGTATAGCGATGGTGCGGCTCCACTAGGGGTCCCAGGTACATTGGCACTGGAGTGGGTGCTGAGTAAGGTCTCTGTCTCATGGCGGCTCTGCTCCGGATCCAGCAAGGGAGTTAAGGGTCTGACTGGAGCCAAGGGTGAACCTGCCAGGCGTGGTTCCAGTAGGGGCCCCTCGTGTGCCTGTTGGGCCAATAGGTGCTCCAAAAAGCCTGGGCTGCTCAAATATGAGGTGGATGGCCTTATAAAACTCTTTCAACTGAGCGGAGGTCTCTCCGGCCCTGGGAAAATCTGGGAAGCGCACCTGGGTTAAGGTTCCGCAGACTCGCAGGGCCTGTAGAGCTGACATTCCTGTATCTCATCAGAAGGCTTTAATGGGTGGGACGCCGTCAAAGATCTCTTTGACTTTTTATAGTTCCTTTGTTTGTATGACTTCCCATACAATTTAGAGTGGGGCGACGACCATTGGGAAGGGCTTCAAGAACGGTCCGGGAACCTACTGCGCTATTGGGACCTCGAGCGTTGCGTAGTCTGGTGGCGAGGAGCTTGAGAGAGCGCGCTCTCTGCGCCTTCTTGTGCATTGCGCAGCAGTCCTAGAAATCTTGGGGTTGTGGTCCTACTTCAAGCACCACAAAAACCCAAGTGTGGGTCTGTCCCTGTTATTTGCCGGTGACTGGCCCCCACATGGTTTGAAACCATCCAGTTTCTTGGGTGACCTATCTCACGCCAGGAGAAAACATTTTGAAACAATTAAAAAATTCTGTCAAAAAGTGACTAAGGGGTAGCTCGGACAAGATCAGTACTATAAGGCGCAGAAAGGAAAGAACTGACATCGCCGCATTCGGGTGACACGTATATAGCTACCGCACACGTCACAGGGTGGCTGACGCTGAGCCAAACCACGCCACGTACCGGCACGCAGGGGTGCTGCTGCAAAAATCTTCTAGATCCAGTCTGACACCTGGGGTATATGGTAAGGAACCTGCGGCTAGATAGTCTCCACCAGATAAGGCAGTTATCGAAGATAAGTCACATGTTCATTAATGCTGCCTGTCTTCTTGTTAGAAATATCCATGCCCTGTTAAGACTCTGCACAGGTGGTAATTCCCACTCATTCAGATGACCTACAGGCACACTTCATGAAGCTTACTGAGTGTGGCTAGGCTGTCGCAAAGCAAGAAATACAGTCAGGCCTGGATACTGATGATTCAGTATCAAGAGGGAATATCCATCTCCCTACATTGTCATGCCTGGTACGAAATTCCAGATTTTCTACAGATGTACAGACTGGCATAATACATCTCCAATTCAATGGATCTCAGCTCTTCGGTGCCAAAGATGCCTTCACTGGAGAAATTTAAAGACATTAAAACCACGGCCAGATCCCTGGATCCCAGAGACTACCTTCAATTTCAACAGTTCAGCAACAGCAGCCGACAAACCCCCTCTACAAGCAATAGAGAGGATGAGGCAAAGGACAACCATGAGCTACACCACACTTAACCACCTTAGGAAAGCAGCCCTAGTTCTGCCTTACCCGAACATGCACAACCCTTTGGAGGATTGATATCCTCCTTTACACAAGTTTGGAGGGCCTTTTCTTCAGACCTTTTGGCCCAACCATTCCAACAAACACTCCACCTTTTCACCCCTGTCCTGATATGCTCCCACCAGACCATCTGCAGATCCTCCAGCAAGAGCTTCAACCCTTACTCTTCATGGGTGCAGTGAAGCTTGTTCCATAGCAGGATCCTAGACCACAACAGGATTCTGGACTGGGTCCTCAAGAAGAAAGAGTTCAGAATGCTGTCCTTAGCTGAAATTCAGCTTGTGCTGAAAGCAGAAGGCTGGATGGTGTCAGTCGACCTGCAGGATGCCTACTTCCTTATCCCTATCCTGCAGTCACATAGGAAGTTTCTTTGCTTCACATTTGTATCTAAACACTACCAGTTTGAGGTTCTTCTGTTTGGCCTCACTGTCACCCCTCAAGTTTTCACAAAGGTGGTAGCGGTGGCTGCAACCGATCTCAGTCAGCAGGGAATCCCGGCATTCCCTTACCTGAATGACTGGCTCATCAAAGCAGGCTGTTCAGAAATGGCGTCTCGCCACTTGCAGACAACAACCAGATTGTTATTGAACTTGGGCTTTTCGATCAAAAAGCCCAAATCTCACCTGGAACCCTCTCAATGCATCCTGTTATTGGGCCAGTACCTGAAACCACATTGTGTTGAGCCTTCCCTGCTACGCAGAAGGTTCAAGAAATTCGGATTTCAATTTTATGTTTCATGGTGGGGCAATCATTCCAGTCCTCCCAGACTTACACCTGCTCAATCTGCTAGCCTCCTGCATTCTGTTAGTCACCCATGCATTCTGGAACATGAGGACTCTTCAGTTGTGCCTCCGACAGAGTGGTTCCAACACAACGGTGAACTCTAAAGCTATATCAAAATCTCCAGTGACGGAGGAGGGGCTTAAGCGAGATCCATGATGGCCGCTTGATCTCTCGGCTCCGCCGATCTTTCCGTCTTCCTCCCGGCCCGCACCTCCTTATGTCGTTGATCCTGTTGCTAAGTGGCATTTTCGGGACCGGGAGGCGATCCTGACTCCAACGGTGTGTCTCTCTGCGCGCCCCATGCGGTGGAAGTGCCGGAGCGCCCTCACTCCCTTTCCGGCTCTGGCTGCAGCTGACCGGGTCTTTGTCTCGAAATGGCCGGCCATGTTTGCACTCTCATCGGATACTGAGGCAGGGCGGAGACGACCTGCGGCACCGACGGCTATGCTGTGTTACCAGCTGCGGAGATTTGCTTGACTTTGTTCATTTTCGAGCTTGGGGACTGTTATGTTTGCAGTGCAACATTGTGTCTCTGCTCCGATCCGTGAAAGGCGCTGACTGATCGTTTATCCTTTCCAACGTTGCGGTGGATGCCATATTGTTGGCTGTGTCCCCAGCTCCTGTGCTTCCTCCGGGCTGCAGCCGGTGAGATGTCTGACCGCTTGTATTGCTGTGGTGCCGTGTTTGGTGTAGGCATGGTTTGTGCTACTCCTGTCCTTTCAGCCAGGCCATGTTCCTCGGGACCCGGATTGGGCGACCGGCAAGGCGGCATTTGCGATGGAGACCAGCATCTGGAACCACAGGGCCTTCGAGACTCCCGTTTGCAGGGACCGGCTACTTCTCTTCCCTCTGCTGCACCTCCGGGGATTGGAGACATCCTACGCGTTTTGGGTACTTTGAGATCTGATTTACGACAAGCTGCCCGAGACTTAGGGGACCGGCTGGACGCTATTTCCCCCTACGTGCCCCCGGTGGATAGAGCTGTTTTTCGACTGCAGGACACGGCGCTACATCCGCTTCCCGATTGCATTGCGGTCCCTGCCCGGGCGATCTCGGGGGCGTTGCGGGTGCGTGCACCCGAGGTTGCCTCAGTGTGGATTGAAAAGTTGGTGGAGTGGTTTGTGGAAGGTGGGTCTGTGTACTGGCCGAAGAATCGTCCTTGGATGTTATGCCTAGCTATTAACTTGTGTTCTACTGGCGATGTGTACGCCCGTCTCCTGACACGGATCCTACTGCTTGGGCCGGCGGGCTTTGGTTGTCCGTTACAATGCATTGCCCCCCCTTCTATCATTATCGCATGCATGACATTGGTATGGACAGACTCTGTTGGACAGTATCCTGTTTGCCTGGGGTTGCTCCGCTTGCCTGTGCTGATCAAGATGGCGACCGTGCAGCTGGACTACGTCGTTGCCTCCGTTCGCAGGGGCCAGGGTTGAGGCCGCTCCCCTATCATTGACTGCTGTGGCGTATACTGCTGGGGCTGCGGGGGATAGACGGTGGAGTTAAATACTGTGGCTTTGTTTCGGATCCGGGGGATGGGCGGCCGAGGATTTCCATGCTGACTGTTTTGAGCTTATGTATATTGCCCTCCTCCGAACTTCTGTGATAAATTTTCTTTCTTTTTTCCCTTTTTCTTTATCTGTATTTCGGGTACTCCTTTGGGGCGACAGACACACTGCTAGGGGGGGGTAGGCCGTAGCCTCTGCATGCGTGTAGGGTGGGGGTAGAGGGTTGGGTTTCTTTCTTTTTGTCCGTTTCAGTTTCTATGGGTCTTTCTTTTTCCTGTTTTTGGCTTTCTTCTCTTTTCTGTCTCTTTGGGGCTGACTTCCATGGGTCTTGCACACCTCTTGTTTTTTCTTCTCCTTTTTTTTCTTTCTCCGGGATTTTAATGCGCGTCTTGTCCCAGTTCCTGGGGGTGGCTCGCGGGGATTGGACTTGGTAATGTTGATTTCTATACCGTTGCTTATTAATCATTTTCGTCATTGCGGCTGTTTTACGATATGATTGCTACGGACTTCCTTTTCTGATCGTATATGTGGTGCATCCCCCCTGTATCTTTTGTGCGGTGTATAGTCCTTGTTGTTGCAACCCCTTCCTTTCTTCTAAAATTTAAAACGCAAAACCTCCTATCCTACGTTGCGCGCCCTGTATTCCTGTATAGTGCACTTTGAAATATCATGTTTGAAGGTTGGTCAAATGTTAACTACTCTCCTGATTCTAATGATTGTTTTTGCGGCCGGCCTTGATGGTTGTGGGCTTGCGCATGTATCTCCTTATATTCCTCAATAAAGGTTTTGACTTGGTTGCTTTATGGCTCTGGTATCATCAGGTCATAAGTAACCGCACAGTTAGCAGTATCAGCAACATATTTCGCACAAGGCCTGATTACATCATAATTGTAGTAGAAATTATACAAACATCTGAAATGTGGAATTAATTAATAATTTGCAACACGTACACGTGATTGCTTGGAAAAATGAGATTAGAGGTTTGGGACTCCATTTTATTATATGTATTGTTGCATTCTAGTAGAACAACCTCGACGCGGACTGTCACGGTTGTGTTTCTTTTTCTTTTCGTTCTATACAAATGTGCACAACAATTCCTGCACCTATTGTCGTTCGGTGCAACTGCAACGCAGAACCGAAATTTTGGATTGGTGCACCATTAAGCTTCTTATCCACAACAAATGAGAGTAGACGTGAGGACAGGTATTCCTTGTTATTCTTTCTTTATTCAATTCCTTTTTTTTACATCTATGCACAACATCCAGCCAACTCGTTTCATTCAGTTAAAATTTGAACTTCATCAGGGCTTTTAAGTATTAATTCACCGGATTGTCCAGATAGTCCCAAGATGCTTCATGTGGAAAGTAAGACATTTATTTGTGGTTGGCGAGGTGACGGCTTGCCGCAATCTTACGGCATACTTGACAGGCTATCAAACCAGTGTCCCTATCGTTGGGCTATGTCTCTTTGAAGTTTGCCTGCGTTGGGCGTGAAGGAGCAATCCATTGGGAATAAATAATTGACATACTTTCTACATGAAGCATCTTGGGACTATCTGGACAGCCCGGTGAATTAATACTTAAAAGCCCTGATGAAGTTCAAGTTTTAACTGAACGAAACTCGTTGGTTGGATGTTGTGCATAGATGTAAAGAACCAGAATTGAATAAAGAAAGAATAAAAAGGAATACCTGTCCTCACGTCTACTCTCATTTGTTGTGGATAAGAAGCTTAATGGTGCACTATTCCAAAATTCAAAATTGTTGCGTTCTAGAAATGGCATACATAATATGATGTAAGATCTGTGCTGATTAACAATTGACTGTGTAATAACAGAAAAGGAAGAGCTGAGTCTTAGTCTCCTGATATAATCTCATTATTTGGTTATAGAAAAGCTCTTTTCCACCATTCTGAACTCTAAATTCAAAAACATTCTGTTCTAGACGAATAGGGCTTCCGGCGAAACTGGTACCTTAGTGACTGGTCAGAGACGGTCTATATTTGTTATTTGCAATACAACATTGTTAACAAAGTAGTTTTCACCAAGAATTCAAGGTAGTTGAATTTTCACAGGAGCCTGAGGTTTTGTTTCCGAGGTTCACTTCTGAACTTCAAAGAATGCGTTTTGACAAACTGCCAATTACATGTCTCCTAAGCAATCAGAATTGACAATATATATTACGACTTAATCCTATGACAAAGTTGCATCCTTTTTGGTCGACACTCCTTACATAGCTTTGTGCTGACTCATTTGTGCTTTACACCAGTTGCTTTCCTTAAGCCATCTTTACCCTTTGTTGCTCTATGCCTTGGTTGTTGCTTCTGCTGTTTCTGGGCCACACAGTTCATTCCCTGAGTGCCTCATGCTTTGGGACCTTCAAAACTAAAGAAGCTAGGTCACAGCTTCCAGGATCAGGTACCTAAAGTAGAGAAAGTCTACAGGACAGAATATTTCAGGGAATTTCAGTCTGTGTACTAATCAGACTTTAAGCCCTATTATTTATTTTCCCTTTTTGGCAATCAAATATTTAGGTTCCATGAATATGCTAGCTTGTATCTGGAATTACAAAATAGCAGTCATTTAGTAATGCAGGTGTTGTTCCACGTTCTAGATTATTTTGAAGAAAGAAGCGTAAAGAAATGTTTATTCTTCTTTACTGTTCTGTTTTCCCCTCTCTCTCCACATTTTGGTATTTCAGCTAGTTGGTGTTGGGGGGCGCACTGATTTGTCACAGAAGTCACAAGGACATGAGGGTAATGTGAAATAAGTCACAATATAATGTGGTGTCTTCAGCTAGCAGTTTTTCTGGCTAGGAAAGAACTCATGTTAACATTTGAGGTTAACTGGTGGCCATTTTAGGCATTGTTCATTCTCCAGAAAGGGCTTCTTGTTCAGAGGTCCGTGTGTTACTACCTTACTCAGCTAGGCGAGTTGTAGAACCATACAGAGTTGTGCTGCATATATGGTTTTCTTTTTTAATAAATGTAGCATCAGGTTTACATGTTCAATTGCCTTTGATATTTCCTTTGCCCTATTGGATTTGGAAAAGAGTCATCTTTTAGACCAAAGAGTTTCCTTCGTTTAAATATTTCATATTCCCTGGAATTCCAAATAGAGTGGAGATGCAGCTGTTTGTTGGCTACTTTGGGGCCACGATAACACAGATTGCAGTCACCACATGTTGATTTGGTTTGTGTTCTGAATAGATCAATTTGGAAATTCCTTACTGTAAGTAATGTGATCTACTCTGTTGAAAACTGTTTCAAAGGCACTTTGACAGTCTGTCATGTACAGGCATTTTACTCCATTGAACTGAATGTGATCTTGTCATTGTGTTAGCAACGTTGGCAATTCCTCCCTGGCCACCATTGTATTCATCAGCAGCACAATCAGTTTTACCCTAGCAACAAGGTTTATTTTAGCCATTTGTTGCTATCCAGCACCATCATCCAGCCATTTGTAGTGGCCTTAATGGAGTACAAGCCACGTTTTCGATGAATAGAAGTATTTCACTTGGGTTGAATATCCAAGATCTTTCTGCCCTGTAAACATGCATGATTTTATCAGAGACAAGTTGGGACTATACATTCATCCATTCTATGCCTTGCTTTCCGTGCAGATTTCTGCACTAAATAGGAAACCTCTGGCTGTCTTCTTTCCCAAGTCACATGTTCCTAGGGCCCAGGAAACAATTCACAACCTGAATGAAAAGCAAATTTATACTAAATGGCAGTAGGTTAAGCTGTGTTGCTGCTTGTTACTTAACGCAGAAGTGTTCTAACAGTAAAGTGTTTCAAACAGTTATTTACAATAGTATATAATCTATCTGATAGAGACATCTAGCGACAGATTCCTTACCTTTGAATTTTCCCAGGTGTCAGACTAGATCCTAAAGATTTTTCTTCGAGCAATAGCCCTGCTTGCTGGTAGATGGCGTTCATAGGCTTCGCATGACATCTTTGGCCTCGTCCGCTCCAGAAGTGATGTTCACGTCAACAATATAGGCGCCTCCTCCGCGCGCTAACATCAATTCTTTTCTTTCGGATCCAGTCAAACGCTTATCCATGACCAGAGCTTCCCTCTCACTATTTGACAGGATTTTTCGATCTTTTGTTGAATCCTTTATTGGTTTGAAGGTTACCATGTTGAAGAAGACTTCAGGGCCTGTCACCGCACCTTGTCAGTGACGTCCCCTCAATTGGTTTGCCTCTAGTGACTGGAGTGAAACCATGATTCGAAGTTGTGCTCCGACTGCCGGGCCATGCCTCCGTAGGCTTTGAGGGATAAGTCCCTTGCAGCTGCTTACAGTGCGCCAGGCGACACCATGTCACTCCACTCCTTAGAGGTAATGGTCCCAATCAAGAGGAAGGTCCCGGTGCCACTCCAGGAGTCCCAACTTCTCTTCATCCCATTCAAAATCATGTGGACATTCGGGTAGGAGGCATAAGAATTCAAAGCATGTTTCGACTTGTCCCCGTCCATCGCCCGATGTGACAGAGGAGCCTCAGGGTTCAAATCCTCGTTCTTTAGACCTTGCGCCTGGGTCGATTCTGTGCCTCCCTGATTTTCCCGGAGCAACCACCACCCAACTTAGAGTATTTTATGAGGCCTGACCATTCCGGCGCGCCTGTTTGTCCTGCGGGGACAGAGGGGGCTCCATCTGGTTACACGCCAGTGGCTCTGGACCCGGCATTGATACCCACCACCCCTCCCCCCAATGGATCCGGAATTGGATCAGGACCGGCGTCATTCATGTCACTGTGACCTTTCACAATGCCTATGCTCCTGACGCCGCCAGCTCCCACCAGCTCCATTCTAATCCCCGGAACGGCTTTGCTCAATGTGCATTCCGGCGCGAACAGGATCTGCAGGTCTTATGCCATTTCCTGAGCTTTATGCTGAAGGGCTAGAATTGAAAAAAGATTGGGAGGGGTCGCTGCACCCTTTAGCAGAGCAGCCTGAAGAGGAAATGGCTTGGTATGAGGAATTGGGTGATGCCAGTGGACTGGATACTTCTCCAACTACTGGCATGCTTTCTTCCCCTACCAAGGTTATGGAGGAGGGAGTGTCTTTTTCTACGGTGGGGCAAAGGGCGGCTGAGGTCCTTGACCTTCAGCTTCCTTCACTGGCAATCAAGCTTAGCATATTGGCAGAGGTGTAACAGCCGAGAGATTCCTCCTCAGAACCCTTACTCCCATTTAATGAAGCCCTCACAGACATCTACTGGGAACCTGGTCCAAGCCCTGTGAAAAGAACGATTGCCAACCGCGCTTGTCAACCGAAATTTCCTAACTACCCACCCTACCCCAGAGAGCTTGGTAGTCCAGCCATATGCATCACAAGGCGCATTCCCTTCTGCTTCCTGGATAGGAATCCAAGCGGCTGGATAGTTGGGGCAAGAAATGTTTTTTCTTCTGCCCCCCTTTGCATTGCGGTCGGTGAACATCGCATGCTAATTTGGACCTTATTCCCACACTCTGGGAAACAGTTGCGCAAGAGCTGCCACATGTTCTTGAGGAGTCCCCCGCCATCCTTTCCCAAGCAGTATTAGATGGGAAAGATGCAGAAAAGTTCGCCATCCGATGTGAATGTGGGCAGAGTAATTTCATCTACAGTAACTGTCAGACTTCTGGCTTTTCGTGGCATGTCTAGCACTTTCTCATAGACATGCCAGGTTCTTGGGCCTCTTAGTGACTGCACGTCCCAGTCTGCCTTTCGTGGCTATGGAAGGGGCTTTTAGCCGCCGCGCAAGTATCCTGTGTGGCTGCGGGCGCAGTTTGTTCTGATCACGTAGGTCGGGCGGTCAGAGTTTGAGCCAGACCACCACCACTTCAGCAGCATCAGCCACCAAACTCTCCTAGTCTTGCCCTTCCAGACCATGGCGTCCAGTCGGAGGCAGGATCAACCATCACCTCTACCATACAGACCAACACATCATGCAAGTGGGTCCTCCAGATAGTCCGAAGGAGCTACTCCCTTCCCTTCAAGACCACTCCTTCCCCTTCAAGACCACTCCTCTCTCCTTGCCTCCATCATAAGACTGGCTGACTGAGAATGATTTGATTTTACTCAGGCAGGAATTCATGACTCTCTCGGCTAAGGCAGCCATAGAGAGTGTTTCGGAGCCAGAAGTAGGCTGTGGTTGCTATTCCCACTACTTTCTGGTCCCGAAAAAAGACAAGAGCCTTTGTCCTATCCTAGATTTATGAGCCCTAAACTACTTCCTCAAAAAGGAAAAGTTCATGATGCTCACTGTAGCTCAGATCCTGGCTGCCCTGGACCCATAAGACTGGAGACCGGATGATAGCATTGGATTTGAAGGATGCCTATTTCCACATCCCTGTCCGGCCTGCCCATCAGCGCTACTTGCAGTTTATGGTAGGCCACGACCATTTTCAGTTCATCATGCTCTCTTTTGGCCTTACCAGTACCCCTCGAATGTTCACCAAGGTGATGCCAGTGGTCGTAGCTCATCTGTGCAGATCAGGGGTGTCAGTCTTCCCCTGCAGCTGCTGGCTGCTGAAGGCAGGCTGCCTCCAGGCAGTCGCTCCCACCTCCACACTACAACAAACCTTTTGCATTCGCTGAGGTTCACTATCAATGGACCAAAGTTACACCTGACTCCCTCTCATATACTTCGTTTCATCGCAGCAGTTCTGGATCAAGGGCAGTATCTGAAAGAAACAGGTTAGTATTAGATTCCTTACCTTAGAATATCCCCAGGCGTCAGTCTGGATCCGGAAACTTTTGCGTAGCAGTACCCCTGCGCGTCGGTAGGCGTCGTCTGCAGGCGTCCCCTGCGGCTCCGCGTCCGTCGTCGGCGTCGTGCGCCGTGATGACGTCGCTGGAGTATATAGACGCCGCCTCCGCGCGCTGACGTCAGTTCTTCTTTTTTCCGCGCCAATTAGCGCAGATCCGAAGAGCAGTACTCCGGTCTTTTGACCAAAGTTTTTTGTTAACTCTAATTCTTTCAGGTGCCGGTAGGATGCCCGGTTTTAAAAGTTGTGACGGGTGCGACCGCCTGATGTCGGTCACCGACCACCATCGACTCTGCCTCCGGTGCCTGGGCGCCGACCACAACGTAGAGTCCTGCGTCGACTGCCGGGCCTTGACGGGTAAGGCTAGACGGGAGCGGTCCCGCAAGCTGCTCGAGCTCCGGCTGTCGGCCCCGCGTCGGGAGAGGTCCCGGTCCGGCCGGAGGTCGAGGGAGCGGTCGAGAGAACGATCGCGGAGCCGCCACGAGCGCTCCGGGAGTCGTCACCATTCCTCCGGTTCCTCAGGTAAGCGACACAAGAAGTCGGGGCGTCGTCATCGTACCCCCAACTCCCCCCGACGCTCGCGCGATGCGGCCGGGGGTTCGGGTGGCCCCGCGGCCCCGCGTGGGTCGCCGACGCCGCCTGCTCCATACCCGTCGGTCCCTGGGCAAGGCGCGTCGCGCGAGGAGATAGAGGAGTTCCTCATGGCCATGAGGGCGCTGTCTCCTCCGGCGGGGCCTACGGCGCCTGCGGGCCCGTTGGTCCCGTCTGGGGGCCCGAGCGGTTCGGGTGCTCCTGCCCCGACGCCGCCGGCGGTTCCGGCCCCGGCGCCGCTGGGCCCTTCAGGGTCGTCGCCGGCTGGTCAACCGGCCTCTCCGGCACCGATTCCATCGGGGCAACCCGTGGTGCCGCCTCCGCGCGGCGCCGTGACTCCGACGCCGGTTCCGGCCGGCGTCGGGGCTCCGGCGCCGGCACCGGGCGGCGTCACCCCCATTCCCTCTCCTATTCCGGACGCGGAGTCGGACCGGCGTCGTCCGACGCCGAGTCCGGCGCCGATGGGGCCCATTGGCCCCGAGGAGCCGGTCTACATCGTTGAATCAGTCTATGGTGATGATGAAGATTATGGAGAGGGTTGGGAGGGGTCTGAGGACCCTCTGTCACGCGAGTGTCAGTACGACGTGGACTGGACAGGTGACTTGGGTGATGCCAGTGGTCTGGACGAATCTCCTAACCCTGGTTTTGTCTCGCCTCCCACTGTGGCGTCGGAGGCTGGGGCTGCTTGTTCTGTGGTGCTGATGAGGGCTGCCAAGGCCTTGAGCCTTGAGCTCCCCGTCGCTAAAGTGAAGCCTAACATCCTCACCGAGGTCTTCAAACCGCAGTCATGCCCACAGGAGCCTCTGCTGCCGTTCAATGAAGCCTTGACGGACGTTCTTTTGGGCACGTGGTCCAGGCCCGCTTCAGGTTCGCCTGTTGACAGGAACGTCGCCAGGCGCCACCGTCCGTGTTCGGACGACCCTAAGTTTCTGTCCACCCATCCCACCCCTGAGAGTCTGGTGATCCAGGCCTCCACTTCCCAATCCGCGTTCCCGTCGGCCCCGCCCGACCGGGAATCTAAGAGGTACGACCAGTATGGCAAAAAGGTCTTCTCGTCCCTGAGTCTGGGACTGCGGTCTTGCAACACCTCATGCCTCTTGGGCCGCTACACCCACTCTCTGTGGGATACGGTCGCGGAGTGTCTGCCGCAATGCCCGCAGGAGGTACAGGACAAGCTCGGCCAGGCTCTGGTTGAAGGCCGAGGCGCGGCGAGGTATTCCATCAGGTGTGGTCTTGATACGACCGACTCGCTGGGCAGAGCGATGTCCACGACGGTGGCGATTCGTCGCCACGCCTGGCTGAGATCCGCCAATTTTTCGGCTGATGTCCAGAATGCCTTGATGGACATGCCGTTCGATGGCAGTCGCCTGTTTGGCGACAAAGCGGACAACGCGCTTGAGCGCTTCAAGGACTCCAGGGTCACGGCCAAGTCCTTGGGTCTCTCGACCCAGCGCCAGCAAACGGGTTCGTTTCGCTCCTTTCGTGGCCAAGGAAGGGGCGGTCCCACACGTGCTGCCAGCCACGCACCGCAGAACACTTCTCAACGCGGTGGCGGCCGTGGAGGCGGTCGGGGACAGCGGCGAGGTCAGACCACACCTCCCCCCGCAGCAGCCTCCAAATCCTCCTAGTCCGAGCTTTCAGGCCCATGTGACGCCAGTGGGGGGCAGGGTTCGCCATCACCACTCCCGCTGGCGCACTATCACATCGGACAGGTGGGTGCTGCAGCTCGTCCGAAAGGGCTACTCCCTCCCCTTCGAGACCACTCCTCCAGCCATGCCACCGCAGAACCACCGTGTGTCGGGGGACCACTTGACACTTCTGCAGGAGGAAGTTACGGCCCTCTTGGCCAAGGGGGCCATTGAGCGCGTTCCTGGGCCAGAAGTAGGGTGTGGTTGTTACTCCCACTACTTTCTGGTACCCAAGAAGGACAAGGGGGGCCTGCGTCCTATCTTGGATCTACGGAACGTCAACGGCTTCCTCCGGAAGGAGAAGTTCAAGATGTTGACTTTGGCTCAGGTCTTGGCTGCTCTAGACCCGCAAGACTGGATGGTAGCGTTGGACTTGCAGGATGCGTATTTTCACATCCCCGTCCTGCCGGCCCACCGGCGTTACCTGCGGTTCACGGTAGGCCACGAGCACTTTCAGTTTATCGTGCTCCCATTCGGCCTTACCAGCGCCCCACGGGTGTTCACGAAAGTGATGGCGGTGGTCGCAGCTCATCTGCGCCGGTTAGGGGTTGCAGTCTTCCCCTACCTCAACGACTGGTTGTTGAAGGCGGGCTCGCCCCAGACAGTCGTCCACCACCTTCAGATGACGGCAGACCTCCTGCACGAGCTGGGGTTTTCCATAAATGTACCGAAATCACACCTGTGTCCCTCTCAAAAGCTCCTTTTCATCGGAGCGGTTCTCGACTCGGCGCAGTTTCGGGTTTATCCTCCGGAACGGCGGGTCCGGGATATTCAGGCCTTGATTCCCATCTTTCAGCCGTTATCCCGGGTCTCGGTCAGGTTGACGCTGCGGCTTCTGGGGCTGATGGCCTCCTGCATCCTTCTGGTGCATCACGCCAGGTGGCGGATGCGGGCTCTGCAGTGGGACCTGAAGTTTCAGTGGGCCCAGCATCAGGGCAACCTATCCGACCATGTCCTGATCTCGGAGGGCACTGCAGGACAGTTGCAGTGGTGGCTCCAGGACCGCGATTGGGTCAGAGGCAGATCCCTCTCCCTTCCCCAACCGGAGCACGTGGTTGTGACGGACGCGTCCCTCCAGGGCTGGGGTGGCCACTTGGGAGAGGCGGAGATCAGAGGCATCTGGTCTCCGGCGGAGTCCCGGCTCCATATCAACATGTTGGAGCTGCGGGCGATTCACCTAGCACTGAAGGCATTCCTCCCCTTTGTCAACGGGAGTGTATTGCAGGTGTTCACGGACAACACCACCGCCATGTGGTACTGCAACAAACAGGGCGGTGTGGGGTCGTGGACCCTTTGCCAGGAGGCTCTGCGCCTCTGGCAATGGCTGGAACGTCAGGGCGTGACTCTGACGGTTCAACACCTGGCAGGTTCTCTGAACGCCAGGGCGGACGAACTCAGCCGTCGGTGCTCGGTGGATCACGAATGGCGTCTGAACTCGGACGTGGCGAAAGGCCTCTTTCTGCAATGGGGAGAGCCTTGGTTAGATCTATTCGCCACAGAAGAGAACGCGCAATGTCATCAGTTCTGCGCGTTGGAGTTTCCAAGACGGCACTCGCTCGGCGACGCCTTTCGGCGCGAGTGGAGTTGCGGTCTGTTGTACGCCTTTCCGCCTATACAACTTCTGCCCAGAGTGCTGAAGAAGATCAGGCGCGACCGGGCCCAAGTTATCCTTGTGGCTCCGGACTGGGCTCGAAGGTACTGGTATCCCGAGCTACTCAGCATGTCAGTCGGTCCTCCGATCCGCCTGCCCCTTCAGGAGGACCTTCTGTCGCAGCAGCAGGGGACGGTCCTCCACCCGAACCTGTCCAGCCTCCACCTCCATGCGTGGAGATTGAGCGGCGACAGTTGAGGCCATTTGACTTGCCTCCTGAAGTCTGTGATGTGATTCTGGCAGCCAGGCGTCCCTCCACTAAGTCGGTATACGCCTGCCGGTGGAACAGGTTTGTGGCATGGTGCACAGCAAAGGCTGTGGATCCTCTCTCTGCCCCCCTTTCTGAGGTTCTCCTCTTCCTTCTTTCTCTTGCCCAGCAGGGCTCTGCTCTGGGCACTATCAAGGGCTACCTTTCTGCCCTTTCTGCCTTCTTAAGGCTACCTGATCAGCCATCTTTGTTCAAGTCCCCTATTGTACTGAGATTCTTTAAGGGCATCACGCACATGTATCCACCTGTTCCGTTCGTGATGCCTCAGTGGGACTTGAACCTGGTTCTGACTTTCTTGATGTGCGCTCCCTTTGAGCCGCTTCATTCCTGTCCTCTCCGTCTTCTCACTTTAAAGACGGCCTTCCTGGTTGCCATCACCTCTGCCAGGAGAGTGAGTGAGCTCCAGGCTCTTTCTGTCAAACCTCCTTTCTTGTCCATTCATCCTGACAAGGTGGTTCTTAGAACTAGACCTTCTTTCCTGCCCAAAGTAGTTTCTGCTTTTCACATCGGGCAGGCCATCACCTTACCCTCCTTCTTCCCGCCTCCGCATCCTTCAAAAGATGAAGAGCGGCTCCATCGTCTGGACCCAAAACGTGCGCTTTCATTTTATATGGATCGCACACGCCAGTTCAGGGTGGATGACCAACTGTTTGTTGGCTACGTGGGTGAGAAGAAGGGAAGGGCGGTACAGAAACGAACCATCTCTCGGTGGGTCGTCCTGTGCATCAAAGCATGCTACTCTTTGGCTCGGAAGGAGCCTCCTGTTGGGCTGAGGGCCCATTCCACTCGGGCCACGGCGGCTACTACTGCCCTGGGCCGGGGTGTCCCCTTGCAGGACATTTGCCAGGCGGCTACGTGGGCCTCGCTGCACACCTTTGCGAGGCATTACTGCCTGGACAGTCAAGTCCGGAGGGACGGCTTCTTTGGCCGTTCGGTCCTCCAGGATTTTCTGGTGTAGGATTGTATTGGTTCGCAGACCCACCACCGGGGTTGGTATTGCTGGGGTATCTATTCTAAGGTAAGGAATCTAATACTAACCTGTTTCTTTCAGATGAACAAGTTACTTACCTTCGGTAACGATATATCTGTAAGAAACAGTAGTTAGTATTAGATTCCTTACCGCCCCACCCATCCTCCCCGTTCTGCGAACTGATACCTAGGGTTAAGGACATCCCTTTCAGGGCCCTAGTTTTATTTGGCACCAGTGTTGGTTCTCACATGGCTCTGCGTGTTCTGGCGCGGAAAAGCTGTGTGCAAAGAACTGACGTCAGCGCGCGGAGGCGGCGTCTATATACTCCAGCGACGTCATCACGGCGCACGACGCCGACGACGGACGCGGAGCCGCAGGGGACGCCTGCAGACGACGCCTACCGACGCGCAGGGGTACTGCTACGCAAAAGTTTCCGGATCCAGACTGACGCCTGGGGATATTCTAAGGTAAGGAATCTAATACTAACTACTGTTTCTTACAGATATATCGTTACCGAAGGTAAGTAACTTGTTCTTCAGGCTTATCCTTACGAACAGGGATTCTAGGATATTCAGTCTATGATACCGATGTTTCAGCCTCTATCCTGGATTTCGATGTGACTGACTCTGTGCCTGCTGGGCCTCCTGACCTCCTGTATCCCGTGGGTGACACATGCCAGATGGCATATGCGGGCTCTGCAGTGGGACCTGAAGTTCCACTGGGTGCAGCATCATGGGAATCTCTCGAACATGGTCCAGATCTCGGAGGGAACTGCATGAGACCTGCAGTGGTTGGCTGACAAACCGCGATTGGGTCAGGCGCAAACCCCTCTCCCTTCCTCAACCAGATCTCACAGTACTGACAGATGTGTCACTCCTGGGATAGGGCGTCCATCTGGGAGAGGTGGAGATCAGGGGACTCTGGTATCCGGCAGAATCCAGACTCCACATCAACATGCTGTGGCTCCATTGAATCCAACTCTCATTTAAAGCCTTTCTACTCTCCATCAAAGAAAGGCTAGTGCAAGTGTTCTCGAAGAACACTACCACCATGTGTTACGACAACAAGCGGGACGGGTAGGGTAGTGGACCCTTTGTCATGAGGCTCTGTATCTCCGAACATCGCTGGAACAGCAGAGCATATCCCTGGTGGTTCACCATCTGACAGGTTCCCTGAATGCCAGGGCTGACAAACTTAGCCATCGATGCCGAACGGATCTGAGTACTGTCTCCAACGGAGGTGGGGCATGGTCTCTTTCAACAGTAGGGAGAGCCTTGAGATTAGATCTGTGCGCAATGTCGGCAGTTTTCAAAGCTGCTCTCGCTGGGTGACACTTTTCGTGTCGAGTGGAACTCAGACCTCCTGTACTCCTTTCTGCCCATACCACTACTGCCCAGACTTCTCAAGAAGATCAGGAACGACCGGCCCAAGTCATCTTTGTAGCACCGGAATGGGAGTCTGGTATTCCGAGCTGCTACAGATGAGCATTGATCCTCCGATCAGGCTGCCCCTTCGGGAAAATCTTCTGTCGGAGCAGCTGGGGGGGGGTGCTCCACCTGAACCTGTCAACTCTGCGCCTTCTTGCGTGGCGATTGAGTGGCGGCATTTGATAGCTTTCAACCTTCCTCCTGAAGTCTGCAATGTTATTCTGGAAGCCAGGCAGCCCTCCATTAAGACAGTATACACCTGCCAGTGAAGCAAATGTGTAATATACTGTACAGAAAAGTCTGTTGACCCTCTTTCTGCTACCCTTGCTGATATTTTGCTTTTTAATTTGTCCCTTTCCCAGCAGGGCTCTGCTCTGGTCACCTTGAAAGAGTATCTATTGACTTTGTCTTCCTTCCTGAGGCTGCCAGACCAGCCCTCCTTATTAAAATCTACAATTGTACATAGATTTCCAAAAGGCCTTGTACATATGTTCCCTCCTATCCCTTGCATTATACCTTAGTGTGGACCTTAATTTGGTTCTCACTTTCCTTATGTGTGCTCCTTTCAAGCCTCTGCATTATTGCCGGCTCCAGCTGGTCACCATCAAAACAGCCTTCTTAGTGGCAATTACATCTGCCAGGAGGGTGAGAGAGCTGCAGGTGTTATCTTCCAAGCCCCGCTTTCTGACGATATTCCATGACAAATTGGTGCTTCACACTAGGGCCCCTTTCCTTCCAAAAGTGATGACTCCATTTCATGTGGGGCAATCTGTCACCTTGCCCACTTTCTAGGCTCCTCCGCATCCCTCCTAAGAAGAGGAGAAACTCCACCGCCTGGACCCAAACAGAGCGTTGTTCTACCCTGACCACACAAAAGAGTTCTGAGTGGACGACCAACTCTTTGTGGGGTACCTTGGCGCAAAGAAAGGTTGTGTGGTGCAGAAGAGGACAATGCCATGGTGGGTCATCCTCTGTATTAAACCTTACTATGTTCTGGCCCAGAAGCAGCATCCTGAAGGCTTAAGAGTTCATAGCACCAGAACTAAGGCTGCAGGACTTTCTAGTGTATATTTGTCCACAGTCCCTCCTCTGGGAAAAGCATTGCTTGGGTATCTATTGAAAGGTCAGGAATCTGCGGCTAGATGTCTCTATCAGATGGACAAGTTACTTACCTTTGGTAACACCTTATCTGGTAAAGCCATAATCTCGCCACAGGTTCCTTACCAACCCACACACCCTCCCTGCACTGTGGACAAGTTTCGAGGGTCAGTGCTGTTCCCTTTCAGGGCCCTAGTTTCTTCAAAACACACCAATGTCAGTACTCTTCATGGCTCTGTATTTGTGGCATGGAAAGTCGTGAAAAGTAACTGATGCCAGCATGCCGAGGTGGCGCCTATATAGGTATGTAATAGAGACGTCAAGCTACAGATTCCGTACCTTAGCATTATCCCCAGGCTCCAGACTGGATCCGGAAATGTTTCTACAGCAGTACCTCTGTGCGTCTGTAGAGGACGCCGGGCAACTTCGTCCACTGGATATGACCTTGTCGGAGTCCATATAAGCCCTCTCCTGACACGCTGATGTCAGTTTCATCCTTTACGTGCTTCCAAGCAGATCCGGAATGTAGTACCTTTGACCATCTTTCGCCTACCTTGACGTTGTAGGTGAAGCAGTCTGTGTTTTTTCTGGATATCTTTGGGGTCCTCGGGACTACAATGTCGAGCCCTCATCCTATTTGCATGTGGTCCCTAGGCGTGTGCACCCTGACTCCGAATGGTGTGGCTCCTGTCTTCAGCTTAGGTTGTCTGCACTGCAGGAGCCTACGTATGACACTGGTAGCCGCACAGTGGTCTGCGCCCCTCGTCGGTCATGGTCATTATAGAAACCTGTAATTCACCCCATAGCAGGCTTTTCAGTCCTGAGGGCAGGATGCTGGGTTATAAGTGTGAGGGGCCCCTGCATGAGCAGGACACCCCCACAAACCCCGGAGTCGATTCTCCAGGCTGTGTAAGTGCGGTCAGCCATTTTAATACATATAGTGAACATCAGTCATTACGAGATGTCTAACTATGCTGCACAGAACCAGGTTATGTTTGGTATCAAACATGTTGGAATCATACCACATCATCAGTTCCAGGGTTGGAAGTATGATCCCATGTCCTGGAGGCCTCCCTTGGGGTACCCCACTGTACTTCGGTATCCACCTTTCAGGGTCTGACTGCAAGCTAGTGTTGCTGCTGACCACAGACACATTTATGCCCTCCTGCTGCTGAGCCAAGCTCGATCAGGGGAAGGTAGAGAACAATAGAGTTTCTGTCGGAGGGAGGTGTGACCACCTCCCAGACAGGACAGAGGGCCATATGCATGAACACATTTTCCCATAGACACAGAATGGGCAAAACCCTTTGATGCATCTGGCCCTTAGTGTATTGGGCTGGGGTGGGGGCGCTTGCCAGCGGCACCAGATTGCTTTGAAGGGCACATTTGGTGCCCTCCTTGCATACTCCAGTTTGAACTAGTTGAGGGAGCCCTTTATTCCCGCCCTGGTGCGTAACTGGACAAAGGACACAGGAGTATCCTCCCCTCTGTCGAGTCCCTCCTCTGGGAGGGACCCATCCCTTAAGGTACTTAAGGACTTACTTGTTGGTGGGTCCTCAGATTCGTCATGAGACAAGACTCAAGACTGAAACCACGTCACTTTCAGACTGTCTGGACCGAGACTGCATCAAGGAAGACTCCTGCTGCTCCTGGTCTCGCTATTCTGTAAGTCTTCTTTGTCTTTTTGTCTGTGCTTCTTCCAGGATCTTCAACAGACCTGTGGGCTTCAAGGACACCCGAAGTAATCTCCCATGGAGTCACTCCTCTGCATCTGCCCCGCAATCAAGCTGACTGGTCTCATGCTCCTGGGGCCCCACAGACTTCCCAAGGCCCAGCAACATAGTTGGTGGTTCTTCAACTCCCTCGAGGTCTGACCTGTCCTCTGCAATTTTGAGGCCAGACCCCCTCGTGGAACTGCTGGAACCGAACCCTTGTGTACCGCATCAACATGTCATTACCAAGGCTTGTTTGCTCTGCACTCCAGAGATCTACGGGCTACAAGAAACTTCAGCATCAAGCATGTCTTCCTGCCAAGTACAGCGTCCTCACTGCATCCTCACCTTCCTTCTTGGTGAGCTGCTTGAAGTCCTCTTACGACTCCTGTGCCTTTTCCCGTGGGTCCTCCTGAGGGCCTTCTGCTTCAGTGGGCTCCTTCTGCTTGCTCAGGGCCTGCTCCGACTCTCCTGCTGTTGGTGAGTCCCTTGGACCTTTCTGGCCCAATGTTGCTCCTTCGTCCTTCTGCACAGCAGTTGCATGTACCAAGGCTTGTTGGTGCTCCAGCCAGAACTGAGCACCAAGTCACTGACATCTGACAGGAGACAACTTGTGCACAGCTCCTGGTCTTCCTCCACATCGCCTGGTCCTTCCTCCTGTAAGGTCATCGTCAACACTTTTGAACCATCCGACATCGGTGGGCATTGTTCTTCCTTGCTTCCTGGTCACTCCTGAGTGGCATAGACTCTGTCCCCTCTGCTTGCAGGTTCTTCACCGCAAGAATCCACCCTCAGATTCCACCTGCCTTCTTCACCTTCTTCTCCAGAGGCACTTTTCTCCAAGTCTTCCATTGTCAACTACGGACGTTTTCAATGTCTCTTCGCCCCTATGCATCTGGCTTCACTGGTGTAGGTAACCTGGTCTCTTTCATTTAACTTGCATCCTAAGGTTAAACTGGTAAAAACAAGCTGCTTAACACTCATTCAATATAAGCCTGAAAGCTGCTGTCCACAGCTACCACTTTGAGAGCTTTCTTTTGTTAGCAAAGACCACTAAAATCACCATAAGGGTTGCCTGGATTAGTGCAAGGTGCATCACTTAAATAAGTGTGCACCATATACTAAGCCAGCCGCCTACAGGTTCTCTGCGTTTACTCGTACAGAGGATTGTGATCCCTTCGGATTCTTTTCCGGGTTGTTTCCTCCTCTTCTTGCATGTGCAGGTGCGATTCCACCCCTTAGGGATTCGTCGCCCTTGTACTGGTCCGCATACCGACTTTGATTTTGGGTGATGTTGCGATCTTCATTCTCGTTTTCCCCAAGCTTGTTGACTGGGAACAAGTTGTCCTGTGCACCAAAGGTTTTTCCTTGCTTCTGGCCTTCACACTTGTTCGGCTGTGGGCAGTGCCTCTTCATCTGCTACTTCAGGTTCTTTACGCTGACTGTTGGCTGGTCCTTCAGTTGTGGGGGTGGCCTTCCCATGCTATTTTCACTCATAGTAAGGCATACTTCTCTGACTAGGCCTCCTCTGTCTTGGCCCTGTTGCACTCGACCCTTTTTTCCAGTCCTCCATTGTGTTCTTTCTCCTCTCTTCTGGCAGGGTTGTCTATCCCCTGTAGTTTCTTCTCAGTTGTCTTTCAACTGCCTACTAGTGCCATTCAGTCATTTTCCTTTCGATGGGGCTCTGAGGCTGGCTTAGAGCTCATTGTTGTCTTGCCTTCGGCTACTGACCATTGTTGTGATCGTTTGCATTTTACCCCTCTTGAGCACATTTTGTTATTCAGTGAATATTAGTTTAGATTTCTATGTCTATATATCTTCATGCCTATCTAATTATTATATTATGCTTTCTTTCATGGGATTTTGCATTGCATGGTCCCAGAGGGCTTCCCTCTCCTTTGCGGTGTTTCTTTTACCTCATGTGGTCTGTGGCCGTGATTGTGGTTTTGGCTTGCAGTGCTTCTTGGGCTATTGTGACCTCTGCATTGCCTCTTTCTTCTTTGCCTCTTTCTTCTTTGCCTCGGAGCTTTAGCCCAATAGTTTTGGCTTTTGTCCTTAGCATCTTGCAGTGCTTTCTTGGGCCGGTTGACATTCTGGGAGGCATTATAGTGCTAGGTTTCTATGGAGTGTTCTCCCACTCATCTTATTGTTCTGTCATAGTGCCCTTTCCCATGTTGTGGCACAGCCACAGATTTGGTTCCGTACGGGGTTCTCTCTGAATTTTCTGGTGGGATGTCTTCTTCTTTTTCTAATACTGCTTGAATGGCCTAGTTGGTGATCCTTTTTGGAATCGGTGCTCAGACGCTCCTCCAGTGATAACATTTCTTGGGTATGTATTTAAAGGTAAGGAATTCGCAGCTAGACGTCTCTATCAGATCTAGAAGTTACTTACATTTAGTAACGCCTCATTTGGTAGAGACTAGATCTAGCCGCAGATTCCTTACCGATTCACCCATCCTTCCCGCTCTGCAAGCTGATTCTCCCCTTCTTCTGGATCCCTTCTTTGCACTCTTGTGCTTTTTGTTACAAAAACACATATAGAGGGGAGAACATGATGTACGTTCTTCATATAAGTGTTTTTCAAAAAGAAGGCTCTTTTTGGTCACCGTTTCCATAGCAGTTTTGATGTGTGGCTCCGCATTTTAGCGCAGAAAGTAGTCACTGAAGAAGAACCTGACGTTAGGGAAGGGCTTATATGGACTCGGACGACGTCACATCCAGTGGACAATATTGTATGTAGTCGCCCGGCGCCCTCTACTGACACGCAGAGGTACTCAGTCTGGCGCCTGGGGATAATTATATGGGAAGGAATCTGCGGCTAGATTTAGTCTCTGTAGGAGGCTGGCTCAGTATATAGTGTCCTCCTAGGGTGAGGCTCTGTGTACTGAGTCCAGGTGACCCTTTGTGATAGTGTTTAGGTCCCTGAAAACCAGAGCTCTCAAAGGGTAGTTGTAAAAAGCAGCTAAGGCTTATTCGGCAAGGTGTGAAGCACGTGCATTTGCCACTATAATCAGTCAGTAGTAGTAGTAGACATCTATTTAGCGCATATTTCACCCTTAGGTCTCATAGCGCTTTGCCAACACAAGGAACAAGAGGGGAAAGACAGAGTTTAAAATAGCCATGTTATGAGATCTTTTCAAAACATTTAATGGTTCATTTCCTGGCGAAGTTTCATCGGCAATGAGTTCCATAGCTCAGGGGCAATTTTGGAAAAAGACCTATCCCCATTTTTTACAGTGCGAATCTTGGGGATATTCAAGAGGTGCTTGTTGGACGAGCGGAGGGAGCGCCATGTCTGATATTGGACCAGTTTCTTTGCTAGATAGACAGGCCCCTGGTTGTTCAAGGTTTTATTTGTCAGGCAACATAGTTTAAAAGAAACCCTCTTTTTTATCGGTAGCCAATGGAGGGTCTTAAGGCTGGGAGCTGATGGAGATCGGGAAGGCAGATTCAGGACCAGTCTGGCCGCAGTGTTTTGCAGCACTTGCAATTTTGACAGGAGTCTTTCATTTATGGATGCAAACAGTGCATTGCCATAATTCAATTGGTTTATGATTAGGCCATGTGCTAGAGGCAGCCTAGCGCAGAGGGGATTCCATTTAAAGATTTTTTTCAAAGACCGCATTAATCCGTAACTAGTATGGACCAGGGAGTTGATATGGTCCTTCATGGACAGTTTATTGTCCATGATAACTCCCAGGTTACGAACTGTTGTTTTGAGCGAAGGGCAAGGTCCAAGTGAGGGAGGCCACCAGTCCGTGGTCCATATGTGTTGTGCGTCTCCAAAGAGCATAATCTCATTTTTGCTCGCGTTAAGGAACAGGTGATTAGTTCACATCCATTCGTTTACTGATGACATGCATTGTATAAATCTGGGTCAGTTGGGTCTGGGTCGAGAGTAATTAGCAATTGCGTGTCATTAGCGTAAGAGATTGTGCAAAGCCATGGTCTCTGATAATTTTGGCCAGAGGTGACACATGAAGGTTGAAAAGTGTGGGACTTAAAATGGATCCCTCGGGTAAGCTTTTCATACAAAGAACCACACCATGTGAGTATAAAAATACTTTATTTATTAGTACACGCTAGACACTAGGTTGGTATATCTCCTACACCTGAGAAGGTACTCGCGCTTTGCATCGCGCTATGCGCCTAAATACCGCGCTATCATTTTTACAGCTACCCTTATAACTATTTGTGTTCTTCTTAGTTGTACTTTGCCCTGATTTTAATAGGATTTATTGTAACCCCCTCACTTGCACTCTAATCGGCTCCTTCACCGCTGTTTTGGCGGGTCCGGTTTCTGGGGTGGGATTGGCTTTGGGCGCCATCTTGGAGTGGTGTTCACTTTGGGCGCCATCTTGGAGTGGTGTTCACTTTGGGCGCCATCTTGGAGTGGTGTTCACTTTGGGCGCCATCTTGGAGTGGTGGTCACTTTGGGCGCCATGTTGGAGTGGTGTTCACTCTGGGTGGGTGTTGCTGACGAGCGGTCTAGCGCTCCGGCTGAGTGGGGGGACGCCTATTTAAAGCTCCCTCCAATGCGCAGCGGTTACGCGCAGTGGGCGTGCCTGAGTCGTGCCAGAGTCCTGCCCGTCTGCGCCCGTCCGCGCTAAGGAGGCGCGGCTCGCGGCAGGACTCTGGACCTGGCCATCATGACTTTACCTTTGAGAACTTATAGTAGGGCCGATCTACTGGCCCTTCGGGACCGATGTACACATTGCGAGTTCTCGCCTGTAGTCCCGCTTTGTGGCCCATATCATTGTAGGTGTGGTGCTTGGTCATTGGAACCCCCCTCTCTTATACGCTCCTTGGGGCCTGTTATAAAGAGGGTAGGACAACGGGATCTGAGTATCTGGAGCTTAAACGTCAGATCTGTGGTAAAGCACCATCAGGAGGTTTACGACCTTCTCATTGATGGCTCGCCGGATGTGCTTTTTCTAACGGAAACATGGCTCCAGGACTCTGACTCCTCGATAATTAACCTAGCCTTTCCCCCAGAGTATGCTATTTTTACTTTAAATCGGACGACTAGAGGTGGAGGCATTGCGATGGCCACCAAACGGTGTTATCCCTGCGAGTGGAAAGCCGCTGAACTTTTGGGGTGTGAGGATGCCCTATTTAAAATAGCGTTTAGTCACCAGTTTACCTTCTCTGGTTTATTAATTTACCGGCCTCCGGGCTGTGACTCTGTTTTTAGGGCTGCTCTTCCTGAGTACATTAGTACAGAGGCACTAGGATTCGCAAATTTTAATGTTGTGGGAGATCTTAATCTCCATTTGGACTGCCCTTCTTTACCCTCTATTAGGAGCTTTCTGGCGGATCTTGAGGCTCTACAGCTCTCGCAGATGATTACTTTCCCCACACATAGAGGTGGTCATACTCTTGACCCATTCTTCACAAATCTAGAAGGATTCAGAGTTCTTGGTTCCTCCTAGTTGGTCTGGACAGACCACATGCTGGTGAAAACGGCATGCTCTTTGTCTGACTCTCCTTTTCTGTCTCAGGACAGACTTGTTCTTAAACGACACTGGAACAAATTAAGACTGAAGGATTTTTACCATCTGCTCGAGGAGGTTCCTTTAGGTCCGCTCACCGAGGTTGATTGTGGATACGACTCCTTCTGTGAGTGGATATCTGGTGCCCTCGATTCTCTGATTCCTATGTGTTGGTCCAAGTGTCATCGGAAGGAGCCGAGTCCTTGGTATGACACTTCCTTGGCATCTCTTAAGAGGGCCTGTAGACAGGCCGAAAGATTATGGAGGAAGTCGTACGACCCAGATCTGAAGATATGTTATCTGGCCAAGGTCAAGATCTACCACAGGGCAGTGTGTCAAACTCGCGCTTCCTTTTATGCTCAACAGTTTCAGAATTCTGCCAATCCATCGAAACTTATTTTCAAAGTATTAAAGGACCTGATGGCGAAGAGAGCAACTGCAGTGGAAATATGCTCGGACTCACATTGTGAGGGTTTGGCCTCTTTCTTCCATGAAAAAGTGCAAGCCATCTATCGCACTTTTCCAACGGGTTCCCTGATGCTAGAGCAGGTTGGTCGCACCTTAGGTGAGGGGGAATGCCTTTCTATCTTACCCCCCTTATCTCTGGAGGTGTTTGACTCTCTCAGCGCCAATATCAAGTCTGGATCTCCGGCAGACCCACTGAAACCGGCCCAACTCAAGACCCTGGCGCCGGTTTGCCGTACCCCGGTGCTGTCCTTGATCAACCTGTCCCTCTCTTCTGGAGTGGTTCCTGTCAGATGGAAGCAGGCAGTAGTCACGCCAATTCTGAAGAAGGCGACCCTTGACCCCCTTAAACCTGAAAGCTACCGCCCTATCTCCCTTCTCCCTTGGGCCACGAAAATAGCGGAGGCCCATGTGAATGCCACTCTTACAGACCATCTTGGTAGGCTTAACATTCTCGACCCTACCCAGAACGGGTTCCGTGCGGGTCACAGCACGGACACGGCCCTTCTCTCGATGGTCGAGCATCTGCGTTCCGTGCTGGATTCCGGTCGGACGGCGGCACTATTGTTATTAGATCTCAGTGCCGCCTTCGACAAGGTCTCGCACGGGATTCTGATTCTGCGTCTTGAGGAGGTGGGCATTTCTGGCTCCGCCTTGCACTGGTTTCGATCCTTCCTTACGGATAGGTCATTCCAGGTGGCGATCCCGCCCGGTAAGTCGTCATCCTACCCGTTAGACCAGGGAGTCCCACAGGGGTCATCACTGAGTCCCACCCTTTTCAATCTGTATGTGAGACCGTTGGCTGCGGTCGTCAAGCGGTGGGGCCTGACCATGGTCTCTTACGCAGATGACACGCAGCTGGCGGTCACACTGAGTGGGGACTCAGACCTGGAGGCTCCCAGGTTCTGTGATGGTCTGCGGGAAGTGGCTAACTGGATGAATTCCAACTGTCTTCAGTTAAACACCAAGAAGACGGAGATTATGGTGGTTGGTAAACAGGTGGCTTTGTGGGGTGACAAATGGTGGCCTTCGGAGTTGGGTGTGACTCCCCTCCCAGCGGCAGAGATAAAAAACCTGGGGGTGTGGCTTGATCCTTCTCTGAGTTTCATCTGTCATACCAAGAAGGTGGCGGCTTCTTGCTATGGCATCATCAGAGGACTTCGACCCATCCTCAAATTCTTTGATGCACCCACAAGACAGCTGGTGGTCCAAGCATCAGTGCTGTCCAGGCTGGACTATGCCAGCTCCTTACTGGCGGGGGTTAACCAGTCAGAATTTCTGCGGCTCCAGCGGGTTCAAAACGCTGCGGCCCGACTGGTGACAGGTCTGCCTAGGCGGTGCTCGGTGTCCAATGCCCTGCGCTCTCTCCACTGGCTCCCTGTGCAGCAGAGGATTAGATTCAAGGTTCTCTGCCTTGCATTTAAAATCCTCAAGGGTACTTCCCCACAAATCTTGGAGAAACTGCTGATCCCCTATGTCCCCTCTCACACTCTTAGATCGCTAGGCCAGAACTTAGCAGTGGTCCCGCGTTTTAAGTTGAGCAGAATTGGTGGCCGCTCCTTTCGAGTCCTGGCAGCGAGCTGATGGAATTCTCTTCCTCCACAAATCCGGGCCATCGATGAGCTCCTTCAGTGTAGACGGGCTATCAAGACCTTTTTATTTGTTTAGCTCATCTGTTGTGTCTCTTCTCCTTTCTGCCCACTTTTAATGCTGTGTTGTGTTTACCTTCTCAAAGCGCCAGGACGCCCCTTTGCTGGGGCAGCTGTGCGCGGTACAAATAAAAATAACATAACATAACTTACAAGAAATACTTTAAATATAGGCAAGTGGCATAGAAAAACACATAGGGCTCAACCGGGGGTTTGGGCAACCCATATACTAAAATAGTGGCATGTTCGGTAAGTACCAAAACGGGACTAGTAACTAAGGATTGGGTACCCCAGGGGAAACACAGAACCACCCAGGGCGAGTAGCTAGGAACCCCAAGGCACCCAGCTGCAGAGTGGTCCATAGAATAACGGAATTTTACAGTTCTAGGACCCTTCTCAAAGGACCCCAAAGGAAACACCTGGATCAAGGAAGGTTGGAGAGCTAACCCACCCGTGGATTCCCCAGGAACCAGGATACCTACACCATGGAGCTCAGGTGCATAGGGATGAAGTGGTGTCAGAACTGCCCGTAGACGCCAATGGAGTTTGGTGGAAAATCAGCAGCTACAGTGTCTCATGGACCAGGCCGGTGGAACAAGGACGTAGTTTCCAGATGGGAAGAACCTAATAGCAGAGGGGACAGAGTCCAACCCACCTAGAGGTGATCAGGAGGCACAGTAACACAATATCTGATAGAGACTACTAGCCACAGATTCCTTAACGTAGAATTATCCCCAGGCGTGAGACTGGATCTGGAAAATCTTTGCCATAGCATCCCTGTGCGCCGGGAGGACGGCATCATGCGACTACGCCCAGGCGTTGTCCGCATACGTGATGTCAGCGAGGTCATGTAAGTCCCACCCCGGCGCACCTAGGTCAGTTGTTTCCTTTTCTGCATGCAGCGAGGATCCTGTTTTGTGCTCTGGGCCTGTTTAGGCCTTTCCCTTTCGCTATTGCGTGTGTGTGGAAACCGTGTGCGAATGCCTTCGGGCTTTAAGACGTGCTCGTCTTGTGGCCGCCTGATGTCGGCGACGGACCCTCACCCCATCTGCATGTGGTGTTTGGGGGAACACCACAACTCCACTGATTGTGAGGCGTGCCAGCAGATAAAGCCGAAGTCCCGGCAGGGGCGCCGAATGAAACTTTTCTCGGCTCGCATGTCCAGGTCGGCGTTGTCATCTCGCCTGGCCCCTGCGGAGGGTTCTCGATCCCGCTGCCTCCCTCGTCGACAGTGTCCTTCTCCCAGTTCGCAAGAGCGTCGCTCGCCTATCGGTAAGTGTCGCAGTTTGTCCCTGAGGGTTGGTTTCCGGCCGGTCGGGAGCGTGGGCTCTCCGCGGGTGATGCGGCCCCGCATATCGTCCCGTTATCTGCTGTTTCGCGGTGTGGGGGCGACTAGAGCCCAGATGACGACATATGCGTCAGCTTTGCAGGCCTCGCTGGCTTCTCCCCCTCCTCCTTCCCCTCCTGGGACGTCAGCGTATCTCTTGCGGTGTGCGGGGCCCTCTGTGCCGTCGCTGGCGGCTCCGGCGCGACTGGCTCTGATTCAGGCTCGGAGGATGTGGTGCCGTTGTGGTGCGGCCCTTCGAGGTTCCCTATTTCGGACCACAGCGCCTCTGCTTCGCCACAAACCCCCACGGGAGTCCTTGTGGTGTTGCAGGAGGTCGCCGGGGCTCGGAATGCACACCCGAGCCCCTCTTGGTCCTCTGGACAGGCGGCGATCTTGTCTGAGACAGGTGTGACGCCTCTTAGGCGCCGGTGGCTGCTGGCCCTGGCGGCACCACTGGGTTCGGCAGAGGGCCCCTCTCGTCCCATCTGTGGTCGAAGCTGGCGGGGGATTCCTTGTTTCTCCCGGGTCCCTCTCGTCCCTCCACGCAGGCGGCTGGCTCGTCTGAGGTCGGGTCGGTGCCTTTCCGGCACCGTTCCCTCGCCCGCCCCAGCTCAGGCCGAGCCCCGGTCCCCTGCGACGTGTCGGAGGCTGCCCTGTTGTCTCCCCCGGCACTGGACGACGACGATGCCCTGCCGCAGATTGCAGACTCTACGGTGCCAGGCTGTCGTCGGGTCATTGACTCATCTTCGGACACTTACTCTTCTCCGGAGGTTCGGCGTTTTCTGGTGTCCTCCTCGCCGGAGACAGGCCGCTGCATCGCGGCTTTTTCACCAACGTCGTCTAAAGGTGGCACCTCGCCATCTCTGCAGCCGCGGTCTTCGCCAGAGAAGCTGCAGGTTCCCTACTCCTCGGTCCCTCTTGCTTGTTTCCGGACCTGACCATCCCTCCTCTGGTTGGCTTGGGGGATGGCCTCCTTAGCTTGCAGCCCTCATCTAACGAGGAGCCGCTTTCGCCACCGCGGGGCCCTACGGAGTTGGGTGCGGCTTTCGCTCACGCTGTTTCCACGGCTGTGGGAATTTTGCGCATGGGTGATCCAGCTACCCATTTTCCCGCGGATCATCTTCTGGAGATTCTCCATCAGGGCTCTGGTGGTTGGGAGCTGTTGCTTCCCTTTGAGGGTTCACTCCATTCCTCTCTTGGGGTCTTGGGGCCGTCCCGCCACAGGGGACCCGGTGCCCTAACACCTTCTGCACCCCGCCATCATCCGGCGCCGCGTGATCCGGTGTGTCTTTCCTTCCACCTCTCTACCAGAGGCCCCTTTTTGCAGACTGCTTTTCCTTCTTTGCCACCGCTGTTCTCTCCCCCGTCACGGGAGGCCCGCTGGCTGGACTCCTGGGGGCGCAATATGTTCGCCTCAACCAGTGCGGCTCTGCGGGCCCTTAACACGCTGTGCGTTTTGGCTAGGGCCACTTCTTGTTTGTGGGACTTGGCGGAGTCCCTTATGTCTACCGCCTCTCAGGAGGGTGCCGGTGTTGATTTGAGGCACCATGGGTTGGAAGGCCGGGAGTTGGCGGCGTTCACTTTTCGCTCCGCTCTGGACATCTCGGAGGTGCTGGGTCATGCCATGGCTTCTTTTCGGTTGCCCTTCGTCGCCATGCCTGGCTTCGGGACAGTGTGTTCCCGGAGAACGTTCGGGAACGGTTGGTGGACCTTCCCTTCGATGGTACTCTGTTATGCCATGCTCCTGCGGACTCGGCCATCCAGAGGTTTTTGGCGGGGCTTCGTCCTCCTCCTCCTCCTCCCCCTCAGTAACCTGTAAATTGATCTGGTTCTTGGAGGTGTTCTTCCGTTGGGGCGGGTCGCCCCGGTCGTCTGTTCTGTGTGATTCACGGCCACTCGAGTCCTTCTTGTTGGGACTGTGGTTCTGTTGACTGCTGACCAGCCCTTCTTCTTAACTGTTTTTCCTTTGGGTTTTCTGCACCATGCTGGCCCTCAGATTGGGCCGTCTATATTTTTCCTCTCTGGCTACTTAGTAAGCCTTCTGCAGGGTTTTTGTCGCAGGTCTTTTCTGTTGTCCTCTGATGCGGAAGTGTTTTCCTAAGAGGTTCCCATGTCTTGGGATGTGACCTGCCCTAAGTGGGGTACTGGGAGCTGTGGTCGCCTGCGGGCTTATGCTCTCCGTGGCGTTATAGTATATTGCAAATGCAATCTGCTTGCTGATGTCTTGGACTAGCTTGAGTTCCGCCCCAAGGTGTTCTTCTCTGGGGTCGCTGCGCTGTTTTGCCTGGTCTGACCTGCTGTCTGTGGCCTGGCGTCATGGTCCTGTTCGGTCCCACTTCTTTTTGGGCCATGTGTGCGGACTCCTCCCTGGGGTGTGTCCGGGCTCTTCTCCTTCTTCGGCTAGAGTCTGGCTTGCTCCTGGCTTGCTCTGAATGCTTCTTCCAGTGGGCCTTGCACCCAGTATCTGAAAGAGACACGTTAGTGATAGATTGCTTACCTTAGAATATCCCCAGACGTCAGACTGGATCCGGAAAGTTTTGCTTAGCAGTACCCCCGAATGTCAGTAGATGGCGCCCTGCGGCCCCGCGTCCGTCACTGGCGTCGTCAGCGCCAAGATGACGTCACGGAGGGTACTTAGGCCCCACCCATGCGCGCTTACGTCGGTTCTTTCTTTTTCAGCGCCGAAAGCGCAGATTCGGATTGAGCACGTACCTCAGTCATTTTTTTGACTACTCTTGTGAGACTTTTTGTCTCCTCCTCTTGTCGAACGCAGGGATGCCCGGCTTTAAGTCTTGTGGGTCGTGCTGCCGTAATATGTCAGTGGCGGACCCCCCCCGATGTGTGCCTCTACTGCCTGGAGACCGATCATGACTCCCGGGATGGTCGAGACTGGCCTTGCAGGAGAGACGCCGGAAGTTGCTGTAGGTCCGGCATTCCTCTCACCGCCGCTCCAGGTCTAGGTGCCGTTCACGAGACCGCTTGCAGAACCGGAGCCGTCGCTCCTCGGGCTCTAAGTCTTCGCCTTCAGATTCCAGTAAGCGAGAAGTCGAAGAAGCATGTTCGCTCTCCGACGTCTCCCCGTCGCTCCCTGGAGGCGTACAAGGGGGACAGGAGCTCCGCCCCTGCGGTTCCTCTGGAGCCGGGGAGTCCCGCGGCCTACCCGCTATATCCAGGTCCGTTGGCGACTCCCGAACAGATGCAAGAGTTTCTTGCTGCCATGGACCGCCTTTTTAGGCCCCCGGCTCCCGCTTGCGCGCCTTTGGGCCCGTGTCCAGATTCTGTTGACCCAGCGGCTCCGCCACTGGCGCCAGCCCCGGCGCCACAGGATCCTGAGCTGCTGGCTCCGGCCCCGGCGCCACGAGGAGCAGCGCCGCCAGCTCCGGCCTAGCTCCGCCCCAGGCGCCGTTTATCCCATCCCTGCCCTGGACCATTTTGTTCCGGCCTGGGATCCAAATTGGGATGCGGCTCCAGCCCGGTGCCGTTTCCGGCACCTTTCGTCCCCCTCGAGCTCCGGCTCTGCCGCCGCGACCAGCCCCCTCTACACCGGAACTGGACGAAGACTGGGACGGGTACGAGGACCATCTTGCCTGGCAGTGTGACTCAAAGCAGTATTGGGTGGACGAGCTTGAAGATGCGGGCGAACTTGATGTGTCTTCTGACACTGGGTTTGCCTCTCCACCGCCTACTATGGAGGAGGGTGCTTCCTACACCATTGTGCTGCTTCGGGCTGCGGAGGCTCTCAATCTCGACCTCCCTACAGTGGCCCTTAAAACTAACCTCCTTACGGAGGTGCTCCAGACTGCGTCCGCGGCGTAGGAGACGCTGCTCTCTTTCAATGAGACAATCACCAAAGTCCTATTGGGAACTTGGTTGAGGCCAGCCACGGGGGCGCAGGTGAATAAAATCGTTGCTAGGCACCTGGTGGTCCCGCCTTCTTGACCACTCACCCTACGCCTGAGAGCCTGGTCATTCAGGCCTCAACGTTGCAGAGTGCCTTTCATACGGCTCCACCGGATAAGGACTCTAAAAGGCTAGACCAATTTGGCAAGAGTTTGTTCTCTTCAACCAGCTTGGGCCTGCGGTCGGTTAACATCACCTGCTTATTGGGCCGTTACTCCCACGCAGTGTGGGATTCTGTAGCTCAGGTCTTGCCTCAGTGTTCTGAGGTCCAGGCTGTCCTTTCACAAGCGATTGCGGAGGGTAAGGATGCGGCCAAGTTGGCCATCAGTTGTGATTTGGACACCGCTGATTCGTTAGGCAGGGCATTTTCCACGACTGTGGCTTTGCGACACCACGCCTGGTTGCGTTCAACTGGGTTCTCGCCCGATGTCCAGGGCTCGCTCATGGACATGCCCTTTGATGGCTCCCGCCTCTTAGGTGATAAGGCCGACAATGCCCTGGAGCGCTTTAAAGACTCTCGGGCACCGGCCAAGACTTTGGGTCTTTCCACAAAGAACCCTGCCACTCCTGGGTTTTGTTCTTTCGAGGACACGGCAAGGGCACCCAAGCACGCTCCTCCAACAAGCCAATGCAGAACCAGCCTCAGCGCAGCTGTGGATTCCGCAGCGGTGGGTCTGGTAACCAGCCCGCGGGTCAGTCCACCTCCACCCCCGCTGCTTCCGCCTCTAAGCCTTCCTAAACCGAGCTTCAGGGAGCACCCCACGCCGGTAGGTGGCAGGGTCCGCCACCGCCTCCACCAATGGCGCGAAATTACATCGGACAAGTGGGTGCTGCAGATAATCAGCCAAGGTTACTCCCCTTTCTGTCCTCCCCTCCAGCTATGCCACCTCGGTACCACCGCATGTCGGGGGGATCATTTGTCTCTTCTCCATCATGAAGTCACGGCCCTCCTGGCCAAGGGGGCCATCGAGTGCGTTCCCGGTCCAGAAGTAGGTGCTGACTCTGGCTCAGGTCCTGGCTGCCCTGGACCCTGGAGACTGGATGGTGGCATTGGACGTGCAGGACGCTTATTTTCACATCCCCGTCCTGCCTGCTCATCGGCGCTACCTGCGGTTCATGGTAGGCCCCTTCATAACTGTCCTTTACGCCTTCTCACTCTTAAGACCGCTTTCCTGGTAGCTATCACCTCTGCCAGAAGAGTGAGTGAGCTCCAGGCTCTTTCTTCTAAACCTTTCCTTTCTATTCATCCAGACAAGGTGGTTCTGAGGACCCGTCCTCCTTTCTTGCCAAAGGTTGTCACGCCCTTCAACATCGGGCAAACCATCACTTTGCCCACCTTCTTACTGCCTCCGCATCCTTCCAGAGAGGAAGAGGGGCTCCACCGTCTGGAACCCAAACGTGCCCTCCTTCTACCTGAGCTGCACACAACAGTTCCGGGTGGATGACCAGCTCTTTGTTAGCTACGTGGGCACCCAAAAAGGTCAGGCCGTGCACAAACGGACCATCTCTCGGTGGGAGGTTCTCTGCATCATGGCCGTTATTCGTTGGCTAAGAAGGAGCCTCCTGTAGGGTTGTGTCCCCATTCCAGTACATTTGTCAGGCAGCTACATGTGCCTCGCTGAACACATTTACCAAGCACTACTGCCTTGACAGTCAAGTGTGGAGGGACGTCTTTGTGGCCGTTCTGTGCTCTGTGTCTTTCTAGTGTAAGCTTGTTCGCAGTCCCACCACCGGGGTTGGATTGCTGGGGTATCTATTCTAAGGTAAGGAATCTATCACGAACGTGTCTCTTTTAAATGGGCAAGTTACTACTTGTGTAATGATATATCTGTAAGAGACATTAGTTAGTGATAGATTCCTTATTGCCCCACCCATCCTCCCCGTTCTGCGAACTGATTGCTAGGGTTAAGGTCATCCCCCTTTAGGGCCCTCGTTTTATGCACCAATGGTCTGTATCTTGCATGGCTCTGTGATGTAGCACGGTGAGGTTGAAACAGCAGTGTGGAGCCCAGGCAACAATGGAGGAACACAGGAGCCTTCTACGAGCTGTCCAATACTGGTTGACAAGTGCAGGAGAGTCAGTGGCCAGCAGGGCCATCAACAAGCCTTGGTAGACTCAAACATTAGAATCCGGGTGAAGATGCTGTTGCAGACCAGCAAGAGTAAGTCGGGGTTGGCTGTCAGCACACAGGAGAGCCAGCAGGAATCGATGGAGCCTCCTCGAGGACCAAAGCAGAGGGAGTTGAAGGGAAGCCTCACAAGCACACAGGAGATGAAGAACCACGATGCAGATGATGCAGGCAGGATGTTGTTCTTTGAGCTGCGCAATGCTGGAGGCTGGTGCTTCTTGAAGTTTGAAGATCATTTGTGAAGAGAGCCAATAAGCCTTGGCAGCGGCAATCTGACGTGGTGCACAGGGAGGCAGTTATCAGCTGGAGAGAGATTACAGTCACCCCACTTGCAGGGAAGACTGGTCAGGCCTCTGGAGAACCAACAAACCAACCACCACCTGTGTTGCAGAGCCGGGCGATGTCCATGGGACAACAGGATCAGCAAACTTGTCGTTGTAGAGGTACCTGCGGATGAAGGGAAATTACTTCTTCATTTCAAGGGAGATTCCTTCTGGCTGGGATTCAGGCTGAGTCCTTGGTGACTCAGAGGATGCATGGCCATGGGGTTGCAGAACTTGAAGAATCACATGGATGAAGATACAGCAGCAGTCTTCCCATCGAAGCAGTCTTGTCTTTGGTCTTGGCTCGAAGAACAGCAGCATTCCAGTGCCCACCCACAGAAGAGTCTTTGGACAGACGTCAGACAACAGGCAGTCGGATCTTGAAGTTGTTGTCGGGACGAATCTAAGGACCCACCCTCAGGGGAGCCATAAAGTAACCCTAAAAAGGGGAATGACCTCTTCTGTGGTGATCTGCCTGTCAGAGGGCATCAGGGAAGCTACTCAGCTGGCCTAGCCAGTCAGATGCTTCCAAGATTTAACATGGCCGAATCAAGTGGCTACCTGGAGGAGCTCTGTGCACCTCCCTAGGGAGGAGCTGGACAGGGTGATGGACACTCCCCTGTCCTTTGTGAAGTTTCACGCCAGAGCGGGAATCAAGGTCTCTAAACTGGGCAAAACCGGTTTATGCAAGGAGGACACCAAATGTGCCCTTCAATGCAGTCTGGTGGTGCTCAGAAGCGCGCCCTTACCTAATTCTAAAGTCTAGGGTCCGCAGCATCGCGGGCTGGCAGTCAGACCCTGTACAGCAACACAGGTAGGTATTGGGGAGGGTCCTCTAAGGAGCCCCCGGTACATGGTATCATGCTACTAACACTGAAATCTGTGTAGTTGCATGATTCCACGTTGACACCAAACATGCCCAGGTTCGGGAAACCATTATGTAGTTGGACTTCTCGACTTGCCAGTGTAGTAGTAATAATAATGGCTGTCCCGCACATACAATCCCCAGAAAATAGTTGACTTATACAGGTTGGACGTGCAGGGATAGGATATAAGGGAAACCTTCTATCCAAAGTGAGAGGTGCTAGCACTATTTCAGGCAGACTGCTATGGCAGACACAGTTTGCATGGGCTACCATGGGTGGCATAATACATTCTGCAGCCCATGGGAGACCCCTGGTGTATCAATTCCCTGGGCACCTTAGTACGATATACTAGGGGCTTACAGTGGTACCCCAGTATGCCGATTGTGGGGTGTACAAGGTCCTTACCATGGAATTTAGAGAAGTGAGCACTGCCACTGGGGTCCTGGTTAGCAGGATTCCAGTGAACTACAGTCAAAACACACTGACACCAGGCAAAAAGTGGGAGTCTCGATGCCAGAAAGATCCTACTTTCCAACAGTCTCTACCAGATAAGGCATTACCAAAGGTAAGTAGCTTATTCGACGCAGACGTCCCTTCCGGTGTGGCCGACCGACACCACCTATCGGTGTGCAGGGGTATTGCTCGGAGAAAAATCTCCCGGATACAGTCTGGCGCCTGGAAAATTCAAAATATGGAATCTGCGGCTAGATCATGTCTCTACCAGATAAGCTGTTATCAAGGATAAGTAACTTGTCCCTTAGTACCCATTGTTATGACAACAAAGTGAGGTTGGTTTGTTCTCTAACTTCATCAGAAAACTAGAAGCAGCGTCTGATCTTCATTAATATGCTACTAGTTAAGGGGTATGTAGGCTGACCACTTATTTTACCACACCTACGTTTAACCTAATTCCTGCACTATTCAGTTTTCAGTCTGTCTTTTGTTATCCATTTGCCTCAGGTTTGGCTAATTGCCAGAATCTTCCCCTTCTTAATACATTGCCAGTAGTTGTAAATGAGCAGGACCAGACATACAAGTGGTACCTCAGTAACTCATGTATAAGTGACCATCCGTCGTACTAGTCAGTTACAACAGAACTTTGAATCAGGAAGGCACCAGAATATGTGGAGGTAGATGTAGAGCGAAGTTGTGAGGGAGTTGCTCCATGTTGTCTGGCCTAAGATCAAAGTTTTTATTATGCCACAAGATTTCCACTACTTGGAAATGGAAGGGAATCTGTGTCTGGGCAATCCTAAGGTTCCAGATGTTGATAGATTTTGTTTCATATGCAACACCATATGAGGAGGTGATATAAAAATCGGCACATTATAGGCATTTCACTGTGATAAGTCATGCTAATAAATTTAGGAATAATGTTGTGGTGTTCCAAGCTTGTGTAAAATAGCCACCTTGCAAAGAAATAAAAAATTACTATTTATAAATACTTCTTCACCAAACGGGCACCATGTTTTCCAGTATAAATCTCCGATCTGAAAGAGACACGTTAGTGATAGATTCCTTACCTTAGAATATCCCCAGGCGTCAGACTGGATCCGGAACGTTTTCGTCAGCAGTACCCCTGCGTGTCGGTAGGTGGCGTTGTGCGGCTCCGTGTCCGTCGTTGGCGTCGTAAGCGCCGAGATGACGTCACTGAGACTACTTAGGCGCCACACATGCCTGCTGACGTCAGTTCTTTCTTTTTCCGCACCAGTAAGCACAGATCCGGTTAGTGCACGTACCTTAGACACTTTTTGACTATCTTTTTGAGACTTTTTGTCTCCTGTAAGTCTACTCTGATGCACGTAGGGATGTCTGGTTTTAAGTCTTGTGGGGCCTGCCATCACAATATGCCAGTGGCGGACCCCTATGACGTCTATCTTTAGGGCCTGGAGAGCGACCATGACTCCGAAGCCCTTGAGGGAGCGGCACCAGAAGCTGCTTGAGGTCTGGCACTTGTCCCGTCGCCGTTCATGGTCCAGGGGCTGCTCCAGAGAACGCTTGTGGAGCCACCATCATCGCTCCTCGGGCTCCAAGTCTTCACCCTCGGATTCGGGTAACAGATGATACAAAAAGAAGTCGAAGAAGCGTTGTCGCTCTCTGACATCCCCCCGTTGGTCCTCGGATGTGGATGAGGGGGCAGGGGTTCTGCCCCTTCGGCTCCTTTGGAGCCTGCAGTCCCACAGCCTGCCCACCTTATCCGTGTCCGTCGGCGACTCCCGCACAGGTGCAGGAATGTCTTGCTACCATGGACCGCCTGTTTAGGCTTCACGCTCCCACCGGCGCGTCCTTGGGCCCCCTGTCAGGATCCTGTCGAGCCATTGGTGCCTCCGGCCCTGGCACATAGGGTCCTGCGCCGCTGGCTCCGACCACGTTCCACAAGGTCCCATGCTGCCGGCTCTGGTCCCAGCGCCACAGGTTTCGGCCATGGCGCCACAAGGACCCACGCTGCCGGCTCCGGCCCCAGCGCCAACCTTGGCTCAGCCTCCGCAGTGAATACCATTTGTTCCGTCCCTGCCCCGTTTCCAGGACAATTTTGTCCCTACCTGGGATCCGCATTGGGACACGGCGCCGGTTCGGCCCCGTCCGGCGCCGGTTCGGCCCCGTCCGGCGCCGTTCCCGGCGCCGTTTGTTCCTTCCCCGGTCCCTGCCCTGCCGCCGCGGTCTGTACCACAGAGGTGGAGGGCGACAGGGAGGGGTCCGAGGACACTCTTGCTCGTCAGTGTGACTCTGAGCAGGACTGGGTGGACGACTTGGAGGAAGACGGCGACCTTGATGTCTCCTCTGACCCGGGGTTTGCCTCTCCCCACCTACCATGGAGTTGGGCGCTTCTTACACAGTGGTGCTCCGTCAGGCAGCTGAGGTCCTCAGCCTTGATCTCCCTACGGTGGCCCTGAAAACTAATCTCCTCACTGAGGTGCTCCAGACGGTGTCCACTTCGTCAGAGCCCCTGCTGCCATTGAATGATGCCCTCACTGACGTCTCACTAGGCACTTGGTCGCGGCCAGCCACAGGGCCCATGTGGATAAGAACGTCGCCAGGCGACTTCGCCCGGCGCCGGGTGACCCTGCCTTTCTGACTCATCCTACACCCGAGAGCCTGGTCATCCAAGCTTCGACGTCCCAAAGTGCTGTTCCCACGGCTCCGCCGGTTAAGGACTCAGTAAGACCTGGCACCATTGGCGTGGGTCTCCCTTCCATTTTCTGCTGTTGTCTCCTCTGTTTTTGCTGGTATTAGACGTTCAGGGCGCTGTGCCACTGCCATCGCGTGCCACAGTGCGAATGATCCCTACTGTAAATAGGTATTCCCATAATTGGCTCATTTGATTTACCTGTTAGTCCCTAGTAGAGTGCACTATGCGTGCCCAGGGCTGGTAGAGCAAATGCTGCTGGTGGGCCTGCAGCGCTGATTGTGCCACCCACAGAAGCAGCTTGTAAAGTGTCTCTAGACCTGCCATTGCAGAGTCTGCGTGCAGTCCAGGACTGCCATGTTGACTGGGAAGTGAACCCACTTCCCAGTCTCTAAACCTTCCCTTGGAATCATGTAAGCCACCCCTATGGCAGAGTGCGTTGTATGTGAAAGGTAGGATATGCCTTGGTATGTGTAGCATGTCCTGATAGTGAATTACACCCCATTTCGTTTTTCACTATGGCAACGCTATCTGTTCCATTGGATAGAATGGGCAGTTTGATTATAACATCCTATAATCCTAACTGACCCAAGGAACATGATAGGAAATTTGAATTTAGTATGCCTGAGCTCAGAACATTGAAATACATCTTTTAGTGAAATGTATTTTTATATTCTGTGTTTGAAAATACCACTTTTAGAAAGTAGGTCTTTTCTTGCCTAAGCTTTCCAGTGTGCTCTGCTGTTATGTGTATTGGCTGTCTGGTTTTGGAGGGCCAGGGCACGCTGCGTCAGACCTGGGTTGAATAGAGAGATCTGCATTTGGAGTAGGGGAGGGGTGATCTGATCTGAGCAGGGCTGTGCCTGGCTCCACCTCCCACTGTGCGTCTGATAGCAGACCCCCTCTTTCTGAAAGGAAGGATGCCGCCTTGTAAACAAAGTGCTCCAGGCCTGAGCAGAACCAGTTATAGCTGGGTTCAGTGACATGTGACTGTTAAGAACAAAGACTTTTGGTGACTTTTGGTGTATAATTATCTGTGCTGAGACCCCTACAAGGGGGTATTACTTATGGATGTCAAGACGTTCCTCTGTCCGTGTAACCAAGGAATCTGCAGGAGTTGGACTGCCCCTGTACCAGTGTGCTGTTTCTGGGGTTGGCCTGCAGTGGTTAACAGTGGACTTGGAAGAAGAGGGGAAAGGACTTTGAGAGAACTTTCACTGATCTTGCTAAAGCAATCACCCAAGGGCTAGAAGCGAGCTAGCCTTCTGCTGAAGTCTCAGGCACAGTAGACTTCACCATCAGCCTTCTGAATCCTCCCAGCGAGGACTTATATTTGCAGGTGAAGCTCCTTTTGAGAATTCCAGGGCCTTTGGTCCTACTGCAGAGAACGCGGGCTGAAATCACCGCTAACGCACGTTTGTGCGCCGCTGCAGCCGAAAGCGCCATTTTGGGAATCGCGCTGCTGCCGCCGAGTGCTCGCAACCTGAAATCATTGCACCACACTTTTGCGGGCCGCTGCTGCTGAGAGCGCCATCAAGAATCATCGCGCTGCTGTCGCTAAGTGCTCACAGCATCAAGATCACCTCAGGAGCGTCGCATCCCAGCGATCGGCGCATCACATAGCCGCCATTTCCATCGAATCGCACCAGGATCGTCGCTCCCGAGCAGAGCACCATTTCTTCGCATTGCAACCTGCTCGCAGCACACATCCCCTGGCTGTCGGATTGTCTCCTCCCTCGCGGCAAGGCGTGCCTAAGTTCATCGCATCGCCTTCCCTCGCATCAGCAGAACAGCGCATCGTCTCCTCCCTCGCGGCAAGGAATCGACGCATCATGGCCTCGCGTGGAAAGGATTGACGCTACAGCTTCATTGCGACATTTTGTTTATTTGCACTGCCCATCCAGGTACCTTGTAAGTGAAAGGGTCGCAGAGACCACTGCTTTCAACTGAACTCTTTTTGCACACTTTGAACTATTTTACTGCATTCTAAGAGCATTTCCATTTTACAGTATTTAAAGATACTTATTTTTTATAACTACTTGTGTGGTGTCCCTTTTTAAGTGTTCTTCGCTGTGTTACTGTGTATGGTCCTAAATGCTTCACACACTGCCTCTGAGATAAGCCTGTCTGCTCGTGCTACGTTACCACAGGGTTGAGCAGGGGTTATTAAAGGGTGTAGCCCCCTTACTCTGACTTAGGAAGAAGGGTCCCTATTTGGACAGTGACCAGCCATTGCCAACTAGAGCCCCCCCATTTCTAACAGACTCTAAGAAGCTGGAGCAGTTCGGCAAGTGGTTGTTCTCTTCAGCCAGCTTAAGGCTGCGGTCGGTGACCACCGCATGCCTATTGGGCCGCTATTCCCATGCGGTGTGGGATACAGTTGCACAGGTGTTAACTAAGTGTCCTGAAGAGATCCAAGCTGTGCTGTCCCAAGCTGTTGCTGAGGGTAAAGCTAAGTTTGCCATTCGGTGTGGTTTGGACACCGCTGACTCACTGGGTAGGGCAATTTCAACGATTGTGGCACTTCGTCGCCACGCCTGGTTGAGGTCTACCGGATTCTCGCCAGATGTCCAAAGCTAAACTCATGGACATGCCCTTTGATGGCACTCGCCTATTTGTCGTTAAAGATGACGGCCGCGTCTACCTTTGGTTCCTTTCGTGGCCCGCTCGTTTAGTCAGAAGCCTGCACAGAACCAAACTTGGCGTGGAGGCCGCCGTGGCGGCACAGGGGGCCAGCGTGCGGGTCAGTCCACCTCTGCTCCCGCAGCATCCGCCTCAAAGCCTTCCTAGTCCGAGCGTTTGGGTGCACCCCACGCCAGTGGGCGGCAGGATTCGACATCACCTTCCCCACTGGCATTCTGTCACTTCTGACAAGTGGGTGCTGCAACTCGTCCGGAGGGGTTACGCCCTCCCCTACGAGTCAACCCCCCAGCCATGCCACCTCAGTTCCACCGCATGTCTGGGGATCACTTCACGCTTCTCCGACAGGAAGTTATGGCCCTCTTGGCCAAGGGGGCCATCGAGCGCGTTCCTGGGCCAGAAGTAGGACGTGGTTATTCCCACTACTTTCTGGTCCCCAAGAAGGACAAAGGGGGCTTGCGCCCCTTCTTAGACCTCAGGAACGTCAAGTTCAAGATGTTGACTCTGGCTCAGGTCTTGGCTGCCCTCTACCCTCGAGACTGGATGGTAGCGTTGGACTTGCAGGACATATATTTCACATTTCACGGCGTTACCTGTGGTTCACGGTAGGCCCGGAGCATTTTCAGTTTGCCGTGCTCCTTTCCGGCCTTACCAGCGCCCCACGGATGTTCACGAAAGTGATGGCGGTGATCGCAGATCACCTGCGCAGGTCAGGGGTGTCAGACTTCCCCTACCTCGATGACTGGTTGTTGAAGGCGGGCTCGCCCCAGGTGGTTGTCATCCAACTTCAGACTACGTCCGACCTCCTGCATTTGCTGGGGTTCTCCATCAACGTGCCGAAGTCGCACCTGAGTCCTTCTCAGAAGCTCCCCTTCATCGGAGTGATTCTGGATTCGACGTGGTTTCGAGTTTATCCTCCCGAGCAGCGAGTCCGGGATATTCAGGCTATGATTCCGCTCTTTCGGCCTCTATCCTGGGTTTGTCAGGATGACCCTCCGGCTCCTGGGCCTGATGGCCTCCTTCATCCTGCTAGTGCAACATGGCAGATGGCATATGTGGGCTCTGCAGTGGGACCTGAAGTTCCAGTGGGCGCAGCATCAGGGCTACCTGTCCGATCATGTCCAGATCTCGGAGGGCACTGCACGACAATTGCAGTGGTGGCTCAAGAATCGCGTTTGGGTCAGTGGCAGATCCCTCTCCCTTTTCCAACCGGAGCACACAGTGGTGACGGATGCGTCCCTCTTGGGATGGGGAGGCCACATGGGAGAGACCGAGATCAGAGGGCTCTGGTCTCGGGCGGAGTCCCGGCTCCATGTCAAACTTCTGGAGCTGCGAGCGATCCGACTTGCAGTGAAGGCATTCCTTCCCTTTGTCCGGGGAAGTGTAGTGTAGGTGTTCACGGACAACATGACCGCCATGTGGTATTGCAACAAACAGGGTGGGGCGGGGTTGTGGACCCTATGTCAGGAGGCTCTGCGCCTCTTGACATGGCTGGAACATCAAGGCATTACCTTGGTGGTTCAACACATGGCTGGTTCTCTGAACGCGAGGGCGGGCGAACTCAGCCGCCGATACATGGTGGATTACGAATGGCATCTGCACTCGGACGTGGCACAAGGTCTCTTTCTGCAGTGGGAAGAGCCTCGTCGCGAGTGGAGCTGTGGTCTATTGTACGCCCTTCTGCCTATACCACTTCTGCCCAGAGTGCTGAAGAAGATTCGGCGCGACCGGGCCCAAGTTATCCTTGTGGCTCCGGATTGGGCACGAAGATACTGGTATCCCGAGCATGCGTGGAGAATGAGCGGTGACAGTTGACAGCTTTCGATCTTCCTCCCGAAGTCTGTGATGTCATTCTGGCAGCCAGGCGTCCCGCCGCTAAAATGGTATACACCTGCAGGTGGAACAAGTTTGTGGCGTGATGCACAGCTAAGTCTGTGGATCCCCTTTCTGCCCCTCTTTCTGAGGTCCTTCTGTTCCTACTGTCCTTGGCCTAGCAGGGCTCTGCTCTGGGCACTGTCAAAGGTTATCTTTCAGCCATCTCTGCCTTTCTAAGGCTTCCAGATCAGCCTTCTCTCTTTAAGTCCCCGCTTGTTAACTGTTTCATGAAAGGCATTACACACACGTTTCCTCCCATGCCTTTCATAATGCCTCAATGGAACTTAAATCTTGTCTTGACCTATCTGATGTGCGCTACTTTTGAGCCCCTTCATAACTGTTCTTTACCTCTTCTCACTCTAAAGGCGGCGATGATGGTAGCTATCACCTCTGCCAGAAGAGTGGGTGAGCTCCAGGCTCTTTCTTCTAAACCTCCTTTCCTTTCTGTTCATCCGGACAAGTTGGTTTTAAGGACCCGTCCTTCTTTCTTGCCAAAAGTTGTCAGGCCCTTTCACATCGGGCAGACCATCAATTTGCCCACCTTCTTTGCACCTCCACATCCTTAATAAGTGGGAGAGGCTCCACCATCTGGACCCAAAATGTGCGCTCTCATTCTATCTGAAGCGCACACACAACAGTACTGGGTGGATGACCAACTTTTTGTTGACTAGGTGGATGCCAAAAAAGGTCGGGCCGTGCACAAACGGACCATCTCTCTGATCTAATCTTGATGTAATCTTGTTCGTAGACCCACCACCGGGGTTGGTATTGCTGGAGTATCTATTCTAAGGTAAGGAATCTATCACTAACGTGTCTCTTTCAGATGCACAAGTTACTATTTGTGTAACGATATATCTTTAAGAGACATTAGTTAGTGATAGATTCCTTACCGACCCACCCATCCTCCCCGTTCTGCGAACTGATTTCTAGGGTTAAGGTCATCCCTTTCAGGGCCCTAGTTTTATGGCACCAGTGGTCAGTTTCTTGCAAGGCTCTGCGTTCCTGGCGCGGAAAGTCGTGTACAGAACTGACGTCATCGCACATGGGTGGCGCCTATGTAGTCTCTGTGACGTCATTTCGGCACTTACGACGCCAGCGACGGATGCGGAGCCGCACAACGCCACCTACCGAAGCGCAGGGGTACTGCTGACGAAAACTTTCCAGTTCTGGTCTGACGCCTGGGGATATTCTAAGGTAAAGAATCTATCACTAACTAATGTCTCTTACAGATATATCATTACACAAGTAGTAACTTGTGCTTTACTCTTCTTTCCTTTCTATTTTTTCTTGCATGAAACCCCAGTTAAACGTTTTAAGGAAATAAATAAATTACTAGTTCTGTATGTTTTGTCCAGTCAATAGAATGTGCAACCTAATGCATGCCTATTTTTGCTGAATAGATTCTCAAAGATTATTTAGTTGTACATTTTGAAATTATTATTGGCTTGCAGATCTTAAGCAGAACCTCCAGTCCTGGCCATATTTTTTTTAATCTGTGTTGAATGTAATGTACGTTTTAGAAAAATAATGTTAAAAAGTAATAAAACCCCATAACTGTGGCACTTCGAATCAGGCTAACACATTTGTGTTGTTCTAATCTAAGTATTATATTATAACTGGATGCCATGTTCATTTTTATGTATTTAACACAAAGAAAAATGTTTTTATTTGGCAAAAAGAGCATCACCTTAGCCTTTCTTAACAAAAACAAATCTGTGCCATATACTGGAGGATCAGCTGAAGTAGCATTTTCAAGCAAATGTCACTGTGAGGATACCCTCACCTCTGCCTGTCAGGATTATACCTTTGTCTGTCCTTTGCTTCTAACTGCTTTGCTGTCTGCATTTCCCTTCCTTCTTTATATTTCTATTTTTCCCCCCAGGTGTCTCTCCTTCCTTTCTAGCTGGCAGCAGTCCCCTTCATCTCAGAAGCGGGCTCTAAGTCTGCTCTGCCAGGCCGCTTGCTTACCTCTGTGTAGCTCTCTCAAGAAGGTAGATATCACTTTTGCTGAATGCTTGTGGCACCCGCTATTTCACTTCAACTCCTATAGCGCAAATGTTCTTTTCACTTTTCTTATGAAACTGAAAATAGAAGTATGTGTTTCAAGATTAAAGTTTGAGAACTAAGTAGTTTCTTCCATGAATGTCAGACCAGATATGATCCTACAGCCCCTCATCCATCATGGTCGGTCTGCAAGGGGGTATGTGCAGAAACCTCAAATTAACCTTACTGTGTACAGTGTAGGTTTTATAAAACATATTTTGTTGTTTGTAAAGGCTTACATTGCCACTTAGTATTAGAAAGTTCAAACAACTCTGTTTCAAAGTGGGCATTCTCTATTGTGGTTAAAGCAGCAGAGCTTTTGAAGACATCTTATCACCGGTAATGTGAGCGGTTGACCAACATATGAAAATACACCATTTTGTCTTCTTTTTGTGTTATATTGCAAAAGGAAAATGCTTTACACTTTGATGTATTAGCAGGAAGAAAATCGATTATGCAATGGAAATGGGTGTGCTACTATGAGAACACTCCCCCTCCCCCCACCCTCCCAATACGTTGAAGTATTCCCAAGCAGTAGATTGAATTCAGAAATCTGTATCCCAGTAACTAGATTTGATTCAGTGTCCAATTAGTGGTGCTCACTTAGCTTTTTTGTACAATTTTCATGTCTATGCTCAGGTTATCTGATAGAGAGATCTGGTCGCAGATTCCTTACCTTTAAATTTATCAGGCATCAGACTGGATCTGAAAGATTTTCTTCGAGCAATACCCCTGCCCGCTGGTAAGTGGAGTCATCGACTCCACGTAGCATTGTCGGCATCGTTTACACAGTAGTTGTGTCTGCGTCACCCATATCTGCTCCACCTCGCCACGCTGACATCAGTTCTTTTCTTTCATGAAGGTTTCATTCATGGTCCCGGTCGAGAGGAAGGTCCAGGGACGGCTCCAGGAGTCCTTAGTCTTGGTCAGGTAAGTAGCATGAAAAACATAAGTAGTCAAAGGGTTCTTCGACCTCTCCCTGTCCGTCAGCTGCCGAGAAGGAGCAACCTCAGAGTTCTAGGCCTCGTTTTTTCTTAACCTACGCCTGGGTCAGCTCTGGGCTGCCCCACCTTTCCGGGAGCCGGAGCGACCCCCACCCAGCTTAAAGTATTATTTGGGTGGCCTGACCCTGCCGGTGTGCCTTCGGGCCCTGTAGGCTCAGAGGGGACTCCATCGGGGTCTGCCCTGGTGGCTCTGTCCCTGGCACCGATGCCCCCCCCCCCCCCCATGGTTCCGGTCGTGCCATTGCAACCTTTCCCGGTGCCAGCCCTGATGCACCCTGCACCACTGCCAATCCCATTCTGATGCCCGAAGACACGGTACTGCATCGACTGATGCCAATACTGGTGCCGATGAAACCTCAGGGTCCTAGGTCATTTCCTGAGCCCTCTTCTGAAAGACTAGGAGCGGAAGAAGATTGGGAGGGGTCGCTGGACCCTTTAGGTCAGCCTTATCATGACATGGACTGGTGTGAGGAGCTAGGGTGAACCCAGTGGACTGAACACTTCTCTCCCTACCGTGGCCATAGAGGAGGGAGCTTCATTTGCTATGGTGGTGCGAAGGATGGCTGAGGTCTTGGACCTTCAGTTCCCTTAGGTGGCAGTCAAGACTAATATCTTGACAGAGGTCTTGCAGCCAGGTGTCTCCTCTTCGGAACCCTTGCTACCTTTCAATGAGGCCCTTACAGATGTCCTACTGGGTACCTGGTCCAAACCAAGCCCAGAGGCTGCTGCGAACAGGATAATCGCCTTCTGCCGCCACACTGCCCCAGGCAACCCAACCCTCTCACCATCCACCCGACCCCAGAGAGCTTGGTAGTCCGAGCCTCAACCTCCCATGCTACGTTCTCTGCCTCACCCCCAGACAGGGAATCCAAGAGGCTGGAAAGTTGGGGTAGTAACATTTGTTCTTCCCCCATCCTTGCATTGTGATCAGTGAACATTGCATGCTTATTAGGCTGTTATTTCCACTCACTGTGGGAAACGGTTGGGCAAGTGCTGCCACAGTTCCCGGAGGAGGCCCGGGTCATCCTAGCCCAAGAAGTATCAGATAGAGGAGATGCAGCAAAGTTTGCCTTCCGTTGTGGTCGTGACACAACCGACTCGCTGGGCAGAGCGATTTCATCGAAGATGGCTGTTTGACACCACTCCTGATTGAAGACTTTTGGCTTTTCGGGGGATGTACAGACTTCTCTCATGGGCATGCCCTTTGATGGCACCCGTCCCTTCGGTGACCTGGCAGACATGGCGCTGGAGCGCTTTAAGGACTCACAGGCTACAGGTCCTTGGGCCTCTCAGTCTGCCTTTCACCCCTTTCGTGGATACAGAAGTGGCTTTTTAGCCGCACGGGCCCTATCCCAGCCAAAGAAAAGCACACGTTCAGCAACCTCAGCGCAGCCGAGGGTGCAGCTTGCTCCGACCCAGTTGGTCAGGTGGCCAAAGGCCGGATCAGTCACCCCTCCCCCCCCTTGCAGCATCAGCCTCCAAACCCTTCTAAGCTTGACCTCCAAGATCATGTGCGGCCAGTTAGTGGCAGGATCTGCCATTACCTACACCACTGGCTTGCTGTCACATCGGACAGGTGGATTCTCCAGATAGTCCAAAGGGGCTACTTCCCTCTCCTTTGACACTAAACCTCCCTCCATGTCTCCATTTTATGACCAGCTGATGGAGAATCATCTCATTTTGCTTCAAGAGGAAATCCTGACTCTTTTGGCCAAGGCAGCCATAGAGAGGGTTCCGGCGCCAGAAGAAGACTGTGGTTGCTATTCCCACTACTTTCTGGTCCTGAAAAAAGGACAAGGCCATTCGTCCTATCCTAGATCTATGAGCCCTCAACTACTTCCTCAAATAGGAAAAGTTCAAGATTTTCACATTGGCTCAGGTCCTGTCTGCCCTGAACCCCGGAGACTGGATGGTAGCGCTGGACTTGCAGGACTCCTATTTCCATATTCCCATCCTGCCTGCTCATCTGCGGTTTACGGTAGGCCGCAAGCATTTTCAGTTCACCGTGCTCCCCTTTGGACTTCCCAGCACCCCTCGGATGTTCACCAAGTTGATTGGCAGTGGTCGCAGCTCAGCTGTGCAAATCAGGTGTGTCAGTCTTCCCCTTTCTTGACGACTGGCTGTTGAAGGCCAGCTTGCATCTTCCACCTCAGACTATGGCAGAACTTCTATATTCGCTAGGGTTCACTATCAAAGTGCCGAAGTCACACCTGACACCATCTCATACACTCCCTTTCATCTGACCTTTCTTGACACAGTGCAGTTTCGGGCCTATCCTCCCGAGTGGCGAGTCAGGATATTCAGGCTATGTTACGATGTTTCAGCCTCTAGCCTGGATTTCGGCGAGAATGAATGAGGCTGCTGGGCCTCAAGGCCTCTTGCATCCTGCTAGAGACACATGCCAGATGAGCATATGTGGGCTCTTCAGTGAAACCTGAAGTTCCAATCGGAGCAGTAACAGGGGAATCTCTCTAACATGGTCCAGCTTTAGGAGGGAACTTCAAGGGTCCTGCAGTGGTTGCTAATAAACCACCATTGACAGACCCTTCTCCCTTCCCCAACCAGATCTAAGAGTGGTGATAAATGCGTCACTCCTGGGATGAGGCTGCCGTCTGGGAGAGGTGGAGATCAGAGGCCGCTGGTCTTCTGCTGAATCCGGACTCAACATCAACCTGTTCTGTTGGATCCGGTTGGCATTGAAAGCCCTACCACCTTATATCATTGGAAGGCTTTCACAGGTGTTCACAGACAACAACACCGCCATGTGGTAGCTGTAACAAACAGGACGGGGTGAGGTTGTGAACCCTTTGTCAATAGGCCCTGCATCTCTGGACATGGCTGGAACATCAGGACATATCCCTGGTGGTTCAGAACATGGCAGGCTCTCTGAACACCAAGGCAGGCAGGCAAACTCAGCCGACGATACTTAGCGAATCACAAATGTGATCTCCATCCTGCAGTGGTGCAATCTCTTTCAGCAGTGGGGAGAACCTTGATTATATCTCTTCACAACCAACGTGAACGCGCAGAGTTAGCAGTTCTGCGCACTGGAGTTGCCAAAGCGGCTCTTGCTCAGAGACGCTTTTCATCTCAAGTGGAGCTCAGGCCTCCTGTACACCTTTCTGCCCATACCACTCCTGCCCATAGTTCTCAAAAAGATCAGGAACAACCAGGCTCAAATCATTCTTGTGGCTCCAATCTGATAGAGACTACTAGCCGCAGATTCTTTCACGTAGAATTATCCCCAGGCATTAGACTGGATCCGGAAACTTTTTGCCCCGGAGGCGGGGCAGCATCACGCGAATCCGCCCAGGCGTCGTCCGCATACGTGACGTCAGTGAGGTCACATAAGCCCCACCTCGGCGCGCCTACATCAGTTTTTTCCTTTCCGCGTGCAACGCAGATCCAGTCTTTGCTACGGGCCTGTTTGGGCCCCTTTTTTCTCCTCATTGTCTCTTCTTTTGGTGTAACAGTGTGCGAATGCCTTCGGGCTTCAAGACTTGCACGTCATGTGGGCGTCTTATGTCGGTGACGGACCCTCACCTCAATTGTATGTGATGTTTAGGGGAGGATCACGGCACCATTGATTGTGAGGCGTGCCAAAAGTTGAAGCCGAAGTCGCAGTGGGAGCGCTGGATGAAACTATTATTGGCGCGTCTCTCCAGGTCGGCTTCCTCCCCTCGATCAGCCTCGGCAGACGGCATCAGATACAGCCGTGGACGTCGTCCTCTCCCTTCTCCGATATCGCGTGAGCATTGCTCCCCGGTGGGTAAGTGTTGCAGTTTGTCCCCGGGGGCTGGTGTCCGGCCTGCCGGGGGCGTGGGCTCTCCGCGGGTGATGCGGCCCCGCGTGTTGTTCTATCCACCGTTTCCCGGTGATGGGACGTCGAGAGTCCAGATGGAGACATACGCGGCGGCTTTGCAGACCTCGCTGGCATCTCATCCTTCCCCTCCTGGGGCGTCAGCAGAACCCTTGCCTTGCGCTGGGCCCTCCGTGGCGCCCTCGGCGGTTCCGGTGCCGACTGGCTCGGATCCAGGCTTGGAGGATGTGGTGCTGTCAGGGTGCAGCCACTCGGGAGTCCCTCCTTCAGACCATGGTGCCTCTGCCTCAAACTCCCGCGGGAGTCTCTGTGGTGTCGCAGAAGTTTGTCGAGGCTCGGGTCGCATCCCCGAGCCCCACTTGGGCCTCTGGGCAGGCGAGAGCCTCATCCACGGTTGAGCCTGCTGCTCAGGGCGGCGCCACAGGGTCGAGGCTGGGTGGGGACCCCTCGTCCCTGTCCGGGCCCCTCTTGTCCCCTGCGGGGCCTGCCTCGTCGGAGGGCGAGTCGGAGGTTGAATCGTCCCTGGCGCCGCCGCATGGGTCGCCGGGCCTCCTCCACCACATTCTGGGCCGAGGCTGGCGGAGGACTTCGTGGCACTCCTCCTGGTCCTTCTCGTTCCTCCACGCAGGCGGCTGCCTTGGTGGAGGTCGGATCAGTGTCGTTCCGGCGCCAGCCCTTGGCCAGTTAAGCTCCGTCTCCAGTCCGGGCTCCGGCACGCTACGACTTGGAGGAGCCCTATCCGGCATCTCCCTCGGCGCCGTTGGTGTTAATGTCCTGCCTCAGGCGGCGGACTCTACAGCTCCACACAGAGGTCATGCAGTGGATTCGTCTTCGGACGCTCCCTCTTCTCCGGACGCTAGCTCCATATTAGTGTTGTCCTCCCTGGAGACTGGCCACTGTGTGGTTTCTTTTTCACCGGCGGCGTCGAAGGGTAGCTCCCCGCCATTTCTGAGGCCGAGGTATTCGTCGGAAGAGTGGCAGGTCCCCTATTCTTCGGTTCCTGCTGACTTCCAGGTCTGGCCTTTGCCCGTCCCGCTTGGCTTCGGGGACGGCCGCCTTAGTTTGCAGCCGTCGTCCACGGAGGAGCTGCTTGCTCCACCCCCGGGCCCTACAGAAGCTGGTGCGGCCTTCGCTCACGCGGTGTCCACGGCTGTGGGCATTCTGCGCATGGGTGACCCGATTGCTCATTTCCCGGCGGACCATCTCTTGGAAGTTCTCCACCAGGGCTCTGGTGGAAGGGAGATCTTGCTTCCCTTTCAGGGTTCGCTCCTTTCTTCCCTGACGGGGGCTTGGAGGCGTCCCACCTCAGGGGACCCGGTGCCTCAACACCTTCTGGCGCCGCATGATGCGACGTGCCTTTCCCTCCAACCATCTGCCGCTAGTCCACTTTTGCAGACGGCTTTTCACTCCCTGCCGCCACTGTTGACTCAGCCGTCCAGGGAGGCTCGGTGGCTGGACTCTTGGGGGTGCAACATGTTCGCCTCGACCAGCGCTGCCCTGCGGGCCCTTAACACTTTGTGTGTATTGGCTAGTGGGACTCGGCTGTGTCTCTGGGATCCGCGGCTTCCCAAGAGACTGTTGAGGTGGATTTACTACATCATAGTTTGGATGGCCGGGAGCTGGCGGCGTTTATTCTCCGCTCCGCTCTGGACATCTCGGAGGTGCTGGGCTGGGCCATGGCTTCTTCAGTCACCCTCCGTCGCCATGCTTGTCTTCGGGATGGCGTGTTCCCTGAGAATCTTCGGGAGCAGCTCATTGATCTCCCGTTTGATGGCAGCCTGTTGTTCCATGCCCCGGCTGACTCCGCTATCCAACGGTTCCTGGCAGGGCTTCGACCTCCTCCGCCTTATCATCCTCCTCCTCCTTCCCCTCTGCAGTGACAGCTGAGCTGGTTCTGGGCCTTCTTGGGCCTGCTGCCCTTGCTATAGATTGTGTTTTCTGGCCATTGAGTCCTCCTTACTGGGACTTTGGCTTTGTTGGCTGCTGGACAGCCCCTTGTTGACTGTGTGTGTTTTTGCTGGAGTTGTTACACAGACTTGGCCCTGAGATTAGGCCTTCTGTTTTTCATTGGGATGCTTGTCAACCCTTCCGCAGGGATGTTTTTCCCCTGACTTTTTTGTTTTTTCCTCTGCTGCGGAAAGTTCTTCCAAAGAGGGTTCCCATGTCTTGGGACTTACCGTACCCTATGTGGGGTAGTGGTAGCTGTTATATAGCTAAGGTCTGCTGGGGAGTGCTGGTCGCCTTCGGGTGCCTGTTCTTCATGACGTTTCTGTATGTTGCTATTGCTTCATGAGGTTCTGTGCGCTGCCCCTTGTGGTGGGGTGTCCGGGCATTTCCCATCCTTCCTGCTATTGTTCTGGGAGCTGGGGTGCTCCTGTGCTCTTCTGGCTTCTGGCAGCTTATGGCTTAGATGCCGTTCTGGCTGGCCTGTTACCTTCCCTCTGGGTGGGCTTGTCCTATTTCCCTTGTGGCTCGTCCTATTTCCCTTGTTTCCTTGGGCCCTCTATCATCTTCTTCTTCCTGTTCCTCTGCCCGGTCTGGCATTGGATGGAAGCTTGGTTGCCTTGGGGGTGGAGTGGGGTGCTTCGGCCTCTCCGGCCTTTCACTTGGTTCATCTGTTGTGAGTGTACGGGCCTCTTCAGTCTTCCTTCTTCCTCCTTCATCCCTCTTGGGGTTGCTGGTGTTCGACTTGTCGGGGTCCGCTTGCCTGGTAGGGATGAGGTTACTTCCCTGGTCCACAGGTCGGGTCCCCTGTGGGGCCCTCTGTCCTGTCCAGACTGGTGGGGTCCTTTCGCAGACCCTCCTTCACTGTGGGTATGGCTAGGATATCTATTCTACGTGAAGGAAACTGCGGCTAATAGTCTCGATCAGATGTACGAGTTACAACAAGGAAGGGGAGCCAGTCCCAACAGGCAGGATCCACCAACCTCCAAGCCACCCCAGCACAGAGGGCAACCACTCCCCCCCCCCCCCCCCCCAGGGGAAGGCACGACCAGAGGACCCCAACTCCGAGGTTAGCAGCGGAGCCAGGACCCCTAGTAGAAAGAGGAAGGGAGGGTAGAGATTGAAGGCAAACCTCTCCAACCTGGAGCAGCCAGAGTAGCGGGACACAGGAACACCGCAATCCCATCTCCCAAAGAACCAAAGAGGAGGAAAGAACAGCAACAAGACGGAGCCATCGTCAAGAGCAAAAGAAGGTACTCACAGGAGACAGAGCCCCCCACCGGGAGGCAGGTACCGAAGACAAACCCAGGGGTCCTCGCAGACCGGGGAGGAAGGGCGGGCCGTGAAGGAATCTGCGGCTAGAATCGTCTCTACCAGATACATGTGTCATGACTTTCACGCAGGTTCCTTATCTCCGGGGGAGAGGGTGGAGGGGTGCTGCCTATGTACTGGCAGGGTGGCTGCTCAGGGCTCTGCTCTGTTCTTCCTTCTGTCCTTGCTCTCAGACACTGCAGTCTTGCGCTCCTCCTTATGGTGTCTTCCTCTTTTTTATATACTCTTTCGCACATTGTTCCCATGCTCCCACAGTTTTTTGTCTGGTGGCTCCGCGTTGTGGTGCGGAAAAATTCTCCTAAGAAAACTGATGTAGGAGCACCGGGGTGGGGCTTATGTGACCTTGCTGACATCACATACACGGAGTCGCGTGATGCCGCCCCATCTCCAGCGCGCAGATATGCTGTGGCAAAAAGTTTCCGGATCCAGTCTCACGCCTGGGGATAATTCTACGTGAAGGAATCTGCGTCTAGAATCGTCTCTACCAGATACATTGTTACCGAAGGTAAGTAACTCGTACGACTGGGCACGGAGAGTCTGGTATCCCAAGCTGTTGAGCATGGCCATCGGTCCCCTGATCAGGCTGCCCTTCGGGATGATCTTCTGTTGCAGCAGCAGGGAAGAGTCCTCTACCCGTACCTGTCAACTCTTCAACTTCTTGTGTGTACATTGAGTGGCGACAGTTGACAACTTTCGAGCTTCCTCCCGAAGTCTTCAAAGTTGTCTTGGCAGCCAGGTATCCCTCCACCAAGATGGTATATGCCTGCCGTTGGGGAACATTTGTGGCATGGTTTACAGAAACAGAGATTGAAACCCTTTGTGCCCTCCTTTCTCAGGATCTGCTCTTCATACTTTCTCTTGCCCAGCAGGTCTGTGCTCTGGGCACTTGCATGGGTATCTCTCTGCTATTTCAGCTTTTCTGTGGTTTCCTAATGAGCCATCCCTCTTCAAATACCCTATTGTAAATAGACTTTTGAAAGGTTTACAACATGTATTCCCACCTTTTCCTTTCTTTATACCTCAGTGGGAATTCAGTCTTGTACTCCCCTTCCTTTTGTGTGCTCCTTTTGAGCCTTTTGCACAATTGTCCTCTCAGGCTCCTTACAATCAAGACAGCCTTTCTCATGGCTGTCACATCTGCCCTGGTGGGTCAGCGAGACTCTGGCTTTGTTATCCAAGCCCCCATACTGGAACATCTACGCAGACAAATTGGGTAGATGTACGAGAGCTTCCTTTCTAACGAAAGTGGTAACACCCTTTCACATAGGACAATCCTTCACTCTGCCTAGTTGTTATGCTCCGTCACATCCCTCCAAGGAAGAGGAACGAATTCACCATCTGGACCCAAAAAGAGTGTGGTCATTGACCACACAAAAGAGTTCTGGGTGGATGACTAACCTTTCTTGGGGTGTGTGAACGCCTGTCCCCAAACTACCGTCTGCGCCTTATCAACTTTAAGTATTTACATAGGCTCTACCGGACTCCTGCTCAGTTGCACAAGATTGGGTTTATCCCCAATGACAGATGTCAGCGCTGCTCTGCCCCTGCTGCAGACTTTTCCCACCTCGCTTGGCTGTGCCCTCAGATCTCCGCATACTGGCGCGAGGTCTGCACCGCAATTTCTGAGATCACCTCGTCACTGGTCCAGCTGGATCCTCTGCTTTGCCTCCTAGGCTTCGTTAAATTTTGCGAGGCGCAGGGTCTCCATGTGCCACAGTCGCCATTTGGCTCGAGGATGCTTCGAGTTGTCAGACACTTACCTGAGGCCAGCGAAATCCCGCCCAATTGACATATGGGGTCCACTTGTGTCTTACCGCTTAAGTCGCAACTGTCATCGCCCTGCGCCCTGCGACCTCCCCCGTGCTCCCCGCCGGCGCTTTGCCCGCGGCTGCATCCGGTGTTGGTCAATGTGGAGCTTGCTTCCTGCTCACACTCCCCTCTGCCCCAATAGCCTCTCTCCCCTACTCGATGTGCCTTTTCCTGTGGCTCACTCTACTACCCTAGTACTCCCACTTCATCTCTCCTCTGTATTGATTTCATGTATTATGTGTTCAAGGTAACCCTTGCTGCAATATACTGTAAGTCTGAATATGATGCAATCTTGTAACCTTGCTGTGCAACTTTGTTCAATAAAGGTTTTCGATTTAAAAAAAACAAAAAACTTTTGGGAGTTTGTCAGAACGAAGAAAAGACGGGCCATGCAGAAGCAGACCATTTCCTGATGGATCATGTGTTTGTATCAATGACCAAGAAGCAATTCCCTGAGGGTTTGGGTGCTCATTCTACCAGAGCTAAAGTTCCGGTCCTGGACACCTGCCAGGCAGCAACATGGGCCTCCTTGGACATGTTCACAAAACACTACTGCCTGGACAGTCAGGTTTGTCAGTAAGGGCACTTTGCCCGTTTGGTCCTGCAAGACTTCCTCATATTAATTTGGTCCGCATAACCACCTCCAGGGAGGTATTGCTTGGGTATCTATTCAGTACAGAATCTGTGGCTAGAAGTCAGATGAACAAGTTACTTTCCTTCGGTAAAGCCTTATCTGGTAAAGTCTCTAACTAGCCGCAGATAACTTACCGGCACTCCCATCCTCCCCCCTAGGCAAATCGATTTCCAGGGACTAGGCTGGTCCCTTTCAGGGCCCTAGTTTTCCACATCCGTGGTCAGTGTTCTTCATGTGTTCGCACTCCTGGCGTGGAAATTCACAAAAAGAAATTGACGTCAACACACTAGGTTGGTGCCTATATAGGCACCACGCACGTTGCTTCCGGTACGAACGATGCTGACGATGCTACACGAAGCCGGTCAGCGCCACCAACCAGCAGCAGTACTGCTCACGGAAAATTTCCGGATCAAGTCTGGCACCTGGGGAAATTCTAATGGTAAGGAGTCTGCGGTTAGCTTGAGTCTCTTAGTAAATAAGGCGTTACCAAAGAAAGTAACTTGATGATTCTTTAGGGAAGTTTGGTCTTTGTAAATACCCTGCCTGTGTTTTGGATTTTGTGTCATAAATACAACTTCTGGTTAAATATCCCATTACGGTTTTGCAATTGTTTTCTTGTGGGTTGAATGAGAGGTATACACAGCATGAATGTTTAGTGGCCATATCATGTACCTCCCCATGTATGTAATTATATCTATTATCAATCCCATTTAAGGGGTTCCAAAATCTAGTGTCACCCACAGTGGGTAATATCACATGGCGCCAATGACATGAATCCCTGAGGTATTTGTAACTATAACCCCCATGTTTTTTCGCTCCATTTTCAAAATAAAACTGCCTCCCTTTCCTACTAATATGGTGGTCCCTGTTTTTTGGGTACTATTTATTCCATCTCTTCTCTGCTACTCTTCGTGGCCCAAGAGGAAACATTTCTTTGTGAACCCTCTTTAAGCACACTAGCTCCAAATTGAACTGATAATCCCTCAGGTGTCACAATTAATGCTTGTGAAAAGTTCAGTCAGTTTCGGTGAAGTTGGCTCTGGTAATCCTTCTATGCCTCGTTATGGGTTTCTTACCGTATGGCTTCTGCCTCGCCTGTATTCACGGGGGCGTTTTTCAGCTTCAATGGGATCTTTTTGCCCTTGATGGCTGCTCTTCTTTTGCCAGTCATTATCTTAGGGCCCTTGTTCTGTTCAGTTCAGGCGCAGTTCTCACGACTGATGCCCTATCCTCTTTTTGCACCAGAATACAACCATTGTGTGGTATGCTTCTCAGTGTTGGCGCAACCTAGGAATGCACCCTGGTATAATTGCTATCATAGGGTGTTTGCGTTGTTACTTCCACTTCTGTGGTGCTGGTTTTCACCTCCCCTTTAAGTGTTGGGGTAGGATTTCTCGTACTTCAGCCCTTTAGTGGGCTTGTCTTTGAAGGTTGCGGCGTCGCCCTCTACCTCTCTACTGTACCTTGCCTTGTTTTCAGGGCCCTTTCCCAACAGGAATGTTTACACATTCCCTGCTGCTTTCTGCACAGGTGTTTTCAACACTTCTGCTTGAATTCCTGCTTTACCACTCTCAAGGGGAGTGTTCTCTTTAGGATACTCGCTTTTGGAGTCCTTGGACCATTCAGTTGGTCCTGACTGTTTCCGACTGTTGTTTCTAGCTCTGTCTCCTCCTCTTTCTTACGGGGGACCGTTGCTCTTCTCGGGTGAGGGTCTGATGTAGCTTAATAGTCTGGACATTGTTCTGTCCACTTCTGCTTCCTCATGACTGTTGGTACTTTTCATGTCCTCTGTGTTACGCTTCATTTCTGGGCATATTTCTTTGCCTCTATGTCTGCTCTGTGCTGTTACACAGCAAAATCGTGCTGTCAACGTTCCTTCATTCGGTGTCGGTGGTCATTGGCCCGGTCTGCTCGCCTACGTGCTCTTATGTGGATGTCCAGCTTGCTTGGTGCCCCTTTTTGCCGTTTGCCTTCTTGCTATTGCATCTCTTGCATCTGGGCTGCTCACTCAACCCTACAGGAGGGTTCTTGTTCTACTTCGTGTGGTTCTACCACCCACACCGTATGCTTCTGTTTAGTCCAGTCTTCCACTTGACTATCAATCTCACTGTAGTCCTGGTTTGGGTGCTTCTAATGGTTGCCGTCTGCCCTTTCACATGCCTCATAACAGGGTGACTCTCCAACGGCGTGTCTTCTGTTTCTAGTACTACTGGCACTTTCTGTTCATGGATCGGCATCCTGCCAATACTGTCCTACGTATTTGGCTGGTAATGGATTCAACAGAGCTTTTTTCCACTGTTGTGCGTACTGGACCGGTATGTGTTGACTCTGTCCTACCGGTTGTCTTCTCTCTGGGTTTTACTTAGGTCAGCACACCAAATCCTGCGGATCCATCAGACCCTGGGTTCAGTTCCACTTCCTGCGAAGTCATGTACTTTCCCTTTCACACAGACAGATCTAGCGTATGTTTTCTTTCTCTCCCCGGTAGACGTACAGGGTTTTCATGCTGTTCTTTGACGGCTTGTGGTACCTTTGCCTCCCAATTTGTTTTGCTCTTTATGAGCTTCATGGTCTGGTGTGCCTGCGCTAGTTTGCGGTCCCCACCATGGGTTGTCACCTTGTTGATGACTATGTTGCCTCGGCAACTTATAGGGGTTCAGTCGCAGACCCGCCTCCTCTATGGGTATGGCTTTGTTATCTGTTCTAAGTTAAGGAATCTGCGGCTAGACATCTCTATCAGATGAACGAATTACTTACCTTCGGTAACGATGTATCTGGTAGCGACATAGTCTAGCCGCAAATTCCTAACCCGTCCTCCCCGTCCTGCGAGGACCTTTTCAGGTTGGGCTTTCTACGCTCGCCTCCCTCCGGGTGGCTTGATCCTTCAGCAGTGTGACGCTTTCACTTTACTCCCACACAGAATGCTTCATTTTCTTTCATAGCTCTACTCCGCCCATTTTCGTAATTGGACGGTATGCTCATGTGTCTGTATCCTTTCCAGCCCTAGGTTGTACAGTGTGGGTTCTTTGTGTTTTTTCCCACCCCCCGCTCTCCTCTTCTCTATCGCCTTGAGGTCTCTTACCACCCCTGTGCTCCATTGGTTTGAAGTCTTTGGCCCTGCCACATTTTATGAATCTCTTATTGGGGATACAAGGTGTCTTTCGGGTGACGTCTTGTGGTCAATTGTCCTAGCTCCTATGTTCCGGACTTGTTGTCCTTCACGGTTATACATTAAGGTTGCAGACTTTCTGTCGTCTGCCATGATGTTGTTTACATCTTCATTTACCTCCAAGGGTGGTTGGCCTTCCCTTTTGCTGGGTTGCTTCTCAGAGCGGTGCTCTTCTCTTTCCCTTTACTAGTTTTCAATATACAGTGCCAGGCACTTTACTTTATAGTGCTGTTTTTCACCATTCCATGTCTTTTCATCATTTTCGCACACTGTTATTCTAGCAGTTTTTTGGTACTGGCTCTGCGTTGTGGTGCGGAAAAGTTTCTCCGACGAAAACTGATGTCAGCCCACCGGGAGGGGCATATATGGCTCCGCTGACGTCAAGTCTGTGGATGACGTTGGGCCGGAGCCGTGCGGCGCTGCCCCTGGCGCGCAGAGGTGATGCTGCGGAAAGTTTTCCAGATCCAGTCTGACGCCTGGGGGTATTCTAAGTTAAGGAATCTGCAGCTAGACTATGTCTCTACCAGATACATCGTTACCGAAGGTAAGTAACTTGTTTGTTGGCGTCGTAGTCGCCGAGATGACATAGGTGGAGCTACTTAGAAGCTCCCACGCGTGTTGACATCTGTTCTTTCTTTTTCCGCGCCAGCAAGTGCAGATCTGGATAGAGCAGTACTCCTAGTCACTTTTTGACTGAGGTATTTTTGGGACTTTTGTCTCTGTTTTTTAGTTTTTGACTCCTGGTGAATAGGGATGCCCGGTTTTAAGTCTTGCGTGGCTTGTCCCCGCACGATGTCGGTGACGGACCCGTACCAAGAGTGTCTCTACTGCCTGGGGCGTGAACATGACTCTGAGTCGTGCCCCGAATGCAGGACCCTGGCTCCTACAACTTTGCAAGAGCGGTCCCGAAAGTTGATGGAGGCCTGGGAGTCGGCTCCGCGCCGTTAAAGGTCCCGGTCCCATAGGAGATCGAGGGACCAGAGCCACCACCACCATTGTTCGATGAAGTCTTCGCACCCGGGTAAGGCGGAGCACAAGAAGTCGAAGAAGCATCATCCCTCTTCGCCTAGCCTGTCGCGCGAAATGGCTGAGGGTGCGGTTCGTGCCGCCCCCGTGGTTCGTGCCGCCCCCGTGGTTCGTGCCGCCCCCGTGGTTCGTGCCGCCCCCGTGGTTCGTGCCGCCCCCGTGGTTCGTGCCGCCCCCGCGGTTCGTGCCGCCCCCGCGGTTCGTGCCGCCCCCGCGGTTCGTGCCGCCCCCGCGGTTCGTGCCGCCCCCGCGGTTCGTGCCGCCCCCGCGGTTCGTGCCGCCCCCGCGGCTCGTGCCGCCCCCACAGTTGCTGACGGCCTACCCGCCTTTCCTGAGTCCGTCAGCGACTCCACCCCAGCTACAGGACTTTGTCAGCCATGGCCCGCCTTTTTGGCCCATCGGGCCCCGCCGGAACGCCTTCGGGCCCCGCGGGTCCAACTGGGGGTCCTCGCTCTTCTTCGTCGCCGGTTCCAGCCCTAACGTCATTGACGACTCTGGTCTCCACCGACGTCCACGACGATCCGCCACCGGCTGGCTCCATGGCAGACGCCGTCCCCGGCTTCCACCCCGACGTGGAGACGGCGCCGGACTGGTGTCAATCGACGCTGATACCGAATTTCTATTCCTTTCTCCATCCGCCTCCCTCTTTTCCGCGTGCCTGGCATGTTGGGGAGGACTGGGAAGGGTCTGAGGACCCTCTTGCAGCCCAGTGCGAGTTAGACCCCGACTGGGAAGAGGAATTTGAGGATGCAGGTGACCTGGATTTTACTCCAGAACCTGGCACAATGTGTCCTTTTACCGTGGCTACGGAGGAAGGTAGTACATATTATGTGGTGTTGCGTACAGCAGCAGAGGCTTTCCATCTCGAGCTCCCTTCGGTGGCCATTAGGACTAACCTCCTGACAGAAGTTTTTCGGCTTGCGTCTTCCTCTACGGAGCCGCTGCTGCCCTTTAATGCCGCACTTTCAGACGTTCTTTTGGGCACCTGGTCCAGGCCAAACATGGGGCTCCTGTGGATAAGAATGTGGCCCGACGCCATCGGCCGGCCCCGGGTGACACCATTTTCCTCTCCCAGCACCCTACCCATGAGAGCCTGGTTGTCCAGGCCTCTGCTTCCCCCAGAGCATTCCCTTCTGCCCCGCCAGACAGAGACTCCAAGAAACTAAAACAGTTTGGGGAGAAATTTTTGACTTCGCCAATTCAGGGCTGCGGTCTGTGAACACTGCATGCCTCTTGGGCCGTTATTCCCATTCTGTGTGGGACACGGTATGGCAGGTGCTGCCTCTGTGTACGGAGGAGGCAGGACGGTGCTCTACCAACCTATTGCTGTGGGGAGAGAGGCAGCCAAATTCACGATTCGTTGTGGCCTTGACACCGCCGACTTGCTTGTCAGAGCTATTTCCACGACTGGCTTTTCCGGGGATGTCCTGAACACTCTGATGGACATGCCCTTTTATGGCACTCACCTTTTTGGTGACAAGGCAGATAGTGCGTTGGAGCGTTTTAAGAACTCAAGGGTTAGGGCCAAGTCCTTAGGCCTTTCTGCCAGGCGCACTCCTTCGGTTTTTGCTCCTTTTGTGGCCAAGGAAGGGGCGCCCAAACACGTTCATTTCAGAGCCACAGGCTTGCGCAGCAACAGTCTCAGCGCAGCTGTGGATGTGGGACCCGCAGCGGTGGGTCACCGGGCCAGTGGGCGGGTCAGTCCACTACCTCCCCTGCACCCACTGCCTCCAAACCTTCCTAGTCCGGTGTTTCAGGCCCACCAAACACCAGTGGCTGGCAGGATTCGCCATCACCTTTGCACATAGTCCAAGACTTCCCCTCCAGCCATGCCACCTCAGTACCACCGCATTTCGGGGGATCATTTGGCACTTCTCCAGCAGGAAGTTGCGACCCTCAAGGCCAAGGGGGCCATTGAGCGCATTCCAACGCCAGAAGTAAGTTGTCGTTGTTATTTCCACAACTTCCTGGTTCCAAAGAAGGACAAGGGGCTGTGTCCTATCTTAGACATTCGGAACGTCAACCGCTTCCTCCGGAAGGAGAAGTTCAAGATGCTCACACTTGCTCAGGTCTTGTCTGCCCTAGACCCGCAAGACTGGCTGGTAGCGTCGGACTTGCAGGACGCTTATTTTTATATTCCTGTCCTGCCGGTCCACCAGCGTTACCTGCGGTTCACGGTAGGCCACGAGCACTTTCAGTTCACCGTGCTCCCTTTTGGCCTTACCAGCGCACCCCGGGTGTTCACGAAAGTGATGGCGGTGGTCGCAGCTCCTCTGCGCAGATCAGGGGTTTCAGTCTTCCCCAATCTGAAAGAGACACGTTGGTGATCGATTCCTTACCTTAGAATAATCCCCAGGCGTCAGACTGGATCCGGAAAGTTTTGCTTAGTAGTACCCCTGCGCGTCGGTAGGTGGCGTTGTGCGGCTCCACGTCCATCACTGGCGTCGTGAGCGCCGAGATGACGTCACGGAGGGTACTTAGGCGCCACCCATGTGCGCGGAGTCAGTTCTTTTTTATTCCGTGCCGAAAGCGCAGATCCGGATTGAGCACGTACCTCGGTTATTTTTACTACCTTTTTGAGACTTTTTGTCTCCTTTTCTTGTCTCCTGGTGCACGTAGGGATGCCCGGCTTTAAGTCTTGTGGGTCGTGCCTCCGTAACATATCGGTGGCAGACCCCCACGATGTGTGCCTCTACTGCCTAGAGACCGACCATGGCTCCCGGGTCTGTCGAGACTGTCAAGCCATAGCCCGAAGGTCTTGCGGTAGCGGCGCCGTAAGTTGCTGGAGGTCCAGCACTCCTCTCACCGCCGCTCCGGGTCTAGGGGCCGTTCGCGGGACCGTAGCCGTCGCTCCTCAGGCTCTAAGTCTTTGCCTTCAGATTCCGGTAAGCGACGCTATAAAAAGAAGTTGAAGAAGTGTGTTCGCTCTCCGACGTCTCCCCCGTCGCTCCCCGGAGGCGGAGAAGGGGGACAGGGGCTCTGTCCCTGAGGTTCCTCTTGAGCCGGGGGAGTCCATCGGCCTACCCGCTATACACGGGTCCGTCGGCGACTCCCAAACAGATGCAAGAGTTTCTTACTGCCATGGACCTCCTTTTTAGGCCCCGGGCTCCTGCCGGCGCGCCTTTGGGCCCCGCGGTCCCGTTTCCAGATCCTGTTGGCCCGGCGGCTCCGCCATCGGTGCAAGCCCCGGCACCACAGGATCCTGCGCCGCCGGCCCCAGCGCCACACGGTGCAGCACCGCTGGCTCCGGCCCCGGCGCCGTCCTTGGCTCCGGCCCCGGTGGCGCCCTTGGCCCTGCCACAGGCGCCGCACTGGGTGCCATTTCTCCCACCCCTGCCCCGGTTCCCGGACCATTTAGTTCCGGCCTGGGATCCGAATTGGGATACGGCTCCGTCTCGGCCGGCGCCGTTTTCGGTGCCACTCCCGACACCGCTTGCGCCTTCTCCGGCCCTGCTGCTGCAGCCGGCTCCCTCTACTCCGGAGCCGGACGAGGACTGGGACGGCTCCGAGGACCCCCGTGCCCGGCAGTGTGATTCCAAGCAGGATTGGGTGGACAACCTTCAAGATGCGGGCGAACTTGATGTGTCTTCTGACCCGGGGTTTGCCTCTCCTCCACCTATAATGGAGGAATGCGCTTCCTACACCATGGTGCTGCTTCGGGCTGCGGATGCTCTCCATCTCAACCTCCCTACGGTGGCCCTTAAAACCAACCTCCTTACGGAGGTGCTTCAGACTGCGTCTGCGTCGTCGGAGCCACTGCTTCCTTTCAGTGAGGCCCTTACCAAAGTCATCTTGGGCACTTGGATGCATCCGGCCACGGGGGCGCCAGTGGATAAAAATGTCTCTAGGCGTCCACTCACCCCACGCCGGTGAACCTGGTCATTCAGGCCTCGACGCCGCAGAGTGCTTTTCCCACGGCTCCTCCTTATAAGCTCTCAAAAAGGCTAAACCAATTTGGCAAGAGGTTGTTCTCCTCAGTCAGTTTGGGGTTGCAGTCGGTTAACACCGCCTGCTTGTTGGGCCATTACTCCCACGCAGTGTGGGATTCTGTAACTCCGGTTTTGCCTCCGTGTTCTGTGGAGTTCCAGCCTGTCTTTCTCAAGCAATTGAGGAGGGTAAGGATGCAGCTAAGTTTGCCATCCGGTGTGCTTTGGACACCGCTGATTCGTTGGGCAGGGCAATTTCGACGACTGGCTTTGAGGCGCCATGCCTGGTTGCGTTCCACTGGGTTCTCACCCGATGTCCAGAGCTGGCTCATGGACATGCTCCATGATGGCTTCCGCCTCTTTGGCAATAGGGCCGACAATGCCCTGGAGCGCTTTAAAGACTCTCGTGCCACGGCCAAGTCTTTGGGTCTTTCCACAAAGAACCCTGCCACGCCTGGGTTTGATTCCTTTCGTGGCCAGGGCAGGGGCACCCAAGCGCTCTCTTCCAGCAAGCCTGTGCAAAACCAGTCTCAGCGCGGCCGTAGATTCCGCAGGGCTGGGTCTGGTAACCAGCGCGCGGGTCAGTCCGCTTCCACCCCCGCTGCTTCCACCTCTAAGCCTTCCAAATCCGAGCTTCAGGGAGCCCCCCACGCCGGTGGGTGGCAGGATACGCCACCGCTGGCGCGAAATTAGTTCAGACAAGTGGGTGCTGCAGATAATCAACTAAGGTTACTCACTCCCCATTCTGTCCTCTACTCCGGCCATGCCACCTCGGTACTACCGCATGTCGGGAGATCATTTGACTCTTCTCCGTCAGGAAGTCTCGACCCTGCTTGCCAAGGGGGCCATCGAGCACGTTCCCGGTCAGGAAGGCGGGAGAGGTTGTTATTCCCACTACTTTCTGGTCCCCAAGAAGGACAAGGGGGGCCTGCACCCCATCTTGGACCTCCGGGACATCATTTGCTTCCTCCGGAAGGAGAAGTTCAAGATGCTGACTCTGGCTCAGGTCCTGGCTGCCCTGGACCCTGGATGGTGGCATTGGACTTGTAGGATGCTTATTTTCACATCCCCGTCCTGCCGGCCCACTGGTGCTACCTGCGGTTTACGGTGGGCCAGGAGCATTTTCAGTTTGACGTGCTCCCCTTCGGCCTTACCAGTGCCCCTCGGGTGTTCACGAAGGTGATGGGGGTGGTCGCAGCTCATCTGCGCAGGTCAGGGGTGTCAGTCTTCGCCTACCTCGACAACTGGCTGTTGAAAGCGGGCTCGCCCCAGGCTGTCGTCATCCACCTCCAGACTACGGCCAACCTCCTGCATTTGCTGGGGATTTCCATCAATCTGCCGAAGTCGTACCTGAGTCCCTCTCAGAAGCTCCCCTTTATCGGAGCAGTTCTGGATTCGACGCTGTTTCGGGTTTACCCTCCCGTGCAGCGAGTCTAGGATATTCAGGCTATGATTACAATCTTTCAGCCTCTATCCCGGGTTTCGGTCAGGATGCCCCTCCAGCTTCTGGGCCTGATGACCTCCTGCATCCTGCTAGTGACGCATGCCAGATGGCATATGCGGTCTCTGCAGTGGGACCTGAAGTTCCAGTGGGCATAGCATCAGGGCAACCTGTCCGATCACGTCCAGATCTCGGAGGGCGCTGCAAGACAGTTGCAGTGGTGGCTCACAAATTGCGATTGGGTCAGTGGCAGTCCCTCTCCCTTCTCCAACCGGAGCACACAGTGGTGACGGATGCGTCCCTCCTGGGATGGGGAGGCCACATGGGAGAGGCGGAGATCAGAGGGCTTTGGTCTCCAGTGGAGTCCCGGCTCCATATCAATCTTCTGGAGCTGTGGGCGATCCGGCTTGCACTGAAGGCATTCCTTCCCTCTGTCCGGGGTAGTGTAGTGCAGGTGTTCAGGGACAACACCACCGCCATGTGGTATTGCAACAAGCAGGGCGGGTTGGGGTCGTGGCCCCTATGTCAGGAGGCTCTGCGCCTCTGGATGTGGCTGGAACATCAAGGCATTACCTTGGTGGTTCAACACCTAGCAGGTTCTCTGAACGCCAGGGCGGACAAACTCAGCAGCCGGTACATGGTGGATCACGAACTTGGACGTGGCGCAAGGTCTCTTTCAGCAGTTGGGAGAGCCTTGGTTAGATCTATTCGCAACCGAAGAGAACGCGCAATGTCATCAGTTCTGCATGTTGGAATTTCCAAGACGGCACTCGCTCGAAGACGTTTTCGGCGCAAGCGGAGCTGCGCTCTATTGTACGCCTTTCCGCCTATACCACTTCTACCCAGAGTGCTGAATAAGATCATTCTTGTGGCTCCGGACTGGGCTCGAAGAGTATGGTATCCCGAGCTACTCAGTATGAGCTTCGATCCCGAGCTACTCAGTATGCGCATCGATCCCCCGATCCGTCTGCCCTTAGGAAAGATCTTCTGTCGCAGCAGCAGGGGACGGTCCTCTACCCGAACCTGTCCAGCCTCCACCTCCATGCATGGAGATTGAGCGGCGACAGTTGACACCCTTTGATCTTCCTCCCGAAGTCTGTGATGTCATTCTGGCAGCCAGGCGTCCCTCCACCAAAACGGTATACGCCTGCAGGTGAAACAGATTTGTAGCATGGTGCACAGCAAAGGCTGTGGATCCCCTTTCTGCCCCTCTTTCTGAGGTTCTTATGTTCCTTCTCTCTTTGGCCCAGCAGGGCTCTGCTCTGGGCACTGTCAAAGGTTATCTTTCGGCCATCTCCGCCTTTCTACGGCTTCCAGATCAGACTTCTCTTTTTAAGTCCCCGGTTGTTATCTGTTTTCTTAAAGGCATTACGCATACATTTCCATCCGTACCCTTCATAATGCCTTAGTGGGACTTAAATCTTGTTTTGACTTTTCTAATGTGCGCTCCCTTTGAGCCCCTTCATAACTGTTCTTTGCGGCTGCTCACCTTAAATACTGCTTTCCTGGTTGCCATCACCTCTGCCAGAAGAGTGAGCTCCAGGCTCTTTCTTCTAAACCTCCTTTCCTTTCTATTTATCCGGACAAGGTGGTTTTAAGGACCTGTCCTTCTTTTCTACCAAAGATTGTCACGCCCTTCCACATCGGGTAGACCATCACTTTGCCCACCTTCTTTACCGCCTCCGCATCTTTCAAGGGAAGAGGAAAGGCTCCACTGTCGGGACCCAAAACGTGCGCTCGCATTCTATCTGCAGCGTACACAGCAGTTCCAGGTGGATGATCAGCTTTTTGTTGGCTACGTGGGCACCAAAAAAGGTTGGGCTGTGCACAAACGGACCATCTCCCGGTGGGTCGTTCTGTGCATCAAAGCATGTTACTCCTTAGCCAAGAAGGAGCCTCCCGTGGGGCTGTGTGCCCATTCAACCAGGGCAACTGCAGCCACTTCTGCCTTGGGACACGGCGTTCCCTTGAAGGACATTTGTCAGGCAGCTACGTGGGCCTCGCTGCACACGTTTTCCAAGCACTACTGCCTTGACAGTCCGGTCCTGAGAGACGGCTTCTTTGGCCGTTCTGTGCTCCGTGACTTTCTGGTGTAATCTTGTTCGCAGACCCACCACCAGGGTTGGTATTGCAGGAGTATCTATTCTAAGGTAAGGAATATATCACTAACGTGTCTCTTTCAGATGCACAAGTTACTACTTGGATAACGATATATCTGTAAGGGACATTAGTTAGTGATAGATTCCTTACCACCCGCCTATCCTCCCCATTCTGCGAACTGATTACTAGGGTTAAGGTCATCCGTTTTAGAGCCCTAGTTTTATGCGCCAATGGTCGGTATCTTGCATGGCTCTGCGTTTCGGCGCGGAAAGTCGTGTACAGAACTGACGTCAGCGCTCATGGATGGCGCCTAAGTACCCTCCGTGACGTCATCTCGGTGCTCACGATGCCAGTGACAGACACGGAGCCGCACAACGCCACCTACCGACGCACAGGGGTACTGCGAAGCAAAACTTTCGGGATCCAGTCTGACGCCTGGGGATTATTCTAAGGTAAGGAATCTATCACTAACTAATATCGCTTACAGATATATCGGTACACAATTAGTAACTTGTGCTTCTGTGCCCTTATGCTCTTGTTGCTCCAGGTTGGAGCCTATCCTCCAACCCCGCCCCCTCCCCTTCCTCCTTTATTACTAGTGTTCCAAGGCCTCTGCTATCCTCTAGGTTGGGGTCTTTTGGCTGTGCCTCTGCCCCTTGTTCCTTGAGGGGTCTCAAACTGTGTGATGTGGCTGTCTTGGAAGTTTGTCGTTCCTTGTTTGTCTTGGACTGTTTACCCCTTCATTGTTATTGGTTGGGGTTGTAATCCTGCTACATGTCATCATGACATTTTTAGATAATTCCTTGTCTCCAGGGGAAGGGCTGTCTCCGTTCTGGCAGGGTGGCTGCTTAGGGCTGTGCTCTGTTTTTTACTTTGTTCCCTGCCTTTAGGTACTGCAGTGTTTTGCACTGCTCCTTGTGGTGGTGTTCAACACCATTTCTTTTTATATTCTTTTGCACACTGTTCCCATACTCCCCCAGTTTTGTCTAATGGCTCTGCATTGTGGCGCGGAAAAGTTCTCTGGAGAAAACTGACGTAGGCGTGCCGGGGTGGTACTTGTGTGACCTCACTGACGTCATGTACAGTGCCTGGGCGGAGTCGCGTGGTGCCGTCCCCCCAGCGCACAGGGATGCTGTGGCAAGGTTTTCTGGGTCCAGTCTCACGCCTGGGGATAATTCTACGTTAATGAATCTGCTGCTAGAATCGTCTACCAGATCCATCATTACCGAAGGTAAGTAACTCATACATCTTGGATTTAATTTTCTTACTTAAAAATAAAATCATTCCAAGATGGCCACTGTGCGTACTCTGGGATCTATGACTACTGGTCACAAGTGACTGACATTCTAGTCCAAAATGGTGCAGATTAAACTAACTCTACCCTGATTGCTTTTCTTAGATTTGTCTTGGAGATCTGTAAAGCAGTCAGGAAGCTGGCAGCACTAGCCTTGGTGCAGCTTTGACCTGCATGCGAGTTGTTATCCCGTTAGAAGTGGAGGGACTGCATAATCTTGCACTGTGTAATGATAATGCAAAGACTTATACATCCCAAAGCACCTTCAAAAGACAACTGGGGTCTTCTCTGCCTTTATTCATGTCAATGTGAGAGTATCTGTCAGTGGTAGTCTGTCCAGCCTGTTGATGCGTCTGCTGCTTTCATACCTCACACTCTTGGAACATCATACTACTACTACCACACATTTCCAACCATACAGATTTATCTGAATCACTGCGGACAGTTAAGAGTGGTACTATACCCCACTACTAATGGTGTTTTTGCAGGTGTGTACAATGTACTATTTCAATAATTGTAGATGTAGTAGACATGTGGTTGATTAATTCAAATATGCAACCTCACAATCAAAATGTTATATATTTTTTTTCTTCCAAATAGGCCCAGGAGTTGCTGGTTATCTTACTGCAGGGACAACAACGACTGTTCTTCCCAGCGTACCACCCCCAGTAGACCATGAAGCAGGAGATCTTCTTGGCTAGCCTCTCTAAACACCCAGGAGTGGTGATTATTAAAGGCTGGCGGATCTGGTTAGAGCAGAAGAGAGTGCCACATTCCTCCTTCCAAAATCTTTTGAAATGGACTTTTTTCTGCCTTTCCACTTGTTTCGCGATAAAGTGTTATTCCTTTTTCTAATGAATATATTTTTATTTAGGGAAAACAAACTAAAGGTGAATCTAATTGCTTCACAATGTAACATAAACAAAAAGCACTCTATGGATCAGCCGCGGAAGTACACAAGTATTTTCTCTTGTTGTACTTAAGCACATTCTTTTCCTTTGTATTTGTTTACAAGACTGTGAATCGGAAAATATGGAAGTTTCCTCTGCCCCCCCCCTATTTTTTTATATTATTTTATGAATTATCAAGAGTCCGCCTTTGAACATCCGTTGAAATGTATTCCACTGAGTCATAGACTTTCCTTCAAGGGCATTTTTCTCACCCTCATCATTTCATCTCTGAAGATGCCTCATTGAACTTTGTATCCTGGTTTGGCCCCAGTGTCTGTTCAGTGATGTAGTGCATTGCTAATCATTAACATTATCTTCCTGAAGGCAAAGAGCGGTAGACATCCAGATGTACAGTTCGACTTGGCTTTACCAAATAAAAAAAGCTTCTGCAAAGAAAATGAAATTGATGTCTACCTGTGTATGTATGAGCCTACTGTTGTTGTGAAATATTCTACGCATTATCCAGTATATAAAGCTTTCTATAATGAATGTACATTATACAGATCATTCATGTGTACATAAAATTTTAAAAAATAAAGGGAATTGAAAGTCTTGTTGGCGGGAGAGGACATGTTTCCTTTTATATGTTGAGTGTGTTCATATTTTGATTAGTGTCTTTGTAATATTTGCAGCACACTAAGCTGTCAATACCAACTTAATCTCTGTAAGAATGTACTGGATTTTAAATGGAAAAGTGAACTATACTTCTGCATTTTATTTCTGCCAAGATTCTATTTTTTATATATATATTTTCATATTTGGCTTCATGAATGTCCGAGACGTGGCATGCCTCTCCGAAGGACTTAAGGTGGTTGCAGCCTGTGCTGCGATTATTGAAATGTATGTCTTTGTGACACCTTGAGTTGTCTGTGTCATGTCTCCTTGCTATGGGATATATATTTCAAGATTCCTCGCCTTTTGAATTATCCTTCCAGCCTTCAGGCTGGTCTGTAAAGAAATGTTCTCCAGCACAGCCAGATGGTGCCATGCGATTTCATCTGCAAATCAGCCTTCGGGAATGATGATACTGGCATCAGTTCTTGTTTTTTCGTGCCTCATCTCATTGGGCCTAGCACTCTCTCTTGTTGTCTCACTGATGAAGGTCCTCAGCACCCCGAAAGCAACTAGGTCAAATGTTTACCATGAACGTTTCACTTTTTAAACCCTGTGACAGATGCTTCAAGCAGTCGTCCTTCTCCAGATCTACATCTATATGCGATGTCTGTGATTGAAACAAAAAAGCAACAGCCTGCAGTTCCTGTGCCTCGATGCACTCTGAGGCCACCAGAGAGAGGGACGCCAAAGTGTTTGTGGTCAAATGCTGAAGGGAGATCTGAAAGCATTCTCCCTCACTTCAGGTAAGTCACCTAAATGATCTGCCCATAAAAAGCACCAAAGGAGTCAGTAGTTGTTTAATTCCTCAAGAAAACAGTCCCATTCCCAGGACTGTTTGGAGTCTTAACACAGTACCCGCATGTTGGACCTTTCCTCATCATCTGACATGATCCCAATGCTGAAAAGGGTACTTGTTCCGTTTCACCTACCCCATGTAGAACCGTCGCCAGTAGGTCGTTATGGTTAGGACTAAGTTTCCATAGGAAAAGCATTTTTATAACTTTGGCGTCATTTGATGAATCTTCATGACATTTTCCAAACTAATTCTTTGTTCATATCAGCTCCTATGTTGAAAGTTTGGAGGTGATTCGTGGGGGGTGGGCGAGAAAAAAGTGGGGTCCCAAACGTATTTTCTCCATGCAATTTCCATAGGAAACTTTAGACTAGGCTACAGGTAGAACGGGTGAACGGAATTACCCCAAATTTGGCAGGGAGAAGGGTCTTGGTCTAGAAAGCACGCTTTTGTTTATTTGGTGTAAATCCGTTAAGTAGTTTTGGAGAAATATTGAAATGTAAAGATATGAATATTTGGGAATTCTGCCATCTGATTGGCTGAGGCGTTACGAGCACAAGCTTGATGGTTATTGGCTGCTAACAGTTGCAATTAGGAAGTGTTGGCAGCCATATCTGAAAGAAACAGGTTAGTATTAGATTCCTTACCTTAGACTACCCCCAGGCGTCAGACTGGATCCGGAAACATTTGCATAGCAGTACCCTTGCGCGTCGGTAGGCGTCGTGTGCGGCTCCGCCTCTGTCGTCGGCGTCGTTGGCGCTGGGATGACGTCGCCGGAGTATTTACACGCCGCCCTCGCGCGCTGACGTCAGTTCCTATTTATGATGCGCCAGCAAGGGCCGATCCGGGAACAGTGGTACCCTTTAGTCATTTTTTGGCTAAACTTTTTGATCATATTTTTCGAAGTCGAATTACTCTGACTGTGCCGGTTGGGATGCCCGGGTGTGAGAAGTTGGCCTGATATATGATGTTTCCAATTCTGGAACCACCCTGTATCAGTCCAAACGACCCTTATGGTGTCTGGTTGTAAGTCAACCTTATTAGACAAGCTATCCTAGGGGTAGCATGGACTAAGCAGCCTAAAGGCTTAACTTAAGAGGTCCTGTTAAGCGAGCTGTTTTACCACATACAATCCTGTAATATCAAATGAAAGGACACCACACAAGTATATATTATAAAAATATATGTATTTATTACTAAAAACAATCCCCAGTATTCTTTATGAATAAAGGGGCACAAGCGTTAAATAAAAAGCACAGTATAACATACAAAGTTGCACAATTTTGGATGAGGCCAAGGGGCCACTCAAACCATATACTAAAAAAATGGTATAAGAGAGACCATTCGATCAGTGGTTAGGCCTAGGGCCTAGGGAATCGCTGGGAGCAGTCGGGACAAGCAATGCTGACGTCGGGAAAAGCCCGCGGGATTCGGGTGCAGTCCTGAAAGCACAAGCATGCATCAATGTTAAGTCAATGGTGCGTAAAAGTTACACAAATATAGTTTAAGGACACTTCTGCTGAACCTAGAGGAACAAAACTTAAGACACAGACCCTAGAGGTGTGTACCAGTGTGGGAACACCGGCGTTGCAATGTTACCTCACCCACAGGAAGTGGGTGCACAGGGTCGAAGTTGAGTCGGGTTTCGTCACGCAGATTCTTGGTGCTTGAAGCTGAAAGGGCTGCAGGCGAGGTGAAGGAGAAGTGTCCGGTGGAATCCAAGGGTGGACTCAAGTCGAAAAGTACCTGAAAGCAGAGGGGACAGAGTCTGGGTCACTCAGCAGTGACCAGGGTGGAACCAGGACGGAACCAGACAATGTCGGGCGCAATCAGGTGGTTGTCGAGGAGCTTCTCTCCGCTGTCACGTGGGCTCTGGGGCATCTACGACGTCCAGGAGCGGGTCACGATCTGTCCCACGCAGGCTCTCGCCGTCGGCGCTGTCGGCTTCAAGATTGGAGCAAACACTTGGCAAAAGCAATTCACGAGGAACTGGAAGATTGCTTCTCACTCGGTCCAGGAGGGTCAGAGTGGGTGCTCCTTTTCAGGGGAGCGGGTGCAAATCTGGAGCAACCAGAATCACAAGTCGTATTTCAAGTTTCGTCGGCACAGGGGCCACAAGCCAGCTGGCAAGTGACCGGACCAACGCGTTGAGCCAAAAGAAGCAGAAGGGCCCCACGCAGCACTCGTCGAGTGTGGAGGGCTGAACTTCGGTGCAAGAGTGGCTCAGGGTTGGGGCTTCTCAAACCCCGGTGTACAGCTTCGAGGGTCATTCGTGGGCTGCACGGTCAGCGTCTCGTGGTCTTTCCAAGATGGCGTGCCCCACGCTTCCGGTCGCCTCCACGGGTCTCAGCTCTGCAGGGACTGTGGATCGGGCTGTTAGAAGGCAGGCAAGCTTGATCTCGTCGATCTCTGTCGCTCGAGTTCCGGCGGGAACTGCAACAAAGCAGACGTCGAGGGCTGGATGGTGCCTGTTTGCACAGGGTGGTCACTCCTTGACCACAAGGGAGATTCTTCAGTCTTCTACGTCGAGTAGGATGTCGAAGGGTCCAGAGTTTCGTTTCTTATGTTTCATCAGGATAATCTGAAGTGCATTGGCACTCCTCCCATTCTTATACCAATCTAGGGGGCTGGATTACCTGCTAGGTCCCCTCCTATGGGTGGGACCCAGGAAGTGGGTGGATACACCCCCTTCCTTTGATCCTGGCCGCTTTGGCACGAGGGCTGGAGTGCCCCAGAACCGGTTTGGCCGGATTATGCAAGGGGCAGCCTTGTGCTCCCCCAGCACTGTCTGGTTTCTTTCAAACCTCCCTGCTACAATCCACTATCTCCTGTCTGGGGGGGTGTGACACCTACCTGCGACAGGAAACCCTTTGTCCAGGCCCCCTTGGCTGAGTTTCGTCAGCTTCAGGGGGTCAGACCTGTGTCTGTGGCAGAAGCATCCATCTTGTGGATCTGAGGCTCTTTTAAAATTAACCGCATTTCAGTAAAGTAACATGTCTTCTCCCTCTAGAGGGGTGGAATGCTATCCCCGTCGCCAGAACTGGCGAGGGGATAGTATTCCAAATCGTATGACACCTTACACGACATGTTTTGATAAAGCCAAACCAAAGTTGCTATATAACCGCGAGGATTATAATGCACTTAATGTGTGTTATGTTATGTTATGTTAAAAAATTTGTACCGCGCACGTACACCGAGACGGTTTCTTGGCGCTCATAACAGACATAACAACTAAGGCAGGGAGCACTACTCAAAGGCCAACTTAAAAAGGTGGGTTTTCAGGGTTTTTCGGAACAAATCATAAGAAGGGCAGTGACGGAAGGACACAGGGAGGGAATTCCAAAAAGTGGGGCCTAGAAAGGAAAGCCGGAGGCCACCGTGTTTTTTTCGGCGAATGGATGGAATACAGAGAAGATTGTCGGCAGAGGATCGAAGGTAGCGGGATGGGAGATATCGCCTGAGTTTGGAGGAAATGAACTCGGGGGCGTGGTTGTGAAGGGACTTGAATACGGTGCAGCCGAGTTTAAAGGAGCACCGTTTGGCCACAGGGAGCCAATGAAGGCTCTTCAGAAGAGGGGAGACATGCTGATGTTTAGGTTGACGAAACACCAGGCGAGCAGCCTGGTTCTGGATTAGCTGAAGTTTTTGAAGCTGGTAGGCGGGAATCCCCACATACAAGATGTTAGAAAAGTCAACCCTGGAAATGACCAAGGCCAGGATGGTAAGAATGAGTGCCTCTCTGGTTAAGAATCTGCAGATCTTGCGAATCCTGCGCAGCTGGAAGAAGCAGGATGATGTGACTGCAGAGATCTGAGGTTTCATAGATAGATCCTCCGAGATGATCACTCCTAGACTTTTCACAGTACTGACTGGACGAGGAGGGGCGCCAAGGGAAGATGGCCAAAAATTATCATTCCAGGGGTTGGTGGAGCCGCCCACCAGGACGAGTTCCGTTTTGGACGGATTCAACTTAAGTTGGCTATGAGCCATCCAGTCAGAAATACGTAGCATTAAGAGTATATGGTATGGCATTATCCTGAAACAGCTTAGGGAGTTGTTCCCGACGGCTGCAGACAGGCTCAGCTCATGCTAGAGCTCCATCTCACATTAAACCACGCACTCTGCCTCCAGGATTGATGAGGCCTTCCATAGGAGTGGCTCACAGGCTTATATGTGTCCAGATATAGGTTTAGATATAGGTATACTATATCTAAGCAAGGGGTGATTACACCACCTTACCCCAGCTGAGTGATCAGCCGGTTGTTTCAATTTAAGAACCAGCCAGGGTTGGCAAAAGATATGCTGCAGCCCCTGGTAGGCCTTGGTGGCTCCTATGCCCTGGGCACCTATAGTGCATGGTACAGGGGCTGACAAGGAGTCCAGTTCCAATTGTGGTATGTGCCTATAGCACATGTATCATTAATTTAGTGAGAGAACAGCAGGCTCGGGGTCTGATTAGCAGGCCCACAGCCTCAGTAGTCCAAAACCAGTGAAGCAAAAAGCAAAAATTTGGGGTGACCATAGGATAGCAGACCCTACTCTCCTACACCGGGTTTAAACCCTGCGTCGACTGCTATCGACTGATGTCGGTTACCGACCCCCATCGCCGGTGTCTTCATTGCCTGGGGCCCGACCACGATGAAAAGTCGTGCCCCGACTGCCGGGCGTTGACGTCGAAGGCTAGGCGGGAGCGGTCCCGCAAGCGCCTCGAGCTCCGGCAGTCGGCCCCGCGCCGTTCGAGGCCCGGTCCGGAAGGAGGTCGAGGGACCGGTCACGGGGCTGGAGTCATCACGGTTCGGAGGATCGACACCACTCCTCGAGCTCCAAGTCTTCAGGTAAGAGGCACAAGAAGTCGACGAGGCGACATCGCTCTTCCGACTCCCCCCGACGCTCGCGTGACGCAGCCTGGGGTTCGGATGACACCACCCACGAGGCTCCGTCGTAGCCGCAGGCGTCGCGGCCTGCTCCATACCCGCCGGTCCCTGGGCAGAACGCGACGCCGCAGGAGATTGACACCTTCCTCTCGGCCATGAGATCGCTCACTCCTCCGTCGGGTTCCGCTGTGCCCGACTGGGAGCTTCGGCCCCGGCGGCGACTTAAGTCCCTACGCCGCAGGACTGCTCCAGATCCGTGCTCGGCTCCTAGGGTGTCGCCCCCGGCGCCGACCACGGTCAATGCCATCCCCAGTCCCCCCCTCGGTCCGGTTCCGACGTCGGAGCGGCGTTGCTAGACGCCGATGGGAAATTTTTACTTCTATGATCCGGTCCCATCTTTTGACCCTGAATACCAGGAGATGGGTGGCGAGCCGGATTGGGAGGGGTCTGAGGACCCTCTGGCACATGAGTGCCAACCTTATCAGGACTGGGCAGGTGAGCTAGGGGACGCCTGTGGTCTGGGCACCTCGCCAGACACTGGCTTTGTCTCCCCTCCTACAGTGGCTACAGAGGAGGGGGCAGCCTATAGTGTGGTGTTGACGCGGGCGGCCAAGGCCCTATCCCTTGAGCCCCCCTTCGCGGACGTGAGTACTAACCTCCTCACTGAGGTCCTTAAATCGCAAGCAAGCTCTTCGGAGCCTCTGTTGCCGTTTAATGAGGCCTTGTCTGACGTTCTTCTGGGCACCTGGTCCAGGCCCGCTACAGGTCCTCCTGTAGATAGGAACGTGGCCAGATGCTACCGCCTGGCTCCGGGCGACCCTTGCTTCCTGTCCACCCCCCCACCCTTGAGAGCCTGGTCATACAGGCCTCTAACTCATAGACCGCATTCCCGACGGCTCCCCCCGATCGGGAATCCAAGAGGTACGAACAATAAGGCAAGAAGATGTTCTCCTCCCTGAGTTTGGGGTTGCGGTCAGTTAACACTGCGTGCCTCTTGGGCCATTCTACCCACTCTCTTTGGGACATGGTCGCGAACGTGCTGCAACAATGTCCGGAGGAGGCCCGGACTAAACTCGCCCAAGCCCTTGCGGAGGGTCGAGATGCGGCACCGTACTCCATCAGATGTGGACTGGATACCACGGACTCGCTAAGTAGAGCGATGGCAACGACGGTGGCCACCCTTGGCTGAGGTCCGCCAACTTTTCGGCTGATGTCCAAAACACCCTTATGGACATGCCGTTTGATGGCCGTCTGCTCTTTGGCGACAAGGCAGACAGTGCGCTTGAGCGCTTTAAGGACTCCAGGGCTACGGCCAAGTCCTTGGGCCTGTCTGCCCCGCGCCAGCAATCTCCTGCCTTTCGCCCCTTTCGTGGCCAAGTAAGGGGCGCCCCCACACGTCCTGCCAGTCACGGGCCGCAGTCTAACATCCAGCGTGGTGGCGGACGTGGTAACCGCCGTGGCGGTGCCCGGGGACAACAGCGGGGCCATTCCACATCCACCCCCGCAGCATCGGCCTCAAAGCCCTCCTAGTCCGAGCTTTCAGGCCCACAAGACGCCAGTGGGGGGCAAGGTTTGCCATCACCTCCTCCACTGGCGCGACATCACATCGGACAGGTGGGTGCTGCAAATCGTCCGGAGGGGCTATTCCCTCCCCTTTGAGGCGACCCCTCCAGCCATGCCACCGCAGTACCACCGCGTGTCGGGGGATCACTTGAATCTTCTGCGAGAGGAAGTTGTGGCCCTCTTGGCCAAGGGGGCCATCGAGCGCGTTCCTGTGCCAGAAGTAGGGTGTGATTGTTACTCCCACTACTTTATGGTTCCCAAGAAGGGCAAAGGGGGCCTACGCCCTATCTTGGACCTGCGGAACGTCAACGACTTCCTCCGGAAGGAGAGGTTCAAGATGCTGACACTGGCTCAGGTCTTAGCTGCCCTGGACCCGGTTAACTGGATGGTAGCGTTGGACTTGCAGGACGCTTATTTCCACATCCCCGTCCTGCCGGCCCACATGCGCTACCTGCGGTTCACGGTAGGCCACGAGCACTTTCAGTTTATATGCTCCCCTTCGGCCTTACCAGCGCCCAACGGGTGTTCACGAAAGTGATGGCGGTGGTCGCAGTTCATCTGCGCAGGTTAGGGGTTTCAGTTTTCCCCTACCTCGACAACTGGTTGTTGAAGGCGGGCTCGTCCCAGACAGTCGTCAGCCACCTCAAGACTAAGGCCGACCTCCTGCACCTGCTGGTGTTCTCCATCAATGTTCCGAAGTCGCACCTGTGTCCCTTTCAGAAGCTCCTCTTCATCGGAGCGGTTCTAGACTCGCGCAGTTTCGGGTTTATCCTCCCGAACAGCGGGTTCGGGATATTCAGGCTCTGATTCTGAACTTTCAGCCTTTATCCCGGGTCTCGGTCAGGTTGACGCTCCAGCTTCTGGGGCTGATGGCCTCCTGCATCCTTCTGGTGCATCACGCCAGGTGGCGGATGGAGGCTCTGCAGTGGGGCCTGACGTTTGTGGGCCCAGCATCAGGGCAACTTGTCCGACCATGTCTTGATCTCGGAGGGCAGTTGCAGTGGTGGCTCACGGACCGCGATTGGGTCAGCGGCAGATCCCTCTCCCAACCCAACCGGAGCACGTAGTTGTGACGGACGCGTCCCTCCAGGGCTGGGGAGGCCACATGGGAGAGGCGGAGATCAGAGGCCTCTGGTCTCCGGCAGAGTCCCAGCTCCATAGCAACCTTCTGGAGCTGCGGGCGATCCGACTTGCACTGAAGGCATTCCTCCCCTCTGTCCGGGGGAGTGTAGTGCAGGTGTTCACGGACAACACCACCGCCATGTGGTACTGCAACAAACAGGGCGGGGTGGGGTCGTGGACCCTATGCCAGGAGGCTCTGCGCCTCTGGCAGTGGCTGGAACATCAGGGAGTGACCCTGGTGGTTCAACACCTGGCAGGTTCCCTGAACGCCAGGGCAGACAAACTCAGCCGTCGGCGCATGATGGATCACGAATGGCCCCTGAACTCTTTCAGCAGTGGGGAGAGCCTTGGTTAGATCTATTCGCCATAGAAGAGAACGCGCAATGTCATCAGTTCTGCGCGTTGGAATTTCCAAGGCGGCACTCGCTCGGAGACGCTTTTCGACGCGAGTAGAGCAGCGATCTGTTGTACCCCTTTCCGCCTATACCACTTCTGCCCAGAGTGCTGATGAAGATCAGGCGAGACCAGGCCCAAGTCATCCTTGTGGCTCCTGACTGGGCACGAAGATACTGGTATCCCGAGCTACTCAGCTTGTCAGTCGATCCCCCAATTTGTCTGCCTCTTCAGGAGGACCTTCTGTTGCAGCAGCTCTGGACACTATCAAGGGCTACCTCTCGGCCGTTTCAACCTCCTTAACGCTTCCTGATCAGCCTTCTCTTTTCAAGTCCCCTGTTGAAAATAGTTTCTTGAAAGGCATCACACACATGTTCCCTCCTGTTCCCTTCGTGATGCCTCAGTGGGACTTGAACCTTGTTCTGACTTTTCTGATGTGCGCTCCCTTTGAGCCACTTCATAACTGTCCTCTTCATCTTCTGACTCTTAAAACTGCATTCCTGGTTGCCATCACCTATGCCAGGAGAGTGAGTGAGCTCCAGGCTCTATCTTCAAAACCTCCTTTCCTCTCTGTCCATCCGGACAAAGTTGTTCTGAGGACTCGTCCTTCTTTCCTGCCCAAGGTAGTCTCAACCTTTCACATTGGGCAGTCCCTCACCTTGCCCACCTTCTTTCCGCCTTCCCATCCTTCGAAGGAGGAAGAGAGGCTCCACCGCCTGGACCCAAAACGTGCGCTCTCCTTCTATCTAGATCGCACACCCCAGTTCCGGGTGGACGACCAGCTCTTTGTTGGTTACGTGGGCGCTAAGAAGGGACGGGCAGTGCACAAGCGGACCATTTCTCGATGGGTCGTCTTGTGCATCAAGGCTTGTTACTCTTTGGCTCTAAAGGAGCCTCCTGTGGGGCTTTGTGCCCATTCCACACGGGCCACGCCGGCTACTACTGCCCTGGGCCGGGGAGTACCCTCGCAGGACATCTGTCAGGCAGCTACGTGGGCCTCGCTGCACACATTCACAAGACACTACTGCCTGGACAGCCAAGTCCGGAGAGATGGCTTTTTCGGCCGTTCCGTTCTCCAGGACTTTCTGGTGTGATCATTGTGAGAAGTTGGCCTGATATGTAGTGCTCACTATTCTAGTGATCACTCTGTATCATTCCAAACCACCCTTATTGATGATTGGTTGTAAGTCAACCTTATTAGACCAGCTATCCTAGTAGCGTGGACAAGAGCAGTCTTTAGGCTAAACTCTAGAGGGCATGTTAAGCCAGCTGTTTTACCATCACATATACCCCTTGAACACCAAGTGAAAGGACACCACACAAGTTGTTATGAAAATAAAGGATATTTATTTATAACAAGTCTACCCTGAACTCTTTATGAGTCAGGGAGCTAAGCACAATACAAAACTCTTACGAAAATACTACAAGTTGCACAATTTACACAAATGCCCGAGGGGCACGAAAAACCATATACTCTAAAAGTGGAATGCGAAATACTAGCAGGTAAGTAACACGATCCAGAGGCTTCAGGACCGCTAGGACTACCTTACTGAACCCTCAGGTTAGGAGCAGGAGGCCTAGGGAACCCGGGTGCAGCGTGGGAACTCTTACGCGGGATGTGGGACAAAGTCTATGGATGCTAGCAGTTCTTAAAGTTACTGTTTCCGGACGAATCCGACTAGGTAGACTAAAAACGAAAAAGGATCTAGACACTAGGATAGTGAACCTGTGCTGGAGCACCGAAATGCTCGGGTTACCTAGCCCAGGGGCTGCGGCTGCATAGGGTTCAAAAGACGTCGGGAATCCTCGTTGTAGTCTATGGAGCCTGAAAGAAGAAGTTGCTGGCAGGCGACCAGTGAAGAAGTTCGGTGTGATCCAAGGCTAGATCAGTGAAGAAGACGACCTGAAAGCAGAGGGGACTTAGTTCTTAATCACTAGCCAGTGATTATGTGGGCACCAGGACGGCACCGGATGAAGTCACCTCGACCAGGTGAGTGGGCGACGCTGGACTCTGCAGTCACACGGGCCAGGAGACGTTGTCGGCGTCCAGGCTGGAGGTGCGAGCTGTCCATCGAAGGTGTCTGCTGTCGGCGATGCTGGATCCCAGATTGGAGCAACAAGCCTTGGCAAAGGCAAGCCCACGCGGTGGAGTCAAGATGGCGTCTGGAGTGGACCAGGAGGGTCCAGGGCACTTCTTGTTGGACAAGAAGCAAGGGCCAGTCTAGGGGACCTAGACCAGCGGTGAAAACGTTGTCGTACGTCGTCAAAAGGGTCACTAGCCAATGGGCAAGTGACCGGACAACGTGGCAAGCAGCAAAGAAGCAGAAGGGCCCCACGCAGACCTCGTGGATGCTGGGGGGCTGGACTTCGGTGCTGGAGCTTCTTAGGGTTAGGGCTTCTCAAACCACAGTGCACTTACTCGAGGGTCTCTCGGGGGTCGTGCTGGTGAAGCGTCGTGCAGGTCTTGAAGATGGCCGGTCCCTCGGGTCTCGTCACACCCACGAATCTCAGCTGGGCTGAGGATGCAGGTAGAGGTCAGAGATGGCAGGGAATCCGGGTCTTGTCGAGCTGGGCAGTCTTGATCCGGAGGATGGACGCGCAGCAAACCGCAGGCGCTTCGATGGTGCCTGCTGGTGCAGGGTGGCTACTCCTTAGCCACAAGGGAGAGTCTTCAGAGATGACAAGAGTTCCTTTCGTGGAAAGTAGTTCAAGTTTCAAGATGATCTAATTTGGGAAGGGGGCCTGCTCCTACCTTTATCCAAAGGCAAGGGGCTGGCACGCGACTAGGTCCTGCCCATGGGTGGGACCAGGAGGGGGGTGGTTACACCCCTCTCCTTTGTCCAGTCTCTCCCCAGCTCAGGGGCTGGGGTGCCCCTGGAACTGGTTTGAGCCAGCATATGCACAGTGAGCACCGGGGTGCCACTTGCAGTCACCTTCCTTTCAGCCCTGCCTACCTGGGATACACAAAATCCTGTCTGGGATGGTGCTAGCACCGCCCCTGACAGGAAACCCTTTGTCCAGGCCTCCGTTGCTGGAAGGACTCCCAGCAGCAGGAGGGCAGACTTGTGTCTCGGTGGCAGCATCCATTTTGTGGAGCTGAGGCTGTGTCTGACTTTAACCGGGGTTCACAGTTACATACATGTCGTGTCCCTCTAGGAGGGTGGAATGCTAACCCCGTCGCCAGAATTTGCGAGGGGTTAGTATTCCAATTCGTATGACACCTTACTCGACATGTTTTGATAATGCTATGCCCAAGTTAGCATTTAACCGCGAGGATTATAATGCACTTAAGAGTATATGGTATAGCGTTATCATGGAACAGCTATTAGGACTTGGTTCCGCAAGCTGCAAACGGGCTCAGCTCATGCCAGAGCACCATCTCACATAATTCCAAGCACTCTGCCTTCAGGACTGTTAAGGCCTTCCATAGGAGTGACTGATAGGAATATATGTGTCCATTTTAGGTTTAGATATAGGGAACTATATCTAAAGCAAAGGGTGATTACACCACCTTGCCCCAGCTGTCGTGCAGCCAGTTGTGTCTGTTTAGATGGCCAGCCAGGGGTGGCATAATACATGCTTCAGCCCCTGGTAGGCCCTGGGTACACCTATGCCCTGGATACCTAAGGTATTCTGTACAGGGACTGAGAAGGTGGCCCAGTACAAATTGGTAAATGCACCTAAGGTACATGGTTGTCAATTTAGAGAGAGAACAGCTAGGCTGTGGGTCTGATTAGCAGGCCCACAGCCAGGGAAAGTCGTAAATCAGTGAAGCAAAAAGCAAAAATCTGGGGTGGCCATGGGATTGCAGAACCCACTCTCCTACAATCATTGGTTCACAGACCCACCACCGGGGTTGGTATTGCTGGGTTATCTATTCTAAGGTAAGGAATCTAATACTAACCTGTTTCTTTCAGATGCACAAGTTACACTTACAAGTAGTTAGTAGTAGATTCCTTACCGCCCCACCCATCCTCCCTGTTCTGCGAACCGATATCTAGGGTTAAGGTCATCCCCTTTCAGGGCCCCAGTTTTTATGGCACCAGTGTTGGTGTTTATCATGGCTCTGCGTTTTCTGGCACGGAAAAGCTGTGTATAAGAACTGACGTCAGCGCGCGAGGGCAGCGTCTAAGTACTCCGGCGACGTCATCCCGGCACCAACCTCGGACACGGAGCCGCAGACGACGCCTACCGATGCGCAAGGGTATTGCTACGCAAATGTTTCCAGATCCAGTCTGACCCCTGGGGTATTCTAAGGTAAGGAAACTAATACTAACTACTGTTTCTTACAGATATATCGTTACCGAAGGTAAGTAACTTGTGCAACAATTCACGAAGTGTAATGGGAGGTTCGTATTTAAAAGGGACTGTATTTTACTTAAAGTTTGTGCTATCTGCAGTCGATAAATTTCTTTTGCAGAAGTGAGGGACACTTCTGTTCTGAACAAAAGCTCTTTCAGTTTGGTCAGTTTAATGAAATCTGTTTTCAAAGTAGGTATTGAAGGCCAAGTTGAAGTTTGGGAGTTACATTGTGTGGGTGGGAATAGACATTGCCACAGGAAGTTACTCGGTTTGAAACAGTAAGGACATACGTTATGCCAGCTCACATTCCGTAGGAGTGCATGTTATCGAGGAGCAGATGACCGCCGTTAGAAAGCTGTGTGAATGTTTGTCTGATTGTGGGAGTTGGCGTGCTTTTAAGAAAGCACGCAAGATTGGGGGCTGTAAGCTTAGAAGCGTCGTGCATTTGGACATTCTTGCATAGTAATGAATGAATGCCATTGTGGTCGCACTTTTCACCTGTGAGAAAAAGTTCTGTATCTTCTTTAAGACAGTGATATGTAAATGGGAGAAACCACTGCTCGTGAATAAACGACCTCTTATATAATCACATGCAACATGATAACATGTACACCTAGCAGACACAACAACACTATGTACTGTGGGAACCGTGACTTGCCATGTACACAAACCAAACATGGCATGGCACCTCTGTCAGACAATGCAGAATGCGGGGAGAGATGGGAGCAACAGATGTGCGAAGGTGGCAAGTCATTCTCGATTATAAAAGTATACAATGCAAAGTGTTGAGGGGATGTGCCGGACAGACTTGAGTATGCAGAGCACAGATATGTACACGTACATACATAGATGGTCTGTTGAGTGAAGTAGACGCAACCATGATAGTACAGTCAGTAGGGAAGATTACAAAAACATAGCGCTTACGTGCACCCTTGCCCCCCCAAATCTTTAGCGTAGTGGGCTAACTCGGCGTACGCAAGGCTAGCGTAGGGTTATGAATAAAAGGCACGTTTCTCTGGATGTGGTTCTCTTCCGGAATGGCGAAGGTGTCTGCGCAGCTTACACCGCCACTAGGTTGACGCCGTGAGCGAAGGTGGCTTCGTGAATGATGCTCTCAGCCTGCTGGTACTCAGAAACTGTCATGGCCGCTGCGACGCATACATTCCACACAGTTTACCTTTCGACACCGCCGTAGGTGAAAGAGGGCCCACCACGTGCAAGCAAAAGCTCCTTGGCCAAGGTCTGCGAGCTCGGAAGGCTCCTGAGATCAACGCTGGCTACCGCGACACCGGAATACAGCGCCCAGCCTGAGGCCCAGCACTGTGGAGAGCTCTGTATACTGCTAACACAGTAGTCCAACATGTACCAACAGTGGAACGGTGTCTTGATCCCACAATGGATGATGTTAGAACTGCATCTGAGAGTGGAGATGATACTCCCTTCGACCAGGTGCAACCAACTCTAGGTCCCAACAGTGGAACGGTGTCTTGATCCCACAACGGACTATGTTAGAACTGCATCTGAGAGTGGAGCTGAATGTACTCCCTTCCACCAGGTACAATCAACTCTAGGTCTCAACAGTGGAACAGTGTCTTGATCCTGCAATAGACGATGTCCAATATTAACTGCTGCTTGGTTTTCACACAACTCCCTCCGTTGAGGTGCATCAGACTCGCGTCTTCCGTAGCGAACTGCTCCACGTGATTATTGTGCTTGGTTGACAGCAGTCAGTGGAGTATACTGCGGTGCAGCAGGTCCGAACAGTGAAACGAGGTCTTGATTCTATGATTGAGGATGTCAGAAGTTAAAGTCTGTGATGATTTCTGTGTACTCCCTCCGATCAGGTGCAGCCAACTCCGTGCTTTCGAATGCAACGACATGTGGCAGTGAGGCGTTAATGACCACTGCCTCTGGCCTACACTGCGGTCAGCAGGGCTCACAATTCAGATTGAGGGTGATTGTTTAATTACAGAATCCAGTAGTCGAGTAACTACGTCTATTGAAATATACACAATATCCTTTTAGTATACTTGCCTGAAGAACTTTTTTTTAGACGCGTTATAGCTTTAGTACAATCACGAAATTCTTCTTGGTAGTGGAAAAGAACACTGAATAACAGTCTACACCGTGGATAGCAGAGATCGCAATTCGAATTGTTTTGATTTATTTATTGCAGAGTTTACTGTATTTTATGTTGTTGAATTTTGTGAAGAGGAAGTGAGAACAAGTATTCATAGATGTCTGTGTGACTACTGCCTTCAATTTACACTGCAGACAGCAGTGTTTACAATGCAGATCGAGTCGTTATAGTAGATGGCGCAATCCTGTAGGCAAAAGACATTGCTCCAGTGCGCTCTGTCCGCGCCACGCATACGCGTTATAGCAGGCTCTGCACACACGCTTTTTGTTGATTCATGTATTACAAACTGGGCAGCTCAAGTGTACGGTAAGTGGCTGTGGGCCCTTGCTGACCGCTCTCTCTGGCCTACACTGCAGGCAGCAGTGTTCGCAAGTCAGATCGAGTCGCTATTGCAGTTGATGCAGTGTTGATGGCAACAGACATTGCTCCTAGAACGGCCCGCATGCATCATCGCTGGCTGTGCACATGCTGAATGCTTTTGGTGTGGCTATCTGAGTGCACTAGATCTGATGGACCCTTTATGATACAATCTTTTTGTGTATTATTTCAGATCTATTGCCTGTGTCTCAGTATACCACAAGTTGTGGTTCTTTTACAATATAATTTTTTCTGTATTATTTCACATCTACTGTCCCTACCTTACTGCAGCACAAACTATTGACTCTTATTATTGAATCTGTGTGTGATCCAATGATTACTGTTGTAGTTGAATCTAGCAGCAACCATTCCCTGAAGGCTGGTTTACACTCACCCCACACGCATCAGCACAGACGTTACTGGATATGTGACCCTGGTAATAAAAAAAGAGTTAAGCGCACGTGCCCATACCCACTTCCACTATCTATCTGTGTGTTCATTATCTATGCATGATACTGCCCCTTGGCCGTACCACATTACATTGTGGTGTGGATAGCGTATGCAACCATGTTACCTCTGGCAGTGGGGAAAACTTTCGTTATGTAACTTTTAGGTTCATGGCTATCACAGGTGGAAGGCTACTTTACAGACCATGAATATTGATGAAGATGATGGTTGCATGTTGTGTGTAGTGTAAGATATGTGTACATAGCAAAAGGTTTTCAAAAAAGCACTCTAAGCAGAAGAGGTGTGTCTCATCAAATGCTGTAGAGAGAATGACTAAAATGGGTGGCGTTCTCCAACTGCTACAATGTGAACTGATCAAATGCTTTTTTTTTAAGGTCACATGGAAATCGTGCACCCAGCATGCAAGGAGATCGCACCCAGCGCGATTTTGAGAAAATATATTTACTATAATATAAGTTTATTACAGTTAGAAATATATAAATGTTTAAAATATTTTAGATCATCGCTTGCTCTCATATACACTTTAAAGTTATTTAGATATAGTTTTGAGACATAAAAAAAAATGAGGGAATGGCGTACCCGGCGCAACACCATACGTCTATGATGTAACACAGAAACTTGCAGCGTGCACTCGTCGCATACGCAACGCGCAGCGGGCACGACCCCATAAGTACATGACTTAACGCGCGGCTTGGTACTGCGTACCCGTCGCATACACAGGTAGCAGCTGGAGCGACCTCATATGTATATGTTGTTACGCGGGACGCAGTGCCACGAACCCGTTGGATACGAAATGCGCATCATTTACGAGTTTAGCAATATGGCGGATAGGATTAGAGTGCTGATGGAGCTCGATACACTACTGGTACAGGACTCTAGTTTTCTGGGGGGAAAAAAATTATATACATATTTTTTTGAAGATATAAAACATTACCTAATTTTTAAAGTTAAAAAAAAATAACAGTTCCAAAATATTTTTACAAAAATATAGGTTTTTATAAATATTAAAATATGAAATTAACATTTGAAAAAACATTCGAAATTCACTGAAAAAAACAGGTTTTACAGATATTATTGTTAGGAATTAGCATTTAAAAACCTTTGAAATTTACTAAAAAAACCATAGGTGTCCGGGACGTTCGAGTTAGTTGGACATTTGACTCATAGAAAACCAGAGAAATTCACCTGTTATAGTTAGTTGAGCTAACTATAACTCGCGCGCCCGCAATCCACTGCTGATGACTTTATATATTACATCAATGAAGACCTGGACAGTGACATCACTGATGACATCATCCACTTGATAATCTGATGCATATACTGATGCCCTAATATACATTTTGATACACCCACTCTAAAATAAACTACTATTTTTAAAACCATACACGCAACAATGCCTGATACTACATACCACCGACTATTTCCTAGGTCTATACATACATCCAGTCACTTATACATGCAGTTATTCATCAATACAGTACTATAATATGCACTCATACACCTATACATAGTCACACTCTGCCACTCATCCATAGTTACTCACACACCTAGTGAGTCATGCAAAGAATGAATCACATACCCATTTACTCATGTATACAGGTATACACACCAACTCAGTTATTTATACACACTCCACATCACTTATTTATGCAGATACTAACAAATACTTACTGTCTTATACAATCAATGATACAAGTAGACACTCATTTGTACACCCACTCTTCAAATAACTTACTCTCACGAATAGTCATTTATATAGTCCAACACTCACATATCCTGCCATAAAACATATGTAGTTACTCACACATATACCACTGACACATTCCTTCACTCACTAACACACCCATACACACACTAACTCACCCATACAGTCCTTCCCAGATGCACTTTTGCATCCATACAACCAGTGAATTACCCACTCCGACATCTAAGCACAGTCACACACACCCCCCCCACCCACCCACCCACACAGACACTCAGGCACCCATACAGATACTCGGACAACAAATCAATAACCCATATAGACACTCATGTAGCTACTCACTAACCCATGCAGCCGCTTAGACACCAACTGAGACTAATACAGACTTTCACACAGTTTAGTCCTAACCCATGCATTCAGTAAAACACGTTCAATTACTCACTTATACAGTCAGTCACGCACCTATTAAATAATCCATTCAGGTACTTGTAAATCCACTCATTCTTTGGCATAGATATATATAAAAAATATTTAAACTTTACAGAAACACACATTCACTGGATGATGTCATCAGTTATGTCATTTGAGATGTCATCAGTGATGTCACTGACCATGTCATCAGTGATGTAATATGTGACGTCATCAGCAGTGCATTGCGGGCGCGCGAGTTAGCTCAACTGTGAGAAGTTGGCCTGGCATATGATGTCCACTATTCAGTGGGCACCTTGCACCAGTCCAAACGACCCTTATTGATGGTAGGTTTATGACGACCTTCATAGAAAGCTATCCTAGTAGTTGCTGTGGAGAGCAGCCTTCAGGCTAAGTCTTGAAGGAATGTAAAGCAGCTTATTTTACCTGTCTATAATCTCTTGAATTATCAAATGAAAGCACACCACACAAGGTATGTATCAAATATATATGTATTTATTCTAAACACAACCCCTCTAGTCTCTTTATGAGGCTAGAGGCCAAAGTACACCACAAGAACTTTAAATAGCACACAGTAAATAGCACAGTATACGTTATGCTCTATGGGGCCTCACAAACCATATACTAAAATAGTGGGGTAAGAACCACGTGAGGGATATAAGTGAGGCCTAGGGCCTGTAGAACCGCTGGGGCAACCAGGAACGACCCAATTTAGGGACGCAGGAGACCCACGGGGGACGCGTGCAGTGTCTAAACACAGCCGCGAATCACCATTGACTTCTATGGAGGAAAAGCAAGTTACAATTTTAAAGATTAAGGACACTTCGGAGTGAACTACGATGGAACCCCTTTAGACTTAGACACTACTAGAGTCAAGACCCACGGGAGCACCGGAGTACTCGTGTTACCTCACCCAGGGAAGCCGGGTGCATAGGTGTCTTTTGGTGTCGGGTTTTGTCGTCTATTCCAATGGAGAGCTGCAGGCGACCAGAGAAAAAGTGTCCAGGTGGATCCAAGGGTGGATCGGAGAGCTGAATAATCTGAAAGCAGAGGGGACAGAGTCTGGGTCACTAGCCAGTGACCAGGATGGCGACAGGAAGATGCCAGCCGATGTCGGGTGCTTGAAGGTGAAGTAGGTGAAGCTTGATTCTTCAGCCACAAGGACCAGGAGTCGTCGATGACGACCAGGAGCTGGATTCGAGCTGTCCCACGAAGGATGTCCAGTGCTGCATCATCAGTATCTGGATTGGACCCAGCAAGCCTTGGCAACAGCAACCCACGCAAGATGACAAGATTGGCTTCGGTGCAGACCAGCAAGGTCTGAGGGACTCACCCTTCGGAGGGGCGTCAGAGCACATCTGGAGCAACCAGGAAAGCTCAAGAAACAAAGTATTGTCCTTCTTGGGAACCCACTAGCCAACGGACTAGAGATCGCGAAGGAGCCTCAAGCTGTGGTGAAGAAAGGGTACTCACGGAACACTCGTGGAGTGCAGGCATCTCAGCTTCGGTGCAAAAGGTGCTTGGGCAAGGGCAACAAATAGCCCAATGCACAACTTTGGGAAGTAGGTGCATTTGCAAAATTGCAGGATGTCCAAGAGTTCCGGTCCCACGTCTTGTGACGGCTGCGGGTCTCAGTTTTGCTGGGATCTCGTGTCGGCCTAAGAGAAGTCTGGTAGTCTGTGTCCTGTGTCACAGATTCTTCGGGATCCGACAGGAGCCTCAAAAATGCAGACCGACAAGATGCTCTTAGGTGCCTGTTTGAACAGGGGGGTCACTCCTTGACCCCAAGGGAGATTTCTTCCGTCTTCCAGTCGATATGGAATGTCGAAGGTCCAGGATTTCTTCTTCAGAGTTTCGTCCAGGGTAATCTAAGGTCCTAGGGACTGGGTTCCTATACTTGTACTAAGTTTAGGGGATGGATTAACTCTAGGGTCCCACCTATTGGAGGACCTGGGGAGGGAGTGGTTACACCCCTTCCCCATTGTCCAGTTTCATGCCAGAGCTGGGGCTGAGTGCCCCAGCAACCGGTTTGAACTGGGAAATGCATGGAGCACCTTGTGCGCCCCAGGCAGTGTCTCAAAAGCATTCACTGAATGCAACCCACCCTGCCCCAATACACTAAAGCCTGTCTGGGTGTCTGGGGAGTTGCTGGCACCTCCCTGGACAGGAAACCTATTGTCCAGGCCTCCCCTGCTGCGGAGTTTTCGTCCGGCAGCAGTTAACCAGAGCCCCAGCATCACAAAATGGACGCTGCTGCCACAGACACAAGTCTTTTAAAAAAAAATATTTTTATTGTGATGGAAGTAAGTTACTCTGTCCAGTGCCTCTTACGAGGGAACAAATAGCCAAATGTCCATAACCATGCAGCATCTCACACAGCCATTCAGCCCACATCCTGGGGGCCGGGTGGCAACATCCAGATCTATCCTCCGACTACTGCTGCATGGGAGCATCACCAGCAAACCGAACCTTACAATCAATGTGGAAGTGATCATCACTTTTTCCCTTAACTTTGTTTCCCAAGAATATATACATTAGCATGTTTCAACACTCAACAATAAAGTCATAAGCGGCAGCAGCTACAGTTCTTTACCAGTCCCCACCCACCTCAAAGTCCAAAGATCCATCACCTTCTGGAGCCTCGCATATTCAGTGCCACTGGCACCCCTTGTGAAGAGCTTGGATCAACCCAGTCCCCTTCCTGTCTCCCGCCCCCGAACGATGAGGTAGACCCGGCTCATGCTTCCCTCCCTCACAGCCCCCCGTCTAGCCCGTGGTAGTGTCGCCATTTTGCCCAGACTCTGCGGAATTTCTTAGGACATCCCCTTGCCCTCTACGTCACTCTTTCGGCTGCCATGTAGAGGTCTATCCCTCTCCTCCATTCCTCTATGTCCGGTGGCACCGGTGTTCCCCAGTATTTTGCAATGTCCCTTTTTCGCTACCACCAGTGCCAGAACTAAGAAAGTGAGGAGTGGTCGCGGAAGGTCAACATCGTTAGTCATTCCCAACAGCTCCAAGCCACAGACACAAGTCTGACCTCCTGCTGCTGGGAGTCCTTCCAGTCACGGAGGTTTGGACAATAGGTTTCCTGCCTGGGAAGGTGCGAGCACCACCCCAGACAGGACTTTGTGTATTGGGACAGGGAGGGCTGAATAGATTGAGACACTGCCTGGGGCATACTAGGTGCTCCATGCATATCCCAGTTCAAACCGGTTGCTGGGGCACTCCAGCCCCAGCTCTGGTGCGAAACTGGACAAAGGAAAGGGGGTGTAACCACCCCCCTTCCTGGTCCCACCCATAGGAGGGACCTAGAAAGTAATCCAGCCCCTTTTAGTTGTATAAAGGTAGGAGCTGAGTCCTGAGACTTTAGATTAGATCCTGAATTGAAACTTGACACAAAACTCTGGACCTTCGACGTTCTGCTGAAGACTGAAGAATCTCCCTTGTGGCCAAGGAGTGACCACCCTGGGCAACCAGGCACCATCCAGCAAATCAACGGCTTGCTTTGTGGACGCTCCCGCCGGGACCCGAGCACAGAGCCTGACAATACCCAGACTTCCAGACCTCTCTGACCCTCTCTTCACGTCTGCAGCATAGCTGAGATCCGTGGAGGCGACGAGACACGTGGGACCGGACATCTTGAAAAGCCTGCACTTGCTAACTGTGCAGCTCCTGAGGTATCCTCGAAGCTGTGCACTGGGGATTGAGAAGCCCCGAATCCGAGCTCCACCTGCACCGAAGATCAGCCCTCCACACTCCACGAGTTCTGCGTGGGGCCCTTCTGCTTGTGTTCTGCTCGACGCGTTGTCCGGTTGCTGGCCCGTTGGCTAGTAGCCTCTGTGACGACCATCCTTTTGAACCAACTCGCTGGTCTGGTTGCTCCAGACTGGCCCTTGCCTCCCTGCAAAGGTGAGGCCCCTCAGACCTTGCTGGTCTGCACCAGAAGCCTTCTTTGAATCCTGCATGGGTTGCCTTTGCCACGGCTTGTTGACTCCAATCCGGCAGTCGACCCCTCCATCTACAGAACCTTCGTGGGACAGCTCGTCTCCAGCACCTGGTCGTCCTCGGCACCTCCTGGTCCGCGTGGCAGAAGAGACAAGCTTCACGACAGCACCTGATTGCTCCTCGACATCGTCTCGTTCCTTCCTGGTTCTACCCGGTCACTGGCTAGTGACCCAGACTATGTCCCGTCTGCTTTCAGGTCCTCTTCATCTTCGATCCACCCTTGGATCCACCCGGACATCTTCCTCCTGGTCGCCTGCAGCATCTTTCTCCAAGGCTCCATAGGCTTCAACGGCGAAACCCGACACATCTTCACATCTATGTACCCGCTTCCTGTGGGTGAGGTAACGCGAGTACTTCGGTGCTCCCAAGGGTATTGACTATCCAAGTGTCTAGGTTTTTAGTTGTTTCCTCCTAGCTAAACCGGAAGTGTCCTAAATCCTTCTTTTTCTAACTTCTAAGTTCCCATTGACTTAACATTGACTCTCGCGTGTGTGTAAATACACTGCACACGCCGCCTGTGGGCCTCCTACTCCTAAACTAAGGTTCAGATAGTGTAGCCCCAGCGATTCCCTAGGCCCTAGGCCTTCCTTTTTCTCATGACGTGGTACTTATACCACTTTCTTAATATATGGTTTGCTTCGCCCCTAGGGTCTAACTGTATTTTGTGCAACTTAACGTATTCTGACTAAGTAACTTGTTATGTGCTTTGGCCTCTGATCTCATAAAGAGTTCAGAGGAGTGTGTTAGTAAATAAATACATATATATTTTATATATATCCTGTGTGGTGTCCTTTCATTTGATATTCAAGGGGTTACATATGGTAAAACAGCTGGCTTTACACGCCCTCAAGAGTCTTTTAGCCTAAGACTGTTCTGTCCACGCTACCACTAGGATAGCTGGTCTATAAGGTTGACTTACAACCATCACCATAAGGGTTGTTTGGACTGGTGCAAGGTGTTCACAAGAATAGTGAACATCATATACCAGGCCAACTTCTCACATTGGTGGCAGTGTTGAGATTAGAGCTTGCTGTTGTTTTACCACTTGTAATCTTGAGATATCATTTGAAAGATCACATAGGTACCTATAGGTACATATAAAAACAAGTCTTAGTATACTTAAGTTCTACTGAACTTAGCTGTTGTAGAGCCTGGGCCTAGCACATCCTGACTACAACTCCTAGAAAGGTTCTGTAGGAAAACAAATAGTGTAGGTAGGTGCAACACCCCACCTCACTAGAAACCATGTCTCAGACAGTGAACCCCAGTGGTTCTCTGCCTGTAGAAGTAGATCCCTTGGGGACTGCTTCAAGATATGAAACCTTAGCGTTCCAAGAATTGAGACAATTGTGTACTTCTAGAAGGCTAAAACAGAGGTCAAACCCTACCCTCAAGTTCCTGGTTGAGCTCTTAGAAGAGTATGATGCTCAACAGCCACCTAAGATAGGTGATACAGGTAGTGCAGATGAAGTCTTTCCCTCCTCAGTTGATAATACTAATACTCCAGTAGCAGATGAGGAAGAAGAGGGGGTGGAAGAGGATGAGTCTGATCCTGAGGGAAATAGCCTGGTCCCAGTCAGAAGACTTAGCCAGGCTAACTTAAACATGCATGGGAGTCAGTATGGGCAGCCCTCATACAGACCCCCAAGTGGGCTTAACCAGAGGCAGAGAAGAGGAAGATCCCACTCCAGGGACTCTCTCCAATCTCATGCTTCAAATGGCTCTCATGGCCCTGCTCAGAGAGGGATGACCTCCCCTCAGAGAAGGGAACATGAGGCCAAAATGAGAGAGGCTGCTCTGAGGATTGAGAGGCAAGAACTAGAAGTTGCCTTGGCCAAAGAGAAGCTTGCTCGTGCTAGAGAGCATAGAGAGAGTGGGTTAGAACCCACTGGTGGCAGCAATATCCCTAAGGATAAAGATAGGTCCTATGAAAATAGACTCCTAAGCATGATTGTGCCCCCCTACAAAGAAGGGGATGACATCCACAAATGGATAACTGCTTTGGTGAGGGCCTGCAAAGTACAGCAGGTACCGCAAAGTCAGTGGGCAGCAATCTTATGGTTCCCCTTTTCTGAAAAAGGTAGAGATATGCTCCTCCCAGTTAGTAATGGGGATGCTAACAACTACTCTGTCCTGAAGAGTGCTCTGATTGATGGGTTTGGCCTAACCACTGAACAATATAGGTTGTTGTTCAGAGATACCCAGAAGACACAGACTCAGGACTGGACTGATTTTGTTGATTGTGCCACTAAGGCTCTGGAAGGCTGGTTATTGGGAAGTCAAGTTAGGGACTATACAGGATTGTATAATTTGATCATGAGAGAGCAAATCCTTAGCAACTGTCAAAACCAGCTATCTGAAAGAGACACGTTAGTATTAGATTCCTTACCTTAGAATATCCCCAGGCGTCAGACTGGATCCGGAATTTTTTTGCGTAGCAGTACCCTTGCGCGTCGGTAGGCGTCATCTGCGGCTCCGCGTCCGTCGTCGGCGTCGTGGGCGCCGTGATGACGTCGTCGGAGTACTAAGACGCCGCCTCCGCGTGCTGACGTCAGTTCTTCTTTTTTCCGCGCCAGCAGCGCAGATCCGGAAAAAGTGGTACCTTAGTCACTTTTTGACTAAAACTTTTTTGATCTTTTTGATCGTCCTTTCTCGAGTCTTCGACTCCGAAACGGTGCCGGTAGGGATGCCTGGTTTTAAGCCCTGTGAGGATTGCGACCGGCTGATGTCGGTCACGGACCCTCACCGTCGGTGTCTCCACTGTCTCGGTGTCGACCACGACGACAAGGCCTGTTCCGACTGCCGGGCCCTGACTTCAAAGGCTAGACGGGAGCGGTCCCGTAAGCGACTCGAACTCCGGCAGTCGGCCCCGCGCCAGGAGAGGTCCCGATCCGGACGGAGGTCGAGGGACCGGTCGCGGGAGCAGAGCCATCATAGCTCCGGGAGTCGACATCACTCCTCAGGGTCGAAGTCGTCAGGTAAGCACAAGAAGTCGAAGAGACGTCATCGCTCTTCCGACTCCCCCCGACGCGGCCGGGGGTTCAGGTGGCACCGCCCAAGCGGCTCCGTCAGAGTCGCAGGCGCCACGTCCGGCTTTAGACCCTCCTCTCCCTGGGCCGCACGTGACGCCGGAGGAGATCGAGCGGTTCCTCATGGCCATGAGGTCCCTCTCTCCTCCGACGGGCTCCGCGGCGCCTTCGGGCCCAGCCGACCCGTCTGGGGCTCCTAGCGGGTCGGGGGCTTCGGTCCCGACGCCGTCGGGTGCTTCGGCTCCGATGGCGCCTTCGGGCCCGGCGCCGCAGGGCCCTGCTGGATCCGGTTCCGGATCCGGGTCGTCGCCGGTGGATTTGACGACCTCCCCGGCGCCGACCCCTCAGGTGTCACCACCCGACTCCTCCCTCGACCCGGTTCCGGCGCCGTTGCGGCGCCGCTTCAGACGCCGTTCGGAGAGTTTGTTTTCCATGAACCGGCCCCATCTTTTCCTAACCCTGAGTACCAGGAGATGGGTGATGAGGAGGATTGGGAGGGGTCTGAGGAACCTCTGGCACGTGAATGCCAGTCTCAAGAGGACTGGGCAGGTGAACTTGGGGAGGCCAGTGGTATAGACACTTCGCCTGACGCTGGCTTTGTCTCGCCTCCTACCGTGGCTACAGAGGAGGGGGCAACCTATAGTGTGTTGTTGATGAGGGCAGCCAAGGCCTTGGGCCTTGAGCTCCCCGTCGCGGCCGTGAGGACTAACCTCCTCACCGAAGTCCTTAAGCCGCAGTCATGCTCAGCCGAGCCTCTGCTGCAGTTTAATGAGGCCTTAACCGACTTTCACTCCTTTCGTGGCCACGGAATGGGTGTACCCACACGTGCTGCCAGCCACGCTCCGCAGGGAAATACCCAACGCGGTGGCGGCCGTGGAAACCGCCGTGGTGGCGGTCGGGGACAACGGCGAGGTCAGTCCACACCTTCCCCCGCAGCATCCGCCTCAAAACCCTCCTAGTCTGTGCTTTCAGGCCCATGTGACGCCAGTGGGGGGCAGGGTTCGCCATCACCTCCTCCACTGGCGCACCGTCACTTCGGACAGGTGGGTGCTGCAGATCATCCGAAGGGGCTACTCCCTCCCCTTCGAGGCGACTCCTCCAGCCATGCCACCGCAGAACCACCGTGTATCGGGGGATCATTTGCGACTTCTGCAGGAGGAAGTTACGGCCCTCTTGGCCAAGGGGGCCATCGAGCGCGTTCCTGGGCCAGAAGTAGGGTGTGGTTGCTACTCCCACTACTTTCTGGTACCCAAGAAGGGCAAAGGGGGCCTACGCCCTATCTTGGACCTGCGGAACGTCAACGGCTTCCTCCGGAAGGAGAAGTTCAAAATGCTGACACTGGCTCAGGTCTTAGCTGCCCTGGACCCAGGCGACTGGATGGTAGCATTGGACTTGCAGGATGCTTATTTCCACATCCCGATCCTGCCGGCCCACCGGTGCTACCTGCGCTTCACAGTTGGCCACGAGCACTTTCAGTATACCGTGCTCCCCTTCGGCCTTACCAGCGCCCCACGGGTGTTCACAAAGGTGATTGCGGTGGTCGCAGCTCATCTGCGCAGGTTAGGGGTTTCAGTCTTCCCCTACCTCGACGACTGGTTGTTGAAGGCGGGCTCGCCCCAGACAGTCGTCAGCCACTGTAGGAGAGTGGGGTCTGCAATCCTATGGTCACCCCAGATTTTTGCTTTTTCCTTCACTGGTTTACGACTTTCCCTGGCTGTGGGCCTGCTAATCAGACCCACAGCCTAGCTGTTCTCTCTCTAAATTGACATCCATGTACCTTAGGTGCATTTACCAATTGGTACTGGGCCACCTTATCAGTCCCTGTACAGTGTACCTTAGGTATCCAGGGCTTAGGTGTACCCAGGGCCTACCAGGGGCTGAAGCATGTATTATGCCACCCCTGGCTGGCCATCCAAAACTGACACAACTGGCTGCAAGACAGCTGGGGCAAGGTGGTGTAATCACCCTTTGCTGTAGATATAGTATACCTATATCTAACCCTAAAATGGACACATATATTCCTATCAGTCACTCCTATGGCAGGCCTTATCGATCCTGAAGGCAGAGTGCTTGGAATTATGTGAGATGGTGCTCTGGCATGAGCTGAGCCCGTTTGCAGCTTGCGGAACCAAGTCCTAATAGCTGTTCCATGATAACGCTATACCATATACTCTTAAGTGCATTATAATCCTCGCGGTTAAATGCTAACTTTGGTATAGCATTATCAAAACATGTCGAGTAAGGTGTCATACGAATTGGAATACTACCCCCTCGCCAATTCTGGCGACGGGGGTAACATTCCACCCTTCTAGAGGGACACGACATGTATGTAACTGTGAACCCCGGTTAAAGTTAACTCGAGCCTTGGCATCACAAAATGGATGCCACCACCACAGACACAAGTCGGACCTCCTGCTGCTGGGAGTCCTTCCAGCGAGGGAGGCTTGGACAAAGGGTTTCCTGCCTTGGGAGGTGCTAGCACCACCCCAGACAGGATTTTGTGTATTGGGTAGGACAGGCCTGAAAGGAATGAGACATGCCCCCGGGGCACACAAGGTGTCCTGTGCATACACCGGTTCAAACCAGTTGCTGGGGCATCCCTGCCCCAGCTCTGGCGCGAAACCGGACAAAGGATAGGGGTGTAGCCACCCCCCTTCCTGGTCCCACCCAGGGGAGGGACCTAGTCAGTAGTGCAGCCCCTCTAAGAGAATAAAGGTAGGAGCTGGTCCCATTCCAAATTAGATTATCCGGAACAACTTTACAAGAAGAAACTCTGGACTTCGACGTTCTGCTCCACAGAAGACTGAAGAATCTCCCTTGTGGGCAAGGAGTGTCCACCCTGCAACTGCAGGCACCATCAAGCGTCCAGCGGCTTCCCTTTGTCGTCTTCCCTCGAGGATCCAGACTTCAGAGCCCGACGAGACCCGGACTCCCAGACCTCTCCGACCTCTACCTACATCTGCAGCCCAGCTGAGATCCGTGGGTGCGACGAGACACGTGGGACCGGCCATCTTGAAAGAACCTGCACTTCGCTTTCAGCACGACTCCCGAGGTAAACTCGACCAAGTGCTTTGGGGACTGAGAAGCCCCAACCCCGAGCAGCTCCTGCACCGAAGACCAGCCCTCCAGCATCCACGAGATCTGCGTGGGGCCCTTTTGCTTGTTTGCTGCTTGACGCATTGTCTGGTCACTTGCCGGCTGGCTAGTGGCATCCTAGACCACGAACTTTGAAATCTTCCCTGCTGGTCTGGTTGCTCCAGACTGGCCCTTTCTCCCTTCCAAAAGAGGAGCACCCTGGACCCTCTTCGTTCACTCCAGACGCCGTTTCCACTCACCGCGTGGGTTGCCTTTGCCAAGGCCTGTTGACGCCGATTCCGGATCCAACACTGCCGACAGCGAGAGCCTGCGTGGGAGAGCTCGTGCCTCTATCCTGGTCGTCGAAGACACCTCCTGGTCCACGTGGCTGCAGAGACAAGCGTCCACTCTTCACCTGATCGCGACGACGACATCTGGTTCCTTCCTGGTTCCACTCCAGTCACTGGCTAGTTACTTTGAACATTGTCCCCTCTGCTTTCAGGTCCTCTTCTTCACCGATCCACCCTTGGATCGCACCGGACATCTTCCTCCTGGTCGCCTGCAGCATGTTTTCTTCCAGGCTCCATAGACTTCAACGCGAGAACCCGACACACTTTGACACCTATGCACCCGCAGCCCGTGGGTGAGGTAACAAGAGCATTTCGGTGCTCAAGGGTAGTTTAACTGTCCTAGTGTCCAGTTCCACAGTCGTTTTAGTCCTAACTAGTCAGGATTGTCCGTACTCACCTTCAACTTGAACTGTACTGTCCATAGATGTTGTTACGCATCTCGCGTGTGAGTTCACACTCTGCACACGCGCCCCGTGGGCCTCCTATTACTTACCTAAGGTGAAGATAGCGTAGTCCTAGCGAACCTCCAGCCTCTGGACAGCTCCATTCTTTCTATCGACTTTCACATTCCACTTACTTAGTATATGGTTTGTCATGCCCCTAGGGCACCATTGTAATTTTGTGCAACTTATCGTATTTTTCCTAAGAGATTTTCATGTGCTTAGCCCTCTGACGTCATAAAGAGTTCAGAGGTGTTTTGTTATTAAGAAATATATTGTTTATTTTCATAACGACCTGTGTGGTGTCCTTTCATCTGGTATTCAAGGGGTTATATGTGGTAAAACAGCTGGCTTCACATGCCAAAAGAGTTTAGCCTAAGACTGCTTTGTCCATGCTACCATTAGGATAGCTGGTCTATAAGGTTGACTTACAACCAATCACCATAAGGGTTGTTTGGACTGATAGAACGTGATCACTAGAACTAGTGAGCATCATATATCAGGCCAACTTCTCACAGCCACCTCCAGACTACGGCAGATCTCCTGCACCAGCTGGGGTTCTCCGTCAATGTGCCAAAGTCACACCTGTGCCCCTCTCAGAAGCTCCTCTTCATCGGAGCGGTTCTCGACTCGGCACGGTTTCGGGTTTATCCACCCGAACAGCGGGTCCGGGATATTCAGGCTCTGATTCCCATCTTTCAGCCGTTATCCCGGGTCTCAGTCAGGTTGACGCTGCGGCTTCTGGGGCTGATGGCCTCCTGCATCCTACTGGTGCATCACGCCAGGTGGTGGATGCGGGCTCTGCAGTGAGACCTGAAGTTTCAGTGGGCCCAGCATCAGGGCAACCTATCCGACCACGTCCTGATCTCGGAGGGCACTGCGAGACAGCTGCAGTGGTGGCTCACGGATTGCGATTGGTTCAGCGGCAGATCCCTCTCCCTTCCTCAACCGGAGCACGTAGTTGTGATGGACGCGTCCCTCCAGGGCTGGGGAGGCCACATGGGAGAGGCGGAGATCAGAGGCCTCTGGTCTCCGGCGGGGGCCCGGCTCCACATCAACCTGTTGGAGTTACGAGCGATTCGTCTAGCACTGAAGGTATTCCTCCCCTCTGTCCAGGGGAGTGTAGTGCAGGTGTTCACGGACAACACCACCGTCATGTGGTATTGCAACAAACAGGGCAGGGTGGGGTCGTGGACCCTTTGCCAGGAGGCTCTGCGCCTCTGGCAGTGGCTGGAACGCCAGGGTGTGACCCTGGTGGCTCAACACCTGGCAGGTTCTCTGAACGCCAGGGCGGACGAGCTCAGCCGTCGGTGCATGATGGATCACGAATGGCGTCTGAACTCGGACTTGGCGCAAGGCCTCTTTCAGCTAAGGGGAGAGCCTTGGTTAGATCTATTCGCCACCGAAGAGAATGCGCAATGTCATCAGTTCTGCGCGTTGGAATTTCCAAGGCGGCACTCGCTCGGAGACGCTTTTCGTCGCAAGTGGAGTTGCGGTCTTTTGTACGCCTTTCCGCCTATACCACTTCTGCCCAGAGTGCTGAAGAAGATCAAGCGCGACCGGGCCAAAGTCATCCTTGTGGCTCCGGACTGGGCACGAAGGTACTGGTATCCAGAGCTACTCAGTATGTCAGTCGATCCCCCGGTTCATCTGCCTCTTCAGGAGGACCTTCTGTCGCAGCAGCTTGGGACGGTCCTCCACCCGAGCCTATCCAGTTTCCACCTCCATGCTTGGAGATTGAGCGGCGACAGTTGAGGCCATTTGACTTGCCTCCTGAAGTCTGTAACGTCATTCTGGCAGCCAGGCGTCCCTCCACAAAGTCGGTATACGCCTTCAGGTGGAACAGATTTGTGCATGGTGCACAGCAAAGGCTGTGGATCCTCTTGCTGCCCCTCTTTCTGAGGTTCTTCTCTTCCTTCTTTCTCTTGCCCAGCAGGGCTCTGCTCTGGGCACTATCAAGGGCTACCTTTCTGCCATTTCAGCCTTTCTGAGGCTGCCTGATCAACCTTCTTTGTTCAAGTCCCCTATTGTAAATAGATTTCTAAAAGGCATCACACACACATTCCCTCCTGTTCCGTTTGTGATGCCTCAGTGGGACTTGTACCTGGTTTTTACATTTCTGATGTGCGCTCCCTTTGAGCCACTTCACAACTGTCCTCTCCGCCTTCTTACTCTGAAGACTGCTTTCCTGGTTGCCATCACCTCTGCCAGGAGAGTGAGTGAGCTCCAGGTCCTTTCTTGTACCCCACCTTTCCTTTCTGTCCATCCGGACAAAGTTGTGTTGCGTACTAAGCCATCTTTCCTGCCCAAGGTTGTCACAGCCTTCCACATCGGGCAGTCTATCACCTTGCCAACCTTCTTTCCGCCACCGCATCCCTCTAAAGAGGAAGAGCGGCTCCACCGTCTGGACCCAAAACGTACGCTCTCATTCTATTTGGATCGCACACGCCAGTTCCGGGTGGATGACCAACTCTTTGTTGGTTACGTGGGCGCTAAGGAGGGGAAAGTGGTGCACAAGAGGACCATCTCCCGGTGGATCATCTTGTGTATCCAGGCATGTTACTCCTTTGCTAAGAAGGAGCCCTTTGTTGGATTGCGGGCTCATTCCACCAGAGCCACGGCGACTACAACTGCCCTGGGTCAGGGAGTGCCCTTACAAGACATCTGTTAGGCAGCTACGTGGGCATCGCTGCACACGTTTGCAAGACACTACTGCCTGGACAGCCAAGTCCGGAGGGATGGCTTCTTTGGCCGTTCTGTCCTCCAGGACTTTCTGGTGTGATTATTGGTTCGCAGACCCACTACCGGGGTTGGTATTGCTGGGGTATCTATTCTAAGGTAAGGAATCTAATACTAACGTGTCTCTTTCAGATGCACAAGTTACTACTTGTGTAACAATATATCTGTAAGAGACATTAGTTAGTATTAGATTCCTTACCGACCCACCCATCCTCCCCGTTCTGCGAACCGATATCTAGGGTTAGGGTTATCCCCTTCAGGGCCCTAGTTTCAATGGCACCAGTGTTGGTTTTTAACATGGCTCAGCGCTTCTGGCGCGGAAAAGCTGTGTCTAAGAACTGACGTCAGCACGTGGAGGCGGCATCTAAGTACTCCGACGACGTCATCACGACGCCGACGACGGACGCGGAGCCGCAGACGACGCCTACCGACGCGCAAGGGTACTGCTACGCAAAAAATTTCCGGATCCAGTCTGACGCCTGGGGATATTCTAAGGTAAGGAATCTAATACTAACTAATGTCTCTTACAGATATATCGTTACACAAGTAGTAACTTGTGCATTGCATCAGTACCTGATTGACTCTGATCTGACCTCTCCCCAAGAATTGGGAAAGAAGGCAGATAAATGGGTCAGAACCAGGATTAAGCAAAAAAAACAGAACCAGGTGGGTGATCAGAAAAAGGCAGACCAGAAGGGTAATGATCAGAAACAAAAAGACCAGAAGTCTTCACCAGGCCCCCAAAAGGCACGGGGGGGGCTGGCTCCAAAAAGAACAAGCAAAAACAAGAAGGCCCAAAGAAGCCCTAGTGTGGATACTGTAAACCAGTCTCTCACTGGATTAGTGAGTGCACCAAGAAGGGCACAGCACCAACCACCATTGCCCCTAAGGCAACTGTTCCCCCCTAGTCCAGCTGTTATTGGTGGTTCCCAGCAAAAGGGTGTAATAGGGTTGACACTGGGAACTGAGGTGGACTCTGGCCTAGTCAGAGTACCAACTCAGGCTGTTCCTGTCTGTGATGGGGACATAGCAATGTCCTCTACTTTAAGTCCCAGTAATCTGAGCAAGTACAGGCAGGTGCCTTTTATAAATGACAAGATGGCTCAGGCCTACAGGGACACATGTGCCAGTGTCACCATGGAGACACCTAACTTTGTAAACCCTGATCAGTTCATACTAGGTGAGACCTACCTAGTGACCAACGCTAGCAATGCCACTACCTCCCATAGTATGGCAGTTGTTAACTTCTCCTGGGGAGGGGTAACTGGCCTCAAAAGAGTTGTTGTGAGTTCAAACCTTCCAGTAGAATGTCTGTTAGGTAATGATCTTGAAACCTCAGTTTGGTCTGAGGTGGAGTATAGGACCCATGCAGAATTGCTGGGAATTTCAGCACATGTCCTTGCTGTGACCAGGTCACAGGCCAAAAAGTGCTTACCTGAACAAGTGCTGGATCTTGGAACAATAGACCAGAAACTACCCAAGAGAAAGAGCAAGAGGGTTAAGGCAGTGCCTTCCCCCCTGCCTCAGGTTGAGGATCAGCCCTCCCAGGAGGATGATTCTGAGATCCAAGAGGGAATTCTCCTAGAAGAACTTGAGCCTGATTAGGTTCAGTTTCTTGGGACAGGGGGACCCTCAAGGGCAGATCTGAGGCAAGCACAATTAGATTGTTCCTCTCTTGAATCCCTCAGACAGCAGGCTGCTGCTGAGGCTGCTGGGAATGCTCAAGGTACCCACAAAGTGTATTGGGATGATGGGCTCCTTTATTCAGAGGATAGAGACCCCAAGCCTGGTGCATCCAGGAGGTTGGTTATACCTCTGCAATTTAGGGGCTTCCTTCTTACCTTGGCCCCTGATATTCCCCTAGCAGGACACCTGGGCTAGAACAAGACTTGGGACAGGCGTGTCCCTCACTTTCACTGGCCCCATATGTCAGAAGATACCAAGGAGTTTTGTCGCTCCTGTGTTACCTGCCAAGCCAGTGGCAAATCAGGTGGCACAACAAAGGGCCTACTCATACCACTACCTGTGGTGGGGGTACCCTTTGAGAGAGTGGGGATAGACATTGTAGGACCAATGGACCCCCAAACAGCATCTGGGCACAGATTTATACTGGTGGTAGTGGATCATGCCTCCAGGTATCCAGAAGCTATCCCCCTGAGGACCACAACAGCTCCTGCTGTGGCAAGGGCCCTACTCGGAGTATTCTCCAGAGTGGGGTTTCCAAAGGAGGATGTCTCTGACAGAGGTGCAAACTTCATGTCAGGATATTTGACTGCAATGTGGAAGGAGTGTGGTGTCAACTATAAGTTCACCACCCATGATCACCCACAGTGTAATGGGCTTGTGGAAAGATTCAACAAGACCCCCAAAGGGATGATAAAAGGGATACCTGAAAAGCTGAGGCGAAGATGGGACATCCTTTTACCCTGCCTTCTGTTTGCTTACAGAAAGGTCCCACAAAAGGGGGTTGGCTACAGCCCTTTTGAGCTTTTGTTTGGGCATCCTGTAAGGGGACCCCTATGTCTTGTGAAGGAAGGATGGGAATTACCTCTCAAAAAGCCTAAGCAGGACATAGTGGACCATGTACTTGGTCTCCGCTCCAGGATCGCTGAGTATATGGAGAAGGCTTCTAAAAACCTTGAGGCCAGCCAAGAACTTCAGAAAGCTTGGCATGGCCAAAAGGCTGTGCTGACTTTGTACCAGCCAGGACAGAAAGTGTGGATGTTGGAGCCAGTGGCCCCAGCAGCACTCCAGGACAAATGGTCTGGACCCCATACCATAGTTGAACAGAAGGGAGATGTCACCTACTTGGTGGCCCTTGGGACTCCCAGAAGCCCCCACAGGGTGCTTCATGTCAACAGACTTAAAGCATTTGTCGACAGGGCAGACATGGGCTTGCTCATGGCTACAGATGAGGGGCAGGAGGAAGAGAGTGACCCTCTCCCAGACCTGCGTACTCAGAACCCTGATGATGGTTCAGTGGATGGTGTAGTCTTTGCTGACAGCCTCTCTGAACATCAGCAACAGGACTGCAGACACGTTCTTCAGTCCTTCAGACATCTGTTTTCCCTGAACTCAAGTCAGACAAGCTGGTGCACCCATGAGGTGGACACTGGTGACAGTCTGCCTGTCAAGGGTAAAATCTACAGGCAACCTGACCATGTCAGGGACTGCATTAGGAAAGAGGTCCAAAAGATGTTGGAGCTGGGAGTTATTGTTATTGAGCCCTCAGAGAGCCCTTGGGCCAGTCCAGTAGTCCTGGTGCCAAAACCTCACACCCAAGATGGTAAGAGAGAGATGAGGTTTTTGAGCACATTTGACCTGACAGCAGGCTACTGGCAAATCAGATCAGCTGAGGATGCAAAAGCCAAGACCGCATTTTCGATCCCAGGAGGACATTATCAATTTGGGGTAATGCCCTTTGGTTTGAAGAATGCACCTGCCACTTTCCAAAGGCTGGTAAATCAAGTTCTCACAGGACTGGACTATTGTGCAGCTTATCTAGATGATATTGCTGTCTTTAGCTCCACCTGGGAGGATCACCTGATCCACCTGAGGAATGTTTTAGAGGCCCTGCAAAAGGCAGGCCTCACTATCAAGGCCACTAAGTGACAGATAGGGCAGAGCAAGGTTTTTTACCTGGGCCACCTGGTAGGTGGGGGTCAGGTTCAACCACTGGAGAGTAAGATCCAGACCATCAGAGACTGGACTCCTCCAATCACCCAGACACAGGTCAGAGCTTTCTTGGGCCTGTCTGGGTACTTCAGGAAGTTTGTGAAAAACTATGGGTCCATTGTGACACCACTGAATGATTTAACTTCCAAAAAGATGCCAAAGAAAGTTCAGTGGACAGTTAGCTGTCAAAAGGCATTTGATGACCTCAAGCAGGCCATGTGTACTGCACCTATTCTTAGGTGGTCCATTTCCCTACAGGGGATGGACTTTACAGTGGGACATAGACCTGGGACTGACCATGCAAATGCAGATGGACTCTCCAGATATTTCCACTTAGAACATGAAGACTCAACTGGTCAAGGTTAGTTTAATGTCCCTAAGTTTGGGGGGGGGGGGTTGTGTAGGAGAGTAGGGTCTGCTTCCTATGGTCACCCCCACTTTTTGCTTTTGCTTTACTGGTTTTCGACTTAGATGTGGCTGTGGGCCTGCTAATCAGATCCACAGCCCAGATGCACTTTCTCTAAATTTACACCATGTACTCTAGGTACATCCACAATTGGTAATTGGTTCACCTTGTCAGCCCCTGTACCAGTGCACCATAGGTGCCCAGGGCATAGGTGCAACCAAGGCCTACCAGGGGCTGCAGCATGTATTATGCCACCCCTGGCTGGCCATCCAAACTGACAGAACTGGCTGATCACTCAGCTGGGGCAAGGTTGTGTAATCACCCCTTGCTTAGGTATAGCATTCCTATATCTACCCTTATATATAGACACACAGTAACCTATAAGTCACTCCTATGGCAGGCCTTAACAATCCTGGAGGCAGAGTGCTTGGTTTTGCGTGAGATGGTGCTCTAGCATGAGCTGAGCCTGTCTGCGCTTTCGGAACCATGTCCTTATAGCTGTTCTATGATATCGCCATATCATATACTCTTAAGTGCATTATAATCCTCGCGGTTGAATGCTAACTTTGGTTTGGCTTTATCTAAACATGTTGCGTAAGGTGTCATACGCTTTGGAATACTATCCCCTCGCCAATTCTGGCGACGGGGGTAGCATTCCACCCTTCTAGAGGGAGAAGACATGTTGTTGCGGACTATCCCAGTTAAAGTTAACCAGAGCCCCAGTGTCACAAAATGGCGCTGCTGCCACAGACACAAGTCTGACCTCCTGCTGCTGGGAGTCCTATGAGTCACGGAGGTTTCCTGCCTGGGAAGGTGCGAGCACCACCCCAGACAGGACTTTATATATTGGGACAGGGAGGGCTGAATAGATTGAGACACTGCCTGGGGCACACTAGGTGCTCCATGCATACCCCAGTTCAAACCGGTTGCTGGGGCACTCCAGCCCTAGCTCTGGCGCGAAACTGGACAAAGGAAAGGGTGTGTAACCACCCCCCTTCCTGGTCCCACCCATAGGAGGGACCTAGAAAGTAAACCAGCCCCTTTTAGTTGTATAAAGGTAGGAGCTGAGTCCTGAGTCTTTAGATTAGATCCTGAATTGAAACTTGACAAGAAACTCTGGACCTTAGACGTTCTGCTGAAGCTGAAGACTGAAGAATCTCCTTTGTGGCCAAGGAGTGACCACCCTGGGCAACCAGGCACCATCCAGCAAATCAACGACTTGCTTTGTCTACGCCCCGCCGGGACCCGAGCACAGAGCCTGACAAGACCCAGACTTCCAGACCTCTCTGACCCTCTCTTCACGTCTGCAGCATAGCTGAGATCCGTGGAGGCGACGAGACACGTGGGACCGGACATCTTGAAAAGCCTGCAACTTGCTAACTGTGCAGCTCCTGAGGTATCCTCGAAGCTGTGCACTGGGGATTGAGAAGCCCCAAATCCGAGCTCCACCTGCACCGAAGATCAGCCCTCCACACTCCACGAGTTCTGCGTGGGGCCCTTTTGCTTGTATTCTGCTCGACGCGTTGTCCGGTTGCTGGCCCGTTGGCTAGTAGCCTCTGTGATGACAATCCTTTTGAACCAACTCGCTGGTCTGGTTGCTCCAGACTGGCCCTTGCCTCCCTGCAAAGGTGCGGCCCCTCAGACCTTGCTGGTCTGCACCAGAAGCCTTCTTTGAATCCTGAGTGGGTTGCCTTTGCCAAGGCTTGTTGACTCTAATCCGGCAGTCGACCCCTCCATCTGCGAGAACCTTTGTGGAACAGCTCGCCTCCAGCACCTGGTCGTCCTCGACGCCTCCTGGTCCGCATGGCTGAAGAGACGAGCTTCACGACAGCACCTGATTGCTCCTCGACGTCGTCTGGTTCCTTCCTGGTTCCACCCGGTCACTGGCTAGTGACCCAGACTCTGTCCCCTCTGCTTTCAGGTCCTCTTCATCTTCGATCCACCGTTGGATCCACCCGGACATCTTCCTCCTGGTCGCCTGCCGCATCTTTCTCCAAGGCTCCATAGGCTTCAACGGCGAAACCCGACACATCTTCACACCTATGCACCCGCTTCCTGTGGGTGAGGTAACGCGAGTACTTCGGTGCTCCCATGGGTATTGACTATCGAAGTGTCTAGGTTTTTAGTTGTTTCCTCCTAGCTAAACCGGAAGTGTCCTAAATCCTTCTTTTTCTAACTTCTAAGTTCCCATTGACCTAACATTGACTCTCGCGTGTGTGTAAAGACACTGCACGCGCCGCCTTTGGGCCTCCTACTCCTAAACTAAGGTTCAGATAGTGTAGCCCCGGCGATGCCCTAGGCCTTTCCTTTTCTCGTGACGTGGTACTTATACCACTTTCTTAATATATGGTTTGCTTCGCCCCTAGGGCCTAACTGTATTTTGTGCAACTTAACGTATTCTGACTAAGTAACTTGTTATGTGCTTTTGCCTCTGATCTCATAAAGAGTTCAGAGGAGTGTGTTAGTAAATAAATACATATATATTTTATATATATCCTGTGTGGTGTCCTTTCATTTGATATTCAAGGGGTTACATATGGTAAAACAGCTGGCTTTACACGCCCTCAAGAGTCTTTTAGCCTAAGACTGTTCTGTCCACTAGGATAGCTGGTCTATAAAGTTGACTTACAACCATCACCATAAGGGTTGTTTGGACTGGTGCAAGCTGTTCACTAGAATAGTGAACATCATATACCAGGCCAACTTCTCACACTCTGCCTTCAGGATTGTCAAGGCCTGCCATAGGAGTGACTTATAGGTTAATATGTGTCTGTTTTAAAAGGTGGATATAGGTATACTATATCTCAGTAAGGGGTGCTTACACCACCTTACCTAGGCTGCAAGTGCAGACCTGTGGTGCCATTTTGGAAGGCTTCCCAGGGGTGGCATAATACATACTTCAGCCCCTGGTAGGCCTCTGTGGTACCTATGCCCTTGGTGTGAGAAGTTGGCCTGATATATGATGCTCACTAGTTCTAGTGATCACCTTGTATCAGTCCAAACAACCCTTATGGTGATTGGTTGTAAGTCAACCTTATAGACCAGCTATTCTAATGGTAGCATGGACAAAGCAGTCTTAGGCTAAACTCTTTTGGCATGTGAAGCAAGCTGTTTTACCACATATAACCCCTTGAATACCAGATGAAAGGACACCACACAGGTTGTTATGAAAATAAACAGTATATTTATTAATAACAAACACCTCTGAACTCTTTATGAGGTCAGAGGGCTAAGCACATGACAATCTCTTAGGAAAAATACGATAATTTGCACAAAATTACAATGGTGCCCTAGGGGCAAGACAAACCATATACTAAGTAAATGGTATAAGTAGAACGATAGAAGGAATGGAGCTGTCCAGAGGCTGTAGGTTCGCTGGGACTACGCTATCATAACCTCAGGTAAGTAATAGGAGGCCCATGGGACGCGTGTGCAGAGTGTGAACTCACACGCGAGATGCGTAACAACGTCTATGGACAGTACAGTTCAAGTAAAAGGTAAGTACGGACAATCCTGACTGGTTAGGACTAAAACGACTGTGAATCTGGACACTAGGACAGTTAAACTACCCTTGAGCACCGAAATGCTCTTGTTACCTCACCCACGGGCTGCGGGTGCATAGGTGTCAAAGTGTGTCGGGTTTCCGCGATGAAGTCTATGGAGCCTGGAGAAAAGATGCTGCAGGCGACCAGGAGGACGATGTCCGGTGCGATCCAAGGGTGGATCGGTGAAGAAGAGGACCTGAAAGCAGAGGGGACAGTGTTCAAAGTCACTAGCCAGTGACCGGTGTGGAACCGGGAAGGAACCAGGTGCTGTCGTCGCGATCAGGTGAAGAGTGGACGCCTGTCTCTGCAGCCACGTGGAGGAGGAGGTGTCTTCGACGACCAGGATGAAGGCACGAGCTGTCCCACGCAGGCTCTCGCTGTCGGCGGTGTTGGATCCGGATTCGGCGTCAACAGGCCTTGGCAAAGGCAACCCACGCGGTGAGTGGAAACGGCGTCTGTGGACCAGGAGGGCCCAGGGTGCTCCTCTTTTGGAAGGGAGCAAGGGCCAGTCTGGAGCAACCAGACCAGCAGTGAAGTTGTCGTGGATCGTCGTCTAGGAGGCCACTAGCCAGCCGGCAAGTGACCAGACAACGCGTCGAGTAGCAGGCAAGCAGAAGGGCCCCACGCAGATCTCGTGGAGGCTGGAAGGCTGATCTTCGGTACAGGAGCTGCTCGGGGTTGGGGCTTCTCAATCCCCAAAGCACTTGGTCGAGTTTACCTCGGGAGTCGTGCTGGAAGCAAAGTGCAGTTTCTTTCAAGATGGCCGGTCCCATGTGTCTCGTCGCACCCACGGATCTCAGTTATGCTGCAGATGTAGGTAGAGGTCGGAGAGGTCTGGAAGTCCGGGTCTCATCGGGCTCTGAAGTCTGGATCCTCGAGGGAAGACGACAAAGTGAAGCCGCAGGACCCTTGATGGTGCCTGCTTGTGCAGGGTGGACACTCCTTGCCCACAAGGGAGATTTCTTCAGTCTTCTGTGTAGAAAGTCGAAGTCCAGAGTTTCTTCTTGTAGAGTTTCAGTTCAGGATTAATCTAATTTGGAATGGGACCAGCTCCTACCTTTATTCTCCTAAAGGGGGCTGCACTACTCACTAGGTCCCTCCCCTGGGTGGGTCCAGGAAGGGGGGTGGCTACACCCCCTATCCTTTGTCCGGTTTCGCGCCAGAGCTGGGGCAGGGATGCCCCAGCAACTGTTTTAAACCGGTGTATGCACAGGACACCTTGTGTGCCCCAGGCATGTCTCATTTCTTTCAGGCCTTTCCTACCCAATACACAAAATCCTGTCTGGGGTGGTGCTAGCACCTCCCAAGGCAGGAAACCCTTTGTCCAAGCCTCCCTCTCTGGAAGGACTCCCAGCAGCAGGAGGTCAGACTTGTGTCTGTGGTGGCAGCATCCATTTTGTGATGCCAAGGCTCGAGTTAACTTTAACCGGGGTTCACAGTTACATACATGTTGTGTCCCTCTAGAAGGGTGGAATGCTACCCCCGTCGCCAGAATTGGCGAGGGGGTAGTATTCCAATTCGTATGACACCTTACTCGACATGTTTTGATAATGCTATACCAAAGTTAGCATTCAACCGCGAGGATTATAATGCCCGTAAGAGTATATGGTATAGCGTTATCATGGAACAGCTATTAGGACTTTGTTCCGCAAGCTGCAGACGGGCTCAGCTCATGCCAGAGCACCATCTCACATAATTCCAAGCACTCTGCCTTCAGGATTGATAAGGCCTGCCATAGGAGTGACTGATAGGAATATATGTGTCCTTTTTAGGGTTTGATATAGGTATACTAGATCTATAGCAAAGGGGGATTACACCACCTTGCCCCAGCTGTCTTGCAGCCAGTTGTGTCAGTTTTGGATGGCCAGCCAGGGGTGGCATAATACATGCTTCAGCCCCCGGTAGGCCCTGGGTACACCTATGCCCTGGATACCTAATGTACACTGTACAGGGACTGATAAGGTGGCCCAGTACCAATTTGTAAATGCACCTAAAGTACATGGTTGTCAATTTAGAGAGAGAACAGCTAGGCTGTGGGTCTGATTAGCAAGCCCACAGCCAGGGAAAGTCGTAAACCAGTGAAGCAAAAAGCAGAAATCTGGGGTGACCATAGGATTGCAGACCCCACTCTCCTACACTTGGTACCTAAGGTACCATATACTAGGGGCTCACAAGGTAACTCAGTAACCAATCTGGTATGCACCTAAAGTGCATGCAATCCAATTTAGTGAGATAAAACAGCTAGGCTGTGGTCCTGATTAGCAGGGCCACAGCCAGATTAAAGTCGGAAAACCAGTGAAACACCGCAAAAAGTGGGGGTAACCATAAGAAGCAAACCCTACTCTCCTACACAACCTTCCCCCCCTCTCAACCGCAAGGACATTAAACTAACCTTGACCAGTTGAGTCTTCATGTTCTAAGTGGAAATATCTGGAGAGTCCATCTGCATTGGCATGGTTGCTCCCAGGTCTGTTTCACTGTATAGTCTATCCCCTGTAGGGAAATGGACCACCTGAGCAGTTTGGGATTGTCACCCTTCACCTGTTTTAGCCACATGAGGGGCTTATGGTCTGTCTGAACTGTGAAGTGAGTGCAAATCAAGTATGGCCTCAGCTTCTTCAGAGCGCAACCCACAGCAAAGACCTCCCTCTCAATAGCTGACCAACGTTTCTCTCTAGGGGTCAGCCTTCTGCTAATAAAAGCTACTGGCTGGTCCTGACCATCAATTGTGACAGCACAACCCCTACCCCCAACTCAGAAGCATCTGTCTGAACAATGAATTATTTGGAGTAGTTAAGACTTTGCAGAATTGGTGTAGTGCACATGGCCTGCTACAGGTGACAGCTGACTGTCCACTGAACCTTCTTAGGCATTCTCTTAGAAGTTAAGTCATTCAGGGGTGTCACTATGGTATCATACCCCTTGACCAATCTCCTATTGTACCCAGTCAGGCCCAAGAATGCTCTGACCTGAGTCTGGGTGGTTGGAGCAACCCAGTCCATTATGGTCAGGTTTTTGCTCTGCAATGGTTGAACCTGGCCTCCACCTACAAGGTGGCCAGGTACACAACCTGACTCTGCCCTATCTGGCACCTTGTAGCCTTGATAGTTAGGCCTGCCTTCTGCAGGGCCTCCAACCCATTTTTCAGGTGATCTTCCCAGGTGGAGCTAAAGACAGCAATATCATCAAGATAAGCTGCACTATATGCTTCCAGACCTGTTAAGACTTTAATCTGATTAGATTCCTTATGTTAGAATAACCCCCAGGCGTCAGACTGGATCCAGAAAATTTTGCATAGCAGCACCCTTATGCGTCGGTAGGTGTCATCTGCGGCTCCGCGTCTGTCGTCGGCGTCGTTGGTGCCGGGATGACGTCGTCGGAGTACTTCGACGCCGCCCTCGCGCGCTGACGTCAGTTCTTTTTTCTGCGCCAGCTAGCGCAGGTCCGGAGAAAGCCATACCTTAGTCATTTTTTGACTAAAACTTTTTGATCTTTTTGATCTCTTCTCGAGTCTTCACGACTCTTGGTGCCGGTAGGGAATGCCCGGGTTCAAGCCCTGTACCGACTGCAACCGACTGATGTCGGTTACCGATCCCCACCGCCGGTGCCTGTATTATCTTGGGGCTGACCACGATGACCGGTCGTGCCCCGACTGCCGGGCCTTGATGTCGAAGGCTAGGCAGGAGCGGTCCAGCAAGCGCCTCGAGCTCCGGCAGTCGACCCCGCGCCGCTCAAGGTCCCGGTCCAGGAGGGGGTCTAGGGACCGGTCGTGGGGCCACAGTCGTCGAAGCTCGATGAGTCGACACCATTCGTCAGGCTCCAAGTCCTCAGGTAAGAGGCACAAGAAGTCGAAGAGATGCCATTGCTCTTCTGACTCCCCCCGGCCAGCTCCATACCCGCCAGTCCCTGTGCTGAACGCGACGCCGGAGGAGATTGAGGCCTTCCTCATGGCCATGAGGTCCCTCTCTCCTCCGTCGGGTCCCGCGGTGCCTACGGGCCCTGCAGCCCCGACTGGGTGTCCAAGCGGACCGAAGTCGGCGACTTCGGTCCAGACGCCGCCGGCTCCCGTTGGATCCGGTTCCGGATCCGGGTCACCGCTGGTCGACCTCACGACCCCACCCGCGTCGACCCCCAGGGTGTCGCCCTCCTCGCACGAAGCAGTCCCTGATCCCTCTCTCGGTCCGGAGCCGGCGTCGGCCGACACTGCAATAGACGCCGGCTGAAGAGCCTTTCTTCTTTGATCCATCTCCATCCTTTGACCCTGAGTTTCAGGAGATGGAGGACGAAGGGAATTGGGAGGGGTCTGAAGACCCTCTGACACATGAGTATCAGCCCTTCCAGGACTGGACAGAGGAGCTAGAGGAGGCCAGTGGTCCTGATACCTCCCCTGACACTGGCTTTGTCTCCCCTCCTACCGTGGCTACGGAGGAGGGGGCTGCTTATAGTGGGGTGCTGACGCAGGCAGCCAAGGCCTTGGCGCTTACGCTCCCCGTCGCTACTGTGAGGTCTAACATCCTCACTGAGGTCCTTAAACCGCAGACTGGCGCTCCGGAGCCTTTACTGCCGTTTAATGAGGCTCTCATGGACGTCCTGTTGGTCACCTGGTCCAGGCCCGCTACAGGCCCCCCTGTAGATAGGAACGTCACCAGGCGCCACCGCCCAGCTCCGGGCGACCCTAGCTTCCTGTCCACCCACCCCACCCTCTAGAGTCTGGTTATCCAGGCCTCTACTTCCCAATCTGCATTCCCGACTGCTCCCCCTGATCAGGAATTCAAGAGGTATGAACAGTTTGGTAAGAAGCTGTTCTCGTCCCTTAGCTGCGGACTGTGGTCAGTCAACTCCACTTGCCTCTTTGGCCGTTATACCCACCCTCTCTGGGATATGGTTGCAGCTGTGCTGCCAGAGTGTCCGGAGGGGGCCCGGGCAAAACTTGCTCAAGCCCTCGCAGAGGGACGAGACGCAGCTCGGTACTCTATACGATGTGGGCTGGATACCACAGACTCATTGGGCAGGGCGATGTCAACGACGGTGGCAGTTTGCCGCCACGCCTGGCTGAGGTCTGACAACTTTTCGGCCGATGTCCAGAACACCCTCATGGACATGCCATTTGATGGCAGCCACCTCTTTGGTGGCAAGGCTGATCATGCGCTTGAATGTTTCAAGGACTCCAGGGCTACGGCCAAGTCCTTGGGCCTCTCGGTGCAGCATCAGCATCAGTCTGCCTTTCGCTCCTTTTATGGCCAAGGAAGGGGCGCCCCTTCACGTCCTGCCAGCCACAGGCTGCAGTCTAACATCCAGCGAGGCGGCGGGCGTGGTAACTGCCGTGGCAGTGCCAGGGGACAACGGTGCGGCCAGTCCACATCTACTCCCGCAGCATCGGCCTCAAAGCCCTCCTAGTCCGAGCTTTCAGGCCCATTTAACGCCAGTGGGGGGCAGGGTTAGCCATCGCCTCCTTCACTGGCGTACCATCACTTCGGACAGGTGGGTGCTGCAAATCCTCCGAAGGGGCTACTTCCTCCCCTTTGAGGTGACCCCCCCCAGCCATGCCACCGCAGTACCACCACGTGTCGGGGGATCACTTGCAACTTCTGCAAGAGGAAGTGTCGGCCCTCTTGGCCAAGGGGGCCATCGAGCGCCTTCCTGGGCCAGAAGTAGGGTGTGGTTTCTATTCCCACTACTTTCTGGTTCCCAAGAATGGCAAAGGGGGCCTACGCCCTATATTTGACCTAAGGAACTTCAACGGCTTCCTCCGGAAGGAGAAGTTCAAGATGCTGACTCTGGCTCAGGTCTTAGCTGCCCTGGATCCCGGAGACTGGATGGTAGCGTTGGACTTGCAGGACGCGTATTTCCACATCCCCGTCCTGCCGGCCCAGTTCAGTTCACTGTGCTCCCCTTTGGCCTTACCAGCGCCCCACGGGTGTTCACGAAAGTGATGGCGGTGGTCACAGCTCATCTGCGCAGGTTAGGGGTCTCAGTCTTCCCCTACCTCGACGACTGGTCGTCAGCCACCTTCAGACTACGGCCGACCTCCTGCACTTGCTGGGGTTTTCCATCAATGTGCCGAAGTTGCACCTGTGTCCCTCTCACAGGCTCCTCTTCATCGGAGCAGTTCTGGATTCGGCGCAGTTTCGGGTTTATCCTCCCGAACAGCGGATACAGGATATTCAGGCTCTGATTCGATCTTTCAGCCTTTATTCGAGTCTCGGTTAGGTTGACGCTGCGACTTCTGGGGCTGATGGCCTCCTGCATCCTTCTGGTGCATCACGCCAGGTGGCGGATGTGGGCTCTGCAGTGGGACCTGAAGTTTCAGTGGGCCCAGCATCAGGGCAACCTGTCTGACCATGTTCGGATCTCGGAGGGCACTACGAGACAGTTGCAGTGGTGGCTCACGGACCGTGATTGGGTCAGCGGCAGATCCCTCTCCCTTCCCCAACTGGCGCACGTAGTTTTGACGGATGCTTCCCTCCTGGGCTGGGTGGGGGCACATGGGAGAGGCTGAGATCAGAGGCCTCTGGTCTCCGGCGGAGTCCCGTCTCCACATCAACCTTCTGGAGCAGCGGGCGATCCAGCTTGCACTGAAAGCATTCCTCCCCTCTGTCCAGGTTAGTGTAGTGCAGGTATTCACAGACAACACCACCGCCATGTGGTACGCCAACAAACAGGGCTGGTTGGGGGTTGTGGTCCCTCTGCCAGGAGGCTCTGCGCCTCTGGTAGTGGCTGGAACATCAGGGCTTGACCTTGGTGGTTCAACACCTGGCAGGTTCCCTGAATGCCAAGGCGGACAAACTCAGCCGTCGGTGCGTGATGGTTCACGAATGGCGTCTGAACTCGGACGTGGCACAAGGTCTCTTTCAGTAGTGCAGAGAGCCTTAGATCTATTCGCCACAGAAGAGAACGCGCAATGTCATCAGTTCTGCGTGTTGGAATTTCCAAGGCGGCACTCGCTCGGAGACGCTTTTCGGTGTGAGTGGAGTTGCGGTCTGTTGTACGCCTTTACGCCTATACCACTTCTGCCCAGAGTGCTGAAGAAGATCAGGTGCGACCAGGCCCGAGTCATCCTTGTGGCTCCGGTATCCCGAGCTACTCAGCATGTCAGTCGATCCCCCGATTCATCTGCCTCTTCAGAAGGACCTTCTGTCGCAGCAGCAGGGGACGGTCCTCCACCCAAACCTGTCCAGTCTCCACCTCCATGCGTGGAGATTGAGCGGCGACAGTTGAGGTAATTTGACTTGCCTCCTGAAGTCTGTGATGTAATTCTGGCAGCCAGGCATCCCTCCACAAAATCGGTATACGCCTGCAGGTGGAACAAATTTGTGGCATGGTGCACAGCAAAGGCTGTGGATCCACTCTCTGCCCCCCTTTCTGAGGTTCTCCTCTTCCTTCTTTCTCTTGCCCAGCAGGGCTCTGCTCTGGGCACTCTTAAGGGCTACCTCTCTGCCATTTCCGCCTTCTTAAGGCTACCTGATCAGCCCTCTTTGTTCAAGTCCTCCGTTGTAAATAGGTTCTTGAAGGGAATCACTCATACGTTTCCTCCTGTTCCTTTCGTGATGCCGCAGTGGGACTTGAACCTTGTTCTAACTTATCTGATGTGTGCTCCTTTTGAGCCACTTCATAACTGTCCTCTTTGTCTTCTCACTCTTAAGACTGCATTCCTGGTTGCCATCACCTCTGCCAGGAGAGTGAGTGAGCTCCAGGCCCTTTCTTCACAACCTCCTTTCCTTTCTGTCCATCCGGACAAAGTTGTGTTACAGACGCGACCCTCTTTCCTGCCAAAGGTAGTCACAGCCTTCCACATCGGGCAGTCCATCACCTTGTCCACCTTCTTTCTGCCTCCGCATCCCTCGAAAGAGGAAGAGAGGCTCCACTGTCTGGACCCAAAATGTGCACTCTCATATTATCTGGATCGCACACGCCAGTCCCGGGTGGATGACCAACTCTTTGTTGGTTACGTGGGCGCTAAGAAGGGACGGGCGGTGCACAAACGAACCATCTCTCGGTGGGTCGTCTTGTGCATCAAGATTTGCTACTCTTTGGCAAGGAAGGAGCATCCTGTTGGGCTGAGGGCCCATTCCACTCAGGCCACGGCGGCAACTACTGCCCTGGGTCGTGTAGTCCCCTTGCAGGACATCTGTCATGCAGCTACGTGGGCCTCGCTGCACACGTTCGCAAGACACTACTGCCTGGACAGCCAAGTTCGGCGAGATGACTTCTTTGGCCGTTCCGTTCTCCGGGACTTTCTGGTGTGATCTTGGTTCGCAGACCCACCACCGGGGTTGGTATTGCTGGGGTATCTATTCTAAGGTAAGGAATCAAACTAACGTGTTTCTTTCAGATGAACAAGTTACTTACCTTCGGTAACGATATATCTGTAAGAAACATTAGTTAGTTAGATTCCTTACCGCCCCACCCATCCTCACCGTTCTGCGAACCGATATCTAGGGTTAAGGTCATCCCTTTCAGGGCCCTAGTTTTATGGCACCTGTGTCGGTTTTTATCATGGCTCTGCGTTTCTGGCGCGGAAAAGCTGTGTATAAGAACTGACGTCAGCGCGCGGGGGCGGCGTCTAAGTACTCCGACGATGGACGCGGAACTGCAGACGAGGCCTACCGACGCGCAAGGTACTGCTACGCAAAATTTTCCGGATCCAGTGTGACGCCTGGGGGTTATTCTAAGGTAAGGAATCTAACTAACTAATGTTTCTTACAGATATATCGTTACAGAAGGTAAGTAACTTGTTCTTCACCAAGCTTTGAAATGTGGCAGGTGCATTTTTTAGACCAAAGGGCATTACCACAAACTGATAATGTCCACTAGGGGTTGAAAATGCTGTTTTTGACTTTGCATCATCAGCTAGTCTGATCTGCCAGTAGCCAACTGTTAGATCAAATGTGCTCAGATATTTGGCAGATGCCAACATATCTATGAGCTCATCTGCTCTTGGAATTGGATGGGCATCAGTCCTAGTGACTGCATTGAGACCTCTGTAGTCTACACAAAACCTCATCTCTCTCTTACCACGCTGGGTGTGAGGGTTGGGTACTAGGACTACTGGACTAGCCCAAGGGCTATCTGAAGGTTCAATTACTCCCAGATCCAACATTTTCTGGACTTCTGTCCTGATACAGTCCATGACATGATCAGGTTGCCCGTAAATCTTACAGACTGTCCCCAGTGTCCACTTCATGAGTGCACCAGGTAGTCTGACTTGGAGTCAGTGAAAACATTTGTCTGAACTGTTGTAGAACTTGTCTGCAATCAGTTTTCTGCTGATCAGTGAGGCTGCCTGCCAAGGCTACTCGATCAACTGATCCATCATCAGGGTTCTGAGAGAGAGGGTCACTGTTAGAAATGGGACCCCCGGCCGGTCAAAGCTCACGCCAAAGTCAGTCAGGGATCACCATTTCTAAAGTCAGGGCAAGGGAGTTACACACCAAGATAACCCCTGCTCATCCTCTAGGTAACGTGACGCGAGCAGCAAGGCTAATCTCGGAGGCGATGTGTAAAGCGTTTGCGCGCGCACCCCCAGCAACAACACCCAAGGCCCACCACAAAGGAAACTCCTCACAAGGTTATATCAAAAATAGCCTTTGTATTATAATAAAACACAGTAGATAACACCACACATTTTACAATGTGCCAACAGGCATGGGCAGAATTTACAAGGGATTATGTACAGGACAGGGCCACCTGGACCACTGTCAGGGGTATGCACTTTTAGAATTAGCACTTATAGGTATAACACTTAGCACATAGACATATAATGACTGTAGCACCAAAAAATGTAAATGTATTGCAATTTATATAGCGCACGTATCACCCGAAGGCATCAAGGCGCTTGCCTTGGGAACCCGTCCTGGTATTCCCCTGTGAGATAACCCCAGCAGGGAATCCACAAGGTGAAAGCCAGGCATCCCGCCGCGAGGGGCCATAGTGGAGATTAAGCAAGCTATTGCCCAGAGTCGCAGAGTGTGAACCCGTGAGTCGAGTAGGCACCGGAATGAGAATTATCGAGTCCGTGGAATTTTTGAGCCCAAGACCCGCCGAGGCGGGGAATTGAACCCTGATCCAGGACCGATCTCAGCTTCCGGGTCTGCCGCCTCTAACCCCTGAGCCACACTTCTCCACCTAAGTACATGTAAGTAAAGTACATGTAGCACACAACCAGGAATTACTGGTAAAGGGTAAATACCTCCTACGCAACCCTATCCACTTTAGGAAAATCACGCAGGGAACTAGGACCTTATTCTCAGGACCTATAGAAGGAAAACACCATCACCTAAGCATGTCACATTTAGCAAAGGGAAGGAAACCTAAAACAATCCTCTAAGCAGGTCACTTTTAGCAAAGGGGAAGAACATAAACCGATCACCTAAACAGGTCACTTTTAGCAAAGGGAAGGAAGCATAAAACACATTGCACATGAGGCATCAAAATACATTCACCTAAGCAGGTCACTTTTAGCAAAGGGAAGGTAGCATAAATCAATCACCTAAGCAGGTCACATTTAGCAAAGGGATCACATAAGCAAGTAAATCATAAATTGCGCAAGGTGCACATGGCACAACACTAGAACTGTCCCTCAGGCCAACTGGCCTCGCAAGGGCTCAAATGCCCTTAGTCCAAAATGTCAGGGCAGGAACAAAGAACACAGGCCTAAACGTGGCAACTGCCCATAAAGTGCTGGGCAGTTGTAAATATTGATGGGCCAACGTTGGAGCCTCGTGGGCTCAAGAACAATGGTGGGGCGAAACACAGCGTGGGAGCCTCGGGGCTCTAATCAACTAACTTTGTCGCCCAAGAGCCTCTCGGGGCTCGCAAAGCAAATAGACTGGCCCTTAAGAGCTTCAGCGCTCTAAAACAATGAAATGCTCCCAGAGCCTCTCTGGGCTCTAAATACAACTGTGGGCTAGAGCCTCTCGGGGCTCAAGAACAATATGGGCTGGGAACCTTCTCTCAGGCTCTAGGAAAGAATGCCCCTGCACGACGTTGGAGCCTCTCAGGGCTCGAGACACAATGCCCCCAACTATGGAGTCCCCCCTCTGGGGACTCGAAATCGATAATGGCCACTGGGAGCCTCGGGGCTCCTAATCAAAAATGCGGGGTTTTGGAGTCCCTCACGGGGGACTCAGAGACAAATGCAAATGCCCCAAGAGCCTCAACCGGCTCTACACACTGGAGGGGAGGGGAGGGGTGGGCACCGGCAATGTGCCCTGACGCCCTCCTCCCCGATTCTACACTTCGGGCCCCACTCACCGTGTCTCCGTGTGGCAGCGGCTTTGCTGGGGCCGCGGACGGGGCTCCTCTTCCTCGGGGGAGCCTCGCTAGGCCCCGGACGGCTGCCGAAGACTCCTTCTCGTGCTGCGGCGCCGAGGGCGGGACTTCCGGTCCTTCTCCCGAGGCACGCAGCGATTGGCCGGCCACCAAGCTGCTTCCGGGTCGTCGCAGGCAGCGTGGCGGCCCGGCGGGGGCTGCACACACTCCTGGGCTGCGGCGGTGAAGCCTCTATTAACAATCCCTCGGGGCAATGCTGGGTGGGCACCGGCTCTTCTTATGCGAACAATAAATCGAGGTGGGCACTCGATCGGGGCACAAAAACAGCGGCAAGGTCCCTGGCGGGGTGGGCACCTGCCAGGGGACTAACTGGGCAAGTAAAGCACTATAAGTAAAATAAAGCGCTCCTTAGCGCTAAAGGCAGAAACAAGCGCCTTCAAGCGCCAGCGGTAAAAGTAAAGCGCTATCAGCGCTAGGAATCAAACTACAGCGCTCCCAGGCGCTATAGGCAAAAGCAAAGCTCCAGCAGGGTCTGGAGGCAGGCAGCGGGCAAGGCTGGGCCCAGAGCCAGCTCACTGGGTCTCCAGGCAGGGAGACAATCCAAGTGGCGGTCCTCCTGGCCCCAGCAACAGCCCCCTCAGGATCCTGGAACAGAATAGAGAACCAATTGTAAGGGGACACAGCCCCTTTTTATACAGGTAAATCCTTTGTCTGAGGGTTCAGGGTGGGGGAAACCAGTCGCAGCTGGTTTTGGAGCACCCTTGATGGCCCAACCACCCCTTTCATTCACTGGGGAGGCTAGGGTCGTTAGACGCACCACAGGGGGCGGAGCCAGCATTGTGTGGGGGAAAGCCCAGCCCCATCAGGAACCAGGTGCAGCCTTCCCTCACATCACTCAGGCTGATCTCTCCACTCACTCCTGGGCAGACCCATCCAGACTTCCTGGAGCCAGGCTTGCCAGCCAGCTCCAGCCAATCACGCTCCAGCACCCTCACTGCACACACACATCAATGTCTACAAGTGGCTCTTCCCCACTAGACACATACACGCCGCACATACCATCGCGCAGCATTCACTCTCATGAGTTCGCGCATACCAAACTCGAGCCTGCACTCCCCACACATCAGGAACTAACATAGACACACACATTCCCCATGCATTCCTATGGGAGGGCAGGCCAGCCATACTACACGCACGCACTTTACCCGGGGACACAGGGAAAAAGTGCGCAGAGACCCAAAAATCACTAACACAGATCACATACTACAAGCATAAAGATTAGGGGTGAACCTGCCAGAAGGGCCAAGTCCAACAGTCACACTCTTCCTCCTGTCCTTCATCAGTAGCCATAAGCAAACCCATGTCTGCCTGTCAACATATGGTTTCAATATGTTGACATGAAGCACCCTGTGGGGGCTCCTGGGAGTTCCAAGATCTACCAGATAGGTAACCTCTCCCTTCTGTTCAACAATAGTGTGGGGCCCAATCCACTTGTCTTGGAGAGCTGCTGGGGCCACAGGCTCCAACACCCACTCTTTCTGTCCTGGCTGGTAAACAGTCAGTACAGCCTTTTGGTCATGCCAGGCTTTCTGCAATTCCTGGCAAGCCTCAAGGTTTTTAGTTGCCTTTTTCATGTACTCTGCCATCCTGGAGCAGAGACCAAGTACATAGTCCACAATATCCTGTTTAGGGTGTTTGAGAGGTAACTCCCATTCCTCCTTCACCAGACAAAGTGGTCCTCTAACAGGGTGCCCACACAGAAGTTGCCCAATGGCTGTAGGCAACCCCCTACTGTGGAACCTCCCTGTATGCAAACAAAAGGGTAGGGTAGCAGGATATCCCATCTCCGCCTGAGCTTTTCTGGGAGACCCTTAACCATACCCTTTAAGGTCTTGTTGAACCTTTCAACTAGACCATTGCACTGTGGATGATAGGATGTGGTGAACTTGTAGTTCACTCCACACTCCTTCCACATTGCAGTCAAGTAGCTAGACATAAAGTTTTCACCTCTGTCAGACACTATCTCCTTAGGGAAACCCACTCTTGAGAAAACTTCCAAGAGGGCTCTTACCACAACAGGTGCTGTAGTGGTCCTAAGGGGAATTGCCTCTGGGTACCTAGTGGCATGATCCACTACGATAAACCTGTGCCCAGATTCAGTTTGGGGATCCATTGGTCCAACAATGTCAATCCCTACACGTTCAAAGGGAACCCCCACCACAGGTAGTGGTATAAGGGGGGTCCTTTGTAGTGCCACCTGCTTTGCAGGTTACACAGGAGCGACAAAACTCCTTGGTGACTTCAGACATGTGAGGCCAGTGAAAGTGAGGTACAATTCTGTCCCAAGTCTTGTTTGGCCAAGATGTCCTGCTAAGGGAATATCATGAGCTAGTGTCAAAGGGAAGCCCCTGAATGCCAAAGGTATGACCAAACTCCTGGCTGCACCAGGCTTGGGGGTCTCTACTCTCTGAATACAGGAGCCCTTCATCCCAATAGATTCTATGGGTGCCACTAGCATTCCCAGCAGCTTTCTGTCTGAAGGGTTCAAGAGAAGGGCAGCTCAACTGCGCCTGACTCAGATCTGCCCTGGAAGGGGCCCCTGTCCCTAAGAACTCAACCTGATCAGGCTCAAGCTCCTCTGGGACAGTTCCTGCTTCAGGCTCACAATCAGTTTCCTCAGAAGGCTGATCCTCACTCTGAGTCATGGGGGAAGGCACTGCCTTAACCCTACTGCTCCTTTTCTTGGTAGGCAACTGGTCCATTATTCCAGAATCCAGTGGCTGTTCAGTGTTCGACTTTTTGACCTGTGACCTAGTCACTGCAAGGACATGTGCTGAGATTCCTAACATTTCTCCTTGGGTCATATACGCCACTTCAGACCAGGTTGAAGTCTCTAGGTCATTTCCAAGCAAACATTCTACAGGGAGGTCTGCACTTATCACAATCTTCTTAAGGCCAGTTACCCCTCCCCAGGAGAAATTAACAACTGCCAGAATATGAGTGGTCTTGACATTGCTAGCATTGATCACGTGGTAAGTCGCCAACACACCAGCTGATGCAGTACCTACATGTCATGGGGGAGGGGTCACATGTAGTCCACTGGCTGGTGCAGGCCTTGCTCCTACACGTATTGAAACCACCACAGAGTCTCCGAACACCATGGGCTGTGGACAGAGGTAAACCCTGGACAAATAAGGAGCAGGAACGTGTCTTAACTTTCGCCACGCACATACCATGCAACTCACGGTTTAAACTTACACAAACGGGGGCGTGGCCAAGATGGCGACCTGAGCGGACGCAGGTCTCTGTGGCTCCCTGCCCCGGCCCTCGCTCAAAGCACCTTAACACTGCCAATTCGGCCCCTACCACCACAGCACTGAACCTCGTTTGATCGATGCGGTGGACCGCACCGCCGGCACGGCCGCAGGGCCTGTCTGACCAGGGGAGGTCCGGCGGCAAGGTGGATTCGAGACTGCAGCGGCGGAAAATGGCGGACGCCGCGATATGCCCGCCGGCGCCGCTCTGGCCGGCAGTCGCTGCCTGAGTGGGGTGAGAGCCGATCCGCCCCCTGCGGGTTCCTACCGGAGGTCCGGCAGCCTGCTGCTCCCAACCAGGGGTCCGCGTCCAAGGGCACGACCCCCCCTGCCGCAGCCCGACCGAGAGGAGCTGGAGTGTCCGCGGGGCCGTGAAACTCGAGGCCCCGGCTCCCGGGCCTACCGCGGAGTGGGCCCTGCAGACATCAACGGACGGCGCCCCGACCTGAGTGGCAGCCGGCATTACGTGCTGGGGCTAGAGGAGTGTGCAGTAGCCCGGATCCCGGCCGGGACGAGCTGAGTGGCGGAGCAGCCTCCACGGCGCCATTTTCGGTGACGGGGATAGAGCCGGCGTGAGAGGCGGCTGGACGAGAGCCCGGGACACGCACAGCGAGACCTGAAGCTGCTGCGACCAGAAGGTTGGAGGTGAGGAGCATTCCGAAGGGTGGCGAGCAGGAGACTCGGGGGGCACACTCGGGTCCCCGGCGTTCGGCGTTTGGCCTAATTGATCCACTGCGGCCTAGGCGGCCGGTCACGAGGGGGGTCGGCGGAGGTACCCCGCAGGCGGGAGCTGGGCCCTGGCTGGACGACCACCACCGCCACCGCAGCCTTGGCCCTCACAGACCTCCCACAGGCGCGTGCCCCAAGGGACAGCCCATCAGCCCAGGAATGCGGGGACATGATCTACCGGCAGTGACCACCGATCACCCCGGGCACTGACACAGCTGTTCCGCCTCAGACATACATGGGCAGAGAGGAGGTAGGACCGGAGGGCCCGACCAGCCGCTTCCTGAAGCGGTGACTCTGGGCGCAACTGAACCGGGAGGCGTGGAGGGAGCAGCATCCAACGGCCCGGAGCAAGGCCTGAACAGCGCGGCTGCCGGCCGCCACTGACGAGACGACCGAGGATTGTGGTGGAGCCCGAGAGGCGGAGAGCCTTCAGCCGGGGGCTGCACCTTGACCATGTCTTCCTCCAACCGCCGAACTGGACGCATGATCACAGACATGCTGGTGAAGTGGACGGCCAAAGGCGAAAAGAGCCCTGACCAGCAGACACTGATGGCTCAACCTAAGGATGGCGGCCGGGCGGACGGAGAGGCGCCGGCCACGAAGTCCTTTATGGAAGCGATATTCAGACCCTTAAGCAGGAGATGGCGGGGGGCTACAAGGAGCTGAGAAGAGATATGGACGACATTGGAGAAAGAGTGGAGGAAGTGGAGACAGCGGACATTGCCAGAGGCGAGGAAGTGCATGCTCTGCAACAAGAAATAATTCGACTCCAGGACCAACAAATGGATCTGCAGGCACACACGGAGGATCTGGAGAACCGCTCGAGACGCAATAACATACGCGTCCGGAACGTGCCTTCAAAGGCTGAAGGGGGAGACGTGACGACCTATCTACAGGGCCTGTTCCGAGACATACCGGGGGAATCAGACACCTTCGAAATCAGGATCGATAGAGCACACAGAGTAGGCCTCCCGTGCCGAGCAGCCACCCCCCGCCTGATATCCTCGCCTACCTCCCGGACTTCCCCCTCAAAAAACGCATCTTGAAGGCGGCCCGGCACAAACAACCCCTCATCTATCGAGGCCAAGCGGTGGAACTCTTCAAAGACCTGTCCGCTATCACCCTCCTGAAACGGCGGGCATTCAAGACAGTTACGGCCTTTCTGCGAGAGAAGGGGGTCCCATACTCCTGGGGACACCCATTCCGCATCATTTTTAAATGGAACGGGTCCCTGCAACAACTTAGATCCCTAACCGACACCTGTGACCTGCTGGGCATCCCGCATGAGGAGGAAGGTTCTGGAGGCGACTCTGGCGCGCCCCCGTCACAGTCGGCGCTTCTACTGGGAGCTGGCAAAAAGTGAGGTACAAGCGCCCTAAGAAAAAGGTTAATAAGCCAGACCCCGAGACTGTGGCGCTGGAACACGGGGCCGCTTACCAAGAGGTGTCCAAAGACACAGCCAGCATATCATGAGACACAGTGCTTGGGGCCATGACGAGCACAGCCGTCAAGCGGCGAGAGGGTGGGGGCGGGGAGCCGACAGGTTGCCATTGTCACTACCTACCCATCAACGTTACACTCTTCCACAGGTCCAGCTGGACTGTTGACTGGACTTGGGACAATGTTCGCTAATGACTCATTCACAGTTGGGGTAGGGGTAAGGGAGGGGGGAGCGTGGGAGGGTACAGGGGGAGTTTGGGAACTAGGGGTGTTGGGGGAGGGGAGAGGGAGGGGAGAGGGGGTCCTCCTTGTCCATGGGATTCTGAGTACGCAATCCGGATCCACAGGCCGATCCTCGTCAGTCAGAGGAAGACCCTACCGCAGACAACTGCAGGCCAGACGCCGCGCTTAGCTAACCCTGCGACCCACTCACAATGACACATCCCTTGACAGTTCTCTCGCTTAACGTGAGAGGTCTCAATAACCCGGTCCAGCGCAGAGCGGTGCTATCCTTCCTGGAACACTTGAAGGCAGACATATGCCTCTTACAAGAAACTCATTTGGTACCTAAGGATCAACATAGACTAAAGTCCCGATCCTTTCCCTGGCAGTTTTTCTCGTCCGCCCCTAAAAAGGTAGCAGGAGTAGCGATGCTGGTAGCCAAATCCTTTGGGGGGAAGGTCCTGCAGAAGGAGGCTGAGATTAGAGGGAGGTTGCTCGTCCATCACTTCCAAGTAGCGGGCCAAACGTTTGCACACTGCCTTGGAAGCCGCCACCACACACCCACACTTACTATTAGGAGGGGACCTCAACCTCGTGTTTCACAACACTGCAGACCGCTCTGGACAGAGGTCCGGCCAGGTGGGAGCACTATCGACGTCGGGGCGCACGCATATTTCGGATTTAGACCTCGTTGATCTGTGGAGGCACGCTCACCCACACACAACGGCGTACACGTACTACTCAGCGGCCCACAAAACGTATGCGCGGCTTGATTATTTCTTGTGTTCTTCCCAGCTGACCTCTCAGGCACAGGATGTGGAGATACTCCCAGCCTCTTTGTCTGACCACTCGCCAGTGGTGGCGTCCTTTCGCGTCACGGCCACGCCAGGTCCCCAGAGGCACTGGAGACTGCGAGATGGCCTCTTGCAGGCCCCGAACACGCTGGAGCGGATCACAACGGCGCTCACTCAGTTTCTGACGCACAACGCCAATGAGGACACGTCTAAAGCCACGCAATGGGCAGCCCTCAAAGCGGTCCTCCGCGGTGAATTCATCTCGATAGCTACGGCTAATAATAGGGAGCGTGCGCAGAAGAGGGCCGAACTCACTCAACGCGTGGCGGAACTGGAGCAGATGCATCAGCGCACCGGGGCAGCACGGGCGTGGGGCCAACTGTGCACCGAAAGGAAAATGCTGGCGGCCCTGGACCAAGATGTGGCGGAATACGCCGCCATGCGCCTCAAACACACGTACTATACCGGAGGAGACCGCTGCGGGAAACTACTGGCGAGCAGACTGCGGGAGCAGCGCCAGAGACAGCATATATGATCCCTCCAGCCTGGTCGAGGTGCCCCCATCACTGAAGACGCAGCCATCGCCACGGCCTTCGGCGACTATTACGCAGCCCTCTACGCTGCTGACCGTCTCGACCCACAGGTCGGCCTTGACTACTTGCAGGGTGCGGCACTCCCATCCCTGAACGAGGCGCAGGCGGCATTTCTCGATCGCCCCATAGGCCTTGAGGAGGTCATCTCTGCAATCTCTCGCCTTAAGCTGGGGAAATCCCCAGGTCCGGATGGCTACACTGCGGCCTTTTATAAGACCTTTTGCCCGCAAGTGGCCCCCCTGCTACGCGACCTCTTCAACACGTTCGATCAGCCCGGTGCCATTCCCCCTGATCTTCTAGAAGCGGCCATCTCAGTAATCCCCAAACCCGGGCGAGACCCCGCCTGCTGCAGCTCGTACCGACCCATCTCCTTGTTGAATATCGATCTGAAGCTTTATACCGGCATCCTTGCTGGTCGTCTGGCACCATACATGCAGCAACTAGTGGAGCCCGATCAGGCGGGCTTCATCCCACAAAGACAGACGAGCGACAATACTAGGCGGGTTCTTCATCTTATCGAGGCCGGATCGCGCACGAGGCCGGGTTGTATGCTTCTAACCATCGATGCGGAGAAGGCATTTGATAGGGTGCATTGGCCCTATCTAGACCTGGTGCTACAGCGCTTCGGAGTAGGAGATGCCCTCCGCAACCGTATATTTAATTGTTACCGCCAACCTAATGCGGCAGTTCGGGTTAATGGTCACACCTCCCCGCGGTTTGAAATTGGCAGAGGGACCAGGCAGGGGTGCCCACTTTCGCCCCTCCTGTTCGCGCTCTATATGGAGCCGCTGGCGCAGCGGGTGAGGCGACACGACCTCATTTCTGGCATTCCCTTTGGCGGAGATGCACACAAGATCAGTCTATACGCTGACGATATCTTATTATCCCTGACCAACCCGATGCAATCCCTCCGGGCTCTCTTTGTAGAGCTCCACACTTTTGCGCTGGCGTCGGGCTTCAAGATCAATGTGGCGAAATCAGAGGCCCTGAATGTATCGCTGTCACCGGAGGTTCTGGAGGACGCCAAGGCAGAGTTCGACTTGCAGTGGTCGGAGTCCACCATCCCTTACCTGGGAGTCCTGTTGGCACCGACTGTGCAGGCCACTACCGAGGCCAACTACACTAGACTCAGCGTGAAACTCCGAGACAATCTCAGGAGGTGGAAGCACCTCCCTTTGTCCTGGTTGGGCTGGATCGCAGCCGCCAAGATGACCCTGCTGCCCCAGATTCTTTATATATTCCAGACCCTCCCCTTGCGTCCACCAACAGGGTGGCTGCAGAAGACTCAATCGGATTTAGCACGCTTCATCTGGAATGTCCGCGGTTTAAACATGCGATTGCCACGCTCCCTCCTGAACACGGTGGTGTAGGCGTGCCAGATCTCACGCTATACTTCCAAGCGACGCAGCTGCGCACATTAGTGGAATGGCATCAACTAGAATCAGGCAAACACTGGCTCTTTCAAGATCAGGCGGTGGCAGGCCGCCCACTGCAGGGCGTCCCGTTCTTGCCGTGCGGTCATAGACCCCCCAACCTGTACGCCTCAATGATCACTAACACGGTCCTCAGGGTGTGGGACAAAGTAGCGGAGACCCGGGGGCTCACTTCCTTCCCCTCACCGATGACTCCGATCTTCGGCAATCTGGACTTCACACCTGGCCTAGATGCTAAAGCCCATACAGCCTGGCGGGCGACTCCTTGCAGGGCCGTGGGACACATGTTCGACCTCAAGGGCATTCTCCCTTTCCAAAAGATAAAAGAGAATTATGGTGTTCCCGAGACCGACCGCCTGCCCTACCTGCAGGTCCGACACTGGGTTCTGCACCCTTCGATCCAACCCGGGGCACAGCGCCACCTCACCCCCTACGAGAAGTGGCTGCTGACACGCACATCCGACAAAAAGCTGATCTCAGACCTCTACCAGCACCTGCTCCTCACCAACATACATACCTACAACGCAGGGAGGGTCAGATGGGAGAGGGACTTGGGACGCCAACTCACAAGGAAGGAATGGGAGGGGGTGTATTATAGAGCCAGGCACTCGGCGCACCACACAGGCCTCACCGAAACCATGACCAAAATTGCTACCTACTGGTAGTTAGCGACGTTGTTGGAGGGGGTGTGGGGAACTCGGAACGTTGGAGCACCTGCTCTGGAGCTGTGCCCGACTCCAGCCCTATTGGACCCCAATCCTTGATTTGATAGACTCACATCTAGACACACAGCTACCTAGATTCCCAGCTTATGTCCTGCTAGGCCTGCCTAACGCCCTGATGTACCCCTTGAAATCCTGGAGAGGGAGGCTTATTGCGCTGGCACTGGGGGCAGCGGTACAGAATATTGTAGCTCATTGGAGAGCCGTCCAACCCCCACAACAGTTGGGCTGGCTACATAGGCTATGGGCGATCCTGGGAATGGAGAATCTATCTCTGGCCAAGGCAGGGAAAGGGGCAGAATTTGCAGCGCTCTGGCGGCCATTTCTGACCCTGCTGACTGGAGAATTCCGGGAGCTAAGCTGCCCCCATTACCTGCGCCTGCTGCGTCTTGGGGACACCCCGCTCCCGGAACCCAAGACGCAGCCGCGCAAACGCAAAGCCCCGGCAAGCACTATACTGGATGGCGCACATTAAGAAGGTGACCTACTATGGTTTCTGTTCTGGCTCAGTGGACAAGGAGGGGGGTGGTTGTGGGAGGAGGGTGGGAGGAGAGGGGTTGTTTTTTTCTTTTTCTGTTCTCTCTGTTCATTCTTGCTTCATTATCAACTCCATTTACACCTACATAGCAATCTTTATGACGCGGCCGGCCCGGTTGGGTTGTAGGTGGCCTGCTGTGTTAAACTTAGCAGTCGCTGGCTGGGGGCGTGGCTTCGAGGGCGACGATGGCGGACGTGGCTCCTTAGAGCTCCCGCCGGCCCGCAATTTATCCTGCCGAGTTATCCTTCCCCAAACCCACAATCACCCTTAAAACGACGGCGACGGCTGCCAGAGACCGAAGACACCCTCCGGTGGTAATCTTGAGACCCCCGGTCGCCGGCTGCAGATAATACCCGCAGTGATACCTGCCGGGCCTACCTGCCGCGTGGGACGCCGGGGCCTCGATTTCGGCCACACCTCGCCTGCTGGCGCTGGTCCCTGGGCGGCTGGATTGCTGGCGGGCTCCTGGGCCTCGGGAGGCAGGGGCCTAGCGGCCGGAGTACAGACGGCGGAATCTCCTGCTGCAGCCCGGCTTGTGGACACTACTGGAGGCGGTGAGGAGGGGGCGCTGAGCGAGGGCTCCGTGGACCCCGGGACTGGTCGGGTCCCCCCTGGGCTGCCGGAGACGGAGCGGCGGTCGGGCAGGCGCCGGTGTGCCGGCGGAGAGGGGACACGTCCTGATGCTGTGGACCCCGTGCTGTGACCCGTGGGGGTAGCTGGCCCGGAGATTTGCCCGCGCCATTGTTGGGGGCGCCTCGTCTTCCCGCCTTGCTGGCGGAACGGCCCGTGTAGCTGCAGCGTCTGCCTTCCCCCCCCCCCCCCAGCGCTGTGCCTAGCTTGGGTGAACGGGAAGGTCCAGAGGAACAGCGTCGCCTGGATGCGGTGTGGGAAGCCCTGGACCTCCCCTTGACAGCGGAGGAACTGGGGATGCGCTAGGCCAGCTCAATGCGGGCAAGGCACCGGGACCGAGTGGGTTCCCCAGTGAATTCTATAGAAAGTTCCACTTGCAGCTTGGGCCACACTATCGGCGGGCGTTGGAATGGGAGCGGGGTAGCCTACCGTCGGACTGGCGTCAGGCCGAAATCGTGGTGTTCCAGAAACCGGGTAGGCCCCCCGACCGACACGAGTCCCATATCCCTGATCAACTTCGAGGCTAAATTACTAGCCAAGGCTCTGGCAAACCGTCTGCTCCCATATATTGCAGATCTGGTTCACCCGGATCAGGCAGGCTTTATGCCGCACCGGGCGACGCGACACAACATTAGGCACGCACAGGCGGCGGTGGATGCTGTGGGGGCGACCGGGGATCGGGCGGCGTTGTTGCTAGCAGACATCGACAGGGCGTTTGACTCGGTCAGTTGGACATACCTCTTTACCCTTCTGCCGCTCCTCAACTTGGGACCGGTGTTCATCTCCTACGTGAGGCTGCTGTACACAGATGTCACCGCCTCGGTGCGTATCTCTGGCGCGATCTCGGAGCGGTTCCCGATTGCCAGGGGAACCCGACAGGGATGCCCCCTCTCCCCTTACCTCTTCGCCCTGGCCATGGAGCCGTTGGCCACACGGGTACGTCTTGATGCACAGTATCGTGGCTTTGTGTGGGGAGCAGACCTCACAGATCGAATCGCTTTGTATGCGGATGATGTCCTTTTCTTTATGACTGACCTTCACCGCTCTGGCCCTCGCATACTGGACATGATGCAAGTGTTTGGCGAGGTTTCGGGACTCTTTCTTAACCCACGCAAATCGACCCTCTGGGTGCTGGGCGACGAACCGGAGACGTGCCCCAGGGCTTCGGCTCTACAGGTGGCGGTCGGTGGTCTGAAGTACCTGGGTGTCTTCCTGTCGGTGTCTGCCACGGTCGCATGGGAGCGTAACATACAGCCGGTGTGGGATAAAGTCCAGTCGGACGTCAAAACCTGGTCTCGCATGCCCCTTAATATATATGGCAGATCAGCCATCTTCAAGATGGTCGCCCTGCCACGGCTCCTCTATCAATTACAGAACCACCCGTATAGGATTGACCCGCAGTGGTTCCGTCGCGTGAACTCGACGCTTGGCCGGTTTCTGTGGGCCGGGGGTGCCTCTAGAGTGGCACTGCGGACCTGCTTTCTGTCCACATACTGTGGGGGCCTGGCTTCCCCTGACCTCCTGTCCTACTACCAGGCCGCTAACCTGCTGGTTTTGAATGAGTGGTGGTATGGCGACCACAGCGACCCGGCTTATGCGCTGGAACACTTTTTGATGGGCGGTGCCACTCTACACACGTTATTGTACTCGGCCGGGCGGCGGAGGAAGATGCCGCGGGTCACTCAGGTGGTCTTTGTGATCTGGAGGCAGGTGCTGCGCCGTATGGGTTGGTGGTGCAGACTGACAGCCGAAACTCCGCTGTGGAATAACGGTCGGCTTCCGGCACTGGCCTCCTTATCGGGGTTTGGTGGCTGGGACGCCATAGGGATTTCCTCCCTTGGCCATGTCCTCACAGGGACTACCCTTAAATCCTTTCAGGATCTCAGCTCTGAATTCGACATGCCCAAGACCCAATTTTTCAAATATCTCCAATTCCGCCATGCACTTGCGCCGAGTCTGGTGGGGCTGGACCAGCTTCCCGAATTCAGCCCTGTGGAGGCCAAGATCTTCATGGGGGACCTGGGAGATAAGAACGTTTCTAAAATTTATCAGACGCTGGTTATTCACTGCTCTTCTTCTCTCCTGTCACCGAAGGCCTCCTGGGAGACGGATATTGGCCCGTTGGATGAGGATGACTGGAGGGAGGCCCTTGAATCCCCCCGCGGGGCTGCTATTGCGGTGCGACTCAGATTCATACAGTTTAAATACCTACATAGAGCATACTATACCAGGGAGAGACTGTGGAGGGCAGGCCTCATTGCCGCTCCGGAATGCTTGCGCTGTGGTACTGAACGGGGAACGCTGTTGCACACGGTGTGGTCTTGTGTGGGTCTGACCCGATTTTGGAGTGGGGTGTGGAATTGTCTGTCGGAAGTGTTGGGGTGGGATCTCCCCCTTACACCCAGGCTGGCCCTCCTTCATGTCCTGGAGAATGTTGGTGGTAACATTTATAAACGCCATCTACTGTTCCTGGGTTTGGTGGTAGCAAAGCGAGATCTGGCGAGAGCTTGGAAGAGTGACCGTGTCCCCCCACTTACCGCCTGGAAGGCGGGCTTAGACTTTCTTATGGGATTGGAACTGCCGGTGTTTGAAGCCAGGGGGTGCCCCCGGAAACATTATAAGATCTGGAAGTGGTGGGCGGAATACAGGGGGCTGACTCTGGAACCCCCAGCTGATACGGAGGATGTGCCGCCTCTGGAAGGGGACCTTGGGCCCTAGGCCGATACCCGATACCTACTTTGCCTTACCTGTATATTTGGTGACCTGTGAACGCGTGCACGGGGTTAGGGTGGGATAAGGGGTGGGTAGATGGGGACGGGAGTTGGGGTGTGTTCTTGGGGGTGAATGGGACGTGGGACGGGGAGGGGGTAATTTCACTTTTAGGCTCTCTGTGCATCCTGCTATATGTTTACTGTGGACGGTATCCTCCTGTTTGTGGAGAACTGTACCTATGCTCTGCCTAACATTTAAATAAAGACGGTTGTGAAAAAAAAACTTAGCAGTCAATGCTCCCGATAGTCATGTATACACATTGGAACCGTCTGGGACCGCCTTGTACTCGGGCTGGTGCAGATGGCTGTATGAGGTGCAATGCCCTTTTTTGCTGCGCAATAAAAAAGATTTAATACTAAACTTATACAAACGCACATATTACACAGAGCGTACCTCTCACCGGTCAAAATAAACAAATATTTCAACATCACCACTTCTAATTGTACGAGATGTTGGCTTACAAATGCCAACTTCCTACTTATGTTGTGGTCCTGTCCCCTACTACTGCCGCACTATAATTGAGACACTTGAGGTTCCGTAAAAATTATTACGATGTTCTGGGCATTACCGAATATGGACGAGTTTGGTATCTACGAACCGTAAATGGCGAGTTCGGCAAGTGTGTGTATTTTAGCTACGCTACCTGCCAGGGTTCGTCTAAAATTACGCGTTCTTCATCTGAACCCTCGGGTTCCATTTTAGATACGGCATCCATTTTGTTTCTTGCCCTCACGTAGTCAGCGAGCAGGTAACTGTTCGCCCCTTGACCCTCTAGTTCCCAAGCCTTGCGGAAGACGCATATTCCTTTCATGCGTCTTTATGGCCGGAGGAATGACACAGCAAAGGCAAATGGCTCAGCTTGAGGGTAATCTGGTCGTGCCGGCCTATTGTGACAGCCTTGCAGGAGATGGGATCCAACTCTTTGATCCTACGATCAAGCTTCCGATATTACCCCCACACTCTTTTCTCTACACGTGTCTGACTTCCTTGCAGCTGCTCTTGTCTCTTCTTCTTTGTCATTTACAACTCTAATGGGTGTACCTAATGGTGGGAAGATGTACTTTTACAGTTGGGAACCGGCATGGCTATTGTAATTATGTTCCGGGATTCTGAACACATGAAAGCGACCCTTTTGAAGTCTACTGAGGGAACCGGATTGTAATCTTTTGTCCACATGTTATGCAATGGCAACATTCTGTATAAAAGAGAGCGACCTACAAACACAATTTGAAGCAGACTCGCAGAACCTACATGTCCATGTACTTCTTATGACTCTTGTTTCCCTGCAGTAATAAAAGCTGATCTTTGACGCCGAAGGAAGTGTCCCGTGTCTCTGTAGTTTGTGCGCCGAAACAGGTATCCCATGAAGGTTATAGGTGTTGTTCCCTGGCACCGCTGGTTCTGTTAAAAGTCCAGTCCTTCAGTTGGCGCCCAACGTGGGGCGACTTCAGCGGTACCGGTCCAAAGCCTGATGATCGTGAGGAACTTCGTGTGAAATCTCCGAGGGAAGGTGCACCCCGCTTCATCGATCCTGTTGTCGAAATAAGTGGCCCGAAGTTTTTCCCTGCGAAGATTCCCGCCTCCTGACGGCTGCGACGGACCGATGCCCTGACTGTCGACCTGTCTTCGACGCCCGGCGCAGACCTTGCGTACAAGCGAGACGATAGACGGGCCTTCCTGGTGACGCCATTGAAGTTCTGAGTTAAGTATTTGTGGGTCGCTCCCAGTCCTTAGTGGTTGTTCTAGCTTCTCGAAAGCTTTGTTGTAGCCTTTAAGGCTTTGTTGTAATAGCTCACTGAGCTTTGTTATAGCCTCCTCAGGCTTTGTTGTTAGCTCTCCGAGCTTTGTGGTAGCCTTAAGGCTTTGTTGTATTGCATGGTTCCATTGCATTTGTGGTTCTTAGTATTGGTTCTTAGTATTATTTGACAGTTGCAATTGCCAAAAACCGAGGGTTTTGACTTACACGAGGTTTAATTACTTCGGTAATCCTTGAAGTTTGATACTAGGTTAGTGTGCACGATGCCTAGCCATAGTGGTTTGTTTCGTATTTTCCAATGTTGCGCAATGGATTCCCGGTTGGAGGACTCGTGTCCGATACCTCCAGTTGGAACTCCGATACATGATCTTTATAGTCGACATGGGGTGGGTCCTATAATATATAATGATTACTGGGTCCGCTATACAAAGAAAGACGGTGACCTTAGATGGCCACCACATGGAACTTTTGAACTTTCGATTTTAGATAATCTTGAGGCTAAATTATTTTTAAAGAAAGCTAGGCCAGCTATGTTTGATTCCTTTCGGATATGGCGTAAAGAGGCCAAGCAGAAAGAAATCAAACAACTTAAAAAGGATCAAAAACAAGGGTTCGTTCCGATAATGCAAACTATACGAGAATGTAAACAGGAAAAAGAAGAAAAGGAAATGGAAATCTCTACTAGATTGCATCACATGAAAATAGATAAATGTTATCCGGTTTCACCGACTAGTCTAGAGAAGAAAGGAGAAGATTCGAAAGAGGATTCCTTGTTATAGTATTTAATGAAATCACCACCTCCTTATGTAAAGGGTGCTACTGCTCCTGTAGCTCCTCTTGTTGCTCCAGCGGCTGCGGGTCAGCCCGTTGTCAACCCTACGTTTGTTCCACCACCTGTCCTTGTTCCTACTGCCCCTGTACCTGTACCTTCGCAGACTGTTGTTTCTGCTACTCCGACTACCTTGTCCGTTCCTACTATGCCTTCCTTCACCTCCAGTGTTGTTGCCCCTGTTTTTCTTTCTCCTTCTGTTCGTAAGCGTGTTCCTAACTCTGTTGCTACCCTTTATTCGCCACTTTCTGGTTCGTTATTCCCGTCTGATTTATCTGAAACTCCTCAAAGACGGAGTCAGATCCCTAGTGGTAGGGAGAAAGAGACGTTAGTAACCATGGCACATAGGTGGATAAGACATCCTGCTAACTACACTCCTCGTGTGGTCTTTGACACGCTTTCTCAGTTTAATGAGCCTACGCAGAGATTCGTGTTTGAAGAGATGTGTAACTTTTTGAGGGAAGAATGGTATAACGATGATGTAGATAATGTACCGCCCGACATAATTGAACTCCAGAGTCACTTTTCGAACGGTATGATCGTAGGTGAAGATGTACGACGTGCCGTGGAACGCTTGTTAGCAGTTAGGTCCATAGCGCATTCTCGGGTGTCATTAGATGATACCACTGAGAATTGGAAAGCGGCTCCTGGTCAGAATCCTATGAGAGAGGTTCCACCACTTTGGGTGCCTGGTGACCCTGGTGCTGCCCCTCCGGTTTTACCGCATTTTCGAAGAGTGTGGATACACCTACCATGGAAACGATCGGAAGTTTTGCAAGTGAAGCAATCCTTGCCCGATCCACGTAAAAATCCGGCTGGTTATTATAAGGAGTTATCCCAACTGGTGGAAGCTTCTGTTATGAACCTTGCCGACATCGACATGTTGTTCGGTAATGTTGTACCGCAACCAGTTTGGGCGAAAATTCGTCAAGCCAACCACGCAATTGAGCTAGGGGGTGATTGGGCTGCACTGCTAGCGGCTGATGCATTACAAGTTGGTGGGGCTAAGCCTGAACAGCTGATTTTGGATTTGCCTCAGAAAATCATTACGCTCATGAAAACTCTCATGCCAGCGATGAAGGTGAATTGGGATAAGTTATCAGCTTGTAAGCAAAAGAAAGACGAGAGTGTCTCGGATTTCTTCACTAGGTTTGAGGAAGCGTTTGTCGACCACAGCGGCCAGGACATGGGAGCTGAGGGAGGCCAGCGGTTATTTGTTGATTGTCGAATTTGTTGCCTGAGTTAAGCAACAAATTGAAGAATTCAGAGAGTGCGTGGGCGGTTTCAACCACTGCGCAGATACTAGCAACGGCCCAATATTATGAGAATAGGGGAAAGGAAGAAAGTGATCGTGTGGAAAAGAAAACGAAGGAGCTCAAAACGAAGGTTTTGTTGCAGCAAGCATATCCTCCACGATCAAACCAAAATGATTCACAACAGCAGTATCGACCACGAGCACAGCCCGATAGGATGCAGCCGCGCTCTGATAACTTTGATTATAGATCTTCACTTGGGTATAATCAGTGCGCATATTGTAGGAAAGAGGGACACATAAAATATGATTGTCTTGCCTTACGGGACCGTCTGAATGGTGTGTCGACACGAGGAAACCGTGGTGGTGGTCCTCAACAGGCATCACGAGGTAGAGGTCGTGGTTCATCCCAAAATCAGATTGATCGCCATCAAAATCAATCGGATGCGAATAATTGCTTTGACCAGCGAAACGCGGGGTCAGTTCGATCTGCACAATATAATGTGGACGATTATTTCGTAGAACATGAGACTGTTGCAAACGACCATTACTAGGACAGCCAACGACAAAGAGAGGGAGTAGTGTCAGTTTCGGTCGATCAGAGTGGGCCTTACGTTGCAGTGGCTACATCGGGTGTAGTTGAGCCTTTTCTGTTAGACACTGGTGCGACGAAAAGTTCCATCATGCATTCGAAACTCCCTGGCGCACCTTTGTCTGGCTTAACAAACGTTTCCGTTGGATTCTCCGGCGCCCCTGTTAGCAACCCAGTCTCTAGTCCTTTGCCCCTTATGATTGGACCTCGTGAGCTAACGGCTCCACTGATTCTATCTACAGGTTGTGGTGAGAATCTTTTGGGCCTGGATTTGTTGAAACGACTATATGCAACATTGTATTGTCCCCCGAAGGAGTGGAGCTTACGTTGGGACGGAGAGTGATCTCTCCCATGTATTTGTCGGTCGATAAATTCCCACCGGAATTGAGTTCCCTCCCTGCGTCCCTATGGGCCACAGGTCCCAACGATGTGGGCCTGTTAGACATTCCACCTTATGTGATTCAATTGAAACCAAATGTGCGATTACCACGTTTACCTCAATATCGTATCTCTCTTGATGGAGAACGAGCGCTGTTAGCGATTGTTCATGATCTAATTGGAAAGGGTGTTGTTGAAGAAACTCGTGGAAACGTGTGTAATAGCCCTGTATTGCCTATTCTGAAACGAACTGACCCAACTAAACCTCCTGTGTATCGTTTCGTAATAGATTTGAGAGAGGTAAATAAAATAGTGATTCCACAATTTCCTGTGGTTCCCGATATAACAGCATTACTAACAATGATTCCGGCATCTGCCTCCTGATTCACAGTAATCGATCTAAAGAATGCTTTCTTTAGTATCCCGATTGCAGAGGAAAGCAGAGACCTATTCGGATTCTCATTAGGTGGTCGCAGTTTTAGGCTAAAACGCGCTCCACAGGGCTACTGTGAGAGTCCGTCAATCTACAGCCAAGCACTTAAAGGTCAGCTTGATGCCTTTGTTTTACCGACGGGCGCGGCTTTGATACAATACGTTGACGATCTTTTAGTGGCAGCTGATACAGAAGCTATTTGCAAAACGGCTACAGTATCATTATTGCATTATCTACATGACTTACATCACAAGGTATCGCCTTCAAAGCTACAGTATTGTTGTCAAGAAGTTACCTATTTAGGTCACTTATTGTCAAGAGAAGGGAGAAGGTTGACCCCAGAGAGAATTGCAGCGATTACCCGAATGACTGTGCCAAAAACCCAGAGAGATGTTCGCGCCTTTTTAGGTATTACGTCCTATTGTAGACAATGGATTCCAAATTTTTCGTTGTTGGCGAAACCATTGATAGCTCTTACGTGCAAAGATATTCCATCCCCATTGCCTTGGTCTGAAGAGTGTCAGAAAAGTTTTTCGGAATTGCGTGATGCGTTGTGTTCGGCTCCTGTGTTGGGTACTCCTGACTACAGTAAGCCGTTTACACTATATGTTCACGAGAGGGATGGTTGTGCGTTGAGTGTTCTGACACAACCTTTTGGCGGCAAACAACGCCCATGTGCCTATTTTTCTTCGACTTTAGACCCAGTAGCAAGAGCCTTGCCGAGTTGTTTAAGGTCTACAGCGGCAGCTGCGGCGTCCATTCGACAGTCCGCAGGTCTAGTCATGGATAATATGCTTACGGTAATGGTTCCGCATGCAGTTGACACTCTATTGAATCGAACGAAAACTCAACATCTGACGAGCGCAAGATTGTCTGGATATGAGTTGACGTTGCTGGCCAGTCACATACGGATAAAACGATGTAATGTGTTGAATCCAGCAACATTGCTGCCGATCGACACAGAATCAAGTGGTGAAGCAGTACATGACTGCTATCTCAGAACTGAGGAGGAAACTAAGGGTCGTATTGACCTAAAAGATACTCCATTGACAGATCCCGATGGTACTTTGTATGTGGATGGTTCCTGTTTTAAGTTGCCGAACGGTGATGTGACAACTGCGTATGCTGTAGTAACATTGAGAACGATTGTGGAAAGCGCAAGATTAAGTCAGAATTCGGCTCAGGCTGCCGAGTTAATCGCATTGACGAGAGCGTGTGTGTTGTCTAAAGATAAACGGGTGAATGTGTTTACAGATAGCCAGTATGCGTTTGGTGTGGCACATAGTTTTGGACGACTGTGGAGAGAGAGAGGATTCCTTACGTCGCATGGCACGAAGATTCAACATGGTCAGCTTGTAAATGATCTTTCAGATGCACTCACATTGCCTAAACAAGTGGCCATAGTCAAATGTAGCGCACATCAGAAAGTAACAGATGATGTGGGTCGTGGTAATGCGTTTGCGGATGAAACGGCTAAAGAGACAGCTAAAGATTTGACAAATAGAATGTATGTTACGAGCTCAGTGAGATGGCCAACAGAGACTGGTATGTGTGAAGACACAATTGAGAGTGTGAAGGGAATACAGAATGAAGCCACTGAGACGGAAAGGACTAAATGGAAAGAGAGCACGGGAAGATTGGATGAGAATGGATGTTGGGTTGATTTATCAGAGAAGCAGAGATGGATGTTACCGGATGCATATGTGCTCGCTGTTGTTACAATGGCTCATGGTATGGCGCACATCAACACGAAAGGCATATGCAAGTTGTTGTCTCATGTATGGAAGAATGATGGGATTACTAAGTGTGCAGAGCGAGTGGTTAAGAATTGTATGGTGTGTTTGATGCACAATCCTGGTAAGGGCACCCCCACTCCACCTGGCCATTTTGCCCCTCCTACGTACCCTTTCGAAGTTATTCAGTTGGACTTTATCCACATGGAGAGATGTAATAATTTAAAGTTTGTTTTGGTTGTGGTGTGTGCATTCTCTAGGTGGATTGAGGCCTACCCCCTTAAGGATAATACGGCTTTATCCACGGCAAAAATTTTGCTCAAAGAGTATTTTCCCCGCTACGGAATGCCTCGGGTCGTATGGTCGAACAACGGAAGTGAGTTTGTTGGGAGTGTGATGAAGAGTGTGTGTCGCGGTTTAGGGATAGTACAAAAATTTCATAGTGCAAATCATCCACAATCAGCAGGCTTGGTGGAAGGATATAATGGCACTCTAAAACTGAAATTGGCTAAAATTCAGGCAACAACTGGTTTATCATGGCCCGACGCTTTGCCTCTGGCTCTCCTGTCGACCAGGGCAACTGTACACTCTCGAGTAGGGCTCAGCCCATATGAGATTGTGTTCGGCCGTCCTGCTAATGTATGGGGAGTCCCAAGACCTAAAGAGTTTGATAGAATCGAATACCCTATGTTGATTGATTATCTCTATGATCTGACTGCTAAATTAAGTTTGATTCATCAACAGGTCTTTGAGTCTCTGCCGTCACAAACAGAGGGTCCTGGTCATCGGCTCCAACCAGGGGACTGGATCCTTGTCCGGAACTACGGACGAAAACGAAACCTTGAACCAAGATTTGTGGGCCCGTTTCAGGTACAGCTGGCTACAAGGACGGCGGTTCGACTACACGGACGCCGGAACTGGGTACACGCTACCCACACCAAAAGAGTCCCGCTTCCTTTGCCGTCGGACACCTGGATGAGAAGAGGTCTTTCTTCATCTGAGACCGACACTCCACAACGTTTCGTTCCATTCAGCGAAGCTCGGCTTATATCTGACACCGTTGTTGATTCCCCTCAAACAATTTCCTCCACGTCAACCTTGGAAAATTTGACTGTTGAACAATCACCTGAACAATTGAACACTCCTTTGCCGTCCAATCCACTGTTTGAAGATCAGACTCACCCTGGAAGTAGCCGATATTTTCTTCGTCCACGAACAAGCCACAAATAAAAAGATTTTTTTTTTTGTTTCTAGGTTCTACATTGCTCTGAAAACAGTGGACATTATATATTGTGTATCTTTTTCTTTTTTCGTACAGCCAAGAACATTATTTAGCTAGAACCTATCATCCAGGTTGACCGTAAGGCCGTGCGGGTACTTCCTTCTGTTTAGCAGCTATCGACACAAGGTCGGTTTCTATTATCAATTTCTGGGAACTCCTGGGAATTGATAACCACTACTCAGAACGAAGTGCGTCAAGAACGTCGCGGACGGTCGGTAGGGGATGGAATCATCATTGTCTGAGCTGTCGAAAAGAGAGGAAATTTTGGCGCAAAGATCTGCATTGCATAAAATATTTCATACGAAATGGTTTTTCTTACAGGTGGTCATACTGTTCCTGACTATATCTATGTTGCTGGTGGGGGGAGTATATTACGGGTCCCAATTCTTATTGTCTTCTGCTACATCTACTCTCCCATCTCGTGATCTATATTTCGTTTCTACTGTCTCTCCACATTCCTTTTATCTTCTGCCTCAACACGAACAAGTCAGACGTGCGGAATTCAGAAACAACTCTTTTATTCAACTCTTGCATCAGCATCAGTTAGTGGTAAACACTACAAACTGTTGGGTGTGTGGGTTAATGCCACATACCATGGATAAGGGTATTCCGTACTTAGTTCTGCCTTATAGTGCACAAGGGTCAGCTCGAGCATTACAAACTATGTTCCGTAGTGCACTAGATTCCTACCCCCATCGAGAACCACGCTCAGCAAACTCTGGTCCTGGCCCGTACCACAAGACTCTGGCGAGAGCTATTGCAGACTTAGATAGAGATATTTTTGACGCATCGCTCATCCCAGAGGAAGAGGTGCGAGCATATAAGGAACTAAGTGAGGCTGAGTACAGCTTATCAGTGGGTGAGAGGCAGCTTAAAAGCTCGCCACCGATATGGATTGTACCTCACCTTGGTAATTTCTGCTTGAAAGGTCTTGGTCGAAATCCGAGAGCTCAGTTTGGGGAGAGTGCTTGTACCGAGACGTATGTCTTACCGACGCTCTCCTCCCCTGTCTTCCTGCCTGCCAAGGGTACTTACTTTGTATGTTATGATCGAGCCTATACGTGGTTACCTCATGACTTCTCGGGTACCTGCTATATTGCAAATCTTTTGCCTCCGACTTTCACTGTGGCCTCGGATTATCACAGAAATAGAATTGTGAGAGGTGTGGTTAGCAAAGAAGATACTTCCGGACAAGAAGCGGGAGACTTCTTTAAGGGTTTCCTACCGTTCTGGGGACCGATGGTTAATAGCAGGAACTTGAGGCAGTTAACTCGTGTAGTAGAATCAACTGCCAACATAACTGCAAATGCCCTTGGTAATTTGACAGCCGAACTCCAGGCGGATAGACTAATGACGTTGCAGAACCGTATGGTTTTAGATATCGTTCTAGCAGATAGAGGTGGGGTTTGTAAAGTCATCCATTCGAGCTGCTGCGTATTCATACCTGATAACGCTCCAACGGTTTATCAAGCCATCTCTAAGTTGCACAAAATTTCGGAGTCCATACACGTGGACGAAGGAAATTGGACGCTTCTGGGATGGTTTTGGGGTCTGATATCAACTTGGGGTTGGAAGATTCTGATGATCATAGGGGTTGTTGTGACATTTCTGTTCTCATGTTGTCTTTGTGTGCAATGTGGTCCTACCTTATGTGGCCTTTGTGCTACGACGTGTATAAGACAGCCTGTTGTCACCAAAGAGGCATTGAAGGATAGAATAATGTATCAACAACATCTGGATGATCTGATGAGTATCGAAATCGATTATGATTCCGACTAGTGCTTGCCTACGTGAGGGCAAAAGGACCGTCTGAGGTTCCGTAAAAATTATTACGATGTTCTGGGCATTACCGAATATGGACGAGTTTGGTATCTACGAACCGTAAATGGCGAGTTCGGCAAGTGTGTGTATTTTAGCTACGCTACCTGCCAGGGTTCGTCTAAAATTACGCGTTCTTCATCTGAACCCTCGGGTTCCATTTTAGATACGGCATCCATTTTGTTTCTTGCCCTCACGTAGTCAGCGAGCAGGTAACTGTTCGCCCCTTGACCCTCTAGTTCCCAAGCCTTGCGGAAGACGCATATTCCTTTCATGCGTCTTTATGGCCGGAGGAATGACACAGCAAAGGCAAATGGCTCAGCTTGAGGGTAATCTGGTCGTGCCGGCCTATTGTGACAGCCTTGCAGGAGATGGGATCCAACTCTTTGATCCTACGATCATGCTTCCGATATTACCCCCACACTCTTTTCTCTACACGTGTCTGACTTCCTTGCAGCTGCTCTTGTCTCTTCTTCTTTGTCATTTACAACTCTAATGGGTGTGCCTAATGGTGGGAAGATGTACTTTTACAGTTGGGAACCGGCATGGCTATTGTAATTATGTTCCGGGATTCTGAACACATGAAAGCGACCCTTTTGAAGTCTACTGAGGGAACCGGATTGTAATCTTTTGTCCACATGTTATGCAATGGCAACATTCTGTATAAAAGAGAGCGACCTACAAACACAATTTGAAGCAGACTCGCAGAACCTACATGTCCATGTACTTCTTATGACTCTTGTTTCCCTGCAGTAATAAAAGCTGATCTTTGACGCCGAAGGAAGTGTCCCGTGTCTCTGTAGTTTGTGCGCCGAAATAGGTATCCCATGAAGGTTATAGGTGTTGTTCCCTGGCACCGCTGGTTCTGTTAAAAGTCCAGTCCTTCACACTCACAAACTGCACTAACACTCAGATACCTAATGTGGGAGGTTTGTATACTGGGATTTTATACTCTCAATAAATCTAACAAGGTAAGCTCTAGATTTTGCGACCTCGGCCTAATAACTGCGAAACGGCTAATTACTAAACGATGGAAGCATAAGGATCCCCCCAAAAAATCCCTAGAGGTGTGGGCGCAGGCGGAGAGCACTGTCCTTCACAGGGAAGAAACGGCAGGGCTGTGGAAGTACCCTGTTAGAATTGGGGGTCTCTGGTTGGCGCAAGTATTCACCTGTGACAAGCAGGGACCCTCTCCTCTAAGTCAGGGCGAACGATGACCCCTTAGAATTACCCTTGCTCACCCTCGAGGTGCGTGGCGTGAGCAGCCAAGGCTATTCTTCAGGCGTTATTCAGTTAAGCATTTGTAATCATACACACTGTAAAATGTACCAATCCCCCCCACAAATGGACACCAGGCTGTGAATATATAAAAATATGATCCTTTATGTAAAAATATGTATATGAGCAGTTCAGACTTATTACAAGACCATTATAACGTTTTAGGTTTAGCCCATAGATTGTAAATGGCAAGCGTTTCTCAGTTACAGTTCAAAAATAAGGGTTTTGTTTCAATTCAGCTCCACAACAGTTCTCTCAGTCTCCTGATATTTATAAAGTACTTTTAGGGCCAGTTCGGGGAACTTCAGACCAGTCTTTGGCCTACGGAGCACTTCGTAGCGCTTCCCCCGCTCCTCTCGGTGAAATAGACCCGGGCCCTACCGCGGCTCACCCATCAGGTGTGAGCAAGCCTGTGCCGCGGATGACCCTTCCCAGCGGCTCGGGTCGTGACGAAGACAGAGCCGGGTGCGAGCCGGGCTTGACGGAGCGGCTCGTACTGCAGGAGGGCTCTTGTGAGCGGGGCGCCTGTCAGGGGGGGCTAGGGGCCCAAGAGGGTAGGACGGAAGGGGTGCGCGTGGTTCTCACTCACCCTCAAGGACTCTCGTGAGAGCGCAGACTTCCTCCTTCGGCACTTGGATGCGCGAAGCCTCGATGACGGAGAAATAACACGTTGCGGGCCCCGAGCCCGTTACAGGAACCTTAGATGAACGTTGCGAGTTCTTTACTCGAGTCGGCACGAGTCAGCGCGACTCAGATGATAGGGGGCACTTCTGGATCCTGACGTCAGCGGGCGTGTGCAATCAGGCAGGCGCGGCCCGCGACCCTGAGCACGGCGGTGCGGGGGTCTCCTCAGCGGGGGCGGCGCGGCCTGACGAGTCTCTGGGATAGCGAAGCGGGGTCACAGGGCACGGCCTGTGCAGTTGTCGACCCGGCGTGGATCGCGATCATCAGAGGAATTCCGGCGGGAGGGGGGAGAGCGCTTCAGCGCGCTCCAGTAGCAGGCAAGGGGCAGAGGAGCAGGAAGCCTAGCCCGGGGGCAGAGAGCGACTCCGATCGGAGCGAGGCTCTCACGGGGACAAAGGCAGGCAAGCTCCCGAGTGCCACAGCCCTAGGAGGGGCGATGAGGGGCGCAGTCTGGTTCCGGCGGGATGCACACACGGCTCGAATGTCAGGACGAGCAAAAGCACCAAGAACCCACTAGTCCTGGGGTTCAGATCAGGGGGCAAGCTCCAACAAGCCCTTGGAGAATGTTTCAAGCACAAGTCAGCAAAGTCTTTTTAGCAAAGGCTTCTCCTCTCCTTCCTCAGCAAGGCAAGCAGCAGGCCAGTCCTTCCAGCGTCTTCTTCCCCTTCTATTCGGGCAGAGGTTCTTTGTGGGAAACAGGATTCTGATTTACAAGGAGCAGGGCTCCTACTTTTATACTGTATTTCCTTTGTTCCCCCCTGGCTTGTTCTTACAGGCCAGGGGGGCCTTTGCATAACTGCTTTCAGTCTCTGAGCACTTGTTGGGTGTACTTCTGGCTTCTGCTTTCAGTGTGAGGGCAGGCACATCAGACGCTCCACAGGGAGGTGGAGCCAGCATTGTGTGGACAGGGGCAGCCAGGAGTACCTTGATGACCGTGCTTTGCCCTTCCTGGGCCAGGTGCCGGCTGAGTCATCAGTCGCTCCCCAGGGGGGCGGAGCCAGCATTGTGGTGGCAGAGCACAGCCTGATTAAGAGTCCAGGGGCACTCCTACCTCCCACTAAGGTGTAATCCTTGCATTCACCACTTGCCATCCCCCAACCCTGTCACTCACACATCCCAGACAGCCAGATACACATACTAGCAGAGGCGGGCTGAAATGGTTAGGCAAGCAAATGCTAACTTTCTAAAAGTAGCATTTGCAAACACAGGATATTAAAATAAACTTTACTAAAAGAAGTATTTTATTATTCTGAGTTCAGGCATACTAAACATTATTTTCTACCATGTTTCCTGAGCCTGCTGGGATTATAGGGTGTAATAATTCCAGCAGCCCATCTGGCCTAAAGGGAACAGGTAGCCTTACGATAGTGAAAAACGAATTTGGCAGTATTTCACTATTAGGACATGCCACACTCATCAGAGCATGTCCTACCTTACACTTACAATGCACCCTGCCCTTGGGCCTACCATAGGGGTGACTAATATGAAGCTGAGGGAAGGTTTAGGGGCTGGCAAGTGTGTGCACTTGCCCAACCAGCATGACAGTACCAGACTGCACGCAGGTTCTGCAATGGCAGACTCTAGACACATTTTTAGGCTGCTTCTGTGGGTGGCGCAACCAGCGCTGCAGGTTCACTAGCAGTATTGGCATTCACAAGCCCTGGCACTCCTGGTGCACTTTTCTAGGGACTGACAGTAAATCCAATGAACCAATCAGGAATATCAATCAGTTACACTTTTCATAGGGAGCACTTGCACTGCGGCACGGGTTGGCCTTGGCACAGTGCCCTGAGCAGCGGACACCAGCAAAAACATCTTATCAGGACTATGTAACTTATCTTGCTCGCCAAGGTCTTGCACAGGAACAGAGATGCTAGAACCCAAATCCCTCTGAGCAATGTCGGTGGGTCAATACTTTGAACCCTCCCTTCATTACCCCAAGGGAAGGGGGTATTGGATAAAATAACAAACAGAGAAGAGAATGGTCCAGCGGTGGTTACCTCTGGTCTCAGCCTTCTATGACCCGGTAGTTTGAGGAACCTAAAAACAATGGCACAACATTACACTCCTGTTTTCCTGTTAACCACTTGTCTACTCTTGGTTGCGTGTGTTCTGCTCACCCACCCTTATGCTGCTGGACCTTGCCTCTCTCCTTATGGGTTTTACTGCTCTGCTCTTCTATCAGTTGTCACTATTGTACAAATAAACAACAAATAAAGATTAATTTCTTTCCTGGTGATTCTTACCTTGTGTTTCCCAATTATATTTTTTGGTAAGGGAGTGTGCACTTACTTCACTAATATATGAGCTTCGTATTTTAAGATGGGTTTCTGTTTTGTATAATCCTTCCTGGTTTTATATATGTATATATGGATATGAGAATCTCTGTCAGATCCCCTATTTCTCTCTCTCTTTTTCTTTTCAGGCTCACAGGGCTCCACGAGCAGTTTTGGCAGTTGAAGTAAGTATATACAGTATTTACATGTTGTCTTTCTTTTCCTTTTAGCGTTTACTTATAAGTTCTATTTTTTCACTTGAGATTCAATAGCCTTCAAGAATTGCAAGTCACGTAGTAAATATATATATATATATGCTTTACATTACACAGGCGATAGATAGCGGTTTACTTAGCTTGCTTCTTCTCTTGACTGAACTGCAGATGCCTTTCACTCGGTCTGCCGTTCGGACTAGAAACAGATTGACAGCGGCTCCTCCGAGCTTCCTCTGAACTCCTTCAAGCCTTGACAGCTGTCAACGATCTTCTCCGTTTTCTTCCTGACGCTCACGATGTCTCAGAAACCCGCGCTTGACTTTTTGCGCCGAGTCTGAGTTCCGGCGTCTCTCACCAACGAAGTGCTCAGTTCCTCTAACTCTTAAACTAAAAAAAAACGTACTTGACAGGAATATGTCCTCAGAACTCGCGCTTGGCTGTTTGCGCCGAGTCTGAGTTCTGACGTCTCTCATCAACGAAGTGCTCCGATGCTCAAACTTCTAACATGGGGAAATACTTGACAGGAATTTTCACAACTTGGAATCACGACCCTCCTTAGCTATGTTCTTCAGTGAAGTGCGCGTTTTCCAGAGCGCTCGCGCTTCACATTAAAGTCTCGGCAGCTTGGGTCTGAGAACTAGAACGTCTGCTGTGTTCTACGCTGGCAATAACGGCGGCCATCTTAAGTCTCCAAAATTGCACTTTGTCAGTCCAGGCGTTTGTAGTCATTCTTGCTTTATTCAATAGCGCAGTTGGATGGGTAATAACAGAGCCCACTGATTGAGTCCTGACAGTACCCCCCAACAAGGTAGATCCTTCCTTTCTTGACTTAGTAGGAAATCTTTGATGAAAGGATTTTATTAATCTTGGTGCATGAACATCCTCTTCCTGCTCCCAAGATCGTTCCTCTGGGCCATACCCTTTCCAGTCTATCTAATAGTACAGTTTCCCTCTAGAGCACTTGGAATCCAAAATTTCTTTTACTTCATACTCCGTTCCGGTTTCCAACTGAATTGGTTTGGGTGGTAATTGACTCCTCAGACTTGTAGAAGCCTTCTTTAACAATGAAACATGGAAGACTGGGTGTATCTTTAACTTGGATGGCAGTTCCAATCTATAAGTGACCTGATTAATTTGCTCCTTGACAGAGTAAGGACCGATAAATCGAGGTTGAAACTTCCTGTTTCCTTTAAGTCTCAAGTTTTTGGTACTTAACCAGACCTGGTCACCTTTAACCAGAAAAGGTCCTGCTTTTCTCTTCCGATCGGCATATTCCTTGTATTTTGCTTTAGCCGATCGTAGATTGTTCATGGCCTCTTGTTGAATTCGAAACAAATGTGACATGACTTCTTTTACTGCTGGAACTGCTGTTTCCATTTGTCGTATAGTTGCATTTGGATGTCTGCCATAATTCACAAAGAACGGAGAGAACCCTGTCGAGGTATTTTTTGCATTATTATGAGCAAATTCTGCTGTCCACAGATATTCCGACCAATTCCCTTCTTCTTTCAAAAGGAAGAGTCGTAAATATTGTTCCAATTCTTGGTTCACTCTCTCCGTCTGCCCATCTGTCTCGGGGTGGTAACTAGTGGAGAACCTAACTTCCGTTCCCAACCCTTCCATGAAGGCCTTCCAAAAACGGGACACGAATTGAGGACCCCTGTCCGAAATGACTATTTTAGGAATTCCATGTATCTTAACAATCTGGGCGCTAAAGTGAGCAGCTAACTGTCTGGCCGTAGGTACCCCCTTTAAAGCTGTGAAATGGGCCATTTTTGAGAAGGCATCCACTACTACCAGAATGGTGTCGTATCCCTGACTTACTGGTAGGTCTGTTATAAGGTCTAATGTAACTGTGTGCCATGGATGGGGGGGTGTGGGTAGGGGTTGCAATAACCCCTTTGGAGCTTGCCGTTCAGACTTCCCCTGCGCGCAGATCTCACAAGACTTAACATATCTCTCAATATCTGACGCCATTTTAGGCCACCAATAATGTCTCTTGACTAATTCCTCTGTCTTAGCTTCTCCTTTGTGGCCAGCCAATTTGTCATCATGACACTCTTGCATTACTTGCTGTCGTAACTCGATTGTTGGTAGGTACAAGGCATTCTGGTGATATGGCATTTGTTGAATTATGCTTCTGTTGGTGTCTTCCTCCACCCATCTCTGCATGGCCTCTTCACTCATGACATCTGCTATTGACTCTTGTAGTTGAATGGTGGTTATGGCTCCGATAATCTTATCACCGGGAATGATTGGCTGAATGTCATTGGAGGTTTTCTGAAACTCTGTACCAATTCTGGATAGCGCATCTGCTTTCCCATTTTGGGCTCCAGGACGAAAAGTGATTATGAAATCGTAATCTGCAAAATACAGGGACCACCTCAGCTGTCGTGGAGTAAGTGTTCTGGCTGTTTTCAAGAATTTAATTTTAAATTACGATGATCCGTAAACACCGTGACTTGATGTCGAGCCCCCATCAAATAGTGTCGCCACTCCTTAAAGGCATCTTTGATTGACAACAGCTCCTTCTCCGTGATGGTATAATTCACTTCAGCAGGAGATAACTTTCTGGATCTGTAGGCAACCGGATGTAGTTGGCCCGTGGTCTTGTGTCGTTGTGACAGCACTCCTCCCACAGCTTGATCTGACGCATCTGTTTCCACGTAAAAAGGTTCTGAGGGGTCAGCATGCAACAAAACTGGTGCTATGGTGAAATTTTTTTTTAACGATTGGAAGGCCTCTTCCGCTTCTTCCGACCACTCAAACTTGGTTCCTTTTCTCAGTAACTTGGTGAGAGGGAGGATCTTCTTGGAGAACTCACTGATAAATCTCCGATAAAAATTAGCAAATCCTATGAACCCTTGAACTTCCTTCACACTTCTCTGGGATTTCCAGTTGGTCACTGCTTCCATTTTGCGTTGGTCCATCAAAATTCCGGAAGGTGACAACACGAAGCCCAAGAATTCCACCTTGGTCACATCAAAGGCGCATTTCTCTAACTTCACAAACAATTTATTCTCCCGTAGTTTCTGCAAAACTCCTCTCACTTGCTCATGATGTCTGGCTACATCGGAAGAATAAATTAGGATATCGTCTATGTACACAATTGCACACTGATCAATAAACTCCTTCAAAACGTTGTTGATGAAGTGCTGGAAGGCAGCCGGGGCATTGCACAATCCATAGGGCATCACCTGATATTCAAAAAGCCCAAATCTTGTCCGAAATGCCGTCTTCCACTCATCTCCTTCTCGCATCCGGACTAGATGATAGGCCCCTCGTAGGTCGAGCTTCGTATAGATCCGAGCCCCTTTCACTTGGTCCAGAAGCACTGAGATTAGTGGTAGAGGATATCGATTTTTCTTGGTTATTTTATTGATGGCTCTGTAGTCGATGCACATCCGCAATTCCCCTTCCTTCTTAGGCACAAAAAATAGAGGCGACGAAACAGGTGATTGGGACGGTCGAATGAAACCATTGGCAAGATACTTATCCAAGTACTCCTTCAAATGTTGATGTTCCTTCTCAGTCAAGGCGTAGACTCGACTGCATGGCAAATTTGACCCGGGCTCTAATTCTATCTTGCAGTCGTAAACTCGATGTGGCGGTAAAAGTTCTGCATCCACTTCATTGAATACTTCTGCGAATTCCTTATATTTTTCAGGGACTTCTTGAACATTGATCACGCACAGGGAATGCTCGATGGTACTCAGGGCCTGCGCTGGGGTGTTCTTTTCAAGTTGATCCTTTAAATGGAAACAATTTTCACCACAGTAACTTGAATCCATCACTATGGTTCTGGAACTCCAATTAATTGTAGGATTATGCTCCGTAAGCCAGGGGAGACCAAGAATCAATTGGAATTGAGGGGCATCTATCAAATTGAACTGAATTTACTCCTGATGTCCCTCTCTGGTTGTCAACTGGATCACTTCGGTGTGGCTCACGATGGGCCCTGAAGAAAGATTTGTCCCATCTACAGCGCGGACTGGTTCACTCTTTGCCTTCCGAATTGCCTGGATTCCAACCCTTGTGGCAAACTTTAAGTCACAGAAATTCCCTGTGGCACCTGAGTCAATCATCACTGACACTTCAGTCAAGGTAGTCCGTCCGAATTTCACTTCCATCGTTAAGACTAGATGCGGTGCCGCTGACTGTAACGTGTTCGCGACTTGGTGTTCATGTGGAGTTATTCCTTGAGTTGCACCCACCTGTTCAACTCCTCCCACAGATGGTGCCATTAGTTTTCCTTCGGCTTGAATGGACCCTTTGGTTTCTTCGGACACTCTCGGACGAAATGGGTTCCGGATCCACAATACATACACTGATTGTTCGTTCTTCTTCTTTCCTTCTCTTCTTTAGTCAAAGGGCCTCTTACGGTCCCGATTTGCATCGGTTCGATTCCTGTATGATTTTCTGAGGTTTTAGTGCCCTCTGACCGAGCCCGGTCAAATCTCGGAGGAATTACCTTAAATTCTTTCTTCTTCTCCCCACGCCGCTCTCCTTGACGGAAATCTATCTCTAACACTAAATCTATCAGTGCTGAAATTTCGGTAGGTCGATTAGGAATTTGAGCCAAGGTGTCTTTTAATTCATCTCTCAGCCCGCGATAAAATACTGCGGCTCTCTTGCTCTCTGGCCAATTGGTCTCCACTACCAACTTATTGAATTGGGCCAGATATGAGATTAAGTCTCGATTCCCCTGTCGTAAATCTAAAAGTTCATTATCCACCACCTGAGATATTCTCCGACGGTCGAAGATTCTTAAAAACTCTTGTTTAAAATCCTCAAAATTCCGTAGCAAGGGGTCATCTCTTGTGACTAAAGGCATGGACCACGAAGCTGCATCTCCACTTAGATATGAAAGTATGAAGGCCACTCTAGACTGCGCGTCGGGGAAGATCGAAGGGCGGCACATAAAATGTAATGAGCACTGTGATAAAAATATCTGCGCTTTCTGAGGATCCCCATTAAATCTCTCTGGAGCTGCTAATGGAATGACCGGAGAGAGAGAATGTATTACCTGAGTAGTGGACCTATTAGTTGTCTCTAAGACTGGGTTCATGGCTTCTCTCTCCAAACTACTTGGTTGGCGTAATCTTAACGCCAATTCCGCAGTTTCTTTTCTAGCACTAATCACTTCTTGCCTCAAGCTTCGATTCTCCTCCCTCACCGCTCCCAATTCTTTCTGTATTGCATCTAGGATTGTACCTAAAGACTGGACGTCAATTCCTTCTGCCATCTCTGTTCAGGTGCAAAGGCTACTTGGGCACTTCACTCTATCAGGACTATGTAACTTATCTTGCTCGCCAAGGTCTTGCACAGGAACAGAGATGCTAGAACCCAAATCCCTCTGAGCAATGTCGGTGGGTCAATACTTTGAACCCTCCCTTCATTACCCCAAGGGAAGGGGGTATTGGATAAAATAACAAACAGAGAAGAGAATGGTCCAGCGGTGGTTCCCTCTGGTCTCAGCCTTCTATGACCCGGTAGTTTGAGGAACCTAAAAACAATGGCACAACATTACACTCCTGTTTTCCTGTTAACCACTTGTCTACTCTTGGTTGCGTGTGTTCTGCTCACCCACCCTTATGCTGCTGGACCTTGCCTCTCTCCTTATGGGTTTTACTGCTCTGCTCTTCTATCAGTTGTCACTATTGTACAAATAAACAACAAATAAAGATTAATTTCTTTCCTGGTGATTCTTACCTTGTGTTTCCCAATTATATTTTTTGGTAAGGGAGTGTGCACTTACTTCACTAATATATGAGCTTCGTATTTTAAGATGGGTTTCTGTTTTGTATAATCCTTCCTGGTTTTATATATGTATATATGGATATGAGATCCCCTATTTCTCTCTCTCTTTTTCTTTTCAGGCTCACAGGGCTCCACGAGCAGTTTTGGCAGTTGAAGTAAGTATATACAGTATTTACATGTTGTCTTTCTTTTCCTTTTAGCGTTTACTTATAAGTTCTATTTTTTCACTTGAGATTCAATAGCCTTCAAGAATTGCAAGTCACGTAGTAAATATATATATATATATATATATATATATATATATATGCTTTACATTACACAGGCGATAGATAGCGGTTTACTTAGCTTGCTTCTTCTCTTGACTGAACTGCAGATGCCTTTCACTCGGTCTGCCGTTCGGACTAGAAACAGATTGACAGCGGCTCCTCCGAGCTTCCTCTGAACTCCTTCAAGCCTTGACAGCTGTCAACGATCTTCTCCGTTTTCTTCCTGACGCTCACGATGTTTCAGAAACCCGCGCTTGACTTTTTGCGCCGAGTCTGAGTTCCGGCGTCTCTCACCAACGAAGTGCTCAGTTCCTCTAACTCTTAAACTAAAAAAAACGTACTTGACAGGAATATGTCCTCAGAACTCGCGCTTGGCTGTTTGCGCCGAGTCTGAGTTCCGACGTCTCTCATCAACGAAGTGCTCCGATGCTCAAACTTCTAACATGGGGAAATACTTGACAGGAATTTTCACAACTTGGAATCACGACCCTCCTTAGCTATGTTCTTCAGTGAAGTGTGCGTTTTCCAGAGCGCTCGCGCTTCACATTGAAGTCTCGGCAGCTTGGGTCTGAGAACTAGAACGTCTGCTGTGTTCTACGCTGGCAATGACGGCGGCCATCTTAAGTCTCCAAGATTGCACTTTGTCAGTCCAGGCGTTTGTAGTCCTTCTTGCTTTATTCAATAGCGCAGTTGGATGGGTAATAACAGAGCCCACTGATTGAGTCCTGACACATCTGAGGCACATCAGCAAAAAGTGGAAGGGAAACTCACGCCAAGGTGCCAGGTCTAACATACCCCATAGCACAATCCTGGAATGATATTCTCAAAGCCCTTACACATCCTCATGCTATACCACATACACCTTTCATACAACAGGCAGGTTGAAGTTTCGGTCGATGAGTACATTATGCCATGTACAGCGCTGATCTCTACCATAACTGCCTAGCTGGAACACAACCACGCAGGCCTTGGTGACATTCCGTAGGTACATATTTAGTAATAAGCTGCCCTGGCATCTACAGGACTGTGATTAGAACAGAAACTGCAGCCCGCACTCATTACAAACAATCCAGTTTAGCCACAGCTTAACTTGGATGGCCACTCGCCTAACGATTTCATACTCCATCTAGTATCTGATATCTCTTCTCTTTTTATTTTTTTTACTTTTCTCCGTTTCTTCTTCCCCTCTCTTTTCTTTTAGTTGTAGTTCATATTTTTGCAAATCAAAAATCTAAAAAAAGTTGATATCCAGCATTACTTACTATTATACGCACATATTGCACATGAGGAAATGCGATCTGAGTCTCACAAGGTGCTAGGAATGCAGTGAGTCACTCTCAGACACCTCATATATATATCTGCACACTGACTACTTCTGATTAAGTGGTGCATACACGGGATACACACATTGATATGTCAATAGAGACAACAGTATGCGTATGCAGTTAGAACTTATGGTACCTTATGCATGTATACCGCTATGTGCGCTGAAGATGTAAGTTTTGTTACAATTACTTGGTGGGAACACCCGACCTTACGTGCACAGGCCCATGGCAGCATTTCTTTTACTGTAAGTTTAATATATGCAATAATGTGTTATAATTGTATAATAAAAGATAAAATGCAATAAAGATATTCAAAAATAAAAAAAATCAATACAAAGATGTATCTGGCAAAGCAATGCAGGCTTGAATCCCAACTGCTGTACACCAATGTGAGACGTTGGCCTGGTATAGCTGTCCACTAATTAAAGTGAGCACCTTGCATCAGTCCAAACAACCCTTCAGGTGATTTAAGAGGTCAAAGATAACCTTAGAAAGCTGCCCAAGTGGTAGCTGTGGAGAGCAGCCTTCAGGCATAGTCTGGAAGGAATGTTAAGCAGCTTGTTTTACCAGAATGCAAACTTAAATGAAAGGAGAACCACACAGTAGTTATAAAAATATGTATTTATTAATATAACACTATCTATTACGAAACAGTATCTCCTACACGGAGATAATAACAAAGCACATTATACTTAAGCACAGAAATTATAGTTAATAGCACTAATACATAGTGGGCCGCAGGGGTACCATACCAAGTAAGTGGTATAAGAACCACGACTCAAGTCGAGACAGTGTCGAGAGGATAAAGAATCGCTGGGAACCCAAGGAACCACCCAAGGTGAGTAGTTAGCGACCCTGCAGAGAAAGGGGTGCAGTGTGTGAACAGGACTGCGTGCTCCATACAATTCTATGGGAAAGTCACGGTTGAACTTTTAGAGTTTAAGGACCCTTCCCACTGGACTTTGAAGAACCCCCGCAGAAGATAGAAGAGCCACCCTACTCGTGGGTACAGAGTTACCTAAGTTACCTACCCCAGGGAAGCCGGGTGCATAGGTCTGAAGTTGCTTCAGAAACTGCAGTCAAACGCAATGGAGAACTTCGAAGAGCCACTGCTGGAAGGAAGAAAAAAGTGTCTGTTTGAATCCAAAGGTGGATTCTTGTCGAGTAGTACCTGAAAGCAGAGGGCACAGGGTCTGGGTCACTTGGGAGAGACCAGGGGCTCGGTAGACGAATGCCCCTGGTCACTCCCAAGTGTCCTTGACTCTGCAGCTACGGGGACCAGGAGCCGTCGAGGATAACCAGGAGCCAGATACAAGCTGTCCCATGAAGGATGTTGAGTGCTGAGGGGTCAGTGTCTGGTGCGTGCCCCAACAAGCCTTGGCAACGAAAATCCACGCAGAAGGTCAAGGATGTGTATGGTTCGGAATAGCAAGGTCCAGAGGACTCACCAAACACAGGGGAGTCAGGGCAAGCCTGGCGCAACCAGGGGAGCCCATGAAATGGAAAGTTGACCCTTAAGTAGACCCACAGGGCGGAGGCACAGGATCCAAGAGAGGACCTCGAGCGATTTCACCAAACAACAGCCCACGGAGCACTCAGTGGAGGAGGTGGAAGTTCTTGGTAGAAAATAGTGCCAGAGGTTAGGGATACTCTGGGCCCAATGCACTTGTTCAGAAAACGCCAACAAGCATAAGCACTTGCAAATATATGCGGTGCACAGTGGTTTGGGTATTGCAGCCCCCATTCTGAACTCAAACTTGGTGAGAGGGAACTCGGACCTCGAGGGATGTAGAAACCCACCTCCTTTGTCACTGAAGCCTTCGGAATCCGTAGGAGCTCAGGGTCAGCAGACCGGAAGCAGTGTTGTGGTGCCTGCGGATGCAGGGGAGTGACTTCTTCACTCCAAGGGAGATATATTCGGTTGTCCTTGATGCTCCACAGGTCATGCACAGATCCTGTATGGTGCACGGGCACAAACGATACAGCAGACTGAGTGGGAGACTAAGTCGGCCCAAACGATGCCCAGCAAAGTCCAGAGTATCCAGACGGTCGAAGTTAAGTGGTTTCTTATTCAGAATCTTGTCCACGTCGAATTTAAGGTCCTACTGCCAGATAAGCCCTGGGGAGAGGAGTTGGCCTAATGGCTAGGGCGGTCGACCTCAAAACTGGGGAACCGGGTTCGAGTCTCGGCACAGAGGCGGAATATCCTGCGATTGTGGTCAAATCACTTAATCTCCCTGTGCCTAGCAAAACAAGCACTGGCATAGCCAATAAGTCTCGCCTTTGGGGACTTATAAGTGTTTAGGCAGAGTAATTGACTTTGCCAATATGTTTAAGCTGTGCTGTAGAGAAGTGTGTAACAAAAAAGTGGCAGAAGTGATGCTGCGGTGGCCCTGAGTGATGCTGCTGTTGCGTTTAGTGATGCTGCTGTTGCGGTGCAGAGTGATGCTGTGGTGGTGCAGTGATGCTGCAGTGACAGTGTCTTTGTTAGTTACAGTGGGTAGAAGGGGGTAGAAGGGTAGTAGAGGTATCAAAGAGGGGTAGGAAAGTAGAGAGGCAGTAGAGGTGTCGAGGGGTAGAAAAGGGGTAGAGGGTTAGAAGATGGGTAGAAGAGTGGTAGAGGGGTAGAAGAGGGGTAGTAGAGGGGTAGAAGAGGGGTAGTAGAAGGTTAGAGGGGTAGTAGAAGGTTAGAGGGGTAGTAGAAGGTTAGAGGGATAGTAGAAGGGTAGAGGCGTAGAAGATGGGTAGAGGGGTGGTAGAGGGGTAGAAGAGGGGAACAGAGGAAGAAGAGAGGTAGAGTAGAGGTAAAGGGTTAGAGAGGTAGAGGGGTAGAAGAGAGGTAGTGTAGAGGTAGAAGAGGGGTAGAAAAGGGGTAGAGGAGGGGTAGTAGCGGGGTAGAAGAGAGGTGGTAGAGGGGTAGAAGAGGTAGAGTAGAGGTGAAGGGTAGAAGAGAGGTAGAGGGGTAGAAGAGAGGTAGTGTAGAGGTAGAGGAGTAGAAGAGTGGTAGAGGGGTAGTAGAGGGATAGAAGAGGGCCGGAAGAGAGGTAGTAGAGAGGTAGAGGGGTAGAAGAAGGTTAGAGGGGTAAAAGAGGGCTAGAGGGGTAGAAGAGGGCTAGAAGGGTGGTAGAGGAGTAGAAGGGGTGTTGTGTTGAGTGATGCTGCTGTTGAGTGATGCTGCTGTTGCGCTGAGTGATACTGTGGTGGTGCAGAGTGATGCTGCCGTGACACTGTGTCTTTGCTAGCTACAGTGGGTAGAAGAGGGGTATAGGGGTGAAAGGGGGTAGAGGGGAAGAAGAGAGGTAGAGGGGTAGACGAGGTAAAGGTGTGGAAGAGAGGTAGAGGGGTAGAAGAGAGGTAGTGTAGAGGTAGAAGAGGGGTGGTAGAGGGGTAGAAGAGAGGTAGATGGGTAGAAGAGAGGTACAGGAGTAGAAGAGAGGTACAGGGGTAGAAGAGAGATAGAGTAGAGGTAAAGGGGTAGAAGAGAGGTAGAGGGGTAGAAGAGAGGTAGTGTAGAGGTAGTGGAGGGGTAGTAGAGGGATAGGAGAAGGTTAGAGGGGTAGAAGAGGGCTAGAAGGGTGGTAGAGGGGTAGTAGAAGGTTAGAGGGGTAGTAGAGAGGTAGTAGGGTAGAAGGGTTAAAGAGGGGTAGAAGAGGGGTAGTAAAGGGGTAGAAGAGGGGTAGTTGAGCGGTAGAGGAGGGTTGGGGTAGAAGAGAGGTAGAGGGGTAGAAGAGAGGTAGAGTAGAGGTAGAGGGGTAGAAGATAGGTAGGGATATATAGGCAAATGAAAAGGAAGCTATCGACTTCAGGAATGTGAAAGAAAACTTTTGTATCTTGAAAGCTGATTACGAGCATCTCCTGAGAAACGTGACAAAACTTTCAAACCTCGGAAACAACGTAGTCGTTTGAAAGTTTTGCCGTGTTTCTCAGGAGATGTTTGTAAACACAAATAACTTGATTCATTTAATTTAAGGGGTGTTGTGTTGAGTGATGCTGCTGTTGAGTTGAGTGATGCTGCTGTTGCACTGAGTGATGCTGTGGTGGTGCAGAGTGATGCTGTGGTGGTGCAGAGTGATGCTGCCGTGACACCGTGCCTTTGTAGCTACAGTGGGTAGAAGAGGGGTAGAGGGGTAGAAGGGGGTAGAGGGGTAGAAGAGCGGTAGAGGGGTAGAAGAGGTAAAGGTGTGGAAGAGAGGTAGAGGGGTAGAAGAGAGGTAGTGTAGAGGTAGAAGAGGGGTAGAAAAGGGGTAGAAGAGAGGTAGAGGGGTAGAAGAGGTACAGTGGTAGAAGAGAGATAGAGTAGAGGTAAAGGGGTAGAAGAGAGGTAGAGGGGTAGAAGACAGGTAGTGTAGAGGTAGTAGAGGGGTAGGAGAAGGTTAGAGGGGTAGAAGAGGTCTAGAAGGGTGGTAGAGGGGTAGTAGGTTAGAGGGGTAGTAGAGGGGTAGTAGAGAGGTAGTAGGGTATTAGGGTTAAAGAGGGGTAGAAGAGGGGTAGGAGAGGGGTAGAGGAGGGTTGGGGTAGAAGAGAGGTAGAGGGGTAGAAGAGTAGAAGAGAGGTAGAGGGGTAGAAGAGAGTTAGAGTAGAGGTAGAGGGGTAGAAGATAGGTAGGGCTATATAGGCAAATGAAAAGGAAGCTATCGACTTCAGGAATGTGAAAGAAAACTCTCGTATCTTGAAAGCTGATTACGAGCATCTCCTGAGAAACGTGACAAAACTTTCAAACCTCGGAAACAATGTAGTCATTTGAAAGTTTTGCCGCGTTTCTCAGGAGATGTTTGTAAACACAAATAACTTGATTCATTTAATTTAAGTGATGCTGTGGTGGTGCTAAGTGATGCTGTGGTGGCGCTAAGTGATGCTGTGGTGGTGCAGAGGGATGCTGTGGTGGTGCAGAGTGATGCTGTGGTGGTGCAGAGTGATGCTGTGGTGGTGCAGAGTGATGCTGTGGTGGTGCAGAGTGATGCTGCCGTGACACAGTGTCTTTGCTAGTTACAGTGGGTAGAAGAGGGGTGGTGGAGGGGAGAAGAGGGGTAGAGGGGGTAGTAGAGGGATAGAAGAGCGGTAGAGGGGTAGAAGAGGGGTAGTAGAGGTGTTGAGGGGTAGTGTAGGGGTTGAGGGGTAGAAGAGGTGTAGAAGAGAGGCAGTGTAAAGGTAGAAGAGAGGTAGAGGGGTAGAAGAGGGGTAGTAGAGGAGTAGAAAAGTAGAAGCGGGGTAGAGGGGTAGGAGATGGGTAGAAGGGGTAGGGGGATAGAAGAGGGGTAGAAGAGGGGTAGTAGAAGGGTAGAGGGGTAGTAGTGGGGCAGAAAAGGGCTATAAGAGTAAAGGGGTAGAAGTGGGATAGAGGGGTGGTAGAGGGGTAGAAGAGGGGTAGTAAAGGGGTAGAAGAGGGATAGAGGGGTGACGGTTAGAAGAGGGGTAGAAGAGGGTAGTAAAGAGGTAGAGGGGTAATACAGGGGTAGAAGAGTAGAAGTTGGGTAGAAGAGGGATAGAAGAGGGGTAGAAGGTGGTAGAAGAGTGGTAGAAGAGTAGAGGGGTAGAAGGGGATAGAGGGTTAGAAGAGGGATAGAGGGGTAGAATGGGGATAGAGTGGTAGTAGAAGGGTATTAGAGAGGTAGAGGGATAGTAGAGAGGTAGAGGAGTAGTAGAGGGCTAGAGGGGTAGTAGAGGGGTAGAAAAGTGGTAAAAGGGGGGTAGAAGAGTAGAAGAGGGGTAGTAGGGTAGAGTGATAGTAGAGCGGTAGAGGGGTAGTAGAGGGATAGAAGAGTGATAGCGGGGTTGAGGGGTAGAAGAGGGGTAATAGGGTAGAGGTGTAGATGGGTAGTAGAGGGGTTGAGGGGTAGTAGAGAGGTACAAGGGGGGTAGAGGGGTAGAAGAGAGGTAGAGTAGAGGTAGGGGGTAGAAGAGAGGTAGGGTAGAGGGGTAGAAGAGGTAGTAGAGGGGTGGAAGAGGGCTAGAAGGAGGTAGAAGGGGTAGTAGAGGGGTAGAAGACGGTTAGAAAAGGGGTAGATGGGTAGAAGAGTAGAAGAGGGTTAGAGTGATAGAAGAGGGGTAGAAGAGGGGTAGTAGAAGGGTAGAGGAGTAGTAGAAGTGTAGAGGGTAGAAGAGGGGTAATAGAGGAGTAGTAGAGGGGTAGAGATGTAAAGGGGTGGTAGAGGGGTAGTAGTGGGGTAGAGGGGTAGTAGAAGGGTATAAGAGGGGTAGAGGGGTATTAGAGGGAGAGGGGTATAAGAGGTAGAGGGGTAGAAGAGAGGTAGAGGGGTAGAAGAGAGGTAGAGTAGTAGAAGAGAGGTAGAAGAGGGGTAGACAGGTAGAAGAGGGGTAGTAGAGTTGTAGAGGGGTAGAAGAGGGGTAGAAGACGGGTAGTAGAGGAGGGGTAGAGGTGTAAAGGTGTACAAGAGGGATAGAGGGGTGGTAGAGGGGTAGAAGAGAGGTAGAGGGGTAGAAGAGAGGGAGAGGGGTAGAAGAGTAGAAGAGAGGTAGAGGGGTAGAAGAGTAGAGAAAGCGGTAGAGGTGTAGAAGAGACGTAAAGTAGAGGTAGATGGGTGGAAGAGAGTTAGAGTAGAGGGGTAGAAGAGAGGTAGCGGGGTAATAGAGGGGTAGAAGAGGGGTAGAGGTGTACAGGGGTAGAAGAGAGGTAGAGGGATAGAAGAGAGGTAGAGTAGAGGTAGAGGGGTCGAAGAAGAGAGGTAGGGATATATAGGCAAATGAAAAGGAAGCTATCGACTTCAGGAATGTGAAAGAAAGCTCTCCTATCTTGAAAGCTGATTACAAGCATCTCCTGAGAAACGCTGCAAAACTTTCAAACCACGGTGTCGTTTGAAAGTTTTGCCGCATTTCTCAGGAGATGCTTGTAAATACAAATAACCTGATTCATTTAATTTAACAGTTGGCTCCGCCCTGGATTGCTTTGTAACGCAAATGACAAGGAAGCTATCGACTTCAGAAATGTGAACAAAAGCTCTTGTATCTTGAAAGCTGAGGACCCATGACGAGAGAGGAAAGCCAGATGGTGCCTCTGCTGATAAGCGCGCGCCCGTGCGCATAACCGCAAGCTCTAGGCCACAGTGGTAGCATTTTCTAAAGCCCCTACTAAAAGTCTCGCCAGAGCAGTGGTAAGAACCCTGCTCCTTGATTGGAGATGGGCGGTAACACTCCTCAACAGTGCGGCGGAAGTTACCATAGTGCGCGAGGCACTCCACCAGTATCTGGAGGCAAAAGCAACTGACACATTGATTACAGTGGAAACAGCCGATATACGAGTTACACCCTTGGATACGCTTTATGAGGTGGGCCTCCAAATTGAAGGTGATATTAAATGCATGATTAAGGCGATCTTTTGGGACAACCTTACTTCTTCCTATGATATTTTGTTGGCGGAGGTTGATTGGCCTCTCCAGTTTGTTCTGGCTTCCTCTAAAGTGGAGGATGTTAGTCTCCTTAGTTTTTCGCGTTATGTCTCAGAGGAGGCTAAACGAGCTTACCCATCTGAGTGCGCGCTAGCACTTGCCCTGGCTGTGTATCGTAACCAAGTGGGTTGGGATAAGGATTCGCTGGCACATGAAATTCCTTTGCGATCAATGCCACAACCCCAACCACAATATCCGATTAAGCGGGACGTGAAAGCGTCCGCAAGTTAAATCTTGGCCCAATTGGAATATCACATGTAATTATTGAGACCGGACGGTTCATATGGTATTGTTTTGGATTACCGTCATGTTCGTACCTTCTCTATATAGCACACCCACAGCTCTGCGTTAGTCTATACCATTGTTTGTAAAAAATATAAAATGACTCTATATCGCCAATGGATTTTATAGTCACAATTTGGCTCTTGATAGCTGTGACTTGACAGTCTTCAGCGCGCTCGGCAATCATAGAAGATATACGCGCTTGCCTACGGGATATAAAAATAGTCCCAGCCCTTTTGCGCTCACGCATAGTGTCTTTTACATGAAATTGACCCTGATGGTTTCTTGTCCGTCGATGACATTTATTTGATGGATGATGACTTGATACCGCATCTTGTGCGTGTGGACCGCATCATAATGTCTTTTGCAGACGTGGGATACAAATTCAGTTTTGTACCTGGCGGGTTGGGTTTCACTTACTTGACGTTCAATGAGGGGGACATGGTCCCCAATGCATATAAATGGCATTTGTACACTTCGGCAGAGATGCGTTTCTGTTCGACAGAAAACAATTTGACTGCTGTCCAGATGGCCATTCGCAAAAGAATGCTCTCTGGCACAGGGAAAACACACCTTCATGGTCTCGTCTGTACCTGCTTTAGAAGCAGTTACAAAGACTAGTGTTCCAAATTCTAAAGCCATGCATCCACGTTGGATACAATGGGCTAGTTCTTTGATGACGGCTGATATCAACTATATCTTTGGCACATCTTTGCAGACACAGTAGTTTTTACAATATGAACAAGTTCACCCGGCTTCTCTGTCATTGTTTCCTCTTGATCAGTACAAATGCATTATTTACACTGATGGATCTGCACAGCCCGTCATAGTTTCTAAACATGTTTATTCCATAACCTGCGCAATTGTGGCAGGTGAGATTGTCGACGGTGATTTTAAATTCTCCTTGGTACACACCCAGTCTTTGGTTTTGGCTGTTGAATTTGCTGATCCAGATGTTCCTACGTTTATAATGTGTGATTCATTTTACTGTGTACAATTCTTCAATGACAACTTGTTCTTTAGTGCAAAGAATGATTTCTGTGATTCTAAAGGCAGCGCAATTAAGCATAAAACACTTAGGGTTAAAGTAGCCGCTCTTAAGGAGCGCTTGCCACTTACACATGTAATCCATACTTTGGAGCACCAACGTGTGGGAGCACACGCAGTTGGTAATTCACTGGCTGGTGAGGCAGCAAAATCTGCAGTATCCACTTGCTCAGTAGCAGCAGTCACTAGGTCTATGACTAAAATTGATGATGACATTCTTGCAGCTATTGCAGCTTCGAAGGAGGGAACGGAGTATCCCCAAGGTTTCCCTTCATGTTACACATGCCACTTGTCCGATCAGGTCCCATTTGCAACTATCCCGGCTGTATTTATCTTGACCACTGCGGTCCTTTGACATCAGACACTGCTTTCAAACATATTTTGGTTGCAGTGGATTTGTGCACTAGATTCCTTTGGGTGTGGCTGCCATAGTGCTGATGCTCGAACTGTTATTAAGGATTTGTGTGTCTTTGTCAGAACGTTTGCCTATGGCACCTTCCATTCTGACCAAGGACCTGCGATTGCCTCCAAGGCTTACCGGGATGCGATGAAGTCTCTGGGGATGCAGGTGCAATTTCCGTCTCCATACTGGCCAGAAGGCAATTCAGTTGTGGAGTGATTGAACTGTGACTTAAAGCAATCTTTAACAGCTAAGGTCTTAGGTACAGGCAGGGGTTGGCTGACTCGTTTGTATAGAGTCCAACATGCACTAAATCTTCTTAGAAGATCTCTGGGTGGGCGGACCCCATATGAAATGCTCATTGGCATTAAAATGTTTGTGCCAGACCTTGATGGTCTAGACATTGTGGCAGCTGCCTCAACCTTTGACGTAGGTAATCATTGTGCTATGTTACAGGATCTACAAAAAGCTTGTGACTCCCAAGCAAGAGCCCAGTTGCCCTCTTCCGCGGATCCAGCCGTGCCGATTCCCGTTTCTGGCAGGCTTCCTAAAGTTGGTAATATGATCCGAGAAAAGGTAAAGAACAAAAAAGCATTTGGTCCATCCTACTGTGCACCGGTCAGAATCATTGGTTTGAAAGGCCCTCGTACTGTGATCCTGCCTCCTATACCTGGTTGTAAGGAGAACCGTTACATTTCCATCCAACATGTCAAGCTACACCATATGGCCGATACTAAATAGTGTGCCTCCAAGCATTCCACATCGAGAACTGTCAATGAAACAACGGTTTCTGTTTCTTCGACTACTCCCTAGCAATCCGAGGGGGGACTTGGAATCTTCAATTGATCTACTGCCTGTTATTCCAACTACATCCACTTTCACAGAAATTGAGTATGATTCTCCTCCAGTTATTTATTTATTTTATTTTTTACATTTGTATGGCGCGCAGCTACCCAACAAGGGTTTCCCGGCGCCGATGGCAGACTGAAGCGTTTGAGGAAAGGTGAACACCGAAACAGGGTGATTATTTCTGGAAAAGCCAGGTCTTCAGGTGCTTTCTAAAACTGGCATAACTGTCTTCTTTGCGAATATGGAGAGGGAGTTTGTTCCAGAGAGTGGGCCCTAGGACAGAGAAGGATCTCCCTCCCGTTCTTGCAAGTTTGAACCTCGGGGTCGTAAAATTTGCAGAGTTCTGAGAGCGCAATTCTCTTGCCAGAATGTAGGGGGTTGCAAGGGCTTGTAGATATTTAGGTGCGGTGCCGGATTTGATCCTAAACATATAGCTCAGGGCTTTGAACTTGATGCAGTTATCTACCCTGAGCCAATGTAGGTCTTTCAGATGTTTCGACACACTGGATGTTTTTGGAATGTTGCAAAGTAATCTTGCCGCTGAGTTCTGGACCAGTTGTAGACGTTTAATGATGGTTTGGTTTGAGCCCAGATAAAGAATGTTGCTGTAGTCAAGACGAGATGTAATGAGTGCATTGACTACGGACTTTTGAGTGGCAAGGGGCAGCATCCATAGGATCTTTTTTAACCATTTCATGATGGTGAAGCAAAGGCCAACCACTTTATTTGCCTGTTGCTTCATGGACAAGGTGTTATCAATGGTAACCTCCAGGTTTCTTACTTGAGTGGCCGGTGTGGGAATGGTACCAAGCTCGGAGGGCCAATGAGTTGCGTTCCATAGGTCTTTATTTTTCCCCAAGAGGAGGATTTCGGTCTTATCTCCGTTTAACTTCAGCTGGTTAGTGGACATCCAGCTGAAGATATTTTGGAGACCCTGTTTAAGACGGGATGGGACCAGTGGGTTTGACTCTGACAGTGAGAAGATGATTTGGGAATCATCTGCGTATGTCATGAGAGTGAGTCCTGATTTGTCAGCTAAATCAGCCAGGGGTCTGAGGTAGAGATTAAAAAACAGTGGGCTGAGGATGGAGCCCTGTGGTACTCTGTGGGAGGCGCTAACCGTATCGGAGCAGGGGATCGGGGAGGTGATTTGAAATGTTCTATGTGACAGAAAAGACTCAATCCATTTGAGCGCGTCACCCCGGATGCCGTTTCTCCCAAGTGTGGCCAGAAATTTGGTATGGGAGATGGTGTCGAAAGCCGCACTCAAATCTAACAAAATGAGTGCGACTGTCTGACCATCATCTAGGAGTTTCCTGATGTTTTCGGTTACTCCTAGTAGGGCTGTTTCGGTGGAGAAACCCGCTCTGAAACCAGACTGTGATGGATGAAGAAGGGAGTTATCTTCGGTAAAGAGGGTGAGCGCAGAGTGGATGTGTCTTTCAAGCAGTTTTGAGAAGATGGGGAGAAGAGAAATGAGTCGATAGTTCGCGGGGAGTTCAGGGTTGGCAGTAGGTTTTTTCAGGAGTGGGCTGACCATGGCGTGTTTCCAGAGTGAGGGAACTGCAGAGAGCTGGAGGGAAGAGTTTATAGTTTCGGCAATAATAGTCCGGGAGGGGACATCCAATTGCTTGAGAACAGAGACGGGTATCAGATCACGGGGGGAGCCTGATTTGACTGTTTTAAGGGTGGAAATGAGTGATTCCAAGGTGAAGGAAGGCCAGACTTCAATGGTGTTAATGTCACTCGACCAGGGGGAGATTACTTCTACAGGGTCATCAATAGGGAGGTAGCTCCTAATACCTAAGATAATTTTCTCAATTTTCTCATTGAAAAAGGAAGCGAGATCTTGGTATTGTTTTTTGTTCAATGGGCGGGCCGATGCAGTCGTTTTTGCCCCTGCGAGGTCTTTTACTGTATTGAAAAGTGTTTTTGCTTTGTTGGGCGCTGTATTGATGGTATTAGCCACATAAAGGGCCCGGGCTTTAGTGCATGCTGAGTGGTTCTCGTTTCTGGTTTTGTGGTATATGATTTTTTTGTCGTGGGCATAGTCTTTTCGCCATTTTCTTTTGAGGGTTTTGCATTTCGATTTAATGATTTTCAGGGACTCAGTAAACCAAGGGGCTGGGGGGCGGTGGATATTACTTTTTACTCGAGATAGGGGGAGGCAGCATTCGACTGCACTTTCTAGCCAAGAATGTGTGGCCAGAGCTATACTTTCTATGTCGGTGACCAGAGCTGGAAGATGCCTGGCTAGAGTGTGGTTGAATTTTCCAATATCAAGAAGTTTCCAGTTCCTTATGGTGGATATAGGCCAGGCAGTGTTTGTTTTAGGGGGTGTAGGTAGTTTTAGGCAAAAGTGAACAAGATGATGGTCTGACCAGCAAATTGGGATCGTGTCTAGCCAATTTAATTCGGGAATATTAGAGAAAATGGGATCTAACAAGTGCCCTGCCTTGTGGGTAGGTCCAGAGTTGAGTAGTGTTATATTCAGAGCTGCTAGATCATCAAGTAAATTGGTGCAAGCCACATTTAAGGGGTCGTCGAAATGCAGGTTTAGGTCTCCCAGATGAGAAGTTTTTAGAGGCGAGGAGGAAGGGAGTAATGTAGTTTGCCAGATTAGCAGCCCAAGAGTTGGCATTCCCAGGGGGCCAGTATATTAAAATACCGGAGGCCGTAAAGTTGGGGTTAAGGGTAATTTTGAAGGAGGCTGCTTCGCAGTCAGGGATGTGGACGGGTTCTAATGTACATGTAATTTCTCGGTTAAATATAATAGCGATTCCTCCGCCTATCTGACCCTCTCTGTCTCTCCTGACTATAGCATAGTCAGGGGGGAGGGCGATTGCTATGTCAGGGCCTGCGCTTTCGTGCAGCCATGTCTCTGTTAGAAAGAGGGCACTGGGTTTGTTATCAAGTAGAAGATTAAAAATATCTAGTTTGTGCTGCGGTAAGGATCTGCAGTTTACGCTGTAGAAGAAAAAATCACGAGTCTTTGGTTTTGCTCGTTGTTTTGGTGTTGGGTAGCAGAGTTTAAGATCAGGGTAGGGCTGAAAATTGGAAAGAGTCAAACTGCAATTACAGCATGAGGTGCTACTGGTAGGTGTAGGCAGTAGTACAATACAATCTTTGTGTTTTTTGGGGCGCAAGCTCTTTAGATAGTCAGAGCTCATACCTGTATTTTGCAGCAACGGTAGGGTATTGTTCCGTGCTCCATGCCCCTTACTGTCCCGGACGGGCCCAGACGGGCTGGTCTTAGGCTTGTCTTTGGCGCGGCTATGGCGCGGTCGCAGCGCGTATTCGCTGCGCGTCATAGAGGGCATCAGGCTTATGTAGAGGACGGGCTCTTCATCAGCTCCGCCTCTACCCGCTCTGCCAATCGGTGCCTGCCTCGGCCGGGAAGCCGGAAGAAGGAACCTCCCTGCGCCCTCCACTCAAACAAGCCTAGCGCTTGCGGTGGACCGGGGCAGCAGGAGTGATATAAGTCACAGTGGAGAGTGAAGTAAAGCTCAAAAATTACAAATTACACAGTGCAAATTTTTAAGATCAATCGGCGCAGTGCATTTAAAATGTAAGTGGCGCTTCCAAAACCTAAAGTCGTTTAGTACGCGCTACTCAGAAGTGCAGGTAAAAACATTAGTCAGTGGGCGATGCAAATCGTATTTCATTCACGCAGCCAGACTAGTCAACTCCAGAATCGCTTCACCAGTTTCCTTCGCTCATGCGTTTGTCATCAGGGAGAATGAATAGTTCAATGGGCTTATGTAGAGGACGGGCTCTGCATCAGCTCCGCCTCTACCCGCTCGGCCAATCGGTGCCTGCCTCGGCCGGGAAGCCGGAAGAAGGAACCTCCCTGCGCCCTCCACTCAAACAAGCCTAGCGCTTGCGGTGGACCGGGGCAGCAGGAGTGATATAAGTCACAGTGGTGAGTGAAGTAAAGCTCAACAGTTGAGGTCATCATTGACATTCCTGAGAGTACCATACCCTCACCATCGATGCAGATCATCCCCTGTTGTTTCAGCTGGGGTCCAGCAGTTATTATATGGATCGTAATTGCTTTTCTTCTGCCACATCATCCTAGTCATATTCTGTGCCAGAGACCCACACTCGTGCCAGTGTTTTATCTCCTGGTATGAAAAAAGACGTACTTGCTCCCGCCCTGGACATATATCTGGATGGTGCTTATGATGATATTCCTCTTTATGTGGATTGGATTTGTGACTGGATTTTTCCTGCATATTAATGGCCATTATGTACCTGAACGCTCTGCTGTGGAGTTTGTGGACGGAGTTCTGGCCCCTCACACGTCGTCCCATATAATGAAAAGAGACCAAGCCCTTGTCAATATATCAGCGTTCTTTGTTGTTTATGGGATAAAGTATCATACGATATCCATGGCCCGACCAAACTTTTGAACATTCGATACGTCTACTGTGTTTCCATGCCGTTCATTTATTGTTCTCCGATTTAAAATATTACGCTGCTTTTGACCCTGAAGATTCGTATTTGAATTCGTCCAATTAAGCAGATTGATTATGCTATCAACATTATGGCCATAATTTTTTTACACAAGACTAAAACTCAAAGACCCTTTTTTAATTATACCCAATGGGAGCATTGTCCTACATCATTGAAGGGCAGTTCAAAGACCCAACAAAGTAAATGTGTGTATTTTTCTGGTTACAATCTGTCTGACCCTCAGTCCTATTTTTAGAAATTGAAGATGCCTTCACAGTCTAAATTTATGTTAACACACACTAAATTGGTTTACTCCATGTCCTTTAGGAATGATTTGTCCATGAAGGGTTATGAGCATTGGAAAGGCACAATTTATTACAAAAATCCATTTGGGGTACTAACAGTTGACAAGTGCAAGGCACTGAAGCTTTGCATCGTGAATGTCTGATACCAGTTCAAATCTTATGTTTAAATAAAACTGTGCAACAACGGACTACTTATTTTAGTTTAGCCACGGCAAAAAATCGAACTATTCCCTCCATCCCATTATTGGCTGCATATGATACATGGCAAAAACATACTAACTACACAATTGAAGACTTAGCTGTCTTATTTCAAAATGGCACACTTACCTCTTCCAATGTTGATCCCTTGGGATGGATAGTGTGGCCGATAACTTCAGATACATGTCAATTTCGATTTTTGAATACTCCAAAAGGTTTTACACAAAGTAGACCTGATCCACACTTCTCACATTCACATACAGTTAACAGGTATTCAGTGGGTAAATTATTTCAGCAATGGTTGGAACATTCAACACTATTGTCTGTGAAACAACACCTTTCTCATTTGTTCTGTGACATTGATTAGGCTGATTTTCTTTTAGGTCCAAAATCCCCTCGTACAAAACGTTTTATGTATTCTGCTTATAATAAATTTTGAAGTGTCGCAGATGGAGGCTTAGGTGCATCTGCGCTAAATTGATCAGGCTAATTTAGAAAAAGTTCTTGCAGTTGTCGATAATAGCATTAATACACTGTCTTCCCCTATGTATACTTTAAATAATATTGTATCTTCTGTCATTGACCTTGTACAACATGAAGTGTCTGTTTTGTATCATGGTCAAAATCAATTATGTTCTGTAATGCATTTTCCTTGGAAGTTGCAAACCCTAAAAAATGGAAAAGTACTGTGGGATTATTTGAATGCTTCTGCACTATTTTTGCCGTTTAATTTGACTGATAAACAGAAATTAATGTCAAAGAAAGATGCTACATACGCATTGTTACATACTGAACAATTAGAACAGTTACAGTTTTCGGTGGCCGAGTGATTCAGCTGTGTGGTTAATACATGGGGTTATTTCATTGCCGATCTCCCCTTTTCAGTTCACTGCTTGCATGAAACACTACCCGATTGGTAGATATGAACCCCTCTGAAATAATTATATTCACAAATTATGTTTTTTACCTTTCAGCTACTGATGTCAGCAAGCAGAGAATGAAGTTTTCCTTAAAGGGGAGGAATGTGATTCCACAGTAGGATATCCACTAATCTGTAAGCAAGTTAAGCTTCGAGGAGCCTGTAACGTTTTGGCCCCTAATCTGGCTTGTTTTTAACGAGGTACCCCTGTCCCAGCCATTATTTGAGTATTAACTTTGCTTTCTAATGGTAGTTATTTTGAATAACTACAACTGCTGCGGCTTGAGAGTACGGGTTTCACATGTTACATATTGCAGCAATGTCCTATACCCACCCCGCATGGGAATGTACATAGTTCGAAAACAGATTTTAATAAACTAAGCAGACTCAAAGCGCTATTTTTTCAACAAAAAGTCGCTTTCACATCAGCTCAAGACACCTTCCAATTGCAGGTGGCAAGAACTGCAAGCGAGATACACCTGCTGCTAAACACAAATCTCCCACTCCATTTTGGAGAATTAATACACCAAATATTTAAAGCGTCTGATACGGGGGGCCTTGTTCAATTTTTGCACTTGCTGGACCCGGTCTTCTTTCTTCTTTTTAGACTATTTTTGGAGTAATTACAACAATTATTCATTCTATTTTTTCCAGCGCCTTTGGAGGGTTTCCCCTAGTGCTCCTGTTGGTTTGCCGTATGCTGGTTCTCCTAATACGTGCTTCGCAATGGATATTCGATTTGTAGAGCTGCCAAACCCGGTCCAGTTGCAACTGGACTGTGATTGGATGTGGCCGCTTTTTGGTTCCAGGCCAGTGGAGTCTTTTGCCATCGACTACTGGCTGACCTTCCGTTATGCCTACTTCACCTGCATGCAACCTGTGTTCCACTGCCTCCGGTGACCTTTTCAATAGGCCATGGCCAATACCACACACGCTGCCCTAGAATACAATCTGTTATTGGGTCCGTTAAAGGCCCATGACCACGTATGTGCCTGGGGCAGGCTGTTGATGTGTGATCCTCTACTTGGGCCAACAGCAGACTTTAGTACCTGTGCTCTGGCACAGCGCCTCATAGACCTTAGTTTTATCGAGGTTAACGCAGGTTGCCCTAAGATGCTCCTAACAGCTTCCTGATATGAGGAGCATGTGTGCTCATTTGACCTACTCAACTGGATGGCATACCTTTTTACAATGGAAGGGACAGACAACATTCTGGAATTCTTGGCATTCATTTTTTCCCCACAACATTTTTGTCTCCAACGACTAAGCATGAATGGATGGCATTGTGGAGCGCCCAATTAGCAAAATAATTTGGAACCATTATACCCTTGCAATACATGAAAAACATTTGCACCAATTGGACTACACCCAAGATGCCTTGTCTCTGCTTACCTTTGGTGGTTGTTTTTCACATAGGGCTGACGCTCTGGCCAAGAGGAGGGTGTCATGTGGCCCATAGGGACATTGTAGTTTTTCATTAACTTAGCATGAGCACGCTACAGCTTGCCTGCTGCTTTTGCGCACAATACTACACATCTTTATCTTTTCAACACTTTCAATGTGTGCTTTCACACAAAAACTGATCACTCTCTGCATGTTCCTGGGATGTTGACTGAACATTATGTGCAAGGTCTAACAACAATGCCCCTTCTTATTTTGTTCTGGTCAGACCTTAGACAAACATACCGCTGCAGCTGTTGTTTGGACAGCATACTTTGGTTTTTATTGGGGTATATGAAAAGGTACGACACACTTGGAGAGGGACTTGGAGAAGAGCGAGACAGCGCTTATGATGTAGATCTACCATCTATAGGCTAAGGCAGCGGTTCCCAAACGTTTGACTCCTGAGGAGCCCCACTGAGTCACTACTAGAAGCCGGGGACCCCAAGCAATTTGTACCATTTAAATTTCAAACATTAAAACTCTAGTTCGCGAAAAATACACAAACAAATACTCTAATTGCTAAAGATTTAATTTTTTTATATTAAAAATGTGCAAAAGTTGAAAGATTTTAGTAGTGCTGCACCTCAGGGACTAACTTTTTAATGTTTGGTTTAATTTTGTGTTATGAGTCTACTGCTGGGTCCGGACTGGAAACCCAAAGCCTCCCTGGCAAATGTTTTCTGACCAATCCCTGTACAAGGCGCACTAAGTGCAGCAAGCGAGCCTAACCACTACAAGGGGAGCTTTATGAAACTCTCCCCCCCCCCCCAAGAAAATTAGGGAACGAATGGTGCATTCTACAACACATTTTTCATTATATATTGAGTTGTATTAGTTTTTAAAGCATAGTAAACGAGGACCTAACTGTGCAACAGGACACAACTATCTTTGTTGGGGCTTTTCAATGATTCCCTCACTATCACCCTCCAACAGGGCCTCTTATATCTCCATAGCCCCTCTGTCATGTGTATTGCATTTGTTTTGCAGCATCTCTCCTACCAGTGCAGGGCATAGACAATGAATCATATGTGTGTATATCAGTGTATAGAAAATGTTACATACAGCAAAGGGGACTACAAGGCGTAAGATTCATTTGTGATCTATACGGGTAGGCATTTTTTTTTAAAGAGTGATTGGTCTGGAGAAGCACAAACTCAGGGTTAAGAACATAACACAGAGCTTAGCATCAACTTTAATAATAAGAATTTATTTCTACCCAAACAAACCTTTTTTAGCAGCTTCAAGCTAATGAAAGACAGAGGAAACATAACTTACTGAGTTGTACCATGCAATTTGCATGCAGCTCTTTGATGGCAGTTCATAGCTTACTCTCACACTGCTAGTTTACGATTTTAACTTAAGAACTGCACAGTAACAGAAGCACTGAGACAAAAGCAGTAACCCACTGCTCTTCACATAAAATATATATTTTTTTTAATGCATGGTACACGTTCTTTGCAGCAGGCTTCATTAGATGAGTCCAAGCTACCCCAGGACAAATTCCCATCTCTCTACAGATGGTACATTAAATCACCAGTGTTAGCTTGACACTTTTATTGTTGCTCAAAAACTGCTAATTATACAAGGAAATTTGCAGTGCTATTAAAACTTTTGCCTGCGGACCACCTAGGAATACGTCACGGATTCCAGTTTGGGAACCACTGGGCTAAGGTATTGGGGCTGCATACAAAGCCCAGAGATCTTCTATTATATAATAATACTTATTCTTAGCAAGGAGGGGGGAGGTTAGGCACGATAGTCTTTTCTCCATTGTCTTTTTACGATGACATCTCCCATCATGATTTATGGACTAGCTGCTTTGCTGACTATATTTGTACTAACAAAAAATAACTGTGGGTCATCTATTTGATTACGTGCTCTTGTCAACTGAAATACGTCGGGATAACGAGGAGGAAAATCAAGACGAGGATCTCAGAACATAAAAGCACGATTAGGTGCAAGAAACAAGCGACCCGCCCCACGAATCACTTCTTAGAGGTGGGCCACAAACCAACTGATTTTGCTTGGACTGTGTTGGAACAACCACATATTCCTCCCCATGTCACTGACATTACAAAACATCTGTTTAAATTAGAGCAGAAATGGGTGTATCGCTTGAATGCAGATAAGAACGGTCTCAACGAAGACATCCCCTGGATGACCCTGTAATAACCCAACGATGAGGCCTACCTCAAGTACATGGTGTCTCCGGAATGATTGACCCTTTGTGAGAAGCCACACACTCTGAAGATACTTGCGTATTATTCAGTAATCGCATTATCTAGACTTCAGTTATTATGGGTGGAGTGATCTCTGTAATACTTATATCAGCACATATTATTGATTTTTACACATGTTGTGAATTATGCTGATATTTATAACTTTTATACTGCCCCTTAAGAAATGATTGGGCACACTAGAATACACTCTAATATTACATAACTAGCTTCATACAGGCAGAGAGTCCGGTTATTGAGCACTTGATATGCCTTTTTGTAAACATGACATCTAGTTTACATTGGCTCGTGATACAGAGTTACTGGCCAGACCAATACCCCGGATACAGCACATACCTGGGGATCGTGGAAATGGGTTCGTTTATTTAGTAAATGTAAGGCTTCAAGAACCACGTTATAAAGGAGTCATCGGGGCAGTAACATATGATATGTAAATAAATTCAATTATAAAGTTAACATCATATCTTGATCGAGCCTTAAAACCGGCTTTTTCACGGAGCTAAATGCCCTCGAGGCTACGTTTCCCATGAGTCTCTCGGGCGCATGTTTGTGACGCGCAAAACTGACCAATGTGTGGAAGCTACACCAATGCACGTCAGAATCGTGCGCACTGTATCGCAGAATGAGGTCTTTCCGCATTGCACGTCTTTAAATAGAGCATAACAAGGATACTCCGGTGCCTCCCCAAACAGTCCGGTTACCCGCCAGGCGTATTGACGGTTAGGTAAGAACAACCACATACCTCCGTCGGATTCCATTATTTCGAGGGCTGGTTGCGAGTGTACAGGGGTCATTGGCATACATACCCTGTGTTTACGCTAAGACTTACAGCAGGGTGACTGTTTTAAACTGCGTATTAAATGCCATGAAGTTCTATCAAATGGATGCCGAGTGAGTTTATGCTGATACTCAGTATGACTCGCTAGTCATTAAACAGGGAGATTAGACTAAATTAGGTACGATTTTTTGGCAGAATGTTTGCACAGCAGCAGCGGTGTGAGTTTTCTCACCATTGTCATTATGGTTTCTTTGATCAGAGCAATGCGCCATTTTCCTGAGCTGTAGCCAGGTGAGGAGCGGCGCTTATCCTCCATACTCTAGGTGAGTGAGAGGGAACCCAATTAAAGAAAGGGTAGGTAATGTCTTAACATACCTGTCATGGGCTAATGTGTATTGATAGAGCTCATGTGATAGATAACCTTCTGAAGTAATATGTTATCTCACTCTCTCTGTGTTCTTTGTTTCTTCTTCTTTTTCAAATGGGGCGTATGGATTTGGCCTTTTTTGGCCAGAATCCCTGCAACAGGAGCACACTTAGAAGGTGCAAATTGCCATTATTGATTATTTATGTGCAGAAAGGTGTCCCATCCTACGTATAAACAATCATCCCTCCCAAATTTGCCACAGCTCTGCACTACGACATTTTATTGTAAATATGCCAGGAAAAATTCTATTATTTGAGACAAGATATATCAGCAGGACATCTGCATGTGTCTAGGATTAAAGCCATTCTTAAAGTTTCACGCCCCACCACTGTCTTCCAAATGAGACCATTACTTAGAAGAGCAGTGTAGGAGAGTAGGGTCTGCTTTCCTATGGTCACCCCACTTTTTGCTTCACTGGTTTTCGACTTATTGTGGCTGTGGGCCTGCTAATCAGACCCACAGCCTGCTGTTCTCTCTCTAAATTCATAACCATGTACTTTAGGTACATCACCAATTGGGTATTGGATCACCTTATTAGCCCCTGTACAGTGTACTATAGGTACCCAGGGCATATGTACATCCAAGGCCTACCAGGGGCTGCAACATATCTTTTGCCACCCCAGGCTGGCCATCCAAACTGACACAACTGGCTGATCACTCAGTTGGGGCAAGGTTGTGTAATCACCCCTTGCTTAGATATAGTATACCTATGTCTAAACCTATATCTGGACACATATACCCCTATAAGTCACTCCTATGGCAGGCCTTAACAATCCTGGAGGCAGAGTGCTTGGTTTTATGTGAGATGGTGCTCTAGCATGAGCTGAGCCTGTCTGCAGCTTTCGGAACCATGTCCTTATAGCTCTTCCAGGGTATTGCCATACCATATACTCTTAAGTGCATTATAATCCTCGCGGTTAGATGCTATCTTTGGTTTGGCTTTATCAAAACATGTCGTGTAAGGTGTCATACGCTTTGGAATACTACCCCCTCGCCAGTTCTGGCGACGGGCATAGCATTCCACCCTTCTAGAGGGATAGGACATGTTAGTAACAGTAAACGCGGTTAAAACTAACCAGAGCCTCAGCATCACAAAATGGATGCTGCTGCCACAGACACGAGTCTGGTCTCCTGCTGCTGACCGAAACTCCGGCAGGGGAGGCCTGGACAAAAGGTTTCCTGTCACAGGGAGGTGTTACACCACCCCAGACAGGAGATAGTGGATTGAGGCAGGCAGGGCGACTGAAACTAGACACTGCCCGGGGCACACAAGGTGTCCCATGCATAGCCCAGTTCAAACCGGTGCTGGGGCACTCCAGCCCCAGCTCTGGCGCAAAACTGGATAAAGGGAAATGGGTGTAACCACCCCCTTCCTGGGTCCCACCCATAGGAGGGACCTAGCAGGTTATCCAGCCCCTTGATTTGGAATAAAGGTAGGAGCTGTGCCCATAGACTTTAGATAATCCTGACTGAATCTTTGAAATGAAACTCTGGACCCTTCGACATCCCACTCGACATGGAAGACTGAAGAATCTCGCTTGTGGTCAAGGAGTGACCACCCTGTGCAAGCAGGCACCATCAAGCGCCCAACGGTTTGCTTTGTTGCAGCTCCCGCCGGAGCTCGAGCGACAGAGATCGATAAGAACCGGATTCCCAGACATCCAGCAGCCCGATCCACAGCCACAGCAAAGCTGAGACCCATGGAGGCGACGTGAGACGTGGGACCGGCCATCTTGGAAAGACTGCGAAGTGCTTCCTGTGCAGCTTCCGAGGCACCCTCGAAGCTGTGCATTGGGGATTGAGAAGCCCCAGCCCCGAGCAGCTTTTGCACCGAAGATCACCCCTCCACACTCATCGAGTGCTGCGTGGGGCCCTTTTGCATTTTCCTGCTCGATGTGTCTGTCCGGTCACTTGCCCGTTGGCTAGTGGCCACTACAACGACGAACCTTCAAATTTACTCTGCTGGTCTGGTTGCTCCAGTCTGGCCCTCGCTCCCCTGAAAAGGAGCAGCCTCTCAGACCTTGCTGGTCCGAGGGAGAAGCAATCTTCAAATCCTGCGTGGGTTGTATTTGCCAAGGCCTGTTGACTCCAATCCGGAAGCCGACACCGAATAGTGAACATCATACACCAGGCCAACTTCTCACAAGCAGGTATTGTCAACAATGCATTCTGCCTACCTCATAAACAGCATTCAGATTCTCACTCACCTTCATGTACCTGAACCTTTATGCTGGACAATAGAGGCAGAACAGGCTTTCCCTGGATATTTATTTAATTTTCCCTCAAGGTCGTCTGTCAAAATTCCTCATCCCCACAGCCCTCCCACTCTTACCTGCACGAGCATCGGCTGCACTGGATTAATTCAAACTCTCTCTTCAACTCCAGCTTTGGTGTTATGTTATGCTTTAGTTGTTACACTTAATCTCTTTTGTTATTGTACCTTTAAGGCTCGTGGTGAGTATGCCATGGAATGCATGTTTCCATATGTTCTATCCTTCTGGTCAGTTAGCGCTGTGCCGTGAGGATCAACAGCTGTGTTTCCTGGCGCTCACCTTTTATTTACCTTTACATGTTTATACTTAAATAAAAGTCTCTTCCATCCTTACTGCATCCTGAGGCTATTTACTACATTTGGATCACCCTAATTCCCTAATTTCTCAAAATCATTTACGATCTACTTTTATAAGAAAGGCGGTTTCACCTAAGGGGTTCTGACTCAAAGCATGGGAAAAAGCACTGCCCAGTAGCATATTACAAATGAGAACAAAACAAGGGTCTAATTGGTATTCCTGGCAAACTGGGTCATTCTAAACAATGGTTCCCTCAGTAGGAGAACCACTGAAATAGATGGCAGAAAAGAGGTAGGTTGTCAAATTTCTCACCAAACACTCCTGAAAACATTGTAATTACAATGTATTGTAATGTAGGCCAATATTTATCACGGTTTTGTGTCGCCCTTGCGCTACACAAGTGGATGCAAGACCTAAATGAGGTTTACCAAGCCCTACAAGGACACCTTGCGTGGTGGCTGTTAGATTTGGGGGTCTCTCGTTAGCACGGCTAGGTACTTGTGACAAATAGGGAGCCTTGCCTCTAGTCAGGGTAAGGGGGTACACTCCTAAAATAACCCCTGCTCACCCCCTTGGTAGCTTGGCACGAGCAGACAGGCTTATCTCAGAGGGAGTGTGTAAAGCATTTGTGACCACATACAGTATTCAGGTAACAACACTACAGATGGACACCACATCGGTTTTATATCAAAAATAAGTATTCTTTATATAGGCTTAACACAAGACCACAAACGAAAAAAATCCACAATACTGTACTTAAAATGATAGGTTTAGCTTAGTTCTGTTCAGTTCTTAAAATGCGACACTTTGAGTCAATGTACTTTACGATGCGTTACGCTTCCACAACAAAAGTGTTGCAGTGACGGAAATGCGGCAAAGTTCCGGTGCAAACAAATAAAGACGTGAAGATCTTCCAGATGCGGCATGCTTCTCCAATGTTGCAAGAAGTCTCGGCTCGATGCGTCAGCTGCAGTGGCGACACCCTTGTTCAGAAATGCAACGACAGCGGCTTTGGCGGCGACACTCTTCTCCTCGGTGCAAGACGCTTTCGCTTGATGCGACAATTGCAGCGGCGACAACCTTGTTCACAGATGCAACGACAGCGGCTCTGACGGCGGCATGCTTCTCCGTGGATGCGGTGCAATACATCAGCTACAGCGGCGACATCCTTGTTCAGAAATGCGACGGCGACACGCTTCTTCAGTGCGAGATGCTTCTCTCGATGCAGTGCAATGTGTCAGCTACAGCGGCGACACACCTTGTTCAGGGATGCGACGGCAGCGGCTGCGACACGCTTCTTCCTCTTGAGTCGCGCTTCCAGCTCCTTGCGACACACAGTCCCTCAGAAGGCCCAAAACAGCAGCAGGCACTTTCAGAGAACTCTTGGGGAGCTGGTGGTTGAAGTCTGTTGTCCCTGAGACTTTAGCAAGAGGCAAGCTCTGTTCCAAGCCCTTAGAGATCCTTACAAGTTGAAATAAATTACATAAAGTTCCATTCTCCTTCCTTTGGCAGGCAGGCAACCACTGCAGGCCAATCCCCCAAGCAGCACTTCAGCTTAGGGATAGTCTCTCCTCGGTTTCTTCAGGTTCCTCTCCTCAGTCAAGGTTTCTTCTTGTTTGTCCAAAAGTGATCTAAATTCTTGGGATCAGGTTCCCAATATTTATACCCCCAAATCCTTTGTCCTCTGAGGGCAGAGGGGCCTTTGCCTAGTCCAAACCAGTTCTGGAGCACTCTGTTTACAAGACTCCTTCTTTCTTGTCACAGTGCAGGGCAGAAACATCAGACGCCCCACATGAGGTGGAGCCAGCATTGTGGAGGGAAAACACAGCCCTGGAGCACTTTGTTGAAATGATTCCTTCTCTTCTTTCACTGTGCAGGGCAGAGACATCAGATGCACCACAGGGGGTGGAGACAGCACTGTGGGGGCAGGCACAGTCCTATTCAGGTCCCAAGTGCAACTCCTCCCACCCATCTAGATGCAGATCTCTCTATTCACCACTTGGCTGACTCATTCTGTCTCCTGGAATCCCCCAGCCCTGTCACTGAAAAACACCAGACAAGGAATACACAACCTAGCAGAGGCAGGCTTGGATAATTAGACAAGGAAATATCTACTTTCTAAAAGTGGTATTTTCAAACACAGAATGTTAAAACCAACTTCACTAAAAGATGCATTTTATCATTCTGAATTCAGGCATATTAAACTCGAATTTCTACCATGTTACCTGAGTCAGTTAGGATTATAAAATGTAATAATCTAACTGCCCATTCTGGCCTATGGAGAACAGGTAGCCTTGCAAAGGTGAAAAACTAAAATGGCTGTAATTCACTATTAGAACATGCCACACACGCCAGGGCATGTCCTACCTTATACTTACAATACACCCTGCCCTTGGGCCTACCATAGGGGTGTCTGACATGAAGAAAAGGGAAGGTTTAGGGACTGGCAAGTGGGTGCACTTGCCCAGTCAGCATGGCTGTACCAGACTGCACACAGGCTCTGCAATGGCAGACCTGAGACACACTTTTACAGGCTCCTTCTGTGGGTGGCACAACCAGTGCTGCAAGCCCACTAGCAGTATTTGGTTTACAAGCCCTGGGCACACTCAGTGCACTGTACTAGGGTCTGACAAGTAAACCAAACCAGCCAATCATGGAATCACTAATTCATACATCAATTTACAATAGGGAGAGCATATGCACTTTAGCACTGATCAGCAGTGGTAAAGTGCCCAGAGTCATAAAACCAACAATAACAGGTCAGACAAAATACAGGAGGAAGGCAAAAGTTCAGGGATGACCCTGCAAAAAGGGCCAAGTCCAACAGTGGCCCGGCATGATTTGATAAATCTAGAGTAAAGCAAGGCAGCGCAAATCGCTACTTTTTTTTTTTATTCTGCTGAAGGGAGGCATGCCATAGGTGGAGCATGGATGTTCCCACGCATCCACCCATACATTCTAACACATTCCCAGATTTACCAACACTGGTAGAACTGGGAATAGGTGAGAATTGTACGCTTTCCAACCTAAGGTGCATCTAGGAGAAATATCTATTTCCCCTCACTGTTTCCTCGAAGTGTGCTGCATTTTGCAGCTCACTTAGAAAGAGGAAATTGCCTTTAAGGATTGTGTCCTTCCTGCACAAAAACAATCCCGTCTACAAATGCAGGCATCCTTGCACTGTGGTGCAAGGGTGCTTGGGTTGGCGCCAACGCAGGCACAGAGCAGGCATGAAATGTATAATGTTAAATATGGCACATGCCTGCCCTCTCCCTTTCACGCAGGAAGGTGGCTTACTGCGCTGCGTGAAATATTGATAAATATGTGCCCGAATTCACATTTTATTTTGCTACAAATATACACTGGCAGAAAGAATAGAAAAACTCAGGTGCTCTATGTGTGTACCACAAAATGGTGTATTAACAAAAGACTGTTGGTTGAAAATACAATTCAATAATCCTATTACATTGTTTTATATGAGTACTGTGTATAATACATTAAAATGTACAACCAATATGTTCACTAGTACATCGACGTTTCAACCCTGATTAGTAAAGCTAGCGTCTTCACTAAGACGGAAAAAAGGTAGCATCCTACAATGAAAATGAACACGGTATATGTTATCGAATGTGAGCTGGTGTTGAAAGGAATCCCGAGTAGAATGCATTGAATCACATAGTCATACCTCATACAAAATCATCATGAGGTCTAAGGGACGGTATGAAGCATGTCCATGTGCATCTAAAAACATAATATATTGTGTAAATAATCAAACATGCCAATCTATGCCCTAAGAATGTCCTCAATATGAAATGGGTGAGAGATGGGGGGGGGATAGATGGTATGATGCATATCCATCTACAGTTAATATTTAAGGGTGTGAAATAGAGCCTACATCTCGCTACAGAAAGCTGGAAGGCAGCACATTATGCCACAAAGGTATTGAGAGCTCTTGAAATGGGTTCACAAAATCAAAAACACATATATTAAGGTCTATGATATGCTTTGCAGAATGTGTGCTACTATGGAGCCTAACAGGAGCAACTAAGATGTTGAGTTTGTAACTGACACGGGCTGGAGGTAGATCACTCTCGTTCAGAGTGAGTCTGCAGGTCAGTGTTTTTAACAAAATTCTCGTGCTGCTACTTTTTAATGTGTTTTTTATTCTTTCAACAAAACGCATCTCTTAGCATTGTGTGGTGGGACAGAGCTGTGTTTAATACTCTGAGGGCTAAGGGGACACTCGCACTACAGCATTTTACTTCGCCGGGTCAGCAGTCTAGTTGCTGTTCCCTGCGTAGCCGGATTTGGATAAAGCGAGTCATAACGCGACCGCGCAGGAACTGACTCAGGCCGGAGGCAGATCACTCGCATTCAGAGTCAGTCTGCAGGTCAGTGGGCCCGATTCACAGAACTAACTTAAGACAAAATCCTAAACTTACTACCATTTTCGTATTCACAGAAGGCACTTACTCATTTTGGTATTCACAGAAGACACATACAGCCTGATTCATGTAGCCAATAACGCTCGCAAAAGGGCCAGATTCTGAGAATCTGGCCCTTTGCGAGTGCGATTTTTGCATTTGGTATTCATGATCCCAAATGCAAAAATCGCTATTTAAGAATTAGCAAATATGCGAGGAATAGCATTTAAGGAATCTCTATTAGAGATTCCTCAAATGCTATTCATGACACATCAAGAAATTGCGATTTAGCACTTTTGGGGCCGCTATTTACCGAGAGGTCAGACCTCTCGGTAAATAGCAAAAACTCAGAGAAATGCTTTTAAAAGCATTTTTCTAAGTTGCATGTTGCACACACACATGTCCTTTGGACATGTGTGTGCGCAACACCTGTTAAAATGTGCTTTTTAGGGGTGCTACAGGGTGTCCTTTGGACACCCCTGGCACCCTTACAATCGCTATCTTATTTGCGAGTAGCAAATTGCTACTCGCAATTAAGGGATACTCCCCTTTCATTCCTATGGGCCTCTTGGCCCATAGGAATGAATGGGGAGTTTTTGCGAGTAGCAAATTGCTACTCGCAAATAAAGAACATGTAGGAATCGCTATTTAATTAGCAATTCCTACATGAATGCCGTTTTGCGTGTCCTCAATAGCGAGTCGCTATGATTCGCTATTAGGGCCACGCAAAACGGCCTGTACATGAATCAGGCTGTTACTCTTTTCGGTATTCACAGAAGTTAGGAGTCCTAACTTTAGGACTCCTAAATGCCTTCTGTGAATACGGAAAGTCTTAAAATTAGTATTTTTCTCAGTTTAGTAGTAGTAAAGTTAGGACTCCTAACTTTAGGACTCCTAAATGCCTTCTGTGAATACCGAAAGTCTTAAAATTAGGATTTTTCTCAGTTTAGTAGTAGTAAAGTTGAGAAAAGTCCTAATTTTAAGACTTTCGGTATTCACAGAAGGCATTTAAGAGTCCAAAAGTTAGAAGTCCTAACTTTACTACTACTAAATTGAGAAAAATCCTATTTTTAAGACTTTCTGTAGTCACAGAAGGCATTTAGGAGTTCTAAAGTTAAGAGTCCTAACTTTACTACTACTAAACTGAGAAAAATCCTAATTTTAAGACTTTCGGTATTCACAGAAGGCATTTAGGAGTCCTAAAGTTAGAAGTCCTAACTTTACTACTACTAAACTGAGAAAAATCCTAATTTTAAGACTTTCGGTATTCACAGAAGGCATTTAGGAGTCCTAAAGTTAGGACTCCTAACTTCTGTGAATACCGAAATGAGTAAGTGCCTTCTGTGAATACCAAAATGAGTAAGTGCCTTCTGTGAATACCAAAATGAGTAAGTGCCTTCTGTGAATACCAAAATGGTAGTAAGTTTAGGATTTTGTCTTAAGTTAGTTCTGTGAATCGGGCCCAGTGTTTTTAACGAAATTCTCGTGCTGCTACTTTTTAACCCCTTCCAAGCGGGGCTAATTCCCCCGTGGTGCTTTGGGGGGGGGGGGAGGGGCCTCACGCGGCACTCGTGACTAGCCCAGCTCGTCATGCTGCACAGTGGAGCTGTGCTCATGACGAGCTGAGCTTGTCACAACTCTGCCCACTTCTTCAGAACGCCCGCACAGGCGGGGAATTAGCCGCGCGTGGGAGGGCTGCGGCAGTTATGACGAGCTCAGCTTGTCATGAGCACAGCTCCACTGTGCCTCATGACAAGCTGAGCTCGTCATAAGCATGAAAGGGGTTAATGTTTTTTTTTTGTTCTTTTAACAAAATGCATCTCTTAGTATTGTGTGGGGGGACAGAGCTGTGTTTAATGCTCTGAGGGCTAAGGGGACACTCGCACTTCCACATTTTACTTTGTTGGGTCAGTAGTCTAGTTGCTGTTCCCGGCGTAGCTGGATTTGGATAAAAGTGCATCATGACTAAGGCAAGCCCGTCTGCTCCTGTCCGCTCCCGCATGGGCCAGATCTTCTGCCTTAACCCATATTCGCTACTCCAGCACTCAGCTTAAGCAATTAAATGGATCCCCGGGGACAACTTGTTCCCACTCTTTCCCCCCAGATAACTTTCCGCAAAAATGCCCACACTGCAAGTGTGACCTCTCTCCCAATAGCCTAGGGCACTCCTCACCTAAGGACCAGTTTAGAATTATTTTACTAAACTGCAGATCCCTGCCTAAACATACAGCAGAGACCTGGATGCTCCTTAAAGACTATGACCCTGATTTGGTGTTCCTCACAAAAACCTGGCTTAATGTCAGCTCAGAGCCCGACATTGTGCAGGGACTTCCTTCTGGTTTTGTGATGCAGAGGATAGACCTTCCAACAGGTAGAGGTGGCGGGATCGCCATTATCTATAAAGAACAGTTCACCTGTCACTTGTTGGGTAATCCTCTCGAAGACTGCGAGAATGCCCGCTTTACCATAGATTTCTCTCCACTGCTCTCATTCACAGGCATTCTTGTCTATCGCCCCTCGGAAATGATAGGGTCCTTCAATAAATCTCTGCTGGAGGCAGTGGTTAACCTTGCCAGCTTGGCGGCCAACTTTACGGTTCTTGGAGATTTTAACCTCCATTTCGATGACACGCGAGCTGTAATTGTAGGCGAGCTAGCCAGAGACCTTATGGCTCTCCAATTGTCCCCAAAAATTGGGTATGCCACTCATGTCAAAGGACATCTCCTCGACCCGGTGTTCTCTAGCTTAGTTGACCTTAAAGGGACAGATCCCATCTCCTTTCCATGGTCGAACCACCTTCTGGTGTCCCTTTCCTGGTCTCCACAGGTTATCATACCGGTCACTCAATCCACCTGGACCCATTGCCGTCCCTGGGCCAAACTCCCCCTGGAGAAATGGACTCAGGAACTGGAAAGGAACGGACCTATTTCAAACCGTGCCCAGACAAAGCCAATGAGGATTTTATCAGCTGGATAGAGGAGTCACTTAACTCTCTCATTCCAACGACTAGGATAAAAAAAGACTGTCGGGTCCCCCAACTCCCCATGGTTCTCCCCTGAACTACGCACCTTAAAACAGCGTTGTAAGGTGAAGGAAAGACAGTGGAGGAAAGACCTTTTACCTACAAAAAAATGGATTACAGAGCAGTTATGCGTGTCTATAAAACAGAATTAAAAAGAGCCCAGGCCTCCTATTACGAGGGTAGGATTCTATCAGCCGCTAACTCCCCTAAGGAAACCTTTCCCATTATTAAAAAATTACTTAAAGCCCCCGTACCACGAATAGCACCAGACATGTCTGGTCAACAGTGCGATAAATTGGCAGAATATTTTACAACGAAGCTTCGGCTTATTCTGGAATCCCTGCCGCAGAAGGAAGAGGAGGATAAGCCCAGTTCACACAGTCGGACCCCGGTCCTTTCGATCATACTCTTGATGCCCCCCCCCCCCCCCCCCCCAAACTCAGGATGCTCTGCTCACCTTGCTATCCTCGGTAAAGAGCAGGTCACCTAATGATCCGGCACCACTTCACATTTTGAGACAGGTTGCCTCAATAATAGCCCCTAGCATGACAGATCTGAATAATGCTTCACTGTCTACAGGAATAGTTCCTGCCAAGTGGAAAGGGGCCATAGTGAAAGCCCTGCTTAAGAGACCCAATCTGGACACGACAGATCTGGGCAACTTCTGCCCTATTTCCCTTCTGCCTGGAATAGGCAAGATAGCAGAGAAATATGTTAATCAAACCCTCTCCATGTTCCTTGAAACCCACAACCTGCTCCACTCCTCTCATACAGGGTTCCGACCGCGTCAGAGTACTGAAACAGCTGTTAGCGGTGGTGGAAGAAAGTAGGCCATTTCTTGCCACTCGAGGTTGTTCGCCATCATACTCCTTGATCTGAGCGCAGCGTTTGACACTGTGAACCATAGGATTTTGGCTACCCGTCTCGGGAGTATAGGAGTAATGAGCACAGTGCTTCAATGGCTGTGCTCTTTCCTGGCGGGTAGAACCTTTCAGATATTTGAGGAGAACATTGCATCCAAACCCTCTCCTCTGCTGAGCGGAGCCCTGCAGGGCTCGTCGATCAGCCCTACCCTTTTTAATGTTTATATGGCCGCCCTGGCAGCCATTGTAGCCCCCTCTGGCATCCGGATGGTTACATATGCCGACGATACGCAACTTGTGGTTGAACTAAACCAAGCTGATCAAAAGCCCAATGCCCTCTATACTTGTCTAGAGGACGTCTCAAACTGGATGGACGTGTCCCATCTCAAGCTCAATGGTGGAAAAACCAAGATTAGGATATTAGGTAACCCCCTTAACTTTAAATCCAGTACTAAGTGGCCTGCTGGCATGGGTCTACCCCCGGTCCCGAAGTCAGAAATTAAAAAACTGGGCATATGGTTGAACCAGGGCCTTAACTTTAGGACACAGGCCAAGAAAACAGCAGCCCTCTGCTATGGCCTGCTTAGAATGGCCCATAACGTTCTGCCGCGCCTTCCCTCCCAAGCAAAAAAAGTACTGGTCAAATCACTCATACTCTCTAGACTGGACTATGGGAACGCGCTATACTTGGGCGCCCCCACTACAGTAGTTTCCAAACTTCAGTCGGTCCAAAATAGCGCCGCCAGACTTTTGACTGGAACCACCAACAGACAATCGGCAAAACTGGCACTCCGTTCCCTCCACTGGCTCCCAGTGCAGGAACTTATTAATGTCAAGGCCTTATGCATGTACATATGTTGATGCAGGGAATCGGGCCCCCAATTAACTCTGCCATGATAAGCCCTCATAAAGCAAATAGAAAATTGAGGTCAGACGTTCTGTATCTTGATGAGGTCCCTAGGATCAAGAAGTCCATAAGTGGCAGTTGGCTCTTTTCTTATAATGCCGCCAAACTCTGGAACTCTCTGCCACTACATCTTCGCATGGTCCCCAGTCATCTAGCGTCCTGCAAACAACTACAGACCTCTCTGTTTTCCTAGCTCTTCTGCTGTGTCCGTTCTCAGTGCTGGGACGCTTCCGGGTAGCCATGCGCTTTACAAATGCCTTTCATTTCATTTCATTTGAAGTAAAAGAGTCCTAGGGAGATTAATTTAACAGATTCAAACACACTGTTGTCTTTTTAGAATGGAAAATCATAGGTAATACATATGAACCCTTAAGGTGGGTGCTCTAAAGGAATTGCCATTGAAATCTAATCTTGATAGAACATGGGGACTCACAATTGAAGGTACAAACCAACTGTTGTTCAAATATGAATTTACCTTGAAAAAATTAAAAGACAAGTTTGGCAAAACAGGAACAAGTTGGGTTAATTAAACACAGCAACCAGGAGAGAGGCAACAGAGTTTTATATGAAGACTGACGTTCTTGTACAACACCTAAATCTGAGCCTAGTCATGAACCATAAATTCAACTATCAGATAATAGGCACAGGTTGTTCTCAACTTTACGGAGACCCGGCATGGACCCGCGTGTATGTGTCCAAATGTCTGGCATGGGGAACATGTGATTGTTGTGCGTAGTGTGCATGCTATGTTGTGATTGGCTGAGTGTTCCTTACTACATGTGGCATCTGACTTTGTGGTATTTTGGGAACACGAGCCCCTTTGGCCACTCATGTTTTATTGGGCTCAATTTCCTTGGACCTTTGGTGGTGTAGCTGTCTACCTGTGGGATTGATCTGGGTTTTCCCTGTTTGCATGTTTGTCTACGGGCTAAGTGTGACCCAACCTGTGACCTATCAATTGTAAGCTGGAGTTTGAGTCACAGGGCTTGTCAATCACGTATCTCTGAATCGGGGTTGAGGGGGAGGTCATCTTTGGTGGATTCAACAGCAATAATACAAGTTTGTTATTTTGTGTACATATTACATGGCAGTCATTGATATCAAATTTGCCAACATTCTCATTATTTCGAGTACATTTGTCATGGCGTACATCGACATTCTATTAACCTATATTGAGATTGTTATGTGTAAATATATCATGGCGTACACTGACCATATTTTCCCCAACCTGCATCAGTAGTTATGATAGCTGGATCCATCTGACACACCGAAACCCCCTTCTCCAGGTTCCCCTATCGCAGCCACCAACCCAGGTCTTGATGAATGACCTCTGCCATGGGCACACACCTGAGTCAGATCCTGCGACTGCAGATTCCAATGAGCTAAGATAAAACATCAGGATGTTTAAATGCCCCCCCCCCCCCCAAAGAAACCACAAGCAGAGAAGCTGCCAAATCCCTTTGAGCCCCCATTCAGAGGGCTAGAGGAGGATGAGACATTGACATTAGCTCCAAGATACAGGACTGAAGAGTTAACACCAGTTACTTTGGCAACAACACTTTCCCTTCCACAGCCCTGAAATGTGCCCAAATGAATGTCTGCTCCTGGGCCGGAATCAGAATGCATTTTTTCCAATTGATCAGAAACCCATGATCCTGTAGCAACTACAAAACAATCTGAACATGAGTTTCCGCTTGCAGAAAGCAAGAACCTACCACAATCCAATCGTCCATACAAGGCTGAATTGCTATTACTCGGAGAAAAAGAAGGCCTAGCAAGAGAGCCATTGGTAAACACTCAAGGAGCCGATTTTAGTCCAAATGGAAGCACCTGAAACTGGAAGTGCCGGTCCCCTTCTGCAAATCGGAGGAACCTCTGAAAGTCCTTGAGCACTCAGACTTTTAGGTAGGTCTATAGTTGGGATGAAATCCCCTGGGGCCACCAGCAGAATCAATTGTTTAAGCGACAGCATCCTGAAATGAATGGTCTTGACCCACCCGTTGAGTTTCTTCAATTCCAGCACTAATCTGAAGGTTTCTGGACCAGAAACAGGATAGAATGCACTCCTTTCCCCTGCTCTCCAGGATGAACTGGCCTCATAGGGACGAGTATCTTAATGCAAACCAGAGACTGGAGGCCAAGAACTGAATTATATCCATAATAATAATAATAATAATAAAAGCTTCTTGTATAGCGCCTGGTTACACTAGAAACAGTGTGTCCCCGTGCTTTATGAAAATGGACTGGGCTGATTCCGGGAGAAGTGAGGTAGTAGACTGGGGGGGGGGGGAGCGGGGGCACATATCTTCGGGAACAGATAAGTTTTTAGTTTTTGGCGGAAAATCTTCTCTGATGGTTCCATTCTGAGTTCAATGGGAAGTGAGTTCCATTGTTTGCTAGCCAAGTATTTAAAAGACCTACTGCCCATACGCGCCCTGTAGATTCTGGGCACTTGAAAGAGCATACGACCTTGGGATCTTAAGAATCGTTTGGGTTGGTATTTGGTCAGTAATTTTTGGAGGTATACTGGTCCTTTTTCTTGGGCAATGCGGTGAGTCATGCACATTGTTTTGAAGACAATACGTTCGCGTATGGGTAGCCAGTGGAGGGTGGTTAAGGCACGTTTCCCGGAGGACCTTCTAGATAGGTTAAGTGCCAGTCGGGCAGCAGCGTTTTGAACACATTGTAGACGCTGAAGACCTTTTTTGCTCAAGCCCATATATAGTGAGTTACTGTAATCAAGATGGGGTGTTACCAGGGCATGGATCAAGGTTTTCCTATTGGTGGCAGGGAGGGAGTCCAGGGTTTTGCGTAGAGTCTTAAGGATTCCGTAGCATTTGCCTGCAATCCCTCTAGTGTGGTGAACTTTCTGAACGTTCTGCGCAATGTTCACTACCCAGAGATCTGAAATGGAATTCATCCAGACCTGGGAAAAGTGCATAATCCCACCACCCACAGGATAGTCAGGACCTCTGCTTAGAAGATCCGGCCTTGCTAGGAAAAGGATGAACTTCTCATTTCTTGGTTGACATATCCTCTTATTTGCTGCATAGAATTTTGACTACTTCTTACTAACCAACGCAGTCTCATTGCAGGATCCATAAGACGTCAAAGCAGAGGATATAAAAGGCCAAGTATGCTTCTTATCCTTAAAGCCCTTTTGTTTAGCTGAGCCAGCGCATGCGCTGCGAGACATTTAGTGTGTGTCTCCAGAAAATGCTACCACACGCTAGAGCTTGCGGTTACGCCTCTCCAATGCTCGCTATGCCTCTCCTTCTTCCTCTTTTCTTAAGGCTGTAACACAATGAGGCTCGAGAATACTTCTGAGGGGGGCAGGGGAAAACATGTGTGAGAGTGGTTGCACGCTCGTGTGAACCTGCCGCTAAGGGAATCCACTGTTTATCTTAAGGAGGCACGTCGTATCTGCATTCCGGATCTCCCATACCGACTGCTGCCTGCGAGGAGGTGTCCCCAGGGTACAATCAGTGGTGGAAGTGGGCAGGATCGGAAGGGCACGGCTTGCCTCTACTTTTATTTAAAAGATTCCGTTCCCCTACTTTTTCTTTTCAAAACGGTGTTCCAGGACGGCAGACAAAGCAAAGCTATTCAGAAAGACTTCTTTTTCTGTGCTGGCAGCGGACCCCCCCTCCCTCTTCCTTTTATTCCCTCTCTTTCTGTCTTGCTCCTCACTTACTGAAAACCGTGACTTGAAGAATCGGTTCACAACCTGTCTTTCCTTCTTTCATTTAATTGCTTACCTATGAAACGGATCCAAAAAAGAAAGACACTCTTACAGGAAATGCCCTTTTTCTGAAATTTTTCTATTCCAAAGTGCAGCCTCGGGATGGAGAGAAATAAAAGGTTTTAAATATGAAAAATAAATACATAACTAAATAAAGCAAGACCGAGTGGTTGCAAAGTGACCAGATTGGTTTTATTCACATCCAAACACATCAGCCTCACTTTACAGACTTTGCAGTGAAGCGCTACTTTTCTATTCTCGTCTTTCTTTGAACAGCATTGTTGTCCCCAGGTGGGGAAGTGCACCATTCCTGGATGTATTGCAATACCTGGTTGATGGTTGGATTGGAAAACAAAATGTGTACCTCTGTGTTTATGGATGTGGTCTTTTTAAACCATACTCTTTACTTTTATTATGGAAAATAGCAATGGACATTGAAACGGTTCCCTTCAGGGCCCTGTAGTCATGTCCTTAACTTTTCAGGTAAAACCACTTGCTGATTTCTGAATAGTGAGTGAGAGATCGTTAAAGTAACCATGTTGTTTCTGCATACATTTGACATGATTTACTTAATTTTGCACTCTCTATGAATGTTTGCTTTTACTTATTTTTTTTCAGGCAGCATATTACTCTTATCAAATGCATAATTTGAATTAAGTCGCATCCTGGTGTTTATAGCAGGGCACAATTGGGTTGTAGCTGATGGCAGGGTGAGTTTTTCTCAATGGGGCAGTATGGTGTTCAGTGAGGGAGAGGATGTGGCACTATGGCCAGAGCTGTCGAATTTGAAACCGGGGAGCCGTGTTCAGCCTTTATGACCAGTTCCCCAGACCACTCTCCTGAGGGAGCACATTCCCATGCTAGACCTTAGAAAGCCCCACTCGACCTTAGAAGCCCAGGTGTCTTAGCACCAGCATGTGGACCTTTGCAGTGGCAAGTGTGGGTTAACCTTGAAGGCCTGTCCACCACAATCCATACTGAAGTTCACTTCCAGCCTTGCGGGCAGGCCTACGAAGCAGCACATCCTAGAGCAGAGGTCTTCAATCTGTGGGGCGCGACCCCCAGGGGGGTCATGGAGTCCTGGGAAGGGGGTCGCAGATTCTGTCAGAGCATGCAGTTCCTTGAAACGCGTGGTTTGCCTTAACCCATAACCATACCTGCATATTTTAAAGGTTCCCGCAGTGTTGCTGTGCTTATTGTGCACACATAAAAGGGCCAGTCGAGGGCAGGCGCATCGGGCTGGTTTGAGGGTGCTCACGGCGGAGGCCTAATTCACACCGAGGGGTGAAAAACATCAAAGCCTCATTAACAAGTAAAGGTCTATTAAAGACCTGTGAAGTACTCTGGTGTGGCTATGTGTGTGTCCGTGAAGCAGTTTCAGCCGGGCTCACATACACGAGGGGGGGGCGGCTTGGGGAGGAGGTTGTAGCTCTTTGAGTTCAATAGGTGTTGCGCGCCTGGAGCTCTGGGTCTGTTCTTCACTGTGAGATGATGTCACAGCCTGTCTGTCCCCTGCCCCCAGCAGGATGGCACAGAGATGCCCTCCCATGAGGGAGGAAGAAGAGGGAAGAAGACGTAGAGAGACAATGACCCCCCCCATAAGAGGGGCACAGAAAAGGTGGATGGATGAATGATGGGTGGATGGATGGATGAAAGAGTGGATGGATGTATGGATGGATAAAAGGTTGAATGGATGAATGATGGATGGGTGTGTGAAAAGGTGGGTGGATAGATGAAAGGGTGGGTGGATGAAGGATCGATGAAAGGGTGGATGGATGAAGGATGGATGGAAAGATGAAAGGGTGGATGGATAAAGGATGGATGGATGTATGGATGGATAAAAGGTTGCATGGATGAATGATGGATGGATGTGTGAAAAGGCGGGTGGATGAATGATGGGTGGGTGGATGGATGAAAGGGGGATGGATGTATGGATGGAAGGAAGGAAGAAAGGGTGAAGGATGGATGTATGGATGGATACAAGGTTGCATGGATGAAGGATGGATGTATGAAAAGGCGGGTGGATGAATGGTGGGTGGGTGGATGGATGAAAGGGGGATGGATTGAAGGATGGATGTATGGATGGAAGGAAGGAAGGAAGAAAGGGTGAAGGATGGATGTATGGATGGATACAAGGTTGCATGGATGAAGGATGGATGGATGTGTGAAAAGGTGGGTGGATGAATGATGGGTGGGTGGGTGGATGGATGAAAGGGGGATGGATTGAAGGATGGATGTATGTATGGATGAAAGTGGGGATGGATGGATGAAGGATGGATAAAAGGTTGCATGGATAAATTATGGATGGATGGATGTGTGAAAAGGTGGGTGGATGAATGATGGGTGGATGTATGGATGAAAGGGTGGATGGATGAAGGATGGATGTATGAATAAAAGGGTGGAAGGATGTATGGATGGAAGGATGAAAGGGTGGATGGCGCGACCCCCAGGGGGGTCATGTAGTCCTGGGAAAGGGGTCGCAGATTTCCCACCTTCACTTGTCCCTGCAAAAAGACAGCCCTCCTGCCCTGGGAAGGCTAATTTAGATCATTATCAGCTGCTCTACTTGCCTGAATGAAAGGCAAATGTGCCTTATTAGTTAATCTGTAAGTGTTTTTGGTTGCTTGGGAGCAGTCTGGCTCTTTGGGATGACAAAGATTTGTTCGGCTCGGTGACGGTCATCCAGCTGCATCGGTGAGACCAGGGCTGAGGTGAGGAGGGAAGAAGGTGCTCTTTGCTGTGCTGACAGATCACGGTGCAGGTGATCGTGCTAGTTGTAGGGAGCTGGTGTTGGTCGGTCCAGACTGCGGTGTGGGACGGGACGGTGTGTCGAAGACTTGCGAGCAGTGCCCCCAAGCCAGGGTGCGGTCATGGTTTGTGAAGTCAGCGATGGCGTCGGTGAGACCAGGGCGGCAAAGTGCAGCGAAGTGGTGCAGAGTGCGGTGGCCACAGGTAACTTGCAAGCAGCAGCTATTCGGCGGTCGTTGTCGTCAGTGAGACCAGGGTTGCAGTGCGAGATGCGGCAGTGCCCTCTGCGGTGCCTTCGGGACATGGAGCCAACAACAGAGTCGGCGACAAGTCGGTTGCTTTCCCCCCTCCGTGGCACCTGAATCCACGGTTCCAGAGGCGGCACCAAGAGGTAGGTGAAGTCTTTGCGGTCCCTTTGACTTCAGATCAGGAAGCAAGCTCTACTTCAAGCCCTTGGAGATACTCAGCAACAAGTAAAGAAAGTTTAGTCCAGTCCCTTCACTGCCCAAGGCAGAAGCAGCAACTGCAGGCCAACCGAATAAAGCAACAGCAAATGGGCAGTACCTGCTCTTCTTCTTGGCAAGTTCCTGGATTCCTGCGAGTTCTACAGTTCTGGGCCCCAAAATTTATACTCCGTTTCTCTTTGTGCTTTTGGGCAGAGAGTGCCTGTGCCAAGCCCAAAGCAGTTCCATCCTCTATGGCCCAGCTTCCTGGCAGGAGGTGGTGACAGCATTCAGCTGCCAGGAAATCTCCTCCCACTACAATAAATACAGACCAGGTCTATTCAGCACAGCCCTGACTCATCCAGGAAAGGCTGGACACACCTTGACCGACCCCACCCCCGTGGCTGCCTGATGAAAATGCACCCCCCCCCAGCCCCTGTCACTCCAAAGACAGACAGTCAATCCACAAACCCAGCAGAGAGACACAGGATGGCTAAGCAACATAATACCTACTTTCTAAAAGTGCTATTTCCAAACACAGAACATAAAAAACATCTTTACTAAAAGATTCATTTTTATATTCGGAGTTCAGGCATACTAAAACCCATTTCTCCATCTTGTCCCAATGGGAAGATTTGCTTTTAAGATGTTATAAGTATACTCCCATTCTATCCTATGGGACATATAGCCTTTCCATAGTGAAAAATGAAACACACTGTAATTCACTGCCAGGACATGTCACACACACCAGTACATGTCCTACCTTTAATATACATGGCACCCTCCCCACATGGGTACCTTGGGCCTAACTTAGGGGTGACTTCAGTGGTCGAAGTGGGGAAAAAAAAGTAGGGGAACTGTGGGCGGAGAATCAGAGGGCGGGCATAAACTGAAGATTGGATCAGTGGGCGGAGTCGGAGGTGTGGCTAGAAATAGCAAAACATATCAATTTTTAGTATGTTTGACATTTCACTGACCAGTTACAGCTTATAATGTTATTTAATTCAAACAATGGATAAACATGTTTATTTGAGGTTTATTATATACGTTATTTACATTTAATACATTTACAATCTGGGACTCGTTTCCAATCACAGAATGTTCCAAATACGCTTATAATTGGAATCATAAGCCATTTGTGTCCGAGCCATGCAGTTTCTTTCATCTGCACTTCTCCTCCCTTTTTCGAACCATTTCTGAACATAAAATTCAGGTTTAAATTCTATGACAGGAAGCCCCACAATTTTTCTGAACATTATATAAGACAAACAATTTATTGATATTCCGTTCTGCAGTGGTTTGAGCACCTCATTCATTACACTAAAGCCCCGTTCACATTCAGCAGTGGAGGTACTAAAGGTGTCTATAATGTGCACTAATGGTTTCAGGCTTCCAGGGATGCAATTTTTATTTTCTTTGTACTCTCTGAAACCAAGGATGTACTGCCTAGTATCAAATACATGCAACCTGCTACAAAGGTTTTGTAATTCTCCCTCACCATATAAGTTGTCTACTGGATCTGGCTAATAAACTGGTTGTAGGAGTTTCATTCTATGTACCAACTCTTTTTTTTCCATTTCGTCAATGTTTGTGGTTGTGCATGTAGAAACATTTGATGCATTAGTCATTGTCATCCTTTTTCACAGGTTATTTGCTAAGCTTCTAAAGAACTGTGCCCTATTGATGCTAACACAGCCTTTGTTCTGTTGCAGTCCTACACAAGTAAACTACATCCGTTCAGCAGCATTTAATGCAGTTGTAGCAAAGGGCCCAGGTGAATCAGCCATTGATTCAAGCACTAAAACCTGCATCTGTATTGAACGATCCGCCTCATATATGATCATATCATGCCGCAGCAGCATTCTAGATAGGTCCCCCAGCTGCAACTTTGCATTGTGCATGTACCACATTGCAAGGTGCAAGAGGCATGATGCAAGGCCCTTGTAAACATTTCCCTTACTCTGGTGTGCATGCAAATCCAGCATTGCCAATCCGTGGTGAGTTGCATTAGTGCTGCTGGAACAAGGCAAATGGAGGCACCAGTGGGTGAGGCGGACTGGCCTCAAGGGTCCTGTGACCTCAGTGGCAAAGTCACTGCTGCTCTAGGGTGTGCTGCTTTGTAGGCCTGCCCCAAGACTGGAGATGACCTTCAGCATGGATTGTGGTGGACAAGGCTTCAAGGTTAACCAACACTTGCCACCGGTAAGGTCCACCTGCTGGTACTAAGAGACCAGGGCTTCTAAGGTCTAGTGGGTCTTCTAATGTGTAGCAGGGGTATGTGCTCCCTCAGGAGAGTGGTCTGATGGACTAGTCATGAAGGTTGAATCAGGTTTCCCAGTTCCAAATTCTGTAGCTCTGGCATAGTGCCACATCCTCTCCCCCGAACACCCTTCAGCTCCACCGAGTGAAACTCGCACTGTCTTCAGCTACAACCCAATTCTGCTCCAAAATAAACACCTGGATGTGACTCAATTCAAATTATGCACTGCCTATAAAAAGTAACAACATTCTGGAAAAGGCAAACACTCATAGGAAATGCAGGATTATGTAAAGCATGAGAAATATAAGCAGGAATGACATGTTACCTTAACACTTTTACTCTCATTGGTCAGAAATCAATGAGTATTTTTTTGTCTCAAACATTGAGGACATGAATACAGGGCTCCTCCTGTACACGTGTTAAGCAGGGCTCAGAAGAGAAACGGCCCCTTCAAGAGAATTTGATCTGACTCACAGAAACCCACATATTCATGTCAGCCAAATAGCTGCTCAAACATAGTATAGTACATATGTATTCAAGTGTCCTACAAAGGATACCTTTTGAATTGCCCTGCTTGGCCAACTCTTCTACTCACAAAAAACGAGAGCGATATTGACAGTAAAACGCAAAATTATATTTTCATTCAGGAAGTGAAAAAAAAGCAGTAACCCACTGAGCTATTAACATAACATATTGCTCTTTGATATGCATGGTACACGTTCTTCGCAGCAGGCGTATTAACCCTGTGCGCTACATTAGATAAGTCAAAACTAAAAACTGCCAACAAACAAAACTCCAATCTCTCTCCAGCAGGAAGATAAACAATCTTAAGACTTTTATTGTTGCAGAAAAATGACTCTGCAGTGATTTGTGTGTTTTTAAAAGTGAGTCATTGTAGGAGAGTAGGGTCTGCAATCCTATGATCACCCAGATTTTTGCTTTTTGCTGCACTGGTTTACGACTTTCCCTGGCTGTGGGCCTGCTAATCAGACCCACAGCCTAGCTGTTCTCTCTATCCAAATTGTACTTAGGTACTGAATTGGCACTGGGCCCTCTCCAAGTCCCTGTACCCAGGGCTGAGGTGCACCCAGAAGTCTCCCAGGGGCTGAAGCATGTATTATGCCACCCCTGGATTGACTAACTAAAACTGACACAACTGGCTGCACGACAGCTGGGGCAAGGTGGTGTACTCACCCTTTGCTTTAGATATAGTATACCTATATCTAACCCTAAAAATGGACACACAGATCTCCTATCAGTCACTCCTATAGCAGGCCTTAACAATCCTGAAGGCAGAGTGCTTGGAATCGTGTGAGATGGTGCTCTAGCATGAGCTGAGCCTGTCTGCGGCTTTCGGGATCCATCCCTTAGCCGTTTCCATGATATCGCATACCATATACTCTTAAGTGCATTATAATCCTCGCGGTTATGTGCCAACTCTGGTATCGCCTTATCAAAACATGTCGAGTAAGGTGTCATACGAATTGGAATACTAACCCCTCGCCAATTCTGGCGACGGGGTTAGCATTCCACCCTTCTAGAGGGACACGACATGCCTGTAACCTATAACCCGGTTAAAAGTCAGACAGAGCCTTAGCATCCACAAAATGGATGCTGCCACCGAGACACAAGTCTGCCCTCCTGCTGCTGGGAGTCCTCCCAGAGCAGGAGATAAGGACAAAGGGTTTCCTGCCAGGGGCGGTGCCAGCACCGTCCCAGACAGGGTTTTGTGTATTGTAGGTAGGCAGGGCTTTAGAGGAAGGTGACTGCACGTGGCACCCCGGTGCTCACTGTGCATAGGCTGGCTGGAACCAGTTCCAGGGTCACTCCAGACCCTGTGCTGGGGAAAAGCCCGCCAAGGAAGTGGGTGTAACCACCCCCCTCCTAGTCCCACCCCTAGGGCAGGACTTAGTCGCGTGCCAGCCCCCTTTTACAGGATAAAGGTAGGAACTGGCCCCCTTCCAAATCAGATCATCTTTGAATCCTGAAACTACTTTCCACGAAAGGAACTCAAGACTTCTTCCTAAGACTTCTCCCTTGTGACTAAGGAGTAGTCACCCTGCACCCGCAGGCACCATCTAAGAACACTGCGGTCTGCTGCAAGTCCTTCCTCCGGAATCCGACTGCCCAGCTCGACGAGAACCGGCTTCCCTGGCACCTCTGACCTCTACCTGCATCATCAGTCACGCTGAGATTCGTGGGTGTGACGAGACCTCGAGGGACCGGCCATCTTCAAGACTGCACGACTTCTTTCCAGCAAGCCCGCCGAGTGAACTCCTGGTGAGTGCTTTGGGGTCCGAGAAGCCCCCACCCTGAGCAGCTCCAGCACCGAAGAGCAGCCCCCCAGCATCTCCACGATCTGCGTGGGGCCCTTCTGCTTTTTGCTGCTCACCGCGTTGTTTGGCTACTAGCCCGCTGGCTTGTGGCCTTCCTGACGACGCCCGACGACATTTCTGCTGCTGGTCTGGTTGCTCCAGACTGGCCCTTGTTCCCTTACAGAAGAGGAGCACCCCGGACCCTCCTGGTCCACTCAAGACGCCATTTTGAGTCCACCGCGTGGGCTTGAATTAGCCAAGGCTTGTTGCCCAATCCTGGGTAACTTCGACGCCAACGACTTCATCCTTCGTGGGACAGCTCGCACCTCCATCCTGGTCGCCGACAACGCCTCCTGGTCCGAGAGACTGCAGAGCCCAGCAGCGCCCACTCACCTGACTGCGGTGACTTCGCCCGGTGCCATCCTGGTGCCCACTTAATCACTGGCTAGTGATTCAAGAACTTGGTCCCCTCTGCTTTCAGGTTTCTTCTTCCTTGATCCAGGCTTGGATCCATCGAACTTTTCTTCACTGGTCGCCTGCCAGCAACTTCTTCCTTCCAGGCTCCTGGTCCGGCAACGAGATCCCCGACGTCTTTTCAGACCTATGCAGCTGCAGCCCCTGGGCTAGGTAACTTCGGCACTCCGGTGTCCCAGCATAGCCTCACTATCCAAGGGTCAGGATCCACTGTCGTTTTCTCCCTACCAGGTCGGGTTCGCCCGTGAACACTAACTTTGTGAATTCTAGCTTCCATAGACTTTGTCCCGCATCCCGCGTGAGAGTGCACACTCTGCACCCGAGTCCCCTGGGCCTCCTAGTAGTAATCTAACGATTCCCTAGTCCAGTCCTAGCGATTCCAAAGCCTATTAGAACTGTTACTTACCTGCTAGTAATTCGCATTCCACTTTTAGTGTATATGGTTTTTCGTGCCCCTCGGGCATTTGTGTAACGTGCTAACTTAAAAGTATTTTCGTAAGAGTTTTGTTGTGTGCTTAGCTCCCTGTCTCATAAAGAGCCAGGGTAGTCTTGTTATAAATAAATACACTGTTTATTTTCATAACAACTTGTGTGGTGTCCTTTCACTGGGTGTTCAAGGGGTAATGTGATGGTAAAACAGCTGGCTTAACACGCCCTCTAGAGTCTTAGCCTTAGACTGCTCGTATCCATGCTACTAGGATAGCTGGTCTATAAGGTTGACTTACAACCAATCATCAATAAGGGTTGTTTGGACTGATATATAGTGATCACTAGAATAGTGAGCACTGCACATCAGGCCAACTTCTCACATTGGTGAGCAGCGGTTGGGATTTGAGCTTGCTGTTGTTTTACCACACATGCCCTAAGAATATCTTGTGAAAGATCACATAAGTACTAAAGGTACATATAACTTAGCTTAGAATACTCTGAGTTCTACTGAACCAGCTGTTGTAGCTCCTTGGGCCTAGCACACCCTAAGCTACAACTCTAGCAAGGGATCAGTAGGCAAGCATATAGTGTAGGTAAGTGCACCACTTACACCTCACTAGAAAAGCATGTCGACTCAGGAGGACTCTACTGAGACTCCCCTGGTCAGTGTTGACCCTCCACAGGTCACTTCAAGATATGCAGCTCTCAGCTTTCATGAGATGAGACAGATCTGTGTCTCCAGAAAACTGAAGCAGGGGTCTAACCCCACCACTTCCTTTCTGATAGGTCTCTTAGAGACATATGATGCCAGAAAGCTTTCTCAGTTACATGAGAACATGCCAGCCTTAGAGGGAACCTCTGGGGATCCAGATCTCCACAACACTGATTCAGCAGTTGAGGAGGAGGATCAGGAGGTACTCTCTGGGGATGAGGTAGACAAGGGTCTTGAGGTAGTCAGAAGGCTAACTAGGACCAACTTAGACTTACTTGGGCTAGGATCTGGGGGCCCCCCAGTACTAACCCGAAGTGGGCCTAACCTTGGAGTTAGGAGAGATAGATCTCTTTCTAGGGACTCCAATAGGTCTCTGCACTCTAATGCCTCTTCTCAGGGGAGAAGGAATCCTCCACAGAGGAGATTTACTTCCCCTCAGAGAAAGGAGCATGAAGCTAGGATGAGACAAGCTGAACTGAGGATTGAAAGGGAAGAAATTGCCCTGGCCAAAGAGAAGCTTGCCCTGGCAAGAGAGCAGCAGATGAGTGGGCTAGCTCCCACTGGTGGCAGCAATCTCCCAAGAGATAGAGAGAAGGGTTTAGATACTAAACACCTGACTAAAATAGTGCCCCCCTTTAAGCAAGGGGATGACATCCAGAAATGGATGGCTGCTCTGGAGAGGGCCTGCACTGTGCAGGGCATTCCCCAGAGTCAGTGGGCAGCTATACTGTGGCTCTCCTTTGATGGTAAAGGTAGAGATAAGCTCCTCACTACAAGAGTGGAGGATGCTAACAATTACCAGGTCCTGAAGAATACACTGGTTGATGGGTTTGGTTTAACCACTGAGCAGTACAGGTTGCTGTTCAGAGACACCCAGAAAACTCAGTCTCAGGACTGGTCTGATTTTGTGGATTGTGCCACTAAGGCTTTGGAGGGCTGGTTGCTGGGTAGCAAGGTTACAGATTACACAGGATTGTATAATCTAATGATGAGAGAACAAATTTTGAACAATTGTCAGAACCAGTTGCTGCACCAGCACCTTGTTGATTCAGATCTGACCTCTCCCCAAGAATTGGGAAAGAAGGCAGACAAATGGGTCAGGACAAGGATCAAGCAGAACCAGAACCAGAACCAGGGTGGTCAGAAGAAAGCAGACCAGAAGGGTAATGTTAAGAATGAGCAAAATGACCAGAAGTCTTCACCAGGTCCCCAACAAACCAAAGAGGGTGGGGGTCAGGCTTCCCAGAAGAAGAAGACTCAAGAAGGCCAGTCAAAAAGGTGGTGCCAGTACTGCAAAAGTAAATCTCACTGGTTTAGTGAGTGCACCAAAAGAGGAGGACAAACTCCTGCCACTACAGCTCCTAAAGCAACTGCACCCCCTAGTACAGTCAGTAGTGGTAGTGTACCTCCCAAGGCATTAGTTGGGTTAACCTTGGGTACTGAGGGGTCTGACAACTTAGTTGGCACACTCACTCAGGCTGTCCTTGTCTGTACAGGGGATATGGATATGTCCCCTGAGATAAGTCCCAATACTTTGGGCAAATACCGGCAGACACCTTTGATTAATGGCAAGATGGCTCAGGCCTATAGGGACACTTGTGCCAGTGTCACCATGGTGACACCTAACTTTGTGGACCCTGGACAGATCATGCCAGGTACTGATTTCCTGGTGACCAATGCCAGCAATGTCACTACTAGTCATAGTGTGGCAATTGTGGCTTTCTCCTGGGGTGGAGTGAAGGGACAAAAGAAAGTTGTAGTCAGTTCAGACCTCCCAGTTGATTGTTTGTTGGGCAATGATTTGGAGTCATCACAATGGTCAGAAGTGGAGCAGAGGACTCACATGGAGATGTTAGGCTTGCCAGCACATGTGCTTGCTGTGACTAGGTCACAGGCCAGAAGATGCCCCACTGAACAGGTGCTGGATCCTGAAATTATGGACCAGACACCTTCCAAGAAGAAGAGCAGTAAGGGTAAGGCTTTGCCTTCCCCCTTGCCCCAGGTTGAGGATCAAGTCTCTGAGGAGGCTGATCTAGAAGAGCTGAGGGAAACTGAGCCTAAAGAGCTTGAACTTGATCAAGTTGAGTTTCTGGGCTCAGGGGGACCCTCCAGAGCAGACCTGGGGAAGGAACAGTTGAGCTGCCCTTCCCTTGAACCCCTCAGACAGCAGGCTGCTGCTGAGGCTGCAGGGAATGCCACAGGTGCCCACAGGGTATACTGGGAAGATGGACTCCTGTACTCTGAGTCAAGAGACCCCAAGCCTGGTGCAACCAGGAGGCTGGTCATCCCCTTGTCTCTGAGAGGTTTCCTTCTCACCTTGGCCCATGAGATTCCCCTTGCAGGTCATTTAGGTCAGACAAAGACTTGGGACAGGCTTGTCTCACACTTTCACTGGCCCCATATGAATGAGAATACCAAGGAGTTTTGTCGCTCATGTGTCACTTGCCAAGCCAGTGGTAAGTCAGGTGGCACAACAAAGGCCCCCCTCATACCACTACCTGTGGTGGGGGTTCCCTTTGAAAGAGTGGGGATTGACATTGTTGGTCCAATGGAACCCCAGACAGCATCAGGACACAAGTTTATACTGGTGGTGGTGGACCATGCCACCAGGTATCCTGAGGCTATTCCCCTTAGGACCACTACAGCCCCTGTAGTGGCAAGAGCCCTAGTTGGAGTGTTCTCCAGAGTGGGTTTCCCTAAGGAGGTCGTTTCTGACAGAGGTACAAACTTCATGTCAGGATATCTGACTGCCATGTGGAAAGAGTGTGGTGTGAACTACAAGTTCACCACACCCTATCATCCACAATGCAATGGGCTTGTTGAGAGATTCAACAGGACCCTGAAAGGGATGATTCATGGACTGCCTGAACCTCTTAGGAGAAGATGGGATGTCCTGATCCCCTGCCTCTTGTTTGCTTACAGAGAGGTCCCACAGAAGGGGGTTGGCTACAGCCCTTTTGAGCTTCTGTATGGGCATCCTGTAAGGGGACCCCTGTGTTTGGTGAAGGAAGGATGGGAGAGGCCTCTCAAAAAGCCTGCAACCAACATAGTGGACTATGTACTTGGTCTCCGCTCCAGGATGGCTGAGTATATGGAAAAGGCATCTAAAAACCTTGAGGCCAGCCAGGAACTTCAAAAAGCTTGGCATGACCAAAAGGCTGTACTGACTGTGTACCAGCCAGGACAGAAGGTGTGGGTGCTGGAGCCAGTGGCCCCAGCAGCTCTGAAAGACAAATGGTCTGGGCCCCACACCATCATTGAGCAAAAGGGAGAGGTTACCTACTTGGTGGACCTTGGAACTCCCAGGAGCCCTCTCAGAGTGCTCCATGTTAACAGGCTCAAGGCATATGTTGACCGGAAGGACATGAGCTTGCTCATGGCCACAGATGAGGGACAGGAGGAAGAGAGTGACCCTCTCCCAGACCTGCTCACTCAGAATCCTGATGATGGGTCAGTTGATGGTGTTGTCTTTTGTGGCAGCCTCACTGAACATCAGCAACAGGATTGCAGGCAAGTTCTGCAATCCTTTCGACATATGTTCTCTCTGACACCCAGCCAAACTGATTGGTGTACCCATGATGTTGACACTGGAGACAGTCTGCCTGTCAAGAGTAAAATCTACAGACAGCCTGATCATGTTAGAGACTGCATCAAAACTGAAGTGCAGAAAATGTTGGAACTGGGAGTCATTGAGCCCTCAGATAGCCCTTGGGCTAGCCCAGTAGTTCTAGGGCCAAAGCCTCACACCCAGGGTGGTAAGAGAGAGATGAGGTTTTGCGTAGACTACAGAGGCCTCAATGCAGTCACTAAGACTGATGCCCACCCAATACCAAGAGCAGATGAGCTTATAGATAGATTGGCTTCTGCCAACTTCTTAAGCACATTTGATTTGACAGCTGGGTATTGGCAAATCAGGTTAGCTGAGGAAGCCAAACCTAAGACAGCATTTTCTACCCCTGGAGGGCATTATCAATTTGTGGTAATGCCCTTTGGACTGAAAAATGCACCTGCCACCTTCCAAAGGTTGGTGAATCAAGTCCTCACTGGGCTGGATGACTTCTGTGCAGCTTATCTTGACGATATTGCTGTCTTTAGCTCCACCTGGGAGGATCACCTGGTCCACCTGAGGAAAGTGTTAGAGGCCCTGCAAAAGGCAGGCCTCACTATCAAGGCCACAAAGTGCCAGATAGGGCAGTCACAGGTTGTATACCTGGGCCACCTTGTAGGTGGAGGCCAGGTTCAGCCACTGGAGAGTAAGATACAGGCCATCAAGGACTGGACTCCTCCAATCACCCAGACTCAGGTTCGAGCTTTCTTGGGCCTGACTGGGTACTATAGGAAGTTTGTCAGAAATTATGGGTCCATAGTGACCCCCCTTAATGACCTGACAAGCAAGAAGATGCCAAAGAAAGTTCAGTGGACAGCAAGCTGTCAGAAAGCATTCAATGACCTAAAGCAGGCCATGTGCACAGCACCTATCCTCAAGAGTCCAGATTACTCCAAGCCATTCATTGTCCAAACAGATGCTTCTGAGTTGGGTGTGGGAGCTGTTCTGTCTCAACTGAATTTTGATGGTAATGATCAGCCTATTGCTTTCATTAGTAGAAGGTTGACACCCAGAGAGAAAAATTGGTCAGCTATTGAGAGGGAGGCCTTTGCTGTGGTCTGGGCCCTGAAGAAGCTGAGGGCCTACTTGTTTGGCACTCACTTCACCATTCAGACAGACCATAAGCCCCTCTTGTGGCTAAATCAGATGAAGGGTGAAAACCCCAAACTGCTTAGGTGGTCCATTTCCCTACAGGGGATGGATTTTACAGTGGAGCATAGACCTGGGACTGATCACAGCAATGCTGATGGGCTCTCCAGGTATTTCCACTTAGAGCAAGAAGACTCACCTGGTCAAGGTTAGCTTATTGTCCCAAAGTTTGGGGGGGGTCATGTAGGAGAGTAGGGTCTGCAATCCTATGATCACCCAGATTTTTGCTTTTTGCTGCACTGGTTTACGACTTTCCCTGGCTGTGGGCCTGCTAATCAGACCCACAGCCTAGCTGTTCTCTCTATCCAAATTGTACTTAGGTACTGAATTGGCACTGGGCCCTCTCCAAGTCCCTGTACCCAGGGCTGAGGTGCACCCAGAAGTCTCCCAGGGGCTGAAGCATGTATTATGCCACCCCTGGATTGACTAACTAAAACTGACACAACTGGCTGCACGACAGCTGGGGCAAGGTGGTGTACTCACCCTTTGCTTTAGATATAGTATACCTATATCTAACCCTAAAAATGGACACACAGATCTCCTATCAGTCACTCCTATAGCAGGCCTTAACAATCCTGAAGGCAGAGTGCTTGGAATCGTGTGAGATGGTGCTCTAGCATGAGCTGAGCCTGTCTGCGGCTTTCGGGATCCATCCCTTAGCCGTTTCCATGATATCGCATACCATATACTCTTAAGTGCATTATAATCCTCGCGGTTATGTGCCAACTCTGGTATCGCCTTATCAAAACATGTCGAGTAAGGTGTCATACGAATTGGAATACTAACCCCTCGCCAATTCTGGCGACGGGGTTAGCATTCCACCCTTCTAGAGGGACACGACATGCCTGTAACCTATAACCCGGTTAAAAGTCAGACAGAGCCTTAGCATCCACAAAATGGATGCTGCCACCGAGACACAAGTCTGCCCTCCTGCTGCTGGGAGTCCTCCCAGAGCAGGAGATAAGGACAAAGGGTTTCCTGCCAGGGGCGGTGCCAGCACCGTCCCAGACAGGGTTTTGTGTATTGTAGGTAGGCAGGGCTTTAGAGGAAGGTGACTGCACGTGGCACCCCGGTGCTCACTGTGCATAGGCTGGCTGGAACCAGTTCCAGGGTCACTCCAGACCCTGTGCTGGGGAAAAGCCCGCCAAGGAAGTGGGTGTAACCACCCCCCTCCTAGTCCCACCCCAAGGGCAGGACTTAGTCGCGTGCCAGCCCCCTTTTACAGGATAAAGGTAGGAACTGGCCCCCTTCCAAATCAGATCATCTTTGAATCCTGAAACTACTTTCCACGAAAGGAACTCAAGACTTCTTCCTAAGATTTCTCCCTTGTGACTAAGGAGTAGTCACCCTGCACCCGCAGGCACCATCTAAGAACACTGCGGTGCAAGTCCTTCCTCCGGAATCCGACTGCCCAGCTCGACGAGAACCGGCTTCCCTGGCACCTCTGACCTCTACCTGCATCATCAGTCACGCTGAGATTCGTGGGTGTGACGAGACCTCGAGGGACCGGCCATCTTCAAGACTGCACGACTTCTTTCCAGCAAGCCCGCCGAGTGAACTCCTGGTGAGTGCTTTGGGGTCCGAGAAGCCCCCACCCTGAGCAGCTCCAGCACCGAAGAGCAGCCCCCCAGCATCTCCACGATCTGCGTGGGGCCCTTCTGCTTTTTGCTGCTCACCGCGTTGTTTGGCTACTAGCCCGCTGGCTTGTGGCCTTCCTGACGACGCCCGACGACATTTCTGCTGCTGGTCTGGTTGCTCCAGACTGGCCCTTGTTCCCTTACAGAAGAGGAGCACCCCGGACCCTCCTGGTCCACTCAAGACGCCATTTTGAGTCCTCCGCGTGGGCTTGAATTAGCCAAGGCTTGTTGCCCAATCCTGGGTAACTTCGACGCCAACGACTTCATCCTTCGTGGGACAGCTCGCACCTCCATCCTGGTCGCCGACAACGCCTCCTGGTCCGAGAGACTGCAGAGCCCAGCAGCGCCCACTCACCTGACTGCGGTGACTTCGCCCGGTGCCATCCTGGTGCCCACTTAATCACTGGCTAGTGATTCAAGAACTTGGTCCCCTCTGCTTTCAGGTTTCTTCTTCCTTGATCCAGGCTTGGATCCATCGAACTTTTCTTCACTGGTCGCCTGCCAGCAACTTCTTCCTTCCAGGCTCCTGGTCCGGCAACGAGATCCCCGACGTCTTTTCAGACCTATGCAGCTGCAGCCCCTGGGCTAGGTAACTTCGGCAGTCCGGTGTCCCAGCATAGCCTCACTATCCAAGGGTCAGGATCCACTGTCGTTTTCTCCCTACCAGGTCGGGTTCGCCCGTGAACACTAACTTTGTGAATTCTAGCTTCCATAGACTTTGTCCTGCATCCCGCGTGAGAGTGCACACTCTGCACCCGAGTCCCCTGGGCCTCCTAGTAGTAATCTAACGATTCCCTAGTCCAGTCCTAGCGATTCCAAAGCCTATTAGAACTGTTACTTACCTGCTAGTAATTCGCATTCCACTTTTAGTGTATATGGTTTTTCGTGCCCCTCGGGCATTTGTGTAACGTGCTAACTTAAAAGTATTTTCGTAAGAGTTTTGTTGTGTGCTTAGCTCCCTGTCTCATAAAGAGCCAGGGTAGTCTTGTTATAAATAAATACACTGTTTATTTTCATAACAACTTGTGTGGTGTCCTTTCACTGGGTGTTCAAGGGGTAATGTGATGGTAAAACAGCTGGCTTAACACGCCCTCTAGAGTCTTAGCCTTAGACTGCTCGTATCCATGCTACTAGGATAGCTGGTCTATAAGGTTGACTTACAACCAATCATCAATAAGGGTTGTTTGGACTGATATATAGTGATCACTAGAATAGTGAGCACTGCACATCAGGCCAACTTCTCACAGTCATTATGTTCGACTAATGGCCCGCAGATCTCCACGGTGAGTGTTTAACTCGTGGAACAAACCTTCTGAATATCCGCACTTGCAACCTCCTGCTTAAATTAAGCACTGGCTTCAGGCTTCATCATGAACTGAGCAGGGACAGCACAGTCACTTTACTGGCTGTCTTGAGCGCAGAGGCTCAGGTGCGAAACTCTATGGACCAGGCCTCATGAGCAGAGCTGTTAAGGAGGGGCTGGGGACCTCTGGGCAGGCATGGAGAACAACTTCCAGGAGAGGCTGAAGGGGCAGGTTCAGCTGGGGGTCTCTTGTACAGCAGCCCCCCTCCTCCTATTTTTCAGTTCTGGCTGGGTGGAGAGCTGATTTACAGCAAGCCACTCAGGCCTCAGTGAAGCCCTTTTCTTTAGATCTCACATGGCATTGCAGCGCAAAGCTCTGTCGCTAGGTGTGAGATTTTGTAGGAGAGTAGATTTGAGATGGGGACTTAAAGGCCCGTCCCTCATTTTCATTGGCTGGCATCGGTGGCCTGCCATTGGAAATGAGGAGTTTTTGTTGACGACCTTTGGCCTCCGATCTGGACTGTGTCGCCTGCTTTGCTGTTGTTGCAAAGCACTTTCTTATCTTTATGGGGCCATGTGTTTCAAAATAGAAACACATGGCCCCATAATGAGAAGAGATCAATGCTTGTTTTCTTAACCATGGTGGTCTGGAGTAATCAGCTGGAAGGTGATGATAGGTCGTTCCTTGGGAAGATAAGAGGCTGTGCGTTGTAACTAACTTGTAACACTGAACAAAACTGTTGAATATTAAAGTAACCACGAAGCAGGTTGTCGTTTTACAGTGCGTGCATTCCCACAGTGATGCATGATGCCGAGGTTGCTTTAGATGACTCGTATGTTGTAGTTTAGGAGTCCCCTCGCGTTTAGCAAAACCCCCCTTATGACCTACGCAGACTAACACGAAACCCTAATGTATTTCTGCACAGAACCTTACATGCACTTTGCGTGCAGAACACCAGCATTTGTCACCCATATACACAGCTGAACGGAGGCGCAGGCACATACAGTCCAACCCGGAGTGTCTCATATGAAGAGATTTCACGTATATGTACAGTACCAGATAAAACTCAAGGGGTATTCGAGAGATGATTTTAAGATGGGCAGAAGGCTGTATGGATGAATAGATGTAGGTTTCATGTACACTTTATGCACATGAAATAGAATTCGAAGTAGAGAACAGAGCAAAATGCTGGCACCCATACAGTCATTGGCCTCTCCTTGGTACATCCTTTCACAACTAGTAGTCAAAGGCCATAAAGTGGAGGGAAATGTTTTTAGAACTGGGGGGGAAAAACAGTCACCATCCAAAGATTGGGACAAGGGAGACTTGGGGTAATGCAGATTTTCATTCCTGTATTTGGACTCTGGTACATTTAATACTCAACTAAGCCCATTTGCATTCAAGGCGGAGAATGAGTAGAATATCAATGCCCATTCTGTTCTTGGCCTCTTATAGTAGAAATCCCTTGCACAGCGTGATAGAAGGCTTTACTGCAAGCTGAAATTTCAGGGACCCGCTGGGTGAGGGGGAGATGGGGTCCATCGAAACCGGTTATAGTTTTGATACTTCCCAGCACAACAGAGACACGTGCAAACTTCATAGAGACAATGGATTACAGTAGCGAAATAAAAAGGTAAAATATTTGTTTTGCTGCCTCTTTGAACACAGAAAGGTGTGGAACAAAACTGTTGAATATTAGAGCAACCACGAAGCAGTTTGTCGATTTACAGCGCATGCATTCCCACAGTGACGCATGACGCCGACGTTGCTTTAGATGACTCGTATGTTGTAGTTTAGGTGTCCCCTCACGTTTAGCAACACACCCCCCTTATGACTGACGCAGAGTAACACGAAACCCTAATGTATTTCTGCACAGAAACCTACATGCACCACTGCATGTAGAACGCCAGCATTTGTCACCCATGTACATAGCTGAACGGAGGCGTAGGCGCATACAGTCCAACCCGGAGTGTCTCATAGGAAGAGAATTCACGTATACGTACAGTATCAGATAAAGCTTAAGGGGTATTCGAGAGATGATTTTAAGATGGACAGAAGGCTGTATGGATGAATATAGATGTAGGTTTCATGTACACTTTATGCACCGGAAATAGAATTCGAAGTAGAGACCAGAGCAGAATGCTGGCGCTCATACAGTCATTGGCCTCTCCTTGGTATGTCCTTTCACATCTAGTAGTCAAAGGCCATAAAGTGGAGGAATTTTTTTTAGAACTTGGGGATAAAACAGTCACCATGAACAGCAGGTGCTAGCCCTGGGCTATCTTGTAGTTTGTGTTTCTATCACCTGGTCCTGTTTGATTCTTACTCGATACTCTCTGATTTTTTTAGGGCTTCCCTATGCTTACTGGCAAATCTGAACTCCCGTTTAAGATTACTTTGTTAGGTGTGGCGAATCGGAGTGTCCAAAGGATTACTGAGTGATGTGAACGTTAGAAAAAGAAAATAACTCAGTTGTTTTTCAAAATGTTGCCCTTGTCATCCCTTTTTCAGTAAGGACTCACTACCAAGCAATATGTAATCTGGGAAAGTCTGAAACTGTTCCTTGAGCAAGAGGGATGGAATGCAAAGATTGGGACAAAGAAGACTTGGGGTAATACAGACTTTCATTCCTGCACTGGAGCGCTGGTACATTTAATACTCAACTGAGCACATTTGCCGAGAATGAGTAAAATATCATTGCCCATTCCGTCCTTGGCCTCTTATAGTAGACATTCCTAGCACAGCGTGATAGAAGGCTTTGCTGCAAGCTGAAATTTCAGGGACCCCAATAGATTTCCTTGGCTCCAGGCTGCAAAAAATAGACAGGGGCCTCATTACTGCTCCATCAAATCTGACATAAAGTACACATCATTTGCGTTGGACAGTCCTGTCAGAGAATGCAATGGTTGTTGGCCTACTCTCCTGGTTAAACACACATCTGAAAACGTATTGTAGCGTGGCTTCGAATACTAATGGCTTCACCACCATATATGTACCAAAATAGAAAAATTACAAATAAATTACTCACACCAAGCTTAAACAAAAATTTGCAATGCAATAGGTCTCGCATTTACGCGAGTTTAAGCTATTGGCATTGTAAATGGCAAAGCTTTTTATTTATGTTTCAAAAACATAAAATAAAAGGCATTGTCATTTACAATGCCAACAGCTAAAACTCGCGTAAATGCGAACCCTGCTGCATTGCAAATGCTTGTTTTTTCCTGGTGGCGACCTGCAGTCTGCGTGAGCAGAAAATAAAGGGCAGAGCAGGTCAAGGGCGGGGAAGCCAAAGTATCCTGATGTGATCATTGCATTGGTCACAGTGGGTGCAGGCAAGTAGCGGCCCCACTAAATTAGGTGTGAATCACAGCAGCAGCAGGGCCATCAGAGGAAGCAGTTTACATGCTAACCTAAGACTGATGGCCTTTTGGTGTTGTTTTGCAGGCCCCCAGACACAGAGGGGAAGGGGGAGGAGGTCGGGCGCACTGCAGAGGCATTCCTCAATATGAACCACACAGTCTGAAAGATGAAGTTGCACTTTTAAAAGTAGGGCTATTCCTACAGTCCCGGGACGCTTTTTTAAAACAAAGAAGTAGGGGAACGGACTGACATTATTTTTAAAAGTAAGGGCACACGTGCCCTTCCGTCCCCGCCCACTTCTAACACTGGGTGACTTACATGTAAGAAAAGTGAAGAATAGGGCCTGGCAAGTGGGTGCACTTGCCAGATCAACATGGCAGTTACAAACTGCGCACACTGCAGTGTCAGGTCTGAAAACCCTTTTCAGGGCTGCTTTGGTGAATGGCACAATCAGTGCTACAGGCCCACCAGCAGCATTTGATTTACAGGCCCCGACATCCTCAGTGCACTTTACTAGGGACTTACTAGTAAGTCAAACATGCCAATCATGGAAACACCATTCCATAATACAATTTACAATAGGAGCACTGGCACTTTAACACTGAACAGCAGCGAGAAAGTGCGCAGAGACACTAAACCAGAAAAAAAAGAGTAAAAACTAGGATGTCAGAAAGGAAAAAAGAGGGGAACATGCCAAAAGATGCCCGGTCTAACAGGCGCATTTATGGTTGTCGATAGTTGTTGATAAGGAGTACCAGTTTCTAGAAACTTTTGTCTGAAGGGGGTCCTTACGCCTAAAAAGGTTTGACAAGGGGGTCTCGGCATCAAAAAGTTTGAAGACCTCTGCCCTAGAGCAACAGGGATCCAGTCACTGTGACTCGGTCACTGAGGTCACATGAACCTTGAGCAGGTTAGGGCAGTGCGAACAGTGTGACCGCACTGGGTACCTATTTCGGGTGGGTGCGTAGTCTTTGCAAGTATATTATGTTTTTTTTTTTTAAACTTGTTGCCTCCTTCCAGGCCTCCAGCAACTTTCAGCAACAATAAAAAAAAGTCATGATAACTTTGGTGATTAATGTTCTTCCTAGAGAGAGATCGGAGTTTTGTCTAGTGGAAGGGTTGACTCCTGGAAAGGTGGAACAGAGGGTTAATGTGCCTGCTGCAAATAGCATGTACCATGCAGATCACAAAGTGCATATAATGTTAACTAGGTTAGTAGGTTACTGCTTGTGTCAGAGAGATCCTTTTGTTACTTGCAGTTTATAAGTTAAAATCCTAACATAGAACAGTGAGCTATTAAACTATACTGCCTACGAGTATGGTTGTCATGTGGCTTATACACCTTGTAGTCCTTTAACTTATGTAATATTTCCTATACAGTGATTTATACACATATAAATGATTGTCTCTGTGTAGTGTCCGAGGCGTAAGTGATCTTTGGGGGCACCAACAAACATTGTTGCACAGGGCGCCACCAGCACTAAAGCCGGCCCTGCCATCAAGGCCAGTCTGCCTCACCCATTGGTACCTCCGTTGGCCTTGTTTCAGCAGTAGTAGTTGCAACTCACCAAGGATCGGCAATGCAGGATTTGCGCACACACCGAACTAAGTTTGCAAACTTCACAGTCTCTGCTTCATGCACAAGCACTTTTAACATGTGCTACCTGCTCTGGAGCCACTGGAATTATGCAGCAATGGGGGACAAAATGATGCCACAGTGTTGACTAAATTATGCAACAAAAAAAAGGCTGCAGCGTAATTCAATATATTTTCACACTTATTATTTAGACATTTTTACACATGTCAAGTCTCTGCAAAGAATCTGCCTCTTTAGTAACAGTATAACATAAAATGCAGCAGTGAGAAAGGTGATCAGTCAACCTTTGTAAAGGGCCGTCCGCTTTGCAGCAACTTAAGTCACGTTTTTTGTAACTTTTTATCGGTTTGAGTTACAAAAATGATTAGTTAAAACTGCAAGATTATGCAGTGGATGATGTATTAAGTGACAAATATGGCAGAGCCATAATTATATAGAAAATATTTGCAAACTAGTATATTTTGGCATTCATGTTTCAACTGCTCTTGTGGGAGGAGAAGTGCTAATGAGAGAAACTGCATGGCTTGGAGACAAATGACTTGTGATTCCACTTTTAAGTGTATTTGGGACATTGTGTGATTGGAAATATATTCCACTTTGTGAATGTATTTAAATGCCAATAACTCCTATTAAACCTTAAATAATCATCACCGGTCTTGATGTTCTGCTCGCTCTGTAAAAATACAACGATTCGAACAGCTACACTTATCAAGGATGACTCCGGAACTATGGGGCATGTTTGCCAAGGACAACTGTCTGGCTTCTCAGGAGAGGAGCAGTAACTCATTTGTCTGGCCAGTTTTGCATGATTTTCTTGTCTGATTGGCACTTCTTAGTGCAGCCTGTTGGGTCCTGCTTTCAGACAATTTTTTAAAGATTAGGTGTCTGGGGAAGAAGTATCACCCGTGTCAGATAACTCTTTTTATGGTGTATAATCTATCTTCTGCAGATTCTTCACCCCTCTCCCTTCTCTCCTTTTGAGGTTGGGCCAGTACTAGAAAGGTTCCATTGTAGGTTCGGGTTGATACTTACATCTGTCTAGTTTCCCCCGCTTAGGATTTGGTTGGCCACCAGGAAAAACAAGCATTGGCATAGTCAATAGGTCTCGCCTTTGGGACCTTATAAGTGTTTAGCCATGCAACAGCTGATGTTGATGCACCAAGGATATTGTGCTGCATTACTAAATACTTATAAGGTCCCAAAAGTGAGACCTATTGGCTATGCCAATGCTTGTTAATAATTTCTTCCAGTTAGTCACTGAACAGCTTCCACCCATCAAACGGCAACTTTAGGAAAGCACTTGTCAGTGAAATCAACTTTCCAATCCTGCAGCCACAAATGCCTCTGAGCTATAACCGTAGCACTGGATGCCACTGATGCTGCATTAATCAAATCTGCCGAAATATCAGACAACAGCTTTGCTTCCAGCTCCATGCTCACTAAGTGATCAGAAATGTCCAAGTCCACCTGCCGGGCATCAGACAAAATCTCAAAATACTTTACCAAAAGACAGGTCTGCAAAAGCTGCTGCTCTGAAGGCCAGATTAGCAGCTGCAAAAGATTTATTCAAGCCCCCCCCCCCATCAATCTTACTGTCCACTTGATCAGACGGGGAGCAGTCCCCGCACTCAAGGAAGAACGCCCAATCAGCAGAGCCAGGATAGTATCCACCCTCACTGCATGTGGCAAATCCTCCACCTGCTCCAGGACATAAGCCTTCATCATGAATCTGGGGACCTGGAAACGATCAGGATCCTTCCACTAATGAAAAATAGGCTCCTTAATCAGAGGGTCAAAGCCATCCCAGCAGGATTGGAATAGTGGTGAAACATCTCTCTGTGATCTAACACTGCAGACTGCTCCAAACCAAGATTCGCACTTATCTGATCCAATATAAAAGACAATAACTCATGGGAAACATACTTCCCATCAGAAGCCTTAGCATGGATGAAGACTAATCAGATTCAGACTCTCCAGGTTTCTCCAAATGCTTTGATGTAGACTTTTTCTTAGATGCCAACGCCTTGTCAACCGCCTCATTGATCATAATCTGCACCTCCTTAGCTGAAAGTATGCCAGCGCCACCATGGGATTGGGAAGCAGGCCCAGCATCCTGTACACTCTCTGAATCAGACTCACTCTGCAGTCTCTTCTCTGCATGGTTGCCCTCCATGGTTACCAATCATTTTACTCTAATACTGCCCCAAGCCTTGATATGGTTTTTGAAAAACAATCAGAAACCAGAGGAAAACCAACAACCAATAAGTACAGGGCCATGCCATAGGTCAGGAAACGACCAATCACAAAAGTACAGCACAGCTATACATCTTATTACACAGACTGTCCTAACTTTAGTGACTGTTTTGCAAAATAATACGGAGCACCGCTTCCCAAAAGGCTGTCACGCAATGCAAACTCCGAGAGGTACAGCACTCCCATAATTCACAACAAAAGGGCTGAAAGAATTCAGCACCATGCCACCTCTGCGCCATCCTGTCAGAGCGACAGACAGAGCACCACTCTGAAGAGCCCTGATGTCACCAGGAAGCTCCATAGCCAGAGAAGTCTCTATGAGTCGGGCTTCACGGTCCAGCCGTTTCCCGAACTTTTTTCTGCACCAGAATCAGAGCACTAGCTGCTCCGTGTTCTCCGCACTGCCCAAAACACTCACGGGAAAGGAATGCATGCAGGTAGAATAATTAGAGATCCAGGCCGGGGGGAAATGTTGCAGGAGAAAAGGATCCGATAAAATTAAGAACCAACTCTAATTAAAAGCACCTAACACAAAAGAACAGGAGATGTGAAGGGGGCATAAACATTTTATAGGGGTGGGTCTAAGAGGCAAAAGGGCCTCACTATGTAATGGAAATAAGCGAGAGGGACGAGGAGGTAATGCCATACACAGAGATTGCGCGGGCATTTGGTTTGTGCTTGTGCTGTCCTAACCGACACTTTCACGTTGGAAAATGTCAGAGGTAATAACAAAGCTGTGACTTGCAGCCGTCAGGGCTTCTGAACCAGCAGCATTAGCATTATTTCTCTTCACAACACTTGGAAAGACGTTAACATGTACGCTAGATGAGAAATGTGGCGCTTTAATGGAACCTGGTGGAAAGAACTGGGCAACCTTGGAATAAAGCCCACCCCATTTTTGGATTTTTTATGATCTATTATTGTCGACCTACTTTCCATTTTGGCTAAAAATGTTGATTGCCCGTTAATGGATTTTTCAATGTCGTTTAAGCCTGCAGGCTGTAACCCGCAACTTATGTCTTTTGTTACTGCTGATGGATCCGGTCAGGCACCTCCAAAGAGTGTCCTGACGGTGTCGCTTTACATTTATTGTCCAGTCCCCCCTCCTGTCGCAGTGACGGAATGTGGCAGGGCATTAGGACCGCGCGCGCACTGATCGGGACACTGGACACCGCTTCCGGTCAGGGTGGGGACAAGAGTGGGTATTACACAGTAGTACACACACGAGGCGGAGAAAGGATCTGGGGCGGTGGTTTTGCGGAGAATAAGGGACCACTATCACACGCTACCAGTCTCGTCGTGTTGCCTGTGCTGGACGGGCCTGCCGCCTGGGGACAACACATCTGGTGACGAGAGGCAAGTGCGTCCCACGAGAACAACGAAAGCGATACCGCAGCTGCAAGTTACAAGCCTGTTGTCTGTCCCATTTGTAAATACACTCCAGCAGTCAGCTACTACGAACACCTTCGCAGCACCGAGGCACAGTGAAGCGGAGGCAGCGTGGGAAATTTCAAACCCTGGAAAACGCGCCCCAGAAGCCATTGGGTTCCGAATCCACGTAACATCTCGCGCGATTCGCGGCTATCTTAAAGTCAGGCAAGGCCTTATCTAATTTCATGGGAGCAATCATCTTCGAGTCAGGTCAGTCGAGCACTCCATAGGAACGATCAGAATCATCCATTTTGAGGTCAGGCTTGGAAGCCCGTCCCATATAAGACAATTTTCGTCGGGGAGCTATTTTGCGCGAACTAGACCCGGAGGTGCTCGAGTGCTCTACATGACCACCAGTTTGTGTTACAGAGGGACACATTGATTTTGTAGTTGTTGTCTAACTGATATATTAAGTGATTTGTCCAGAATCACAGAACTTTGAGCTCCGAGGTCAAGTCATCTGTTAGACCGCATCCTCTTCCCGTGACTATGAATGCCACCATTTCAAAGGCAGGCAATATTAACTAGCAGGGGCCTCGGACCACTTAAGCAACCCAACAGCACACAAAAGCTCCCAAGGGCATAATAAAGTTGTTGTGCACAGATCACTACTACAATGGCGGATGACAACTACTATAGTAACATCCCTAGTTCCATGTATCGACCCCCGCTGCCTTTTGACCTTTCTGACTCCCAAACGAGGGACACTCGGTGGGAGAAGTGGATCCGACGCTTTGAACGTTACCTGCACAACATCTTTAGCAACTACTCGGATAAGCAGGCCAGGGATCTGTTCTTAAATCTCGTCGGAGATGACGTGGAAGACTTGCTTGTAACTTTCCCACCTGAATCAATTACTACCTACGAAGGTCTGATCAAATGTCTCACAGACAGTTTTCACGTCGAGCGGAATGTTGACATTGAACGGTCCAGATTTAACATGGCATACCAAAGATCAGATGAGTCCCTTGACGACTTTGCGACCCGACTGCACAAACTAGTGACCTATTGTGAGTTTGACAAATTCAACAATGAAGAAGCAATTAAGCTGCGCATCATTGAAGGGTGCCAGTCAACTAGATTCAGAACAAAGATCCTGAAAGAAACAAACACGCTTGATAAAATACTAGCCATGGCGAGGACTGAGGTCAGGACCACGTCGAATGCCATCAACTTGGAAAATGGGAGAACACGAACAATGGAACAAGTTCCCAGCATGGCTAGAGGTAGCATCAGGCATGACATGCAAGCACTGCCACTGACGAAGAGCGGGAAAGCATGCTATCGCTGTGGAATGGCGTACCCACATGTTGGCACCTGCCCGGCTATGGGTCAGAAATGCCAAAAATGCAATAGGAACAATCACCTTGCAAGTGTCTGCAGGGACGGGCACATAAAGTCAGACAGAAGGTGGTCCACCAGGCCGCAAATGAACTAGAGTCGTCGCGCAAGACACATGGAAGCATACAAACACAACCCCTCTGCAGACTCTGACTACCAATTAACGCATATACCTCATCGCCTAAATAACAGCAACAGACAGGACCGCAGAACATATCCAGCTGGCTGACAAAGAATAAATAACTACTACAATGGCAGATGATAACAACTACAACATCCCTAGCTCAATTTTTCAGAGCCCTCTGCCTTTTGACCACTCCGACTCCTAAACAAAGGGCGCACGGTAGGAGAAGTGGATCCAACACTTTGAGCATTTCTTGCACGCCACCTGCCGAAACTACTTGGATGAGCAGGCCAGGGGTCTGTTCTTAAATCTCGTCGGAGATGACATGGAAGACTTGCTTATAACTTTCCCGCCTGAATCAATTGCTACCTACAAAGGTCTGATTAAATGTCTCACAGAGAGTTTTGACTCCCAGCAGAATGTTGACAATGACCTGTACACATTCCACACTGCACTGTTGCGGAATGTTGACTATGAATGGTACACGTTCAACACGGCATTCCAAAGAGCAGATGAATCCTTTGACAACTTCACGACCCTACAGCGCAAACTATTGACTTGTTTCTGAGTTTGACAAATTCAACAATGAATAAGCAATTAGGCTGCATATCCTTGAAGGGTGCCACTCAATTGGATTCCTAACAAATATCCTGAATGAAACGTACACACTGGATAAAATACTAGCCATGGTGAGGACTGAGGCCAGCGCCACATCACACACCATCAAAATGGAAAATGGAAGAACGCAAACAATGAAATAGGTTCACTGTATGGCTGGAGGTAGCATCCAACATGACAGGCAAACACTGCCACTGACTGTGGGGAAGCGTGCTATTGCGGTGGACTGGCATACCCACATATTGGCACCTGCTTGGCTATGGATCAGAAATGCTGAAAATGCAATTGAGCCAATCACCATGCAAGTGTCTGCAGGGATGGGCACGTGAAGTCAGACAGAGAGCGGCCCACCAGGCCGCAAACGTACTTGAGTCGTCACTAAGGACACATGGAAGCATGCAATCACAGCCCCTCTGCAGACTCCAACACTACCTAAGTGTGGCAGACCAATAAACACTTATACATCATGGTGGAAATAGGAGCAATAGACAGGCACACAGAACATATCCAGCTGGTTGACAAAAAAGAAATAAAGAAGACGGCCATGGTGACCCTTAGGGTAGAAAGTCATGCAGCGCAATTTGTGCTCAACAGCTGAACCACATGTAACATTGTATGTATCGGAGTGTGGCAAAATGAAACCAAAACCCCTTTGGTGCTATCCCAAGTTTTTATTTTATGATTCTTTTTATTTAACATTCATTGACAATATTATAAAGTTCAGAGGCTGCAAAACCTTCTTTCTTAGCAACAGTTCTGTGTGACAGTACATATAAAACAGTCTACGGCGTGGGGGGGATCATCGTTATCAATGCTATGTGGTAGGCTACAGATATCCCCTCAATAGGAATTCCACGGGGTGCCATCCAAGGTTGATGTCTTCACATGGAGTGCAAAACACCTGTTAAATAACATGGGCACATTTGTGGAGACTCTCACTTGAATGTCCGTTCCTTTGTGAGAGGTTAAAGCAGCACTTTAACCTCTCAGTAAGGGCTCACGCAAGTCTTTTAGCAAATGTTATTGAGGCTGAATAATTGTTATGTGGAACAAATAAATAAAGGAAATACTTCTAAGAGCATCTGTCGTCAAGTGAGGACCCTCACTCATGTAAGGAATGGGACATGGAAGTCCAGTGTTGATGTAATGAGCATTCCTGGTAAGTCATATAGCCACATACACCAGGTTGGCACATGTGAAAAGGTCATGCATTATAGCCTTCCAAGTCCCTAATATCGTTACACTTCACACGCTGTACTATTTTGTTTCTCTCTAAAAGTGAAATCTCTTCTGTATAGCCAAAGATTCACAATTTTAGAAAAAAGGGATATAGAGATATTTTGGGCGAATGATGTGGTTTATATTGCAGCAAGCAATCTTTAATAGCTCCACTACGTACTGAGATAGTTTCTTACTTTATTGTAGGCATATACTATCTTTGTAACTCCATAGTGTGGCAGGAGGCCAGCAACAAATGTAGACCACATTTAAAGTCCTCCCTCCAACGTCAAGCGGTTTCTCTGTCCTGTTTCTATTTTAGGCTCCATTACTGCTGATGATGAGGCAGGAGCTGTCTGAACATCCTTAAATCATGCAGACTTGCACCTGAGTAAACAGGCGGGAGGTGCATGTCACAGGCACCGGATGTCTTTAGGAATAAACCAAGATTACAGGGGGGATCAGGGTCACCCAGTATTTGATGAGGCTCTTTTCCATGGATAAGATTCAACCAGATAAATGCGCGACCAACAGTTTTTACGCAGCCTTTGCCCAGACTGGCGATGTTTTCATTGACAATTGCAGTTATACAGTGCTTAGTACACCTGACGAGGCTTCAAAGAGCTTTTCGGTGTGTAGCACGCTACTCTGGAACCCAAAAAGGATTAGTGGTAATCATGAAGTTAAGTTGAGCTGTAAAAGGAGAGACTGACATAGATAAAAACAATATATTGGATGGACACATGTTTGGATAGATGTATATTTGGATAGATGAACGAAAAGGAAGGAGGGACGCCCAGCTGGAGCAGCAGACAGTTACAAGACAGAAAGACAAGCAAAACAACAGGTATACAAACCAACAGAAGAAAAAAGAAAACTGCACAGCTAGCTAGATCGATGGATAGAGTGGTGACAGATAGATTGTAAAATGGGAAGATTATGAGACAGTGGAAGAGATTACTAGATGTTCCTCTAAACCATTAACCTCACGCACACATTATTTCCACGCCCCTCCTATACCTGGCAGCAACTGCTCTCTTGTATATGTTAAACAATGCCATTCTTCAATTGCTAAAGCAGCCACTTTCAGGTGAACCCTTCCATATCAATTTCTGGGAATGTAACCACCTACACACCTAGAGCAAAACAAACGACTTTATCCTTGCAGAAATGGTGCCTTCTAAATATGTTGCCAGGACCACTTAGACGGTGCTCCACAGTAATAACACGTGCATCTACCAAGGTATAGTTGCTTTGTGTACGCTTATGTGCACTGGGAAGCCTTCGATGACCTAAGCATCTCATGAAGACAATGTCCTGTGCAGTATCATCGTTGCAAAAGAGCAACAGCGCAGTACGTTATTATACTTCATGTGAGTGCATAGAAATGTTATATAAACATTACCGTGATTAACTTCACAGCTAGCCAGATCCACTGTGGAGTGCGGCCTTCAAACAATTTTTAGAATGACACCCTTCGGAGCCGGTTTATGTTTGCTTCTGTGAGTATCAATAACACTCCAGCAAACAGGAAAACAGCAACATGCAAACAAGCACAAAATAGATCGTCGCAAGCAGTTCAGGCAAGACCAATACTTCAACAAAAAATGCAGGTGAACCTTCTGATGTACGCAGAGGAATTCAAGGGCCTTAGGCTTGAGGTAATCAAGGCAGAAAGTGCTGTTTCCTGAGTTTTTGTCAGCTTTTGGTTTTTAAACCATGTGCATAAGAAAACACAAAACAATGAGAAACAAACTTTATGCGTTCATGGACATAAACCACGTGTCTGAAGACATACATTTATAAAAAAAGAGAAAAGCACAAAAACAGTGATGGTGGAGGTAGGATCTGTAGCTACAGCGAGCAGAGCCTGAAGGGAGATAGTGCAAATATCAACAAATACAAACCGGATGCGAGGTTTGGATAGAGAGCCTGCAAAATGATGCACAATAAAGCAAGCAAAGCCAGGCATGCAGCTGCGAGGGGCGCTGCTGCCTTTTTGTAGGTGCTCGGTAGAACAAATGCCTTTTATATGGCTGCAGAGGGGTCCACTGCAAACACCGGCATCTGCAATAAAAGGGAGCACCGGAGTGGGTGCCTGCTTCTGCCTTGGAGGGACTGGTGAGTTCGTGTTGCCCCAGGAGACTGGTGAGTGCTGTGCCAAAACTGGGATCGTGAGGTCTCCACTGAGACCAGCACTCTACTCGCTGAGCACATGGCACTAAGGCAGCACTGTAGCTTCAAAGCAAGGGTGTAGATCTTGTAGTGATAGTAGGGGTGCTGACACACTTAAAACAACTTCCAGCAAAGCAGATTGAAACAGCAATTGGGTCACGCGAGACTGATAAGAGAAACACACGAGCAACAACAGGAAATAGTGTGCTACATCCAATAGAAACAAATGAAAAGTGGCAAGCACACAAACCAATAAAAAGCAAGGGTTGGTTGTAAGCCCCATTTAAGATTTATATTAAATACAAAAGAGTTCACAAGCACAGCGCAAGCGCTGTGCAGATAAAACTTTAAAAAGCTGACCATTGAAAGCACTAAACTTTATTTTAGCTAAGACTTTTTCTTTCTTTCATTCTTTACTAGGCCAGGGCTTTCAAGCAGGCCTTTAATTCTGCCACTACAAATGAATGTTATTGCTTTTGTTGTTTTGTTCCTTGTTTGCTGCAATATATTGCATGCACAATGAAGGTTAGATTGTGTTTTAGGTTTGGGAGATTTGCAGAATATGATGTGGATTAGCTGGTTTGCAGACGATGTCAAAGGTATGTGGGTTTTACTGAGTATGTTAGGCCTTTAATTGGAAGTAGCGATTAGGGCTTCTGTTGTGATTGGTTGCTGGACTAGGTGTGGGACTAAGAGTAGGGTTAGACTTTCTATTGGAAGTAGGGACTAGGGCTTCCTGTGCCATTGGTTGCTTGGACTAGGGTTGAGACTACTGGTAGTGCTAGGGTTAGGGCCTCTATTGGACGTAGAGATCAGGGATTTTAAACTGATTGGGTGCCTGGACTAGGGCTTAGATTGGCTATAAGGTCCTGGTCTCCTATTGGTTCTAGATTTTAGGGCTAGTGTTGTGATTGGATACTGCTAGGGCTAGGGTTCCCATTGGCTGAACGGGTCACCTGACTACTAGGGCTATAGACGGCTAAAGCTTAGGGCGTCTCAGCCCGGCATTCGAAGCTAAGGATGGAGAGGACAAGGGTGAGTGCCTGTTTGAGCCTGTTCGAGACTGGTCAAGACGAGGGCCAGGAATGCTGCCCATTTTCCCAATCATTAATACCCACCCTATGTATTTGTCCCTCTGTATATAAGCATTTATTTTCACTATAGATATGTGCCTATCTTTGTGTATTGCTTTGTTTAAACATGTACAATGATTGTGTTGTTATAAAACCAAAAACAAACCTTAAAAAAACATCTTTGGTCTACTTGCTTCCATTGTGCATCTATGTACCTCCATGTACTTGGATCTGTGTGTCTGTTACTTTTCTCCTGAATAAGCATATGCGATGCACTGCCCTATTTCTCATCCTGTACCTCTATCAGTATCTTTAATCTGCATATACTTACCTCCTTTATGCATCTATATTCTTCCAATGTACTTATGGATCTATATATTTATCACTTTCTTTTAGCATTTTCAATGCACTACCCAATTTCTCAGTCTATACTTCTCTCAATATATCTTCTAGCACAACTTTGTGACTCATCTCAAACTTCTTTCTACTACTCCAAAAGCCTCCACCTACTGCTATGACCTAAAAAAAAAAAATACTTCACTCTTCTATCCCTCCACTATTTTTTTCAATCAAAATTCCAGACTAACATGTTCACTTCTCTAATTCCATATTCCACTATACTAATTCACCACTAATCCTTTATGGGTTCCAGAGTAACGTGCTACTCGCCAACAAAGCGTTTCAACACCTCATCCGGGTTACAAGCGCTATATAAATGCAAACCTTTTTTCCTTTTTTATCCCTCCCCAACCCTTCTCAATCCAATTAACTGACTAACATATCCTCCACTCAAATTACTTCATATTTCACTATACTCATTTTCAACACTAATCCTTTATGGGTTCCGGAGTAGCCTGCTACTCGCCAGAAAAGCGCTTCAGCACCCCATCAGGGGTAACAGGCGCTATATAAATGAAAACCTTTCTTTCCCTTCCCTCCCTCCACTATCCTCACTTCAAGTATCTGACTAATATCCACCACTCAAATTACTTTCATATTTCACCAAACTATTGCACCACTAATCCTTTATGGGTTTCCGGAGTAGCGGGCTACTCGCCCGAAAAAGCTCTTCAACACCCCATGAGGGGTTAGAAGCGCTATATAAATACAAACCTTCTTTCCTCTTCTATCCTTCTGCTATTCTTCTGAATCCAAATAACTGACTAACATATCCACCACTTAAAATTTACTTGCATGTTTCACTATACTAATTCAACACTAATCCTCTATGGGTCCCGGAGTAGCATGCTACTCGCTGAAAAAGTGCTTCAACGCCTTGTCAGGGGTAGTAAGCACGATACAAATGCAATTACAATACAATTGCAGTGTGTGTCAGGTGTCACCACATAGTGGGTTGTGGTTAGCCGGTTTGGAGAGTGTAAGAAGTTGGCCTGGTATATGCTGACCACTAGTTAAAGTGGGCACCTCGTACCAGTCCAAACACCCCTTATGGTGATTAGGTCAAAGATAACCTTTATTGAAAGCTATCCTATTGGTAACTATAGATAGCAGCCTTCAGGCTAAGTCTTGAAGGAATGTTAAGCCCCTTGTTTTACCAGAATGCAACCTTAAAGTATTGGTTAAATGAAAGGGAAACAACACAGTAGTTATAAACATATCTATTTATTATCTATAACACTCTCTCCTATCCTCTACATGAGGATAGAACACAAACCAATAATATAGTTGCAAAGCATCAAACATAAGTAGCACAATACACAGGGGGCTCCAGGGGGAGACCAAACATATACTAAATAAGTGGTATAAGAACCACAATTCGGGACTAGATTTAGTCTAGGAGGTGTAGAATTGCTGGACCCCAAGGAACCACCCAAGGTGAGTGAATAGGGACCCCACGGAGGACGGGTGCAGAGAGAGGGAGAACATGACTGTGTGCTCCGTACACCTCAATGGGAAAGTCGCGGTTGGAAAATCAGAGATTAAGGACCCTTCTCAGCAGATTAAGAAGATAACCCTTGGAACTTAAGAGTTTGAAGAGCCACCCCACCTGTGGGTACCTTTGTACCAGAGTTTTCTTATCCCAGAGGAGCTGGGTGCATAGGCACAAAGTGGGGTCGGAAACCCTTGTCGTTTTCTATGGATGTGGACAAAGTAATGCTGCTGCTAAAAGTATGAAAAGTGTCAGGTGGAATCTGAATGTGGATTAGAGATGAGAAGAACCTAAAAGCAGAGGGGACAAAGTCTGGGTCACTTTGGAGTGACCAGAGGCTAGGTAGACGAATGCCCACCGATGTCGGGTGCTTCAGGTGTGTTGACGGTGATCTTAGCTCTTCAGCTGCAAAGACCCGGAGGTGTCTAGGATGACCAGGAGCCGGAGGGGAGCTGTCCCACGAAGGATGTCGAGTGCTGAGAGATCGGTGTCCGGCGGGACGACCAACAAGCCTTGGCAGTGGCAAACAACGTACATGGTCAAATTCGGTGTCGATCTGGCCCAGCAAGGACCTGGAGACTCACCACAGCAAGGGGAGTCAGGACAGGCCTGTAGCAACCAGGAGAGCCAAATAAAGCAAAGTTGACCCTCAAGTGGACCCACAGGCCAAAGGCACAGGAGACGCGAGGGGACCGCAGGCTGTTTCACATGATACCAGCTAGCACTGCACAGATTGGGAGGATGCCGGAGTCCTTCTCAGAAAAGATGCGCTGGGGTCAGAGCTACAAATGGCCCAAGCACAGAATTGTCGCACGACAACAAGCATGTGCAGCTGCAAATGAACACGGTGCACAGGGGTATACGGTCCCCACGAGGGATATCCGCCTCAAACTCAGTGAGAGGGCAGTTCAACCTTGGAGACCTTCAGAAACCCACCTCCTGTGTTGCTGTAGACTTCAGGGGCCGCAGGAGCTCTGGAGCAGCAAACCTGTCAGATGTGTAACAGTGCCTGAATTTGCAGGGGTGGACAACCATTACTTCGCATCTTTTAGTTCGCACTTCTTTTACTTAGCATCTTTTACTTAGCATTGTCTTTTACTTCACATGCTTTTACTTAGCATGCCTTTACTTCGCATATGCCTTTACTTAGCATATGCCGTTACTTCGCAGGTGAAGAGTGGACCACGGGCAGAGAGAGGTAAGTAGGGCAGTGTAGTTAGGGTAGTGTAGTAGTGTATGTGTAGTGTAGGGTGTAGTGTTTAGGGTAGTGTTGTAGTGTATGTGTAGTGTAGGGGGTAGTGTTTTAGGGTTTAGGGTAGTGTTGTAGTGTATGTGTAGTGTAGGGTAGTGTTTTAGGGTTTAGGGCAGTGTATGTGTAGTGTAAGGTGTAGTGTTTTAGGGTTTACGGTAGTGCTGTAGTGTATGTGTAGTGTAGGGTTAGTGTTTTAGGGTAGTGTATGTGTAGTGTAGGGGGTAGTGTTTTAGGGTTTAGGGTAGAGTTGTGTATGTGTAGGGTAGTGTTTTATGGTTTAGGGTAGAGTTGTAGTGTATGTGTAGTGTAGGGTAGTGTTGTAGTGTATGTGTAGTGTAGGGGGTAGGGTTTTAGGGTTTAGGGTAGGTTAGTGTATGTGTTGTGTAGGGGGTAGTGTTTTAGGGTTTAGGGTAGTGTGTAGTGTAGGGGTAGTGTTTTAGGGTTTAGGTTTGTGTATGTGTAGTGTAGGGGGTAGTGTTTTAGGGTTTAGCGTAGTGTTGTAGTGTATGTGTTGTGTAGGGGGTAGTGTTTTAGGGTTTAGGGTAGTGTAGTGTATGTGTAGTATAGAGGGTAGTGTTTTAGGGTTTTGGGTAGAGTTGTAGTGTATGTGTAGTGTAGGGGGTAGTGTTTTAGGGTTTAGGGTAGTGTAGTGTAGGGGGTAGTGTTTTAGGGTTTAGCGTAGTGTTGTAGTGTATGTGTTGTGTAGGGGTACTGTTTTAGGGTAATGTTGTAGTGTATGTGTAGTATAGGGGGTAGTGTTTTAGGGTTTAGGGTAGTGTTGTAGTGTATGTGTAGGGTAGGGGAAGTGTTTTAGGGTTTAGGGTAGTGTAGTGTATGTGTAGTGTAGGGGAAGTGTTTTAGGGTTTAGGGTAGTGATGTAGTGTATGTGTAGTGTGGGGTAGTGTTTTAGGGTTTTGGGAAGTGTAGGGGGCGTGGAGGGTAGTGTTGGTGTGTAGGAAAAAAAAAATCTTTATGCGTAGTAAAATCCTGCGAAGTAATGTACTGCTAAGTAATGCCAATTTAATGCTTTAAATTGATTTTGCGAAGTAAAGGTATGCGTAGTAAAATACGGCTAAGTATAGGCATTTGCGAAGTAAAAAATGCGTAGAAAAGGCATGCTTAGTAATAGCATGCTAAGTAACGTCATACATTCTTTGCAGGGGAGTGACTCCTTCACCCCAAGGGAGATTCTTCTGTTATTTTGGAGGTCCACAGGGTCCAGCACGGAGCCTGTATGGATCACGGACAGTGGCGAGGCTGGGGACGGCAAGGGAAGACGAAGTCGAGCCCAAGGGAGGTCCAGTGTGTCCAGACGGACGAAGTGTAGTGGTATCTTCTTGCAGAATCTTGTCCATGTAAAATCTAATGTCCTGTAGCCAGGTAACCCATTTTATACCCACATGAAAGGGTTGCACAGAGTCTAGGGACCCTCGTATGGGAGGGACAGGACAGAAGGGTAGCTACACCCATGTCCTTTGTCCAGTTTCGCGTCAGAGCAGTAGCAAATGGCTCCCAGAACTGGTTTGAGCTGGACTATGCACAGGAACACCAAATGTGCCCCTCGTGCAGACTTTATGGCACGTGGACCGGGCACCCACCCAGCTCCAATACACTAAATCCTGTCTAGGAGGTGGTCACACCTCCCTGTGACAGGATACCTATTGTCCGACCTTCCTCTGTGCGAGCTTGGCTCAGCAGCAGGCAGGCAGACTCGTGTCTGTAGCTGGCAGCATGCATTTTGTGCTGTAAGGCTCTAGAAAGTTGGTAACGGTAGACTTAGGTACCCCCAGAACCTTGGTTCTGAGGGGAGGAATCATACCTCCCACACCATTTAGTGGTGTGGAGGTATGATTCCAAGGTGTTTGATACCAAACACGACATACTATGTTGCAGTCATTTTCGAGATAGCATTTACCACGAGGTTATACTGCACCTCTACCTATATGTCTGGCAGTATCATGTACAGCCTGGGAGAATGGTCTTCGAAGACTGCAGAGGGGCCCTGCTCATGTAGGAGCACACTCTCACATAAAACCCAGCACCCTGCCTTCAGGATTGTTAAGGCCTGCTATACGGGTGGCTTATAAGGTTTGAAATGTGGTGATAAATATAGATATAGTGAACCTATATCTCTCGTAAGTGGTGCAAGCACCAGCTTACACATGCTGCAGTAGCAGGCCCGAGGTTCAATTTTGTATGGCCTCTCATGGGGGGCATAATACATGCTTCAGCCCATGGGAGGCCTCTGGGGTACCTATGCCCTGGGTACATGGGTACCATATACTAGGGACTGATAAGGGTACCCCAGTATCCAATCTGGAGCTGTACCAAAGTACATACATATTAATTTAGAGGAGAAAGCAGATAGGATGGGGTCCTGAATAGCAAGATCCCAGCCAAACTAGTCTAAACATTGGGAGCAACAAGGATTTGCAATGCAACAGGTCTCGCATCAGTTAGAGCTATTGGGATTGTAATTACAAAATTGTAAAATGTTTGTGTTTGTTGTGTAGTGAGTTAACCTGAAACAATGGGCTAATGTCGCAACAGCAAAAGTCCCATGAAAATTTAGGAAGCTACACACTTAAAATAAAACGCTGCGATATGAGCAAGTAAAAGCGCCATGAAGATCTGAAAATGCACTTTAAAAAGAAAGAACCATCGTGATATGTTGAAAAAGAGCAAGATGAAAGCAGGCAGATTGAAGCTAATGAACTGAAAACAACTATGAAATAACAGACAGATACAGCTAAGGCTCCTTCCAGTCTGCCCTCTTCCTGTTTGTAATTTAAATAAAGGTTTCACAGCCATGAAAGAGGTGGGGTGGCAGCAAGCTTGTTACAAACCACAAAATTTTGCTTTTAGAATAATTCACGACGAACAGTAGATGGTGCCATAGATAAAATTTAGGGCCAGATGTAGGTCGCCAATTACCGGTCGGTAACGGCCGAATTCGTCCGTTACTGACCGGTAAATGGTTTTCGAGATGTAGGGGACAATATTTTACAGATTCGGTAAGTTTACCGAAACGGTAAATGTACCGAATCTGTAAAATACCGAATCGGTAATTTTACCGATTCGGTAAAACCCAGATGTAGGTAGCACTGTTTACAGTGCTACAGGCCTTCAGAATTCGGTATTTTACCACCCAATCCAATTGGGTGGTAAAATACCGAATACAGGTGTGCATGCACATCTGTGCATGCACACCTGTGCCATGTGACACACAGACATGCCCTTAGGGCATGTCTGTGTGCCACATGGCACACATGCCTGTATTTGGGGTGCTAGAGGGTGTCAAAGTGACACCCCCTGCACCCTTGCTGAAATCGGTATTTACCGAATCTGTAAATACCGATTTGGTAATGCCCATTAATTCCTATGGGCTTCAATGCCCATAGGAATCAATGGGCATTACCGAATCGGTATTTACAGAATCTGTAAATACAGAATCTTAACGATTCGGTATTTACCGATTCAGAAATACCTACATCTCCCCCCCTCTATTTTACCACTTCTTAAATACCGAATCGGTATGATTCGGTATTTAAGAAGTGGTAAAATAAAATTACCTACATCTGGCCCTTAGAAACTAACATCCGAAACAGTAAAAAAAAAAATGTGGTGGAGGGTTGGTGTCTGCCTTGTGTGAAGTATGTAAGCAGACAAACAATTGCATAGAGCGCTAACAACTGGTATACCACAGCATAGACGCTATGATCTATGTGTTTTTGTGTAATATAACTAGTTCTCCTGTAAAGCGCGCTACTACTTTTAGGGGGAATTCGCACTACATAAAACTGCAAAACAAAACAAAAAAACAACCAGCCAGCATACCCCTATGGGCAAGATCTCACTACTCCGGCTGATCCAGCACACGCACAGCTATGAAAGCTCTGTACACCCTAGTACTGTCCGTGAGGTGGAATGTGTCATGCCTGTCGTGTAAGCGGAAAGCGTAACACTTGCTAATCCTATTTTAGAATCCGCTCTTTATTAGCGTCCTTACCGGCCAACTGCAGAGAAAGACGTGATTGGCAATGGTTGGCGAAATTACATACAGGGGCTTTGAAGCATGCGCAGTTACCGCGCATGCGCTAGGGAAATGTGTTACAGTTTTAAACCCGCCTCAAACGCTCAGGAAACGCTTCGCGTTTAGCCAGCTGTTACTCATCTCGTTCCGGGTCATGGTGACGGCGTCTGAGGAGCTAGTGGTTCGTAGTATGGAAGGATCTCGTGTCTTCCCGCGTTTCTAAGCCTGTTTATCGTATTGTGAGTCCTAAGAAGTGTCTTGCTTCTTAGCTATTGTTCTATCCTTGATAATATTCTTTATTGTTTGTACCGCTTTTGACTATTGCGATTTTGCAAGCCACTTTGGTATAAAGCCTGCTAGGTGTGCACACCGCGTTTCTATTCACTCAGTTCTGAGTGGTGTTTATTTTTTATATTGCCCTACCGTGCCTTGCGAGCTTAACAAAGGTATTTGTTTACGGTATTTTAAGGCTATTCCAGGATTGAATTCTCAATTATTTGTGGTGAGTCTCACGAATAGAAGAGATACATTAGCTGAAGTGTGACTTACGCTTTACTTATAGTGTCCCATTACATTTAGATTTCTGTTGAATTTGATGAACCATATCAAGGCTGCTATTGGAGTTCAAGTTATTCTGCTTTATTTCCGTATCATCTCCCTCCACTTTCTAAAGGTACATCACATCACAATCCTTAATTTAGGAACATTAAGGGGAGGGATTGTTTTCACTCATTTTTCTTGTATTTTACTACTGTGACATTTAAAGAAGATCGAGTATCCGCTGAGGTGGAGAAGACGGTGGAGTGTTGTTGTTCTTCCCCTTCCTACCCTTGTTTTGTTCCCCTGTTTTCCCCCTCGTTACCGTTTGGGTGTTAGTGCTATTCCTGACCCCCGGAAGGTGACAGGGGGAGGCAGGGTGTTTAGCATCGTGAATCCAGGACACTTCCGAGACAAAGAAGGTGCATGCATGACAAAACGCGAAGCCCCTATAATATTGTCTCCCAAGTGCCATGGATCTTACATTACAGGATTTAGCAAGTATGGTGGGGAATCTCCAACGAGAAACCCAATCCATTGCTGACAGACTAGAGGCAATGAGTGTACCAAGGGGAGAGGGAGCAGGTTCCAGCGCTCAGACTCCTGTAGTTCAAGTTGTTACACCTCACACTATTCCTCTGGCACCCCCTGAGCGATTTTATGGAGACCCTTCAAAATGTGCTGCATTTTTGACACAGTGTCAGCTGCATTTCCTGTGCAAGGCCCCATGTTTTCCAAACGATCAGGCTAAGGTGGCCTTTGTTCTATCGTATTTAGGAGGTTCAGCAGCAAACTGGACAATTCCCTTAATAGACAAAGATGATCCCTTATTATTGGATTATGATGCTTTTCGTAGAGAATTACGTAAGATGTTTGATAAACATTCTTTTACCCACGCAGCTGATACAGAGTTAAACTTGAAACAGGGTTCAAAGGATCTTATCACCTATATTTCCACATTTAACAGATTGGTTGTAGAGGCAGACTGGCCCGCTGCTAAACGCAGTGCCCTTTTTTACAAAGGTCTAAGAAACGACCTTAAGGATGCGTTAGCTCATGTAGTAGATCCCCCTGCTACATGTCCCGAATTGATCGACCTGGTGGTGAAACTAGACCATAGGCTGGGAGAAAGACATAGAGACAGAGTACGTTACGAGTATCCTAGATTTAGCAATAAAGAACGGAAAGCGGAGTCTGAGGCAAAACCTGAGGATCCCGAACCTATGCAAATAGGCAGTATTAAAGGGCCTTTGAGTGAAGCTGAGAAACAAAGACGTAGGGAGAATAGATTTTGCCTCTATTGTGGCAAGGCTGGACACTTCCTGAGGGAATGCCCAGTAAAACCCAAACAGTTCCGCAAGTAGGAAAACTAACAGACCCGAGGGTAACAGAGACCTTACCGCCGGGTCCTTTGGTTCACATGGTCTCATCAGTAATGACGAATGAAGGACACTTCTTTATTACTTCCAAATTGTCCTGGTTTTCTAATTCTGTTATACAACCCATCATGATTGATTCAGGAGCTTCGGGCAACTTTATGGATTATCACTGGGCAGTCACCCATAATATTCCTAAAGTTCAAAAAGAAACCACAGAGGAAGTGTATACTATAGATGGTAGTCCTTTGAAATCTGGGCCTATCACGCATTCTACCACCATATTGGAATTGTACATAGAACCCTCACACCGAGAAACTCTTGCTTTTGATATAATTGAATCTCCTCAATTTCCAGTGGTATTGGGACTTCCTTGGCTGCGTCTCCATAACCCCCAGATAGACTGGCAAAACACTAGTATCACCTTCGGAAAAGAGTGTAGACAACACACATCTACCATCAGCACAGATCTTCCTGATTCCTCAGCTCAGACACATGAAATGCCCATACAAAAGACAATATCTTTGGTCTCAATAAACCCAGAAGAACCATACACAGCAGAACAGCCTAACACCGTTTTGCCCCCTGTTTATCAGGAATACAGTACTGTTTTTGATAAAGAAGAAGCAACCAGCCTACCCCCCATAGGGTATACGACTGCCGTATTGATCTGCAGCCTGGCGCTCGTATCCCTACTAGTAGGGTGTACTCACTTACTGAAAAAGTAAATGTGTACTTAAGGGAGTACCTCGATACCATGCTAGATCTTGGTTACATCAGACACTCTAGATCTCCAGCCTCTTCAGCATTATTTTTTATTCCTAAAAGGGAAGGAGGCTTACGCTGCTGTATTGATTATAGATCACTGAACGCCATTACTATCAAAAACAAGTATCCCTTGCCACTCATCTCCTCTCTACTCGATCAAATAAAAGATGCAAAATGGTTCACTAAATTAGATCTACGTGGGGCCTACCACCTTGTTCGTGTTAAAGAGGGAGATGAGTGGAAGACGGCGTTCTGCACCAAGTTCGGTCTTTATGAATACTTAGTAATGCCCTTCGGGCTTTGTAATGCTCCTTCAGCATTTCAGTATTTCATCAATGAAGTGCTGAAGGAGTATCTTGACAAGAGTGTCATTGCGTACATTGATGATCTACTAATCTATTCTAAAACCCTTGATGACCATATTGTACATGTAAAAGTTGTCTTACATCAGTTGCAGAATAATTCAATTTTTTGCAAACTAGATAAATGCTTCTTCCATCGCCACCAGGTCGCCTTTTTGGGGTTTATTGTATCAGCTCAAGGCCTGAGCATGGACCCACAAAAAGTCAGTGCTGTTTTGCAGTGGCCCCCTCCCAAAAATGTAAAGGAAATCCAACAATTCATTGGCTTCTCGAATTTTTATAGGCGCTTTATACACCAATTCTCAGATCTGGTAGCTCCTATCACCCGCTTGCTGCGAAAAGGGGTCCCTTTTCATTGGTCAGAGGAGGCCGACAGGGCCTTTCACGTTTTGAAAGAGGCATTCACGCAAGCCCCATTCTGAAACACCCTGATCCTTCTTGTCCTTATGTGGTGGAGGTGGATGCCTCGCAAGTAGCTGTAGGGGGTATCCTTTCGCAAGCGGATGCTAACACGGGAGAACTTCATCCAGTAGCCTACTATTCCCACAAATTGACTCCAGCTGAGGTGAACTATGCCGTTGGGGAGAGAGAGCTCCTAGCAATCAAGAAAGTGTTGGAGGAATGGAGACAGTACTTATTGGGCACGAATCACACAGTCACTGGTTTTTTTTTTATATATATATTTTTATTATTATAACACAAGAGAAGTAATATACATATCGGGCGCCATTAAACGAAACACAGCTGTGGATGTGCGAATGAAGTAATGAAACACCTTACAGTCATGAGCAGCAGACAAATCAATACCAGCGAAAGGCTGGGGCAAAGCAGTTAAATGTCAATGACCGCAGGCATCCCCCCACACCATCCACCCACCAGAAATACAGGATATACGATGCATACATGTGACACCCAGATATGATAAGAAAAACAGGAGAATACGCCACAGCTCTTGCGAAGAAGGGAAAAGGGAAATAGAAAGTTCATAGAAAATAACAAAGGAAAAAAAAAAACACAACCCTACACCCCTGCCGATGGCTACGACCTAACCCCACTAGCAGTGTGCCTGTCGCCCCCTAAATTACACCCCAAGGATGGGGAAAAAGGTGGAGGAGGAGAATGTTACAATACGATACGAGCTCCCAGACGCCCATTCCCCCGCCAAAAGCAGACACCCCCTACCGTCAGAATAGCAAATCATGGCTAATCAAGAGATAGTCTGTAGGGGAGCCGCAAACAGAGAAAAAGAGACCAGCCCGCCCGACCCCGTCTCTACAGAGATAGCAGACCCCGTCTAGATACATTGGAAAAACAGTAACCAGACTAATCAGATGTACAGCCAGCCCCGCTCCCACAGATACAACCCAGCAAAAACAAAAGGAACATTGCATCGAAGCCCAATCAAGTTCAGCCCAAACCCTCACGATCCATCACGAAAACCCCTTCCAGCACAAACAGGTCGCCATGATTCTCCACGTTGATTACATCCATTCGGACCGTCATCACAACAGGAATATCAGAAAACAGTAGAGTGTCAAAGTCAATGCGAGGGGAGGGAAAGCAGGATAAACGTACACAGAGTTCAAAAGTCAGAGCAAGTCCACTGCCCACCAGTGAGAAAGCATCAAAGCGGTGTCGATCGCTCACAGAAAGAGGCGAAGGTCGAATTTGGCAGTCGTAGGAGAAAGCACACTGTCCCATAAGGGTAGTCACATCCAACTCGGGCAGTATCGATGTAGGGCTAAACACACATCCAGTCCTTTCGGCCTCGATCGCCGCCATCTTAGGGTTGCTGGGAGGTTCCAAATCAATATTTTGCACGGTGCCAATAAAGACGGTATCCGCGGGTGGAGTATCTCGGCTTTCTAGCAACAAAGGGTCGGAGTCCGGTCTCAGGCTGATACGGTCTGCAGTTACGATCATCCCCTGGATGTTGGCGGCGAACCGTTTGTGGAGCTCCAAAATGGTGGCCATTACAGTGCGTAGCGACGGTGTAGTTTCAGACCGCTCCATCGCCCCTCAATGAGCGACCGGGCGGGTATCCGAACCCCAGAGGTCGACTTCTCCGGGGCACAGGGCAGAATCAATGTTGAGACCACTGTAAAACACGTCTACAGCACGGTAGGTGCACCGTCGCCGCCCACGAGGAACCGAGCCCAGAGAACCACCGGGAGCTCAACGGGGTCTCCGGGAAGCGGATCCCCGAACAAATAGTCGATATTAACAGGCCACCATAGTTGCAGGGTAGAGCCGTCACCGGAGCACCATCCAATAAGGGAGAAGAAAAAGGCCGCTTCGGGAGACCGGATCCACCCACTTTTCACAGCCGATGTTGTTCGACTCCAACCCGGCCAAGTTGGAACTCGAGGCCCCGGCGTCAGATCTGAGGCAGGCCAAGAATGGCGCACGGCATATCTTCGCCGTCCGGGCCGCCAGAAAGTTCGGGGTTGCACCTTTCAAATCAGGCGCAGTTCACCAGCACGGGAGTCCGGCGGGAAGTCAGTATGAAGGTCAGGATTTATGCACAGTCACTGTATTGACAGACCATCGCAATCTACAGTATCTAAAGTCTGCTAGAACATTGTCCATGCGACAACTGAGATGGACACAGTTTTTCAATGAGTATGATTTCAACATACATTTCAGGGCTGGCAGACAAAACGGTAAAGCAGATGCTTTATCTCGTCTGGGGTGTGAGCCATTCCCAAGTGATGATAAGCCTCCTTGAATCATTGCTCCTCAAAGAATAATAGGAGTACTTACTACTGAAGAGGATTTTATCATACAAGTAAAGAACGCCCAACAAGAACCTTCCTCTCAAGCTGTGTTACACCAACAGCAGTCTTTGGTCAGATCAGGTCTTCATTATGTGCAAGGAGGATTGTTCATCCCCACGATACCCCTTCAAACTTTGGAATGGTGTCATTCCCACGGTATAGCAGGACATCCAGGATATAAGAGAACATTGGAGTTGATAAAAAGATATTGCTGGTGGCCTCACATAGCTAAAGACGTACAACAGTATGTTCGGACGTGTCACGTATGTGCTCAAGGAAAGACATCACACGAAGGGTTAGTGGGGTTGTTACTTCCCCTTCCCACTCCTTTGGCTCCCTGGCAGTCCGTATCAATGAACTTTATCGTAGAGTTACCACGTACACAAAGGGGAAATAACACTCTTTTAGTCATAGTGGACATGTTCACCAAAGCGGCTCATTTCATCCCATTAAAAAGTTTACCTACATCTTCTGTTCTGGCAGGTGTCTTTCTACAAAATATAGTCAGACTTCATGGGCTTCCCTCTATCTTGGTCACTGATAGGGGCTCTCAATTTATATCCAACTTTTGGAAACAGTTATGTAAGTCTCTGAATATTGAAGTCCGCCTCTCCTCTAGTCATCACCCCCAGACGGACGGACAAACAGAGCGGGTGAACCAAAGCCTTGAGCAGTTCTTGCTTTGTCAATTACTGCAAGAACAGAAGGAATGGGATGAGCTGATTTGGTTGGCAGAAATGTCATACAACAATAGTCATCATTTTTCCACTCTATTCACCCCCTTTTATGCTTCAAACGGGTTCCATCCTAAGGTCCTTCCCTTTTCTCCTTTGAGGCCTTGTGCCATTCCAGCTGTACAGGATTTAGTCTCACACTTTCAAACAGTACATTCCACCATCCATGATAACCTCGATAAGGCCAAGTCTGATTACAAGAAGGCAGCAGACACACATAGACATGCAGGACCCGCTTATCAAGAGGACGACAAGGTCTGGCTTTCCACCAAACATTTGGCCTTAAAGGGAGCTTGTAAATTTAAACCCAAGTACATTGGTCCTTTTCCCGTTAGCCAAGTAATCAATCCTGTAGCTATGAAGCTGCAATTGCCACCATCAATGAAGATACACCCTGTTAAAACCTGTAGCGCCAGATACCCGCCTTCCGACGACCCCTCATCCCATTACGGTGGATAATAATGATGAATACGAAGTGGGAGCTATTATTGACTCCAGAAGAGTTCGCCGTCGCCTCCAGTATCTTATACACTGGAAGGGCTATGGCATTGAAGATAGATCTTGGGAACCTGCCAGCCAAGTACATGCACCTCGTTTATTGCGAGCTTTTCACAGGCGATTCCCTCACAAGCCCAAACCAGTGGGGGGCGTTATGGAAGGGGTGTTCTGTCATGCCTGTCGTGTAAGCGGAAAGCGTAACACTTGCTAATCCTATTTTAGAATCCGCTCTTTATTAGCGTCTTTACCGGCCAACTGCAGAGAAAGACGTGATTGGCAATGGTTGGCGAAATTACATACAGGGGCTTTGAAGCATGCGCAGTTACCGCGCATGCGCTAGGGAAATGTGTTACAGTTTTAAACCCGCCCCAAACGCTCAGGACGCTTAGCCATCTGTTACTCATCTCGTTCCGGGTCAAGGTGACGGCGTCCGAGGAGCTAGTGGTTCGTAGTATGGAAGGAGCTCGTGTCTTCCCGCGTTTCTAAGCCTGTTTATCGTATTGTGAGTCCTAAGAAGCGTCTTACTTCTTAGATATTGTTCTATCCTTGATAATATTCTTTATTGTTTGTACCGCTTTTGACTATTGCGATTTTGCAAGCCACTTTGGTATAAAGCCTGCTAGGTGTGCACACCGCATTTCTATTCACTCAGTTCTGAGTGGTGTTTATTTTTTATAGTGCCCTACCGTGCCTTGTGAGCTTAACGAAGGTATTTGTTTACGGTATTTTTAGGCTATTCCAGGATTGAATTCTCAATTATTTGTGGTGAGTCTCACGAATAGAAGAGATACATTAGCTGAAGTGTGACTTACGCTTTACTTATAGTGTCCCATTTCATTTAGATTTCTGTTGAATTTGATGAACCATATCAAGGCTGATATTGGAGTTCAAGTTATTCTGCTTTATTTCCGTATCATCCCCCTCCACTTTCTAAAGGTACATCACATCACAATCCTTAATTTAGGAACATTAAGGGGAGCGATTGTTTTCACTCATTTTTTTGTATTTTACTACAGTGACATTTAAAGAAGATCGAGTATCTGCTGAGGTGGAGAAGACGGTGGAGTGTTGTTGTTCTTCCCCTTCCTACCCTTGTTTTGTTCCCCTGTTTTCCCCCTGGTTACCGTTTGGGTGTTATTGCTATTCCTGACCCCGGAAGGTGACAGGGGGAGGCAGGGTGTTTAGCATTGTGAATCCAGGACACTTCCGAGACAAAGAAGGTGCGTGCATGACAGAATGTTCCCAGTACACATATAGCACTGGCAGTGGGCTGTATCCAGACATACACCGAGTTAGTATACGGTCCTTGAACATGTATACAGCCTGGGGTGGTAGGAACAGCACACTGCACTCCCAAAGCAGATAAATCAGAAAGGCAGCTTTGCTCTTTTTGCTGACAAAACGACAAGCCACTAAATCATATTCATCGAGACTGAAGCTATACACCAAAATAATGCGCCACAATTAGGTTAAGTGAAACTGAAAAGGTGTAAAAAGGCACCTATAAATAATAATGTTGCAATGCGCCAATGTGGGAGCGCTATAAACCTGGAAATAGCGCGTTTTAGACACTGCACGCAAAAGCGACCAAGAACAGGCAAATGTTGCCTGAGGCTGTCCCCCAAGTAAGTATAAAGCACAAACACATATGTGGCACAGCACATTAGACGCACACAAGTACAAGGTCAAATATTGCAGAAGCCACCAATTACAAATAATAGATGTTGCTCTGTGTGTAATGTGAGAAATTGTATTCATACATAATATAGCGCTAATATCCCTGTAAGTTATGAGAGCGCCGCATATAGGCACGTTAGAAGCAACACCAGCCAGAACTGCTGTGTGGGTTAACCTGAAACAATGGGCTAATGACGTAACAGCAAAAGCGTTTAGAGATAAGAAGGGCCCCTTTAAACCAAAAAGGGAGTAGGGCACTTACTCAGTGAGAAAGGAAAATCCCTTTTGGGTAGAGAATTTTTATGGAGTAGACTCAACGTTCACACATCACACAAACCTATATACTTTTTCCTTTTCCACACACACTGCAATTGGACCATATATAATAGGGAAAGCACCATAAACACTTAATTAAAAAAATATATCACATATATTTATTATTTGTTTGCATACAAAATATCACATTTAAAAAAAGTACGTAAGTCCATACAAATGATAACAAAAATTTCATAAAAACACAATACATTAAAAGAGTTAATCACCATGAGCATGAAAACATCAAGAGAGTGAAAACACAAAAGCTAGACAGAAAAAATTGGTCTTAACACTTTACACCTCCGTCATGACATAATATTACAAGCACGGAAATATGCCATATGTAATTAGCCTTCTTTCACTAGTGCTCAATGACCGGATTGTGTACTAAAATGTAGCGTCGACACGGTTCGATGGGATTTTGCCTTATGAGTCCATCTTTATCAAGACCTGAATAATATACACTCTGTCTTTTAATTGAACGTTTTCATGCAGTCACCTGCTTACATCAACGAGACCGCCCTGTTAGCACCATTTATCTTCTGTGCATTGAGGGGAACACTATAGTCCGAGACTCTTGTATAAGAACTTGTAATTTAATATGACAAAAACCACGGTGAGTAAAGTCCAATCTTCCAAGCAAGATGGCTTTGTCCTGTTTAGAAAGTCTATCCTTAACTGAGAAAGTGCTTGTCATTCAATCGCAGCCTTGAATCTTGATAAAATCTTCTAAGGCGCTTTGTGGTTACTTGAGATGAAATATTTGCTCACAAACAGCCCTTTTATAATTAGGGTCCACTGTCCGCGGTCTCTCTGCACTCGGCCTGACCGTCTGCGCTCTCCGATGGGAAATCCGTTTTAACAGCAAAAGCCCCATGAAAATTTAGGAAGCTACACACTCAAAATAAAACGCTGCGATATGAGCAAGTAAAAGCACCAAGAAGATCTGAAAAGGCACTTTAAAAAGAAAGAACGGGAGAGATGTGTTGAAAGAGAGCAAGATGAAAATGAAAGCCGGCAGATTGAAGCCAGCGAACAGAAAAACAACCAAGAAATAATGGACTGATACAGCAGTGGTGTAACGAAACTTGAGGGGGCCCCCCTGCAAACTACATGGAGGGGGCCCCCCTCCCATCCTCCGTGCCAGTCTAGAGCTCTCAGGCCAGCGACCCGCCATACTGCATGGGATGCGGGGCTCTTGTTACGCCACTGTCAACAATACAGCCTTTATAAGTAACACTGGATGGTGGAGTCAAAGGTTGGGCTTAGTCTGCCCGCAGTCTATCATAGGTGGTGGTCCATTCATTACAGGGTCCCTGCCATCAGTAGGCCGGGGAAGTTTGCCCAAGTTTAGGTGGGTTTCCTGATGCAGACTCCTGTCATGATATACAACATCAGGCCCACTCATCGTTCAGTTTTGACAAAAGTGCATCCACTGCTCCTTCTCGTTTCCATTTAAAAACATTAGACAATGCTGCATTTCAAAAGCAGATGTAACTACAAAGAGCACATTTTGATAATACATTTTTATTAGTAGCCAATAGCAATCTTAAGAGGCATTGCATAGCTTATTACACACTGTAACCCCAATTCCATCACAGTCTCTCTCTCTCTTTCTCTTTCTCTCTCTCTCTCTCTCTCTCTCCCTCTCTCTTTCAGTGAGTCAGTCTCTCTCTCTCAGTCAGTCAGTCTCTCTCTCTCTGTCATTCAGTCTCTCTCTCTCTCTCCGCCAGTCAGGCGGTCTCTCTCTCTCTGTCAGTCTCTCTATCTCTCTCTTTCTGTCAGTCTGTCAGTCTCTCTCTCTCAGTTAGCCAGTCTCTCTCTCAGTCAGTCAGTCAGTCTCTCTCTCTCTCTCTCTCTCTCTCTCTCTCATTCAGTTTCTCAGCCAGCCAGTCTCTCGGTCAGTCAGTATTCAGTCTCTGAGTCAGTCAGTCTCTACTCTCTCTCCACTCTATCTCTCCATTCTCTCTCTCAACTCTGTCCACTCTATCTCCACTGTCTCTCTCTCTCAACTGTCTCTCTCTCTCTCTCTGCTCTTTTCACTCTCTCTCCACTGTCTCCCTCCACTCTCTCTCCACTCTCTCTCTCTCCCTTCTCTCTCTACTCTCTCTCCACTCTCTCTTTCTCTCTCTCTCTCCACTCTCTCTCCTCTCTCTCTCCACTCTCTCTCCACTCTCTGTCTCTCTCTCCACTCTCTCTCTCTCCACTCTCTCTCCACTCTCTCTCCACTCTCTCTCCTCTCTCTCTCCACTCTGTTTCCCCTCTCTCTCCTCTCTCTCTCCACTCTCTCTCCGCTCTCTCTCCTCTCTCTCTCCACTCTCTCTCCACTCTCTCCACCCTCTCCACCCTCTCTCCACTCTCTCCACTCTTTCTCTCCACTCTCTTTCTCCACTCTCTCTCTCCACCCTCTCTCCACTCTCTCTCCACTCTCTCCCCACTCTCTCTCTTCTCTCTCTCTCTCTTTACTCTCTTCTCTCTCTCTCTCTACCCTCTCTCCAATCTCTCCACTCTCTCTCTCCACTCTCTCTCCACTCTCGCCACTCTCTCTCTCCACTCCCTCTCCACTGTCTCTCTCCACTGTCTCTCTCCACTCTCTCCACTGTCTCTTCACGCTCTCTCCACACTCTCTCTCCACTGTCTATCTCCACTGTCTATCTCCACTCTCTCTCTCTCTCTCTCTCCACTGTCTATCTCCACTCTCTCTCTCCACTGTCTCTCCACTCTCTCTCTACTCTCTCGCCACTCTCTCTCCACTGTCTCCCTCCACTTTCCCTCCACTCTCTCCCTCCACTCTCTCCCTCTACTCTCTCTCCACTCTCTCTCCACTCTCTCTCTCTCCTCTCTCTCTCCACTCTCTCTCTCTCCACTCTCTATCCACTGTCTCCCTCCACTCTCTCTCTCCACTCTCTCTCCACTCTCTCTCCACTGCCACGCACACCCTCTCTCTCTACTCTCTCTCTCTCACTCTCTCTCTCCACTGTCTCTCTCCACTCTCTCTCTCCACTCTCGCTCTCTCCACTCTCGCTCTCTCCACTCTCTCTCTCCACTCTCTCTCTCCACTCTCTCTCTCCACTCTCTCTCTCCACTCTCTCTCTCCACTCTCTCTCTCTCACTCCACTCTCTCTCTCCCTTCCCTCTCTCCCACTCTCTCTCACAAAGTAGTGTGCATTGTCATGGGCGTCCGCAGAAATGTTTCCAGGGGGGGCACATTTTTAACTTCATTACCACCCCCCTTGCATCCTTCTCCCCTCTGCCTTACACCCTTCTCGCCCTCCCCCTTGCACCCTTCTCCCCCTCCGCCTTGCTCCCTTTTCTACCTTGCACCATTCTCCCCTCTGCCTTGCACCATTCTCCCCTCTGCCTTGCACCCATCTCCCCTTTGCCTTGCACCCTTCTCCTTTCTGCCTTGCACCCTTCTCCCCTCTGCCTTGCACCCTTCTCCCCTCTGCCTTGCACCCTTCTCCTCTCTGCCTTGCACCCTTCTCTCCTCTGCCTTGCACCCTTCTCTCCTCTGCCTTGCACCCTTCTCCTCTCTGCCTTGCACCCTTCTCTCCTCTGCCTTGCACCCTTCTCCCCCTCCGCCTTGCACCCTTCTCTACCTTGCACCCTTCTCCCCTCTGCCTTGCACCCTTCTCCTCTCTACCTTGCACCCTTCTCCTCTATGCCTTGCACCCTTCTCCCCTCTGCCTTGCACCCTTCTCCTCTCTGCCTTGCACCCTTCTCCTCTGCCCCTTGCACCCTTCTCCCCTCTGCCTTGCACCCTTCTCCCCTCTGCCTTGCACCCTTCTCCCCTCTACCTTGCACCCTTCTCCTCTCTACCTTGCACCCTTCTCCCCTCTGCCTTGCACCCTTCTCCCCTCTGCCTTGGACCCTTCTCACCTCTGCCTTGCACCCTTCTCCCCTCTGCCTTGCACCCATCTCCGCCTCCCCGTTGCACCCTTCTCCCCTCTGCCTTGGACCCTTCTCCCCTCCGCCTTGCACCCTTCTCTACCTTGCACCATTCTCCTCTCTGCCTTGCACCCTTCTCCCCTCTGCCTTGCACCCTTCTCCCCCTCTGCCTTGCACCCTTCTCCACCTTGCACCCTTCTCCTCTCTGCCTTGCATTCTTCTCCCCTCCGCCTTGCACCCTTCTCCCCTCCGCCTTGCACCCTTCTCCTCTCTGCCTTGCACCCTTCTCCCCTCTGCTTGCACCCTTCTCCTCTCTACCTTGCACCCTTCTCCTCTCTACCTTGCACCCTTCTCCCCTCTGCCTTGCGCCCTTCTCAGCCCCCCCTTGTCCCCCCCTGCAGACACCCAGGGTGCGTTCTAACAAGAGTGCTTACCTGAGGACACCATTTTGCTACCTCATCTCTTCTCCTGAGCAGTGGTCTGTGCTGCCTCCTGCTCTCTGGGGCCCCCACCCCATCCTCTTTCCAGGCCTCCCGGGCTCTGACTGAAGGTAAACAATGTTAACTTGTTACATTGTTTCTCCTCAGTCAGCGGGAGGGGCTCAGCGCAGGCTGCAGACAGCCTGCACCTGCTTTGGAGGGAGAGAGGCTTGCTTTAGCGCAAGCCTTTCTCACATCTCTCAGAAGAGCCGTAGGGGCCCGGGGCCCCCTTCATTTACTGAAGAGCGTGGGGCACCCCGCACTGCGCGGGCTGTGGCGGCACTTGTTACGCCCCAAAGGTGCAGCTAAGGCTCCTTCCAGTCTGCCCTTTTCCTGTTCGCAATCTAAATAAAGGTTTTACGGACATGAAAGAGGTGGCAGCATGCTTGTTACAAACCACAACATTTTGCTTTTAGAATAATTCACGACGAACAATAGATGGTAATCGTAACAAACAGGTGGAGAAAGGGTCCGAGAGGTATTTAAAGACCTAGCCTAGGTAGTACCCCCATCAATGGATATTAATAACAAAGAAACCTAGGGGTCTTATATAGAGGAATATACGGAAACCTCAATACATTCTAGATCAAATCTAAATGGGTACAACAATTGTTGAAGTTGGATAAATAATATATAAACAGCAGGTGTGTCAGTGGTTGTGTAAAGAACCCGCTCAGTTCATAGGATACCCATCAAAGTATTGTATGATCAATTTTATCATCTGGTCATCCCTCAGAGGTAATGAGTCTCTAGATCATCGAGACCAAATATTACCCTGTAGGAGAGCGGGGTCACTGCCCCCAAGCACATGATGACCAAATAGATATGGACCAATGGGTAGAAGTGCAGTGCAAAACAAGAGTGTGGTGAATTAAAATAGGATAGAGAACAAACAATAAACAGTTTTATTAGGAATATGGTCTCTTCCTAATTAAAAGAACAGTGCAAGGGTGCAGTATGGAACACATTTCCCCCAAACTTGGGACCTGCATGAGGTAACGACGGAGAGAGCGTGGCCTCATTTAACCCTGAGTTTGAGTCCAGGTGAGGTGAGGTCCATTCCCCGGTATCACTGGATCACGATCAAAATCCACTTACACGGAGGAGCAAGAACAAACTTATTGTATCCTTTCACTCATTATTATATACGTTATATTAATTAGCAGTTTTGCCCATTCACCTTGCAGTAGCAACGTTACGAACAGAGGCCCTGAAGAAAGCCTTGGGCCTTCCCCTTTTGGGCTGAAACATGTTGGCCATAATGCAGTAAATTTGTTCCATACTGCACCCTTGCACTGTTCTTTTAATTAGGAAGAGACCATATTCCTAATAAAACAGTTTATTGTTTGTTCTTTATCCTATTTTAATTCACCACACTCTTGTTTTGCACTGCACTTCTACCCATTGGTCCATATCTATTTGGTCATCATGTGATTGGGGGCAGTGACCCCGCTCTCCTACAGGGTAATATTTGGTCTCAATGATCTAGAGACTCATTACCTCTGAGGGATGACCAGATGATAAAATTGATCATACAATACTTTGATGGGTATCCTATGAACTGAGCGGGTTCTTTCCACAACCACTGACACACCTGCTGTTTATATATTATTTATCCCACTTCAACAATTGTTGTACCCATTTAGATTTGATCTAGAATGTATTGAGGTTTCCGTATATTCCTCTATATAAGACCCCTAGGTTTCTTTGTTATTAATGAACAATAGATGGTGCCATAGATAAGATTTAGAAACTAACCCCCAAAACAGTAAAAAAAAGCATTTGCAATGCAATAGGTCTCGCATTATTAAAGTTTGAGCTATTGGTGTTGCATTATTTAGCAATGGCAATAGCTCAAACTTTAATAATGCGAGACCTATTGCATTGCAAATGCTTGTTACTACTGGAGCCAACGTCAACAAGGAACATAACCAAAGAATGAATGAATGAAGGCTCTACATTTAGAGAGCTCTAAAAAAAGCTTTTACAAAATACGACTGTTGCAGAATTGCGATCCACGCATTTGTTTTATTTAATTCTTATAAACCGCAGTAACGCTATTTCGATCACGAATCAGTGATATATATATATATATATATATATCTCAAGAAGCATTATTTAAATGGGAAGATAACTTTTTTTTAGACTAGCTACCTGCGGCTAAGAGACTCCTCTGCTTCCGTGTGCTTCTAAGTGCGCATGAGGGACGAGAGGATGGAGGGGCGAATTCTCGCGTGAAGAGGGCACCGGCACTGAAGTCCGTGTACACAAATGAAAGCCTCCAGCATTCAGAGGCTGGAGCCATCGAGGGATGCGAATCTTGGGGCAAAGCAAAAAAACAACGGAAGGCCTTTGAGAGGTTGTAAATAAACGCCTATCAAACACGGGCTGCCTCTTGGACGGGTGACAACGCGGATGCGAGGCTCTGCTCGAGCCTGTGATGGCGACTGTTCATTTATGTCATTACCTCAGGAGACAGCAGCAGAGGGCTCCCCTGGAGACAAGCCCATGAGAGAGGGCCCCACGTTCGCCCCTCGCCCTGCCCTGAACCTGCTTTTGTTCTGAATGCACTCCTTTGGTCACCCAAGCCCCTGCAGCCAGTGGGCATCTGTTCCCCTCCACCCAGCACAATCTGTCAGGGCGGCCTGGCCTGACAGCCATCAATCATGCGGCAACGTGTGGACCACAAGACGCACTGGGACGCGATTTTCAAGTCAAATTCAGCAGTTAGCATAAATAGAGCAGTGTCCTGATTTATGATTCCGCAGCTGCCGCTATAGAATCCGCCTGAAAGAAAAGTGAAAAATAAAAAAAATGAAAGCGAGCGGCCGGGCAGAAGCGCGTCCTTAGATGAGTCAGAGCAAGTGTGACGTAGAGAGCAGATCGCCCGCACCCCCAGGGAGAGAAGCAACCAGGAACAAGATTAACAACTATTAGGATGCACACAGGGAGCAGACGAGCCTTACCATGTTTTAACAAAGGGTTCATATGCATTAAAATAGTAAAATTAAATCAAGTCACAACTAATCGACAGCTCCTTAACCAGGCGACTGTGCCTGCATTATAGGCTTGCATACTGAGAACTGAGCAGCCATGGTTAGTTGTACCTGTGTTTGGTAAAGCCAACGCTTTAAAACATACAAGTGCAAGGGCCCAACTTTTCTCAGGTCTTAGGAGGCTATCGAATTTCATGGCAGCTGAATACCAAAACTGCTTAGGCTTGATTTTACCACAGGCTTGCTCTTTCCACCATCCTACACGTCGGGTTTCTATCTTATTCTATGCATGCCTACTTTCTAGCCCATCACTGTGTCGCTATCTTTCTTAATGTTTCCCTTTTTCGCCTCTCTCCTGCTCTGGGTCATAGTCTGGTAATGAAAAGCAAGCCCCGGTCCCTTAAAATGACTCCAGGCATACAGCACTATCATCCACCAAAACAAATTAGCCATTGTCACAGCCCCGTTTCATAAAGGGACGGGGATACTTCAATCTGTTGGGTAAATAAAACAACAGAATACGTTATCAACTAAGTGGAATGTTTTCAAACCTCAGCGAGACTAAAGCAGCAACAGGTATACACAACACACTATCCTCGCGCGCGACTGCTTTTTCTCTTATTGCAACCACAATAAAGCTTTATTTCTTTTCTTTTTACTGTTAAGTGCTTCACTGCTTGCTGTAAAGCGCTAAAAATATGTGACATAAAAATACACAAAGGTGTGTCCCACCTTCAGCAAAGAGCCTGGCTTGTGAAAAGTATTTTTCTTGGCATGGATTCTCACGCAAGCATTTAGGATTGGGCCAAACCAACTATCCTTAACTTTGACAAACGAGAATTTGAACTCATTTACCAGCACTGTACAAGCGGCAGGGAAAGCGTTCGCTTTCACTTCCGCTTGGAAAACAAAGAAGCCCACGAGTGGTGCGTGCGTGCGTGCCACTGTGAACCATAGCCTATTGGTGTCTATTACGCACCAATAGGCCATGGGCAGAGCAATGCGCCCACCTCTGGCCAATTACTTGCAGTCTTTTATAAAAAGACGCACGCAAAGGCCAATAACGGCTCACAAAAGCAAAAGCACACGCACAAGCATTTGCGATTCCTAGGGCAGCTTCCAAACCCCGTTTCTTCACCTACTAAATGTCTTGGGCTGCGCGAGCACTGCTGTGCAGTGCAACACTAGGCGCGAGACCTAAAAAGTGGGGTAACCATAAGAAGCAGATCCTACTTTCTACAGAGTGTATCAGAGGTCAGCAGGGTTTACAAAGTATATTAGGTCAGCATGATTTGAACTCTCTGCTAGGAATCAGTGAGTTTGCAGAGTGCTCCTTTGGCGGTCACAGGCTGCTTTCAGGATATGCACACACAGAAAACAGCAAGTCAGTCTGCAGCAACAACAGAACATAGCCATTCTTGTCCCCAGCTGGGTCTGCCCCTTGCTGTTGCTTGACTATTTTTAGGTTTCGCCTGCATTGCACTTGCGATGTGCTTGTGAAATCTCTTGTAATCATATATAAATCTTAAAAGGGACTTGCAGCTCGCCCTTACTTTTCATTTGTTCTTGTGCTTGCTACTTACTTTTCTTCTGTTTCTGTTGGTTAAAGCATGCTATTTCCTGTTGTTGTTCGTGTGTTTTCCCCATCAGTTGAGCTTGAGCTTGGCCCAAGAACTCCCGTTTAACTTTCTATCTGCTTTTATTTACATTCTTTTTCATTTAAGAGCAAGCATGTTTGGCGGCTGCATGTGATTTGTGCTGCTGTGCTTCTTACAGATTGTTTTTCTTTCATCGATTGCTTTACAGACTGACACATTCACAGGCAAGCAGAATTAACAGGAACAGAGACATCTAAAGAAACAGGTTAGTATTAGATTCCTTACCTTAGAATACCCCCAGGCATCAAACTGGATCCGGAAACATTTGCGTAGTAGTACCCTTGCGCGTCGGTAGACGTTGTCTGCGGCTCCGCGTCCGTCGTCTGCGTCGTTGGCGCTGGGATGACATCACCGGAGTACTTAGACGCCGCCCTTGTGCGCTGACATCAGTTCCTATTTTTTTACTAAACTTTTAGATCTTTTTGATCGTTTTTCGAAGTCGAACGACTCCGACGGTGCCGGTAGGGATGCCCGGGTTTAAGCCCTGCGTCGACTGCAACCGACTGATGTCGGTTACCGACCCCCATCGCTGGTGTCTTCATTTCCTGGGGCCCTACCACGATGACATGTCGTGCCCCGACAGCCGGGCCTTGACGTCGAAGGCTAGGCGGGAGCGGTCCCGCAAGCGCCTCGAGCTCCGGCAGTCGGCCCTGCGCCGTTCGAGGTCCCGGTCCGGAAGGAGGTCGAGGGACCGGTCGCGGGGCCGGAGTCATCACGGCTCGGAGGATCGACACCACTCCTCCAGCTCCAAGTCCTCAGGTAAGAGGCACAAGAAGTCGAAGAGGCGACATCGCTCTTCCGACTCCCCCGACGCTCGCGTGACACGGCCGGGGGTTCGAGTGACACCACCCACGCGGCTCCGTCGGAGCCGCAGGTGTCGCGGCCTGCTCCATACCCGCTGGTCCCTGGGCAGAATGCGACGCCGGAGGAGATTGACGCCTTCCTCATGGCCATGAGGTCGCTCACTCCTCCGTCGGGTTTCGCGGCGCCTTCGGGCCCAGTGGCCTCGACTGGGAGCCCAAGCGGGCCGCGTGCTTTGGCCCCGGTGCCATCGGCGACTTCGGTCCCGAAGCTGCAGGGCTCCGCCGGATCCGGGTCGTCGCCGGTCGACCTTACGACCTCGCCGGCGCCAGCTCCTAGGGTGTCACCCCCAGCGCTGACCACGGCCGACGCCGTCCCCAGTCCCCCCCTTGGTCCGGTTCCGATGTCGGCATTCGACGCCGATGGGAGATTTTTTCTTCTATAATCCGGCCCCATTATTTGACCATGAGTACCAGGAGATGGGTGGCGAGGCGGATTGGGAGGGGTCTGAGGACCCTTTGGCACGTGAGTGCCAGCCTTATCAGGACTGGGCAGGTGAGCTAGGGGACTCCAGTGGTCTGGACACTTCGCCAGACACTGGTTTTGTCTCCCCTCCTACTGTGGCTACGGAGGAGGGGGCAGCCTATAGTGTGGTGTTGACGCGGGCGGCCAAGGCCTTTTAACTTGAACTCCCTGTCGCGGCCGTGAGGACTAACCTCCTCACTGAGGTCCTTAAACCGCAAGCAAGCTCTTCTGAGCCTCTGTTGCCATTTAATGAGGCCTTGTCTGACGTTCTTCTGGGCACCTGGTTCAGGCCCGCTACAGGGGTATACACCCGTTACAACGGATCTTTTACTCCGCAGACCCATTACAACGCGACCATTACTCCGCATACCATTACAACGCATTGCGCTGGGGGGCGCTCTAGGATAGGGAATAAGTATAATTTACTATCCAACACCTTCCCTAGGGTCCACGGGGACTGGAGTTAGAATAGTAAATTATACTTACCACTATCCAGCGCCCCAAAGCGCTATGCGTTGTAACGGTATGCGGTGTAAAAGTCGCGTTGTAATGGTCTGCGGAGTAAAAGTATGCGTTATAACGTCATACATCCGCTACAGGTCCCCCTGTAGATAGGAACGTGGCCAGACGCCACCGCCCAGCTCTGGGCGACCCTTGCTTCCTGTCCACCCACCCCACTCCGAGAGCCTGGTCATACAAGCCTCTAACTCCCAGAGTGCATTCCCGAAGGCTCCCCCCGACCGGGAATCCAAGAGGTACGAACAGTATGGCAAAAAGATGTTCTCCTACCTGAGTTTGGGGTTGCGGTCAGTTAACACCGCGTGCCTCTTGGGCCGTTATACCCACTCTCTGTGGGACACGGTCGCGTACGTGCTGCCACAATGTCCGGAGGAGGCCCGGACTAAACTCGCCCAAGCTCTTGCGGAGGGTCGAGATGCGGCACGGTACTCCATCAGATGTGGACTGGATACCACGGACTCGCTGGGTAGAGCGATGGCAACGACTGTGGCAATTCATCGCCACGCCTGGCTGAGGTCCGCCAACTTTTCGGCTGATGTCCAAAACAGCCTTATGGACATGCTGTTTGATGGCCGTCGCCTCTTTGGCGACAAGGCAGACAGTGCGCTTGAGCGCTTTAAGGAGTCCAGGGTTATGGCCAAGTCCTTGGGCCTGTCGGCCCGCGCCAGCAATCTGCTGCCTTTAGCCCCTTTCGTGGCCAAAGAAGGTGCGCCCCCACACGTCCTGCCAGCCCCGGGCCGCAGACTAACATCCAGCGCGGTTGCGGACGTGGTAACCGCCGTGGCGGTGCCCGGGGACAATGGCGCGGCCAGTCCACATCCACCCCCGCAGCATCCGCCTCAAAGCCTTCCTAGGCTGAGCTTTCAGGCCCACGAGACGCCAGGGGGGCCGGGTTCGCCATCACCTCCTCCACTGGCGCGACATCACATCGGACAGGTGGGTGCTGCAAATCGTCCGAAGGGGCTACTCCCTCCCCTTTGAGGCGACCCCTCCAGCCATGCCACCGCAGTACCACTGCGTGCCGGGGGATCACTTGAAACTTCTGCGAGAGGACGTTACAGCCTTCTTGGCCAAGGGGGCCATCAAGCGCGTTCCTGCGCCAGAAGTAGGGTGTGGTTGTTACTCCCACTACTTTATGGTTCCCAAGAAGGGCAAAGGGGGCCTACGCCGTATCTTGGACCTGCGGAACGTCAACGGCTTCCTCCGGAAGGAGAGGTTCAAGATGCTGACATTGGCTCAGGTCTTAGCAGCCCTGGACCCAGGAGACTGGATGGTAGCGTTGGACTTGCAGGACGCTTATTTCCACACCCCGTCCTGCCGGCCCACCGGCGCTACCTGCGGTTCACGGTAGGACACAAGCACTTTCAGTTTACCATGCTCCCTTTCGGCCTACCCAGCGCCCCACGGGTGTTAACGAAAGTGATGGCGGTGGTCGCAGCTCATCTGCGCAGGTTAGGGGTTTTAGTCTTCCCCTACCTCGACGACTGGTTGTTGAAGGCGGGCTCGCCCCAGACAGTCGTCAACAACCTTCAGACTACGGCCGACCTCCTGCACCTGCTGGGGTTCTCCATTAATGTGCCAAAGTCGCACTTGTGCCCCTCTCAGAAGCTCCTCTTCATCGGAGCGGTTCTAGACTCGGCACAGTTTCGGCTTTATCCTCCCGAACAGCGGGTTAGGGATATTCAGGCTCTGATTCCGATCTTTCAGCCTTTATCCCGAGTCTCGGTCAGGTTGACGCTGCAGCTTCTGGGGCTGATGGCCTCCTGCATCCTTCTGGTGCATCACACCAGGTGGCGGATGTGGGCTCTGCAGTGGGACCTGAAGTTTCAGTGGGCCCAACATCAGGGCAACTTGTCCGACCATGTCTTGATCTCGGAGGGCACTGCAAGACAGTTACAGTGGTGGCTCACGGACCGCGATTGGGTCAGCGGCAGATCCCTCTCCCTACCCCAACCGGAGCACGTAGTTGTGACGAACCCGCCCCTCCAGGGCTGGAGAGGCCACATGGGAGAGGCGGAGATCAGAGGCCTCTGGTCTCCGGCGGAGTCCCAACTCCATATCAACCTTCTGGAGCTGTGGGCGATCCGACTTGCACTGAAGGCATTCCTCCCATCTGTCCTGGGGAGTGTAGTGCAGGTGTTCACGGACAACACCACCGCCATGTGGTACTACAACAAACAGGGCGGTGTGGGGTCGTGGACCCTATGCCAGGAGGCTCTGCGCCTCTGGCAGTGGTGGGAACATCAGGGCTTGACCCTGGTGTTTCAACACCTTGCAGGTTCCCTGAACGCTAGGGCGGACGAACTCAGCTGTCGGTGCATGATGGATCACGAATGGCGTCTGAACTCGGACGTGGTGCAAGGCCTCTTTCAGCAGTGGGGAGAGCCTTGGTTAGATCTATTCGCCACAGAAGAGAACGCGCAATGTCATCAGTTCTGCGCGTTGGAATTTCCAAGGCGGCACTCGCTCGGAGACGCTTTTCGGCGCGAGTGAAGTTGCGGTCTGTTGTACGGCTTTCCGCCTATACCACTTCTGCCCAGAGTGCTGAAGAAGATCAGGCGTGACCGGGCCCAAGTCATCCTTGTGGCTCCGTACTGGGCACAGAGGTTCTGGTATCCCGAGCTACTCAGCATGTCTGTCGATCCCCCGATTCGTCTGCCCCTTCAGGAGGACCTTCTGTCGCAGCAGCAGGGGACGATCCTCCACCCGAACCTGTCCAGTCTCCACTTACATGCGTGGAGATTGAGCGGCGGCAGTTGAGGCCATTTGACTTGTCTCCTAAAGTCTGTAATGTCATTCTGGCAGCCAGGCGTCCCTCCACAAAATCGGTATACGCCTGCAGGTGGAACAAATTTGTGGCATCGTGCGCAGCAATGGCTGTGGATCCCCTTTCTGCCCCTCTTTCAGAGGTTCTCCTCTTTCTTCTTTCTTTTGCCCAGCAGGGCTCTGCTCTGGGCACTCTGAAGGGCCATTTCTGCCTTCTTAAGGCTACCTGATTAGCCCTCTTTGTTCAAGTCCTTGGTTGTAAATAGGTTTTTGAAGGGCATCACCCATATGTTTCCACCAGTTCCTTTCGTGATGCCTCAGTGGGACTTGAACCTTTTTCTAACTTTTCTGATGTGCGCTCCCTTTGAGCCGCTTCATAACTATCCTCTTCGTCTCCTTACTCTGAAGACCGCTTTCCTGGTTGCTATCACCTCTGCCAGGAGAGTGAGCGAGCTCCAGGCCCTTTCTTCAAAGCCTCCTTTCCTTTCAGTCCATCCGGACAAAGTGATGTTGCGGACGCGACCCTCTTTCCTGCCCAAGGTAGTCGCAGCCTTCCACATCGGGCAGTCCATCACCTTGCCCACGTTCTTTCCACCTCCGCATCCCTCGCAAGAGGAAGAAAGGCTCCACCGTCTGGACCCAAAACGTGCGCTCTCTTTCTACTTGGATCGCACACGCCAGTTCCGGGTGGATGACCAACTCTTTGTTGGTTACATGGGCGCTAAGAAGGGACGGGCGGTGCACAAACGAACCATTTCTCGATGGGTCATCTTGTGCATCAAGGCTTGTTACTCTTTGGCTCGAAAGGAGCCTCCTGTGGGGCTTCGTGCCCATTCCACACGGGCCACGGCGGCTACTACTGCCCTGGGCCGGGGAGTCCCCTTGCAGGACATCTGTCAGGCAGCTACGTGGGCCTCACTGCACACGTTCGCAAGACACTACTGCCTGGACAGCCAAGTCCGGAGAGATGGCTTTTTTGGCAGTTCCGTTCTCCAGGACTTTCTGGTGTGATCATTGGTTCGCAGACCCACCACCGGGGTTGGTATTGCTGGGGTATCTATTGTAAGGTAAGGAATCTAATACTAACCTTGTTCTTTCAGATGCACAAGTTACTTACCTTTGGTAACGGTATATCTGTAAGAAACAGTAGTTAGCATTAGATTCCTTACCGCCCGACCCATCCTCCCCGTTCTGCGAACCGATATCTAGGGTTAAGGTCATCCCTTTCAGGGCCCTAGTTTTTATGGCACCAGTGTTGGTTTTTATCATAGCTCTGTGTTTTCTGGCACGGAAAAGCTGTGCATAAGAACTGACGTCAGCGCGCGAGGGCGGCATCTAAGTACTCCTGCGACGTCATCCCGGCGCCAACGGCGCCGACGACGGAGCGGAGCCGCAGACGACGCCTACCGACGCGCAACGGTACTGCTACGCAAAAGTTTCCGGATCCAGTCTGACACCTGGGGGTATTCTAAGGTAAGGAATCTAATACTAACTACTGTTTCTTACAGATATAGCGTTACCAAAGGTAAGTAACTTGTGCATTAAGTGATTTGCACAGAACCACTGGATGTTGTGCCTCCTGCCGACTGCTGAGACTAGAACCCTGTTCCCCAGCTTTCAGGCCAGCCGCTCTAGTTCTTACCCCACATCCTCTAGATCATCTTATTAATTTGTCGCATCCCAGCAGGATCCGACAATTGTCGCGCAGATTGCCTAAGCAGCCCAGCTGAAAGTGTACAGTCCAGTGAAAGGAAAACAATGCTAGCAAACACTGGCGCTTCTGTATTCATCTCTATTCCATGAATACTGTGAGCACTGAAGTAGCTTTAACAGGGAGAAGACTTCTAGTTAGCTTTTACTTTGAATGGCTCTCTCTAGTTTTCAGTTGTAGCAGTCGTAGTCTTTCAAGGATCTTTGGTGCTTAGAGTGACTCTGCATATATATTCCTGAAATCAACAGTTTGACACTTGCATATATATTATAGTAGCTATTGTGGGCTGCGTTCTGTTGACACTAATATGATCACTCATGCAACTTCAAGTGCGCCCTTCACCACTTGGTGTTTCCGTGATCTGCCTTCTTGTGTCCCAGGCTTCCTAAATCTTCAACTGCCAGGACCTGTTATTCTATTAAAGTCAAATATGCTAAGATTGCAACTGAAGCTATGTGGTTCTCAAGCAATTCCTCTTTGCAATTGTGTGTGTTGGCTGCCTGAGAAAGCAGTGCAGCAGAGATAGTGTGCTGAAGCATTGAAGTACACCTTACATACCATCAAAGAGGTAGGAAGTAAGCAACAGAGAAACAGGTAGGAGGGCAATGGTGAGTAAACCCTTTTATGCATATTTGCCACCAGTGGAACCGCTATCCACTGTAACTAGCCTATGTCTCTGTCTAATCACTTTTGGGCTGTCTAGCAGTTCTGAACTACCTACCATTTAACACAAAGTAGCATCACTAAAAAATGATTGTTTCCACCAAAAACAGCCTGTGCTGCTTCAGCTAGTCAGAGCTATCCAATCAACACTTTGCGCCCAGTGTAAGCAGACCCTTTGGAAGATTCCCAAGTAGTGCAGTCTATTTACAGCACTTCTAACCCCTGATAAAGCACTGAAGTGCTTCTAGTAAAGCCCTTGGTATAGCCATTGGTGTGCCTCACAGCACTAGCACTTCTGCTGTGCCGGGGTTGTGTGGCAGGGGCTGGTGGATATTATGTGGTCAGGTAACAATTAGGCCTGTCATGGACACCCTTTGATGGACTCCTCGCAGTCGCACCAATGCCAGAAGTGGCTAGGGGATGCAGTGCTAGCGGTCAGGTTCCTGCAGTTTCTGTGAGATAAGGCGCCACATCGGCCCCATAGGTTGTCACACTCCTGCTCCGCTTTGATGCGGTTGTGAAGCCTCATCGGCCTGGTGTAGCAAATACGTATGGGCACCATTTAAACAGTAAAATGTTGGCCAGTGAAGCCTCCTCCCCTGTGACAACTAAACAACGTTAAATGCATGTAAGTGGATTCTAAATATGCTTTAAAAAATGTGTTATAATAAAAATAATGTATATGTTATGATGCAGCTCTTGTGAGGAGATATACTCTTGTTTTTGATTGTCTTAGGAGGTGCTGGCTCACCCGAGCATACTCCACCCCTGCTGTACAGTGTAGTTAATGCATGCTGAGGGAAATATGATAATTTCAGCAACTGCTGCTTGTTCGACCTGGCCCTTTCTGTGGGGTTAACCCCAAACATTTTGCTTTCCTCTTTCCCTTTGTCTGACCTTTTTGTTGTCTTTAGGACTCTGGGCACTTTACCACTGCTAACCAGTGCTAAAGTGGTCTCTCCTCTAAACATGGTAGAATTGGTTTACACCTGTTTGGCATATTTGATTTACTGACCCCTTGCAAAAAGGTGTACCATATACCTAGAGCCTGTAAATTGAATGCTATTAGTGGCCCTGCAGCACTGATTGTGCCACCCACAGAAGTAGCCTTTCAACCCTGTTTCAGGCCTGCCACTGCAGGGCCTGAGTGTGCAGTTTACTGCCACCTCGATTTGGCATTTAAAACTACTTGCCAAGCCTTAAACTCCTCTTTTATTACACATAGGTCATCCCTAAGGTAGGCCCTAGGCAGCCCTATGGACAGGGAGCTGTGTAAGAAACATGTAGGGCTCATATTTATATGTTTTACATGTCCTGGTAGTGCAAACAGACTATTTTGTTTTTCACTGCTGTGAGGTCTACTCCTCTCATAGGCTAGCATTAGGAATTCCCTTATGTACATTTAAGTGGTAATTCCTAATCAGAAGGGAGTAGCATTTTTATGTTTGGTATGTTTAAAATGGTAATGTTAAATCCCCCTTACTGGTGACATTGTATTTCCCATTACTATTATTGAAATGCCACTTTTAGAAAGTGTACATTTATCTGTGCTTATAACTCTGTGTACTTCACAGCCTGTCTCCAATACACATCTGGGCTCGGCGACAGCTACACTTTTTGCATTCCCTATAGACGGCTACAACACAGGACGGGTTGGGTGTGACAGGGGATACGTACGCATTCATCCGCATACTAACAGTCTTCTTGGGCAGAAAGAGGGAGAGGTGGTTCACACTTACATCTGAATAGATGGATCCTGCCCTCACACAAAGTGCTGATTTACCCCTTAATGGTAGTCTGGGCTTTCCCAGTGAGAGCGGCGCCACAATCCCTGATGATGCATTACCAAGGAGAGGAGCACATCCTATGACTCTGCATGCCTGCTGCACCAGCACTGAGTGCTGACATTACCCCTGGATTCTAAGGGTGATCGCTGCTGTGAGGTGCCATCTGGACCCGAAGGACAGAACAGCGTGGCCGTCATTGCAGCTCCTTCCTGCCAGGGGAACCTTGAGGAACCCAATACCGTGATCCCCACAGCTGCTGGAACGAGCTGCTGGGGGCGAGTGTGGCCGAACTGTGCTCTAGGGAGCTGGTGGAGTGAATGTCGCAAGGGACCTTGGGGGGCGACTGTGTTAGCGCTGTACCTGATCCATTGGGGACCGTCAGAACCATTGCAAGGACTTGCTGGGGTACTGCTTTTACCGCTCCAGCCCTTACAAAGTCCTCTCACTAATTCCTGATGTGGATCTTTGTTCCTTCCATAAAGATATTTACCGTAAGGGATCGAATAGAAGCACAGGTGTTTCTGTGCCCCATATTTACGTGGTAAACCTAATGCAATATATTTTAAAAGTGGATATCTTGCAAAGTATGTTCTGTATTTCTATCGTTTTGGCCTTAATGTGTTTACAATATAGCATTATATTTTTATAAACTAGTGCAGAGTCTCTTTTTGTGATGTATTCATTGGGTTACTGTGTATGTAGGTTGAAAAAATGCTCTTACACATTTGTGGATTTGTGGATAAGCTGGCTGTTCTGCTTCAAGCTACCAGAGGGTGAGCACAAGTTATCTTTGGTGTGTATCTGACTTACCCTGACTAGAGTGGGGGGTTCTGCCTGGCTCTGGTGTCTACCTTAGCCAACCAGAAACTCCTTTTCTAGCACTGGTGTTTTAGACAACAACCCATATGATAACCAATAATACAAGAACCAGAATAAATTGTAATGCTGGCAAAAGTTACTAAAAATGCAGTGACATATATTGCTACCCAGTGGAAGGTGCTTGGCAAAGCTGAACTGGTCATCTTTCTGTTGCTTATTGCTATATTTAGGTATTAAACTAGTACTAATGAAGTGCAAGCAATGCCCAGACAATGTTACCAAGTCAAATAATGAAATAATGCTATTACAAAATGTGCAACATTATGCTGCATATTTTGCCTTTTCTCAATGCATATTCTACTCAACCATGTTGCAATGTTTAGTCCTCTCCTGCTGCATAATTCCAGTGGCCCTAACCAAACCGTAGTTCCTAAGTGAGCATAGGCGGAACATTTTGGCTTTGCCAATGCTTGTTTTATTAGCAATTTTGCAGAGATGAACAGCAAAACACTACACTGTTTCTGTGTCACTTCGATGTCTGAACACCATTACATGCCCGCAACATGTGGTATACTAAAAGTTATGTGTTGCACTGGTGGCTAAAGGAGCTAATGTGCCCAACTTCAATGATCTGTGTTTGCCTACCATAGTACCATGTTCGAATCCGCATGGGTTCATATAGCCTTTCATCCTTTTGAAGTTGATAAAATGAGTACCATTGATATGAGGAAGTATTACCATTCAATAGCACAAACAGACTCTGAGGGATGAAATTTCACTCTACTAATATGTTTGTAGATAAAAAACAAAGACTCTTAGGAATGTTCATCTACAAACATTGGTGTTGTGCTCCTCTAAACAGGTAGATTACAACAAAAAGTAGGACCTTGTGAATAGCACTGCTATACAAATATCCAATTCACTTGGAGACACCATCATATGGTCATGCAATTCTAAAATGACTGCTGACTGGCACCACTGGCTCTGTAACCCCAGGAGATTGAGCAGGTCTCAGCTGCCTTGCTTGCTGCAGTGACCAGCTGACAACCTACAGCCCTCCATTTAAGTTGGCGTACTTTCTGACATTGTGGCGTGTGCTAGAAAGAAAAACGAATTGCAGTCTACTTGGAAGATTCCCCCTACCAGAAACCTTTGAAGAGAACATTGGAAATGACTCAGAAATGCAGGATTCTTGTTTCCTGGTTCTTTTTGAAGAAGAAATGTAACGTGGCAGGCAGTACTTTTAGAAGACCAGGTAGTAGAGTACAGTAAGATGAGAGAAAGTGATGAAAGGAAAAGGTTTGATTTGGGAAGAAGACAGAAGATGTACTTTAAGTGGAGGATTGGACAAGTGTGAAAGGGAGAAAGATGGGGAGGCGAAAAGTTGAGTATAGATGGATGAAGGAAGATCAATATTTATTAAACAAAGTAGTACTTAGCACAGGAGCTCAACGTTTTCATTAGCGGTCAGCTGTGTGCTGCCAAACGCCAGGGTTAACAATACCTTGACTGATTACTTCTAAAGACCGGTTCTGAGGCTGTGTATTAAAAGTTTGTTTGACAATTATGGAGAACTCCAAGGTTAGGGTACAGTGAGAGAAGTCATTTTAATGATTGTTCTCTATAAAAACTCAAGACATGTTATTTATGACCTAGAAATGTCCATGTTGCTTCATGACTGCAAGGTCACAGATTCATTGATTCTTTGGGGGGGGGAGTTCCCTTCCAATCTTTTGTGTTGATTACATGATTCGGCCTTATGCCTCCTCATTCTGCCACCCTACAGATCCGGTCTATTTAACTTTGAAGGTTCTTGTTTATTCCTGCTTTCTCTTGTTGTGACTGTTTCCCTATCTTTAGCTCGCTTTCATTTTCTGTTTTGGTGTCTCTTGCTCTAAGTCTGGTGGTGAAAAATAAGTCCCTTTCACAGAAACGTGGTGATGGTGCCCACCACCGGCAACCACAGGCACAGATTAAACACTGGTTGTCTAAGGCTAAGACCTGAAGAGAGAATAGGGTGCGAATTGTGAAGAGAGATAGATAAGGGACAAGAAAGTGCTTTGTGATTTTAGGATGTGGGCCAGAGGAGGTGTTATTGAATGGTGCAGGATACAGGGGCTGATGTACTATCTGGTTTATAGACGTGGAAGAAGCCAAGAGGGAGAATGGACAGGAAGGACTGGTGAAAATCAAAAATTCCTTCTTAATTTCGCTTATGAATGAACAGTAGTTTTCCTTCTTGCTGATGTTCACACTCCAGTATGGGTGGGCAAGAGACCAAGGGGGAAGCCCAAAGATTCACTAAAGAATGAGCGAGGTCAAGAGAGAGAGGGAAAGAAAGACTCATATAAAGAGTGACAGAGAGCAAGAAAGAGAGAGATAAGGAAACACAAAGAGATAGAAAGATAGAGACCCCGTAATACCAAGAGTGATACTGAGTGAAAGTAATAGCTTAGAATGTCAATGCACAGTGACTGTGGTTGTTGGCGGTCCAAAATTATTATTTTGCGAATCTGTATAATTCAGTAATTAACATCAGGGGAACTCAAAGCACTACCGACAGGGAGCAAGAGAAACAAAAAGGAGGGACGAGGAGAGAGGAAATGAGGAAAACACTAGAGAGAATGAGAAAGGAGACTTGCAGGTGGAGTGGTTTCCCTAAGACAGAAGAAACAGTGGTTCATAGATACAATGCGGTAGACCTCTAACCACTAACAAGTAGGGGGGCGGGAAAGAGGCAGTAATGTGGAGCAGGAGAGTGCAGATATATATGTTTGAGGTTGCAGATTTAGAGCTTAGTGCACTGTGTACCAGGACAGGCAGTGAGAGCAGCTGAGGGCCTGGAGACTGCACATCTTCTCCCAAGTGTCAACAATAAGACTGTTAAAGGGGCGACTGGCGCAGGAGTAATGGAGTCAGAAGCTATGAGAAGTGCTTTTAAAGAGGGCTTTATTTTTAGATATGCTTTTCGTTTTCTGCTGGTAATTCTTTCTCTTGCAAAGGCTGCAGGGTCCGTCTTGTTATACTTCGGGGACGCCAGGCTGAGAAATGTCCGGTACCAGGTGGAACGCTCCGGTCAGTCCGAACCCAAAAGCAAGAAAGAAACACAAGGGCAGAAATTAGGAGGATGGTTCGGGACTTTGCTAATGCGAGGGACCGGGGGGTGACGGACACCGAGTGCTCGAGTGTTATGCACAGCTGACTCTACTGTGCTCAAGTGCTCGTGAGAGGAAAAAGGTGTGTGGAGACTGTACAGGTACTTTACACTATTTACAGGCGGGATTCGGCAAGGCAGACTGGTTACTCAGACCCACCCAACCCGCAACCTTGCCCCGTACCTGTTCGAGCCACGCTCCTCCCGTGGGGGCGTGGCGGGGCGGCTCTTGGGTACGTTGCCTCCTGGCGTGATGTTACTGCCTCGGTATTCTGGAGCCTGGTCCGTCCCGTCTTCTTCTTCCGCTCTCTTCGGTCGCTCGATTCTCCTTCTGTCGCACTCTCCATCTTCTTTCTCCGGGGAAACGCCGTCCGTCCAATTCCGGGTTCCTCCTCCTTTTGATGTACCTGCCGTGATGACACTCCCGAGGGGAGGAGTCTCGTTCTCCGGGAGTTCCCAGTTAAAGGTACCGTGTCTGTTTTCCTCTTCGTGTCTCTAGAGGGACTGCGTGTCTTCTTGCCATTCGTTGGGGAGATAAGAGGTGTCCTGCTGATGAGAGGAGACAGAAGCGGGTGAGAGGGGGGTAACGGCCCACCAGTCTGTTATCGTGTCCGTTTCCTCAGTGGACCGTCTGTCCCTGCTACAAAGACTTATAATGATCCTACCTTAACGTGCTCATAGCTAAAGAGGGACAACTAGAGAGGGAGGGATAGTAGGGCTGCTGGGAACACAAAGACCATCAGGGTTAGAAATGGCAGATTCTAGGAGGTGATAGGCAGAATGAAAGGTTAGCAGAAGGATGTTGGATATTTTCACAAAATGTGTTACTATTTTATATTCTGCACTTTCTAATGTTCATTGTTATTTTGCAAGTTTGTGTATCTGGTCTTTGCTGTGGCAGCACCATGGATACTTATACTTTCAGATTAGATTTAGTGTTTAGGGCTGCTGTACTGTCAACATCTCATTCAAAAGGGTCCAGTGTATTTTAGAATATATAATTTGCCATTGCCTGTCCTAGAAAATAGAACTCAATATTCTACATCATGCCAGGTCTACTGCCCCAATGTGCATTAAAATGACAAATTTAACAGTGCTAAATTGCTGTCCCAATGAGTAATTTCGACACGTGCTCTGAAGTTCACACCCCCTACCATTCAAAATCTTAGCCCCCCCCCCCCAAAAAAAAGTCTGGGTCTAGTTGCGCCCTGAAGCTGTGTACATTCTCCAGCAAAGTGTGGTATATAAATAAATAATACCGGATCTATTTTTGACTGGACATAGTAATAACAGATAGCTCAATAAATAAGAGTCAAGATTCGAGGTAGTAGGAGTTTGCAGGTTTAATACAGCATAAAGGACAGGAACAGGACAACCTGCACAGGAATAGGATGGCAGAGCCCGGCAGCTGCCGGGGCTGGATCTGGGATGAGCGCGCTAACTTTAATAACAGTACACAAGCATATATACTAAAACAGTTGCATTACAATACATACAATAGGCGGAGCAGTGGGTGTGGTCAATAGCAGTCGCGAAAGATAAGGGTGAAAGTGGGTGTAACAGGAGGCGTATACATAGACATGTGATGTAAACGTAACAGAATATGTCATAAATGGGGCGGAAACATGGAGGGGGCTACCTAAGGAGCCGGGACCTCTAACCTAATAGTGCGCGCAAACTGACAATGACGTGTTACTAGGAGAAGCTGGGGGCTATGAACTCTGTACTAGGAGCAGAGACTGGAGTCTGGAGAGTCAGGGCGACATGTGCCTAAACAATATCTAGTATCTGATGTTTAGAGAACATGTTGATAGAATCCAAAAGTTATCGGGGTAAAGGCTAACAGACTCTAAGACTGGTGCATGCATTATTCTACATGTAGGGCGTGATGAAGAATATTAAATGACCATAAATACAGTATTTCTCTTACATGGAGACGTAAGGGCTAGACGATGACGGAAACTATTGATGCGATTCAGTAGTTTAGGAATGCAGAGAAGGAGGGCTGAACTGATAACTAGAATCATAACATACTCTTGGTAGACTCGTAGGCAGAGCCAGGCTGAACCGGGCACTGTGAGGAAGGAAATAAGTGAAGGGTCAGGAACACAGGTGGGGGCTGTATCGCTCCTCAGCGAGGGCTCAGGAGACAGGAGCTGAATCTGGTGTCCGGGCCCTTTTGAGGCCTAGAAACGGGGACTTTACAATGAAATAACGTGCACACTGAGAAACATGGCAACGTAACTTTACATAGGCCTGATATTCGTAGTATTCACGAGAACTGGGAACTGGCATACTAGGGATGGACACAACTGTAATTGCGTCTTTAATCAAACATGGGGAATACATATGCATATTAATCATGCACACATAACATAAGATGGGGAACACGTAGGGACACAGAACATGGCAAAATTTACTTTTCCACATTCCCTCCTTGTCACTACGTTTCCATCAGGAAACATCAATATTCATGATACCATCTATCATTTCATACAGTATCATTTGCTCGTCTCGAATTTTCTTGGAACGGGATTTAGAACGGGACTTGGGACTAGGAATACAAGAGGTAGCACAAATGCCACAAATCGCAGGGCCACATTGTATACAGAGGCAGCAACTGAATATGATCGCTACTGCAATACCTAGAAAGGACAATACTTTCCATCCCCAGGCGGAAATTATATTCCAGAACCAACCGGACCATGTCCAGGTGCCTGGATCTTGGTGTAACATATGGGCAATTTTATGGAGTCTGGTTATAGCTGAATAAACAGACAGCGCGTTATTAGGAATGAAAATGCAGCAACTAGATCCGATGACTCTGCATGCCCCGCCCCTATCGGCCAGTATGACGTCAAGGACGAGACGATTCTGGAGCACGACAATTCTCATAAAGGATTGCTCCTCGGTTAAATTACCTAGAGCAGAAGTAGTCTCAATCACTACTGCTTCGAGTGTTCTGGTTAATCTACGTATCAGTTTACTATTCACAACAGTACCTAAATAAGGGAAGACACCTTTATTGATATCTATATATTGTTCTAGAGCAGTTTCAGTATAATCGACAATCGGGAGGTCTCTCTTGTGTCTGATATGTACTAGGTGGGAATTCCTATGGTAGTCAGGTGGGGCTAGAAAAACTGGTGGCAGTAGGAAGGCAATGTAACAGGTTCCCTCCCAATCGAGGGGCAGACGAACATATGCGGTCTGACCACAAACAAAATAAGAATGACGTGAAGCTTTGAAAATAGATTTCCCACTGTCACTATACTTGACAATAGTAGTACAATCACTATGGCCTACATGTACGGAACCATTCTTTCGAACACATAATTCACCTTTTACTGGTAATACTGACATAGCAGGTAAGTCTGGAGTAGTATCAGACTGAACATTCAGGACCATAAAATTCGAAGAATAATTACCCAAATTATAAACTTCATTTTCTAGATCTAACCCTGTTCTGTGGGGAAGACCTTGCTTGTCTGGAAAACATGTACTGTTAAGAAAAGACATATCTGTTGAGGATGACGTTAACGTGGACCATGCTCCACACGAACCATTATGTGAAAATGGATAAGGAAAGAGTGGCAGAACTCCCTTCGGTGTCTGGAAAAGGGGGAGTCGACCACACACCCAACAATTAGTGGCATTGCTGGTCTGGTGTGAATAATGTAACATGCGGATAAAGGAATTATTACGCATAGCAAGACGATAAGAGAGTTCATGAGGAGGCAGATCACTAAACGTGTGCTCTACTGTAACATTAGAAGACTTATTTTCATGAGAAACTGGAAAACACAAATAAAATGCATAACTTGTGCAGGTAATCATGAGGCTGAAAAACAATATGAAACTTAGAAAAACGATACATCGGATTGAGTTTTGACTAACTCTCTCACTATGGGGGTCTATTTTATACATGTCAGAAACCGGTCTAACCGTTTCACCTAGGGGAGGACTTAGACAATCAAACTGGCTGACTTATTTTACTAGACCTTAATTTTAGCTTATACTCCTGTTGCGGAGTTTTCTCTAACAGGGAGGGATTTGTATCATTGTCTTTTGCGGGACAGTCCTTAAGAATAGTACTTTGGCAGTCTTTAAAATCCTCGGAAATGTTCTTAGAAACAGTCTTTAATCCGTAAAACTTTTTCACATGAGACAGGTGGACCCAGCCCTTCCTGCCTTCCAGCTTGACGGCAGTACGGGTGGCCAGGAGGACCTGTTTTGGTTCCTTCCAGCGAGGCTCCAGCGGACTTGAACGATCAAAGTTCCTGACAAGAACCAAACATCCAGGAACGATGTCATGCGGTGCCACCTCGATATTGTCTGGAAATGCGGCCGCAACCTGTGAACGACAAGAGTGTAGGGCAGACATCAAGGAAGCTAGGTAATCTGTCAGCATATTACTTGAAACATCGGTAATACTTCGGGGTCTAGGTGTACCCCACACATTAGGGGGGCGGCCGAATACGACCTCGTACGGGGACAGACCTGATCTGGAATGTGCGACCATGCGCATATAAAACAGAGCGACTGGCAGAGCAACTAACCAGTCCACACCTTTCTCTTTACATATTTTGGCAATGCGGATTTTCAGGGTCTGGTTATGTCTCTCTACGAGACCGGCTGCTTCAGGATGGCGTACACAATGGAACTTCCACTGGTACCCTAACAAAAGGGAGATGTGTTTCATAAGCTCAGATGAGAATGGCTGGCCGTTATCAGAATATACGACCCTAGGGAGTCCGTAGCGGGGGAAGAATTCACGAACCAACTGCTTGGCAGTGGTCGCGGCTGTGTAATCTGGAACTGGATATGCCTCTGTCCACCTGGACAAAGCGCATACAACTACAAGGACATACTTGAAACCTCGACATCGCTCCATCTGAATATAATCCATCTGGAGGACTTCAAAAGGGTGGTCAGGGGGCTGGAATCCACCTTGTTCCACCGGGACACTTTTACCTGGATTGAACTGGCAACATATCATACAGGTACGGACTTTCTGCTTGGCTGCAGCTCGTAAATGCTTATTGAACCAAATGTTCTGGATACTGTCTAACATAGCTTTTTCTCCTAAATGGGCTGGACTATGTGCGGTATTGATAATGACTTGAACCATAGAGTCGGGGAGAAACCATGTGGCTCTACCCTTCGTTACCCATCCCTGATCTGTCTGGACCCCTCCTTGTTCGGACCATTTCTTGATTTCTTCGGGAGTAGCATGTAACTGGATATCTATGACATCTTGAGTAGGGTCCTTAACTGTCATACAGGTAGTCGGAGCTGGAGTATGTGTCTGTGTTGGATTAACTGGAATGTCTGGAGTCTGTGCTGTAAGCTTGGCTGTGCGATCTGCTAGATCATTACCTTGAGAAATAATGTCAGTAACTTTCGTATGTGCTTTGCATTTCATGATAGCAATGGATGTCGGTAAGTGTATGGCATCTAACAGAGCTTGAATAAGGAGACCATGCTGAATCTTGGTTCCATGAGAAGTCATGAAACCTCTCTCCTGCCAGAGCACTCCAAAGTCGTGTACGACTCCGAATGCGTAGCGTGAATCTGTATAAACATTAACTTTCAGGTTCTTGGCGTGTATGCAGGCTTGTGTCAGAGCAACTAGCTCTGCTGCTTGAGCAGACAGGGTGTCAATACGGTGTGTTTCTATAACTTCAGTGTCAGTAGTCACTGCATACGCGGCTACTAGTTCTCCTGTACTTGTTCTCATACATGAACCATCCACATAAAGTGTCAGGTCGGGATCTGGTAATGGAATATCTGTCAGATCTTGTCTTGGCTTTGTCATAATATTAACTACTTCCACACAGTCGTGTGTGGCAGGAGTTGAAATAACTGACGGTAACAGTGTAGCAGGATTTAGAACGTTGCAGCGTCTGATTTCTATGTGTGGCTGGAACAGTGTCAGTTCATAACCTGTTAAACGTGCAATTGTCAAGTGCTGAGTCTGTGTTCGATTTAAAAGAACTTCCACAGAGTGTGGAACTTGTACTGTCAAGGAATGTCCTAATACTATGGAATCACTTTGTCTGATAGCTAGTGCTGTGGCTGCAACTGACTTGAGGCACGCAGGCAGAGCCTGGGCTACAGGATCTAATGTGCTCGAAAAATAAGCACAGGGCTTGTATTGTCCTGCTTGATCTTGTGTGAGAACAGATAATGCTGTACCTTCACGTTCAGTGACAAAAAGTGCAAAAGGCTTACTGTAGTTCGGTGTAGCTAAAACAGGTGCTTGGCATAGAGCTTTCTTTAACTCATTGAAACTAAGTGTATGTTCAGATGTCCAAGGGAGGACAGTCGATAGGGCTGCCTCCTGTGTCGTTAACTGTATCAGTGGTTTAGCTAGAAATGCATACTGAGGAATCCATTGTCTGCAATAAGAAGTAAGGCCGATAAAAGCACGTACCTCCTTCTGTGTCTTGGGCTGAGGAAGACTCGCTATTAACTGAATACGGTCTGGTGTCAACTGCCTACCCCTCTTGGACAGTAAGTGGCCTAAGTAGATCACTTGCTGGACACAGAATTGAAGCTTCGAAGGGGACACCTTGTGCCCCATCTCGGCAAGGAAATACAAGACTGTAAGTGATGCTCGCTCGCAAGCACGTTCAGAACGGGCTGTGATCAGTAGATCATCGACATACTGGAGCAGGGCAGTGTCTGTTGGCATGTGAATGTTGTCTAGTTGTCTCTTAAGTGCTTGACTGTAAATGCTAGGACTTTCTGTGAAACCTTGAGGAGCTCGTGTGAACATATAGCTCCTTCCATTTAAACAAAATCCGAAAAGAAACTGGCTGTCTAGATGAATGGGGACACTGAAAAACGCGTTCTTGAGGTCTATGACTGTAAAAAATGAGGCTTCGGAATCAATGGCTGTCAGTAGGGAAGAGATATCTGGGACAACTGGGTACTGGGGAATAATACATTTATTGAGTTCTCGAAGGTCAATCACTAATCGATATACTGGGGGTGCATTTGGATCAGTACGTTTCATGACTGGAATGATCGGAGAATTACATACATTGGAGTCAGTTTCTACAACTACTCCTTGAGCGATGAGCTCGTCAATAATTTTGGATAAGGCTGTTACAGCCTCAGGTGGCAATCTGTACTGTCTGATTCGTGGTAACACTACACCTGGCTTGAGAGTCACACGATGGGGTGTGATTTGCATGAAGCCAACATCAGTTGGACCTTGCGCCCATAGATGCTGCGGAACATTAGACAATCTTGGATCAAAATCTCGTAATACATAGTGACCCTTGAAGTCACGTAGAAACAGTCGTATTCCCTCGGGGGAACAGCAAATAACTGCACCTAATTCTTTCAGTGTCTTAATACCTAACAAATTTTCTGGACATGACTTCGTAAGTAACAGATCAGTAGTGCGGGACAATGGACCTACTTCTAGAGTAACTGGCTTAGATATCTCGTTTACAATAGGCTTTCCTGAAAATCCAAGGGAAACATTTCTAGAGCCTGAGAGCGGAGCCCCTGGAACTTCGGCGTGACTGATGGTCGTCCTACTTGCCCCTGTATCAATCAGAAACTTTCTGTCTTTCCCTAGTACTTGACTATGAACATAGGGACCTTCTTGATCTACAGGTATCTCGATGAGAGGCAAGCCTACCTCCCTCTCTAGGCTGTTTCATGAGTACTGTTAATACTCTGGATACTCTGTCTGTGCATACTGGTACATCTGCTGTGTAACATGCTGTGTTGCAGCAATAGGCTGCGGTGCTGGAACTGTCTGTTGTGCATTCTGTGGCTGAGAAGTCTGTGAAACTTGTTCTTGTCTAGGCGGACGTGGTCTTTCTTTAGTCTTACCAGTAGCTATATTGTGTTTCAGAACTGCACACTCGTTTATGAAATGACCTGGCTGTTTACAATAATTGCAGGTCCCTTTAACGGGAGCTGCAGGATGACTGGCTTGATTCGGACCCCTTTTCTGACTGTCTTGTGGAACAGATTGTGCAACTAGTACTTTCATTTTCGTGTCTTTCATACGTTTCCTTTCATGATCTTGCTCTTCTCTGATTCTATTCTGGTGATATTGGAGCATCTGTAACATCTGGGACGGGGTACTAGCTTGCCATGTACTTTCGACTTTCAAAACTCGATTCTTAACTTGTGGACTTGAATTCTCGACTAATTTAGTAACAAAAAGATGAGGGTATGACTCGCTACTCGTCTTCAAGCCACTGTTTATAATAAAGCATTTCTCAAATCTAGAATAAAAATCACTAGTGTCTTCGTCTTGTTTCTGTTTACAGGCTGAGATTGCATCCCAGTCTTCCTTTTTAGTGGCTAATAATCTAGGCAAAACTTGTATTAACAATTCTGGTAATTCTTTACATTTCTCTCCAAGACCGGTACCTGGTACTCGTATCTTATCTTCAGCTTCTAGAACTGCCCAATCGATCTTTTTCTCTCCCACCTCCCATTCTTTTTCCTTGAGTTTCTCGTATACCCCTGCGGGCAACAGGACCTTTTAATAATATCTGGATACGTGTATTCTCCCATACGGAGCATGTCTTTTAATTCTCGGTGGAACCCTGCTGGATCTTTGTCATGGCAGGGAATTAATTTCTTCATTTCTAAGAGTTCCATCTTTGTAATTGGGGTGTAAACAAATACTCTTTGCATTTCACCATCTGCTGTCCTGACTGGGTGTACTTCTCGTAACGGATTCTGTCTATCTATGTAAAAGGGTTTACTTTCTGGAGGTGAAACATGAACAAAATGCGGGTTCAGGAACGTTCTATATTTGTGGCGCTGTTCTAGAATAACACTAATTAAATCGGTACCTAAACCTTTCCATCTATACTGGAGTAACTCGTTCAGGACATCGTGTAACGGACCTGGATCAGAATGTTGACCCTCATACAGAGTAATGAGGTGCTGGATCATATACATACCCACCAGTCGTTGCTCGGCTGGGGGCAGTTTCAGAAACATTTGTGCCACTATTTCGTCTGGAAAAGTGGTAGAATCAGTAATCCATCGGACTGCTGATCGGGCTAGTTCTTGTTCATGCATGGTATTTAACTTACTATAACCGATTCGTGATTTCAGAATATGATCGGTAGCTTGAAATATTTGTTCTAGAGAACCTTGTTCTGGTGCTGGGTGATGAAAAACTGACTTGTGTTCTAGGCGTAAATGGCGGTCTGCAAATCTAGATTTTCCTACATACGCTATTCTGGCGGGATTCTCGTCGTCTACCTCTTCAGTAGAAGAGTCATTCTCTTTCTCGCTTACTTGTGCTGCTTTACGTTGTTCGTGTAACTTTATTATTTCCTTACGAATTCTCTTGTACATACTCTCTATACTACTGATAGTTCTGTGTTTACCCTCGGCTATATTATCACTCCACCTTGTCAGGATTCTCATTTCGGCCGGATCTTTGGTCGGATAATCTTGTTCCCTTATTGAACAATTAATCAGAAACTTTAATATCATGAGCTGGATCTCAGCTTTCCTTTGGGACATGGCTTCGCCAATACTTTCTGGATCATCCCCTGTACGGATGAAACGATATATTCTGTCTAGATCTTCTTTCATATTCGGTAGGGTGTCCAAATACCCGGTCACCCGTCTTACACGGATGGAATATATAACTGTGCTATCATCACCTGCAACTGGATCATAGCGGCATTCAGTAAGAGCTCGTCGGATATCTGCAACGGACTTATATTTGGGCGTACGCTGTAACGCACTTTCATGTAACTCGACTAATGTTACACGTTGGTGTGGTGGCGGGGTACCAGGAGGACCTTCTCCTGCGGCCCCTATACTGGAATCGTCGACTGATACTCTTCGTGCTGGCAGAGTGGGAAATTGTAATGTAGGCTGGACCGGGGGTACCGTAGCAGGTACTCCGGTGTCTGGAGGAGCAGGAATTACATGATTTACAGGGACTGGCGGAACAGGATTTGCATATTCTGGAACCGTGTCGTCCAAGTAGGACGAGATGAAAATATCGGCTGCGGTCGGTTTGTGACGTAGCTTGGTCGGAACTAATGGTGGCGGAAAATTACTGGATGCCTCCGGGGTCGCTTTTGGCAAGCCCTCGGCAAGAAGAGGATACATACCCTTAATGAGGGCATTCCTCTGTCTGTCTGACTGTTCGGTTTTAACTCGTTCACCTATCTCGATTAATTCCCTTTCTTGGGCTCGTTCTAAGGATTCTCTACTTAATTCTGACTTTCTGATTTCTTTTTCGGTTCTTTTATGAGATTCTTTGCGCCATAACTCGATGGCATCTTTCTGTGACTGTCTGGCTTTCTTTTTCCATAATGCTTCTTCTACTCGCATGATGCACTCGGCATCCCACGTACCTGATACGGGCCATCTATACTTTTCTTCTAACTCTTTGGTGTACTCCACCCATAAATCTAGATATAATATGGCACTTATGCCATGCTTCTGATACATAAAATGACCTGGACTGTCCCTAGGCGGGACAGGAACTGCTGCTTCTAACAGACCTTTTCTGGTTTTTAACTGACGTAGTTTAGAAAATAAAGGCATGACTGAACTGTAATCTAGACACAATACAATACAAAATGAACACGATAATTACACCACTCTCATACCACGACATTAAAATACATGAAGAACATTTAAAATAACAGTTCTGACAAAAATACTACCTGGAATACTGGAAACAGAATACATGAATTTTCTCGAGAACAGAACTGGCTAGAACAGAGACTAGATGCACTGCTGAAACAGTACGAAACTTACCGGTCTCATAAAGAGACACGTCAGGACCCGCATCCACCGAAGTGGACACTTCGTTTTGGGTCTGTGTACCACCAAAACCCACGGACCAGAGACAATTTGATTGACCCTGTCTAGATACTACCCTAGCAACGGTACTCACCGGGCAGCAAGAACGGAAGGCCTCGGACTGGACTGGACTGCTTCGACGCCGGACGGACGAACTTCGGACTTCTGTTACGGGTGGGCCTCCGGATACCTCGGACCTTGGACTCTCGGCTTGGGCTCTGGTCGGGACTCGCCGCGTTCCTCCACCGCCTCGTCTGGATGCTGGACCGCAACCTCCGTCTCCTCCGTGGGCCTGAGGGATACTTGAAGCAGAAATATCTGCACGTGGCCGGTATGGTTCCGTCACGGCTGCAGAGGGTCAGGGGGCATACGTGGCTTCACCGGCGTGTGGGGAAAGGGCAAGTCCCTGTTCGGGCGCCATTATGTGGTATATAAATAAATAATACCGGATCTATTTTTGACTGGACATAGTAATAACAGATAGCTCAATAAATAAGAGTCAAGATTCGAGGTAGTAGGAGTTTGCAGGTTTAATACAGCATAAAGGACAGGAACAGGACAACCTGCACAGGAATAGGATGGCAGAGCCCGGCAGCTGCCGGGGCTGGATCTGGGATGAGCGCGCTAACTTTAATAACAGTACACAAGCATATATACTAAAACAGTTGCATTACAATACATACAATAGGCGGAGCAGTGGGTGTGGTCAATAGCAGTCGCGAAAGATAAGGGTGAAAGTGGGTGTAACAGGAGGCGTATACATAGACATGTGATGTAAACGTAACAGAATATGTCATAAATGGGGCGGAAACATGGAGGGGGCTACCTAAGGAGCCGGGACCTCTAACCTAATAGTGCGCGCAAACTGACAATGACGTGTTACTAGGAGAAGCTGGGGGCTATGAACTCTGTACTAGGAGCAGAGACTGGAGTCTGGAGAGTCAGGGCGACATGTGCCTAAACAATATCTAGTATCTGATGTTTAGAGAACATGTTGATAGAATCCAAAAGTTATCGGGGTAAAGGCTAACAGACTCTAAGACTGGTGCATGCATTATTCTACATGTAGGGCGTGATGAAGAATATTAAATGACCATAAATACAGTATTTCTCTTACATGGAGACGTAAGGGCTAGACGATGACGGAAACTATTGATGCGATTCAGTAGTTTAGGAATGCAGAGAAGGAGGGCTGAACTGATAACTAGAATCATAACATACTCTTGGTAGACTCGTAGGCAGAGCCAGGCTGAACCGGGCACTGTGAGGCAGGAAGTAAGTGAAGGGTCAGGAACACAGGTGGGGGCTGTATCGCTCCTCAGCGAGGGCTCAGGAGACAGGAGCTGAATCTGGTGTCTGGGCCCTTTTGAGGCCTAGAAACGGGGACTTTACAATGAAATAACGTGCACACTGAGAAATGTGGCAACGTAACTTTACATAGGCCTGATATTCGTAGTATTCACGAGAACTGGGAACTGGCATACTAGGGATGGACACAACTGTAATTGCGTCTTTAATCAAACATGGGGAATACATATGCATATTAATCATGCACACATAACATAAGATGGGGAACACGTAGGGACACAGAACATGGCAAAATTTACTTTTCCACAAAAGTTATAAAGCATTGTGAAGGCTTAGTTAGGTGGCATATAGTGCTTTAATAAATATACAATGCCTGCATTTACTGCAATCTCTGTAAAATGTAGAGTGGAGGGGCCATGGTTCTCACCTCAACACAATTCTCGAATACTATATGTGGAATCAGAGATAGAACACTGGTGAGAAGGTATAGCCTTACGTCTAGAGTGGTTAACCTTGAAGCTGGGGAACTGGGTTTGAGTCTCTGCAACAACGCTCAACCTCCTGTGATTCTGGGCAAATCACTTAATATCCCCGTGCCTCACAAAAATTAATGTGTTCATCTGTAACGAAACTGGGGCTCATGTAAAGCACTCTGATATCCAATTTCTATGGTTTAGCTCACGTTATATAAAACTCAAACATTTTTTTTAAAACACTGCGAGAAATAGGGTTTTAACATATTGTTGGAAAGTGGATTATTACTAGGAGCAAATGTATATCTGCCACTCGCAATAAGGCCACTATCACAGCCTAGGGCTCAGAATAGGTCTTAGAAAATTATTCCCATGCTCAACCCTTGGTAGTTTGGAAGTGAGCAGGCTGGCTTAACTTCAAAGACATGTACGTAAAGCATTTAAAAACACCAATTCATTCAATAATTAAGACACAACACACAATAAAAATCCAACACTAACTTATAAAAATAGGAAATGTTTTTATCTTTAAAATTACACCAAAACTAAACAAATCCAATATAGGGAACCAGAGATATGACTTTTTAAAGATTTAGCACTATGCAGCACATAGAAACCTATAGCGACTATTGTGACCTCTGGTCTCGCTAGACTGGGTCAAAGTGAAATTTCAGGCCGACCACAATGGAGCCCTCCGAGGCTACCCCTCCCGGTAGGTTTGGTCAAAGTTTTTACCTTCTGACTTAGAAACTTTTCCCGAGCTTTTCTTTCCAGGGTCCCTCGAAGCTCTCAGCCAGTCCGGATTGGGTGAGGGTTTGCCCGCTTTCAATGCGACGAGCTCCCGGTCAAACATATGAAAGTCAGACCTCTGGACCTTTCCAGGAGGACGAGCCAGGGATCCAGGCCGGCTCACGGCTAAAGGTGGGCGGCTTGGTTCTCGCGGTAGGTCCCAGTCACCTTTTCTACGTTTGGACTTAGAAACCTTTACACAGATTTTTCTTTGATGCTCTTCACCATGCCAGATTTGGTGAGGGTTCGCCAGCTTGGGTTTCAGCCTACTCCCGGTCAAACTCTGGAAGTCAGAACTCCAGAGCATTTCAGCGAGACAAACCTGAATGGCAGGCCGGCTTGCGGTTGAGGGTTGCTGGCTTGGCTTGGCCAGATCGAGTCGGTCCACTTATGGAGCTTTTTTCCAAAGTTGCTCCAAACTTCTGGAACTTGTTCCTGAAGTTTCCCAAAGGGTCCTAAAGTGTCCAAAACTTACTCCAAGGGTCTAGAAGCTTCAAGATGGTCCTTGAAAGTTATGGACTTCAGTTCCCACAATCCGCTTGAACAAAACGCTTACAGATCCATTGGTAGTACTCCAGGCTAAGGATTCTTGGTGGTGATGGTCCAGGTGAGCTCTCTTTACCTGTAGCTTGCAGCAAGTCCACTCTTTAGTTTCTTTAAAGCAAATTAGCCCAGAGGGCTGTAGTTCTGGATGGTGCAGTAGGCGCAATCTTCAGAGTACAGGGCCTGGTTGATGCACATAAAACTCCACAGAGTGGACACTTCTTGCTCTCTTAGGTTTCAAGCAGCAGATCTCAGAGGCTCTGCCCCTCTCAGATACTTATTCCAAGTTCTCCGGGTCAAGCCAAAGGACACTTCTGTCCAGTGAGGTGCAGGGCAATACCCCAGGGTATGACAACATCCTCCAAAGGGTAGAGCTATTTCCTCCCAGAGAGCTCCAGTTACCCAAAATTCACCATGGTGGATTTTCCAGCAGGGAGAGAACTGGCTAAACAGACCTGCAGGATGGCTAATTTCCATAGACTCTCCCCCTCACAACTGCTCATTACTTCCTTAAGCCTAGCATCTGGCTGAGATCAAAGAGGAGAATGGTAAATGAAACTGGTGTCTTCTAACTGTCTCCTCCTTCTATTGAAGTATATTGTTTACGACCCTTTCCCCTGTTCTGGCATTCCTGTGTAGTAGAACCCTGCCCTCCCAGAAGAGCTGGATAACCCCAGGGGCTCTTATCACCTCATCAAAAGAGCCTGGCTAATCCACTTAACTCTGTCCAATCAAGACACTGGAAGGCTGGATTTTGGCTTACAGACAAGAAAGTCTTATGACTTCTTGTCTGTACATTTTAGGAGAAATTCAACATTACCATATTATTGGATTTATCAATACCATTCTGGGAAGTCCTTGAATGCAATTTTTATGATTCTCCTAGCGGGACTTATTAGTTAATAACTTCTTGCTATGTTAACTTATATGGCAGGGGATTTGCAATGGGAAAATTACTTGGTCCATTTTTCCTACACCAGGGCTTATAAAAACACCTTTTATAAGAACCCTGTCTATTTCCACAGGACCCCCCACCCCTGGAACACCAAGGGGAGACTTTAGGGGTTCTGAATATGAAAAGATATTGCAGATCCTCCCTCCAAAGTGCTCCTATAATAAAAGTCGATTTTTGTGACGCACTTTATCACAATGTGAAGAGTGAAATGTGCAATTTCAGTTAACCTAGGGCATATAAAACTAATTTCATAAGGGTCCTCCTCATAAATACCTGACCCCCCACCCCTGTGACACCTAGGGAAGACCCTGGGGGTACCTAATATGCCCAAACATTGTAGTTTATCCATTTTTAAGTACCCCCAAACCCCAAAGTTTAGTTTGGGCACAATTTGCATTTTAAAAGCAGTCCTGCAACACAGGGCTGCTTTTAAACTGACCTCAGGTTTCAGCAGTGCACACATGCAAGTGCAGAAAGGGCTGCTGGCTTCTAAACCGCCATGCCTTATTATATACTAGGGACTTAAATGTAGTTTCAATACCCTTGCCCTATTATTTACTAGGGCCTTATAGGGGATGTCATGCCAGTTATAGGGATACCCTGACCCATAGTGTATCATAGTGTACGTAGGTGTTTTCACTGTATTCTAAGTGTTCCTTTCAGCATAGCACAGGCCCTGGGCCTGGTTAGGCAGAGCCCAGGGTCCATCAGAGTCAGTTACCACCAGTACCAGTCAGCAAAAAGTTGGGGGAGCCCATGATGACTTTGCAACACATATTATTTGGTACTCTTGTTTAGGTTGTTCGTATTTCTTTACCCTATCCACCTGCCCTTTGTTCGTGGTTTTTTACCTCCTCCACCTTCCCGTTGTCAGTGTGTTGGTGTACCCCCTCTAGCCTGTTCATGTTTCTTTTTTTTTTCTAAACTGGGATTTGTGCCCTTCTCTAAACAAACAAATGCATTCTGAGAGCTGCAGTACCTGTTAACTTCAAAAGATGTCAGTTGTTTAAAACACAGACAGTTATGATTTGTAAAAAGGAAGCCCAGTACTGGAATAAATTCTGCCTAGTGAACATGGACATCAAATCACCAAACTGCCAGGGGTAGCATAAGTGACATCATGCGCCATTTGACCTTCACTTGCACAGACATGCACATAAACACACATTCACACTTTCTCCATGTAAGCACACTCTCACCCGCAAGCATGCACACAACATAACATTAATTTTTTCATCATGTTTTTTTTTTTTTAGTTCTGCTACAAAGCATCAGGGTGGCTGTACATAGGGCTCTAAGTTGGCCTGGTCTCTTCGGTGCTGAGCACCAACAGTTTTTTAAAGAGGGCCTGGAAACAGGCCCCCTTTGGGCTCTGTTTTGTGGCCTGGCACAGGCGGTCCGTTTTTTTCCGGACTGCAGTGACAGCAGGCACATCGATGTGCTCGTGCTGTTCCAGCGGAGCTCTCCAACAACCCTCAATACTCATCCCATTTAACCCAGGAGCAACTTATTTCTACTCATCGGTGGGGCCCATAGCACTGCGAGTCACACGCTCACACACAATTATTACTCCTGAATCAGTGGAAAAGAAGGCGAGCTGCTGGTTAGCAGGATACCTAAACTCTATACTTTATACAATTATATACATTTCAGGATTTTTCGTCTTATGCTAACCTGTTACCTGGAGAACAATACATCAAGGTACTCCGCTATTGGGACGAGGTAAGCACTTGATAAGTTGGTTTGCCGCTTCCCTGCATCACCACACAGCAATTAGCCTAGACCCTCTTAGACACAAGTGGGAACATGACTTAGGACGCCAACTCTCAGATAAAACCTGGTCACAGATACTGGCCAGCCCAACCCGTATCCCCCGAAATATGAGATTCAGACAAATAAAATACTTTATTACACACCGTGCGTACTTTACACCAGCTAAAAGTAACAGATATTTCCATCGAACTGACTCTGCCTGCCCCCGATGCGCAGCCCTCGATGCAGACCTAGTGCACATGCTCTGGGGCTGCCCCAATCTTAGTACCTACTGGAAGGGAGTGGCAGACACACTTCATGCCTGTACGGAGAGAGAGTTACCCTTTGAGTGGCCAACATATCTACTACATGTCTTTCGTAGGACACGCAACACCAAGGTCACCTCCCGGTTCCTAGACCTGGGCATAGTCACTGCCAAACGGCTCATTACGAAGAGATGGAAGGCATCGGATCCCCCACAGGTACAGGCTTGGAGGTGTTCCATCATTGCGTGGGCCAGAGCAGAGGGCACAGCAATAAGACGAGAGGAACTAGTGGGCCTCAGGAAAACACCTATAGCTGCAAACTGGGATGCGATCCTGGCAACACTGCAGCAATCTACGGACTTCCCAATCCAGCCCCTGCAGGCACCTGGCCTCCACAACCATCACCGCACACGCGACCCACACCCATAGACTGCACTTACACAACTGATCATGTGCCAGCAGCTAAATGATACCACCTCAATGTGCCCGCGCTTCATAGCTCTATTGCAATGGTACTGCTAAGGGGGGGCCCTCGGAGGCACACATACAGTTGTGCATGCACTCACACTTGCGTGACTGATCCAACCCAACTCCAAGTTCACTACCCTATATACACAGTTATTGCCACGTTAACGGCTTCACCAACCTATCTGCACCTAATTCCCCTTATACATAATATGCCCCTCACAGTGTGCAGACATGTCAGATATATTGGTTATGGACAAATTAATACCGTAAACAACCATGTGTTAAACCACTACGATGAAAATCAATACTGTAACACCTTTGTCGTATTCACATATGCTGATGTCTAGTGACGTATAATATCTACTGTTGCTACAAGCTACAGAAATGATGTAAGAACAACTCATGTAAATGTTTACCAAAAACCAATAAAACAGATTTAACAAAAAAAATCAAGGTACTCCGCTATTCGGTCAATGGACCAACTAGTAGAAGTTAGATGATGAAGATTAAGGCCAGCTCAATCATAGTAATTCTATAACTTTAGCATTTATTCAAGCATGACATTTATATAAAATAAAATATACCAGACTCATGTTAAATTTCAATAAATTGTATCTATTTCATTTGAGAAAGGAACTCTAGAAGTATATTTAAACAAGTAAAATGTTAAGCATTTATTTAGTACGTTAAGAGAAAAAATGAAATTAGAAAAGATATACTACCCTTCTGTCACATGAAAATGATTATCTCTCTAATCTCCTCAATGCCTCCCTTCCAAAATAATAATCTGCATTCGATCATCTTCTTTGCTCCATAAAAAGTTAAAGTCCATAAAGTATTCAAAGTCTCTAGCACCATAAAATTGTCCAAACCGACAGCATGTCGTGGTGCAAAATAAAATCTCTGGAGCAAGCCCTTTTTCACCTTTTCGAACAAGCTCTTTTATACCCTTTTTCTCTAACTATCTAACTTAAAATTTAAACTTTTAGGGTCCACAGTTCATTCTGATTGGTCCATTTGAGGGGTGGTGATGCTCACCTCATTCAATCTTCGTTCAAACCAATTTGCATTTTAGCAAAGTCATCTTCAAAATATTCTCATGACATTCATCTCCGATTTGTGCTTGTCATCCTCCTTTTGTAACACAAATTGATATTTTTCTTCATCACTGTTCCTTTCACATTGTTTTAGATGCAGGCATCCTTTAGCACACTTCCGTGCCCTCGGCCAAGCTGACCTTGACATTGTTCACTTCGCGTACAGGCCATTCTATTCACACTGTTTTCCCCAACCCGTATGTGTGGAGGCCTTTTCTCTCAGACTGATGTCAACGATTTTATTCAGCAGCCATTTTTCCACAGACAGGCCGAGTAGGCCTCATGAGAACTAATGCGAAAACAAACATAACAGAATATTAGATCTAGAATTAAAGCCCTACTGTTTACCTCCCACCATTCTAATATTCCCAGTTAGTTGTTACCTAGCATAAGCAAAACAGATAGCATTATTTTACTTACCAAATGTATTTTTTTTTTGCCACAACATATATGTTCACTATTTAAAGCACATTTATACATTTTATTTGGTTAAACGTATATTATTACAGCTCTATATTAGTATGACTCGTTCACATTTACTAATATATTACTTTTGTAAATAACCATTAGTTTCCCACGTGTAATGTAAAACGTAAAAGTGCATTTTGTTGATCATTTTGCATGCTTCATTCCGTTAATATTGTTATGGCTATGTGGTAAATAAATAAATAATACCCTATTTTTGACTAGACATATATCATAACAGATAGCTCAATAAATAAGAGTCAAGATTCGAGGTAGTAGGAGTTTTGCAGGTTTAATACAGCATAAGGACAGGAACAGGACAACCTGCATAGGAACAGGGGCCCAGCAGGGTGACAGGGGCCCAGCAGGGTGACAGGGGCCCAGCAGGGTGACAGGGGCCCAGCAGGGTGACAGGGGCCCAGCAGGGTGACAGGGGCCCAGCAGCTGCTGGGGCTGGGTCTGGGATGAGCGCGCTAACTTTTAATAACAATACACGAGCTTATATACAAAACGCAAACACATAGCATTACATTGCAGTAGGCGTAGCAGTGGGTGGAGCAGAAGGCGTGACGCGTAGCAGTCGCGAAAGATAAGAGTAAAAGTAGGTGTAACTGGGCGTATACATAGACATGTGGTGCAGACGTAACAGAATATGTCATGAATGGGGCGGAAACATTGGAGGGGGCTACCTAAGGAGCCGGGACCTCTAACCTGGTGGTGCGCGCAAACTGGCAATGACGTGTTACGAGGAGAAGCTGGGGGCTATGAACTCTGTGCTAGGAGCAGAGACTAAAGTCTGGAGGGGAAGGAGCGACATGTACCTAAACCCTATCTAGTATCTGATGTTTAGGGAACATGTTGGTATAAACTAGAAGTCAGGAGGGGAAGGGCTAATCGACTCTAAGACTGGACCATGCATTATTCTACATGTAGTGCGTGATGAAGAATATTAAATGACCATTAAATGCAGTATTTCTCTAACGTGGAGACGAGAAGGCTAGACAATGACGGAAACTATTGATGCAGTTCAGTAGCTTAGGAATGCAGAGAAGGAGGACTGAACTGATAACTGGAACTATAACATACTTTTGGCAGACTCAGAGGCAGAGCCAAGCTGCACCGGGCACTGCGAGGCAGGAAGTAAGTGAAAGGTCGAGGATACAGGTGGGGGCTGTATCGCTCCTCAACGAGGCTTCAGGAGACAGGAGCTGAATCTGATGTCCAGGCCCTTCTGAGGCCTGGAAACGGGGACTTTATAATAGAATAACGTGCACACTGAGAAACGTGGCAACGTAGCTTTACATAGGCCTGATATTCGTAGTATTCACGAGGACTGGGAACTAGCATACTAGAGGTGGACACAACTATAATTGCGTCATTAATCGGACATGGGGAATAACATATGCATATTTAATCATGCACACATAACATATGATGGATGACACGTAGGGACACAGAACATGACAAAATTTACTTTTCCACATTCCCTCCTTGTCACTACGTTTCCATCAGGAAACATCAATATTCATGATACCATCTATCATTTCATACAGTACCATTTGTTCATCTCGAATTGTCTTGGAACGGGATTTAAAACGGGGCTTGGGACTAGGAATACAAGAGGTAGCACAAATGCCGCAAATCGCAGGGCCACATTGTATACAGAGGCAGCAGCTGAATATGATCGCTACTGCGATACCTAGAAAGGACAGGACTTTCCATCCCCAGGCGGAAATTATATTCCAGAACCAACCGGACCATGTCCAGGTGCCTGGATTCTGGTGTAACAGATGGGCAATTTTATGAAGTCTGGTTATAGCTGAATAAACAGACGGCGCGTTATTTGGAATGAAAATGCAGCAACTAGATCCGAGGACTCTACAGGCCCCGCCCCTATCGGCCAGTATGACGTCAAGGACGAGACGATTCTGTAAAACGACAATTCTCATAAAGGATTGCTCTTCGGTTAAGTTACCTAGAGCAGAGGCAGTCTCATCTACTACAGCTTCAAGGGTTCTTGTTAATCTACGAATTAGCTTACTATTTACAACTGTACCTAAATAAGGGAACACACCTTTATCAATATCAATGAATTGTTCTGCAGCAGTTTCAGTATAATCGACAATCGGGAGGTTTCTCTTGTGTCTAGTATGTACTAGGAAGGAATTCCTATGGTAGTCAGGTGGGGCTAGAAAAACAGGTGGCAGTAGGAGGGCAATGTAACAGGTTCCCTCCCAATCGAGGGGCAGACGAACATATGCGGTCTGACCACAAATAAAATAAGAATGACGTGAAGCTTTGAAAATAGATTTCCCACTGTCACTATACTTGACAATAGTAGTACAATCACTATGTCCTACGTGTACGGAACCCTTATTTCGGACACATAATTCGCCTTTGACTGGTAGTACTGAAATAGCAGGTGAGTCTGGAGTAGTATCAGACTGAACATTCAGGACCATGAAATTCGACGAATAATTACCTAAATTATATACTTCATTTTCTAGATCTAAACCTGTTCTGTGGGGGAAACCTTGCTTGTCTGGGAAACATGTACTGTTAAAAAAAGACATATCTGTTGAGGATGACGTTAACGTGGACCATGCTCCACATGAACCATTATGTGAGGAAAGAGTGGCAGAACTCCCTTCGGTGTCTGGAAAGGGGGGAGTCGACCACACACCCAACAATTAGTGGCATTGCTGGTCTGGTGTGAGTAATGTAACATGCGGATAAATGAGTTATTACGCATAGCAAGGCGGTATGAATATTCGTGAGGGGGCAGATCACTAAACGTGTGCTCTGCTGTAGCATTAGCAGGCTTATTTACATGAAGAACTGGAAAACACAGGAAAAAGGCATAACTGGTGCAGGAAATCATAATGCTGATGAATAATATGAAACTTAGGAAAACGATACATTGAATTGAGTTTTTACTAACTCTCTCACTATGGGGGTCTATTTTATACATGTCAGAAACAGTCTAACCGTTTCACCTAGGGGAGGACTTAGACAATCAAACTGACTGACTTATTTTACTAGACCGGAGTTTTTGCTTATACTCCTGCTGCGGAGTTTTCTCTACCAAGGAAGGGGTTGTATCAATGTCTTTTGCGGGACAGTCCTTAAGAACAATGTTTTGACAAGTCTTGATATCCTGGGAAATGTTTTTAAAGACGGGTTTCAGTCCTTTAAAAAGTTTAACGTGAGAAAGGTGTATCCATCCTTTTCGGCCTTCCAACTTCACGGCTGTACGGGTGGTGAGGAGGACCTGACGGGGCTCTTTCCATCGAGGCTCCAGCGGACTTGATCTGTCAAAGTTACGGACCATCACCATGGAACCTGGAACGATTTCATGCGGTGCCACCTCGGTATTGTCTGGAAATGCGGCAGCAACCTGTGAACGACATGAGTTGAGGGCAGACATCAAGGAAGCTAGGTAATCTGTCAGCATATTACATGAAACATCAGTAATACTTCGGGGTCTAGGAGTACCCCACATGTTAGGGGGGCGGCCGAATACGACCTCATACGGGGACAGACCTGATCTGGAATGTGCGACCATGCGCATATAAAACAAAGCAACTGGCAGAGCTACTAGCCAGTCCACACCCTTATCTTTACATATTTTGGCGATTCGGATTTTCAGAGTCTGATTATGTCTCTCGACTAGACCGGCTGCTTCAGGATGGCGTACACAATGAAACTTCCACTGGTACCCTAACAACAGGGAAACGTGCTTCATGAGTTCAGATGAGAATGGCTGACCGTTATCAGAATATACGACTCTAGGGAGTCCATATCGAGGGAAAAATTCACGAACCAACTGCTTGGCAGTGGTCGCGGCTGTATAATCTGGGACTGGATATGCTTCTGTCCATCTGGACAAAGCGCATACAACTACAAGGACATACTTGAAACCTCGACATCGCTCCATCTGAATATAATCCATCTGGAGGACCTCAAAAGGGTGGTCAGGAGGCTGGAAACCACCTTGTTCCACCGGGACACTTTTACCTGGATTAAACTGACAACATATCATACAGGTACGGACTTTCTGCTTGGCTGCAGCTCGTAAATGTTTGTTGAACCAAATGTTCTGGATACTGTCTAACATTGCTTTTTCTCCTAAATGTGCTGGACTATGTGCGGTATTAATAATGACTTGAACCATAGAGTCGGGGAGAAACCATGTGGCTCTACCCTTCGTTAACCATCCTTGATCTGTCTGGACCCCTCCTTGTTCGGACCATTTCTTGATTTCATCGGGAGTAGCATGTAACTGGATATCTATGACATCTTGAGTAGGGTCCTTAACTGTCATACATGTAATCGGATCTGGAGTGTGTGTCTGTGTTAGATTAACTTGAATGTCTGGAGTCTGTGCTGTAAGCTTGGCTGTGCGATCTGCTAGATCATTACCTTGGGAAATAATGTCAGTGACTTTCGTATGTGCTTTGCATTTCATGATAGCAATGGATGTCGGTAAATGTATGGCATCTAACAGAGCTTGAATAAGGAGACCATGCTGAATCTTGGTTCCATGAGAAGTCATGAAACCTCTCTCCTGCCAGAGCACTCCAAAGTCGTGTACAACTCCAAATGCGTAACGTGAATCTGTGTAAACATTAACTTTCAGGTTCTTGGCGTGTATACAGGCTTGTGTCAGAGCAACTAGCTCTGCTGCTTGAGCGGACAGAGTATCAATACGGTGTGTTTCAATAACTTCGGTGTCAGTAGTCACTGCATACGCGGCGACTAGTTCTCCTGTACTAGTTCTCATACATGAACCATCCACATAAAGTGTCAGGTCAGGATCTGGTAACGGAATGTCTGTCAGGTCTTGTCTTGGCTTTGTCGTAATGTTAACTACTTCCACGCAATCGTGTGTGGCAGAATTTGAACTAACTGATGGTAACAGTGTAGCAGGATTCAGGACGTTGCAGCGTCTAATATCTATGTGTGGCTGGAACAGTGTCAATTCATAACCTGTTAAACGTGCAATTGTCAAGTGCTGTGTTTGTGTTCGGTTTAAAAGAACTTCCACGGAGTGTGGGACTTGTACTGTCAGGGAGTGTCCTAAAACTATGGAATCACTTTGTCTGATAGCTAGTGCTGTGGCTGCAACTGACTTGAGGCACGCAGGCAACGCCTGGGCGACTGGATCTAGTGTGCTAGAAAAATAAGCACAGGGCTTGTATTGTCCTGCTTGATCTTGTGTGAGAACAGATAATGCTGTACCTTCGCGTTCAGTAACAAAAAGTGTAAAAGGCTTACTGTAGTTCGGTGTAGCTAGAACTGGAGCTTGGCATAAAGCTTTCTTTAACTCGTTGAAACTAAGTGTATGTTCAGATGTCCAAGGGAGAACAGTCGATACGGCTGCCTCCTGTGTCGTTAACTGTATCAGTGGCTTGGCTAGAAATGCATACTGGGGAATCCATTGTCTACAATAAGAAGTAAGGCCGATAAAGGCACGTACCTCCTTCTGGGTTCTGGGCTGGGGAAGACTCGCTATTAACTGGATACGGTCTGGTGTCAACTGCCTACCCCTCTTGGACAGCAAGTGTCCTAAGTATACCACTTGCTGGACACAGAATTGAAGCTTCGAAGGGGACACCTTGTGCCCCATCTCGGCTAGGAAATACAAAACCGTCAGTGACGCTCGCTCGCAAGCACGTTCAGAACGGGCTGTGATCAGTAGATCATCGACATACTGGAGCAGGGCAGTGTCAGTTGGCATGTGAATGTTGTCTAGTTGTCTCTTGAGTGCTTGACTGTAAATACTAGGACTTTCTGTGAAACCTTGAGGAGCTCGTGTGAACATATAGCTCCTTCCATTTAAACAAAATCCGAAAAGAAACTGGCTGTCTGGATGAATTGGAACACTAAAAAATGCGTTCTTGAGGTCTATTACTGTAAAGAACGTGGCTTCGGAATCAATGGCTGTCAATAGGGAAGAGATATCTGGGACAACTGGGTACTGAGGAATAATACATTTGTTAAGTTCTCGTAAATCAATCACTAATCGATATACTGGGGGTGCATTTGGATCAGTGCGTTTCATGACTGGAATGATCGGAGAATTACATATATTGGAGTCAGTTTCTACAACTACTCCTTGAGCCATGAGCTCGTCTATAATTTTGGATAAGGCTGTTATAGCCTCGGGTGGCAATCTGTACTGTCTGATTCGTGGTAACACTACACCTGGCTTAAGAGTCACACGATAGGGTGTGATTTGCATGTAACCTACATCAGTTGGACCTTGCGCCCATAAATGCTGCGGAACATTAGACAGTCTGGAATCAAAATCTCGTAATACATAGTGACCCTTAAAGTCACGTAGGAACAGACGTATTCCCTCCGGGGAACAGCATATAACTGCACCTAATTCTTTCAGTGTTTTAATGCCTAATAGATTTTCTGGACATGACTTAGTAAGTAACAGGTCAGTAGTACGGGACAATGGACCTACTTCTAGAGTGACTGGCTTTGAAATCTCATTTACGATAGGCTTTCCGGAAAATCCAAGGGAAACATTTCTTGAGCCTGAGAGCGGAGCCCCTGGAACTTCGGCATGACTAATTGTGGTCCTACTTGCCCCTGTATCAATCAAAAACTTTCTGTCTTTCCCTAATACTTGACTGTGAACATAGGGACCTTCTTGATCTACAGGTATCTCGATGAGAGGCAAGCCTACCTCCCTCTCTAGGCTGTTTCATGAATATGGCTGATACTCTGGATACTCAGACTGTGCATACTGGTACATCTGCGATGTAACGTGCTGTGTTGCAGCGATAGGCTGCGGTACTGTAACTGTCTGTGGTGCATTCTGTGGCTGAAGAGTCTGTGAAACTTGTTCTTGTCTAGGCGGACGTGGTCTTTCTTTAGTCTTACCAGTAGCTATGTTGTGTTTCAGAACTGCACACTCATTTATAAAATGACCTGGCTGTTTACAATAATTGCAGTTCCCTTTAACGGGTGCTGCAGGATGACTGGCTTGATTCGGACCCCTCTTCTGACTGTCTTGAGGAACAGATTGTGCAACTAGCACTTTCATTTTCGTGTCTTTCATACGTTTTCTTTCGTGTTCTTGCTCTTCCCTGATTCTATTCTGGTGATACTGGAGCATCTGGAGCATCTGGGACGGAGTATTAGCTTGCCAGGTGCTTTCGACTTTCAAAACTCGGTTTTTAATTGGTGGACTTGAATTCTCGACTAATTTAGTAACAAAAAGGTGAGGGTATGACTCACTACTTGTCTTGAGACCACTGTTAATACTGAAACATTTTTCAAACCTAGAATAAAAATCACTAATATCTTCATCTTGTTTCTGTTTACAGGCTGAGATTGCATCCCAGTCTTCTTTTCTAGTCGTCAATAATCTGGGTAAAACTTGAATCAATAATTCTGGTAATTCTTTACATTTATCTCCGAGACCGGTACCTGGTACTCGTGCCTTGTCTTCAGCTTCTAGAACTGTCCAATCGATCTTTTTCTCTCCCACCTCCCATTCTTTTTCCTTTAGCTTTTCATACACCCCTGCGGGTAGCAGAACCTTTAACATTTTAATGATATCTGGGTAAGTGTATTCTCCCATACGGAGCATGTCTTTTAATTCTCGATGGAACCCTGCTGGATCTTTGTCATGACAGGGAATTAATTTCTTCATTTCAAGGAGTTCCATCTTTGTGATCGGAGTGTATACAAACACTCGCTGCATTTCGCCACCCGTTCCTCTGACTGGGTGGACTTCTCGTAACGGATTCTGTCTGTCTATGTAGAATGATTTACTTTCTGGGGGTGAGACATGAACAAAATGCGGGTTCAAGAATGTTCTATATTTGTGACGCTGTTCTAGAATGACACTAATTAAATCGGTACCTAGACCTCTCCATCTATACTGGAGTAACTCGTTCAGGATATCATGTAACGGACCTGGATCAGAATGTTGACCCTCATACAGAGTAATGAGGTACTGGATCATATACATACCCACCAGTCGCTGCTCGGCTGGGGGCAATTTCAGAAACATTTGTGCCACTATTTCGTCTGGAAAAGTGGTAGAATCAGTAATCCATCGGACTGCTGATCGGGCTAGTTCTTGTTCATGCATAGTACTTAACTCACTATAACCGATTCGTGATTTCAGAATGTGATCGGTAGCTTGAAATACTTGTTCTAGGGAACCTTGTTCTGGTGCTGGATGATGGAAAGTTGACTTGTGTTCTAGACGTAAATGGCGATCTGGAAATCTAGGTTTCCCTACATACGCTATTCTGGCAGTATTCTCGTCGTCTTCCTCTTCAGGATCAGAGGTACTTTCTTTCTCGCTTACTTGTGCTGCTTTACGCTGTTCGTGTATCTTTATTATCTCTCTACGAATTTTCTTGTACATACTTTCCATGGCACTAATGGTATTGTGCTTTCCTTCGGCAATATTATCACTCCACTTTGTCAGGATTTTCATTTCGGCTGGATCTTTAGACGGGTAATCTTGTTCTCTTATTAGACAATTAATTAAGAACTTTAATATCATACGCTGAATCTCGGCTTTCCTTTGAGACATGGCATCACTAATACTTTCTGGATCATCCCCTGTACGGATGAAACGATATATTCTGTCTAGATCTTCTTTCATATTCGGCAAGGTGACTAGATACTCGGTCACCCTCCTTATGCGTACGGAATATAAAACCATATTAAATTCGCCTGGAACTGGGTCATAGACACATTCGCCAAGGGTTTGCCTGATTTCTGCAACAGACTTATTACTCTTAGGAGTACGCTGTGATGCTTGAGCATGTAATTCGAGTGCTGATAAACGCTTGTATGGCGGCGGGGTTTGAGGAAGACCTCCTCCTGCGGCCCCTAAACTAGAATCATCAACTGATGCTTTTCGCCCTGGCAGGGTCGGTAATTGTAACGTGGGCTGGACTTGTATGGCGGGCTGACCCGGGGGAGCTGTTAAGGGCACCCCGGTGTCTGGAGGAGCAGGAATTACCTGATTTACAGGGACTGGCGGAGTGCGAACAGGATTTGCATATTCGGGGACTGTGTCGTCCAGATAGGACGAAATAAAAATATCAGCTGCGGTCGGTTTGTGACGTAGCTTGGTCGGAACTAATGGTGGCGGGAAATTACTGGATGCCTCTGGGGTCGCTTTTGGCAAGCCCTCAGCAAGAAGAGGATACATACCCTTAATGAGGGCATGCCTCTGTCTGTCTGACTGTTCGGCTTTGACTCGTTCACCTATCTCGATTAATTCTCTTTCTTGGGCTCGTTCTTGGGATTCTCTACTTAGTTCTGTCTTTCTGATTTCTTTTTCGGTTCTCTTATGAGCTTCTGGTCATGAGATATTGACTTTGCAAGGGGTACACAAAAATGTTCGTCTCTTCCTGCTTCATCAGTGCTCACACTGCTCACTTCTCACTAGTGGAAAAGTTACGGCACACTGTCATGCCAGCAATATGCAGAGTGGCGATGCAGGGGCTCTAAGAAGGGGTTAAAACACAACAAAGCCTCGATAGCAAGTAAATGGTCTTTTAAAGACCTGTGAAGTACACAGGTGCGACTATGTGTGTGCCTGGTAAGCTGTCTCAGCCGGGCTGACACATGACTGGGGGAAGCGGGGCTGAAGCCCTTTGAGCCCAATTTGGCGTTGCACACCTGATTGTAAAGGGAAGGAAAATCCTTTAAAGAGAGTCATTTTCTCTTGGATTTCCCTTCTCTTTTTGAAACTCGGAAGCAGCAACATGGTCATGGTATCACCTGGGCTTTAAGTGGAAGCTTTTTCAATATTATATACAAACCAAAGTTGCTGCTTATTTAACTTGTGCAACTAACAACCATTGATAAAGCCAATAGTGCTGACTTGAATTTATGATGTTACTTGTTGTATCATATATCTGGATGCAATGAAAGAAACAGCAAAATACAAGTCGGGCAGCACACTATGCTATGCACAGATTTTTAGTGTACATGTTTTTAAACCACGTCCTTAATTACACTGGCCACGCCCTTTTTAGCCCCCCCTCCTCCTTTTTTCATCCCACTTAAAGCCCTGGCTGTACAGCAAGTCTAAAGCCCACAGGCAAAGACAGTAGCTCCCAAAGGCGAGTCCTATTGGCGTTGCCAATGCTTGTATAATTACTGTCGGGTCTGGGACCATAAAGCCCCGACACCTAGACTCTCATGGACTGCGGCAGGTTTTTTTTCCGGCAGATTTTATATAGGGCGAACTCGACCCGAAGGTATTGGAGCGCATTACACGAGCATCGGTTACATTACACAACGTCTCATACTTTTTAGGCACGGGGAGATTCAGTGATTTGCTCAGGATCACAAGATGTTGAGCCGGTTTACCATCTGCGGACAAACGAAGCGACCATTGCGAAATAAATAATTATCGCTGGCAACAGCAACACGAATCGTCCTTGTCTAACGTAACAGGAGCTCATGTAAAGCGCTCCAATACCTTCGAGTCGAGTTCGCTCTTTATAAATGCGCAATAACAAATATCGTAGCATCTATAACACAATAAATAGACTGCGGCCCGCCTGCTGCTGGGGCATAACTTCCGTACAATTGAAGGGAACTTCTAAGGTGGCTGGTGCAGTCATTTCCGGGTTAGCTGGCAAGTCCTTCAATGGGCGGGTCTTCTCTTTTCTACCCAATTGCATAGCAGCGTGACGCGAAGTTGCCGCGCACACCGCCCCCCAAGCTTGTCACTCGGTATTCACCAGGTTTCTGATTGGTTCTCAATCTCCCTCTCCCTGTCCTGATATTTTTGAAGTATTTTTGGAAGAGAAAGCAAGTCCAAGAAAGTTGGAATTGTAATCATCCGCAGGGAGACGGGAGGTGAGCTTAAAATATAGATAGCTTTAGCCGAATTTGAGAGGGCTGTGTCGCTGGTCGTTTTTGGCTGCCGAGGTGTTGAACAATTCTATTCTGCCATGTACAAAGAGCTGTCTTGTTCTGAGGAACTGGGGGTGCAAAATTCGGTGCCCTTTAGTTGAAGTCTTCGTCTGCATTCCTGGCACAGAAAAGCCACTCAGTTATTTTCTGAGGTGTAATCCATTTTTATTGAGACATTATTTTTCTAATCTCTGCTTGCTAACAGAGATGACATTTAAACCCGGTTCTTTTGTTTGACATCTGAAACATTACCGCTAGACAAATGTCATGTTTAATGCTTACAAAACCACATTATGGAAGTCTTCCCCAGCGTCCACTTAGCAAATACCACTGACTGGTATCAAGTCTCTAATGCACCTCTTAGTATGTTCCCCTAATTTTACATGTGTTTTTATGTTTAGCGCACAACTGACCCGTAGTTTAGCCTGGTGTTGAAGCAGGAGCTGTATGGGTCGACAGAGCTAAGAGAAGAGGCAGGTCTTAAGTTTCTTGTGGAATTTAAGAACTGAGGAGAAGGCTCTGATGTGCAAGAATAGGTCGTTCCAGGTTTAATGAAGAGGTGTGTGGGGTGTGAGTTTGAGTCCAGCAGAGCGGAGGTGTCAGGTAGGTTTGTAGAAGTTTATGCAATTGTTGAGGTACGTGGGACCAATGATTTGTATGTGTGGATGAGTTGATTGAAAAGTGCTCGCTTGTCAATTGGAAGGAACCCAGTGGAGCTCTTTGACTTGCAGTGTGATTTGTGAGTGTGGAGTGGGAGTTTGAGCCTGGCCTCCTATTTTGTATAGTCTAGAGTCTTCTGATCAGTTGAACGTTGATACCAGCATAGAGTGGTTCCGTAGTCTAGTTTGCTGGTGAAGAGGCTTGTTTATGTTTCTTTGACTGTTTGTAGGGAGTCATTTTAAGATCATCTTGAGCATCTTAAGTGTGTGGAAGCAGGAGACAGAGACTGAATTCACTTAGCTGACCATGGTGAGTTGGTTGTTGAATTCTATTCCGAGGATCTTTTCGTGGGTTGCCGGGAGGGTTGTGGGTCCGAGTTCACCAGGCCACCAGATGGAGTCCCAGAGCGAGGTATCTTTGATGAAGATTACTTCTGACTTCTCTGTGTTGAGTTGAGCCTGTTGGTTTTCTTCCATCTGGTGTCCTCGGTCATGCAGGCGGAGGAGATGGTCTGAGTGTTTGCATCTTGTCGGAGAGGGAGAGTATGAGCTGGGTGGCGTCTGCATAGGATATGTTGTTGATCCCTTCAGCGTGGATGATGCTGGCAAATGAGGTCTTGTAGGTGTACAACAGAGTGTGGTTGAGTGAGGATCTTTGTGGAACTCCGCAAATAAGATTGATGCATCTGAGGTGAATGGGGCCAGGTTGACCAACTGGGTATGGCCTGCCAGGAAGGAGCAAATCCAGCGAAGTGTGGAACCTTGAATGCCATCATTGTGCATTCTTTCAATAATGATGGAGGTGGGAGACAGTGTGGCAACCTGCACAAAGATCCGGTAGGATGAGCACCATGGTATCACTGTTTTATGACCATTTCTCAGCATGCTCAAGAGTGGCCATGAAAAGGCTCTTGGATGTTACCGTCTTTAACTTGTAACCACCTTGGTCACCTGACACTACCCCTCGCCTCTCTATTGTTACTAAAGTGATCACCCGTTACTTAACTGTGATAATCCAGAAAATGTCAAACCAGTTTGACACAGGTTAATTATCTGTGCCAAGCTGTTATGTGAAAAGCACTTCGGAGTAGAACAGCATTAGCCTGCATTCACTGGCTCTTGTGCAGTGTTACTGGTCTATTTGTGGTTCTGTAAGTGCGACTACCATATGTTTTTTGTAAGCAGTATTAGTCATTCTCCTGATTGATTCAAGTGGGATTTCAAAAGGTGGGGTAACTATGTTTTAGTACAACGATCAATTGCTCTTTAGCCCTGTCTTTCAACATATGTGTAGTGTGGCCACTTTTTAAGCACTGGAATGGACCATAGATCAGATCAAATATACTGGAAGTTTAATTGTAGGGTTGCTAACTTATATGAATGCAAAAATCAGTAATTGCTATGTGTGAAAGGTTACATCAAGATAGTTACTATTTTAACTACTTTTGGTGGGAAAGAAATAATTACACACTATCTGCTTTTTTTGACCAAAGATGGCTAAAGTCCTCGTAATCCAATGATCTGTAGGCTGTAATTCTATGATCTTTATAAAATTTAACCATGAATGCGAGTAAGGCTTTGAGAAGGAAGTAACTATTGTGATTGCGTCTTTAGTGCGAAAGAGACAATCATGTATTTTCAGCTAATCTGCACAATAATTGACAAAGTAGCCATTGTCTACGATTTAAGGCATTAGGTTAATGGTGGATACTTTAACATTCTGTTCTAGGATGGAGGAGTAAATAGCCCTCCGCATTGTGGCAACTTATTCTGTGCAGTGTGTGGCTATTCATCAAGTAAGGGAGTTGACCACTGTATGTATTGATGGTTTTATTTGCATAACTATTAATTTTATTGATGTAAAATGCATAAATTTGTTCTGTATTGATGACTTTTAACAATTATATTTTGTATTGTAATGCTTTTACCTGATGACAGTAAACAAAAGTATAGATGCTGGATGGGGATCATACTTCTGAGTGCTTTAAGTGGGCTATCAAAAGGTGGAGGAATTATAAAGGGAGCGTAGACTAAGAAATTAAACTAAGTGTCCTTTATAAGAGGTGGGGCCCATTTAACTCGGGGTCTATACAGAGCCATTAATTGAATGGACTCAGCAAGCAACAAGATATGTGGCATCTTACATAGCACGTTTATTGTGGATCATACATACTAATACATTTAATAAGGAACACATACCACAATTTAAAGCCTAACCTGGACGCCGACATGTTACAAAGTGACCTGCGTCTTTTGCCTTATTTGCACATTTGATAGCCAAGTTGCCTACGACTTTCCACTTTAGGAACATCAATCCACTATTTTTAGGCAGCTGTCAAGGTCCATGACTTAACATGTGCCTCCTTCCATTCTGCTTAGGCCTGTAAATTCAATATTGTTACCTTGATATTAGAATCAGGAGAGGTGCAGCATTAATTGCAGTATTGTGAAATATACTGTTTTTCATCCGTCAAAAAGTATCATAGCTGACAAGAAAGCTTGTTAGATTATGGTATTTCCAGATGAGCTGTGCATAGTAAATCGATCTCAGCCCCGGATGGGTTTGAATTGAGCTACACCGTATCCGGGGTGTATGTTCGGGGTGTATGTTCAGGGTGTATGTTCAGGGTGTATGTTCAAAGTGGTTGGTAGTGTCATCTCACATCTTTGCCCAGACAGGACACTTAATTAACTGAAATAAAACCAACAAGCATGTTGACCGATTGTTACATAGCCCTCCCTTCTGAATTTTCTTGCTTATTTCTCTAGAAATTCCAATATAAACCTGTCTAAAGACCTGTTTCTTTACTTGATGCTAAGCATTGGAAGGACCCGATCCTCGTAAAAGACGCCCCACTTATACTAAAGTGGTACTGGCCACAATTTTATTGTATTGTAGCAATTGTACAGAGATTACAACCCCGTTGCGGGGTACTGAATAGCAAGCTACACTCCATAGGGTGTGTAGTTTGACCACTAATGGTTTTGTTTTGAATCTATGTGGGGAAGTGTATTCATACCATGTGTGATGACCACTGAACTGTTGTGATCGGGTCATAGGCTACAGTGCCTCGCAGCATAATGGATGAGGGTATGTAAGAGAAAGACAAGCAAATTATAATTTTAATAAAGACTGCAGCTACCGATCACTAGCTTAGCAATATAGCAATATGGGGAGCGGAATGCTCAGAGTATGTACATCAAAAAGATGGGGGTAATCAGAGAAGGCAGAGTGATCACAATGCTAAATAAACTGTTTACAAAATACATTAAAAAAAGAAGGCAGAGAGATCCATATGGTAGCATTTGCAGGTAGGGATGGTGTTGTGACCAAAAGGATGCCAAAAAGGCAAGAATTAGAAGTGGTGGCATGAGCAATAGCCTTGCATTTTCTTTATAAAAGCAAAGACACTGCCTCCTGCTGAACACATACACCCCATGAACGAAGAACTAAGTAGAGTAGGACACGCACTGCAATGGATCTGCTCCTTCCTTATTGGAAGGGCCGAGTCAGTCAGCCTAACACCGTACACCTCGGACGCCTGTGACCTCATCTGTGGAGTTCTGCAAGGATCCTCCCTGAGCCTGACTCTCCAACGCATAAATTATCCCTTTAGCCATCATCATCATCATCATCATCATCATCATCATCCACATCCACTCGCAACTTCAGCGTCCTCCCCTGCACCAATGACACACAACTCATTCTCTCCCTCATGGGCGAGACGTCCATTACCCGGATCAAGTTCAGTGTCTGCATGACTGAAATCGCCCACTGGTTGAAGACCAACTGTCTAAAGGTTAACATCGACAAGACCAACCAACATTTTGATCTTTGGGAAGAGCACTTCACAGTAGAACTCCACCAGGTGGCCACCAGAGCTAGGACCGACACCCACACGCACCACCCAGGGCAAGAGCCTCAGGATCGTCATTGATATCAAACTCAACATGGCCGACTAAGTCAACAGTGTAACTGCCTCATGCTTTCATATGCAGAAGATGCTGAGGAAGATTTCTAAATGGCTCCCAATCAGTACCTGGAAAACTGTCACACATTCATTGGTCACAAGCAAGTTTGACTACCGGAACATCCTTTGTACTGGGATCAGCAAACAAGTAATCAGAAGGCGCAGCTTATTCAGAAATCGGCAGCCAGAATCACTCCCAACTTCCCATGCTGTACTTAGAACACACCACAGCTGAAGGAGCTTCACAGACTTCCCATATGCAAACCAGCACAATTCAAACTCCTATGGCCCAGCATACCCCAACAATCGCATCTGCTTTCACGAATGTTCCAGACACTTCCATTCATCCATACTCCTCTTTGCACACATCCCATGCATACGGAAAACAAGACTGGGGGCCATTATATGTATATGGCGCACTTTCCATGTTTGTGCCATGGTGCGCCTATCAAAAGGTGTGCCTAGTGCAAATAGGGACAATGAGGCATATTACAAAGAATGTGCTCCCCCCTCTGGGGCAGCCACAAACTGGTGCTGCCCTGTGGCAGGTGCTCTGTATTTCACTTTAATGCGCTGCTTCAAAGCTGCTCTGTGTTTCACAGTGTAGGCGGCATGCTGCCTGCACTTTGAAGAGGGTAGAGAGAGCGCCCCTTGCAGGTGGGTGCAGTGAGTGACTTCACCCGCCTGCAGAGGGGTGTCGGGGAAGTGGGTGTTCATGGGACCCCCTTTCTCCCGTCCAGAGGGCTATATTTAGGAGGAGCTCTGAAAATGCATCACCTTTTGTGGCGCATGTTTGCACCCACATCCATTATATGGCGTAGGCAAAGAGTCAAAATGATTCCCTCATTTGCGTGGTGCCAGGCTCCCATGCAAATGAGGGAACGCCTTAACATGATAGCGCTGGCACTACATGAGCAACAGCGCTTTCAGTATTACAGATGGGGATGCACCTTCTGTGATACCATTGTGCTACTGGGCTCACAAAGCGGGCGCATATGCCCGTTGCGCCACCGGGCGACAATATATATTACGGCCCCTGATGGTAGAGCCTTCTGTAGTAGGGGATCTCTGTGTATAGTCATAATCTAGTGAATAGTCCCGCCCATGTGCGTGGACCCCGGAGCAATCAAAAATAATCTCTTAGAGTGTCGAAAAATGCAGAAATGCACAGACACTTAAGAGAGAATTTAAAGACAGATAATGCAGCCTAAAGAAGGCTACACTGTCCAGTACTTCAACTAGAAATTCCACCAAAAAAATCCACAAAACAGCAAAGTCTGTACAGATTTCCCTTGCTTAACAGCAAAAACCCTCTGGAATGATAGAGAGGAGGACCTGGACAGACAAGCCCCATAGGCTGCCATTATGTGGCTCAGAACAGGATACTGTGCCTTTAAGAGAACTTTCTAGAACTTCACAGTATCCCAGAATGCACTGCAGGTCCCAGTTACTTTCAGTTCTTTTTTCCGGCTCCTGCAAGCAGGACCCTGGAGCATTGAGCTCTCCCTTTTCAAGGGTTTATTGGTGTTTTTTCACTGTAAAATCGATTTAAGTACTTTTGGGCTTTTCTTCTTGGTGTTTTGCACTCTTTTGATGTCAAATATGCCTTCATTATTTGACAAATGCCTGGAGTGTTCCAGGAAGATGGCTAAGTCAGACCCTCATTGTGAGAAGTTGGCCTGATATGCAGTGCTCACTATTCTAGTGATCACTATGTATCAGTCCAAACAACCCTTATTGATGATTGGTTGTAAGTCAACCTTATAGACCAGCTATCCTAGTAGCATGGATACGAGCAGTCTAAGGCTAAGACTCTAGAGGGCGTGTTAAGCCAGCTGTTTTACCATCACATTACCCCTTGAACACCCACTGAAAGGACACCACACAAGTTGTTTTGAAAATAAACAGTGTATTTATTTATAACAAGACTACCCTGGCTCTTTATGAGACAGGGAGCTAAGCACACAACAAAACTCTTATAAAAATACTTAAGTTAGCACAGTATACACAAATGCCCGAGGGGCACGAAAAACCATATACTCTGAAAGTGGAATGCGAAATTACTAGCAGGTAAGTACAGTACTAATAGGCTTTGGAATCGCTAGGACTTGACTATGGAATCGTTAGATTACTTCTAGGAGGCCCAGGGGACTCGGGTGCAGAGTGTGCACTCTCACGCGGGATGCGGGACAAAGTCTATGATAGCTAGTAAAGTTAAAGTTAGTGTTCACGGGCGAACCCGACCTGGTAGGGAGAAAACGAAAGTGGATCCTGACCCTTGGATAGTGAGGCTATGCTGGGGCACCGAAATGCCGAAGTTACCTAGCCCAGGGGCTGCAGCTGCATATGTCTCAAAAGACGTCGGGGAATCCTCGTATACGAACCAGGAGCCTGGAAGAAAGATGCTGGCAGGTGACCAGTGAAGAGAGTTCGAAGTGATCCAAGCCTGGATCTCGAAGATGGACGATACCTGAAAGCAGAGGGGACCAAGTTCGTGACTACTAGCCAGTAGTCAGGGGGGCACCAGGAGGGCACCGGATGGTAGTCACCTCGACTAGGTGAGTGGGCGACGCTGTGCTCGGCAGATCTCACGGACCAGGAGGCGTTGTCGGCGACCAGGATGGAGGGGCGAGCTGTCCCACGATGGATGAAGCTGTCGGCGTCGAAGAACCCAGGATTGGGCAACAAAGCCTTGGCTAATTCAAGCCCACGCGGTGGACTCAAAATGGCGTCTTGAGTGGACCAGGAGGGTCCGGGGTGCTCCTCTTCTGGAAGGGAGCAAAAGCCAGTCTGGAGCAACCAGACCAGCAGCAGTGATGTCGTCGGGCGTCGTTCAGAAGGCCACAAGCCAGCGGGCTAGTAGCCAAACAACGCGGTGAGCAGCAAAAAGCAGAAGGGCCCCACGCCGATCGTGGAGATGCTGGGGGGCTGCTCTTCGGTGCTGGAGCTGCTCAGGGTTGGGGCTTCTCGGACCCCAAAGCACTCGCCAGGAGATTACTCGGCGGGCTTGCTGTGAAGAAGTCCTGCAGTCTTGGCAATAGTCGGTCCCTTGAGGTCTCGTCGCACTCACGGTTCTCAGCTTGGCTGTAGAGGTGAGTAGAGGTCGGAGGTGCCAGGGAAGCCGGGTCTTGTCGAGCTGGGCAGTCGGATTCCGGAGGAAGGACTTACAGCAGACCGCAGTGTTCTTAGGATGGTGCCTGCGGATGCAGGGTGACTACTCCTTAGTCACAAGGGAGAATCTTGAAGAAGAAATCTTGAAGTCCTTTCGTAGAAAGTCGTGTCTTGATTCCAAAGATGATCTAATTTGGAAGGGGGCCTGCTCCTACCTTTATCTGGGAAAAGGGGGCTGGCACGCGACTAAGTCCTGCCCTCTGGGTGTGACCAGGAGGGGGGTGGTTACACCCCTCTCCTTTGGCGGGCTTTCCCCAGGCCAGGGGCTGGAGTGCCCCTGGAACTGGTTTCAGCCGGCCTATGCACAGTGAGCACCGGGGTGCCACTTGCAGTCACCTTCCTCTAAAGCCCTGCCTACCTAGAATACACAAAACCCTGTCTGGGACGGTGCTGGCACCGCCCCTGGCAGGAAACCCTTTGTCCTTGCCTCCTGCTCTGGGAGGACTCCCAGCAGCAGGAGGGCAGACTTGTGTCTCGGTGGCAGCATCCATTTTGTGGATGCTAAGGCTCTGTCTGACTTTAACCGGGTTTACAGGTCACATACATGTCGTGTCCCTCTAGAAGGGTGGAATGCTAACCCCGTCGCCAGAATTGGCGAAGGGTTAGTATTCCAATTCGTATGACACCTTACTCGACATGTTTTGATAAAGCGATACCAGAGTTGGCATATAACCGCGAGGATTATAATGCACTTAAGAGTATATGGTATGCGATATCATGGAAACGGCTAAGGGATAGATCCCGAAAGCCGCAGACAGGCTCAGCTCATGCCAGAGCACCATCTCACACGATTCCAAGCACTCTGCCTTCAGGATTGTTAAGGCCTGCCATAGGAGTGACTGATAGGAGATCTGTGTGCCCATTTTAGGGTTAGATATAGGAATACTATATCTAAAGCAAGGGGTGATTACACCACCTTGCCCCAGCTGTCAAGCAGCCAGTTGTGTCAGATTTGGATGGCCAGCCAGGGGTGGCATAATACATGCTGCAGCCCCTGGTAGGCCCTGGGTACACCTATGCCCTGGGTACCTAAGGTACACTGTACAGGGACTGATAAGGTGACTCAGTATCCAATTAGATATGTACCTAGGGTACATGGAATCCATTTTACAGAGAGAGCAGTAGGCCTGGGGCCCTGAATAGCAGGGTCCCAGGTCAACTAAGTCAGAAAACCAGCAAAACACCAGGCAAAAAGTTGGGGGCAACCATAGTCAGGGATCTACCTTCCTACACTCATGAGGTGTGTATCCTCTGCCTGCCCTCTTCCCATGTTCCAGAGGAGTGTGAGATCTGCAAAGGCTTCTCTGGCAGGACCCTGAAAGACAGAATGAAGATCAGACTTCAGGGCCTCGAGGAAAGAAGGCTGAAGGCGCAAGGTGGGTCTGGAGGGGCTTCATCTGCCCATGCTGAGGCCTCTGGGGGGCTCCCCAGGGGCAGGAAGCCCAGCAAACGTCCCCAGTCTCCGTCTGGGTCGGTAGCACTGACCACGACGTCGAGAGGGAGGTCCACGGCCGGTTCTCAGTCTCCCCAGGGCTCTGGGTCGAGAAAACGTCGCCCGTCGACGTCGAGGGACTTGCACAGGCCGCCGTCGAACCCAGTGACGGTTTCATCGTCGTCGTCTTCGGCGTCGACGTCGAGTGATCGGCGTCGACAGGCCCGGCGTCGGCGCTCGCCGTCGAGGCGACACCGCCGATCGCCGTCGACGAACAGGACATCGTCGTCGTCGAGGGGATCCTCGGCGTCGAGGCCGCCGTCGAAGCGGAAGAGATCGCCGTCGAGGCAGAAGAGATCTCCGGCGAGGAAGAAGTCGCCGTTGAGGCGGTCGAGGTCGCCGTCGAGGCGGACAAGGTCGCCGTCGAGGCGGTCGAAGAGGTCGACGTAGAGGTCGCCGTCGAGGCGCAAGAGATCGCCGTCGAGACATAAAGGATCGTCGTCGAGATGGTCGGGATCGACGTCGAGGCATAGAAGCCGTTCGACGCCAAAGCATGAAAGACGGTCGACGCCGAAGGGGCACTCGACGTCGAGGGACCTACGTTCGACGCCTGAACACCATTCTTCGACGTCGAGGAGTCGTGCAGGCAGGCCTAGGACTGTGGGGGGCTCCCCTCAGTCCGGAAAGGATGGCGGGTCACCGGGATCGGTGTACTCGGAGGTGTATACTCCGAAGAAGACTGTTTCGCCTCCTCCTCCGTTGCCAAGAGGTCTTCCTCCGAGGGCTCCAACCCCTCCTCCGTTGCCTCTTCTGCCACCACTTCCAACTGGACCTAGGACCCCTGTGCCAGACAAGCCGCCTCCGGTTCCACCGAGGTCGGTCTCGTTGCCCAGGCTTCCGACTCCTCCTAAGAAGACTCCTAAGTCTAAGGAACCACCCAAGCCCAAGACGTCCGCCCCAGGGAACCCGGCGGAACGTCCCAGGCCTAGGAGATCGAGGTCGCGCTCCAGGCGGAGAGACCGATCGAGGAGTAGACACATGTCCTCCACCAGATCTAGACATCGCCACAGGAGGCATAGGTCCAGGTCCCGTACAGCATCATCTAGGACCCGTTCCTATTCGCCTACTCTGTCGTAGTCTCCGGAGACTCGGGTGTCCCCGGTCGACGACATTGGCGCGTTCCAGGAGGTGCTCCTGAGAGGGGCTGCGAAGTTGGGTATCACGGTGACTGCTCCTGCACCTTCGATGTCCGTGATATTCGAGACGCTTCACAAGAAGCACCTGTCTCAGCCCTCTTCTGCCGTTGGGCCCGGGACTGGTCGAACCGGCGGAGGCTTTGTTCCTTACACCGGCGGTGGTGAAGGCTGCTCCCTCAAGACTCCTGAAAAAGTACCGAGTGCCTGATTTGGACCCGGCCTTCCTACGTGTGGACCCAGTGCCCGACTCGGTGATAGTGACGGCGGCCAGGAAGTTGCATTCTACCTCCCCGTCCTCCACAGTGCCACCGGATAAGGAGAGCCGCTGGATTGATTCGGCTGGTAGGAAAGCCACGATGAAGGCCTCCAGCGATTCGGCTTTGCTGGGGCGGTACAACCGTGCGCTGTGGGACTCCCTGGAACAGTTCGCGGACCTGATACCACGCGACAGGAAGGAGGACTTCATGGAGATTGTCTCGGAAGGGATGCTGGTTTCCAACCAGGCCATCAGTGCCGCTGCGGACATAGCGCTGTTAGCCGCACATGGCTACTGCCACAGAGTCAACCAGCGCCGCCATGCTTGGCTCAGGCTTACGTCGCTCAAGCCTGAGGCGCAACAGAGGGTGGCCGAGGCTGAAACCCTGACGGCTGTGGGTCTGGAGAAACCCAAGGACAAAAAGCCTTACCGCCAGTTCCAACGGCGATTCGGCTCGCAGGGGAAAGGAAGAGGACAGTCTTCCGGACAACAGCAGCAGCAACAACAGCAGCAGTTCCGGAGACCCTTCCAAAAACGCCAGAGGGGTAGGGGTGGACAGCAGGCCTCTACCGCGACCAAAGGCCCGGCTGGGTCTCGCCCCTGAGCGGTTACTTCCCCTTCATCCGTTACCCGCTCCGGTGGGGGGAAGCGTTCAATTTTTTCTGGCAGAGTGGAGAAAAATTACTCAGGACAAGTGGGTGCTGAATATTGTTTGCAATGGATACAGTCTTCGGTTCATCAGCCCTCCTCCATCGATTCCTCCGGTCAGCTCGCAGTATCAACTGCGCGAGCTCCAGGCGGAGGCCGATATCCTGTTAAGGAAAAGGGCGATAGAAGTTGTACCTCTGTCTCAAAGAGGAAGAGGTCAGTACTCCCGATTCTTTCTGGTCCGCAAGAAGGACAAGAACGAGTTCAGGCCCATTCTGGACTTGCGACAGGCAAACAAATGGATTCGCAGAGAAAAGTTTCGCATGCTGTCGTTGCATCGGATATATCCTCAGTTGCAACAGGGAGACTGGCTATGTGCCATAGACCTACAGGATGCATACTTCCATGTGCCCGTTGCATGCAGACACAGGAAGTTCCTGCGATTTCAAGTCGGCACCACTCACTATCAGTACACGGTACTTCCGTTCGGGCTGAAGTCTGCGCCCAGAACGTTCTCGAAGTGCATGGCAGTGGTAGCGGCACACCTGAGGAAGAACAAGGTGTTTGTCTACCCGTACCTGGACGATTGGTTGATCAAGGCCTCCTCCTTCTCGGAAGCTCAAGCACACTTCCAGAAGACGTGCGTTCTATTGAACAAGCTGGGGTTGCACATCAACATGTCCAAGCCTGTTCCGACTCCGGTCCAGTGCATCCAGTACTTGGGAGCCTCCATCGATACGCTGTCAGCAAGCGTGTCTCCTTCGGAGGAGAGACGTTTATCACTCCTTCGGAAGGCTCAGGCTCTTATGACCGCTCCATCTACAACAGTGAGGACGGTGTCTTCTCTACTGGGATCGATGGCCTCTTGTATCTTCCTGACGCCACATGCGCGGCTGCACATGAGACCGCTGCAAGAGTGCTTAGAAGATCAGTGGGACCAGAGGAGAGGATCTTGGGACGACAAGATACGACTGTCTGTACATGCTCTTCAGTCTCTGAAGTGGTGGTGTTTAAAGGAGAATCTCCTCAGAGGGGTTCCCTTCCACAAGGACATTCCCACTCAGACTATCGTGACGGATGCTTCTCTCCAGGGCTGGGGAGCGCACTCCGGAGACCTACAGATTCAAGGGACGTGGTCCCCGACGGAGTCCACGTACCACATCAATTTCCTGGAACTCAGAGCTGTTCACTTGGCACTGAAGGCCTTTCATCCGTCCTTTCAGACCAACTCTCTGCTTGTACAGACGGACAACACGACTACAATGTATTACCTCAACAAGCAGGGGGGCTCGAGATCCCGCACTCTGTCGCAGGAGGCGCAGGCGATCTGGCAGTGGCTTCTGGCTCGAGGACTGTCGATAACGGCCACCCATCTGCCAGGTGTGCAGAATGTTCAGGCAGACGAACTGAGCAGACTGATTCAGGAAAACCACGAATGGGTCATAAACGACGAAGTGCTAGGAGAAGTCTTCGCAAGGTGGGGAACTCCAGACGTAGATCTGTTCGCCACCGCCGAAAACAGCAAATGCCGAGACTTCGCCTCCAGGTACTACCAGCCGGGGACGCTGGGGAACGCGTTATGGATCAACTGGTCGAACAGCTTTCTGTACGCTTTTCCACCCATTCCCCTGATCCCGACGGTTCACATCAAGCTGTCCCAATCCAGGGCGAGGATGATTCTGATTGCCCCGGAATGGCCCAGACAGTGGTGGTTCACGGACCTGCTTCACCGGTCCCTCCTTCCTCACATGAAGCTGCCGTGCAGGCCGGACCTTCTCACGAGGTTCGGGGGGCGGATGGTGCACCCCAACCTCTCGTCTTTGAGTTTGGCGGCATGGCTCCTGAAATAGTGCAATATGGCCGTCTGAATCTCCCAGAGGATTGTATGGACATACTGAAGGAGGCTAAGCGACCTTCCACTAGGACTTCTTATGCTTACAAGTGGAAGAGGTTTTGCATCTGGTGCAAGTCTAAGACCTATGACCCTACGACATGCAAGGAGGATGTCATCCTTCCATATCTGCTACATCTGGCACAGTCTGGCCTTAATGTCCATTCCATTAAGGTTCATCTGGCTGCTTTGACTGCCTACAGGAAATGCCCTTCACAGACTTCCTTTTTCCAGATTCCTGTGATTAAAGACTTTCTGGAAGGCTTGAAGAAAGTGTTCCCTCCTGTCAGGCTTCCTTCGCCTTCATGGGACTTGAATGTGGTGCTGTCCAGATTGATGAAGGAGCCTTTTGAACCTATTCATAAGGCTTCGTTGCAGCACCTGTCCTGGAAGGCGGCGTTCCTCGTGGCCATTACATCGGCCCGCAGGGTGAGTCAAATTCAGGCGTTGTGTTGCCAAGAACCTTATACTGTATTTCATGCTGCTAAGGTTGTTATGCGTACTCACCCTAAGTTTCTTCCCAAGGTTATTTCTGATTTTCATATCAACCAGACTATAACTTTACCTACGTTCTTTCAGAATCCTTCGTCTCCAGTGGAAAGGTCTTTGCATTCCCTGGATGTTAGGAGGGTGCTGAAATTTTATCTGGATAAAACCAAAGATATTCGTAGGTCAGACCAATTGTTCATCAATTATGGATCAGTCAGGACGGGTCTTGCTACCTCTAAGCAGTCCATCTCGAGGTGGATTGTGTCCTGCATACAATTGTGTTACCAAAAAGCTAATAAGACCTTAGGGGGCAAACCTAAGGCTCATTCCACCAGGGGCAAAGCTGCCACGACGGCTTTGCTTCGTAACGTGCCTATTGCTGAAATCTGCAAGGCGGCCACTTGGAAGTCAGTTCATACCTTTACTAAGCATTACTGCCTGGACACTGATGCCAGGGCAGACGCTCAGGTTGGGCAGGCTTCGCTGCGAAATCTGTTCGCACCATAGTGGTGTTATTTCTCGTTTCTCCACCGCCGCTTGGTGTGGGGATGGGCTTGCCATTCTATTCACTAGATTATGACTATACACAGAGATCCCCTACTACAGAAGGAGTAGTTTCTGTCCTGTAACTCCAGTTCTGTAGTAGGGGTATCTCTGTTATAGTCATAAGCGCCCGCCCTCCTCCCCGGTGGAGAGAGATATTCGTGTACGGAATGCTACAGGTCTGGCGTGTTACGCCTTCAAGAAGAACTGAAAGTAACTGGGACCTGCAGTGCATTCTGGGATACTGTGAAGTTCTAGAAAGTTCTCTTAAAGGCACAGTATCCTGTTCTGAGCCACATAATGGCAGCCTATGGGGCTTGTCTGTCCAGGTCCTCCTCTCTATCATTCCAGAGGGTTTTTGCTGTTAAGCAAGGGAAATCTGTACAGACTTTGCTGTTTTGTGGATTTTTTTGGTGGAATTTCTAGTTGAAGTACTGGACAGTGTAGTCTTCTTTAGGCTGCATTATCTGTCTTTAAATTCTCTCTTAAGTGTCTGTGCATTTCTGCATTTTTCGACACTCTAAGAGATTATTTTTGATTGCTCTGGGGTCCACGCACATGGGCGGGACTATTCACTAGATTATGACTATAACAGAGATACCCCTACTACAGAACTGGAGTTACAGGACAGAAACTACTCCTTCTCATGCATTGATCCTAAAGCGTGTAATGACCTCTTATAAGGGCCTCCCCCTCACGTCTTGAATTAGTCAAGAAGCTGAAGACCTGGCTTTTCAATTAATTCTACGAGGTCACTAGGCCCTAATTTGGCTAGATCCAAACCTGCTAGGCACCAGGATACCCTCCCAGGCGATAGTACGCTCTACAGATTTGCATAACACTAAATAACAAGAGCAATCAAGGCTGGCAACTGGAGCAGAAGCTATACAATCTTTAAAAGGCCCAAACTGCAGCTACTCCTAGCCCAAAGGAAGCCTTAATTTTGAGCAGGGGTTTGCACCCCAAGCTTCTGAAGGCTCCCAAAGACAGATGTGCACGAGTCAGGAAAGCCTACGGTCCTCATCCTTCAATGCAAGGCTAATTCTTATCTTAGATCCCAGAGACCCCTGTTTTTTCTAGTTTACACCCAGACCGCTTCCATTTTCATTAGGAGTAAAGAATGACATTTCAAGGTAGAGAGTCCAGCATTCAGAACGTGCACTAGTGACTAAGATAGTGTCCCAGTTTGTTCATCTTGTGTTTGTCCATCCCCCGGAACATAGCTTCTTTACCATCTCTTTGATTGTTTGGTTGGTTTCTATCCTTCCACAGATCACTTTTAGGGAACTTGTTTTTTCTTTTTGGTTAAGCACTTCTGGAGAGTATGTGTTTTCTGTTTCCCATGTGCTCCCCAATATGCCACCCTGGGCTGTGTTTCTCGCTTGCTCTCATATGCGTCTTTCCAGTTCCCCGTTTTGCTATCACTTTCATGTGCTTCTCACTCTCCTGTGCCTCACTGCGCTGCGTGTTCTTCTCTCCCCCTGATCCCTGTGCTCTGTGTTCTCTCCATGTGTGATTTTCCTTCCACAATCCCTGTGTCGCTCTCTCTCCCTCATTTAATGCTTTTCCTCTCTTTACTCCCAACTACTACCCCTTCCCCCATTTGCTCCTCCATTACCCTTATCACACATGGTTCTTTTTTATTTATTTTCTTATTTTTTTAAATTGGTGCTTTTGAGTAAAAATAGTTTTCTGTTTATCAATCAAAGTTGTATCTACTATCTTGGATCAGAAAATAAAAATGAAAGCAAATGGCAATCTTGTACTTTGAATGAAGGCATTTTCTGACAACTATGGAAGAGCTTGTTTGTTATTCACAAAAGCATGGTTAAATGTATTATACTTGCAACAGTGATGTTCATCAAGGTGCTAAATATTGCAGTCGTGTCACCAATAAGAAGAGTAGGAGTAAGTGTTCCAAAAGAAATGTTGGTGCATGGGAATTAGGCTCTCAGCTTTGTGTTTATTGATGTATATTTGGTATGCCTCGCCCACACATCCTTAAATTTCTAAACTTAAGCCTGTATAACCCAAGTATAAATGGCGCTGAAATAGTGGGATGGAGCATGGACCATTCGTTTAAGGGGATGGTGAGGAAGGGATGTCTTTACATGGAAAAAAAATCAAAATGAAACAAACAAGAATAAAAGGATTAATAGGGAAATATTACTTTCCCCCCCAAACCTTGGGCTGTGGATCTTCCACAGTGCAGATGATCCTCGCACATAGCCAGCATGCGATGGGGAGAGAGGAATCTCATTGAGTACTGTGAGAAGTTGGCCTGATATATAATGTTCACTATTCTGGTGAGCACTTTGTATCAGTCCAAACAACCCTTATTGATGATTGGTTGTAAGTCAACCTTATAGACCAGCTATCCTAGTAGCATGGATACGAGCAGTCTAAGGCTAAGACTCTAGAGGGCGTGTTAAGCCAGCTGTTTTACCATCACATTACCCCTTGAACACCAAGTGAAAGGGCACCACACAAGTTGTTATGAAAATAAACAGATATTTATTTATAACAAGACTACCCTGAACTCTTTATGAGTCAGGGAGCTAAGCACATAACAAAACTCTTACGAAAATACTTTAAGTCGCACAATTTACACAAATGCCCTAGGGGCACGAAAAACCATATATTACAAAAGTGGAATGCGAATTACTAGCAGGTAAGTAACTATTCTCATAGACTTAGGAATCGCTTGGCCTACAATTCTAAACGCTTAGATTAGATGCAGGGGGACTGTGGACGTCGTGTGCAGAGTGGGAACTCTCACGCGTAAGGCGGGAAAAAGTCTATGGAGGCTAGCAGTTGCAAAGTTACTGTTCTCGGGCGAACCCGACTAGGTGGGTCGAAAACAAGAGTGGATCCGAACACTTAGGGTGTTGGACTATGCTGGAGCACCGGAGTACTCGGGTTACCTAGCCCAGGGGCTGCGGCTGCATATGGTTCAAGTTGTGTCGGAAACCCTCGTTGAAGAACCAGGAGCCTGAAGAAAGAAGTTGCTGGCAGGCGGCCAGTGAAGAAAGTTCGTGGTGATCCAAGCCTGGATCAGGGAAGAAGAAGACCTGAAAGCAGAGGGGACCAAGTTCTGAATCACTAGCCAGTGATTTAGGTGGGCACCAGAGTGGCACCGGACGAAGTCACCTCGACCAGGTGAGTGGGCGCTGCTGGGCTCTGCAGTCTCTCGGACCAGGAGGCGTTGTCGGCGACCAGGATGGAGGTGCGAGCTGTCCCACGAAGGTATCTGCTGCTGACGTCGCTGGACCCAGGATTGGGCAACAAGTCTTGGCAAATGCAAGGCCCACGCGGTGGACCTAAAATGGCGTCTTGAGTGGACCAGGAGGGTCCAGGGTGCTCCTCTGTTGGAGGGGAGCAAGGGCTAGTCTGGAGCAACCAGAACAGCAGTGTTTGTCGTCGTGGAGCGTCGTGAAAGGGCCACTAGCCAACGGGCAAGCGACCTGGACAACGCGGTGAGCAGCAAAGAGCAGAAGGGCCCCACGCAGATCTCGTGGATGCAGGGGGGCTGAACTTCGGTGCTGGAGCTGCTCAGGATCGGGGCTTCTCTTACCCCAAAGCACTCAGTCGAGGGTCACTCGGGAGTCGTGCTGGGCAAGCGTCGTGCAGTCTTTAAAGATGGCCGGTCCCTCGAGGTCTCGTCACACCCACGGATCACAGCTGGGCTGATGATGCAGGTTGAGGTCAGAGGTGCCAGGGAAGCCGGTTCTCGTCGTGCTGGGCAGTCTTGATCCGGAGGAGAGACTTACAGCAGACCGCGATGCTTGGGTGGTGCCTGCTGCTGCAGGGTGACTACTCCTTAGTCACAAGGGAGAAAATCTTAGGAAGAGTCTTGAGTTCCTCTCGTAGAAAGTCGGTTCAGGATTCAAAGATTGATCTAATTTGGAAGGGGGCCAGTTCCTACCTTTATCCTGAAAAAGGGGGCTGGCACGCGACTAAGTCCTGCCCTATGGGTGGGACCAGGAGGGGGGTGGTTACACCCCTCTCCTTTGGCGGGCTTTTCCCCAGAGCAGGGGCTGGAGTGCCCCTGGAACTGGTTCAAGCCGGCCTATGCACAGTGAGCACCGGGGTGCCACTTGCAGTCACCTTCCTCTAAAGCCCTGCCTACCTAGGATACACAAAATCCTGTCTGGGACGGTGCTGGCACCGCCCCTGACCGGAAACCCTTTGTCCTTGCCTCCTGCTCTGGGAGGACTCCCAGCAGCAGGAGGGCAGACTTGTGTCTCGGTGGCAGCATCCATTTTGTGGAGCTAAGGCTATGTCTGACTTTAACCGGGGTTACAGGTTACATACATGTCGTGTCCCTCTAGAAGGGTGGAATGCTAACCCCGTCGCCAGAATTGGCGAGGGGTTAGTATTCCAATTCGTATGACACCTTACTCGACATGTTTTGATAAAGCGATACCAGAGTTGGCATATAACCGCGAGGATTATAATGCACTTAAGAGTATATGGTATGCGATATCATGGAAACGGCTAAGGGATGGATCCCGAAAGCCGCAGACAGGCTCAGCTCATGCCAGAGCACTATCTCACACGATTCCAAGCACTCTGCCTTCAGGATTGTCAAGGCCTGCCATAGGAGTGACTGATAGGAGATCTGTGTGTCCATTTTAGGTTTAGATATAGGAATACTATATCTAAAGCAAAGGGTGAGTACACCACCTTGCCCCCAGCTGTCAAGCAGCCAGTTGTGTCTGTTTGGTTAGTCAGTCCAGGGGTGGCATAATACATGCTGCAGCCCCTGGGAGACTTCTGGGTGCACCTCAGCCCTGGGTACAGGGAGTTAGAGAGGGCCCAGTGCCAATTCAGTACCTGGGTACAATTTGGAATAGAGAGAACAGCTAGGCTGTGGGTCTGATTAGCAGGCCCACAGCCAGGGAAAGTCGTAAACCAGTGAAGCAAAAAGCAAAAATCTGGGTGATCATAGGATTGCAGACCCTACTCTCCTACAAGTACATTTTTGGATTTTAATGAATGCAACTGTAATTCACAAATCTCTGAACTTCTAGCCCGTGGACCCTAGAATTTCAGCTTTTATGTGACTTGTTCACAAGCACAATAGCATGCCACAATTGAACATAAACTCATGATATGTGCAATTGGAAAGATATAAACTACAGCTATAAAAAATTTAAATTCTGTTGTCAGAGTTGTGACATTTATGGTCTTAGGACAATTTTGAGACCACAATTTAAATTCAAAAAAGTTTTCCGGGAGATTTTTAGAGTTTTTCTTCCATAATCCTAATATTTGGCGGGCTTTAACGTACGTTTAAAAAAAAAAAAAAAGTTTGCCAACATTTTGAAGTAAGTTTTGAACCATCATAAAGCAACGCTGTACTTCTTTGGTCTCCTGCGCTCTAAATAGTTTACAATTGAAACGAGCATTGGCATAGCCAATAGGTCTCGCCTTTTTGACCATATGTGTTTAGCCATGCAGCACATTAACCTGGGTGCGGTGCCGTTGGGCTTTGAAGAGTTGGCACTAGCAAACAGGTATATGTTGTCTAATTTTTTACAAATGTTTAATAGCCATGAAACATTTAATTGAAAAATTGCCAATCTAAGGATTCCACTCACATTTAAATACCACAAGCACGAGGAACAGTAAAAGTGATACTTGCACAAATACAAGCTTGCATTTTCATCTTTTACTGGCGCCCCTCAGCCAGTGAATAAAGATAACTATTCCAAGATAAAAGTCACTTTGCTTCATGACTGGCAGAAACGGGGGAAGCTCTTATTACTTTTGGAGAACAGATGGAACGGGCTGCAACAACTGACAGAATGCAGCTTTTGCATATTGACGCCCTGGTAGACATGCAACACTGCTGCCTCCCCCAATATGGCGAGAGTGAACTACCATTGGAGGTACTGGCACCCTGCTATAGAACCAGCTACACGAGAACGAAAGCAGTTGAAGGATGTGCCGAATCCCATGCTTTAAAAGCCAGCCATAGGAGGTAAAATGCTGTTCTATGAGGCAACAACCCAGCTCCTCAGAGCAGTTGCTACAGGCGCAGACCCCACGCTACAGTGAGACAAGGCAGAGTGCAGTTAGGAGGTGCAGACTCCCATGCTACAGAGAACAGCCAAAGGAGGTAGAATGCAGTCCTATGAGGCAAAGACCCCACAATTACAGCACAGTTATAAGAGGTGGAGACCTCACACTACTGAGTGCATCCATAGGCAGTAGAGAGCAGTCCTACCCTTTAGATCGCAGCCAGTGTGTAAGAGAGCTATTTGGGTGGAGGAGTGGGAGGAGGCATTGTTGAAGGATCAGACTATAAAGTCATTTATTGTTGAACTACAAGGTACTAAGAATTTGAGTCAAGAAAAAAAAGCTGAATTAAGGGAGTATGTCCCTGTGTTGAATGAATTATTAGTGGAGAGAGGCGTTGTTAGGAGGAGTGACAGGCTAGTTGTGCCATAGAGTTTTTTTTGGAGGGGGGAGGGGAGTTTTATATAGCGTGAACTCGACCTGAAGGTATCAGAACGCTTTACTTAACCCCTCCGCTGCGCCGAACGTTCCGCGCTGGTGCGGAACGTTCTATTGCGCCGTCGGGGCTGGAACGTTCAGCGGACGTGTGCAGCACTACCGAGGTAGTGCACGCGACGTCCGCTGAACGTGCGCTGCAGTGAAGGGGTTAAGCACCAGTTGCATACAGATGGACACATTAATTTTTTTGTTATGCACAGGGAGATTAAGTGATTTGCCTTGAATCACAGGATGTCGAGTGTCGTTGCCGAGACTCAAACCCTGTTTCCCAGATTTGAGGTCGACCACATCCTCTCCCCTTATCCTTGTTGAATGAAGGACACAGTGGCATATCATCCATGAATAGGAAAGCACATAATTACTTTTGGTGGCTGGGCCTGAACAATCACGTTGAGAAATTTGTGAGGAATTGTGTGCCTTGTACCTGTAGCGAGAACACGCACAAGATTTGTGAAAAACCTACTTGACCAGTGGCATTTCCCAGAAGAGTTCCTGTGGATACCTGCAGTCCGTTCTAGCACCTGGTCTATGAAAGTAGAATTGCCCTGGTATTTGTGGACTATTTTTCCAAATGACCTGAGGTTACGTACATGAGAGAAGTGAAAACAGCTAATGTGATCTCATTTTGTGAAGAGATATTCAGGCGTGAGAGTTGTCTAGGAGTAATTGTTTTGGACAGTGGCCCACAATTTGTGGGAGAAGAGTCAACCACATTGCTTAAGAAAGAAGGAATCAAACACTTTAAGACCACAAATTATAATCCTTGTGAGAACGGCCTAGTTGAGCGCTTCAATAGAGTGTTGGGGGAAAACATTTAGTTGGCTCTAGGCAAAGGTTTAAATTAGGAAAAAGAAGTGACAAACATGTTGGGGAGCTATCGCACTACACCTCATTCTAGAACTGGGGAGACTCCATTTTTCATGTTAAAGGGAAGGGTGCCATGCACAGCCGCTGTGCCTGCGTGGATATGGAGAACCACGGAAAAAAGGTTTGACATAAAGGTGCTCAGAGAGAGAATGGAGTGATATCAGAGTCCATATGTCCATCGTCACCATGTTGGTTTAGGAAAAAATGAAATCTTTGGAAGGCGAATGGGTGGGAGCACGTATAGGTGGGGCATGTCAAAAGAGGTTGTTTGGATTTACCAAGTCTTTCCCCACTATGGTGGGGAGCCGAGGGACAAGCTTGAGGCCACATCTCTCACCCTGGGCCAGGGATTGACATTGGGCGAGTGTTATCTGCCTAGGCACTGCCCCGAAAGCACTTAAGTGCTTACAGGGTCACAGGGTGATGTACATGCCCCTTGAAAGGAGCTGTGATGCGGCGGGCTGGTCTCTTCGTTCCTGCTTGCCGCACAGGACTCCTCGCTTGGATTTTGACTCCTCCCCACGCCCCTGGAGCACAGACGCCCCATCCTGACAAGGTGGCCACCGCTCGGCTGTTGACTGTCAAAAACGCCCAGTCCTGGGGGAGTCCCACAGGCTAAGAGTTGTTTTCTTGCCCGACTCGTGAGTGTTGTTTGATTCGCAATGGCGGCTCTTGGAGGCGTTTGGTGCTGAGGTGCAGTTAGGCCTAGGGGGTTTTGGTACTGGTTGATCGGATAAAGGTCCCTTTCGGGCAGTGGGGTGTGTTGGGGGGAGGTGGGGGTTAGAGGAATGCTTTGTGTAGTAAAGACCTAATGGCAATACCCTTGGGCAGCGGTGGGTACAGTACATCTAGTTAAAAGTTTAATCTACTGTTTTTTAACCTTTATAGCGAGGAAGACTGCCAGCTCTCCTGATAGGAGCATTTAGATTATTGTGATGTCTCATGTATTTTTCCTAATCCTGATTTCAGATAGATTAAGGATGATGGAGAATGCCATGATTGTTATTTCAGTGTTCCCAAGTGCCCCTCTCTGTGCAGCGAGCGGTCATAATCTCATAGTGTGCAGTCAGGGGAGGTAAAATCAAATGTAGGACATGCTTCACAAACATTAAGAAGCTTCCCCTTAAACAGTTTCAATTTAGACTGTCTAGGATGGATTCTAAAAAAATCTTCAGTCACTTTTCCAAGGTTTTCATGATCAAAAAGCCTAACTCTTGGAAGTTATAAAAACATGATAAAGAGAAGGTGCACACCCTCACCGGGACTGTCCACGGTAGGTCCGCAGAAGGTGGAGCCACGCTGGGGTTTCAGGCTATTCACATGAGATACATTTACAGTGAATCCTAAAATAGAATGATTCACATAGTGGAAATCCTAGAAAGTTGGCATCCCTAGGCCTCTTGTCAGCCAACATCAGACACCCGTACTGGGAGAATTTTTAAATATGCTTTAGCGCCTGAAACTGTAAGAAGCATATGCAACACAAGTAAATGAGCAATATTGCATATCATATTTCAATTGCAGCGTAGCCTGACTGCATAGGGTTTGGCACTCTAAAGTGGGCTGGAGCTTTTTGCACATTTCCGTGTGCTCATCTGGTGAGAACTAGGAATCGTTTAGCAATAAGATGTAATGAAAGATAATGAAGTGCTTATTAAAATACTAGGTCTCGTAAAGAAAAATGTAAATGTGGAAAATAACACAATACTTGGTGGATAGTGAGTGCATGACAAAAATGCTTATACTACCTCAAAAACTGTAAAAGTCTCCCCATTGAATTTCTGCAGGTTCTTACCTTTCCTATTTTCATTCTGCATTGGTGCCCTTTTCTCAGAGGAGTGCTGCCTCTTAGGCACACGAACACGGATCCACAGTAGTAGGTCATTGTGGTGGAGGATTTGTGCTAATTTCGATCATTCCTCAATTTTCAAATATGACCATTGAGCTTTTTATTTTTTGCAGGTTTTTATTTTTTTTTGCAGTTTTGTATAGCACAAACTCGACCAGAAGGTATTAAATCGCTTTACACGAGCACCAGTTGCATTACAGCCTGACACATACACAAATAATTTTTTTCGGCAGGGGGAGATAAAGTAATTTGCCCAGAATCGCAGGATGTTTGGGCCTCCCGCCAGACTCGAACCTGGTTCCCCAGCTTCAAACTCGGCCGCTCTGGACGTTAAGCCACATGCGCACATAAAAAAAATACGGGCAGCGGCAGAAAACAATATCCCCTGAAGCTTGTTGTATAAAGATGTTCATGTGTGTCACTGCATAATAAGCTTAATCTTTATTAAGGAATACAAAAATGTAAGCTTACTGCCTGCGAAATAACTCTTCCTTGTATCGGTCTGGAATGAGCGCGCAAAGACCAGTCATCTCTCTGGGAATATTGGAGGACGTCACATCATTTACATGATTGAACCAGCAGGATATCATGATGATAAAAACACTTGCCATATCAGCGAGGCCTTGCTTTTTATAGTCCCATGAGACTCTTATTCAGGCATTGGGGGACTCCGGGCGTTCCACGCTTCTCTGAAATAACACTTTTATTTATGGCGCTACTTCCGGGAAGAGTCACAGCGAGGTGAATTTCTCGCCGGCTCTCCGTGGGAGGCCTGGGGCTGGAAGTAATGCCGCTTGCGACTGGAATATTGCTTAGCATCAACATTCTGCCGCTTAATTCCACTTCAAGGTGACATTCAGATTTTGTTTTTTTTGCAAGTTTCCTCATTTTACAGCCGTGCCTGGTGCTGGCGATCCGCGTGAATTAGTGGGTACTGGTAGACGCTTTCTGTCAGCAGGGAGGAGGCCGGCGAATCCTAAATTCTAACGTGTATGCTAACAGTATTGAACGCTACGGCATCGGGACAGAGAATGGACTCGGTCACATTTTATTACTTATGGTGGCTTTGCATAATGTTTGCTGACTGATTAGTAGGAACGCAGGGCACATGTTAAAGAATGGTTTCAAAAACCAAATAGTGACGGGTAATGTATTGCTGCCATCTAGTGGTCAGGAGGAAGTCTGCTGACTGCTTAATATCCGCACGGCGCCACTGCTAGCCTCTGGAATCCCAAGAGACCCTCTCCTGTACAGAAAACAGTGCCATGGCGCGCGGCCACAACGTGAACACAAAGCCTTTGAAATAGGAAACCGAACAGATGGCAAACTGATGGCGCAGCTGCTCGCTCCCGCAAGGTAAACGAGTGCTCATTGGAAACTGTGCAGTACATGCACGAGTTTCCCAAAAAGTCCTGAGTGATTCCAAGAGGTCACTCCTAAGCAGCGCTTAAGGGCTGATTAGGCTCGACCTAAAAAAGCAGGATTTGTAGTACAAATGAGTAGTTTATTGCAGTTTGCTGTCCCCACTCGATTCCTGTCCAGAAACTGAACCTGAAAATAAGGTAATTAAATTCAACGAACATAAAACTGTAATAATTGCAGACACACACAGGGCCATAGGTAAAAAATTACCCAAACCATATTGTAAAAGGGTATTTTGAATCATGTTTTATATGTTTTCATATATTGTGAGTTGCATACAGTATGTTTGGTCTCAGCTGAAAAAAACCTAAGAATAACTGCCATAGTAAACTGATGGGGCATTTCTGTGAATGTAGCATTGATTTCTATTTGTATGTGGAATGCCTAGGGCGGATAGGTTGAGAGGTCTACAGTGCCTGTATTGCGGGTTGAGTGATCTAAGGGCCCTGTGACTTCCTAGCTAACCTGCTGCAGTGTTTTGTTCGCCTTTGTGCTCCAATTGGTTGAAAGCATTTAATAACGATGATTTGTAAAAAGACAATGTTAAAACTGAATACATTGGGCACTATTCACAAATATTTTTCTGTAGGTGGGTGTGGCTTGTTTTACTCCTGAATTTCCAAGTGTACGTCATGCCTACCCATAGACGAACACCTTATGTGACTTGCTGAAAAGGAGCTGTTGTAGGCATTTTGAACTATGCAACAAGACTGAATTAATCTATGTCTCTTCATGCCACCATTTTGAGAGGCTCAAAGAGGGAGTGTGTAGATATGTAGTGACTCTTGCATTGAAGTGTGTTATCTTTCTTGTTATCTGTCTTATTGTATTAATGTTTAAAACGGGCATAATCCATTTCAGGTTGTTTGCCCTTGTTGATATTTATTAACGCCTTCTCTTGCTATTTACATTGCAGAATAAACTATGGCGGTCTAATCATTTTCTTTTGGTGTTTTTTTGTTTTCTCAGTACAAGAATGTCCAAAGGTGAAAAAGAACCGTTTTTAGTGAAGTTTATTAAATCAGCAGAGAACACAGATTTCTTTTTAAAAGCCTATGAGGTAAGAATGTTTAACAATCTTTTTAATGCGCTTTTCTATGTATCTTGGAATTCATTAGAGGAGTACCAATGCTGTATCTGTAGCCAATGTCTTACTTTCTGCAGGTATTTACTGTCAGACTTTGGAAATTTGCCTTATATCACAAAGGTGTACTTTGGTTCTTTATGTATTGAATAATGAACACAGGGAGTTGTAATTGAGTAAAGAGTTAATGTCATCCTTCACTTACTTGCCCTCAACATTGAAGTGGCAAAGGGTTAAGGTTTACACCTTTTGTAGTCATCCTTAATTTAATTCACAAATATACAAACACATCTCCTCAAAGATTGATATTACATAAGTTAAACTTAAGTTGTACTACTTGATGGAAATGCTATTAATAAGGATGATTGAAAGAAAGTACACAAATAATTGTTTAGGACAAAATACTCAATGCATATTGAAATTAAACATTTCACTCAAGCTAAAGCATCTCAGTAAAAAACAATGATATGTTTGATTCTCTGTAGAATAAGTCCACATTATTGCTCTATCCATGAACACTACAGTGGCCCTCTACTTGTAGGTGTATACTATTTGCACAGCATGAATCTAGTCAAAGGCAGTGGAGCGCTGTGCATAGTCGAAAGCAGATACAGTCAATCAGTAGTTTAAGCTGAAGCTCGGTTGAGAGAGTGGAGGTAGATTGTTACTTCGTTGTTATAGTGTTCTTTAAATAGGTGCTTTTGCCTAAATAATATTTCCATCAATACTTCCCTATGATTGGGGCAATGCTGGTGGATTCAGGGATGCTTTGTTTTTACACTTCTTTGTCTCACGCCAAATGATATGCTTGCTGCACATGTGCTGAAAGCCACCTGTGGTGATGAATTTGTCACCCAGACAGGAAAGAGTGCCGTTTGTGATGGCTTTGTAGATGATGCACCTTTTTTTGAAGATGATATGGCCGGCATGAGGAGAAAATGACATTCCATCAGGGTGGGGGTAGTAATGTGGTCTTCCACAGGTCTTTAGGGTGTGTGTCCTTTGCATTGCGGTACACAGAACACAATGTGAATACCAGCTGTTTACAGGAAGGGGAAGTAGCCATCAATTTTGAGACCTTCCATTTGTGCTAAAAGCTGTCTTGCAAGTATTCGCAAATTTGCTGCTGGTCGTTGCCTTTCTTTTTAGCGTAAACGACTCCCCTTTATTTCTGTATTTGGGTGACTGTCTCGGCATAAAAAAAGATGGCATACGTAATCCATCAGACTGTTTAGCTTCTTCACCAGTTAAACCTTTGATTTACTTTGATAAAACAACATTGGCAACGGTCCAAAGCAGGATGAAGTCTGTGAGGAGAAGGCTTGGTGAACGATTGACACATTTTATCTCATAAAACGATTTACCCTTTGGAGCAGTTTCTATTCTGTCAAAGATAGTAAAAGATTTCCAGCGTTCGCGACAAGAATTTTTAATTCTATTAAAGACATAGAGGTGAGGATTATGCTTCTCTTTCTTTTCTCTTTTTATTTTCAGCAGCCAATCAGATTAAACTTTTTTAATACACTACGTTTTCCATGATCACTATTACAGTCAAATGTTTAACCATAGAGCCACATCCTTATATATCCTTTCAACAGCAACACAGCTTCCTTTATTTTTGCTCCAATGTAGAGAAAACAGTTAAACAGCCCAAGTCCCTATAACAAAAGGATCATCAACCAACTGGGAAAAAACACAACTGGCCCAAACGGGAGCCCGACCTGAATATTTTGGACCCAAGAAATGACTACACCATCACAACCCCACCCCTGTCACCCCCCCCCCCCCGAGAGTGGCAGATGCCACCGGATGAAAAGAGTTTTGCAAAGCAATCAACAGGTGACCTCTCATATCAGTACGGAATTCAGTGGTACTCACCCCATAAGCCTTCAGACGTTGCACTACGCAAAGTTTGGAATTGTCCAGAAAAGCTGGACAAGACATGACCTGGAATTACATTTAGTCCGTCTAATAGGAAAGGTAACGCCCTCAGGAGAGAAAAACTCTCCCCCTCCCCCCCAGATCCAAAGCTTGCACGTCACACACTCGCTTACATGCAATTGGAGCATTGTCAATTTGGTTGATAATTGTTTCCTTGAAAGATACTTATTGTCTGGCCAAGATCACAAAAACCCCAGGACTATGTTACAATCCCATTTATCAGAATATTTAGGCTGAGGATGTTTCGCCATATGAATACCTCTCCACAACTAAAACAACACAGAGTGTTTGCTATCTGGCTTACCCTCAATTGGTGAATTACCCACTGAAATAGCTGACCAAAAATTGTTTACTGATTGACAAGCCATGCTTGAGGATAACCGGGAGGACAGAAAATGTACAACCAAACTACAATCCGCTCCAATTGGATCTGCACTCTATTCAAAGCACTAATTACACCTCGCCTCCATGCTGACGCATATCTCTTGTGTGTTCTCAAGGACCAGGCATGACAAAAGAAAGCAGTAGCCTCTTGTTCCGACAGAATCGGTGGCTGTGGAAGGCCCACTGGATCCAGAAAGAGGTTTCAACAGAAAGGGATCAGAATCGGGCTGGCACTGACCAGCTCCAGACCACATGAAACCACTCTTGCGCTCTCCAAAGTGAAGTAACTAAGATCAGCTCTGCCCCCTGGCGTTTCAACTGTGCCAAAACCCTGGGAAGAATCATGAACGGGGGAAGGTGTTACCCAGGAAGAGGGAACAGTCCTGAAGAAACACATCAGTAGCTTGGGCCTTCGGATCTGGACGCCAACTGAAAAAAGATGGGAGTTGAGGTGAGATGCAAAAAAGGTCCACCAAGCATGGCCCCCAATATCTGTGAAGCACAAGGAATACTTTTAGGTGAAGTCTCCAGTCGCTGAAGTCCCCTAAATGGTGAGAATGCAAATCTGTAATCGTACTGCGCTGGCCTAGAAGATACTTCGTCACAGCTGATATTCAATATTGGAGACAAAAGTGCATAAAATCCTAACTATCTCCGCAAGTAGGCAAGAATTCACCCACCCAACTTGTTCATAAACCGTACTGCAGAGATATTGTCCATATGAAGAAGTATGCAACAATCTGGCTTCTCCGGAGAGAGGCTCTGAATCGCAAAAGAACCGCTAGGATTTATAAGCATTTAACGTGGTGAATGATCCAGTTCTGCTATGGACCAAAGACCCCCCTGTGGAGATTTGACCAAAATGAGCCCAACCCCAACCCCACCGGCTGGCATCGGACTCGATTTATCATGTCTGGAGTCGATCCAGATATTGCTCTGCCATTCCAGGATTCCATGTGGTCTAACCATTAAGACCTTTCCATCTCGGCTTCCTCCGATAGAACAATCTGTACCGAGTAACTGAGACCCTTGTGGATGTGTTGAATTTTGAGCCGTTGAAGGGCGCGATAGTGAAGGGGACCTGGGAATATGGCCTGGACCGATGAGACCAATAGTCGTGTTATAAGATCTATCGACCTCAAGGATACAGTCTTCTTGCTTAACGATGACCTCAATTCTTTCTTGATGTCCTGTACTTTCGGGGTGGAAGGACTAGATGGGACAGAAGGGAATCTACTTGAAAACCCAGGAACTCCAGTCGTTGGAAGGGAATCTGGATCCATTTCTGAGCATTTATGATGGAACACAGACCTTGAAGGAGGAGAATCATCCACTCTGAATTGGTTAGGCCCAAATGAAGACACTGGGCCATGATAATCTCGTCGCCTAGATAGATGATCAGAGTAACACCTCGGGCTTGCATGGATTCCACAACAGGTCTCATGATTTAAGTGAAACACCAAGGGATGGAGGAGAGTCCAAAATGGAGGTCTTTGATCTTGTAACAATGGCCTTGCCAGAGGAACTGAAGAAAGCGTCAATGAGGAAAAAAAATAGGGACAGTTAGGTAGGGGTCTTTTAAATTTAACTGGACCATTCAGCATCCTTCCTGATATCTTAAGAGACTGATTACCTCCATCTTGAAATGTCGGTAGACCATCCAACCATTGAAATGTCTTAGATTTAACAACCAGTCAGACCTGCCTCCATTATTTTCCACTAAAAAGCTGCAACTGATGAACCCATTTGGGTGGGGGAAGGACACTTCTACAGTGCCATTTTTAGGTTTGAACCTCTGAAGACGACGCCTGCAGCCTCAACCGGAATTGTCCCCCGACTGCAACCGGAGCTGGTAAGAAAACCTGACACCAGAAGACACCCCTGCACCTGACGCACCACAGCCTTTGAGTGGCCCAACCAACGGTGTCCAGGCATCCCCCATGATTCCACCATACCTCTCCAGCCATTAGTTACCTTCAGGAAGCCTCCCTGCCTGAGCCTGAAGCATCTTTCAGAAACCGAAGGTCTCCTTTTGAAAGCATAGGATTCCCGATGTCCAACTTGAACCCGGCTGCCCCAGGGCCGCTAGTAGTGCAGCTTCTGGTCTGGTTGCTGACCTTAACCCTAGGAGCTTTGCTCCTACACCCAAGTGTATCGCCATACGATCCTTAATTCAAAACATATTCATCTGTTTCATATACAGAAATGCTTTCAATTCAATAAACAAAGGGTGTGGTGGCGTCGACGTTTCGGTCTCAACCAGCTTAGTTCCACGAGACCATCCTCAGGACGAGAAGGCTGCACACAATTCAGAACCACTCGTTTCGGAATTCAATTATCTGTATTCTCGACTGAAGCTTCAGTCGTCTGTGGAGTATTCAACAGCGTCTTATTATTCTTAGCGGATTCATCTAATGGATCCAGTCTTATCTGGCAGTAACTCAGTCCTCTATAGAGAGCTGGGCTGGATGACCGATATGGACTGAGTTACCGCCAGATAAGACTGGATCCATTAGATGAATCCGCTAAGAAAAATAAGACGCTGTTGAATACTCCACAGACGACTGAAGCTTCAGTCGAGAATACAGATAATTGAATTCCGAAACGAGTGGTTCTGAATTGTGTGCAACCTTCTCGTCCTGAGGATGGTCTCGTGGAACTAAGCTGGTTGAGACCGAAACGTCGACGCCACTACACCCTTTGTTTATTGAATTGAAAGCATTTCTGTATATGAAACAGATGAATATGTTTTGAATTAAGGATCGTATAGCAATATGTTTGGTTGAGCCCATACGTTTTATACAAAGGGTGTATGTCAATGCTGTAGACAGAGAAGATCTAGATAGAGAAGTAGATAACAGCATTTCTGGTTGCCATTTATGAATTGTATATATCAAGGTGTGTATACATATTGAGAATGTACACTGTGGATTGCAAATGAAGATTTTTGATAAAATGAAATAATTTGAAAAATCAGTTTGCCTTTTTGTGTGATATTGATTAGTCGATCACTGGTGTGACGATATTACAAAAAAGAAATGTTTTTGTAATAAATCCTCAAGGATCTTTGCTCTATGATTAGATTTACCCATACCCTTGGGGAATATTGGGTTGCCCTGTATTGTATTAGCCTACACCCAAGTGGCCTGATTGTCAGCAGTCCCTAAGCGAAGGCCCCCTTAGCCCTATTGGATAAAATTGTCCCCTTCACTCTGCACCCGTCTGTCCCAGTGCAGCTTGTGGTGCAACTTGAGTGCTCTCCTAGACCTTGGAGAACCTTAGTTCTAACCCCCAAACCTCACCCTTGTAAGTTCCAATACTTACCTTCAAAACCGATAACCAATTTTCTCCAATAGGAACTCATGTTATAAGATTTTAGGCCTAAAATATTTTCTGCGTGGAACTGTAAATGTATGGAGAACATTGAACTCCATTGCTAAGTATAAAAAGTCATACTTACTGCAATTGCACGAACGTACGGTGTGGTATCTAGGCATACCACTCCAGCATAAAAAGTAATCTGAAAGTAATTATTATGTAATTCAAAAAGCATTTCAAAGTAATGCAAACCTGTAACATCTGTAAATTCAACCACAATTGTATTTACTTGAACAGTCTTGCATTTGCAAGTGTTTCCGACTTACCTGTGCTAAGTCCTGCTTAGTTCTAAGACTAAAACCTAAGTATATCTTTCTTATAGTTACCTAATTGGTCTGGATTCTGTCTCTGAGTGTGTGTATCAGTCCTTGGTTAAGTGAATTTAATAAATGCTTAACACACCCTCTGGATAAGCCTAACTGCTCGCCTACACTACCACAAAGAGAGCTGTTAGAACTTACCTAATTTAGCCTCTGCAGTACCTCTGGGGACTCCCTGGGCTCTGTGCACACTATACCTTACTTTGGTATAGTATATACAGAGCCAACTTCCTACAATCACTCCTTCAGGAAACTGTTTCTGTTGGCATGGGAACGGAAGGGGGAGAAGGTGGAATTGTTAGAGGAATCTTGATTTCCTCCTCTATCCTGTTGGTAGAAATCTTGTTGTGGCCTTGGTGGTAGCCATAGACGCCCCCTGAAGCATACGGCTCTGCCAAAAGAATACTTCAGATAGGTCACTATCGTGGGGGTCGACCTAAAGGGTTTCAGTGATCTTGCCGGGAAGGTCTGGTCTGGAAAATTCGGAGCGTAGGCGAGCCCTGACATCTTTGTTGAACTCTTGTCGGATCTGCGACTGCACATAATCCACTACTTGCTGGGGGGCACACTCACTGTAGATCTTGAATGGATGATATCACCTAGCTCAAAGGTGAATACCTTGTTTTATTTCTGGACGCTAGTATGGCGCGTCTTGCACTTGCGTTTATTAGAGCCAGATTAGTCGTCTTGATCTAAGCTCTGTGAAGAAGCCTGTATGATCCTGTATCCATTTTTGAGTAGTGGGGAACAAGTGGAGCGTTATAAGCATGGATGGTCCTTTGCCATTGCTTCCTCTAATTTCTCAAAAGCCTCATCGTGGGGTCTTTCGGAGGTTTTGTGCTAGACTTTTCTTGGGGGGCCAACCTCCGTCATCAAGGGGAAGTGTTGGAATCCAACCCTGTTGCTTTGCTTAACCACACAGGTCAATCAGTCAGGAGTTATAAAGCGTGGCTAATCACCCAATAGGGTATCTAAGTAGCAGTTAAGAGGTTCTATGGCCATCACAAGAGCTTTATTAACTAATTGTTGCACTCCACCATGAAACGCTTCGACTAAGTCTGCTCCAAGGATCCTTCAGGTTCATCATAGTAGTAGTCCTCCATGTCCTCATCATAATCTTCATAAATCCTAATGTCAGTCAAGCAGATATCCAATTGCTTCAGGAGGGTAGAAGGACAAATGTGTAGGAAGATGTGCTAAAATCCACCATTTGGAGCAATCAGAGAGAGTAAATCAGCTAGCTCCCCAATGCAGACCATGTCTTGCCACCTATTGCAGCAGAATTACATGTAGAGCGTGTAGGGAGGACCTGCAGAATACTCTAGGCAGAGCCTTTGCCTTATTTTACAACCCTGGTAGAGTTCTAACCCACCAGGGTGTCACCAAGGAGCGAGCAGACGAAGGGCCGAGAAAAAGAACAATATAACACGTCTCACTGCATTCAAAATGCAATCTGGCCACCGTGCAATGGCACGGGCTTCCCATTCATCGTAGAAGAAAAAAGGACAAAATGGGAAGCAACCGCATGTCCTCTCTTTTTCTCCCTCTCCACGTACAGAAGTGGGGGTGTTAAGCTACCCTGCTGGGCGAAATACACTCCCTTTAGTATGTGTGGGACGTGCACTGAAAGCTGGAGACACAAGGAATGAAAGAGGGATGAACACGTTGATAAGCCGACTAGTTGAACGCAAACATTAATACACTGCAATTATTATATATAAATACAGTGTCTCACAAATACCATATAATTATAGACGAGAATATGGTAAAACAACAGTAATTACTTAATTTGCTTAATTTAAGTTATACATGTGATTGTAATAGTGATCATGGGAAATGTTGTGTTTTAAAAAAGTTTCATCCGATTGGCTGCTGAAAATAAAGAGTAAAGAAAGAGAAGAATAATCGGTGCCTCTGGTCCTGACATAGAATTCAAATCTCCCGCAAAAGCAGCCTCATCGTGTACTGTGAAAGTACTGTTGGCCTTCATTGCATCATTCTGTACCTCATTATCCTCTTGTGTTCACACCAATGCCCCAAACATGAATTCCTGGATGAGAAGGGCAACAGTTTTGACGGAAATTTGCAAGGGCTGCTGACCTCAAGAAAGGGGGACAAAGCTACCCTGAATGTGAATGAAGAGAAAAGGTATCCAGTGCCATCTGTTGTTATGTGATGACCATCCACTTGGAATAAAAGAGCCTGAAGTCAATTAGATTGATTGTTTTAGTCCTGGATCCTGTTTGGCTGAGTGAAAATGTCCTCATTTTGGGAGACCTCACATTCCCCCTTGTAACCAGTACTTGCCCTTTCACTTTTGTTTTTGCCCACGTCCCCGTCACATCCCCATATACTCTTATATCTGACTTGTATAGCTCCTTGTCTTTTATTCTACCACCATTTCTGAGTGATGTGCTCTTGCCAGTGTCTTTTCTCTTCTCCTTGCTCAAAATGCAAATGGGCACAGAAGTGTCTAGTGTCTTCTAAGCCAGTGAACCAACTTCTGTTTTTGTAGCTCCTTTGCTCTGGGGGCTATACTTTAGGTTAGCATTGAACCCTGTGGGTAGTGTTATCAAATAAAAGAAGGGTTGGCCTCACTCTATTTTATTCAGATGTGTTCAGACCTTCCACGCTCAAATCTTTTCAAGATGTAGATCGAAGTCTGAAACTGATCGATTATGTTTGGTACATAAAGATTACATTTCAGTTTCTGGTGTTAAAATGTGCGCAGGAATGCACATGTGATACACACATGTGCAGAAGTGTGGCTCAATGGTTAGAGCGGCAGACCCTGATGCAGAGGTCTGGCCCGGGACCAGGGTTCAATTCCTGCCTTGGCTGGTCTCGGCGGATCTTGGGCTCATAATTCCTCGGACCTGATTTCTCGCCTCGGTGCCTACTCTAAGCATGGGTCCCATGCTGCAACTCTGGGCAATAGCTTGCTTAGTCTCCACAACGGCCCCCTACAGCGCTAGGGATGCCTGGTTGCACCCTGGGGATGCCCAGGAGTGGGCACTTCACAGGGAAAAACCAGGAAGGGTTCCCTAGCGGTACGAGTACAGCGCCAGGACACTCCGGAGTATCAGTGCGCTTTACAAGTACGTCTACATTTACATTTACATTTACATTTACATGACGCAAGCCCAAAGAGATGTCCAAAGATTCCGAAAGAACCCAGTACCCACAGAAACGAACTTGTTAACTATTTTGGTAAGCACAACCTTTTCTGTAGGGATCTCTCTTGTAGCATAAACTTGGTGGGTTAACAGGTGGTGGTGGCGGGGGGGGGGGTGAGTTCACCAGTGCCTGGTGAAGATGGCCTAGTCACTGGAGTTAGTACTCAGTAGCACTGGGCTACCATGGATACGCGGTGGCTGACTAGGGTGCCAATTTACTCTAGGTGTTCCCTATATAGTAGTAGGAATTGGAGTTCCTGTGTCTCTGAATCTTATGATACAGTAGAATTTTCTGGTGCCGGTAACACCCATTAGTTGGGGACACTGGAGCGTTCCATAGGGACAAGAGTCTCCTGATTTGTGTTTTTAACCCGACAGTTTCCACCCAATGGTGGAATGAGAACCATGGCCTTGGGGTGAAGAGTCAAGATTTCTTAGGATTTTCCAAGGTCCACATCCCTGATTAAAGTAAATGACTGGCGAATTGAACATCTTTCTCAATAAATCTACAAATAAAAAATACAGTGCATGAACTAATTATGTAATTAAGCATATACTGAAACGGTACCATAACAGTTCATCTATTTTTGCTTTGAATTGCAAAAATTAAGGAAGCAAAGTATCCATGGAGATTTGCTGGAACCTGCTTTGGTATTTCTGGAAATACATGGTTTATGTAGGATGCTGTTTGTAACTGTATGACAAAAGATGCTAAAGAAACTAAAAGTTTATTTTTCTTAAATGTTTTTGATAGGCAATCAAAGAATTTCAATCGGATGAGTTTCTTCAGACCATTGATGAAGAAGAAGCACTTAGTATAATTGAGAAAGACAAATCACTTTACATCTGTGACCCGTTCAGTGGCAATGCGTTCGCTCATCTCCAAAAGGTTGGTTTCCCTCGGCTCGCAAAATGGTTTGTTCAGCTCGTTTTTGACACTCATTAATAAGGTGAATGGAGCATGCGCACCTTTGTCAACATGAGACGTTGTGATGGCACCATCACCAAATGGTACGGTAAGACCTTTTATGCTGGAGGGGGGTCATTTACTCCTATGTCTGCCTGAGCGTTCTCTATCCCAGAATCTTCAGAGTTTTAAGATATTAGATGGAGTGGCCTCGCTCATGAAATGTGGCATGCTTCATCATCGGCCACCTCACCCCATCCTGGTAAGTTAATACTACCAGGGCGGACTCAACTTCACGGTTGTTGAGGGAGTTCTTAAGATATAACTGTCTTCTGGATAAAGCTCTGAGGATCCAGTTTTAATGTAAAAAGACCTCATTGTATACCACAAGGATTACCTTTTATTAGGTGGTACCTTAGGTATGGATAAAAATACTATAAAGTATAATCATTGGATGCTATTAGGTGTAATGTTCCCAGCATCCCTCTGGTTTGCAAACATGTTTCTGCCATTCACTGGTCTCAGGTAATCATCAGTGCTCAAAAAAAGGATCCCTAGCTTTCTTTTAGTGTGAAAAAATCAAGGCAAGGTACTACCTTCCTCTTCCTGTAAGTTTTCATATATATTTTAAGAAAAAACAAATTGACGGACAATTCTCATGTTAGACATACCTTTCTTATTGCAGCAATTTAAGTCATATCATCATTCATAAGGTGGCACATGTGATGACAGTGACACTGCAAAGGCAAACACACCATGCAAATCAAGGTGTACAAACATACATGTGGAGCATATGGTGCATACATGCAACATTCTGTGGGTGCAGCTCTATCGTACCCTCTTCAGGCTATTTTTACACTTCTTGGTCTGAGTAGGCGTGACTACTCCAGTAGTCACGTACTGAGAAATATATGTAGAGTTCATATTAGAGGCAAGAGTATTGTGTAGGTTGATTGTCTCGAATATAAGATGTTTTTAGGAGAACAACATAGCAAATAGTCTAATAAAAAAGTTACTTTGTCCTGTGGCCACAAGCCACTCAGCACAGTACTATAATACAATCAAATGATCAATACCCTAATTGCCCTTCAAATCTACATTTTTAACAAAGGTGAGAAAACCCACAAGCATTAATATGGGTTTGACTTGTTCTCAATATCCTTGTGCTTGGAAATGTAAATGACCCCAACCAACTTATTCCGTCAAGGAGATGTGCCTGTATTTTTACCTATCTAGGCCCCTTATTTCAGCCAAACATGGCACTAGCCCTTTAAAAATAATACCAATCAATTGTTAAGGAGTACCCAGCACTTCCTGTACTTATTTACTAAAAAAGGAAAACTGGTATTTTATGGCAAAAGTGTGTGTGTTTTAAGAACATGACAAGCATTTGTTTACAAGAATTAAGTAAATTAATTAGGTGGCTTCTAAACTGATGTCTGGAATGCTGGAAACTCCTTTTTAGAGTCTCCTCCTTCCCAAATCCTGGTGCTTCAAGGAAGAGATTTAACACCAACAAAGCAGTCCTATTTTCAAGAAATGGTCTAATCCCTTGCCCTCCCAAAAACACAGGCATTCCACCTATGCCTCTTATGTCCACCCCCAAAGAGATAATAACCGGTGGGAGGTGGAGAACTCCCAGCTCTGGATGTCTGCCCGGCAGCAGCAAGGAGGTCTGCCTTGACAGGAGACTGATGCAACTCGGAAACGCACAAGAGCAGAGAACTTCCACAGTCCAGTCCTGACCTAATGAAGTACTACACAACTAGCCCAGTATCATCTGGCAAAAAGATTTTATTTCTTAGAACAGCCTGTGCACTTCCCCTACGCACTGGTGTGTGCACGCGCATCAAGGTCCCAGTGCAAGACAAATCCATTGTACCAGCAGATTCCAGGACTGAAGGCCGCAGTCCAACAACACAGGCAAATTAAGCCATGTAGAAACAGGAGGAGGTACTGTGTCTCAAGTGGGCTGGGCACCTGGTATGATGAGACATCCAGGCCTCTATATCACAAATAACTCAGGCCATAGATTTGTGATGCAGCTTGTATTTCTCTGGCTCGTGCACTATGCTTCAGTACTTGTAAAATGCAATCTGAGTAGTTATAGACTTTTATGTTATCCTTTTCAGCTCTGTTAGCGAAGGGAGTTTGACTCTAAGCTCCTGGGACATCACAGCCTCCAAAGTCAGACCGTGCAGAAGAACAGCTGTTTGTACTTTAGGGTTCAGTTAGTTAAAGAGTGTTTTCTTTCCCTTAGGTGCCACATCAGGTCTGAAAAGGGGAAGTTTCCAGAGGCCTACTAAACTCCAACAAGATTTCTGTAAAAAAAACAAGAGATGGTCAATCAATCAATCAGAAAAACTTTATACGGTTTTTGTTCGAAAAACCATAAAAGTTACACAGATATAAATACATAAAAACAATTGAGTGATAATACTTAATTAAAAAAATAAAGAAATAACCTCTACCGCAGATGAATCAGCCAGATAAATAAATATGCCTAAGTAAACAAACTTTATACATCCATACAGATCCTACATTTCACAGAAGCTTTTAAAAACCTTACTATAAAAAAGATACAGTCCTCTTTCAGCAGTTGAAGATACACAAGAGCCGGATGAACCTGTCTAAAATTCATTCTTTTTAAAATACGAACCAGAAAGTGAATTTTGTATAGTCTGCATAAAAACAGGAAGTGCAGCAGATCCTGCGGAGACTGTCCGTCGCAACCGAAGGGAGCTAGCACTTGACCTCTGTTAAAACCCTTAGGTCTGGCGAGCAGGAGGCAGAAGAGGTTCAGCCGAAACCTGGTTAACAAAAACTTCTCATGTGTTGACAGATAAGATAAGGTTTCGTCATCGGAGTTGTCTTAAGCATTAAATACATCCGAACACTAGGTCTCAGCACCTCCTCGGTTTCCCTGTCCATTTTCTTTAAAGTCAAAAAGGCTATCTTAGTTAATTCTACATCTTTTTGGTGATAAAATCCGGTTTGGAAAATAGATCACCCTGCCCTATCCCTTCAAAACTTCTTTTAATATATCTAAGCCAGGGGATACGGGCCGAGTTTTCAAGGGACATACACTCTCTTAGAATCAGATGGTTGAGAGTTAAATCTTTGTTCAGCCAACACTTTAGCTAGAAGATCAGGGGTCGTAAAGCAAGAGCATCACTTAGATAGGGGACCCCTAGTTCCTCGTGGATCGCTAAATTAGAGGTTCCATGCAGAATACATAATAAGCGTTTAAAAAAGTCGTTCTCCTCTACCTGCAGGGAATCTATGGCAGTATGTCCCCATATTTCACTACCATAGGTAGCTATGGCCAAGCTTTTGGCTTGATAAACTTGCAGCATAGCTCCTGTTGGTTTCTTCCCTATTTTAGAGGCACAATTGAAGATTGCTGTATTTACCTGAGCCAGATCCTCTTTTTTTCCCTCAGTATTAGAGGGGCCCCATTTATGTTGGTCATCAAAAAGAAACCCCTAAGTAGGAAAATACATTAGTGCAGGGATCTTGGCAGGGCCTACACTAAAATGAAAACTCTTTTTCGATTGTTGCCCACTTTCATGACGTAGGACTTAGAATTATTAATTGCCAAGACCCGATCAGTCATAAATCTAGAGAAAGTGGATAAAAAAGATTGCAAATCCAATTCAGTCCTGGATATGAGGACGGAATCGTCCGCATATAGCAGGACGCGGATACCACGCCGTCCTACACAGGGATAATCGACTCCAGTTTCCCTTAATGCACTATCTAGCTCATTTATATAAAAATTAAATAAAAAAGGCGCCACAACGCAGCCTTGCCGGACTCCCTTCTTAATCTCAAAGTCCCTAGTGACCTGCAAATACTGAGAAAACCTGACATTGGGTTTAGTTGATATATGCAGGTCCTCGAGTAAAAAAAAAACTGTTCTCCACCCCCATTGCCAAGAGATGGCCACATTTTACTCACTTATTTTTCCACAATTCAGCAGATATGGCCAAGTCTTTAAAACCCTGTTTGATTTTCACATTATGCAGATTTTTAGGCAATGTTAATGATTCAATCCAATATCTAGTACAGCTTTCAGCTTTTTCTAGTTTTGTAGTTAATTTGAATGTTAACCAATTCTTAAAAGGTCCCTTATTTTCTCTATTAATTTTTTTTTCCTTGTTTGTCTGTTTCAGCTTGGCTGCAGAATTGTTGGCCCACAGGCAGTTATATTTTGCATGCAGCAGCAGAGGTGTGTGCCCAGAGCAGAATTTCCAGTGTTCAATTTGGCCATGGTGGACGTCACCATATCATGTACAAGCCTTGAAAAGGAAACAAGGGTAATGTACCACACCAGGAAATAAAAATCAATGGTTAATTTGTAAGCAGGAGTTATTGGTCAACTAAATGTGGGAGTTATGTGAATTACACACTCATGATAAGCATCCAGTACAATTGTAATTAAGTAACCGCATAAGTGTGTATTTTACCTATCAGGCATTAGGTGCAGATACGCTCTGTTGAATTCATCATAACACCTGCGTTCAAACATAGTGTTTCTCAAATCATAGGCAAGTTCCTACTCCCCAAATTTTTACCCCTTTTCTCTTCCACCCAGTATTGTTCACATTTACTATCCATAGACATGACCGCAGTAGTATGATGTTCTTTGTCTCCTGTAAGTCTAGTGAATGTCCAGTCAAGTAGATCGTGGGTTGGCCAATGTACATTGTTTCATGCCATATTATGCAATATACAAAAAGGGAATTTTACCTATGCCTCTGATGTCAATTGAAAACAATTAATGCAAAAAGACAGATAAACAAACATTTATTTGTTTACCCAGACGCTTGATTTGTGTCATAACTTTTTGTTGAATTTTTGGAAAAGACACATTTTTTAGACAGAGAAAAAGAACATCAGCAACTTCACATTGAACCATACAACATTGTTAAATATACAACAATATATGCGATTGATATGTACAAAAGATGAATAAACAAACAGTACAAATGTGCTCTACAAGTACACAAGTGAGTGGATGTGAACAAATCAATAAAACAGTTACCAAAAGGGCAGTGCAATAGTTTAAGTTTATTTTATTGTACAGTTAATAAAAACTCACAATGTTTGAAAAATACAAATTTTAAAAGGTCAATATTTTCTTAAAACCAGTAAGGTGCAATAGCTCAAGTGTTAAAAGTATAAAAGTCTCAGCTTTGGTTACATAAGAATCAGTGGGGTTTTCGTGGCCTTGTTACTTTTCAAAATTCAAAGACCTTGGTAGCCAGGGGTGTTTGCTCTATTGTTATTTTTCTTCTGCTTGACAAGACCCTCTGGATTTTTCGTTCAATCTTGTGGCCACTATATCAAAAAATTTTGTTGTTCTGCAGTTTAGCTGAGTTTCGTCAGGATTAAAACAGAGCATCACCGCCTGCCTGCAGCTCCTTATGCCCTTCTGATTCCATAGAGCCCGTAACAAGGAGCGCCTTATGTCCTGTAGGTTTGTGCAAATGCAGATAATGTGTATGAGGTCCTCTTTCGCAGAAAGACAGAGGCGGCATTGATTTGCAGGATTCTCCCTTGTCCATGGAGCCAGGTGCGGAGCTATAGGAATCCTGCCCATGCGCATATTAAGGAACTTGTTTTTTGTCTTCTGTGTGAGGCCAGTCGTTAGATACTCTTGTGGTTTTAGAGCGCTGTAGCCATTCAGCACGACCCATCCGTGAGCTCTTTTAGCTAGGGTGGCTTTGTCCTCAATTGATGAGACCATCTTGGTGACTTTTGACACCACTTTTTTGAAGGTGCCAAGGTCGGTTGCCGACTCCCATAGGTCTACAAGTCCTAAGACCTTCAATGATTCCATTAAATAGGTCCTTGCAGGTGAGTTGACTCTGATGGTTAGTTCGGTCCAAAGGTGGGCGTTTAAGGATCCTTGGTCGGCATCTCTGATTTTCCGCCAGCTTTTTAGATATGCGCCTCTTCTCTCCAAAGCTTGTTTCTGGAGGCCGAATTCGAGGCGAATTTGTGCGGGTGATGAGTTGGTGGGGAGGTGAAATATTGCCCTGTATGCTCGACTGATGGTTTTATCTAGTGTTGTTGCATCTTTGCCTCTCATGGATTCGCTACCATAGGTAAGCATGGGCTGTAGGCGAGCTCTTAATACCTGTAGGAGAGGGCCCAGTGATCGTTCAGGGAGTGCTTTCTGCAGAGGCTTTACCGATAGGTAGAATGTCGTGCCCTTTCGACGAATTTCTTCTAGTTGCTGTTTGAAGGAACCATTACCGTCTATTGTGACGCCTAGGTATTTATAAGAGGCTACCTGGTCTAACCTCTGTCCGTCCAGGAACCATGCGGGTTTCCGTTTTTTGTGATAGTTTATTGTCATTACTTTTGTTTTGTTTAAGTTAATTGTTAATGAGTTGGTTTTTGAAAATGCGTTGGTTTTGTCAAGGAGATGTTGGAGGCCGACGGGGGATCGACTGATGAGGACTAGGTCGTCTGCATAGAGGAGGTTTGAGAGGGAGATGTTGCCTAGTCTTGGGGCATGGGATTTAACTGTCTCCAGTTCACCAGGGAGGTCTGCAAGAAAGAGGTTGAACATCGTGGGGGCTAGCACGCAGCCCTGTTTCAGGCCTTTACTGGTCTTGATTTGTCTCGAGAGGTGCGAGCCAGAGCCCAGTTTGATCCTGACCCAGGTGTCGGTGTATAACATTACCAGCTGCTGTAAAAGTGGGCCTGGGATTCCCCATCTGTCCAACTTCCGCCAGAGTTTTTTCCGATCTACGTGGTCGAACGCAGCGCTGTAGTCAATAAAGCACATGAAGAGAGAGCTCTTGGAAGCTTTTGCTGCGTCGGACAAAAGAGTTAGCGCCATGATGTTTGTCGAGGTTCCCTGGCCGCTGCGGAATCCAGTTTGGGTTGCTGGGATGGTGTTATTTGCTGTTGCCCAAGATGTTAATTCCTCCAAGATTAGGCCTGCATAGTATTTTGCCTCTGTATCGATTAGGGCTATAAGGCGATAGCTACTTGGGTCGTTCCTGGCTCCCTTTTTGTAAATTGGGCTTATTATCGAGCCTCTCCAGGATGTTGGTATGGTTGCTGTTTCTCTTATTGCGTGGAATACTGGTGTCAGGGTGTTGCACCAGAAGGCAGTGTCTTGCTTGTATAGTATGGGCGGTATCCCGTTGGGACCGGGGGCCCCCTCGAGTTTGCCCTTTAGAATTAGTTTTCTTAATCTGTCCGGTGTGTCCTGGAATGAGTTCTCTTCTTGAGGTGCGGTTGAGTCGAATGTTGGTAGTAGGCGTTTAGCCTCAATTGGGTTTTGTTCCTTGGTTGGTTTCCGCCAGCAGGCTTGGATTTTATTGTCGGAAGATATGCCAAGGTTGTCGGGGCTCTTGTGCACTGCGTCTGACCTGTCTCCCCCTGCAGGCGCTGCCTTTGCAGGGTCGGCTTTGTTGAAGTGAGCTGATAGGTAGGTAGCCCAGTCAGATTCGGAGATGTTGGAGTTAATGCCTTTGTGGCCTGGTTGTTGGAGGCTGTGAATGATCTTCCAAAAGCCGGAACTATTCTTCTGTTTGGAGTTATGAAGGATTTTTACCCAGAGGTCCTCGTTTAGTTGCCTTTTTCTTTCCCAAGTTTTCTTTTTTAACTGTGCTTTTAGCTTGCGGAGATTCTTTTGGGTGTCCTCGATGTTGGGGTGTTTTCGGAGTTCTTTGAGAGACTTTTTTATTTCTCGCTTTATATTTTTTATCTCTGCAGTTGTTATTTTGCCGTGTATGATCCTGGCGATGTTGTTGCCTTTTTGAGTTTTTGTCTCTGTTGCGTGCTTGGCTCCTAGTTCCTTTACGAAGTCTACCCAGGCGTCAAGGGGGTTATTGTTTGAGCTGGATGTCTGATGTATAAGTGTTTTAGCGCTATTTAGAAGTTTCTCAGGCTTGGTGGGCTTGCATCTTATTCTTCTGTAGTTGGTGGTGTGTTCTGTGACGATGTATCTTTTTCAAGCTGCTTCGTTCATGCAAGTCAGCCCAAGATTGATTTCTAGAGGCAGATGGTCACTTTGGGTGCTTTCTCCTATCTTGAACGAGCTTATTTTCTCATACAGTGGAAGTGATACAAGCATGAAGTCAAGGTGTGAGAAAGTGCTTGATGAGAAATATGTTGGTGCTGGAGGGATATCCTCAATGAGTCGTCCGTTGAGCACTCTTAGGTTTAATTGCTCAAGGTCTTGTACTAACTGGGTTGAGGTTTTGGTTTGTTTGTTTCGTGGGGGGAAAGCTTGGCTTGGGATTTTCCAGATGGTGTCCATTTCTTTTGTCATTTCGTCCGAGGTTTTGTCTCCGAAGAGGTTGAGGTTGAAGTCTCCTGCCATAAGTGTGTTTTCCATATCCCCCTCGACCATGAGCCTTGTCAGTTCTTTGACAAGTTCCCTTGACCCAGATTTCTTGTGCTTCGGGTGAATGTATGTGTTTATGACGTGTAGCTGTTGGGTGGCCTGTTCGTTTTTGACTGTAAGTGATATGAGCTGTATTTCATTTGGTGGGGTGATGTTTGCCCTTTTTTCTTCCACTGCACCAATGGTATTAATTGAGGTGAGTATTGCAAGTCCCCCTGAGCTTCGGCCATATTGAGAGCCTCTGGTTGCCGGATGGGTCAGCGTAGTGTAGCCTTGTAGAGGAATGTCATTTAGTTCCCATGTTTCCTGGAGGAGAATCAGGTCGAAACTGTTTAAGTAATTTAATGTGTCAAGGTCCTCCAGTTTGTCTGAAAGGCCATTGATGTTCCAACTGCATATTTTGATATTAGTGGAGGGGGTCGTAGGGTCAGGTGTTGAGAATGGCGCTTTTTGTCAGTTGGGGTCATCTCCAAGTATGGTGCGAGTAATTTTTAGACTACTTGATGCTGATTGCTGGGTTATGGGATTGTGAGAGAACGATGTATATTTGTCCAGCCCTGGGGAGTAGCTAAGTGCTCCTTTCAGTATTGATTTGGCCAGATGGGTGCGTTCTTGTTTCCTTTCTTCAAGGAGCAGGGTGGGGTAGGCTGGCTTTTTTTCTGCTTCGAGCTTAATTCCCCACTGTGAAAATGTTGAAGATTCGTTCATAATTAAGTTTGCTACTTCCCTTGATGACCATATGGTCTTTGTTGTTTCGTTTCCTTGTGGGTGGGGGGCTGGTTGAAATTCAAGTGATAACATATCGGTGGTTTTTATATTTTTTAATTTCTCTATTGAATTAATTAACTTTAAAATATTACCCCTGTTTAAGGTGTCCACTCTTCCTCTAGAGATAAATTCGGGAATGAATAAGATTGTGTCCGCGTCCATTTCCCCAAGGGGAGGTGTTTGCTGGTGCATTTGTTGCTTGATATGGATAATCCCATGTGGCTTGTGGATGTGCGAAGTTGTTGTTCCGCTATTGGATGATACCTCCTCCGATTTCTCCTTTGCCTGGCTGTTTTCTGAGTGGGCAACACTTGTTGTTCGGCGGTTCTTTGTTGTTTCACTGGTACTGGTCTCATTTTTATTGCAGATGCATTTTTCTCGGAGGTCTTTTGGTATAACTTCAGTTTGGATTGATTTGGGATCCTCTCGGGGCTGTCTACTTGCTTCCAAGGTTAGTTGTATTGATGCTGCTTGGCAGGCCCGTTGCCCCTTTTGTTCCTGATCTAAGGGCTTTCTAGTTGCCGGATTTAGTGGTTGGCAGGCGGGGTTCTGTTCTGTTCCTGCTTCTGTTTGAGTCTTTGTTTGCGATGGGTTTGTAGGTGATGGTGGGAGATTTGTGAGTTCCCTTTGATGTTTTCTATCACCTGGCAGCTTCTTATCTCTCGGTGTAATGAGGTGACTGTGCTCTTCACTACTTTCCGGTTCTGTTGTTTTCTTATTCCGGCCCTTTCTTTTTTGCTTTCGTCGGGCCCAGGCATTAGGTGGGCTCTCCACTAGCTCAATTTGTCCTCTTTTGGGGATGTTCTGAGGGGGTTCTTCCGGTGGGCTTGTGGTGGATGAGGGCAGGCGCCACGGCATGCTTGTTTTTATTTTGTGTGGGTCTTTGCTGTTTCCTGGTGACCCTTTGATGTGAGGGGTGTCGGGCCTTCCCTCTGTTGATAGAAGATTTGCTGTAGTTGAATCTGTTTTAGTCTTATCGTGCTTTTCAATCATTGGGGGAGGCTTTATGATGTTTGTTTTTATATCCTCCAGAAGATTTCCCAACATCGTGGGTATAGATGATAGTTTATCGATGATTGGCGAGCAGATGCAGTTGGTTCTTTCGATTTGAATTAAATTAGCTGACTCCTGTCCTCTTTTTATTAGGCCGTTAAGGTCAGCTAGTTTTCTGTCGATCCCCATGGTGGCTTCTGCTAGGCTTTGTAGAACTATCAATTGTAAGTCAAGCTTGTCCGATTGGTACTGACAGTGCACTAGAAACACTAGTTGAAAAAAAGAGAGAGTTAAATGTCCAGGGGGTATGATGATGTGTGATACCTCCTATACTTCTGTACAATTCTTATATATTTAGATCTCTATTTTACACAGGGAATGTAACAAAAAACATAATACAATTCCTTTAATGAATAGATGAATGCCGACGCGTTTCAAGTCTCCTCGTATTAATCACAAGACTCATCAGGGCGGGATAAATCATATCCGTAGGAACTGTATATGAGGAAAAAACAAGGGGGAGAGAATACTTTTAGAGTTTGGTCCTCTATCCAACCAAAAACTGCTTGTGTAAAAATTGCATCAGCCGATGCAACATACCTTATTTGACCAGATGTTTGCTGGTCTTTACAGAATATTGTCAATTTCCATGGGTGTCAACCTGCAACAGAGTGAGAAACCCTTCAGGGAACTGTGTCGAAAAAATGGGCTGCAACAGTTGCAAGCGAGTTATACAAAAAGAGATTCACCCGGTCCATGAGATTAGTTTAAGCCACGCCAGACCTTCAATTATAGGTAAATCTCTTTTTGTATAACTCGCTTGCAACTGTTGCAGCCCATTTTTTCGACACAGTTCCCTGAAGGGTTTCTCACTCTGTTGCAGGTTGACACCCATGGAAATTGACAATATTCTGTAAAGACCAGCAAACATCTGGTCAAATAAGGTATGTTGCATCGGCTGATGCAATTTTTACACAAGCAGTTTTTGGTTGGATAGAGGACCAAACTCTAAAAGTATTCTCTCCCCCTTGTTTTTTCCTCATATACAGTTCCTACGGATATGATTTATCCCGCCCTGATGAGAGTCTTGTGATTAATACGAGGAGACTCGAAACGCGTCGGCATTCATCTATTCATTAAAGGAATTGTATCATGTTTTTTGTTACATTCCCTGTGTAAAATAGAGATCTAAATATATAAGAATTGTACAGAAGTATAGGAGGTATCACACATCATCATACCCCCTGGACATTTAACTCTCTCTTTTTTTCAACTAGTGTTTCTATTGCACTGCCCTTTTGGTAACTGTTTTATTGATTTGTTCACATCCACTCACTTGTGTACTTGTAGAGCACATTTGTACTGTTTGTTTATTCATCTTTTGTACATATCAATCTCATATATTGTTGTATATTTAACAATGTTGTATGGTTCAATGTGAAGTTGATGATGTTCTTTTTCTCTGTCTAAAAAATGTGTCTTTTCCAAAAATTCAACAAAAAGTAATGACACAAATCAAGCGTCTGGGTAAACAAATACATTTTTGTTTATCTGTCTTTTTGCATTAATTGTTTTCAATTGACATCAGAGGCATAGGTAAAATTCCCCTTTTGTATGACGTAAAGGCCCAACCTACCCTCTTTCCCACAGGGCCAAACCCCCCCTTTTCAACATTATTATGCAATAGGCATCCCTTCTTAAAAATTGGGTTCACACCGTGTCTGAACATTCAACTTTCCTGGCCCAGTAAGCTAAATCTGTAACCTGTCTCCTCTTGGCATTCTCTTTACTGCCAGTAAGCATGGTAGCCACCCCTTTCTGTATTCATGTGGGTAGTTTGCTGTTGATCAGAAAGAGTTAATCAATTCAGCCTGTGCTATTAGGACCTCCTCCACTTTATCATCCCTCATCACTTTTTTCATTTGAGTTTCCTCTGCCACGGCCGCCTCCATCATGTCCTGAACCCAGCTAATTATAGGCAAGGGTTTAGGACTCAGCCAGTGTGAGGCAATCCTTTTTTGTCCAATATTTTACCTAATGTATAACATTTTCTACCCATTCCTTCCTTTTTCTTTTTTGAGATTATGCCCAGCTAGTATTCCCTCATGATAGGTGTCCACCCGCATCCCACAAATCTTCCAACTCTTTGGGCACCAACCACCCAAAAACTGTTTATTATTGGGGCGGTCCCTGGTGATATGTAAAAAGTCGACTCCCTCCGCCTGACCCCTTGTGACCGTAGAGGACTGTCCTGGATAAATTATACGCAGCTGGTGTCAAATATGTCATGTGGACGTAAGTATACTGAATTTATGTAAAGCATGCATTTCTCAATGCTGTCTTTATCCTACTGCACACAGCCTATACAATTCTCTGTCAGTAAGTCCCTCATCCAAATATGTTTGGCATTTGTCTCCTTGCCTTTAGTGCCTTGCCTGGCCTGTCTGACCTCAGAGTCCCGCTAATATTGAAAACAAGTCTTCTACAACATGGCATGGTGCTAGCAGCATTGTCATTGTTTGTGCAGGTTCAGGAGTCTCTGGAAATGTCATCAGTAGTAATAATAATAATAATCCACATTTGTAAAGCGCAAACACTCACCCGTAAGGGTCTCTAGGCGCTGGGGGCCGTCGGGAAGATTAAGCAAGCTATTGCCCAGAGTCTCATGGTGCTGGGCTAACCTGCCGCCGGAGCTGGGGATCGAACCGTGATCCCAGATTCCAGCGTCAGTCGCCCTGGCCGCGGCGCCACACCTCTGTACAGGTAATACAGGTGTATTGGCGAAACTGTCCACTACTGAAGGAGAGTGCCCCTTTTGACATGGCAGCCCCCAACGATTTGCCCGATATTTGGTATAAATTTCACTGAGCATGTGCTGGGTTCCTGCTAACCAGGTCCCCAGCACCAGTGTTCTTTACCTAAACTGTAAGATTGTTCAAATTGACACTCCCTTGAAGCTCAATGCAAGCCCCTAGTGAATGGTACCGCTGGTACCTAGGGCATTGGACCTAAAGAGGTTACATAAGGGCTGCATCACGAATTGTGCCACCCTTATGGACCCCTTACCAAGCTCATGTAAATTGCCATTGCAGCCTGCATGTCTTAGTGTAAAGAAAACCGAGGAGTCGACATGGCACACATGTGCCATGCCTGCTAGCACTACATGTGACATAGGTAAGAGTGGATATGTACTGGTGACATCTAAGTACACCCTAAGATATTACCAGTGCCCAGGGAAGCCATAATGAGTACATGTGCTGGACACTCTTCCTTACAAGTTCCCCAGATAAATGATGGCTTCACTGTAACCCAAGGTGTTTGGTGCCAAACACCTCGTTGTAATAAACCCACACTGATGCAGCGCTGAAGGTATTATGAAGTACACACAGTGGGCATCTTAGAGGTGCCCCATGAAAACCTACCATCTACTAGTATGTTGACTTACTGGTCCCAACCAGCTAGCCACCACAGGCAGGTTTCTGACCTGCTGAGGTGAGATCCTTCGCTCTCGGAAGACAGGAAGAAAACCTGCTGTGGGTGGAGGTGTTCACATCTTCTCCAAGCAGGTTGGACATTCCAAGGTAGGAAGCTTCAAAGGCCTGCCGCCTTTGTTATGCAACCCTGGGCCTCCCCAGATAGTAGAGTTGCCACCTCCCTGTCCTGATTCGACATTTTGTCAGCAACACAGGGTTGAAAATTAGTTTGAATAGGAGGTGTGCCCACATTCAGCCAGCACCACCCCAAAGGCGGTCCAGCTGATGTGGACCGCACTTTTTCGATTCCTCCATTTTGATTTGGACAGAATTAGCAATCGATGGTCAAGTTTATGCCCACTTCCCACAGGAAGTGGTCATATAGAGGGTGTAGACTATCTAAAGGTAGGTAGACCATTGGATACTACCTGTCACTCCCGATAATGCCCCTAAATTGAGTATTTAAGTGGCACCCCTGAACCCAAGAACTTAGATTCGACGGCCCAACAGAAAAAGGATGAAGAAGAATCACTTCCTGGCAAGAACTAAAGCAGAACTTTGGTGTGAAACCCTGCCGTCCTCAGCCCGCTCTTCACAATCGCGACAGAGACTTTTCCTGAAAGCTGAAGAACTAACAAAGCCTTGGGTAGCCTTACTGGCACTTCAGTGCACACTGAAAGTCTCCCTTGGAGTAGAGTAGCTACTCCCCTGCAATCCGCAGGCATGGACAAGCAGAGTCTGCTCCACCTCCTTGCAGCTTCCCAACCTGTCCGATGCCGCACATGACCAAGAGAATGTGGGGGGACAGATCTGACCTTCCAGAGCATGAGTACCCAGCATAAGGGCACCATGACCAACCAGAGCCGTGCCGCACCAACTCTCGGGGTACTGGACGCCCTGCACCAAACACTGACCATGAGTCCAGCCTGGATCCTCACTGCACCAGTACCTAGCAGCCGTCGAGAGACATCTGCATCACTGAGACCCACTTCAAGAGGGGCCCAGCTGCTTTGATTTTTCCCCTGCCAGCTGTTTGTCCCTGACTGCGAGGTGCATCTGTGTGCTCCAGCCTAGCTGACCTAACCACTCTGCACTTAGTCCCCCAGGCCCGGGTCCCAACAAACCGGATGTGCCTTTGTGCTCCAAGATCCCTTGTGACCTGAGCCCTCATTTGTTAGCCCCCAAAGACTTACCTGCCAGTCCCCCTGTGCAGCCTCTTTTGAGTTGTCCCCCATTCTCTGTAGCGCGTCAGCTACCTGCTTCACCAGCACCCTGTTCCTGGTAGAACCCGGATGGTTCCCAAAGAACTGCTGGTAGTACTTTAACCTTGGCCCACTAATACTCCCAGAACGGCAACCCCCGAAACCAACTATACCTACCTTTATGCATCTTTGAACTTTCCTCCCATAGGATTGCGTTGTGCGTAAAAGCACACAGGTTTAAACGCTTTACTTACCTGTGCTTTTAAAAAAAATCAAAAACTGTACTTACCTTGAAACGAAGTTTATGAGTTTGAAATATAAAAAAAAGTGTTATTTTTGTAAAACTGGTCTCGGATTTATTCTTTGCACTACCCTCTGATAAGCCTACCTGCTCGCCCATACCACAAAAGAGAGTGTGAGTATTATCTACTTTAGCCTCTGTAAACCAATTGGGGACCCACTGGACTCTCTGGGCAGTGTACCTCTTTTTTTAGTACACTATATGGAGAGTCCGCTTCCTACAACTACCAACACCAAAACTTTCTTGTGCTCCTTCTAATGTCATAAACCTATTTTCGGGATACAAATCAGCCAAAATCAGATAACTTTCCACCTCCAACTCTCCACCGCCATAGTATGGGCAATTTGACTGAATGGGCGAATGCTACGTATTGACATATACAGCACAAATGGCGGACGTTTCAAAACTGTCTTAACTCCTTTGTCCCATATTATAAAAGTCTGTCCTCAACAATAGCAACCTACTTCTGCCTGTGCGTTTGAACTTGTGGTGGAATGTAATCTGTTCCTGAGCCCAATTCATGCTTCTACCTAAGGTTATTTTGGCACCATTCTAAACTGGGCAAGGGAGAGAACAAACACGAGGAAGGGGGAAGCAACCCAGGGCATTGTGAGCAGTGGCAACACTTTGTTCACAATTGTATTGTGTAGTATTTACTATTGTTGTGTGATTAAGAGTACTTTCCGTTTCTAAAAGACAAACACTGGGCTGAACCTTAAGTTATTGTATCTGTTGGTTGATGTTGAGTTCTGATCTCATACCCTCTACTTCCCGGATAAGCCCTCACTACCCTGGGATTTAAGTGTGGAAAAATGTATACTTGGCCCAGTTTGCATATCCATAGTAGAATGGACCCCCGGATACCAGTAGCCATCTACTATAGCCATCACAGTTGTATGTATGCCAGTCAGCCCTGTCTGCCCTGTAGACTCCCAAATAATGTCTGACAGTGGACTTTGGGTCAGTCCACTTCAGCTGTTTTCTTATTGTGTTCCTCCAGTTTCATTCATTTTCGATCATGTTTTAGATCGGCTCATAGCTGACTGGCTCTTCCACCTCAACCTCTGAGGCCCTTTCATAGGTTTCCACTTCATCTTTGGCATTTATCTGCCACCTGCTTTTCCCGCAAACCTGTGCAAAAGCTATAGCAGCAGTTTTGAAATGGTGCTTTATTTAATCATAATCCAATCTCAAAATAACCGCCATGTTGCTTCTTAATGCAGCAAGAACACACAACCTGAAGAGGCTCTTACAGTGGTACAGGTTTCCCATTTCAAGATGGCAGCCTGTCATGCCATTACTTTTGCTAATGCTATGACAAGATGACAAGTATGGCAGTATTTTGCGTCTTGCCATGTTAAAAAAACAACAAAAAACATTGGCAAAGCCAAGTTGCAAGGCAGACAAATAGGATTTGCTATTGTTCGCTCAGATAAGCGCGCACACACTTCACAAAACTTCTTCTTTTTAAAAAGAAAATGAACATTGTCAAGTTATCTTTGGCTACTTTCTCACACCAGTTTGAAGTAAATCACAAGTCTTGTGTATCACTACTGTGCAGAATGGGGCTAAAAATAGAGGTGCAAATTTGGAATTTGTATCGTGTAGGAAAAAAAAGTATAATGTTTAAATCAAAAATTTCAAATATTGGGAAAACCCTTGATTGAAGAGGAAGGACACATGGTGCAATCGTATTGGTAATGTTTGTCATGAATGGGTAGTGCTGGTTTGTTTGCTGATTGGTGGCAGTACAATAAAAGAGTCCTTACCCATACACTGTTTTGCAACGTCATGGTATCCTCCATTATTTTCCTCTCAATTCTATTATGCTCTTGATTTTGTATTGAGCCTTTCTATCCTTCCTCATGCTTCAGCCCTCATGCTTGTACTGCTTAAATCCCCAGCTAACCTATTTTTTGGACCTGCCATTTTGTAATGTCTTTTTTTGTTTTCAGTAAACGCATTTGCAATTTTTATTTACCTGCTTAGTGAGCAAACGTCTGGTTAAATGGATTATCAGAAAAACTAAGATTAGCAGCGTGTTTTTCTTAATTGACTAAATTCCTTCACGTTGACTGATCTGATTTTCTTTTCGGTCTCAAGGAAGAAGTTCACAAGTACGTACAGATGATGGGTGGCAGGGTCTACCGAGATCTCAATGTGTCTGTGACCCATCTGATTGCTGGTGAAGTTGGCAGCAAGAAATATTTGGTGGCTGCCAGTCTAAAGAAACCCATTTTGCTTCCGTCTTGGGTAAAAGCAGTATGGGATAAGTCCCTACAGAGGTAAACAAACATCTTATTTGTGGGTTGTAGACTTTTAGAAGAATTACGTCCACATTTGTCCCTGTTTACACAAGCAATTCTCCTCGGCTGCACATTTTTATAAATGGCTTCAGGGGATCAAAATTGAAAATGTATTTGTACAGATTTAACATAAATGGTGTCTTATATTGTGTTGCAAAATGCCCTCAGAATATGCACAGTTGTTTAACAAGCTGGACTAAATGTAATACTTATATATGTATGTATGACAAATATACTAGCCTGGGATCATACGGGGAATAAATGCACAGTTGAATGGAATTTTACTGTACTGAATTTTAAAGCTTGTTGGGTGGGGGGGAGGGGGGACGGGGAGGGTGGGAGGGCAACATTCCTTATGTATGCTTTTCCCTTTTGTCTTGCATAGTATTATCAGTTACACTGAAGTAAACATTCAAGACCATATTTGCCCCATTTTCCGTGGCTGCACAATTTGTGTAACTGGTTTGAGCAGCCTGGACAGGAAGGAAGTGCAGCGTCTCACTGGCAAACATGGAGGCCAGTACACAGGGCAGTTGAAAATGAATGAGTGCACTCACCTCATTGTACAAGAGGCTAAAGGTAATATATTACAGTTAGTGATTTGTTTATCTGTATGATCCTTCACACTTTATGTTGCCTACTTTTATTGTTGTTGACTAAATGTTTATGGCAGTAAAGAAAGCGTATATTTGATTTGTAATGTAGAGCCTTACTTTAGGAGTTCCACACAAGCAGTACTTTTTAGGTCACATTCTATCGTAACAGTAATCTTTTGTTTTTATTTCCTTCCGGAGTACTTATTTGCATTCCCAGTTGATTGATCTGGGTATACAATCACTATACTTGCAGGTACATTCAAAATAACAGTGAGTGCTCTTCATACATAGGTATGCTTTTCTTTAACTCTTAACTCGTAACTTGTATTCACGGTCAGGACATTGATACCTATAGAGAGGAGGAAGCTTTCAATGATTTCATCTTTCTGGCTCCAGCACTTAATTCCTAATATTGTACATAATATACCCATTTAACAATGTCAGTTACACATAACTGGTGTATTGCAGTGTTATTTTCATTATTATTAGTAGACAACCTTTGTATAACTCCACTTTAACCTTTTTTTAAATAAATAATTTTTGAAGGATTTTTAATAATGTAAGTCTACCATACTTACTTGGAACTCCACTTTAACCTTGTGTTTTTTCCCCAATTAATTTGTATGCTTTTACTTAACATAAAATAACATCTTACTACAATACATCTTCGCCTGGCAGTGGCTGTGCATTGCAGGGGGGCTTGGCTGCAACCAGGCCCTGCACCCAACCCCCTCACATGGCAAACACCCCCAAAAGTGGCCAACTGGCCACACACTTCCACCGGAGATTTTCTTTTTTCCCTTTTTTGGGGCGGGGAGCTCCTGTGAGAGTCCTACAGGACTACATAAGTTTGAGAGGGGTGTACTATTTGGTGGGACCGCCACAAAGCCAAAACATTCGTTTTTTGGTCCCAGGTGGTCCTTCTGGGAAACACTCGCCACCCCCACTCAAGGTCTAGGGGTCAGTTATCCCTACACTTCCCCCCCCTTAATTACGTATACACTCCTTTTAAAAAAAGATTTTTTTCTGGAACAGAATCCCGGAGTCTTGCAGGACTACGACCAATAAGAATTTGTTTTTCGTACATAGCCATGGGACTCCTGCAGAAGACCTGTGGCAACAGATATTGCTATATTGTAAACCTTAATTTCTCTAAAATGGCTGAATATATCATTAAAAGCACGTTTTCTGGATCGATATTTAGCTTTCTGCCAAATTTGATGTAATTCTGTTGTGCCATTTTTTTCTGTATCGTCTAATTTTTCCTATGGTTATTGCATGAGAAAAAAATCTTACGCGACCCCCTCACTTTTTCTTAGCCTTGTGCTTGTCACCCCAGAATTTTCAACAATGGAGGTGAGGTGGGGAAACCTTTATGCAGATTAGTCAGTTATTAGCAACATCAAACACTCTTCTTATGGAAACTCTGACTCATGTGTAACTGCACAGTGGCTACTGCTACAGTTTAATTTCCAGAAATAACAAAAACTTACTGTGTCAGACAAATCCTACATTGTTTCAGGCAGTTAACCTATGTTCGTCATTGCCACCTTGCAGGAAAGACAACAGTCTGCACACATTGCTTTCTGAGTCCTGCATAAATAAACAAATTATAGGATGCCCACTGTTAGAACTGGCTATTTCTGGTAGGCTAAGGCTGACGCCAAAGCCAGGCAGAAACCACCATTCTAGTCAGGGCAAGGGAGTCACACGCCAAGATAACCCCTGCTCACCCCCTTGGTAGCTTGGCACGAGCAGTGAGGCTAAACTCGGAGGCAATGTGTAAAGCATTTGCGCCAGCACACAACAACAACAACATCCTAGGCACACCACAAAAGGAACTCCACACAAGGTTATATAAAAATAACTTTTGTATTGTCAAAACACAGCAGATAGAAATCACACATGTACATTGTGCCAACTGGCACGGGCAATATTCATAAGGGATTATTTACACACATGGGCCACTGTCAGAATCTTTAGAAATAGACATACTGTCAGAAATTAGAATAAAAGGATATAAAATCACTGTAGCACAAAATATCAGTTATAAATCACAACCAGTAACTACTGGTAAAGGTAGGTACACACTACGCAATACTACTAACCATAGGCCTAGATCACGCATGGACACATAACCTCTCTAGTATAACTATAGTAGGCAAAACACAACCACCTAAGAATAAAATACATTTACGGGTATCAGCAAGAACACATTACACACGATGCATCAAAAACACATTCAGCGGTGTAGGGAAAAAGGTAAACACATGATGCATAAAACATTCAGAGGTGTAAGGAAAGAAAAACACATGATGCATCAACCAACACATTCAGAGGTGTAAAATCAAGGAAGACACATGATGCATTAAAAACATTCAGAGGTGCCAGGAAAGAAAACACAACTCAATAGCGCAAAGACACATGATGCCTAAAACATTCAGAGGTGCAAGGAGAAACCACACAATTGCGCAAAACCTACATAAGCCACCACCTGTGGCAGTCTCTAGGCCAACTGGCCTTGTTGGGGCAAGGACGCCCTGTGTCTCAATGTCAGAGGCCTAAACGTGGCAGGTGCCCACTACTTGCTGGGCACCTGAGAACATCCCAAGACCTAAACGGTGCAGCTGCCCACTAATTGCTGGGCAGCTGGGAATCAACAAAACAGCGACAGGACCCTCACTGGCCCTAGGAGCAAACTGCGCTCAATCGTTGGAGCCACACAGGCTCTTACACCACACTGCGGCCAAATGCTGGAGCCACACAGGCTCTGGGCATATCACACATGCCCCATTGTGCAGAACGTTGGAGCCACACAGGCTCTGAAACACTCGTGTCCCCCAAGAGCCTCACTGGGCTCCAAACACAGTAAATGCGGCCACGAGCCTCGCTGGGCTCTTAACACTAAGTAATTGCGGCCACAAGCCTCTCTGGGCTCTTAACACTAAGTAATTGCGGCCACAAGCCTCTCTGGGCTCTTAACACTAAGTAATTGTGGCCACGAGCCTCTCTGGGCCCTCCGTAACTCAACACAAATGCCCCCGGGACCCTCGCGGGTCAAACAAGAATGCGGCCTCACTGGGGGAGCAGCCTGCTTGGCCGGGATCGGCTCTTCAACCGAAGAGCCCACACGGGCCTCGCACTCGAGGGGAGGGGCGGGCACCGGCAATGTGCCCCGACGCCCCTCTCCCCCTCTCCCCTTCTCAGCCACTCACCGGGTCATGCCGATCACTCGGGCGCAGCTCCCCCGAAGGCCCTTCTCTCCTTACGGCTCTCGGCGGCTCCCAGTAATGCTCGGAGGACACGGGCCAATCCGGTCGCGGCCCTCTCGACGAGCCTCCTCAGTCACCCGGGAGTCAGCCAATAGCAGTGCGGCTCCCGGGACGAGCCCCTAGTGACGCGCTAGCCTCCAACCAGTGGCTGCACGGCTCGAGTGATGACGCGGCGGCGCTGGGGCCAATCCCAGCGCGGCGTTGGTGAGGGGGCTCGCCTCTCTCGACCAATGAGAGAGCAGCGGCCTCGATCTTTGCTCTAGAAGCGCCGGCAAGGTGCGGCGAGATCGCGGGGTGATTTACGGCCCCTGGCAGTAGGGGATTTCAACGGCAACAAGGTTGTGAAGGGCGCTGAACACAGCAAGTAAAAACAAAGCGCTTCCAGACGCTGGTGACAAGGAGAGCGCTCCAAAGCGCTGGGGGACCAAATGAAATGCTTCCAAGCGCTATAGGGAATAAAAACGCTCCCCAGCGCTAGAGACAAGAGAAAGCGCCCTCCAGTGCTATAAGTAACATAAAGCGCTCTCAAGGCGCTTGGGGGGGCTCAGACAGCGCCAGGCCCCTCAGAAATGACCCCCTTAGCAAGGAGGGTCCCAGCAACAAGTAGGACATCACAGGAAAAGGTTTCCAGGGCCAAAACAAAGTCTCCAATCACCCCAGGCAAGGCAGAGGGGTCCCAGGAATTCCTTCAGCAGTCCATCAGATATCCAGGGGCTGGGCAGGGCCCAGGGATTCCCCTGGGCCCAAGCAGCAGCACGCCCCTGGTAGATTCAAGTCCAAAAACAAGAACATTTTGGAAGGGGACACAGCCCCTTCTTATACAGAGAAAAGTCTTTGAAGTCTAAAGGGTACAGGCAGTGTGAGAACCAGCTAGAACTGGTTATAGGGAAGTCCTTTCAGTATCAGGGACAGAGGTGACAGTCGCCCAGCGGGGAGGTGGAGCCAGCATTGTGGCAGGCAGGCACAGCCTCATTCACTATCAGGTGCTATCTCCTCCCACTTCCCTGGCAGCAGATGCTGCCTTTCATCCACGGGCTGACTCAGACAACCTCCTGGGGCTCCCCAGCCCCTGTCATCCTCAAACCAGACAGTCCATCCACAAGCAGGCCCAGGCACTCCTGGGCCAGGCTCACCAGCCAATCACACGCCAGGCACAAATTACACAAATATGCCAACTTCTAAAAGTGGCACTTCTAGACTAGACACACCATTACGCAGCATTCAATCTCACGAGTTCACACATATCAAACTCGACCCTGCACTCCCCACACATCAGGAACTACCATGGGCATACATATTCCCCATTCATTCCTATGGGAGGGCAGTTCACTCACCACACATACACAGAGAGCTCACGCACTTTACACTGTACCACAGTGAAAAAGTGCGCAAAGGCCTAAAATCATCAACACTAGGTTCCAGAAACAGGCTAGGAAAAAGCAAAAAGTTTCGGGGTGAACCTGCCAAAAAGAGCCAGGTCCAACACCCACAACTAGAATGGTTATTAAATTGCTGGTCTCTTCATTTACAAATGTTCATTTGTCATAATTAGATGTATCCTAAATCATTGCAATGAAATGTAGAAGTTTCCTCGCTAATGTTAATTTATTGAGATTTTGTCACGCCCAGCAATCACCAAAGATGTTGTATTTTGGCAGTGTAGCAGAATAGATTAGTAGAAAAGCACAGGGGAACCAGATGCACACTGTTTTGATGTGTGGTTGGAAGAGTGTTGTTGTCTTTGCTTTAAGTCTTTGTGAGAAGTACTTCTATGTCTTGGTTAATGACCATCAAATTATTGTTTTCGTGTTGCAGTGATACAGCTCCCAGTGTTCTGATGGATAAGGAAGGAAGCGTATTTCTAAAATTTGTTATGCTGACAGTACTGATTATCTCTGCAGATCCTTTTAGTGTGTTAGTAGTATACTTTTTTGTGTTCTTGATTCAATTTCTTATTCTAGCTATGGTAAGAGGTTGTCCACTCTGATCGTATGGATTACAAGAGGCATTGCTAAAGAGATCGGATATCTTCCTTGATAGACTGTGTTACAATAATTTTTTATACATTTGCCAAACAGTCATTTTGTCGGTACCAGGGCTGTGGCGCTCTGGTGCCTAGGCACACAGAGCCCAACCAACCTTTCCACTCTGCAGCAGAGCACCACAGCCCTGTTACTGACAAACCAACTGTGCTCCTTTGTCCCCCGGACCCTTTTGACCAGAGCCCCCCCCATTGGGAGTTCCTGGACTTGTCCCCAAGTCCCTGTCTGCATCCTGTTTCTATGTGGCCCCCTTTCTTCTACTGGTCAGTGATCAGTGAGCTGAAGTCATATGAGGTCAGCTATCCTCCCACACCAAGAGATGGATTAAGTCTAAGGGGCAAATAACCTTGCTGGTGGCCATACACACATTTTAAGCGGTTTACAATGGCCCAAGTGGCTTACAGCAGGACTATCCTTCACAGAAAAGTTGTTAGAAATAAGGGCTACCTTTAAACTGTGTGACACTTGAGAAAACTAAAGCAGTATAAGTTAAGCAACATCTGGTGTTTTCCAGTTTCTACTGAAAAGCAAAATTCCCTCCATGTGACTTTTATCAATTACACTTGTTTTTAACTAACAACCAGAGCCCATAAGAATACCATTACTCTCCAAGTTTTCTTTAACAATCCAATTACTCCAGCTGAATGTTCATTAAATGCAGTAAATTTTCCGGGGTTCTTGGAAGCTGGTCAGCTGCAGAACAAGTCACTGGGTCACAGTTGTCAAGACTTAGTGGAGCAGGCTGGGTTTGGCGCCAAAAGTCCACAGCAGTCTTAAAGTTCTCACTTTTTCTCTCGGCGTCCTTCTGTTCTTGATCTGTCCAATCTGAGTTCCTGGTGTCAGGAGTGCCACATAAATACTCAATTTAGTGGTGTTATGGGGAGTGACGGGTAGTAGCCAATGGTATACTTACCTTTAAGGTGTCTAGACCATGTATATAACCCTGCCCCAGTGAGCCTAATTCCGCCAAAACGAATATGGTGGAATTTTTAAGGTCATGTGCACATCAGGTAGTCCACATTACTAGCCTGAGTGGTGGGGAAGGAGGGAAGGAGGGAAGGGGGAAGGGGGGGCACGCCTCCTGACTAATATTCCCGCCTGGCCTGGTGCTATATGAGCCCAGTGAGGGTGTGGCATTTTCCCCTGTCAAGGGAAGCTTAGGTCGCATATCACAGGCAGCAGAGGCCTTTGAAGCCCCCGGCCTTGATATGCTGATTACTTAGCTCCGGCCGGAGCAGGCATTGTTTCTTCCCTCAGAGAGCAAAGGATGCCACCTGCAGGGGGTCAGAAACCTATATGTGGTGGCAGGCTGGTCTACACCAGTCAGTCGGTAGGTGTACAGGGGGCACCTCTAAGGTGCCCTCTGGGTACATGTTTTAATAAATCCATCACTGTCATCAGGGTCGGTTTATTAATATGAGATGTTTGATACCAAACGTCTCTAGTTTCAGTAAAGCCATCATGTGGCTGGTGAACTCCTAAATCCAGTGTCCAGCACATGTACTCAAATTGGCTTCCCTGTCCACTTGTAATATCTAAGAATAGATAGAATTTGACATCAAAGGGGCAGGTCTGCTCAGGCAGATATGTCCACACATGTAGTATAGTGCACCATCCTTAGGGCTGTAAGGCTTGCTGTAGGGGTGACTCACTCAATCAATCAATTAATCAATCAAATTTATATAGCGCGCTACTCACCCGGAAGGTCTCAAGGTGCTTTTTTATTAATGCTGATGTCTCATTTGAGTCTTTCAAGTTGAGAATGATTTGGGTGTTACTCTGCATGTGAAATTTGGGCCATGGGCTTCAATCAATCAATCAAGGGATTTGTAGAGCGCGCTACTCACCCGTTAGGGTCTCAAGGCGCTGGGGGGGGGGTCTGCTACTGCTCGAAAAGCCAGGTCTTGAGTTGCTTCCTGAAGGAGAGGTGGTCCTGGGTCAGCCGTAGGTGGATGGGGAGGGAGTTCCATGTCTTGGCTGCCAGGTAGGAGAAGGATCTTCCTCCGGCGGTGGCTCTGCGAATACATGGTACGGTGGCGAGGGCGAGGCTGGTTGATCGGAGCTGTCGGGTGGGCGTGTAGAAGGTGAGGCGGTTGTTGAGGTACTTGGGGCCCAGGTTGTGGAGAGCCTTGTGTGCGTGGGTGAGGAGTCTAAACGTGATCCTCTTGCTGACGGGGAGCCAGTACAGCTTTCTCAGGTGGTCGGAGATGTGGCTGTGGCGGGGGATGTCCAGGATGAGTCGTGCGGAGGCGTTCTGTATGCGCTGGAGTCTTTTCTGCAGTTTGGCAGTGGTTCCCGCGTAGAGGGTGTTCACGTAGTCCAGTCGGCTGGTGACGAGTGCCTGGGTGACCGTCTTCCTGGTTTCTGTGGGGATCCATCGGAAGATCTTACGGAGCATGCGCAGGGTGTTGAAGCAGGATGACGAGACGGCGTTGATTTGTCTGGTCATCGAGAGGGAGGAGTCCAGGATGAAGCCCAGGTTTCGTGCGTGGTCCGTTGGCTTGGGAGTGGAGCCCAGGGCGGGGGGCCACCAGGAGTCGTCCCAGGCGGAGGGGGATGATCCCAGGATGAGGACTTCCGTCTTGTCTGAGTTCAGTTTCAGGCGGCTGGTCTTCATCCACTCTGCGACGTCTTTCATTCCTTCCTGGAGGTTGGCTCTGGGGGTGGCGGGGTCTTTGGTGAGGGAGAGGATCAGCTGGGTGTCGTCGGCGTAGGAGATGATGTTCAGGTTGTGTTGGCGTGCGATGGCTGCGAGGGGGCTCATGTAGACGTTGAAGAGAGTGGGGCTGAGAGAGAATCCTTGAGGTACGCCACAGATGACTTCGGTGGCCGCGGATCGGAACGGGGGGAGGCGGACTCTCTGGGTTCTTCCGGCGAGGAACGAGATGATCCACTCCAGTGCCTTCTCTTGGATTCCGATGTTGCTGAGGCGCTGTATTAGGGTGTGGTGGCAAACCGTATTGAACGCCGCAGAGAGGTCCAGGAGGATGAGGGCAGCTGTTTCCCCGTTGTCGAGCAAGGATCTGATGTCGTCAGTGGCTGCGATGAGGGCGGTCTCGGTGCTGTGGTTGGCTCGGAAACCGGACTGTGAGGGGTCGAGGGATCTGTTCGTCTCGAGGAAGGCGGCGAGCTGTTTGTTGATGGTCTTCTCGATGACTTTGGCCGGAAAAGGGAGGAGCGAGATGGGGCAGAAGTTCTTGAGGTCGGTGGGTTCCGCTGTCGGTTTCTTCAGGAGGGCGCTGAGCTCGGCATGCTCCCAGCTCTCCGGGAAGGTGGCGGTGGCAAAGGAGATGTTGATGATGTCTCGGAGTTGGGGTGCGATGATGGAGTCGGCCTTGTTGAAGACGTGGTGGGGACAGGGGTCGGTTGGGGATCCGGAGTGGATGGTGTTCATCGTGCGGGTGGTGTCTTCGGTGCTGACCGGGGTCCAGTTGCGAAGGGTGTGGTGGGGGGCGTTGGTTCGGTGGTTGGATGCGTGGGCGGTGCGCCGAAGCTGTTGTGTATGTCGGCGACCTTGCGGTGGAAGAAGGAGGCGAGTGAGTCGCAAAAGTCTTGCGAGGGAGTGATGTCGTAGTTTCTGGCGCTGGGGTTGGAGAGCTCTTTGACGATGCTGAAGAGTTCCTTGCAGTTGTGGGTGTTGTTGTCCAGTCGTTCTTTGAATGTTGACCTTTTGGTGTTGCGAATCAGCTGATGGTGTGTGCGGGTGGCGATCTTGAGGGTAGTCATGTTTTCAGTAGTCTGGTCGTGGCGCCAGGCTTTTTCAAGGGTGCGGCAGTTTTTCTTGGATGTTTTGAGTTCGTCGGTGAACCATGAGGCTTTCTTGCTGCCGGGTCTGCTGGGAGGGTTCTTTAGTGGTGCGAGGTCGTCGGCGCAGTTGGTGAGCCACTGTGTGAAGATGCGGGCTGCTTCGTTGGGGTCCGTTGCGCTGGCTGGAGGGTTCTGGCTGAGGGGGGTGGAGAGCTGGTCGGCGGTGATCTTGCTCCAGCTCCTGCGGGGAACCTGTTGCGGGTGGTGGTGGGTCGTGGTTCTCCTGAAGCTGTTGTGGACGCAGCTGTGGTCAGTCCAATGGAGTCCGGTGGAGTGGCTGAAGGAGATGTGCTTGCTGGAGGAGAAGACGGGGTCAAGCGCGTGGCCGGCGTAGTGGGTGGGGGTCTTCACCAGTTGCTTGAGTCCGAGGTTGGCGAGGTGGTCCAGCAGGGTGGTGGAGTTGTTGTCTTTGTTGTTCTCCAGGTGGAAGTTGAGGTCCCCCAGGAGGATGTAGTCAGAGGAGGTGAGGGCGTGCAGGCTGATGAAGTCTGCGATGGCTTCGCTGAATTGTGTGCGTGGTCCCGGAGGTCTGTAGATGAGAGTGCCTCTGAGGGTGGTCTTGGGGTCGGTGTGTATCTGGAAGTGGAGGTGCTCGGCGGCGGTGAAGGTGTCGTCGGAGTTGGTCGTGATGCGGATGGTGTTACTGTGGACGATGGCGATGCCTCCTCCGGTCTGGTTGACGCGGTCCCTCCGGGTGATCTTGTATCCGTCCAGGATGGCTATGGCGATGTCGGGGGCTGAGGAGGCGTTCAACCAGGTTTCCGTGAGGAAGGCGACGTCTGGTGATGTTGTGTCGAGCAGGCTCCAGAGTTCGACGGCGTGTCTGTAGACGGAGCCGGTGTTGAGCAGGATGCATTTGAGGTGGTAGTTGCTGGTGCCTGGCCTTTCAGGTGCGGTGCAGGTCCGGAGGCAGGTGAAATTGCAGGCCTGGCAGGTGAAGGGTCCGTGGGTGCGTTTCGGGGTGGCTCGGTAGCAGGTGGGGTTCCGGCCGGCATTGAGGGTGGCGGCATCGTAGGTCCGTCGTGTAGGCTGGCATCGTCGGGGGCCAGGGGTCCTGGCGCTGAGCGCGGTCCAGGCGCGGACGGGCACAGACCTCACCTATACTGCATGCAGTGTATGCTGGCATGGCACATAGGAGAAGTGCCATGTTGTGTCTTCACTTTTTTCTGCATCATGGCACACAGCTTGCAATGGCAGTTTGCATGTTGGTACTGAGGGGTCCCTTTGTGTGGCACAATACATGCTGCACCCGTTTAGAGAACCCTCTTTAGTTTCCTTGCCCTAGGTACCAGGGGTACCATTTGCTAGGGACTTACACTGGGGCTAAAGGTATTGCCAATTGGGGGAAACAATTGTAAAGTCTTAGGGAAAGAGATCTGGCATTGGGGACCTGCATAGCAGAAACCCAGTGTACTTCTGTCAAAATTGCATCAAATACCTGGCAAAAAGTTGGGGTGACCATGCCAAAATAGGGCACTTTCCTATACTACGCACAATGTGAAGAGAACTATGTTCTGGATTTAGTGAAACTGTGCTGCTTTTATTGCATACATTACCTGTGAAAATTCTGAGTTAGTTTGTAAGATGTACACAGTGCAGCTCAGCAATTTGACAGGACAAACATAGTTATATATTTCCTATTATGTGCTGCAGATGATGCTGTTTCTGCAAAAATCAGGTACATGCACCAGTTCAGAGTGAGAACACTGATGCAGATACAGCCCGGGGATCATGGAATTCAACATACATTTCTACTAACTCCATTTCAAAAAGAGCCTTGGAACTGATGGTTCAGAAATAAGGCTTGTACTTGGCACCATCAGCTGAACCAGCCCTGTGACTGATTATATTTAATGGAAACCTATAGAACTGTGCTTGCTCTTTCCCCCCAGATGTAAAATACACTACAACAATACAAACTGCACAGAATACAAGGAGAAAGTTCAGCTCACATGCTTGGTAAAAATCAATGCTTCGATGTCCTGATGGCTTTCAAATACACACAGAATCCCACAGTCATGGCTCAACAATGTAAAATAAACTTTGCTACCGTTGTGAACTTTAAATGCACATGATCCAAGGCATCCTGTAAGTCATGAAGTTTACTTTTCTACTTTAGCTGCTTCTTCATGCAACAACACAGTCTGCTGCCACAGACGTCCCTATAGCTACAAGTATATATAGTCATTCTTTAGTAGACTTGCCATTTCATGGCACAAAAACAAATGCTGATAACCACGGAATGTAAAATGTTTTGAAAACACTGAAAAATTCCACAGACATTTGTCTTTAGTTATGTAGCATAGAGCTCTACCGTTGGATGACCAGTCGTGTAAAGATGCCTTAAATAATCAGAGAGTTTAAAACCCACTTGTGGTTTTCTTTGTAGAACCTGCTGAGGAAACTGCTTAGTAATTTTGCACTTCAGGAAGGCGGACTTCCTTGAATGTCATACGTTTGGGTAAGGACAACAACCAGGTTAGCTAAGCTTTCTTAGACAAATATTGTGACCACATTACTCCTGGTTTAAGTATATATGGTTGTTGTATTGTCTGTCTGAATAAGATTATTGTTAGGCATCAGAGAATCTATGAAGGCTTTGAGAGCTAAGTGGGCGTTTGTAAGTTCCAAGTAGTTGATGTAACAGATGCTCTCCTCTTCCATCCATAGACATTGACAAAAAGGTTGCCTAGATGGAGAAAGGTCATCTCAGTGGGTTCCTCAGCCTGACAGGTGTGGGACTATCATCAGCACAGGAGGATCCTATTGAAAAGGCACTGCTTGTAGATACTTGTTTGCCTCCACAGGACAGATTGCTTTGCTGTTGAAAGTTGTTGTCCCAGTTGACTTTCTATTGAGATTGTTGATCCTTCTAACATCGTTTAAGTGGTATTATATGCAGTCTTGCGCTCAGGACAACAAAATGCAGGAACCGGGAGTTCTGAAGAGGAGTTGACACTCTTCCTGGATTGACAACACTTTCTGTAATGTAATGTAAAAATATTTATTGAGCACGGTTGCTGCCCGCAGGCGTCCAAGCGCTGGGTTGGAGGGAAAGTGACTGGAAGGAGCTAAGGTACATAGGATTGAGCAAACAGCAGTGTCTTTAGATTTTTCCGGAATACAAGTAGGCCAGGGTTGGAGCGGAGTGAGATGGGAAGAGCATTCCAGAGCCTGGCGGTGTTCAAGGAGAACAGCCTACCTCCAGACCTGGCTCGCTTCACTCTGGGAACAACGGCGAGGAATGCCTCCGTCGACCGAAGGTTCCTCTTAGGATGGTAGGGGGTGACCAGGCCGATGTTTATGGCAGGGCCCGTTTTCCAGAAAGCGCGGTGTGCCAAGCATAGCGCCTTAAAGGCCACTCTCTGCCTCACTGGCAGCCAGTGAAGACTTTTTAGAGCAGGTCTGGCCGACTGGGTCCGCGGAATTTCCAGCAGGGTGCGTGCTGCGCAATTTTGAACAATTTGCAATTTCCTGACGGTCATCTCTGGGGCCCCCAGGTATAGAGCATTGTTTGAGTCCAGACGGGATTGAATCAGACCTTGTACTGCCACCTTTTTGGCCTCTAGGGGAAGTAACGGGAGCACTTTCCTCAGAACTCTAAGTAGGCCAAAACAAGTGGCGGACAGTTTTTTGGCCTGGGTGGAGAAGGAGAGTTTATTGTCTAGCCAAACTCCCAGGCTTTTAACACTTTCCTTGTGAGTGGGGGGGGGACCCAGAGCACTGGGCCACAAGGAGGTGAAAGACGCGGGGGAGGTTGGGCCTAGGAGCATGAGTTCTGTCTTATCTCCGTTTAGTTTAAGGGAGGAGTTGGTCATCCATCCCTTTACGTCCTCAAGGCAATTTAGCAGGTCTGCTGGGGAATAAGTGCTGTTCTCCGTGGCCAGTGAGACCACAAGCTGGGTGTCGTCGGCATATGACACGATTTTAATGCCATATGGTTCGACAACACCCGCCAGCGGCCTCATGTACACGTTAAACAGCACCGGGCTCAGAGAGGAGCCCTGTGGAACTCCGCAGCTCAAGGGTTTCCTGGAGGACACTGTCTTTCCGTCGAAGATCTGAAACGACCTCCCAGACAGAAAGGAGTCAAACCACCTTAAAGCGTCACCTGAAACTCCGATGTTATAGAGACGGTCTAACAGGGTGGTATAGCTGACCGTATCAAAGGCGGCACTTAGGTCAAGGAGGATCACTGCCACTGATCCTCCCTGATCCAGTATCCTTCTAGTTTCTTCGGTGACGGCTAGTAAGGCGGTTTCCGTGCCGTGCTTCGGTCTGAAGCCTGTCTGGGATGTATGTAGTAGAGAGTGGTCCTCCAGGAACTGGACCAGCTGCGCATTTATGTGTTTCTCTAACACCTTGCTCGCCCAGGGGAGGAGTGAGATGGGGCGATAGCTGGCATGGTCGTCAGGGTCTAGGCTGTTTTTTTTTAACAGTGCCCCGTACCATGGCTTGTTTCCAAGCCATGGGGACTGAGCAGGCGGCTATGGATGTATTAAGGAGATCCAGGATTGTAGGCAGGATGATTTTGCTAGCCTGCATCAGGATCTCTGGGGGGGCAGGATCACAGGGGGAGCCCGACTTGACTTGTCGTGCCACCTTGCTTAAGGTGTCAAGGTCCAGAGGGTGGAAGTGCTCGAGGGAGGGCTGGTCTGGGTGGAGGGGTGGCCTCGGGGGGAGTGAGTTGCTCGAATGCAGGGATGTGGCTGCAATCGGGAATGCAGAATAAATATTGTGGACTTTGTCGTGAAAGAAATCCGCGAGCTCGTTACATTGGTCCTCGGTTTTGTTGGGTGGGGGGACCGAATTGACATTGGAGCATTGTTTTATAATTTGGAAAATTTCTTTTGGCTTAGATTTTGCTTCTAATATTTTCTTAGAGTAGTGGGTTGCCTGGGCAGATCTGATTCCTTCTTTGTAGGCTCTGATCGCCTCTTTGTAAGCAGCCTTTTTGTCTGGGAGGAAGTCTAAGCGCCAGGCTCTCTCTCGTTGTCTGCAAAGGCGTTTTAGTTGTCTTAGAGAGTCGGAGAACCAGGGGGCAGATTTCTGTAGTCTCTTCGAGGAGGACCTACGAAGCGGGAGGATCGCGTCAAGCGAGTGGGCGATCCAGTTCTCATAGTGGGCATTTGCCGCATTGGGGTCTGGGCAGGGTAACGGGCGAGAGGAATCTAAGTTGTGCATCCAGAGCTCCAATGGAAGTTTTGACCAGTTCCTCCTGGTGGTGGTTTGGGGAGGTGGCTGGGGGGTCTTGTGTTTGACCCAGGTAAATGGGATCAAAAAATGGTCAGACCATGGGAGGTGGATGGGTTGATCCACAGTTAGATTCAGGCAGTTGCTGAATATGGAGTCAAGTAGATTGCCTTTTTCGTGGGTCGGGGCGGCAACCAGCTGGAGCAGTTGGAGAGCTTCCAGGTCCTCTTGTAGTTCCTGAGCAATGTGGTCCGAGGGGGAGTTAAAGTGGAGATTGAGATCACCTAGGATTGTATGGTTGGCGGAGGAGAGGATTCTTTGCGCCGTGATTTCTGGGAGAGACCTGTGGAACTCTTTTACAGGCTCGGGGGGGGCGATAGATAAGGGTGCCAGAGAAAGTGTTATTGGCGTTAAACTCTATACAGAATGCTACACTCTCGCACTCAGGGATGGTTTCTGCTGTAATACGGCATCGGTACTGGTTCTTTAAAACGATCGCCAGACCTCCGCCTCTCCCTACCGGTCTATCCACTCTGAGGATATAGTAGCCTGCGGGTAGGGCTTTTACCACGTCTGGCTCGGAGTGGGCAGTGAGCCACGTTTCTGTCAGAAATGCCGCGTCTGCTTTTTCCTCCTCAAGCAGCATAGAGATCTGTGTGCTGTGTTTTGGTAAGGAACGGCAGTTGAGCACGTACATGCGGTATGTTTGTGTCGCGGTCGAAGGGGGTTTGCAGAAGGAGTGTTTACATCCTGAACATCGGGCAGGTAGCTCTGTGGGTGCGAAGGTATGGGGGCACTGGGGAATAGTGGTCCTACCTATGCTGTATAAGGTCGCCGAGCTGTAAGTCCTACTCTGGGTGGGGTGGGAGCCAAGGTCTGTGGCCCCGGGTCCCGGCTGGTCGCGGACGGGCGCAGACGGGCTTGCCTTAGGCGCTCCCGCTGCGCTCGTCCGCTGCGCTTCCTGTAGATGCACATTTTAACCAGAGGGGGGGGGGGCGTGGCCTAAGTGGGCGTGATCAGCGTGCACGCCTCGTCTGATGGCGGCCGCTGGGGCTGGTGAGGGGCGTCAACAGCGTTTTGCTCAGCTGTGCGCTAGGTGCATTCAAGTCCTGGTAGTAGTGCAGGTTAAAAACAGCACGTTATGTGACACCACGCAATTTTAAAAGTAAGCTTTGATTTTTACAGTAGTATTATTAAGTATTTGCCAACACTCGTACCTCCAGCTCCCGGCTTTCCGCCTCAGGAACTGGGACAACAGTCTACAAGAGCGCTAGTATTCAGCGTCTTTATACACAATCTAGGGGGCGTGGCCTAAGTGGGCGTGATCAGCGTGCACGCCTCGTCTGATGGCGGCCGCTGGGGCTGGTGAGGGGCGTCAACAGCGTTTTGCTCAGCTGTGCGCTAGGTGCATTTTCTCCTGAACGAAATACATTTCCCATTGCTGTGGCTATTATTGCTTCCATAAAGAACATGTATGAGGGTTGTTACTCGCTTTTAAAGATTTACTGGTCAGTCAAAGCAGTTCAGCAGCAACATTGTTGTCTGTAAGTCCTCTACTCCTTTCTGTGGATTTTGGCTCTATACATTTATTTATTTAATTTAAAACATTTATAGAGCGCAGCTGTCGCCTGGCAGGCATCCTGGCGCTAGGGTGGCTACTCCTAAGATAGAAATAGTAGAAGATTGTTTAGTAGTGACGGAGGGACTCTAGGGAAAAAGCCAAGTCTTTATTAGTTTTCGAAAAGGCAGGAGCTGTGAAGTATGGTGGATGTCGGCGGGCAGACTGTTCCAGAGCTTTGCAGCCGCCACTCGGAATGATCTTCCCCCGATCCTGGCTCTCTTGAATCTGGGTACTGTTACAAGTCGAGCGGTGGTGGATCGAAGAGCTCTGGTTGGTGTATACCAGGTAAACATCCGTTGTAAAGGGATAGGTCCTAGCCCATGTAATGCCTTAAAGACCAAGCAAGAGACATACATTGGATTGTGCGAGGAGGATTGGTAGGTGAAAAGCAACGGTCTGTTCTTTATCTTTGTGTAAAAAAATGGGCAACCCTAATGTGATGCCTCCTACTCCAAGATTCAAGAAGATCTGAACAAGGGTAGAAAGGTCTGCTACATCAAAGGCTCTCAATAAATCAAATAAGAGATCACTTGCCCAGACTCTGTTGCCATTCATAACTCTTATAAGGACGGTGCTTATAACTGATCATGTAGATCATGAAAGGTTGCCTGTGATGTATCAAGAAGCTTGTAGTTCTCGGAGTGGCTCACTTTATTGAGAGAACCTGTTATTATGTCACTGCAGGAACCCTGTTACTCACCTGAAGAAAAACCTTCAACATTTGAGGTGAAACAGAGTAACATGCTTTAGAATGATATCTATTTGGATAAAGAAACTCCAATTGCAGACTGGATCCGTAGATTAACCTTAATGCCATTAATATGGAGGAGACTATCAGAAAAAAATCGCTATGGCTTCACATAAGACTTGAAAAAAGTGGATACAACTTTGGTGCACTCAGCATTATGAAGCACTTTTTGGATCCACTGACACTGTTTTTATAGTGCTGACAATCTCCAGTTACCCGTCTTATTTGGTACAAAGACTTGAAATGGACCCATTGGTGACATAGAACATCACATTGGACTTGGGTGGCACTTCTGATTATGTTTAAAGTTTGGGGTTATTGATTTAGGAGACTGTTTCATGGACATTTAGCCACTAGGGCTCAAAACCACTAGTTTGCCTGTAATAGGTGCTACTAATGTGGGGCAGAGGGCAGACCAGCCTGTCCAGGTTAATGCATTCGCTCTGGCACCTCTGCTTTAGAGTGACAAAGGTAGTAGGAAATCCAAGAGGTCATAGAGAGTTATCGAAAAACACAAAAACCCTTTCCAATCCAGTAACATTGGCCATAGGGTCCCATTTTAATTTAATATGTTGGCTTACTATGTAAGTTATTTAATAGTGTTTGGAGTTGTAGCACATCCCCAAAGCTGCTAGACCTTCCTAGGTTTTAGTTTAATTATTATTTAAACTACTCTACCTATCCTAAAGGCAATTGACATCTCATTGCTTATCTTGCACAGCTGTCACTCTTATTGGGACATTGAGTGCAGCTACTTGAGTTGGGCAGTATCTGAATCAACTGTCTACGTCCTTCTGGAGTTAGCCCGGATTGCCGGGCTTGCTGCCATGTGAAAGTCGAGTGTAATACCTTAATATTAATTCAAGTGCAATGTTACCTGATGTAATTGGGCATCAATAGTAAATGACAGGAACCACCGTAGGTACTTCCCAGCATCCACTGAGTGCTGCAGGACCCAAAGAATCTCTGAAGTCACTATCTACACCATACCATAAGCATGACAAGGGCAGTTTGATAAAGGAAGGGGCGGAAGGGGGTCGGTTGGTGGACAACTATATTAACAAAGAATTAACCTGTAAATATTTGTTCATTAAACACCCTAGATATTGTTAGAAGTATTGCTTCCTTTAAATTGTTCCTCTGATTCTTTTGCAGCAGTTTTATGTTAATAGACTTTTTAGTTGTGTTACTGAATCTGTATTCTTTGCTATAGGTCAGAAATATGAATGTGCTAGAAAATGGAATGTGCACTGTGTATCCATGCAGTGGTTCTTTGACAGCATTGAAAAAGGATTTTGTCAAGATGAGTCCATGTACAAGACTGATTCTGCTACGGATGCAAAAAGCAAGCCCAGTACGTCAACGCCAACACGTACTGCTAAGAAACAAGAAGGTAAGTGGAAACCTAGATCATTACATCTTTTGCCATGTATCAGCAGCTCTTGTCAGCTGACTTGGAAATAGATACTTAATTTTTAATTAACTTAAATCCTCTTCAGAAATGTGTATGAGAAATTGTTTTGAAGGAATGTATGTTTTTCCTCAAAGGATTCTCTGATATTCATAAACAATTGAAACTAACAATGAATGTGTAGGGTCCTTGAACACAATGTAAAGTATTGACTGTTAAATTTGAAAATGATATGAATGAAGAAAAACGTGCCTATCGAAAGCAACCTTTTTTTGTTTTTATGTTTTCAGTTATGATCAGTTATTTCAAAGTACATTCTTATTTAAACGGGTTTCAAATTTGAAGTTGATATTTAAAATGGTCTTCTGGGATCCGGCACACAAGCATAGTTATTCACTATTTATAGGTTTAATTGGAGTACTCAATAGAATTCGGAATACATGGAAATATCTGCTTCTTATTTAAGAACCACAAATCAAAACCTAACAGGAAATCCTAACCAACTAGCAAAACATTGTTAATCCTAATGAAGACCATTCTAATGGCACAAAAGTTTGCAAGATCTTTTTTCTCTGTGACAATTAGGAATGTGTACATGGCAGTGCTTCATAAAAAACTAGATGGCGAAGCAAGCTGTGAAACACACACACCCTCCCCCGGCCCCCCACTTTAAGTTAAGATTTTCTGTTTGTACACTGAACAACTACAATGCACCCAACACTGAAGAAAGCTTTATTTGCCAAACTTATTAATGAATTGTAGTGAGGATTATTCAGTATAAACTGCCTCTAATTCTCCAATGACACAAATTCCTTTGGAATTGCAAATGCATAATTTAGAACCTATTTTTGTATTTTGCAGAAAAGAATTCGATCTGGCAATCCCTTCTTTTTTGTCCAGCAGTTTTAGAGCTTCTTTATACATGTTTAATTTTCCTGGCTTGGCACTACAGATGATGGCATTTAAGATAACCACCAACTAACCAACCTTATTCAAGCAGCTGTGATCATGCGATCCATGACGGGGAATTCCTGTGAATGAATGATTTATAAGCTTATTAAGCACAGATAGGCAAAGGTGCCTTGTTGCTCAAACATACATACCTTTTTAAAATGAAGAATGTTTATACTGCTTTACAATAGGAAAAGGTTCTGGAATAAGCCTCAGGTTGATAGATGGACGAGCGTTTTTGGATCCTTCTTGTATATCGGGCTGTACTTTGGGTGCAGCCCAGTGTACACGAAGGATCATCCCCTGTGTCTAGGTTCCCTAATTTGAGGTATAATGAACCCTTGTATAGCAGACTTTAGACTCAGCATGGTAAGATACACCTGTATCTGTGTAGATGTAGAGAGATAATGCCAGGTTTCTCCAGGTAGGTCACAGCATTGTATGGTCAAATGTGTCAAAGATCCAATAGCATTAGGGCCACCATGCCCCGTTCATACAATGTTAGTTTTAGGATACACTGGGAGACCACCAAGGCTTGGCCAGAATCCAGTATCAGTAGGATCTAAACTGGATATTGCTACTAGAAGTGTTTAGTATTACTGATTTCTCAATGACTTTAGCACTTAATGGGAGAAGAGAAATTAGCCCACCAAATTGGAGTTCAGCATCTGGTCAAGAACAGACGCAACCATGGTAGCTACTTTCTTAAGTTTTGATGGAGCACTATTGTGCAGGGTGGAACCTATTTTACAATATTGTCAGCTCTGTAGAGAATGAGAAAACAATGAAGTTAAATATTCTGAGATTATGCTAGGTCAACAGACTGAAAAGGGAATTCTCATTGCTATTGGCTAACTGGCAAGACATTTCTAATGGTTTTAATTTATTTATTTATATATTCATGTGAGGGTTTGCTTTTATGCATTCCAAGCTGGCTTGGATGGTATTTTACCAATTCAAAGCGTCATTTAGCATTTCTCAGTTGATTATCGATGTGTATGGAATATGGGCGGAGACCTATATGCTATATTTGATTGTGCTAATACTTACAGCGGTTTTTCAATTCAAATTTAAGCTCGCTGTGTTTGCACATTGTTTTTCTGTTTCAAAAAACGCTTTATGTGAGAAATGAAGAGGTGTATTATTTGACGATATGTAACCATTTCAAGATGTATTCCTCTTTCTAGCTTTATTAAGTCACGTTTTCACGTATTTTGTATATATACACGATGTATTACACTATTCTGTTACCCGTGAGCAAGGCGGTTTCCGCCGAAATGCGTAGGGTATTTTGCTTGGCCCATATGCTGGCGAAATAAATCCGTTTTTCAACTGGATCCTGTTTTGGCGTCATTTTCTGGAAGGAGTGCACTCGCGCTTGTTTGCGCTTGGTGAGCGATTTTTTTTTATATATATATATATATATATATATATATATATATATATATATATATATATATATATATATACATATATATCTATATATATATATATATATATATATACATATATATATATATATATATATATAGATATATATATATATATATATTTATTTTTTCTTCGAAAAAGCGGTTCCTCTCAGCACAGGACTCTGGTAGAAGTAGATGTTTTCAAAATGCTTATTTATTCAAGCAGAGGCACAAACGCCAACGCGTTTCGATGCTTACAAAGCACCTTGCATAGATATATGCTGTCCCCTGTATGTACTGGTGATCACCCCTCGTAGTGCCGCTTTTGATTCGCGACAAACTTTTTTTTTTTTCCCATCTTGGGTTTGTGTATTGCTTGGTGTGCATCCAGATTGCAAGTGGTGCAGAAAAGAGGTGTTTACCACAAAACGCCTCATTGATTGCAAACACCTATCTCCACATCAAGAGAAAGCCCACACTCAAATCCTTAGGCAATTTCCATTTTATTAGCAGACGACACGTGTTTCAGCTGATCCGCAGCCTTTGACAAATGCAGGAGATCAGCCGAAATGTGCATATATATGTGTGTGTATATATATAGCTCTCAACAAAAGGGTTAGAGAGGTATTTTCTTATTTTTACAGTTGGAATCACTAAATTCTGCGATTTAGCTCAGTAGATTCAACTTTTCATAGCTGCCACATTTTCTGATTTCTTATGTGTGCCCTTGCCATTGTTTCAGTGTATGTGTAAGTGGCATTCAAGTACCAAATGTATGCCACTTAGAGGGACACTTTCTCGCGAAAAAAACCAAACAGTGAAGTACATCGAAAGAGATAAATTACTGCCTTTTGTGCAGTGAAACTTCAAAACGATATTAAAACTGCTGAAAAGCACCTGAAATTGAAAGTCACTAACCTACTACCCCCTAACCAGCACTAACAGAGTATGCTCTCTTCCTCCTTCATGCTCTTGCAGTGATCCCTCCTCACCAACTTTTTACATAGATCATCAAAGTCAGGCGTATCTTGCAGCTCCTCATACTCCAGTAAAGCAGTGAGGAAGCAGACCCACCATCTCCTTCAGGGAAGAAGGTGCCTGGACATGAATCACAACAACTGTTTTTTTTGTTTTTTTTTTTAAACCCAGGTGTATTTTGCATTCTAGGATTTATATCATGCCCTGTAATAACAACCTAAGATCCTCCTGAACAGGCCCAGTGGTCTCATGTCACACCTGATATCTCAGCGGTCCTGGCTTTTTAGCACACAGCAGCAGAGCTATGCGATCTGCTGTTACGTTTTTAAAGCAGTAAACATGGGCCAAAGTATCTGTGAGGAAATGGGGTGTATTATATGGTGTGGTTGTGTGACCTTACCATGTAATACACTTACCAACAAATTTAGGACAGTTAATTTACGTTTGTCAAACAATCGGCTCAATCCCAGGTAGCTGTGACTGAGCAGCAAGGCTTATACAAAGGAACAAGTGTAAAGCATTTAAACCGCATCAAAGCAATTGAAGAAGAAATCGACAAGACACTGAAGAAATCAGACACCAATTTATACAAATCAACTGTATTTTTATGTATTTTAAACAACACATTGAAAAAGATCCATCGGAGAGTTCCAGAAATATAGACTTTACAAATTATAGTAAATCTAAGCATTTCCCTCAACCGCAAACTAGCATTGGCAAACCCACGAAATTTAAGACACAGAAACTTTATCACTAAAAGGTTTAGGCGAGGTGTAATACAGTCACTTTATGCGGCCAACTCCAGTGGGGAGCCAGTCAGGGGGCTGGACTGTTCCCATGAAGCACAGGGTCAGACTGATTTGCATATGGCCATGTCTGAACTGGGGTGGCGGACTGAGCTAAAGAATGATGATGGATTAAACCCAGATCAGTTGACGGGGGTGAGTACTTGCAATGTTCAACACTCCGTCAATCATCCCCTTTGGTTTTGCTCAGTAAGGGGGACCAGCAAGATCCTCATAAACTGTTACCTCAGCAGGTGAATCAGGCTTCTGGCACTTTTATCCTTTGCATGGTTTTCCTATGGAAGTGGCCCTGATGCAAGGGATGCTTCATGCTGAAGATGCCAAAAGGATGCTGCGCATCTGATGTGGTCGACGGGGGTCCTGCTGCGACTACTCTTCGGACCAGAGGAGGTGAGACAGTCTGGTCACAGCGTCAACGTCCCTCGAAGTCCTCTCTGTGCTGACAGTAGTCCAGTCTCGTGGTCACAGGCCAGTCCTTGCTGGGTCAGTAAATCGTCCTCTGGAGGTCTGACCTGCCCTCTGAAGACTCTCCCGAGTTCAGCAAACTCTGGTGAAACTTTGTTCGTCAGTGTGGTCCATGGTGCTGCACGGCTGTGGTTGGCAGTGAGTTGTAGACTATGAGCTATCAACTTGCCCCAGCAGGCTTCTTCAGCCTTTGTGTCCCTTGCTGTATACAGGAGGCTAGTCAGCTGGCCCTTTGAGTCTCTTGACATTGGCTGGGTTCTGTAGACGACTTGTCCTTCAGCAGGACACTGCAGTCACAGTCCCTCTACTTTGCCAACCTACCATGTGCAGTCCACAACTGTGCAGCCTCTCTTTGCCAGTTCCACTGTGCAGCAAAGCAATCCTTCTTTGAGGATGACTTGTCCTTGAGCAGAACATGGCAGGCACTGCCCCTCTCCTTTGCTAGCTACCAGGTGCAGTCTCTCTTTGTTGGTTCCACGGTGTCTGTTTGTCGGTTTCACTGTGCTGCAAAGCAGTCCTTTGTCCTGTCGAGATCTGAGTTCGGGCTCTAGGGGTGCCCCACTTGTGCTCAGAAAAGGCTCTTAGAGCAAGATGTGGTTGTTAGCCAATGGGCTACCATGTTCCCTCCCACCTAATCACCACTTCATGTGAAGTGTGGTTTCTGGGCATCCCAAGATGCACCATTCTGCCCACTTCCAGTATGGCAGGATACCTCTCTTGGCACATTGAGCTGCCTACCCAACCCAGAAGTATGGCTTTAAAAGGGGTTACATCCACCTAGGTAACCGGTTAGGAATCTGGTTTCCCCTCTCGTTTCCTGTCTGATTGAGCAATGGAGCAGCCCCTCTCTCAGATGTTGTTACCCATTTGCCTTTCAAAGTTGGCTTGTTCTTTGAAACTCGTCTTTTAAGCCACCTCCTTCCAGAGCAGGCGCATAATGCATTCTTTCCTGGGAATCGTTAGCACATCTCCCCAGGGGGTAGAAAGCTGTCTGGGCAACAGGACCTTGCAGGACCTTGTGTGCAACCAGAATGGGCATAAGGGACTAAAGGTAACAAAGTGTCACCTTTGCTAAAGTTGCAGACTGCTACTCTTTATATTAATTTCAACCTCCGAATCAAGTCCGGCTTAATGTAACAAGTTGTTTGATACCTTGGATGACCCACTTTGGTTGCACTGTTCCAGAGTTTGCGCAGCTGAGGTTTCAGCATGTAACTGTACACACCAATTGGGCAACCAAGATTTTCCGCAGTAAAAATTACATTTTGTTTCATTTTTACTATCAGAAAATTTAAAATGAGATAGTCTGCCAATGGGATATGTGCGTCTTTTGGTAGTTCTGCCATGGGATGACCTAGACATACACCAGGGGAAAGTCTGTCTTTGCTATTACTTTAAATACAAAGTCGGGCTTGCAGTGGAAACTGGGAGCTGGGAGTCTTGATTACTCGTATCACAGCCAGAGTGGCACAACCAGTGCTGCATTACTAGGGTGACCCTCATACTAACATGCCCTGGATACCATTTACTAGGGACTTATGAGTAAGTTAGCTTAGCCAATTTGACATAGCAGTTTTACGTGTAAGGACACAGGCACTGAGGTCTGGTTAGCAGGCCTCAGTTCACTCTTCATTGAAAAGTCATCCGCATCAGTCCAAAAACTTGGTGTTGACCATACAAAAGGGGGCATTTCCTTACTGGATCCCCTCAAACAAAGTGGTTTTGGTTAAAAAGAAAAAACAGTACTGGTTATAAATGCCACTCATAACATAGGCTCATTTATCAGCACAACTATAACAGCACAAAGGAATCTCAATTTAACAGATTTTTGGAGATGCAAAGAGCAGTACCTTTTCAGAGAATGATAAAAATACTTAGTAAGGCAAGCATTCGCCATTGACATCAACCATTATGTGTGCGGCAAGGGAGAAGTCTGGAAATGCATTTCAGCTTTCAATCATCCAGTTGTTTGTAAATTGAATAGAATATTGGTGATTCAAATATTAGAGACACATTCGCTCCAAACAGTGTACTGAGATGCTGAAAAAGTTTTACCTTAAATTAGTCAGTCCGCTGTTTTTGGTGGCTGCCCTGCCTGCTTGGACATTAAGAAAGCACACGCAGTAATCCTTGACTGTTGTAAAACCGTTTCTGACTGGCTGCAGTAGAGCACATCACATGTCTTAGCTTTTTATGTGCAGCTGTATTTGCCCAGAACTGGCCAGCGTGTATCATGTGCAAAGATCACTTAGGGAGCAGCTTTGTAATTGGTGGCTATATTAAGCATGCAGACAGTCAGTCAATTACAAAGCCGATCGCTTCAGCATGACCAGGTGAACTGCATCTTGGCCGTGCGACTGTGGAATAGCGTCCCTCACCGACTTCTCATGGTATCATAAGCAAACTGTATCATTGGCGCCAGGTGCAATAAGCTGCCAAGTAATACTAAAGGAGCCAGTCTGAGCATCACTGCTAGGTGATATGACAAAAATTAGCAAATGTGCTAGTCTGACCCAAGATGCTCGGCACTTGGCAGGGCGATGTTTTTAATTTCTAGAAAAAGGATATGGCTACACTTGCTAGCCCTCCTAATTTAGTGCATGTGTTATTAACTTGATTTTGCTCGTTATGATAAAAAAATTTCATGAAATGTACAGTGTAATATATACATGCAGGCAACTTTTTCAGTTTTTTTTAAAAAAAAATGTTTTTATTGTTGCGTCAAGAAGAAATATTGTGTATCAGCATATCATTGTCGGTGTCGCATCAACATTCAGCTACATCCGACCATTAGTGCAACAAGTTTTTTTCCTTTTTTTAAACTTAACATCCAACTGTAAGGTCATAGATTGGTAACTTAATAGCATTAAAAACATGAATTACTATATTCCAATGTAGCAGCATATTGAGTAAGGCCTAGTATCTCGCAGGACGTACGAGGTCCGTTCACATCATTTGTACACTGAAGTCACAGGACCCTTCTGACCAATGTGCGGTCCCCTCCCGCCTTCCACACCTACTCTACATCTTCCTCCTCATCTGAGCTATCTATATCCTCTTCCTCAGGTAGCGGATCACAAAGTTCCCCCTATATGTGTTCCATGGCAACCATAGTTTGTTCCATTTACGTGGGTTGGCTCTTTGTTGATACACCGCACATTCCATCACCATGAGCATGTCCATATTTCTGCACCATTGCGCCGAAGTAGGTGTTTCCGGAGCCCCCCATTTCTGCGCTATGTCCCGCTTCGCTAACATCATTCCAATAATTACCCATTGTCGCCCCTGTGGAGTCAGGTTGTTCGGGCCCCATACATTCAGCAGACAAACTCTAGGATCAGGAGTGATGGGGAGTCGCAAGGTTTGGGCGACAGTGCGCATCACTCGCCTCCAGTACTCTACCATGTTAGGACAGGACCACAGGGTATGAAATAGTGTGCCTTCTTCCCCGCAACCTCTCAAACAGTAAGGATGGTCCGCCCTCTGAATTTTATGGAGGGTAGTGCCTGCGTAATATACCCGGTGCAGTATTTTAAATTGTATTAGTCGTAATCTCGCCGAGATTCCAGCTTCTCTAGGCGACGCCAGTGCAGCATTCCAATTCGCCTCATCCGATTCCCCGAGCTCATCCTCCCATTTGCGTCTCAGTGTCTGTAATGGGTCAGGCAGATTGTTCACTAGCTTGCGGTACGTGAGGGAGGTGTCGCTAGCCTCCATGTAGTCTGTAAGAAGTCTGTCTTCTAAAGGAGCTGACTCTGGGACCTGTGTTCCTGGTGAGATTGCAGCCATTAATGCGTGTCGTATCTGTAACTTTTTCAGTTTTGTGTGTTAAATGGGTTACATAGTTTTGTGCTTTGAGATGCATGTTGGGGAACCCAAAAATCCTCTTGTTCAGTCTTGTCAGTCCTCTCTAAAATGCTTATGTGCTATGTGATCATCAGTGTCCATTATCTACCATTCCTGTGATGCACTGATAGGACTGCAAACTATTTCGAGGCCACAGAAATCAGAATGTATTGCATCAGGTGCTAGCGGTGTAATGCCTCCTGAATGTCCTTTTTGCCTCACCATTCTTGCATCTTCTCATAGTACCCTCCCCATTCCCTTGGACCTGCCACATATCAAAACTTATAGTTATCAGGCCTCTGACTTTTATTCTTTGGGGCTTTTGTCCACATTGGGATGGGAATAGCTATGTCTGGAAGGCCTGGGTAAGGAATGGAGAACAAGGGTAGGTAGGACTGTTAAGTGGAACTTCGGTACCAATCATCAGTCCTTGATATTACCCTAAACATTGTGATCCTGGAGGAAGACTGGCTTTCTTATCCCAAGCAGGGTTTTTATAGAACAGTAATCAGCATCTTGGGTGCTTTGGATCTAGGATCCTGATGAGTCCTGAAGGGCTCTTTATCTGTTCTTTGGAATCCTGGTGCTGGAACTCCATCTGTGGTCACTGGCTGGCGAGAACAAGTTGCCTTGTACGACCAGACTCCAGGCCTTGTGGCTTAGTACTTTACCTGTGAGAGGTACATACTTGAGGGTTTCCTACTTTTGTGTTGATTGTAAAAGGCCATAAAATGGGGTTTGACATTTCTTAACAGCAACGACCGGTATTGCTGACTCAGCTGCAGTGCCATTTTCCACCTTGCAGTAGAGCCTACATCCTCATCCAGTACCAGCACATTCTGAGGCATTTGACAAGAGATAGTTTCTCAATGGTCAAAGATGATAATCAGTGCAGAAGAACACGAACTGTAAGATGCTGTGTATTTAGGTGTGACATACAAACACCTCATTGTTAGCTGTGAACAGTTTGATGTCTGTGTTGCTCTTCTTGAAACCTCTTGTAAATGACATTCATTTCAAAATGTGGGCTTATTTAAAATAAAAAGTCAAATAACTGAAGCCTGCAAAATACTCAGTTTGAATGTCTTTTGTATCACTCACTTCTGTAATAAAGAGGTGTCCTTCCGCTAATGCACACCTTCATCATATCACTTTAAAGTGTAAAGCCTTTTCTGATGACTGCTTCGAAGAATAGGTGTTCACCACATGCTCTTCAGGTCCGAACAATGGGCTTATTATTGCCACATTCTGTGGTACCCATATTGACTTCAAAAGTATGAAATGCTGAGGTGAGCCACCTGGATTGAGAACTATGATCTTCACTTTGTACACATGTATACAAGGTCTGCATTAGTCCACTGACCCATCATTCTTTCATAGCTTTCATTAGCTTGATGCCACTTGTGTGTATGCTATCTCCACCAACCTGTTGCTCCTTTTACTAAACAGTGCCCATATTTGAGACTAGAATGGAATAGGTCAGCTACACAAGAAGGCAGGTGTATGTGCACTGCTTACTTCAGTTTTGATTACCTGATAGAAAACTGTTTGAGATCATACAACGTATACCAATGCTAACCGTGCATTGGTGAACCAGGAACTATTTCATACAGTAAAACACTCCCTCTGATTTATTTATTTTGTAAAGATTTGACCGCTATTATCCTTGAAATATAAAATATTTCAATAAGACATAGTTGAACGTATTTTTATTTGTCAAAATATGAATTAATTTTAATATTTTATGTGTACATGTGTCTGTGATTTTTTTTAACAACTTTTTTTATTGACACATCGCATAAAAAAGACAGCACTTCGTACCCCGGAGGAACTGAGGCAAGTATCGTACAGCATAATCAGCGATTCAGTTCACATTAGAATACATACCCCAGACCCCAAACCTCCTACCCCAACCTCCCTGGCCCACCTACCCCCTGCACTGCGTCTCTCCAGCACTGTAGAAAGTGTACATACATTTCGACATTGTAGATAACATCTCCCGCATGTGCCCATCACACCCGCCCCTCCACATCTCTCATCGGTGCCGGAGGTTCCAGCCACAGACCCCTGTAGTCCGCCCATCTTTTCCATATTTTATAATGTTTTGTGGGGCAGCCTCTGGCTTCGAATATTGGTCGCTCCAATCCCATGCATAAATCGAGGCCTTTTTTCCACACGACCATTTTGGGAGCTCTGGGGTCCTTCCATGCCTGAGCCACATCCCTCTTTGCTACTGTAAGGCCCAGTAGGAGTAGGTGTCTCTTATGTGGAGAAGTGTGGCTCAATGGTTAGAGCAGGCAGACCTTGATGCAGAGCTCTGGCCAGGGCCCAGGGTTCGAGTCCCACCTTGGCGGGTCTCCGGCTCATTAATTCCCCTGACTGGATATTCTCACCTCAGTGCCTGTTCTGATCATGGGTCCCACGCTGCAACTCTGGGCAATAGCTTGCTTAGTCTCCACAATGGCCCCAAAAGCGCTGGGATGCCTGGCTGCACCTGGGGGGTGCCCAGGAGTGGACATTTCCCAGGAAAGCCAGGAAGGGTTCCTAAGCGGTATACGGACAGCGCCGGGACACCTCCGGTGGAGGTAGCTGTGCGCTTTACAAATTCCGACATTTACATTTATTTATAAATGTTACCCCCCACCCCTTCGAGGACATGAAGTAGGCCTAATTTTGGGGTACGAGGGAGGTCCCATCCCAGCACTTCCGACAGACCGTCCCACACCCCGGTCCAAAACCTTACCAGACCCGCACAGTCCCACACTGTATGTAGAAAATTGCCCATGTCATGGCTACATCTCAAGCACGCTGGGGACTCAATCAGGCCTGCTCTCCACAGTCTCTCCCTAGTATAGAAAGCACGATGTAAGTACTTAAACTGTATGAAGCGCAGGCGCATGGCGATAGCCGCTCCTCTGGGGGACTCAAGGGCTTCTCGCCAATCTTCCTCCTCCAGCTCCCCCACATCTCTCACCCAGTGATCCCGCAATGTCTGTAGATTGGAAGAGCAGTGTGTAACTAGTGTCTGATCTATACGGGATATTTTCTTGTCTCCCAGGTCCCCCATGAACACCTTCGCCTCTATCGGGCTGAATTCGGGCAAGGTGTCTAATCCATCCAGTATGGGTGTAAGCGCATGTCTAAACTGTAGATACCTAAAGAACTGCGTTCGGGGCATACAAATTTCTTCACTAAGTTCTTGAAATGATTTAAGTGTTGTGCCCTTCAGGACATTACCGAACGCGGAAATTCCTATTAAGTCCCAGCCATGGAAGCCCTGCAACAATGCCAGTGCCGGCAGCTGCCCATTGTGCCAGAGTGGGGTCTCCTCCGTCAGTCTTCCCCACCATCCCATACGACGCAGTGACTGTAGCCAGATCTGGAAGACCACCTGGGTTGCTCTAGGCAGCTCCTTTCTCAGCCTTGCCGAGTATAGAATAGTGTGCAATGTATCCGGGTCCATCAGGTACCTCTCAAGGGCGTATGCTGGGTCTCCTCTATCACTGTACCACGATTCATTCAGGACTACGAGGTGTGAAGCTTGGTAGTAGGACAACATATCTGACGTCGCTAATCCTCCACAATACGTGGACAAAAACAGGTACGCAGGGCCACTCGTGCTGCTCCCCCGGCACATAGAAATTGGCCCAGAGCTGAGTTAACCTGTCGGAACCATTGCGATGGAATTGGGTATGGGTGGTTCTGTAGTTGATACAACATGCGGGGAAGGGCGACCATCTTAAAAATAGCCGGCCTGCCGTAGATGTTGAGGGGCATACGGGACCAACACTTCATATCTTGTTGTACCTTATCCCACACCGGGACAATATTACGTTCCCAAGCTATTGCCGGCGAGACCGTCAAGAACACCCCCAGGTACTTAAGATCTCCAGCTGCGATCTGCAGTGGCGATGCCCACTGCCCGATCTCCATGTGGTCACCCAGCATCCAGAGTGTGGATTTCCGTGGGTTTAGGTACAATCCTGAGACTTCTCCAAAAATTCTCATTATCTCCAGAACCCTAGGCCCGGACCTATTCACATTCGTAAGGAAAAACAGAACATCGTCCGCATATAATGCGATTCTGTCCGAAGGGCCCGCCTCCCATTCGAAACCCCGCAGTTGCGCATCCATCCGGACCCATGCGGCTAACGGCTCCATAGCAAGAGCAAACAGGTAAGGCGAGAGGGGGCATCCCTGTCGGGTGCCTCGTCCTATTGGGAAGGCCGCTGATGTCGCTCCCGCCACCCTCTCCGAGGCTGTCAGATCGGTGTAAAGTAGCCGTATATATGACATAAAACGTGGCCCTAGATTGAGACGTGGAAGAAGCGCGAACAGGTAAGTCCAACTCAGGGAGTCAAAGGCCTTGTCAATGTCGGCCAATAGCAGCGCCGCCTGAGCCCCGATCTTACCCATCGCCTCCACCGCCACATGCGCGCGTCTGATGTTATGTCTCGTCGCTCTATGAGGCATGAATCCGGCCTGATCTGGGTGGATCAGTTCCGTGATATATGGGAGGAGTCGATTCGCAAGCGCCTTGGCCAATATTTTGGCCTCCATGTTTAAGAGGGAAATCGGTCGATAGGACTCGTGTCGGTCTGGGGGCCGTCCAGGTTTACAGAACACCACGATTTCTGCATGCCTCCAGTCTGCTGGCAGAAGGCCATCCTCTCTCGCCGCCTCCAGGGCAGCCTTGTAATGCGATCCTAATTGGAGGTGGTATCCTTTGAAAAACTCGCTTGGAAACCCATTAGGCCCTGGGGCTTTACCAGTATTGAGTTCCCCAAGGGCTGTACCCAACTCCTCAGCCGATAACGGAGTCTCAAGACGTTCTCGTACGTCCTCCGGGAGCGCGCGGGGTGGAAGGTCAGCTATGAATTTGTCGACGTCCGTCGCAGGAAGATATTCCTGCGGAGCATATTGGGCCGCGAGGTAGAGTGCGAAGCTCTCCGCCAAGTCCCTCGGAGCCGAAATTGAGGCCCCAGTTTCATCCCTGAGACCTGGCAATACCTGTGCCTGAAATGTGTTTTGGCAGAGTCTATGAAGCATTGTACTGGACTTGTCGCCCCACTGATAGATTCTGCTCCTTGTTGCCAGCCACACTTGTCGAGCCTCATCCAGTAGTAGGGACGTATATGATTGCTGCGCCAGGAAGAGCTGTCCCACCTCCTCCTGATGTCCCGCCGCTCCGCATTGGGTCTCCAACAATTCTACGGCCGCTGCGGCCTTCACTAGCTCCTCTTTCCGTTTCCGGCGCGCTGCTGCGCACCAGGCAATATCCACCCCGCGAAGCGTGGGCTTCAGGGCCTCCCAAACCGTCCTCGCGTCAGACACAGTGCTCAAGTTCTCTTCCCAGTAGTGAGCGATAGACTCCCCCATTTGCCGCTGGTAGTCGTCCTGCTGTAAATTCCAAGCGGAGAGGCGCCATCGAAATGGCTGCCTCCCTTTGCCTAGGGTGATATCTGTCGTGACTGGAGAGTGATCCGACAGCCCACGTGGTAGGATGGACGCCGAGGTAACCCTCTTCGCAGCGGCAATAGGGACATAAATATAATCAAGTCTTGAAAACGAGTTGTGCACCGCTGAGACATATGAATATTCTCGTTCATGTGTGTGGAGATAGCGCCATGTGTCCACTCATCCCATGCCCTGTACCATGTTGCTCAGTTTGGTAGGAGTATCTGCGATGGGGTCCCCCCCGGGCCTGAACCGATCGAGTCGGCATTGCATAACATCGTTCCAATCACCTCCTATCACTGCCAGCCCCTCTGGGATCTCTGCCCATATTGTAAACAGTTTCTCAATCAATGCCCACTCTAGTGATGGCGGGGCGTATACACTCCCAATTATCAGTGGCTCCGTGCCTAGCATCCCTTGTATGAAAACATATCTACCCTGTGGGTCAATCCATTGCTTCGTGTGAGCATAGGACAATCTGCGGTGCACCTAAATCGCCACACCTCGAGATCCCCTCGTAAACCCTGCATGATAGACCTGGTCATAGCCGTACCTCTGCAGGCTGAGCGCTTTATTGCCCAGCAGGTGTGTCTCTTGCAGCAATAGAATGTCCGCTTTTTCCCTTTTCCCCAACCTTAGGACTGCGCCTCTCTTGCCCGCACATTCCAACTCATCACTTTCATTGAGGCACGTGTGGGCCTCAGCTCGGAGTCTTCAGCCACCATCCAGGTGCAAGCATAACATCAGGCATAGTAATGGGCACAGTGGGCATGGACACACCAACAGCATCGTTCGAGACAGCCATGTGCAGTGCAATTCCCCCCCCCCCATCCCTCAACCTTCTGTCTCCCTCCCTTCACCCTCCCCCCAAGACACCCAACTTAGCACCCACTTCCCCAACTCCTCCTCAACTCCCCAGCCACTCCCCATACCTCAGCAACAACATTGAAGTACCTGTCGCGGCATAGGATATCCCCAGCCCCCAACGGGAGGCCGGAGACCATCTATCCCAATGGATCCCCATGAACAGCCCACCCAAACCCCCTGAAAACGAACTCTAATCAAGGGGGAAACCATCCGCCCTTAATACAGCACCCCCCTCCCATACCCGCCACCCTTATCAAACAAAGTCCCAATCATTCAGCAGTCTCTGTCCGCCCCTCCTGACAGATCCACCATCGCGACCCAGCACAATCCATCCTACCAGATACCACAGGAGCTCATATCTGCCACCACTCCACCAGGTATAGTTTAATCATTCAAGGATCAGTCTGTGGTGGGTCAGGAGCCTTTTCCTTTCCATCCGCCGCCCCTCCTGAGGTGGAGCCCCTCCTAGATCTGGACCTCCGATTGCTGGCGCTCCGTGCACATCGGGGAGTCTGCCGTCGTGCCCCGCTCGAAGAGGAATCCGAGTCTCGGCCCGGCGGAGTATGCGCTCTCACTTTCACCATCTCATCAGTCCAGTGGAACACCTCCTCAGGAGTATCTAAGAAGAGCGTGCGGGACTGGTACACCACACGCAGGCGGGCCGGATATTACAATGCATAGGGGAGCTTGAGATCTCGCAGTCGTGCCTTGGCCGCTGTAAAGGATTGTCTCTGTTGTTGTACAAGCCGAGTGTAGTCCGGAAAAATCAGGATCCTTTGATTTTCGCACATGAAGGGTTCCTTAGCTCGTGCCTGTCGCAGAATGGTGTCCCGGTCGTGATAGTTCAGCAATTTAGCGATCACCGGTCGTGGGCGCGCTCCCTCCGGTGGCTTCTGCGTGAGGGCCCTATGCGCACGCTCTATCACAAAGCATTTGGAGAGGGAGTCTGGTGGGAGCCAACCTTCCAGCCACTGGGTCAAGAACCTCTCCATGTTGCCCTTCTCACATCCCTCCGGGAAACCCACAAATCGCAGGTTGTTCCGCCGGGTCCGCCCTTCCGCATCCTCTGCCCGGAGTGCCAGGCCTTTCTGGATCCCCTCCATAGCGGCCACCTTCCGCTTCAGGACACCACGTCGTCTTCCACACCAGAGATCCGTGCCTCCGCCTCCGTGATGCGGGCAACTGCATTCCGCAGGTCCTGGCGTAGTAGCGTAACATCCGCTCCCACAGCGCCAATCTTTGCATCTAACATGTCCCGGGATTGGGTTATCGCCGCCATAAGTGCTGCATTGTCCGGCCCGAGCCCTGTTGGCCTCTGGTGGCCCCGGCACCACCACTCGGTCCCGTGAATTTGTCTATGGGACCCTGCTTCGAGGTCCCACCTCCACTCCCACCTCTAGTCATCGTGGACCGTGGCTGGGGCGCTGGTCTTGGGATGCACTGCCCGGGCTCTGGAATACCTTTACCAGCGCTGCCAACACCACGACTGGTGCTCGAGTTTCCGGGCAGCGTCTCCAGGATCAATCAAGGGCAGATGGGTTGCCATGTCACCTTTCCGCTTCCGTCTCAGAGGGCCCCTCTGCGACCTCCAGCGTGAGCCCCGTTCAGCGCCCCGGGTAAGTCTCTGCGTGAGCCACTAGGATCCTTCTGGCCCAGAGATGTGCGGCACCCACCACACCTGACGTGAGCTCTACAGCTGCCTCACTCTGAGTCCGACCTGCCTCCCGACCTCGTATGTCCAATGGCAGGGTATGGGTAGCGTCGTCGTAGGTGGTACCATCCTTCCGCTCAGGCCGCACTCTGGACCGCCCGGCCCTACCACAGCAAGGTCCGGCACCACCAGGTCCTTTAGGGTCGGAGTCAAGCCACAAATCACCAGCCCCAATGAACGCTCCTCAAGCTCCTTTGCCACGACTCCACGCCCCAGGCCCTTTCTCAAGCAGCAGCCAGCCAGCGGGGCAACATAAACTTGTGTCCCCCTCAAAGGCTATCGCCGGTTATCCTCCACCAGGCACCATCCAGCATCCCCACCGAGGACCTACTGTCTGTGAAGCGCCAGATCAGAGCAGCCTCCTCCTGGGTCTCTCCCCGATGTCTCCAAAATTTAGCCCCAGCCTCCACATGTGCCTCCAGGCCCGACCTCTCTGAGGCCCCTGCAGCTCAGCCTCGAAGCAGGGGATCCAGGCGCCCCATCAAAGGTTACCACCAGCTCCTGAGGGTGGGAGACTCTGTGTCGGTCGCCAGGAAAGTTCGGGGCGCACTCGCACTGTCCGCGGCCGCCCACGGCACCGATGGCCCGGGGAGCACCAAAATCGAGGCCCCGACTCGTCGGCGGCCAGCTAGGCCGCAGCTCGATCACTGCTGCCGCCGGAAGGTCCCAGCGCTCAGGAGAAGTCACCGGAGGGTCCCTGGGACAAGCGGCACTCCAGACTGCCGATCCAGGCAGCGGCAAGGGCTGGGGGGGGGATAGGATATTAGGCCGGATTATTGACGGGCAGGACGGAGATCTCTCAGGCAGCGTCCAACATGCTAGCCCACTAAGCCATGCCCCCATGTGTCTGTGATCTTGATTGTCATATTCATCAACGTTTGGGAATGACCGAGAGATGTCAGTCACTTACCTTGTGTTAAGTTGGAACAGTGAGCTTTAATCTCACTGTAGGCAATTATAAGGTGAGTGGCTCTTAAACAAAACCTAAGCACTTTTATTTTGTTGTGTGTATAGTATGAAAAATTAAAGTGTTCTTTTTGAAAAATGTTTTGCAGGTCATGCTTTGTCAGATGTCAGCAACATCTCCAACATCAGTATGAGCTGCATTAATGAATCTGCATTTAGCTCAGTGATGACCAGCAGGGTGGATCCTCCTCCGCCCGATGCACTAGAAAACTTGGATGTTAGTTCTTTTCAAGCACCCGAGGACTTGTTGGATGGCTGTAAAGTAAGTCTGTTGCATCTTGAGATATTAGTAATTACAACTGTGACTTCCTATTCAGATCAATCGAGCCAAGAATACACTGCCAAGTAAAGTTGAGTTCCTTGTAAATACGGAGGCAACTAGGTACAACCACAATTTCTCAAGACTCTATCCAAGGTAGGGATGGTTGCTTGGCAAAGCAAGGTTTTTAAACCCTTTCTAAATTTATACAACTAAGTCATCATTCTTCTGAATGCAGCTGGAAGATCATTACCCCAATTTACTCCTGTGGCTTGCAGCAACTGTCCTTCCAATGTTTTCTTTTTAAAATTGTTGGAGACCAGCCATTCTCCATCTTCTATGATTTTCCTGCAGCACACACTTCATGACTCTGATGTCCAGGAAGCCGCAGGGTACAGCCTAGAGCAACCTCTGTCATGCTACCCACAAGACCAGTTCTGGGCAGAGACTATGGCAACATGACTTGTTTACCTGTGCGCAAGCATGACTTCCATTCCACTTCATACCATTTTTAGGTCTCGTCCTACGCAACGCGCATGCGTTGCATAGGAGGGGACTTAATGCCACCAGCAGAGCTTTTTCAGCAAATAAGCGCACGCCTTGCATTGCTTGCAATGCAACGCATGCGCATCTTTGCGATTTCCTTTCGAGAGCTTTTATCTTGGTTCTGGATTTTTCTCAATGCAGCTTTCACTTTTGACAAGCCGTTAGAATTATATTAGCAGTTGCCAAGGTTCAGTGGCAAAGGCTTGCATTTGAATGGCATATTCACACCTGCAATGAGTAGGTAAACCTGAAGTGAGGGTTCCCCCTAACGTTTAGGACATAAATGGAAAATATGATTTAAAAACAAGTAGGATCTTTCTAATATAAGTTGGAATTCAGCTGTATTCACAATGATTAGCGTGGTTCCTGAATGTACTGTTGTCTGACCTATTTCTTTTGACACGTGCATTTTGGCTCTGCTGCTTTACTTAGTCAATTTTATGTAGTTGGGGAGTAGTTATTTATCTGCATTTACACAATAAAGCACATACTTTCCACAAACCAGGACTAAAAGGATGCTTCTCAGATCTTGTCCGGTTGCCTAATGGATAGGGTGAGCACTTTTCCAAGATACCTTTGCCCACTACAGAAGCTTACAAAGCATCTGACCACCATGTTGGATGTCTGGCTTTGTGATGAAGGATGATGGCATATAGCAGTCGAAAGTGCGGAAACGCACATGCAAGCAGATGAAACATCGTGAACCCCCCTGTGCTTTGCAGTCTCTTCATGTAGGTGCTAAAGGAGTACCAGATAATATAACATTTTGCAACCCTATCACAAACCAGTGCAGTACGTTTTTTCATGGCATAGATTGACCACTCCTTCCCCACCACATATTATGTGAAGGGTCCTGCGACAGCTTCCACATCTGAGTCACACTCTGGCGTGCGGCCAGAAGCAGGTGAAGGAATATCCTCTCCTGAGTAGTCGTCGTGGGGTAAAGTATGTTCTTCCCTGGGTCCCCGAGGAGAACAAAAAGTGGGTCATGGGGCAAAGAGACATTAGTGATGGAGCATATTGTGAGGAGGACTTCGTCCCAAAACGGCCATATCTGCAGACCAGTCCCCCAAATATGTTAAAAGGTACCGCCATCCTGCAAATTTTCTAACACCGCTTTGACCCCCAAAACATCCTGTGGAGATTCACGGGTGGGAGGTACCAATGTGTCAATATTTTGTAGGCGTTATCCTTATAGTGTAGTTATATGGAGGACTTGGAAGCCCTCTGCGAGATAGCCCCCCCCCCCCAGCCCCATCTGAAATGACCAGAGCCAAGTTCCTCCCCCATTGCACCTCATATGCCTGCTTCCTGAAGTGGGTGAGATTTAAGGTGTAGTGGTACAGACATGATATGCCTTTACGCCGGATATTATTGGTGCACATGGATTCAATCAGTGATTTCTCCCTCTGTACAGCTCTGCGAGCAGGATCCTTCCCAGCCTACTGTAATGCCTGAGTGAGCCTATAGTTGTTGCATCTGGCCAATGCATATTTCTCAATGAGTACCACTCCTTGTCCTAAGGGCATAATCGCTGTTGAAGTCCTTCAAGGAAGGTGACGGGCCCGATCCGAGCAAAAGTATTCTGGTTCCGACACGCCTGTAGTGTTGTCCAGGTTATGGGCCGGGGGGTCAGGAGAAAGGGGTAGACTGGAAATGCCTATTTTCCCCTCAGTTTGCCAATGGGCCAGGAGTTTGGCCTTCAACTGCAAGGGAAAACCTACCCCGGCTGGCGCTGGCAACCACAAAAACCTGCCATGGAGGACTGGCTAGAAGGCTTGTTCTAATTGTATCCAAGGCTTACTCTCAAGGTCGTGGTTCTTATTAAGGAAAAGAAAGGGCAGATTTGTGCCGCTAGCATGTACATTGTTCTGTCTGGGAGGCACCGGTCGTGGAGCGGAATAGGAATGATCTCATCACCCTCGGATCTACCCTCCCACATAAAATTAAGCATTTTGGTATGGATCAGGTCCTGAGTTGGCTTAGTGATGGTGAGAGGGAGAGTTTGTAGCACATACAAGACCTGGGGCATAAAATTATTTTGACAGATATTGAGCCGACCCAACCAGGATATTTCTTACTTACCCCACCGACAAAGATCCTTGAATAGGGCCGTAAGCAAAGAAGAGATGTTGCTATCGTAAATAGGGCTCATGCGAGTCGGAAGATGAACCCCCAGGTATGTGATGGCAACCGAAGCCCATGTAAAACAGCCCCTTTGTGGCCTTGAGGGTCTGCTACTCACAGTCACTGTGATTTGGAATAGTTGATTTTGAAGCCCAATACCCGTGCTAAACGGTGTAGCTCCTTCAACAATGCTGGAATAGATGTTTCAGGATTGGTGACCACGCACAGTGTATCATTGGTGAAGAGGGCCAGCTTATTTGCTTTGCCATCCTCCATCATACCGTGAATTGCAGGATTATTCTGAATCTTATCCCCTCTCATTTTCGCTTAACCAAGGAACCCCTGGTGGCCAAGGAACACCCCTGTCTCGTGCTGCCTGTCAAAGGGATGTCTGGCGCAAAGGCACCATTCATTTCACGCTTATCTCTGTTTTGATGAGTTAGTCTGCTCTTTACAGAGTGGGATAGAGACGTTTGGTCTGTCTACTATCTCACCATCAGCCGGGTGGAGAATCAGTATAGGTAGACACTATCATTAAAGGTAGCAGAGAACTGCAGTCATTGATTTCAGAAACCAACTAGAGCAAGCAAAACAAGCATTTGCAATGCAATAGATCTCGCATTTAATTGAGTTTGAGCTATTGACATTGCAAATGATAATGCCTTTTATTTGTGTTCCCATTTTTAAAACATAATAAAAGAGATTGTTATTTACAATGCCAATAGCTTAAACTCCCGTAAATGCGAGACCTATTGCATTGCAAATGCTTGTTTACTTTTATATCGGCTTGTGTGTGCCCTTTCAAACTGCTGGAGCTTCTGTTTCCAACATGGCAGGCCACTACATGCCTGTAGAACTCCACATTTTGCATTTGGGTTCACAGCTGTTGAGCATACAACAGGATCTGATGCTAGACTCAGAGAGTGTTACTCATTGCTGCTTAGGTTGGTGTTCCTGCCTTTTGTTCCTCATCCTTCAGTATCTGCTTCTCTAGACATTTACTAGTGGGACATACTCCGTGTATTCTGAAGTTTCATCCAACTTTTTTCTCAGGGCTACAGGAGAACTTTTCTTGAGTCCTCCTTGAGAGTTCAAGTTTGGCAGAAGGAAACAGTAGACCCTTCAAACTACCTGGTGATCTCAGTGAGCATCCAGATATATATGGTTTCAGTCTGGATTTCCATTGACCCATGCAAAAATAAATATATGCATTTATGTTATGATTCTTGAAATTGGTGAATCTTTCAGTTTGTTGAGGAATTGAAGCAAGAAAGCTTGCCTTTATTTAAAAAAAAAGGTGAGCATTTACTGTAGCTAAGCAGATAATATAGTGATCTGATTTTTCGATTAAGCCTTGTAGCCACTGCATCAGATGTTGGCTGACCAATCTCATTTATTGTAGGTTGGGGAGAGGAGCATTAAAGGTGGGACCACTACTTATTTTCGCACATATCGACAAACAGTTTGCAGTATTGGCTATAAACATAGTCTTCGTATTTATCATTTTTTGCTAGCTATTTCCCACATTGTAGAGTTGCACCTTTAGAAGGAGGGGTGTTCATGCAATTTGCTTGTCTCCGTAGCAGAATTTCAGTAGGTTGTAACAAGCATCTTGTATCGTAATACTTCTCCATATGTGTTAAACATTTGCACCTCCATTGACCACAGATGAGTACTTCCTTTTGCAGAAACTGGCATCATGAATTAATGATTTTTTTCTTTCAATTTTATTTAGGTAACTATGATTCTTGTACGCATTATGGGCTAGATGTACAGCCCTTTCATTTAGCGCCTCGCAATTTGTGACACGTTGTGAGTCGCAAATTGCTAGACGCTAAATGAAACGGAAAACAGTGTATTTACACTGTTTTGCGATTCCCAATGAGGTTGCAAATTGCGAGACTCATTAATATTAATGAGTCTCTCGCAATTTGCGAGCCCATTGTGGATGCCAGCCCTCCCAGGCATGGTGGTCTGCTGGGCTCAGCAGACCACCATGTCTGGGACTGCTTTTTAATAAAGCAGCTTTTTTTTTTTTTTATGCAACCTGTTTTCCTTAAAGGAAAACGGGAGGCATTTAAAAATCCCTGGGACCACTGCCTGCCCTTAAAACATTATTTTGCATGCATTTTCAGAAGGGAAGGGATCCCCTTCCCCTTTGCAAATGCATTACCATCAACTTGAAGTAGGTGGGAATTGCGAGTGCCCTGCGACAGCAATTGCGTTCGCAAAACATTAGTACACTGTTTTAAGACTCGCTATTTGGAAGGGAATGCCCTTTCCAAATAGCGAGTCACAAAACCTATTTAGAGAGTCGCAAAAAAATGGTGGCTTGCTAAAGGTTATGTACAAGGCCCAATATGTTTTTGCATGTGCAAACGTGTTTACAAACTCGTTTGCGCATGCAAAAACAGGTTGTACATCTGCCACTATGTGTACATGGATGCTGGTCATCCTTACAGTCTTGCTTATATTTAAAGTTTTAGGAGAGTGCACTTTTAGATATTCTTAGTAGGTCGCATGATTTTAATACTTAAAATCTTTTGCATGCATACATTTATCTAAAAGACTTTTGGAAGTTTACTAGAGATATTTGCTAGAATCAGCAAACAATCTTTTGTTAAAACACCGATCTCTGTGTTAGTGCTGTCGCAGATAGAAACCCATACACCTTTTTTTATGCCCTACTTTTTATCTTTTTAGATTTATCTGTGTGGTTTTAGTGGAAGAAAGTTCGACAAATTACGAAGACTTATCAATTGTGGAGGTGGAGTTCGCTTTAATCAGCTCAACGATGACGCCACTCATATCATTGTTGGAGAAGGCGATGATGATCTGAAGCAGTTTCTGAACAAGACCATACACAGGTTGGAGTGTCTAATATATTCTTTCTAATCCCAATATGATTTTAGGAAGCCCAATGTTTATCATACTGAGCAAATGACTTGTATCGACATCATGGAGAAATGTTAGAACAATGTGTGGATATCTCAGGGCAACCATTTTAGTAATAGAGAAACATATTTTGTGTGTAAAGACCAAGATGCAGTGGGTGTAGGCTTTTCTGAAGACATTGTTTTAAAGTAAAATTGTAAATTTACAAAGCACAGGACCAGAAAAACTGGTTGAACGTGGAAGGATTTATAATTGTATATTGGCAAAAATCTAGCTAACCTCCAAATAGCATGTGTCACTATATTGTAAACCCCAGTGTGAGCTACATTATTGATGGAGATCAAATTGAGATACAAGTGATTGCAAAACATATTCATTTATTTTTGCGTACTGACTTGATGTAACTTTTTTCTGCATAAAGTCTTGTGAAATATTGGGAGGATTTGTAATCAGTCTGCAAGGAGTGCTTGGCTCCCTCTTGAGAATTTGGGAAATTAGTGACAAATTGTGTTTGTTGAAGAACATCAGGGCTGTGGTGTAAATGTTAACGTTTTGAAATTTAAATACCAATTTAGAAGGAGATTTAGGGGTTCTCCCTGTGGGAGCTGTAGTGATATTTACTGGCAAATAGTACATTTCAATCACATTTTGTACCAACTTTGGTCAGACCTTGGTAGGATGGACAGAACACTTAACATCAAGGTGACTGTTGGTAGCTCTTGTTGAAAATGGTACATTTTTCATATTTTAGGTTACTTACATTAGTCAAAATGGGGGTAGATATAAATACAACGTTACTGAGGATTGAGATTGTCTCCAACAATTTTTCCAAAGCAAATTATGTAGTTTGCAGCATATTAGAAAGGTAATATTGTAAAATCTATGACAACTGTATGACTACTTTAGTCTCAGGTCTTAGCACACTTTGCTGTTTTCCATAATGCCCTCATTAACACACTTTACAAGTTTAAATCATATACATTTTAGGTTGCTGTGCTCTGCAAGCTTCCACAATTCCTCCACGGTGCAAACTTTGCAAATTCAATAACGACTTTATAGGAAAAATCCACTAACGTGTTACACATGCTTAGGTCATGGAGCATGGCACCTGTATTGGTTTCCTGCGCAAGGTCATGTCGAGCCCCCCCCTCCCTAGTGGAGAAGTGTGGCTCACTGGTTAGAGCGTCAGACTCTGAAGCAGAGATCGGGCCCGGCCACCAGGGTTCAAGTCCCGACACGGCAGGGTCTTGGGCTCAATGTCCGCAGACTCGATAATTCTCACCTCAACACCTACTCTAATCATGGGTCCCACGCTGCAACTCTGGGCAATAGCTTGCTTAATCTCCACAACGGCCCCTACAACACTGGGATGCCTGGCTTCACCTTGGGGGTGCCCAGGAGGGGCATCTCACAGGGAGAGCCAGGAAGGGTTCCACAGCGTTATACAGCGCCGGGACGCCCCGTTGGGGCAGCTGTGCGCTTTACAAAATACACTACATTTCCATTTACACATTTCCTCTTACGTGATCCAAATTTAGTTTTTTTTTCTTTCTTTACAGCTCCTGTATCGGAGTTGTTGGGGGTCAGTGCAGCTTGTAGAATGCACAATATTGGTTTTGAATTGTGGAATAAAACGTTGCACTCCACAGTTTCATAACTTGTCTAGATCCAACTGGCATGGTGGACTGCCCTTTCCCTGACTACTTTTTAATATGTTATTATTCCCCGGTGTAAGTCTCATGAACGGACATGCAACCACACCCACATTTGCAGGAATTATACTGGGAGGATGAAGGTACCGAATTTTATGAAAACACTGGCAGTCCTGTCAATGGCACAAGTCAAAATTACAGGTCCCAAAGAGAACGTTTAACAGGAGGGGAAAGGGGGAACCCAGTGCACATGGATGCTCCCATAGCTTCGGATAATAGTTTGAAATTTTACACTGTGGTTCAGTTAGCACACGTACATTTCTGTATTTATCCAGCAAAAACTTTGCAGGTTTCTACAACATCCAGCTAGCACACTTTGCAATTTTTCATATGCCCAAGCTTTTCACTTTGCATCTTTAGTTAATTCTCCAGGTTGTTGTGCTGCCTACCACATGACCATTTCATTATGCCCAGTTAGCCCAGTTTAAAATCCTATAGTTCTATTGCTAGCACACCAATTCGGAAAGCCTTCTCACTCTCCTTTCAAAAGAAAAAAGTGTTTGTCCTGTGCCACAATGGGAATAAAGATAGAAGCTTAAGTCATCTGGCTAGCAAAATGTCTTTATCATGTGAGCAACATCTTGCTCACAAGCTACACTTGTTCCCAACAGTGCTCGACCAAGTCTGTGTAATAGTGTCATTATCCAATGGTTAACTAATTTTGACTTCCTGTTTGGCAGACCTTTGTGTGTGGACGTGGACCAACATTTATGCGGCACACTTGACACTAAATGCCTACTCTATGCACTTTTACACGGACATTACTATAATATTTCTGATGTCCTAGGCTTTAGCGAATATTGCTACTCGTGGTTTTGCCCCTTGCTGATAATAATAAGCCAGCTTCTTAAACTAAATTGAAGCATAATATGAAGTGACATTTTTAGAAGTACTGGTGCAGTGCTCACCCAGAAATATCACCAACCCAGGGTCCAGGTCACTCTGGTGGGGCCCATAACACCGAAGTACAACACACCTAGTCTCACACACACACTTTACCCCAGACCCTTGCAAATATATATATACAAAATGGGTTGAGTGTATTCACTGCTAGGACAGGAGACCTCTAAGCACAGATTTTTAACACCAACATTTGTTTTCATCAATAATCCTACTACACTAATCTATGCGTCAATGTACCCCGCCAGTTAGGTCGATGGACCAATTAGTTGAGTAAGTTGATGGTGATTGTCAAGACCAGCTTAACCTCACTATAACAATACATTGATTTGCATAATTAATTGACTCTAAAGAATCACAAACATCTGAAATCATTTAAAAGATTTTATGTAATTAATTTGCATAAAAGAAAATTAGCATTTATTCTATCATTGTTAATTCTCACTGAGCATTGCTATTTATTCAGTCAATAAATCAAGTAAAACTGTTTAATAAAAATCATGAAGAGAAAATTCAGGTTCACATTAATTTTATTATTCTCTAAATAAAACATCAAACCTTGGTCAATGCAATTGAAAGTGAAATTCTGCATGAAAAGATCAGAGAAACCATAGTTAAACATGCATTTCATTCTACAAATGTTTACATTAAAACGTGCCTACCCAGCATCTTTTAAACCCCAACTATACTTACTAACCCAAGTCTCCTCGGACGCAGACTCTCACCCAGGCTTAGTGTCCCGCAACGAATCTCCAACCTACAGGGGTTTATCAGTGAGCAGTCTGGCATAGTTTCAGGCTCCCAGCATCTCTGCAAACAGCTGCATTGTAAAGAGCATCTCCCTCTGCGATCAGCTCCAATGGCATTAAACCCCAATTTTGCTCTGATATTTATATTGAATTTTCTGACTCTCTACCCTCAAATGTTTCAACACTTTCCGGTTTCCTTTCTCTGATTGGTCATGACATTGCAATTATTAGCTTTCAGGATGTTCGTTAATCGACAATGCATTTGTTAATTTTCAGGATGTCCATGAATAACTTGCTGATTAAAAAGACTGACAGATACAAATTCGACTGTCCATGCACTTCTCAAACACCCAGGATGTCCGTGAATAACTTTGTTTGCAAACTGATAAATAAACGTTCGACAGTTCCTGTTCCTCACAGGCCTTTTTAAATGTTCATTTTCAGTGATTCAGTTGTTTCCATGTGGTCATTTTTGAAAGGCACTATGCTTTTGTCCTTGGCAGATATTCACCTGTTCTCATGGTTATCACTTTGGCCCTCATCCACTCACCAGCGTTCATATCAAAATGTCCTTGAATATAGTCAGCTGAAGCTGCAAAATGTTTTCAGTGAAGACAGATCTTGGACTAGTTTCTTTCAGCAAAATGATTTAAGCTTTTTGTACTGCGCAGAACCGGGAAAAACAAAGCCATTTTGGAATTGGCAACCCACCAAAACTACGATATAAACAGAAAAAGAAAATGTAAATACACAGAATATGTGTTTTCTGTCCCCCCAGCCACCAGTGCTAATATTTACCCTTTAAAACCGTTACCTAGCAGAAAAGCATCACACTGCAAGCCATTAAAAATAAAGCAGAAAAGCAACATGCAAATACACAATGCACATTATAACTCAGACATGCATTATTACACCACTTAAATGCAGAAACTAGATTAAACATGCGTTTACATCACTAATTAATATGTTAATCAAACCTGTTAGTGCAAAGCATTTCCCACATGTAATGTGTGTGTTTTAGTTAATACACAGCAATCAAAATTAATATATTACTTTGTTATGGGGGTGATTGATCTGAATCTTCTGTATCTCGCTCCATCAGTATTAGTTGTCCTACTTTCAAGCTGTTTGTGACAACCAAGCTCCAGCCTTTTTTCTCACTGATCCACTTTATATTTTGGAAATAAGAGAACCATGGTCTTTGTACTATAGAAATCGATTTTAATAATTTTATGTTGCTTTGTAATGAAAATGAAAATACAAAACAATACCTCACCTGTCAGCATTGACTGGAACAACTGTGCAAACTGTTTGAAATCACTTTTTCCTCTGATCTAAGTATTGCAACTGTGCCGAAAGGCTTAAGTAAATTAATTCCAGGAATCTTGGTTCTTTAAATTTCCTGCTGATTCAGTTGTGTGTCTGAACCTTATTTTTTCCTCCCCCACATCAGACCCCATGTAGTGACAGCGAAGTGGTTATTGGACAGTTTTTCCAAGGGCTGTCTCCTGCCTGAAGAACAGTATTATCATGCGAACTACCGACCAGCGGATATTCCAGCTGCAGTGCAGACTGTGCCAAATCCAGCCCTTCAGAAAATGAATAGCAGCCTTGCAAAGAAATCACCTAGGACGCCTGTGAGGCAACAGCAAGCAGACGACGAGCTGCTCTCCCAGTATATGGAGAGTGATTCAACAATGAGTAAGAATGCCAGCATTCAAAATAAAACTACTTGCTATTCAGTGTTTGTGCTTTTCATATTTGAATTACATTTGTAACTTTTCAGTGACGGTCCGTGCATGTGGGCACTCTCTAGTAACAGTTAAATTTAATCTTCTAGTGTCCTAGTCCCTGTTCTCTTCCCTATGTTAAGTTTGTAAAAGCAGTTGAACTACATGGAACAGTTGCATATCACTTTCGGAGCATAGTAGCTTCAGAGAGGTAATCAAGGCCCGTGCTTGACTTACACCCCACCATTTCCAGCGAATCCACCACTTTGATTTAGAATTTACGATGTGAGGCATATTTAATATTAACCTTCCGCCCACACCCCTTTTTTGGGATTGTTTCTTCTGTCCTTAATTTGTTCATGACGCGGACGTCCTAAGTTATGATCCCATTTGTTGGTGAGGTTTGGGCTGGCAGAGGGTAGATAAATGGCAATAGAGTTAAAATTATTCTTACTTTTATGGTGGGCAGTTTATGCTCCTCCTTGAGCCCCATAAATAACAAAATCCCCGAATGTGCTTTCTCTTGGGGTGACAAATACAGGGAGAATGAAGTATCTGATTTCGAGCTTGTTAAATTGATTCAAAGTACCATTATGGTGTTCCTTAGTGGGAAAATGTGCCTCACTAGGCAGCTACAGTCTTTTCTGAGAGTGAGAGGGAGTAAAGCACTTAGACAGAAGTCTTGATAGGAATTCTGGAGAGAAGGCTACACCTTCTCTTGCGTTTAGTGCTGTAAAAAAAAAAAACAGTAAAGCTTGGCTATACATTAAATAAAGTTCCCGAAAATATAAAACTCCAATTAGTGTAAGGTGATCTGCAGCGGTTTAAAGTCAGATTAGGAATACACAGACATACTTGTGCAAGACTTTTTAAAAAAAAAAATTAAGATTTGGTTGCTCCACTAAAGTTGTTCTTTGGAAACTGTGCTAAGGTTCCACACACAGAGTGCACTCTCAGGTTTAGCATGGTCTTGGTACAGTTCATGACTTCATGCATGATGATACACTCCTAACCAGTGTGAGAAACCGCCTCTTTTGCATGGTAAGCCCCAACTTTTTGCCTCGTTTTGATGTGGTTTCAAATGTAGTGCACAGGCTCCCTGCCAACCAGGTCCCCTGTGCCAGTGCTCCTTCCCTAAAGCAAACCTTTAATTGGTACTTCTGCCCAATGTATGTCCCTAGTAAATGGTACCCTGTGTGCCTAGGGGCTGATGAGGGTCCCATGGGATCCCTCTCACTTGAACAGTGCCACTGCAGCATGCATGCCCCTGAGAGGGAGAAAATGACGAAGTAACATGGCACCCTGCCTGGGTGCCATTCCAGCTACAACTGCCTGACAGCATAGGTAAGTCACCCATGTGCACTATACTACAGGTGAGTACATATCTGCATGAGCAGATATGCCCCTACAATATTGTGCCCCATTGCCTGTTATTTGTAAGTGCCAGTGTATCCATAAGAGAGTACATGGGCTGGGAACTCGACAACTCTGGTTCCACATTGGCTTTCCTTAATACAGGAGTGTTTGGTACCAAACTACTCCTTTCAAAAAATCCACACTGATGCCAGTGTGGGATTTATTGTACCATGTACCCAGAGGGCACCTCAGTGGTGTCCCCTGAATCCCGACCAACCCTGATGTGGTGTCTGACTGGCTGTAGGCACCCAGCCTCCGCCAAACATGTTTCTGGACCCCTGGGTAGAGAGCCCCTGCTCTCTGGGACCAGATTCAATGCAGATTCTGGGCAGAGTTATCCTGCCTCGTCCCCCAGGATGGGACAGTGCCTGAAGAGGGGAAGCTTCAAAGGCCTCCTGCCTTTGTAAAGTGACCCCCAACCTCTGCAGTAGATAGCAGCCCCTGTTTTACGCCCCTACTTTGGACGGGAAAACCGCCGGAAAATTAAAAAAGATACAAGGTGTGCCTTGGCCTTATTTTCTAAATTCCTGCATAGTTGATATTTGGTGTTAAATAGCAACGGTTAACTTTATGCCTGGTTCACAAATGTCTTCAAAACCTGTATTTAAAAACATTATGAATTGATTGTAACAATGTCATTTGGTTAAATTAAAGTTCTTGTACATTGCCTGATTTTTAGAGGACATTGCATTCAGTAGAGCTTTTTCTTGGTAGTTGAGCATTGTTAAACTATATTTGCTCACTGTTATTAAATCATTTATGAACTAGCCTTAATGTGATTGTTTTTCAGTTGATCCAGGTACCCAGGAAACAAATAACTTCAATGTGTCTACTCAAGTGTCCACACAAGATGAACACCATTTGTTCAACAGCCAGAGTGGCCTTGCTGACTCTTCCACCATGGTTGAAGAAGGTTTATTCAGCAGACGGAAGTTCCTGGTACTGGGATTTGCTGAGAAAGACCAGGCCATCATTACAGAGCTTATTACAAAGAACGCTGGGAAAGTTCAGTCTCCTCATATCCGGGGCATTGCTGATTATGCTGTGGTTCCTTTACTGGGTTGTGATGTCGAGTCAACGGTTGGAGAGGTTGTAACTAATGCATGGCTGGTAAGAATTTGTTGGCTTCCCATTGAACTATCAGAATAGTCCCATTGAATTATCAGAATAGTGCAGTCTAATGCATTTTAAGGTTTCTTACATAAATTATATATTGCTCCTGGTGGGAGCAAAACACAAAAAATAGGTTTGTGGGATCATGTATGTTTTAAGTTGTGTTTTTTGTTGTTGAAGATTTAGTGAGGATTTAAAATGTGAAATTTGAAAGCACGGTGTCATGGAATAGTTCAGTACGTACAACAAATATCTAGGGGGAAAATGTGTGCCTTACTGAAGTGTTCACTGTAAGAAAACATTTTTGAAGATTTACTCAAGAAAATCTGCTTCTAAATGTTGGTCTTAAATTTAAATCTTAATCCCTCCCGCATTTTTAAACGTGGCTTGGATACCTAAGATGAGACTATAGAGAGGTGTGGCGCCGCGGCCAGGGCGACTGACGCTGGAATCTGGGGATCACGGTTCGATCCCTAGCGCCGGCGGCAGGTCAGCCCAGCACCATGTGACTCTGGGCAATAGCTTGCTTAATCTTCCCGACGGCCCCCAGCGCCTAGAGACCCTAACGGGTGATTGTGCGCTTTACAAATGTGGATTATTATTATTATTATATTATATTCTACTCCTGACGACACAAATGTGGTGGCCTACCTTTACAGAAAAATGCTTATGCTGAGCATGACGATCAAGATTTTGGAATCTGCTGCAGTCATCCACAAAGAACTGTCTGCATCAGAGTTCACTTAAAGCATCCTCACCTAACTTCTCTGAAGAATTTTTATGATCCTTTATCTGGAAATGGGTGATAAGCGAACAGCAGTATATCCCATTCCAACATGACGGTAAAGCATTCTCACAAAATAATTCACTTCATTCCTGCTGGCTTTCCCAATTTGATGACCGGTCTTTTCTAGGCACAAATTAAGTCCATTATATTCAGATAGAGTGGAGGGCATCGGTTGGGATAGCTTCTGCATGGCTTGGGAGAGTGTTCATCCTTGTCCTGGGTTCCCCATGTAGCAATTCTGGATCTATTTGATTTTTGTCCTCAGTTAATGTGTGTAATATTAGGGCCAAGTGTGACCAGAATTTAACTCAGAGTTGGAGGGGTAGGGGGTTTGTGGTCTGTATGGGCACACAGTGTGCACCCTACTTTTCTTGGGATTGACTACAGTCCACTCACTGGGCTCCAATACCGACAGTGAAGGCAGCGATGGATCCTACCTGTGTATAGGATTTTTTAGTGTTGCGTGTCCAGGGATAGTGGCCTTTACAACTGACTGCAAGTCCTATTCAACTAGCTCCTCAGTCCATCCATGCAGGACGTAGATGTTGCATACATGTATACCTTATTTATACGCAGAAGGATAAGCGTGAAGCTATAGGATTGACTGTTGCAGTCCAAGAATACATTTTGAATCTCCTCTGTGAATGATGAAGGCTGGAGTGAGCATGATGGACAGTAATGCCTGTGATAGATTGGTGCAAAGAACACTTTTAACGTCATTCAGTGGCTTGGCCATCTGAAATAGACATGCCTTTTTGGGGGAGGTGCTAGTAGAAAACTGTGACCACACTACAGCAGTTCTAGCTTGAACATCACAATTGCAATACGGGAAGGGCTTTTCAACTTTGTAAGGTGGGTATGAGTTTGGATGCAAGCAAGACCCAGCTAAGAAGGACCCTTTTGATCAACAGATGTGAGCAAATGTAGCTTCTGTCCACCAGTGTTCATGTAGCCCATCCCCTCCTAGTTTGGAGCATACACCAACGTTTTTAAAGTAGTGTGCAAAAAAGTTTGTGTTGTTTTCAAGCAACTTACATTGACACCAGGGCATCTATAAAAAAAAACTAGAGGACATTCATAACCTTTTCGCCTGATTAATGTGTGCCTGTGGGGTCGGGGGGGCAGTGGGGGTGTTGAATGGAAGGAGATTATACACCCCAACATCCTTGGTGCCACTAATTGTGTTTCTCACTAGTATTGTGATATTACCTGCATGAACCTGGTAGTAATTACAAAGTGCTATTGACTCTCAAAGAGTAACTGTGCTTAATGTGTTTTCAGTACATTTGCCCTTTGCATTTTATGTGTTTAGTAGCTTCATTTATGCTGTGAACAAAGTTATATTCAAGTAAATGTACAGAGTCTCTTCTCTGCACTGCCTTCCTAAGTAAGCTTTATACTGCACAGTGTAGCTTTCCTGTGGATCAAGAATTGGGAATCAGTTTTTGCTCCAACTGTACAGTAGGTACTGCAAACCATGAGGTAAACCTTCCTTATTATCCGTTTTTGTGCCCACTAACCACTGATTACCCTAGGACTCCCGAACAAGTTTCCTCAAACTGGACCTTTAAGACAATTCTAGGGAAACACGTTTAGTAACCCACATGGGTGGATGGCCAGGAGCATGCTGTTATAACCAGGATCCTTCCTAACTCCCATGTTATTCTTGGAGGACAGAGAATCTTACAACAGCATTGTGCACATATTGCTTTAGTATTTAAAGTTGACTAAATATAAAGGAGCTGCATCAAGGTCCTTTTAGTGAATTTGGGCATTGGTGGAAAACAAAAATGTGTCCAACCAAGCTAGCCGCTTGCAGTCTACCGCCAAATGGCTCCCACAACAAGCACAAAGCCACACTCAGAACCTAGATATTACTGTTACCCGTCTATTTCCATTTGCCTCGGGTCACTTCACATCTTATTTACAAAGTCTCTGCCATCCAGAGAAGCTCATTTGCTTGAGGGTTTCGCGAAAACAAACTTAAGCTTGCCTGTCTGCTCCAGGTTCTGGGACTGTCGGGGAATTTTCCGATTTTTCTCCTCGTAGAGTAACAGCAGAATCTTCCAGAAATCTTGACTTACTGTCCTGCCTAATAATACTGATAGAAAACCATGTACAGACAGCACTTATCCAGTTGTCTAGGGAGGTTTGTATACTAAGCACAGTGACGGCAAATAAGTACTTTTCCCTCATGGGCCTCTTGTCAGCATGAATCATCATAATCACGTTATCTAGGGCGTGAAAGTGAGTTTGCAGGCGCAACTATATTTTCAGAGGAAACAAACCCATAACAACATCCACATAAGCATGTATGTTATGGACTGAAGAAAACCAGCCCTTGTTTTGTGGCTCTGGCGCTCCCAACTACACAAGACATGGGCCCTTCCGTACACCTCAGCTGTAGGTCAGGGTTTTTCAAAGATGCATCCTTGAAATGCTAGAACATACACATGGGCCTGCTTGGGAGCAATTGACTAGGTGTTGGCGTGCAATAATATCTGTATGTTGAGGATTTTTCAGAACCTTTGGAAGACATCCCTCAGATGATGGGAATATTTGTTTTAGTGAAGGAAAGCGACCATGTTATCGGTCTCACAGTGGCGTAACAAAATTGAGGGGGGGGGGGCCTGCAAAGTACCTAGAGGTCCTCCACCTCTGGACACAATCAGGTGCCCTCAGGCGAGGGGCCCTGCTGCCTGTGCACAGTGCTGGAGGGGGTCCCCTGGAGCTTGAGCCCCCCCTGCAAAACAGGGGCTGCGGGGGCTAATGTTACCCCACTGTTGTCTCAGTCAGGGTGGTACTCGCGTAATCCTTTGAAGGTGTGCCAAGCCATAAGCTTACAGATCTCCGACCTCGCTGACAGCTCAGCACCTACTGGAAAGAAATATTGAGTGAGCATGTCCTAAGAAGGAGAATCACTCAGTTTGAACCTAAATACCATAGACCATCTTTTCTGTCTCTTAGATATGCCAGTTATATACTAGTTTTCTTCTTCGCTTGTAGATATCGAGGTAGGTGACAGTGGGAAGCATTTCTCATTTATTGGGGGAAGAGCTTGCCTCATCTCTCGCCCACTTACTAGTTGGGAAGCTAACCATAAGTCTTTACCAGATTATCCTAATAGACCTCAGTCTGAATGTGTAAACATGGTATATAGTACCTATATATCTGTAAATCGAGAGACATCACTCTTTGCAAACAGAACCTAGAATCCTGTCTACAAATTCAGGGGCCTAATTCTCCACCTAGCATCACTCAGCCTAACGTAGAAGCTTCTGAGGGGATGACGCTTGGATGCCAAAAGATGCACTGGTTTATTTTTTATTGTTTTATTTTTTTTTAAAAACCTTTATTTGCAAAATAAGGACATATACAGACCTACAACCACCAAGGCCGGTCAGCAATACGAAACAGTAAAAATAAAGCAATACACAGCTCATCAGCCGACAACCCAAGGGTCCGGCAGCGGAAAAGCATGACGTGGTGAGAAGCGTCTGGTAAATGAGGAGGAAGAAAAGGTTTCCATTTTATAACACACAGAGAACAGAAAAGAAAACCCAGAAGAAAAAGAAACGAGGCAAATTTACCAATATACGGGCTGCTACTTGTGATGTGAGGGGGACAACGAAAAGCAAGCATCAGGAAATCATGGAGGTGGGGTGTGGGGACCAAGAGCGAGCAATACTTTACATTAAACAAAAATTCAAAAAGAACTGGAACGTACAATCAGGGAGAGCCTGTATCATCATGGGACTCTACAAAAGGAGGGTCACAAATCCCACCGCGATACGAATTCCACTGACCCCAAATCCTACCCCACTTCTTAGGCCTACCCCTGGAGACGTATACAAATTTTTCCCTAAACATGCACCAGTCCATGTTCTCCTCCCAGGTCGTGACCAGTGGTGCCCTATGCGACCCCCAGAGTTGAGCAATATCTCTTTTGGCGATAATATTTCCTAATGTGACCCACTGAGTCTGGGCAACGGTGCAGTCATTCGGTTCCCAGATGTTCTGCAAGTAGCGCCGGGCCTCAGGAAGTAGCCCGACGCCCGTCACCTCTCTCATCACCTCATGCACTTGAGTCCAAAAAACCACTACCTCCGGGCACTCCCATATAATATGGAGGAAAGTAGCAAGCAAACCACATCCACGTCGACATAGCCCATCCATCGAATAACCCATATGTATCAATCGTGCACCCATGACATAGGTGCGATGAAGAATCTTTAGCTGCACCAGTCGGAGACGCGCCGGAATTGCAACTTCCTTTGGGGAGGAGACTGCAGCCTGCCAGTCCTCATCGTCTAGCTCCAGCCCGTCACCGGTCCATGCCTCACGCAGCTGTATAAGAAGGTCCGAACGGACATTAATACGTTTTTTGTATATGAGGGAGATCGTGCTGTCGGGAACATGTCCATCAAGCATTCTATCCTCCAAGGGAGAAGACTCAGGGATCGATGTGCCAGCAGGGAAAACCGAATCAAGCGCGTGGCGGATCTGAAGGTATCGAAAATATTCCCTATCACCCAGCTTATATTCCCGTTGTAACTCGTCAAAAGTTTTGACTCTATTGGTGGCCCAAAGATCACCCACTTTGCTGATACCGATAAGGTCCCACCTATCGAATCCCTTCGAGGACCACAGGCCACCCAGCCTTTCAGCAGCATAGAGAGGAGTTGCCCTAGTGAGTTTATCAGTCCAACCCATGGCCGACGTTGCACTACCCCAGACACGCAGTGCCACTGCAGTGGGGCCTGTCAAATACCTCCTGTCACTCTTGGAATAAAGCGCTCTATTATAATCGCCCCCCGGGAGTTGCCACTTATCCATATCATAAGCGGGATTGGGGACAGGGCCATACATGGCGTGGTTAATAGCACTCAACTGGGACGCCCAATAATAACGTTTGACATCCGGTAAAGCTATCCCACCATCATACCAGGGCAAAGTCAATTTCGCCAGCGCTATACGCAGTCTCCCGCCCCAAATCAATTTCCTCTGGGGACCTTCGATTTCACTAAAATAGCCAGCTGGGACTAAGTCCAGCGTGTTCTGGATGGCGTATAAGAATCGGGGAAGAGACATCATTTTAAACATGGCCGCCCGCCCTAAGGGGGAAAGAGGCAGTCCACACCATGCCGCCACATACGACCGAAGTCGGACAAGCGGAGGCAGCAGATTACGCTCAAATCGGTATTTGAAACCACCACTGGAGACAGGTATAGGGCAGAAGCGGGGCAGAGAAGGTTGTCCACCCGCGAGCGGGTAAATACAGGATTTAGTCCAGTTAATAACCAAACCAGAATTCTTCCCAAAAGAGCTCAGGACGTCAAACAGGACTCCCAATGACTTACGGGGAGAAGTGAGGTACAATAGAATATCATCAGCATAAAGTGAAACCCGATCCTCAAAGGTAGGAGACCACCGAATACCCTTGAGCGAGGGCTCCCAGCGGAGCCACGCAGCAAGGGGTTCAAGAGCAAGCGCAAAAAGGAGAGGCGACAAAGGGCAGCCCTGTCTTGTGCCACGTCCGAGAACAAAGGGATCCGAGACCCTTCCGTTAACCACCACCTGTGCCAGCGGTTGTTCATATAACAGTTTAACCCATCCTATGAACTTGGGACCAAAGCCAAATTTAGCGAGGGCAGCCCACAAATAGGGCCATTCCACCGTATCGAAGGCCATCGAGGCATCGAGGGAAACCAAAATGGCCGGTTCCGCAAGAGACCCCGCCCTCGCCAAAACACCGTGTAGACGGCGAAGATTGAGTGCAGTGTTACGGTGGGAGATAAACCCAGATTGATCAGGGTGCACCAACTCGCCGATCACAGTGATCACGCGGTTCGCCAAAATTTTAGCAAGAACCTTAGGCTCCACATTCAGAAGCGAGATCGGCCGATATGACGAACAATGTTCCCGGGGCTTTCCGTCGTTATGGATGACCACAATGGACGCCAGTCTCTGATCTCGGGGAAGAAGCCCGAGATCTCGCGACGCCAAAAATGTCCAACGAAGGTACGGCGCCATTTTATCAGGACACAACTTATATAGCTCGACTGGCAAACCATTCGGGCCCGAAGCCTTACCAGAACGGAGTGCACGGATAGCAAGCGCTACTTCATCGGTAGAAAAATTCGCCTCCATAAGCTCTCTATCCGAATCCGAGAGACTAGGCAACACAATATCGCGGAGCAACAGGTGCGAGTCCTCCTCAGGTCTGTCCGAGACCGGCGAGTACACCTTCCGAAAGTGCTGGGCAAAGACCTCAACGATCTCGACCGGGTCCACAACTCGCACACCATCCACTCGCTCAATAACAGGCACAACACGATTCACTCTGTCCCGCTTATCGAGCCAAGCAAGCAATTTCCCCGCCTTATCACCCAAATCATACAAGCGTCCCTGCTGCTCACGATGCATCGCTTTAGCCGCATCAGTCACCAGAGCTCTGGATTCAAACTGTTTAAGCGCCAAGGAGTGTAGGCTATCAGGCGTAATCACAGATTCCATCTGTTCTTCCAATTCAGAGATATCATTTTCAAGCCGCACCACTTCTTTAGTTCTGCGCCCCCTTTCGCTGGCAATCAAAGAAAGTGTCTGACCCCGGATCACAGTTTTACACGCCTCCCATAGAGTAACAGGGGAGGATACTGACCCTTCATTCTCAGCAAAATAATAATCCATGCATTTAACCACTTCCTTACTAATGTTGGGGTTACGAAGATGCCACGGATTAATAGGAGCAACACGACCCCCGGACTCTAGCCGTACATCAATGGTGAGCCATAGTGGGGAATGATCTGAAATCCCCCTCGCCAGATGTCTAATTTCTCTCACGGAGACCATCTGTGCCGCTGGAATAAGAATATAATCTAGTCGCGATAGACTACCATGGGCCCCCGAGAAAAAGGTGTATTGGAGCTGGCCAGGGTGAAGTTGTCTCCAACAATCCGCTAATCCCAGTGTGTCCATGAAACGGCTCAACCATAACTGCGACGTGGGGAGGGTTCTACAAGGGTGTCGATCCTCCTCTCCACTGACCACCGAATTAAAATCGCCAGGATTACCCCACCCAAATCCGAAAAAGTGGTAGACTGCAGACCAGGGGGAACGTACACAGACAAGATGGAAATCGTCTTCCCCTCCCATCGACCCACAACAGCAGCATAGCGACCCTATCATTCAGCACCTCGTCATCTACCTCGAGGGGGAGGGAGTTCCTAACCAAGATACCCGCCCTCCTCGACCCAGTGGTGAATCCAGAGTGGGCCACCAAACGGTAGCCCCTCCTATTCAGCGCATGGCACGTACTGCCCACCAAATGCGTTTCTTGTAGTAGAACAATATCCGGGGAGTGCCGCTTCAAGTACTGCAAAACTATCCCCCGTTTAATTCGATCCCCGAGACCATTAACGTTCCAGCTCAACACCCTCAGCCCCCTAACCCCCATCCCAGACGAAAAACAACAGTCCCCCTCTCCACAGAGCAAGCACAAAGGATACCAAATCAGAGCCTCGAAATAAACAGACAAGAAAGGACCCCCCCACCACCCCCCAGAGAACCCTCAACACACAACCCCTCTCCCTGGACCCCTGCGGTAGACCAGAGAGCCACCCCAACTTGCAGTGTGCCTGTCGCCCCATTAAACTAACCTACAAAAAGAGAGAAAAATATCCCCTGAGGAGGAAGAGTCCCGAGTCCAACCACCCCCGGGTATCCGTTGCGTATAAACATCGCTATCGCAGAGCCGCTGCAAAGCGTCCAATAATGGCTCATCGAAACTGACTCACTACTCCAGGTCCTCCAGGCCGCCCTCGGCACCCCTCATAGTCTCCGAGCTGGTACGCTGTGTCGGCAAAGTGTCCAGCCAGTCAGCGATCAAAAAAAAATGTGCGTTCGTTGTGCTCAATCCGTAAACGAGCCGGGAAAAGCATGGCGTATTTCAGTTCTATGTCTCTAAGGCGTCGTTTCACCCCCGTAAAGGCCATACGTTGCTTCTGCAATGCCTGGGTGAAGTCCGGATAGAAGCTGATCGAAACATTTTCAAACTTTGTGGGACCATTGACACGGGAGGCCTGCAGGATAGCGTCTCTGTCCCGGTAATTAAAGATCCTGGCTATGATAGGCCTCGGAGCGGCCCCAAGCTTGGGCTTCCCGCCTGGAATCCGATGAGCGCGCTCCACAGCGAAAAGACTACTAAGACCCTTTGGTGACAAATAGTTCTGGATAAGGTCTTCAACCAGAAGGTCCGTCGGTACTTCCGTAGAATTCTCCGGAACGCCCACGATGCGGACATTATTTCGTCTAGCCCGGCTCTCGAAATCATCCAGCCGACGGGCAAACGAGTACCTAGCCATGCGAAGATCACGGACCTCGGTCTGAAGATCTGAGACATCTGTAATTAGGCTCGCCGTCTTCACATCCAAAGATTTGACCCGGTCGTTGGTTTTCCCCAGGTCTGTCCTGATAAGGTTGACCTCAATCGCAACCGTATCCAACTTAGTAGCAAGAGTTTCATATTGCTGCCCCATCGCAGTCTGGATATTGGCAATGGCGCCCATAACATCTGCCAAAGTCGGCTCCTCAGTCACAGGGGTACCGTCACCAGCCTCTCCGGGGGACTTACTCGATCCACCCGGGGATCCCTTCGGGCGAGTAAAGCGGTCTATAGTCTGGGACTGAGCGTCTCCCCCTCGATTCGGGCCTCTGGTGTTACGCCTCTCGGGGTCCGTCCTGCCCGTCATAATGGTCGACGAGCTCCAAAGGGTCTTTCGAGACCTAGTCAGAATGATTCCCCCTATGGCAAACTGAAGGAATCGAGAGGTCGAGGAACGACAGCCGAATGAAAGTCTGCGGCAGAGCAGGGCAGCAGTATCCGCCAGCAATGATTCAGCACCAACAATGACCGAAATCGAAACCGAAAGTACCACAGGGGCAACGGAGGCGTCTCTCCAGCCGTTGTTGTTCAATTGCCACCTGGGCACCTTGGGAACTCGAGCCCCTGGATGGCCACTACCGTAGGCCTCAGATTATGGAGTGCTGCAATTCCAGTTCCCGGCGGCCAAATCGAAGTCTGGAAGAAGCATTCGGTATCAGCAGGGCATCAACAAGAAGCACCCGTCGTCTAAATCAGGATCTGTGCCAGGATAGATAAGGGTGGCGGAAGGGGTCTCGGGAACCCTCTGCTCACGCGTCCATCTTGGATCCGCGCGTAGCTCCTCATGCACTGGTTTATTGACTGTGTTTAGTAACATTACTTAATTCCAGCAATGGAGCAGGGTGTGTTTATGGTGGACTGTAAATTCTATAACTAGCTTTAGCCATGAGATTTTACCACAATTGTTGTGCTTGCAAAATCTGTTGTTCTGCAAGCATGCACCTCGTTGTAATCTAGTTGTACTGTCAAAACACAATTTAGGATGCCCTTTTCTGCAAACCTCTGGGAGGTCATGAGTTTTTAACAACTAACAAACATAGGAGTGAGCTTTCTGTGCCGCTGACTTAAAGGTGGCTTTCAGCTATTACCTTAATGAGGTGAGGAAGCTTGTATCTAATACTCCGCTATTAGTTGTGTATGGGCAGTCTAGTCTTCGACAGCTAGTTGCATTGCAATCTCATATTGATTTTTTTTCTTACTGTTGGTACTGGAATGTTCCTTGCATAGTTTTAAAGCTAAGTTTGTGGTCTCAAGGGGTGTTCTAAGCATACCTTTCTAGCAGAATGGACATAATCATGCCGCAAGATACTGATTTTGAAGAGTGAGATAGATGCCTTCTGGTTTCACTCTGGTAAACATACACTTGAAACAGGGCACATAAAATAGTCCTGCATGTCCTTTTCATAAAAAATGTTTTATTACATTTCTTTAGTCAAATTCAATACACCATAAAATAACATAAAAAAACACCACATTACCAACACTGTAATACAGCTAAATAGTATTCGACTCAGTTTTCACAGCCCTCCATCATTCATTCCAGAACCGCACACCCGAAATGCCTGGGTCGGAGAGGACCCAGAGACAGGAAGGGGGTTGGGGACCAGCTAGTAAACGTAGGTGAGATACACAGCCCCCTGCAATAGTTGTTTTATTTGCCCCAGACTTTTATCCTTTTTTTTTTGGACATCCCCTATTGGTGGAGACTGTTTTTTCAGCTACGATATTCATGTCCATATCTTTTCTCCACTCGCTCAGGCTTGGTGCTATGTCTGCTCCCCAGCAGCAAGCTATTTTGTGTTTTGCTACAGCCAGGCGCAGGGTCATCCAGGACCGTCCCATTAGATTGCTGTCCGATTCCTCCCATATGTTAAGGCGGCACCACTTTGGTGTAGGAGGGATTGTCTAGTCCCAACTGGCATTCATACAATTTACTATTGCCTCCCAAAAAGACTGTATGGCGGGACATTCCCATATAATGTTGAAGAAAGTGCTCTTCTGGGCGCAGTTTCTTCATGATGTATCACTAATAATAATAATAATAATAAAGTAGTTTGTATAGCGCCTGGTTACGCGCTCAGTGCCCTACCCATTTTCACCATTGTGGTACAGGCAAAGTAGGCTCTGTGAGGTACCTTCAGCTGCACCAACCGAAATCCTGCCTTAATTGCTATTTCTCTAGGCAAGGCCAGCGCCTCCGGCCATTCTTCGTCCTAGATCCCTCAAGTCCAGGGCTCACCTCTCACGCGAGCAGAGAAGTGTGTTGGTTGTGTTAATGATTTTCCAGTATGTGAGTGAAGTTACTTTACTTGGTATGTGCTCATCTAGCAAACTGTTTTCCAGGGAGGAGGAGTCCGGAAGCTCTTCCCCTACAGGTATGGCCGCCTGAAGGGCATATCTTAACTTGCAGGTAGTGAAATATCTCAGTATCTGCCAGGTTATATTCCCTTCGGAGATCAGCAAAAGGGAGTACTGAACCCCTCATCCATAAATCTCCTATTTTAGACAGCCCATTAGGTCCAATTTGTCAAACCCCAGGTATGCCACCAGTGTGCCCAAAGCTTCAGAGTCCCAACACGGGGTGCACTGAGTCAGTCTACCTTTCCACCCCAGTGTTTTATGTGCTGCATGCCAGAGACCACTGGTCACAGCCATTGGGCCCTACTGTCGCAGGCATTTCGTTGTAGAGAAGGCCCTTAGGTGCCCACCTGGACGCATCACCAGGTGATCCATCCGGATCGACGGTTCATCATCTAGTAGGTGTATCCATTTGTTAACCGTAGTCCGCTGTACCGCCCAATAGTACTTCTGTGCAACCATCAGGGCAATGTCTCTATCGTAAAACCAAAGGGGATGATGGACGGAGTGTTGAACATTCCAAGCACTCACCCCCAGTCAACTGATCTTGGTTTAATCAATCATCATTCTTTAGCACACTCCGCCACCCCAGTTCAGACATGGCCATATGCAAATCAGTCTGACCCTGTGCCTCATGGGAACAGTCCAGCCCGAACTGCCAAACCATGTCTTCCCTGGACCGCAAACAAGCATCCTGGGAACGGTTTCTGGCTAATCAGCCGTCATCAGCCAGGCTAGCTTGAATCCAGTGGCAAAGTGAGCAAGGGACCCACGTCTGGGCATACCCTGCCAACTTAGGGGGAACAAAGCAAAACCAAATGGGATGATGGACGGAGTGTTGGACATTGCAAGCACTCACCCCCAGTCAACTGATCTGGGTTTAATCCATCCTCATTCTTTAGCGCACTCCTCCACCCCAGTTCAGATATGTCCATATGCAAATCAGTCTGACCCTGTGCCTCATGGGAACAGTCCAGCCCGAACTGCCAAGCCATGTCTTCCCTGGACCGGAAACAAAAATCCTGGGACCGGTTTCTGGCTAATCAGCCGTCATAAGCCAGGCTAGCTTGAATCCAGTGTCAAAGTGAGCAAGGTACCCACGTCTGGGCATACCCTGCCAACTTAGGGGGAACAAAGCAAAAACAAAGGGGATGATGGACGGAGTGTTGAACATTGCAAGTACTCCACCCCCCCCTCCAGTCAACTGATCTGGGTTTAATCCATCATCATTCTTTAGCGCACTCCACCACCCTAGTTCAGACATGGCCATATGCAAATCAGTCTGACCCTGTGCCTCATGGGAACAGTCAGTCCGAACTGCCAAGCCAGGTCTTCCCTGAACCGGAAACAAGCATCCTGGGACCGGTTTCTGGCTGATCAGCCGTCATCAGCCAGGCTAGCTTGAATCTAATGGCAGGGTTTGCCCAGACGTGGATCCCTTGCTCACTCTGCCACTGGATTCCAGATAGCCTGGCTGATGAGGGTTATGAACCCGAAACCAGACGGATTTGCAAATGGCTATGTCTGAACTGGGGTGGTGAAGTGAGCTAAAGAATGATGATGGATTAAACCCAGATCAGTTGTCTGGGGGTGAGTGTTTGATTTTCTCAAGAGCTCCGTCCATAAATCCCCTTTGGTATCGCAATGTCTCTATCGTACCACCCTCGTGTTAGCTTATTAAGTGTGATTCTTGCCGCTCCCCCATTCCATAGGAGTATTCGCAGTGTGGAATTTGTTTTAAACTATTGTGAGGGAACGGGGAACGGTGCGTTGTGTAGAGCATATCAAAAGCGTGGTAATGCCATTATCTTGAAGAGTGTACCTCTCCTGAGTTCAGTGACATTCAGTGCTGAATGTCACTCATCAGCCTTTTCAATGGGGGAAGGAGGTTCTTCTCATAGAAGAGAGTGGGATCTCCCCAGATATGTGAAACCCTCTGTGGTCACCCGTATCTCACAGTTTTTAGGCAAGACTGGCATGATCAGTGATTTCGCTCCGTTTACCGTGTATCCGGAGAAATGGCTAAAGTTGTTAATGATGCTTATCACTTTGGCTAGGTAGCGCTTGTGATCGGCCATATATAGGAGGACGTCCTTAGCGTAAAGCGATATTCTGGCCTCCCAATGACCTGACCCTGCATGTACTTATGAACATATTTGTTTGGGCACAATTTGCATGCCATCCACTGGATATCTCAAGTGAAAAAATCACTACAACTGCAAGTACCTTTACTTGTGATGCTCAATTCACTAAGAAGGACATATGTGTTGTGGTACAAGTAATCCTTTTTGGGTGGAAGAATGAATAACTCTCTTGTTCCCCTTCGACCCCCTGCAGAGGACATACCCAGATACTAATACGAGATTAATGTAACCATTTATATGGGTTTTGATTGAGTTGAAAAGTAATGACGTTGTTTTTTTACTTACTGCATGTTTGTCTGTTGGTAAATCCTTTGTGAAAGTCCTTATCGGGTCATTTTAGCAGGAGACAGACCATGTCAGGAAATACATTTTGTTATTACATTTTTCTTTTTTCCTATTTTGTTTTAATGGTTTATAAATGGCCTTTTCTTCCAGGGTATGTGTGATGAACAGGAAACTCTTTTAGATCCCCGGTCCCATCCTCTTTTCACACCAGTAACCATGGCTGAAGGCTGCACTCCACTTGAAAAATGTGTACTTTCCGTGAGCCAATTTGCCGGTGCAGAACGAGATGCTATACTACATTTGGCTGCGTTACTTGGAGCAAGGTTTGTAATATGCATGTTTGCTTTGCTTACCTGATACTACTGGACACTAACCTCTGACTAAGAAATGTTCTTGTTCATAAAGCATTTACTTATAAAATGCAAAAAACAAACATAAATATTGTGAATAATCATTATGCATTTCTGTTTCTTGAAAAAAAACAATATTCGAAGTGTACATCTTTGTTGTTTGTGGGAAGTTACCTGCTAAAGGCAAAGTTGCTTTGAGTAACCTTTTTTGTCAATATGATGAGATATATTAAGAACCATATGTAGCCGACCTACTTGCAACTGTCCAAGACCTTTTCTCGAAGTTATGACTGATTCGTCTGATCTTTGCCTCTTTTTACAAACCTGAGTGTGCAATTGAGCTATAAGTCTTCACTCTATTTGTTTTTTTTAATAAACATTTTTAATCCAATGCTAGGTTAACAAAATAGCAATATATATATATTTTCTTCCATTGCTGGAAAACGTATACTGTCAATTGGTGCAGTTATAAGCAAGAAAAGGTGAAGTTAATTAAAGAGGGTCAAGAATAAATTCCTGTACTAATCCAAATCATCAGAAAAGAATATGTCTGCTAAAACTAATTAGGTAACTTAAGCCCTTCTTTCCACCCAACATAAAACAACATTTCAGGGGGGCGTGCCCAAGATGGCGACGGAGTGAGACGTCTTTCAGAGTCCCTCCGGCGCCAAACTCAGCTTAGCATTGTTTAGCCCCTGGAGCAGCGAGCTATCGGCTCCCCCACTGCCTGCTGTGACCCCCGAGGCGGAGGGGCTGGGTCCGGTGCCACAAATTCGTCCAGCTGAGGCCTGGAGGCGGTCTCAGGCACAACGGCGGTCTGCGGCCCTGCGATCCCTGGCCTTCGAGTGGCGAGAGAGGGCGGACATCCTACGCCGCGGAAGAGAGGAGCGAACGTGGGCGGAGGAGCGAACGCGGGTGGAGGCCCGCGCACAGGAGTGACTTCGGCGCCCTCGGCTTTCGGCTTGCCGCCTCCCGGGGGTGCTGCGCCAGGCTCCGGAGAAGCGCGGCCTCGCCGAGAGACTCCGCTGCGGCTGGTAGGAGGGTGCCGAAGGTGTAGGCCGGCAGGGGACGGCGTGAACCGCGGCTGCTCTGCTTCTCCCCCCGTCCCTGATCGGACCTGACGGGTAGGGCTGCCTTGCCGAGGCGAATCTCCCCGGAACACTGACCGCATGAGGGGAACGCCCAGAGGTGCTACCACGCCACCTTGCCTGTGCCTCGCCTGGGGAGCTGCGTTGCTGCGGCGGTGAGCCGCAATTAGAAAGCCTGGCCTGTGTACATCTGTAGCGCTGAAGGTGCGGAGGGAGACTCTGCCTGGCGTTGTGCAGCGGCGGCGACCCTCCGCGGCGCCGGACAGACCCCCTGGGACCTGGCTTGCGGGTGGACCTGCTTGGCGCATGACTATGGGACGACCGCTGCAGAAGTAACGCAGTTGCCTGCTGCAGCGCGAGTCCTGGCTGCGGACGATTGCAGTGGGGGGTGCGCCCTGATCTTTGGAGGGGTCTGGCTGGCAGGGAGCCCTGCGTTGAACATTCGCATTAGCGGCGCCTATGCAAAAGGGACCTGCACAGGCACCCGGGCTGAGTGAGTGGTGGCAAGCGGCCTACGCCACGTGATGCTAGGCGGATCGCGAGGCGCTTGAGTCCGGTATCGGCACCTGAGGCGGCTTTGGAAAAACACAGGGTTCGCCTCTTGGAGACGGGCCTGGGAGTCCCGGAGCTGAAGTGGTGGTTCGACTGGTCCCTGGGCTGGAGCCAGCTGTCCTTGCGAAGAACTGACGCTGTCTACAGTGGGGCTTGCGACGTGTCCTCACAGCGGACTGGGGCCCTCTTCCACCACTGGTAGGTGGGAGACCCAACGACGCCACGATGTCCGCGTCACAGCGTAAAGGGAAACCTGGTAAGGAAGCACCACAGAAGGGGACCCAACAGCCGGCGTCTCCTGGACCCAGCGCGTCTCCCAAGCAGAACGACGATGAGGCTCCTGCCACCAAGGCCTTTATGATGGAACTTTTCGCCGCCATAAAGGAAGACATCTCAGAGCTCCTCTCTCAACTAGCCTCGGACCTTCGCGAGGTGCGGAGAGATGTGGACGGCATAGGAGAACGAGTGGCCACCCTGGAGGATCATGACCTCAGTGTAGAGAACGACGTGCATCAGCTACAGCAAGATGTAATCCGACTCACAGAACAGAACCTGGATCTCCAGGCGCACGCGGAGGACTTGGAGAACCGTTCCCGCCGGAACAACATCCGCATCCGGGCGGTGCCATGGGACGGAGAAGCTGGTGACTTGTGGGGATATGTGGAAGCGCTCTTCCTGCAGGTTCTTGATGACGAGGACGTGAGTGCCGTCAGGATGGACAGGGTCCACAGGGTCGGCTTGCTTAGACGCGGAGGGGGGCCTCCCCCGATATTTTGGTCTGCGTCCACGACTTCCAACTGAAGGAGCGCATTCTCCGAAAGGCTCGGGAATCCCCATCTTTGCAATTCCGAGACCATCGCCCCCAACTGTTCCAGGACTTGGTGGCTTCGACACTCCCGAAGAGACGGGAGTTTCGTCCTATAACCTCCTATCTCAGGGAACTGTCTATATCCTACTCCTGGGGCCACCCCTTTCGCCTCATCTTCAGGTGGCAGAACAGACTGGTGCAGGTCCGGTGTCTTCAGGCGGCCAGGGACATCTTAGGCCTTGACGATGCATCCCCTGCCTCCGATGACGGGGGCTCCCCTTCGAGGCGGAGACGCCGGGCGCCATCTTGGCAGAGAGTGGGCCGAGAAAGGGACCTGAGACGGCCTGATCGCACGACCAGCTTGCAGGAGCGGGGGGCAGCGGTTGCCTCCGTTGCATCTGTGTCGGTGCCATCGAAACAGGATAGCTCTGGGGCGGCTTGAGCTTTGCAGCGAAGTCTTATGGCGCCGGAGGGGCCCTTCGCCTTCAGGTACTGTGGGTAACATGTACTTTTGGGAAGACACCACAGTCCGGCCCTCGGAGGGCACACACACTGGTGCCCCTTCCCCCACCACAGGGGGGCGACTACACTTGCCCTCGCATGGGAGCTGTTGTTACTCGTTTTGTATCCTTCCTTTGCTCTTCTGTTTTTTGGGTGGGAAGGTTCCGGGATGGTATGTTGAGGGAGTAGGGAGGGGGGGGTGTAGGGGAGTTGGTGGGATTGCACAGGGGGGTGGTGGTGACCGGAATGTGTGGTTTGACTGTTGCTTTTGGTTTGGGACTTCTTCTGGGGTTTGTTGGCGCGAGCCTTGGCTATGGTGCCAACTATACTTCTTGTTCAGGTGCTGGCGCAGCTATTGGCAGGACCTCTGGTACAGCCTGGGGATTGGCTCTGGGAGTCGCTCAGGGAGGAGGAGAGGCAGCCTAGCGAGAGGGGTGGTGAGGATGGAGTGCAGGGGGGGTTCAGACGTGGGAGGTGGGAGGTATGTTGGGGTTCATCGACAAGGCGATAGCTGTGCGGCTGGATTTCATGTTTTACGATGCCAGTTAGTATTGGTACTTGGAATGTGAAAGATCTGAACTCCCCGCAGAATCGCCAGAAAATTTGGAAATACTTAAATGATCACCAACTGGATGTGGTGGGCCTCCAAGAGACTCATTTAGCGCGCAGAGATGAGCTACGCCTTAAGCACAGGCATTTCCCCCTCATTTACAGATCCTCAGCCTCCACTAAACATAGAGGGGTGGCCCTTTTATTTCGCGCGTCCCTCCACTTCCAGCCAATGGGGGTGAACTGTGATAGGGAAGGCCGCTGGCTGATGATCATGGGGTTCTTGCATGGTAGGCTCTGCACTTTTGTGGTAGTGTATGTCCCCAATGCAGGCCAAAATAGCTTTCTCCAAGATCTGCTGCGTAGAGTGGGGGACTTTGTGGAGGGGCACTTGTTTCTGCTAGGTGACTTTAATATGGTGTGGGACAAGGACCTAGATAGCTCTGGCACTCAGAGGTCCGACGCTGGCCTGTTTTCTACTGAAACGCGGCGACTGGTGAGTTAATTGGGCCTGATTGACGGCTGGCGCTCCCTGCATCCCCAGTCCCGAGATTACACCTTCTTTTCTCATGTCCACCATTCCTATTCCCGCCTAGATCATATCTTTTTGAGCCAAGCGCTGAGGGGAGATGTCCGCGACTCCAGCATTTTCCACTATCTGGGTCTGATCATAGCTTGCTGGTCCTTGGAATACACTGGGCGGCAAAGGGTGACAACCTTCGCAAGTGGTACTTTCCGGCCGCGCTGATATGGGACAACACCTCATGCAGGGAACTACGAAAGGCCATTCGGGACTTTTTGTCCCTTAATCCCATCTCGGACATGTCTGTATTCACCACATGGGATGCTTGCAAGGCCTCGCTGCGGGGGACTTGCCTGGCCCTCAATGCTGGCCTTAACAAACTGAGGAGGGAAGAGCGGGAAGGGTTAGAGGCGAAACTCGCTGCCTTGGAACAAGCGCACAAACTCCGCCCGTCTCGACTGACCCTTCGCCCCTTGACAGCGGTTAGGGGGAAATTAAAGGCCCATTACAATAATAGGGCGGAATTCACCCTCCTAAGGCTCCGCCACCTCTCGTACGCTCAGGGGAACAAGGTGGGACGGCACTTGGCCCGCCAACTTCGGGATAAGAGGGAGAGGGACTACATTGGAGGTATCCGGGACTCGTCAGGTGACCTGCACCACCGAGATGAGGACAAGGCGGCCCTTTTTGGACGCTTTTATGCCGATCTCTACGCGGGGGATGCCCTCGATTCTGAGGATCAGACGAGTTATCTGGCGGAGCTCCCTATACCCCAAGTTTCTACAGAACGGAATGACTTCTTGGCTGCCCCCATCTTAAGAACGGAGGTGCTGGACGCCATTAAGGCTCTGAAACTCCATAAGGCGCCAGGTCCCAATGGCTACACCGCCCTTTTCTACCAGACGTTCGCATCGGAGGTGTGTGACTACCTGGTCTCCCTCTTTAATGAAATGGCGTCGACTGAGAGGACTTCGGGATCTATGGCGGAGGCGGTGATCTCCGTTATCCCTAAGATGGGGAAAGACCCGTCCAAATGCTCTTCATATCGCCCGATAGCCCTCCTCAATATTGACGCTAAGTTATACTCTTCTATTCTTGCACGTAGGCTACAGGACTTAATGCCGGTCCTCATCCATCCGGACCAGTCCGGCTTTATCAAGGGCCGACAGACCCATGATAATATGAGGCGAGTGGTCCACCTGATAGAAAAAGCCAATAGATTTCATATCCCAGCAGTGCTGGTGGGCCTTGACGCCGAGAAGGCCTTCGACCGCGTGGACTGGGGGTTTCTATTCCGCACCCTGGCCGCCTTTGGCTTTTCGGATAAGTTTATAACCATGATACGGGCAAACTACAGCGATCCCCGCTCTAGAGTGATGGTTAATGGACACCTGTCCACCTTCTTTTCGCACTCCCGTGGTACCCGACAGGGCCGTCCCCTCTCCCCCCTGCTCTTCGCGCTGAGCATTGAGCCGTTGGCGCTAGCAGTGAGGGAGCGTGAGGGGATCCAGGGTCTCCCCTTTACTGGTGAGCAACACAAAATCTCCCTGTTTGCGGATGACGTTTTGTTGTCCGTGGGGGACCCGGCGCACGCACTCCCGCACGTCCAAAAGGTCCTCTGTCGCTTCGAGGGGGTGGCCGGTTTCAAAGTCAACTTTGATAAATCGTATATCCTCAATCTCACATTGCCTCCTGCAGAGGTGGAGTGAGTGCGGCTGCTGACCCCTCTGTCTTGGGCGACCACCTCTCTCCTGTACCTGGGAGTTCGGCTGACGCCTTCCATAGGGAGGTTGTTCTCTGCGAACTACCCTCCGCTGCTGGCATCTCGTGGCTGGGTAGAATCCACGCTCTAAAGATGGTCCTCCTCCCCAAATTTCTGTACCTCTTCCAGGCCCTTCCCATCCCGATGGATCTGGACTTCTTCCGGCGCCTTAAGACCTTGATGCTGCGCTTCACCTGGCAGGGGGGTCGAGCGCATTTCTGCTTCGCTACTCTGCCGTGAAAGGAGGGGGGGGGGGGTTTCCCCGATATGCACCTCTATTACAAGGCTGCGCAATTGCGCGTGCTGGTGGAATGGTCCTGACAACTCTCAGAAAAACACTGGCTGCACATGGACAGGAGTGTCGCAGGGAGGTCCATCTGGGAACCTGGCTTGGAAACCTAAGGTGGACAGGCCCAGGAACGCTTACATCATTACGCCCACGAGCACGGTACTGAAAGTATGGGACACAGTCTCTAGTGATGATCGCTGGACTACGTTTCCCTCCCCCTTTACACCGATCCACTTCAATCCGGCTTTCCCGCCGGCGTTGCAGGAGGGCCCCTTTCAACCGTGGAGAGAAGGGGGCTGTAGGGCCCTTACGCACCTGTTCCACTGATCTGCCCCACTCACCTTTGCTAACTGCATGAGGGACTATGGCGTCCCGGCCACGGAGCGGTATCACCACCTCCAGCTTCTCCACTGGGCTACCTCCTCGGGGATAGGCGACGCAGCCACTAGACCCCTGTCCCCATTTGAGGCCTTTATCCTCCGAACCAACACTATGAGAGGTGCTATCTCCTTCCTTTATAATCTGCTGCTTACCACTGCTGTGGCACCCCGTCCCCGCTATATGGGGCACTGGGAGGAACTTCTTGGGAGAGATATTACGGATGAGGAATGGTCGGGCCTTTGGCGCGACATTACGACGCACAACCACTCCATAGACTTACGTGAAGCCCATCTCAAGACCCTTATGGATTGGTACTTGTACCCGTCCAAGTTACATCGCATATTTCCGGCCTCCTCAGACCGGTGTTGGAGGGGCTGTGGTCTCTTACGTGCCTTCCGCCACATCTGGTGGGATTGCCCCATCATCCGCCCATATTGGGAAGAGATTTTGTCCCACATCAAAGACATTCTCGGCTATCCGGTGTTTGACTCCAGCTCTCGAACGTCAAACCAGAGCTGACAAACAAATCTTGTGGCTCTGCCAAGCTCACCCTAGCAGCCGCCTGGAAGAAGCCAGAAGCCCCGGCGATATCCTTGTGGCACGTGAGACTGTGGAGACTATTGAGTGTGGAACGAGTGGCGGATATCTTCCTAGGAGCCTTCAAGAACTTCATGTTTCGATGGGGTCCCCTGGCCAGCTTTCTCTCACGGGGGCTACCATCAGCAGTTTGTCCATCCACACTACGCACACTTCACCTCCTCCAGATATAACCAGGGCCGTATGAATGAAGGGATGCATGTGTACAATTGTCACCACCACCTGGGGGGTGGGTAGGGAGGGGGGTAGGGAGGGGTATGGTAGTTATGTTAAATGTTGCGACGCCCTCAAGGCATCTGGAGGCTCCAAACTTCTCCTGCACTGTATCAATCGCCTTGCTTCCGGTACCCCTTCTTGGCAGAGCCCCTACCCCTCCGGGATTCGGAGGGGGGATTGACTTTGATTGACATCAGAGACTGATCTTTCCAATTGCACTGTGGTACCTGTTATGACGATTACAACGTGCTGTTTGCCTCTTCTTTACTCCTTATGTGAGAAGCACTACGGGGCTGTCGCTTGTATTATTTTCTCTGTTCTTCAAAACAAAATACAAATACAAATTTTACAAAAAACAACATTTCAGTCAGTTGTTGTTACTGGAGTAGATTATGGAAATGTATTTAACTTAACAAAAATTGAATCTCTAAAGTAGAGGAGGCCAATCTAATTTCTTGAAAATATCCCACCTCGGCTGCCCTACTGAATATTCAAATACTTCCTATAATCAACAGAATTACATACAGAGGGTTATTCCATAGGAGTCTTGCTTCTCTAGACCTAAATTCACATGCTCCTCATTTATTCTTTTCACCCAATCTCCAGTTCACAGAAACGATTCAGCATACAGAACAAAGAAATTTTGAAAAACAATGCTTAGTTTGTAGCGAACATATTAAACTGTGTAATGAAAGGTCTTTTATTGCAAGCTGGGAAGAGAATGACCACCTTAAAGAAATAATTTAAAACTGACCATTTTTTATAAAGGCCTGTGTAACTTTGTTTATTATAAATGTTATGTCTTGCCTGTTTTTATATGAACCTCCTTACTGAGTGCTAGTCTGGATCAGGAAAATGTCCCCTACAGTAATATACCACCAATACCAGGTAGTGCTGTACACTGTCCCCTTTGGGGTCTTTTGATATCACCAGAAGTGAAATCAAGGAACACCTAAAAGGTGCCACTGGAGCAGGTGATGTAATTTCCTTTTGATCTGAAGCCTGCTGAGGTTTCTTAGCCCTTTTTTCTTAACCAGAGTTTTGTTTTGTTGAATGTTCGAAGCCGTCCAAGTTCAAGCCTTGCAGCAAGAGTTGGGAACAGACCCACACAAGTACACTCTCTGGTGCCTTGGCCTGTTGCATGAGGTCTCTTGTGTGATTTGCGTGTAGGTGCACCCCAAAGCCATCGGGGGATGGGATTCTAAACTTACACTTGCCTCTGAAGCACAAATTGGAGCCATCCCTAAAGTAGTCACACACAAGTAGCGCTCTGAAGTGCTACCTTGTTGGCCTTCGTTTTCATCCAGTGTATTCTTTAAGTTGAGGTCAAAGGGTACGCCCCCATCACACTTACGGTATTATGACTGGGATGAAGAAAAGCAGGGCTCAATATAATGATTACCAGTACGTATGCAGGAAAGTGTCCTAGGAAGTCTATTTCATCGTAACATTGCCATCATGTATTTAAAGTTTCTTTTAAACTATCAGAAATTGGTTTTTTTTTAAACTCATATTTTCATTATTTTCACCTGGGGTACATTTCGACCACTATCATCTAATCATTGAAATAGCAAAATAAAAAAAGACTTTTAAGATGTCTAATGCTAAAAAATCATTTTACTGTCTGCTCTTGCAATAGTTGCTCCAAATGGTATTAAGTTTTTTATTTTTTAATCTTTCAGAGTACAAGAATATTTTGTGCGCAAAGACAATCCAAAGAAATTGATGTATGCCAGCACCCATCTGGTCTTGAAGGAACCAAATGGCTCCAAATATGTTGCAGCCAAAAATTGGAACCTGCCAGCTGTGACTATTGATTGGATTCTAGAGTGTTCCAGAACTGGAAAGAAAGCTGAAGAAAGCAATTTTCTTGTGGAAAATGCAGAAGCTAAAGGTATCTTACCTGTTCTAATGATGCATTTACACCCCTAATAAAAGCTTAGGTTACTGTTCTAGTGAAGGCCCACATGCAAATGAACCTAAGATGTTTTAACTCATTTCAACATTCTTCACATACTTTCTAAAAAACACATGTAAAACATAAGCAGGCTCTAAGTAATATCCAAACAAATGGGGAGCTCAGGAATGGTTGTCTATTGTGAGTTGCATTAGGAGACGAGACATGGAAAGGGCCTCCACTCATAAGAGAGAAATTCTAGTCTGCAATAAAACAAATCTTTGTATTAAGTTTATGTGCTCCAAGAATAGAGGACTGTAAGCAAGAAACTGCTGAGTGTAAAAATACACTCCATAGGTTTTCTCATCAGCAATCATCATTCATAACACAAATTCTAACAGAATAGTTTATCACAAGTCATTAGTGATATTGTGACCCTTTTCGAGGACTTTTGTGTGTATATGGGAAATACGTGCCTGGCTTCAAGTTTAAGGATAATGTTGAGGATACAGAGTGGGTGATCCCTTAGTTCAGTGTCCACAAGCCTAGACCAATTATGTGAGCGAGAATTTTAAAAGAGTTTATGCTACCTCAGCCTTGTGCATGGTTTATGGAATAATACCCATGGACACTCCTGTTTCAGTGACCTTTGTTTCAAGAATATGCTCCTCTAAGACCACTTTGTTTGTTGTTGTTTTGGCTTCAGTAAGTAGCACGTGGTTGGTGCAGTGACTATAATTGCCTATGGGTTACGTGAGTGCCCTTAATAGAGAGGATGAGGTGCTGAAGTATCTTCTGCGATTGGCCCTCTTAGCAAGTGGTCAGGTTATTGCAATTAGAAAACGAACCTGCAAGATGGTTCTGCAGGCCTCGAAAAATCATAACAATTTTACCATACCTGAATGTCTAGTGAATTCAAGAATCTACTTGACTTTACTATAGTGCTTTTGACTCATGAACTGCTCTCAAATTGTCTGATCCTATTCAAATATTTTATTTTTCTGCTTCTCCTTTTTCTTCATTATCACATATGAGAGCACCTTCATATATGCAAGTTCAGCATGTGTGCTATACAAAAAACTATTTTGTTTGATTTAATAGACTAAACTTTTGCTCCATGTACAATAAGAATCTAACCCACCTACAGGGCACACATAATCCCTAACTCACAACATAGTTCACTAATAGTATTATCAGCAGGGAAGAGGCAGGGCTGTTTCTCAGTTCATGTTTAAAAACTTGCTTTTAATTAATGCTCTCAATGCAGTGATTTAATCTGATGTGCTAAGATGAAATGCTTCGGTGTACTAAAAAATTCACTTTACTTTTTTATTAAGATACCATATTCTGACATGATCTTTGATGCATGATATATATGACAAATATTTTTAAGGCTCTGCTAGTGTATGTGCTCTCAGAGACAGAGCGGACTCTTGGCTCGGCTCTTACTGGTAATTTGTTGGCTCACCACCTCTACACAGCAGAAGGTGGGCGAGGTGCAATGCGAAACACAGAGGCATTGTGTCCACTTCAGAATGACTTGTGACCTGAAGATTGCATGCTCATTCAAGGTCTGCAGCCAGGTTCTTTAGCTTGAGCTGATGTTTCTAACCAATGTTGTCAGGTGCACGATCTTAGTGTGCATCGATCTTGTGTCTGTCTTACTGTTAGGACGGGAATGCATAGTTTTACAGATGGGTTTGTGGTCTCGAGGGGCATACTAAGCGTACCTTTCTAGGACGGACTAATGTTCACCTGTCTTGTATATGTGATTCGTGATGCACCCGATTTAAGAGTTGTAATTGCCTGGTTTTTGGAGTGACCACAGTGAGGTGGATTATGTTAGGACTTAACATGCAAAATTTCATTGCTGTGCCTCCACTCATCGTGCACATAGCCAAGACATACCCGCCCTGTTATGCTAGTGCTGTAAATTATCTAAGTTCTGTACATGCTTTTGTACCCCAGGATCTTTACCTATTTGTCTCATAAACCAGATCACAGTGCGGCATCAGTTCAGGGCATTGCACTTATGGTTAATACAATACACGTCACAGCTGGGCGTTACTCACCTGCGCCTCCCCTCCCCTGCACTCCTTTGCGTTTCGCCCCAAAAACCGTCAGCAACTATAGACTCCTGGCTGGTGTGTGTGTCCCTTCGCTATGAGCGGGGCTGCCTGGGTATTCAGAGATCCAAAGTCCTGGGGCAAGTTCATCCTCCTGTAGGGGGACGCATTAGCTGATGTAGCAAGTAAGGCAAATGCACTAGCAAGCACTGCAGTTTCTCTTGCATTTATTTAAGGCCATATGCTGACCAAAGGCCAGAAATCCACTGTCATTAAAGCTGCATTCCCAAAAAGGACAAGATTTAGGGTGCTGATACTGACGGCATGCTGTAACCAGCTTTGATTACAATTAAGGGACCATGCGAAAAAGCTAGACGCGATCTTAAAATAAGTGAAGATCTAACCAGTGAATTTGAATCAATACTGTTTGTTAAACCCTCAGTGCAACTCTTTTGTTGTTATTCACCCAATAAAATATGAATAATAAAGAACTATCACTGGAAATCCTCGATAGTCTTGGAATAAATTCTTATTTTATTTCTGCCAGTGACGAGCATTACAAACATATCGGTGATGAATCAGTGGAGGTTTATCAAAACCTCTTTTTAATGCTGTGACAACTGAGTAAAAGGTTCAAAAGTGCGGTGTAGTTTGTGCATGCATCTCACCAATCACTAGAAAGGGCCGCACTGGAACCAGAATCTGGTTCATTCAAGGTCATTTCTGGTGCTACCCACAGCGATGACCTGACACTTTAAGTAGATTTGGGAGTGGGGGAAGGTCATCAGCTATGCCTCATTACTTGATGAAGGCGAATTATAGTTTTCTCAAGTGGCAGAAAAGGTGGTCTCTAGTTATGGAGCAGAGGCCTGCAGAGAACACTAAAGAGGTGGTTTGATCCAGACTAGATTGAGAGTGCACGGTATATTTGGATCTCATAAAACTAGAGACCCTGAGAGGTCCAATAGAGCACCAGGGACTCATTTATTTTGCTAACTGCTTTTCCATCAAACCTGACCATACGCTGGTGTATTCAGCTTTTCAGCACCAGGAAGCTATTCACTGTCCACGTGATTTATGGTTTTGTTGTATGAAAAGTACATATACGCTTGCCTACAAACATAGGCCAGCAAGAAGAATGTACCCCACTTGAGGTAATAACAGCCCTGCACCCTCAATCCTCCCCTCTTAATTCTTTGCATCCACCCAAAGGGAAAGGAAGGAAAGTTGCCAATGTTGACAAAGTGAGAAAGTTGGCTGGGTGCTTACGTGTTGCAGTTCCTCTATTTTGCATTATAATTTCACACAGTCTCACAGTGGGTTGATGTGGTGATTCCCAGGCTCTGGGCTTGTTGTAAATGCAGAACACACATATGTGTTGTGTTTTGATGGATACTATAACAGATCCCTAACTGAATGAATGATTGGGGGATCCCCTAGATGAAGAATTGCGTGTGACTGTTGTACCAAGGGCTTTGTTGTAATTGATTGTTTTGTGTGGGGGGCACCCTTAGTGTATTTCCTCTCTAACTTCACCTTTTTTTGTGGCATTATTAAACATGACGGGTTTGGTTCTGTCAATCATGGCAAAACCCTTGTTCACTCTATTTGCAAGGATACTGGTGTAGAGTTTGACAGCCACTTTTGACAACAATTTCGACCTCTAGGATCCACAAAGTCACTTATCCCTCTGAGGCTTGGGAATCACTGTTGTCATGGCTTAAGACAATAAAGTGGTTATGCCCTTGACTTTCTAAAATGAATTAAAGATCAGTGTCAGCAGTGATGCTACCTCACTGCATATTCTTTTGTAGAAGAGAGAGGAGTAGTAGCCTTTTAGTCTAAGGGATTTCTTTGTTTAGAGTTAGATATGCCCGAACAACTATATCGACTTGTACACGCTTCCATAAGTCTGCTGCTTGTGCAGACATGGTGCGCAAGCATGCTGTGTGCACATCTGTGAATCTTTGTTTGTGGATCTCTTTGTTGTAGAAGTCCCAACAGGCCTATGCTATACTTTAATGGTGTGTGCTAGCTAAGCCTGACCAGTCCCAACAGGCCTATGCTATACTTTAATGGTGTGTGCTAGCTAAGCCTGACCAGTCATGGATTGGGTTTTTTTTTTTTTTTTTTAAAACCTTTATTGAGAAACAGGTATAAGTACAAGCGCAGGCCTACAACCACAAGGGCCGGCCGCAAAATCAGGAGAGTCAAAAGAGAACAACATCAATGTGTACGGTAGGATGAATACAGGATAGACGAGTAATGAAATCGTTACACAGTAAGCGCCAGGATAAGAAAGGTTTCATTTTATGATGTATAGAGGAGGCAGAAGCCATATCTACCCGTGTGTCATGCAACATACTCAGAAAAAGAGGGGGGGACGAGAGGGATGCAGCCCCCTACGCAATCAAATAACCACAGTAGAGCAAAGCCCAGATACATCCAATGCACATCAAAGGTTCAAAAATAAAGGACAAATCGTAGCAAACAAGTAAATGGGTCACTGCATAGACCGCCCTCCCGCCCCGAAAAAGGAGAAAGTGCAGACACTTACGAAACGAAGGAGAAAGAACAAAGGGACATAGCCCACCCCCTAGAAAGAAAGCAAAAAAGGGACCATAGAAGAAAACAAACTAAAATAACAAACACCCCCCCCCACCCTACATCACTGTAATGGCTATGGCCTATCCCACTAAACAGCGTGCCTGTCGCCCAGAGTCACCCGAAATATGGAAGAAAGAGAAAGGGAATAATAACGAAGGGAAAAAGAGAAAGGGATAAAAGGAGAGGAAAAAGAGGGAAGAGAAGGAGAGGAGAGAAGAGAAGAGAGGAGGGGAGCCAGCGATCGAAATACAGAACACCACCCCGCCCGCAATAACGGATCACTAGTCGAGGTCAAAAAGGGGATACTGAGAAAAGCCTACATAAAGGATGAAGACAGGAACTGTCCAAATGATGAGGCACGGAGATGGCAGTTAACAAAACAAAAGTCCCGCAGGCACCCAGGCACGATCACCCCTGGCCACTTCTATGAAAAGCAGAGCTGCGAGACCCCGCCACGGCCAGGAAACAGCATGATACAGTGGGTCCATACCAGTCAGGGAAAGCAAGTGGGATCTTCACAGAACACCGTCTAGGCGAACAAAAAGCAGCCAGGAAAACTCGGCAGCAGTCAGAATGCAAAAGTAACCCAAAGATCCACGTGGCCAAGCACAAAGTCCGGGCTGTCCAGCACAAAGCAAAGAAATCAGGATGTAGGAAATACTGCTGCATCGGCACCGGGTCCACTTGATCCCATGGAATCGAACACCCAGCCGGATAGCCCAGCACAGCAGCTGGAGAAGTCTCAACAAGACCAACTCGGGGAGACGACACCGCGTCACAAAATGGCTGAACAACCATGGCGGCGATCCGCAACTCCAGGTCCCGGCAGTGCAAGGACAGGTCGATCCGCAGAGCACCCAGGGCGAACAAGACAGCAGTCCGTGTAGGGGCCGCCCGAATCAAACGAGGTCTGGGGAGAGCAAATGCAGCAACGTCCCTGTCTCCAGGAGGAAGACACTGCGAGGGGCCATCCGCCATCTTGTGCATATCGCCCGCCGCCATTGTCGCATCCGCCGCAAAGCCCACCAGGAGTGCCGGAGGCCCCAGGACACACAGCCGATCCGCGGCGGATGGCGCTCGGCGGAGAAAGGAGAGTCACCAGAAGAACGGGCGTGCTCCCCACCACACTCGGGGGAGCCCTGCACCGTATTCCAGGCGGGACAATCAACAGGAGTGGGCTCCTCACCCGAGGGGTGCCGGACAACGCGGCTTCTCTTCTTCGGGTCGGCAGACAATCAGGCATGCGGGGTGGCCCACCATCGGGGGTGGGCCCGCTCCGGTGCTTCCGGCTCGCGGCTCTCAGGCTCCCACCATCGGGTCTCTTCAGCGGTTCCGGGCCGCCGGCACTCCGAACACCTCCGGGCAGACACAGTACTCGAGGCCCCGGCGTCAGGGCCGGGAAGCCAGCAAGGTTACAAGGGCAGAACGAGGAAACCACTGCACGCCAGAGCCCCGGAAAAAGACGGTAAGTGAAGGCTCTTCCCAGATAACCAAATTCGGAACACCCCGATCAGGATGAAAGACAGGATAGGCGGCGGGAGCCAGTCATGGATTGTTGGGATTCTTTTGACAGTAATTTTAACCCTCAGTTTTCAGCCCTGTAGTTTGCTCAACTTTTTGCCACCTTATTAATACTTCTGTTTGATCGGCCATAGAGAGTAATCTACTCTATGCCCAGCATTTTGACTTATCTTTGTGCATTATTATTTTTTTTAGTTTGGGTTCAATTTCAGTTTCAAGAATAGATGGTTGCCACACAGGTGGCCAAAAATATATCCAATGTGCCCAGTAAGGAGTGTTATTTTTATTCATGTATTTATATGTATTACAGCTGAACACATAAGTAAATTACAAACATCACTATACACTGATTGCGCATAATACTTCTTCTACATCTTCTAAATTGTGACATGTAATATCACTATTCTATGCAGACTGGGGTTAAAAGTCGTAAACCTCATAGTAGGATAGGGTGACATCTCAGTTGAATTGTTCCCTTATCGCTATTAAGAAGTAATACATGTCAATATAATACAGTAATAGGCGACTCATCTGTCCAATATTAGAATATGGGGTATTATTTTGGTATAGTGGATTGTTCTTAAGTGGTCCTGAAATACCTTCAGCTCTAGAGGAAATGAACAAAGCTTCTGCATATATTTCAAGTTGTTCTTCATAGCATTAATAGACTTTGAGCCATTTATCTTGAGTTCATACATGGCCACATCCCCAACTCAATGCCAGCTCTTTTTACAAGCAGTAACATTATTGCACCACATTTTCTTACACTTGCTGCTGTATCCCTAAACAGACTCAATAAACATATGCAGGATCGAGGTTGATATGGTGTGCAGTCATACTGGTTAGTGCAAGGATGATCTTGCGGCAAATTACAAAAGGGCGGCACCAGAGGCTTACAAATCAGACACTGCGCATCTTCTTTAAGACCACAATAAATCAGACTGTTTAGTGAACAGTGTATGGTAGATTCTATACAGAAACTTTAAATGAATATTGCACACTCTGCTGTTCTATGATAATGCTCCAGTTTGCATGCAGCAAAATGGCCAATCGACTTCACGAAGTGGGCAGTTTAGCATGTGATTCTACCCATCACGAGTGAAATGTGTAATGATAGGTGCCTCCGTCTGCATAGTGTTGTATAAGCTCATAACCAAACCCTTGCAGGGCATGGCAGAGAGCAGTAGTGATAGTTTTAAAATTAAAGGGTTCATTGGGGAAAGTATTGAATGCAGCCCTTGAGGCTTTGCAGAGCTTATAGTAAAGAAACATTGCTAATGACTTGTGATCCTTAAGGACCAGATCACCTAATTTGTCTATATTAAACTTTCTTAGTGGCTGGCCTAATTTGTCTATATTAACGTTTCTTAGTGGCTGGCAAGGTTTTTCTTCACTGGTCTGAGTGAGCCTAGGGAGATTCATAGTTTGTAGAATAAAGACTTCCAAGTGGCACTTTAAAACCCAGCTGATGCTAGCCATTACAGTACAGTGGACTGCGTTAATATCATGTCATGTATGTGTTGACTTATTTCAGCATTGCCTGCAAGGGAGATGGGCCACACTGTCTCCCTCATTCGCAAGGTGTAGCGGGAATAGAGGCGAAGAGTACCACTATTGGGCGTATTGAGCCTGGGCGCAGAGGTAATAAAGCTCTAAATCCGGTGCAGTGAAACCACCTTGATTATATGGTAGACTAAGAACTTTGCATTTAAGCCCGGGTTGTTTGCCAGCCCATGGGGTCCTAACTACAAAGGACCGAATAGTTTTAAATAATTGTTAGGTGAATATAAGAAGTATATTGGTGAAGAGGCATAAGAAGTTGAGTCGGATAATCATTTTCATTATAGCTATTCTGCCCTCAAGAGAGGGGGGTAAGATGAGCCATTGTCCAATTTTGTTTTTCAAGTTTGACAATCCTTCCTCCCTAGTTTTTCCTTATGACAGATTCTGGGTCTCAGCTGACCCAGATACTTTACAGAGCCATTGCACCATTCAAGTGAAAATTTTGAGAGGGCATGCCTTTTTATGATGTGTGGGGAAAATGCTAGGATTTATTCTAATTAATCTGCAGACCAGAATGGAATCCACACCTTACGCATTCTCTGGTAATAGGAGACAGATTGAAACTGGGATGACATACATATAATTCCATGTCATAAACGTATTATGATGCAAGCAACTTTGAACAAGTGAAGATTAAGGGTGAGGAAGAATAGTGTTACTGTAGCCTGTGTGTGCACCAAGGGGTTTCTAATGCTAGAGCAAATAGAATGGGAGAGAGGGAGCACTGCTGTTTAGTGCCACGCTTTTATTGTGACTGGATTTGATGCAAGTCTGTTAGCACGAATACGTGGAGTGAAAAAGGTATATAGTAATTGAATGCAATCTAGAAGGCAGGACTGCATGCCAATACTCTGGAGCACAGACAACCAGAACTCCCACTCCCGGAAGTTGAACTCCTCAGCGGTGTCCAAGAGAACTGTTGCCACCTCCAGGCCAGGGTGCGACTGATGAATGAGTGCAAACAGTGTTACAAATTATTCGATGTAGACCTTGTGAGGATAAATCCTGATTGGTCAGGCAGTACTAGACTTTCAACTGGAGGAAGTAATCTATTTGCTAATAGTTTAGCCGTTATTTTGGTGTCCCTGTTTTTTTTTTTTTTGCAGAGTTTTATATAGCGCGAACTAGAACCGAACCGAATCAGTTATCAGAGCGCTTTACATAGCACCAGTTACGTTACATGAGGACACACTTTCATTTTTTTTTTTTTAGGCACGGGGAGATTAGGTGATTTGCCCAGAATCACAGGGGGTTTTTGGCGTCGTTACCTAGACTCGAACCCAGATCCCCAGGTCCGAGGTCGAGCGCCTTAGCCGTTAGGCCAACCCCTCTCCCCTTTAAGAGTGATAATTGTGTGTACGATTCGTATACGTCTAACAGATTGCCAGGTTTGTGAAGAGGGACTAGGAACTCTTCCCTCATTGAGTGATGGACAATGTGCATTTTGTGTACCTCCTTAAACAGTGCAAGTAAGTGTAGAACTAGAACAAAGGCAAATTATTAGTAAAAAAATATTCACAAAACTGTCTATGCCAGGCAGTTTACTGCCTGGTAATTCATGTATGCTCCTAGAATCTCTTCAATGGTGATGGGTTGCATGGGAAAAGTGTGATGTGTGCTTCCTAACCATGCCAGTGGAATACTGTTGAGATAATGTAGTGTTTGGGGACTAGCTGGGTGCTGTTTGGTGGCACAGCGATCTGACTGTAACACTGTAAATGCTTTCAGTATCATAGTGTGACTAGCCATTCCGTAAGGTTGTAATGGCAATATTATTGTTAGCTCATGTGGTTTTGAGTATAAATGCTACATTTTTGCCGGGTCTCTTCTCTTCTCCAAAAGAATGAACTGTTGCCTACCTAGGCAAGTGCTTGACTTTGTGCTCTGCTCTGTCACTTAATTTTATGATTTATTTTTTTTCCATTGTAGGTCAGCTGGTAGTGAGGAGTCTGACTTATCCTCCAGTTTGAGTTCAAGCTCTCAGAATTTTAACTCTAGTTTCAGCATGTGTGTCTGAAGTGTGTTCAGGATCCTGTGTTTTGTAATCCACTCTTCCCTCATCACTACCTTGAAGAATTCCCATAGGGATCACATGCTATCAATTGGACTAGCATTGTTTACTTAGTGATTTCTGTTTTAAGCTCACCTCTAAATGCTGGGTCTAACAGGGCCTCTCAGTGTAGTTACCACAAGAATGAGGACCAACTGGACAAGCCAACTTGAGCAACACCAGTGTGTGACCAGATAGTGTTTTTCCTGTTTTGTTGGACCGAGATGTAAATGCTTTAACCTCTTTGGTTATCAACCAGTAGACTAATCGTGAACATGGGCCAAGTATAGAAGACATAATGTACCCTCTGTGCTCAATATCTGCATCACGCACACCATTGCACCCACCTTTTTCCAACCCTTGATTGCCTTGGTGTAGGTTAGAAACCAATTGCTCCGACTCCTACGAGCCTGGATAGGGTGGGGGTTCTCCTGTCTGCCAAGCAATAGTGGGTGAAGGAGAGTGATTTTTTTCAGTATTGTAGGTATGTGTTAGAAAAGGCATTGGCAAAATATATATACAATTTTTCTAAATATATTTTTATTTTATTTTGCAACAATTGTGAACATTGACGTAACTGTAACAACAACATTGCACTTAGACCACAATCAGCCACCCTTTTCTTCCCACATCCAGTGAGCATCTGAGGGCAAAATAAATTGTTAATGCTTAGGAAGCAGACTTGAAGAATGCGTCCTCTTATCTGCTTTTGATTGGTCTTCTATAGGTTTTGCTTCTGTAACCTAGAATTGGCATTTTTCTGCCTGTAATCTCTGATGCAGGGAATTAAAGACTTTTAGAGTGATAAGCAGGTCTGAGTAGGGTTCAGCTGAATGGGGCAGTATACATTAGTGTGTTTCGGCATTTTTGCTAATTCATTTTGTATGGGAATTGCTTGCCCATCATCCTGAATGAGGTATGGCGGCGCTGCTCATGATACAATGCTTTTTGCACATACTCTACCACAGCTCATAATGGCCCTTGGTGGTAACTGTGAGGATGACCCTGCAGTACCTTTCGTACCTTCTACGTAACAACCACTTTTTCCTGGGCAAGAGGTGTGCTTTCTGCTAGTGCTGCTGGTGGGACCTGGGGAGGGAGGTTGGAGAGCCCAGGTCAGATTGCTGTGCCCCTAGGGCAGCGTTAGTGTTGGGGGTCCGAGGAGGAGCCAGCGGCAGAAAACCAGGAGGCCCCAGCCCCTTAGGTCTACCCGGAGTGCCAATCGCTGCTGACCCATCACTGATTCCCCAGTAGCATCTGGGGCGGCAGAGATAGGTGCAGATCTGACCCTGGTCACTGGTGATAAAATTGCATTATATGTAATAGGTTTCTTGCAGGTTTTAGCCTAGATATGGCTAAGAAGGTGGTGTAGTGCACACCCGGAACCATCCAATTGGCTGCAGACCGCATCAGGGGATCTCGTGACCGGAGTACATTCTTCCTCTGTCCTATCTCTGCAGCAGCTGGATGTTAATAAATACAATTCTTGCAATGTTCGTGCATAGCTTTTCAGTTTCACTTCCCAGTCTTTCCTATAATAATGTGCTTAGATGTTCTCTCAAAAGAATGCACAGAGCTTGGGAGACACACCATCAATTGCCCCCTTTTTGCTTGCCTTTTTTATTTCAACCATTGATTACTTTTCTTAACAACATATAAAATACAAAGTACAACGGAACTTATTTAAGAAAAATTTAAAGCGATACAGAATTTGTGATCAGTCTGACAGTGTTCATTGCAGATCCGCATTCGAGTTTGCTTTGTATTACTCACAAAACAATACAGGACAAAGGACCACTCTTCAGCAAGAAAAAAAAATCAACAAATATACACAGCAAAGGAACCTACGCTAAAATAAATTGCTCCCCACCTCAACATTCCTACATACAAAAAAAACATGGGTGGAACATCTTTCTTTGTTCAAGCAGCCAAATCTGCTCACATTCACTACCCAAACACATAAGGTCCACTGACAACCATCTTAGCTTCAGAAGATTACTCAAGAGCTGGCTCTTTCCCACATAACAACTATAGTCACAGCCCAACAGTATACTCCAACATGGCCAGCTATGATTCCTATGCTATAGAGATAAACTTGTTGTTATTCATGTGTCATTGTACACGGAACTATGTCTCCTGTTATAAGCAGATACATTCCTATAAGGAGAAAAACATATATCACTCTACACCACAAGATATGTGTGTATAGTAGACAATGTCATAATTGTTGCTTCCATATATAGGTGCATATATATATGAGTTTATGCCTGCCACTAAAACTTTAAGGAATATCATGAAAAAAATACCATATTTTAACACAACATAAATGTGCACATCAGTCGATTTAAATAGCGCTGCTCTGTGCACATATGGGGATTTATATACAGGGGTTTCCTTCAGCCAATATAACCTTATTAAATGTCCTATGCACATGTGTATGCATTAGTTAATTTCAGTTTTTTTTTAACTAAACCCCTCCTTTTAAACCTTTGTCCCATCTCTCCACACTCTGATTCATCCCAAACCTTTCTGACTACTGTGAACCACAAAACATAATTTCAAAACTTTTCCTCCTATTTCGGCCACGTCTCCCAACTAACAAGCACACTCGACCACTACTTACATAAAAAATAACTTACTACTTCACCTTTCAAATCCATTCCCATCAATCTATCCCTACTGTAAACTCTACAAAGCACACAAGAAATCAAGAGCACAAACCTAACACAACTAATGCACAAAGAAAAGAAAATAATGACAAATCTACTATTAACATCCAATCGTGCCACTCACCGCAAAACACTTCAACGCCTTGTCAGGCGTAGGAACCGCTATATAAATACAAATGTAGTTACAATAAATGTGTACAAAGAAATGTGAAGTCCTGCTCAAGGAAGAGTATGTGCTGAGGCATCTTGCACAATACTAGTGAAGAGTGCACTTAACCAAGGATCGATTTGACAGTATCAAAGTCCCTTGTTTGTCACACTGATAATGGAAGAGAAATGCTTTTACAGAGGGCAGGAGTGTTGTTGTCTCTGGCAGAAAATAAGAGGGGGCTTCCAGTGGTGGAGAATGCCCCTGATGTATACCAGTCTGGGGCTGTTGAGGTATCCTTATATGCAGCAGATTTGTGAGACTCTAGAAAACCCAGTTTTAAGTTGTGCAGTTTGGGCACGAATAAGATTTTCCTATTATTATTAGGGATCCCGTTTTTATTGTGTGTATTTTTTGTAACATTTCCTTCTGTATTTATCCTTATTTGTTTTTTGGCCATTTCAGTGGTATTTATCCACATTTAGTTTGTTTTTTGAAAAAATGGAATCGTAAAAATGATATATTTCATCACACGCACTCATAATTTGGTGTGTTTGAGCTAACTAAGCATCCAAATATAATAAAACACCACACCACATGTACATATTATCACTCTACTACACATGTATGTTAACATATGCATGTATTTAAGGAAATCCCAACCTGTTTTTTGACTTTCTGCTGTCTATCTGCTCAGCTCTTGTCCTGGAATTCCTGAAAGGCAACATGGAAAGTCCCTCACAAGAATCACAATTTTTTGTATTTTTCCACTATTAAAATTGTTTTTTGTTTGTATTAATCTATGTAAAAGAAGAAACTGGGAGCCCTAATTATCATCTACTATATTGGCAGTGAGGATAGAACTGAGATTTTTCTCCTCTGGAATACCCCTTTGTTCTTTCTAATCCTGTAGCAGACCTTGAGAACAGACAGTTATGCAGGCAGGCATGTAAATTGGAATATGTCTAGAGGTTTGCCCTGGTTGAGTACATCTGTCATGGTTTTTATCTTTTGAAGTTCAATGTGCCATGGAAAACTAGTAGTTCTACATCAGAGGTGAATATGCTGGTCTGGTACCTGCAATATAATACATAGGATTCTTTAATCCCTACATAAATACATGTCTCTAGTTTCTTTATATTCGGCAACTAGTGATGTACTTAGTTGCCAACTATAAAGAAAAGAGGTCAGAACTCGACGTTCATAAATTATTACAGTTGAGCTCTGGTCATGGGGCATAATTGAAGCAGCTGTTTAAAGCAACGTGTTGCTTTTGTTATTTCTGATCTATTTTGTATGAAGCTGGCTCCTAATATCGTGTACCAAAACTAGGTGCACTGTGTAAGAGAGTCCAGGTATTCCTTACTAGTGTACAGGGGCTTGCTTTAACAATCCCAAAGTGCTGTATTTGTGGTAGTGTAGTTGAGCTGCCTTAGGCTTATCAGAGGTGAGAGTAAGGCATTTGTTGCGCACACTGAGTCCATAAATGAGAAACACACTCAATACAATCATCCAATACCAATTAGAAAAATAACATAGATTTTATATGAGTTTAGACACCAAGATTTTTGAGATTAGGCAAGTTATTTTCAAAATTGTCAGAGAGACAGAAAAAACAGCTGTCCTATTTGAGGCATGAGCCTCGAACGTGGTATTGTTATCCTATGGGAGAAACATGCACTGCATAGGGAACCTTGCAATTGAGTTACAGGGTCATTCTTCTGGACTTAAGGTAAGTAGGGGCCAAGGTTCTTAAAACCACCATCAGTTTCGGTTTGGCTGCCCTGGTGTGTCCGGGTCCAGAGGTGCTAGTTGTAAGGGTAGCTTCAAACTCTACAGCTTAAGTTAATGGGTAACTCTAAATAAGGAAAAAGGCTGCAAGTGGGGACTGGGAAACCAGTCTGGCAGAACCCAAAAGAGGGGGGCTCAGCTCTGGAGAGTCTCTCGAGCAAGGGGGCACAGTCAGTAGACTCTGACTCAGGCTGTGGGGCTCAAGTGCAGAGGTGTTTTGTCCAGTGGGTCCCTTGCGCTGGAGGCTCTCACTTTTTAGGTCACCGAGGAGATGGGGACAAAACAGGGCCACTCTCGACAATGGCTTCTCTGATGCTGGCATCCCACATCATTAGCTCTGTATTGGCGGTGTTGGTGTCCGGGCTGGACACTAAACAAGCCGTAGTTGCTCCAAGGGCTCCGATACCACAGGTGTTGGTGCAGCTCCTGGGGATCTTGGCGTCTCCAAACTTGGTAGGGAGACAAATCTGACCTTCGGGAGCACAGAGACCTCCTCCTGGGATGCTGCTGCCTCGGTGGGCCCAGGAGTCAGCAGAACGATGTACCATATCGATGAGGTCGGTGCCTACAGGCAAGTGGCTCCTCCACTTCAAGTGAGATGGTGGCTGGTAGGCAAAGTGCTGGCAGCTCCCCGAGGCTTTCAGAGGATGCACTGCTGCAAGACGAGTCGGGTGTTTTCAATTGTCGTTACAGGAGCAGGCAGGAAGGATTTGGTTCCAAGTCTACAGCTAGTCCACAGTTCTTGCGTTCTTTTGCTCTTCTTTGTCCTCCTCCTTCTTCATTAGTCAGATGAATCTGAGTTCCTGGTGTTAGAGGGCCACCTAAATACTGAATTTAGAAGTGTTAAAGGGAGTTAAGGTAAATAGCCAATGTACTACTTTCCCTAGAGGTCACTACACTCCCTATATAACCACTTCCTGTGGGAAGTGGGCATAACCCTGTCCCAGAGTTCCTAATTCCACCAAAACCAAAATGATGGAATCCTTGTTTCATGGAGCACATCAGGTAGCCCACCTTAGCCTGCTGCTGCAACACGCCTACTTGTATAGCTAATTTCCCGCATGCCAATTGGGCCTCAGGGCAGGGGGTGGCATCTCCCATGTCTGGGGGAAACTGGGGTTGCATATCAAAGGTGGCAGGGACTTTGAAGCCCCTGGCCTTGACATGCTAAATCACTAGCCATCCTGCTGGAGGAGGTTTGAACATCTTCCTCCGGACCAGGCACAATTTCTAACCTCGGGGAGAATGGGCTGTCACCTACAGGGGATCAGAAACATGTCTGTCTTGGCAGGCTGGACGATACTGGTATACCAGCATACTAGACAGTAGTAGGTTTTTCAGGGGGCACCTCTAAGGTGCCCTTTGGGTGCATGGCATAATCTTGTACTGGCAACAGTACAGATTTATTAAGACAAGATTTTTTTTATACCAAACATCAAAGGTTTCAGCAAAGCCATTTTGTAGCTTTGAAACTTTGAATGACCAGTTCTCAGTACGTATACTTTTTTTAAAACGTATTTTTATTATAGTACTGCGTTATTTGACGTAACAATTTGCACATTATACAGTTGACAATTCTCATGATCCGCTAATCGGGCTATTAACAAGGTTAAATTTCGACATGCGTATCTGGGTTTACTCACCCATGTCAGATTTGTGTGATAAATCTTTCATTGTTATCAGAGTGCGGATATTGCAGAAAGAATCAATCAATCACTCAAAGCATTTATAGAGCGCAGTACTCACCCAGAGGGTCTCAAGGCGCTGGGGGAGGGGGGTCCGCTACTGCTCAAACAGCCAGGTCTTGAGTTGCTTCCTGAAGGCGAGGTGGTCCTGGGTCAGGCGGAGGTGGGTCGGGAGGGAGTTCCATGTCTTGGCGGCGAGGTAGGAGAAGGACCGTCCCCCTGTGGTGGCTCTTCGGATGCGGGGGACGGCGGCGAGGGCGTGGCCGGTCGATCGAAGCTGGCGTTTGGGAGCGTAGAAGTTGAGGCGGCTGTTGAGGTATTCTGGGCCTTGGTTGTGTAGGGCTTTGTGTGCGTGGGTGAGGAGTCGGAAGGTGATTCTCTTGTTGACCGGGAGCCAGTGCAGGTCTCTCAGGTGTCCGGAGATGTGGCTGCGACGGGGGATGTCCAGGATGAGACGTGCTGAGGCGTTCTGGATCCGCTGGAGTTTCTTCTGGAGCTTGGCGGTGGTTCCGGCGTAGAGGGAGTTGCCGTAGTCCAGACGGCTGGTGACGAGGGCCTGGGTGACCGTCTTCCTGGTCTCGGTGGGGATCCACCGGAAGATCTTACGTAGCATGCGCAGGATGTTGAAGCACGACGAGGAGACGGCGTTGACTTGTCTGGTCATGGAGAGGGAGGAGTCCAGGATGAAGCCTAGGTTGCGTGCGTGGTCTGTTGGTTTGGGTGCGCTGCCTAGGGCGGGGGGCCACCAGAAGTCGTCCCAGGCGGAGGGTAAGGATCCCAGGATGAGGACTTCCGTCTTGTCCGAGTTCAGTTTCAGGCGGCTGTTCTTCATCCATTCGGATACCTCTTTCATCCCTTCGTGAAGGTTGGCTCTGGCGGTGGCAGGGTCGTTGGTGAGGGAGAGAATCAGCTGGGTGTCGTCGGCGTAGGAGATGATGTTGAGGTTGTGCTGGCGTGCGATGTCTGCGAGGGGGCTCATGTAGACGTTGAAGAGGGTTGGACTGAGCGAGGAGCCTTGAGGAACGCCGCAGATGACTTCGGTGGCTTCAGATCTGAACGGGGGGAGGCGGACTCTCTGTGTCCTTCCGGCGAGGAAGGAGATGATCCACTCCAGTGCCTTCTCCTGGATTCCGACGTTGCTGAGTCGCTGCACTAGTGTACGGTGGCAGACAGTGTCGAAGGCCGCGGAGAGGTCTAGGAGGATGAGGGCTGCTGTTTCTCCGTTGTCAAGCAGTGCTCGGATGTCCTCGGTGGCTGCGATCAGGGCGGTCTCGGTGCTGTGGTTGGCCCGGAAGCCGGACTGCGAGAGGTCGAGGGATCCGTTCGTCTCGAGGAAGGCGGCCAGCTGCTTGTTGACGGTCTTCTCGACGACTTTAGCAGGGAACGGGAGCAGCGAGATGGGGCGGTAGTTCTTGAGGTCGGTGGGGTCAGCTGATGGTTTCTTTAGTAGAGCGCTGAGTTCGGCGTGCTTCCAGCTCTCCGGGAAGGTAGCGGTGTCGAAGGAGGTGTTGATGATGTCCCGCAGGTGGGGTGCGATGACAGCATCGGCCTTGTTGAAGATGTGGTGAGGGCTGGGGTCGGTAGGAGATCCGGAGTGGATGGAGTTCATCGTGCGGACGGTGTCTTCGGTGCTGATCGGGGTCCAGGCGCGGAGGGTGGTGGTGGGGGGCGGTGGTTCAGTCGTGGCGTGCGTCGGTTGAGCGCTGAAGCTGTTGTGTATGTCCGCGATCTTGTTGTGGAAGTAGGAGGCGAGGGAGTTGCAGAGGTCTTGCGAAGGGGTGATGTCGTTGTTTCCGGCGTTGGGGTTGGAGAGCTCTTTAACGATGTTGAAGAGTTCCTTGCTGTTGTGTGCGTTGTTGTCCAGTCGTTCCTTGAATGCGGTTTTCTTGGTGGCGTGGATGAGTTGGTGGTGTTTTCGGGTAGCGAGCTTGAGGGCAGTCATGTTGTCCGGTGTTGGGTCTCTGCGCCATGTTCTCTCGAGGGCTTGGCAGTTCTTCTTGGAGCTCTTGAGTTCGTCGGTGAACCATGGGGCTTTCTTGCTACCGGGTCTGCTAGGCAGGTTCTTCAGAGGGGCGAGGTCGTCTGCGCAGTTGCTGATCCACTTCGCGAGGTTGGTGGCCGCCTGGCTTGGGTTCGTTGCGCTGGTGGGTGGGTTCTTGCTCAGGGAAGTCGCGAGCTGGTCGGCTGTGATCTTGTTTCAGCTTCTGCGTGCCGCCTGTTGCTGGTGGTGGTGGATCGTGGTCCTTCTGAAGCTGAAGTGGACGCAGCTGTGGTCCGTCCAGTTGAGTCCGGTGGCGTGGCTGAAGGCGATGTCCTTGCAGGATGAGAAGACTGGGTCAAGTGTGTGTCCGGCGTAGTGGGTGGGGGTGTTAACCAGTTGCTTGAGTCCGAGGTTGGCGAGGTTGTCCAACAGGGTGGTGGTGTTGCGGTCGTTGTTGTTCTCCAGGTGGAAGTTGAGGTCCCCGAGGAGGATGTAGTCGGCGGAGAGGAGGGTGTGCGGGCTGATGAAGTCGGCGATGTCTTCGCTGAATTGTGTGCGTGGTCCCGGGGGTCTGTAGATGAGGGTGCCTCTGAGGGTGGTCTTGGGGTTGATGTGGACCTGGAAGTGCAGGTGCTCGGCGGGTGCGAGGGTGTCGTCGGTGTCGGTCGTGATGCGGATGGTGTTCCTGTGGATGATGGCGATGCCTCCTCCGGTCTGGTTGCTGCGGTCCCTTCGGATGATCTTGTAGCCGTCTGGGATGGCGATGTCGGGTGCTGAGGAGGCGTTCATCCAGGTTTCCGTGAGGAAGGCGACGTCTGGTGACGTTGTGTCGAGCAGGTTCCAGAGCTCGATGGCGTGTCTGTGGATGGAGCGGGTGTTGAGCAGGATGCATTTCAGGTGGCTGCTGCTGTTGCTCGTCTTGGTCTTGGTTGGTGCAGGAGTATTGCTGGTCCGGATGCAGGTGAACTTGCAGACGTTGCAGCAGAAGGGTCCGTGGGTCCGTCTCGGGGTGGCTCGGTAGCATCCTGGGATTCGTCCGGCGTTGAGTGTGTTGAGGGTGGCGGCGTCGTGCGGGTGGGCTGGGGTCTGCGGGGGCCAGGGGTCCTGGCGCTGGGCGCGGTCCAGGCGCGGACGGGCGTAGACGGGCTTACCTTTGGCGCATCTTCGGCGCTCAATCGGTGCTCCCGCTGCACGCGTCCGCTGCGCGGTCGCTCTGGGGGCGTCATAAGAAGGGGGACGAGAAGAACTACTTCAACAAAGAAAACAACAGTAATTCGCAGCAGTGACACGTGACGGTATTATCTACAAAGTATGTTTACCATATCTTAATGCATTTATTGGGAGCTGAAGTCTGACCACCATTCCATGTCAAATGGTCATAGGAGGAGAACGGGGGGTTGGTAACTCACCGCTCAATAATAACTGTCCATCCTAAGTGCACTGGACCTGACTGCCCACAGTTTCCGTATGTCGTTGGGGAATATTTGGTTGCGCCATCTGTGTGTCGTCTGTGTCAGACTCTGGAGGGGTGTTAGGTCTTTGTAGTCCCTCTAGCATGTAACCCCAGTCTTCAATATCTCATTCTGCGTTCTCCTCAGTGCGCACTGTTTTTAAACGGCTTTCTGCCACCACACCCCACTCTCGCATGTCCGCCTGCCATTTGTCCAGTCTTGGGGGGAGAGATTGAGTCCGGTGTATCGAAACCCTTCGCTTTACAAAAACTAGGCCTAGCAGCTCAAATTTGTGTTGTGTACGCACTCCTTTCTTTGGTGTCGGAAGAACTCCCAACAGGCAATGCTTAATGGATGCTTCTATGTTAATGGCTTTAACGATGCGTAGCATCTGGATTACCTGATGCCAGTATCGCTGCAAATGGATACACAACCAGGTCATGTGTAGGAAAGTTGCTGGGTCTGCACCACATTGGGGGCAATGAGAAGAGCGTTCTGGGTTAAAACGAACAAGCCTTTGAGGTGTCTGGTAAGTACGGTGTATATAGTGAAATTGAATACGTTTAAATCTGGCATTACTGGCCACCACCCTTACTTGTGCAAATACTCTTTTCCATTCTTCTTCCGTAAGGGGCACCGGTGGGTCTACCAACCGTCTGCCTTTTATCAGGGATGTGTCAACTGTGCGGTGTTCTTTGAGGGCCTTGTAAAAACGGGAAATTGGGTCTTCTCAATACATATGCTTAAGATGGCTTCTATGTTCACTTGTACCATCTAGTAATTGAAGAAGACAGTACAGGGGCATACCAGCTCATGCAGATATGCCCTCACATTTAATTTAATGCACCCCACCTTAGGGCTACAAGCCCTGCTGTAGGGGTAACTTTCATATTACAGGCAGTGATTTTGGCATGGCACACAGTGTGCCATGTCGTGTTTTCACTCATGTTTGCACCATGACACCCAGTCTGCAATGGCAGACTGCATGTAATTTGTATGGTGGTCGCTTAGGGTGGCATAACACATGCTGCAGCCCTTAGGTACCCTCTTTAGTAATCTTGCCCTAAGTACTAGGGGTGCCACTTACCAGGGACTTACATGGGTGCTAAAGTGTGTGCCAATTCTGTTACAATTGGACCATTTCCCCTAGTTTCTAGGGCTAGAGCACTGGCCCTGGGGACTGGATAGCAGGGACCCAGTGCACATCAGTCGAAAAAGATCAGTACTAGTGGCGTAAAGTGGGAATGACCATGACAAAATGACTACACATTTTAATAGCTTACAATGGCAAGTAGAGAGAATGTTTTATTTTTTGGCACACCTTAAATCTGCTAAAAAAGCTGAATCTTTTCATTCCGAGCTAGTGCAGGTTTTATAGTTTTTAATAACTTGTATTGAACTGTTCCCTAATATCTGTGTGCAACAAATATCTAACAGACTTGGATGTGTTTAGTTTTGTGCAAGAGGTTTAGTTTTCATTCTTCATGTTTGCAAACATTTTTGCTTTTTCATATGAAAGCGCGCTGCACCAAGGTTTTAAGTTGCTTCTGGGAAAGGTAGCGTTGTGACCATATATCACATGGGATTATTACCCACTAGCGCATGTGAGACGGATATAGCAAGTCACCTCAGAGTTCCATAACCTTATAAGGGAACTTGGCCTTCGGCCTCGTTCCTCTATATGGTTATAGAACTCCTCTGTGAGTTGCAATATCCTTATAATGTACGGAAGGGGGTACTTTATCCCTTCTAACATGAAGGCAGAATTGTGTATTAAAACATTGGAATGTTGGGAGACATTCTACCCTCAGTGTGGTACCCAAGTGCCCTGCATTTTTGGGTTGATAACTGGTTCAGGCGTTTAACAGCCAGTAAAGCTCATAGTAGCTGGCTAGACTGCTTTGCTCCGTGATACATACAACATCCTTGAAGTTACATACTGTCTAGAGTGATGGTTTTCAACATCAATGGCAGTAGCAAAAATCAGAATGCTGGTGTTGTGGAAGACCTCGATAGACCCGACCTATTACTCTTGGTTAAAATATATGTTCAACTTGTAAGAATGTTATTTATATGCACAATCAGGGTCTATCTAAATCTGAGGAAATGTTTCTTGGTTCTTAAGGGGCACTGTGGGGCTGTTAAAAAACAAATTGGGTATTGTAACATGCTGAGTAGGTAAGGCTAGATGACTAGACTAGACCAGGTCCAGTAGTGGACTGTGTATTGTTAAATGACTAAGTTATTATTATGGACTGACAAAAAACTGTTCTGTAAACTTCTTCAGCTTTTGGGTGACTTTTTACTGTAGTGTTGCAACTTGAAATGGCTTTTAATTTCAATAAAGAGTTGAATTACAAAACATGAATGTGTTAAAGGCATGCAAAAGTTTTAAAGCTGGAAAGAACAATTACTCTGACAGCTGAAGGTGTACAGTACTTCAGCACAAGCCTGTGTTGATATGAGGTGTAGCTTTCTGACATCCGAATTTTCCTTTGCGATAACTTTACACTAATGCTGGTTGGAACATTTCACTTGGCCAACTTTCCTTGAGAGCAAAAGTAGGCAGTGTGAAGATGAATGAAATCTGTCACAAAGGGTTCTGCTCATTTTACAAGTGCCCAAGAAAGGATCAATTATAGTGTTCTTCATGGATCCCATTGTAGCTCCAGCAAAAATGTATCCTCCAATCCCACATTGCATTGAACTTATAAACAAGGCATTACTATCACCAGGAGGGTGTGTGGCTTCCCCTCCTAAAAACGTTTTTGGAAAAACAATGCATTTCTACAGCACTATTTTTAAAATACATTTGATACTAGACCATAGGCTTTACAGCCAATTTTGAAGGGGGGCTTATGAAACATTCTATTTCTTGTGTCACAGATTTCAGGAGCACTATTTCTCAAAAGCACCAAATGATACCTGTGCCTATGAAAAATGTATGTTATCCATACAAAATGTTTCACTATCCTACTGTTCATAAGCAAAAAGCTGTTCATGTTTTTCTTTTTTAAGATAAAGAAGCAAGTTTTCTGTGCCCAATGTATCCACCAGAAATACCTAAGATATCTTCAGACACACCAGAACGGCCCATTAATCGCTTGGAATGCCTCCAAAAAGGAGGTATAACTCCTCTTGATATGAATCGCTTCCAGAGCAAAGCTTTCCAGTCAGTGATGTTGCAGCACAATAAGGTTCCGTCTCCTGAAGTGAAAGGGGCAGTACTTCAGAAAGAACCATCTCTTCACTTAGATACACCATCAAAATTCCTGTCCAAGGACAAACTCTTCAAGCCATCCTTTGATGTCAAGGTATGTATGAATTTCTTTTTTATATGTGATTCTATTTCAGAAATCTTATGCATGTGAAATAAAGTACAAAGTGCCATATATTTGAAGCCTGGTTTTAGAAAGTCTGAATATATATATTCTACTTTGGGAGTAGATTTCCAACGTTTTGGCTATTAACCGCATGCGTGCGGGCGGAATTCCGCTCGCACGCTGAGTTTTTGTAAAGCGCATGTTACTTGACGAGCTGGGCTCGTCATGAGCGTGCGAGGAGGCTACCTCATGACGAGCCCAGCTCGTCATGAGCGTGGAAGGGGTTAAACATCCATTAGTGACAGACTTACATTTCCAAGCAATCCCACTGGTCAAATTTTGCTAATGCAGATTTCGTATTGGTAGAAAGTCCTCAAGAGTACATCAGTGAAAATGCGCAATTTTGCACAGAAGTTTGGTTTTCCCGAGGGAAAACTTGCTCTACGGGGAATAATAAAACAACATCTACCACTGGTTTGGCTGTTTTTCCTTTGTAGTCTAAGATCAATAAGAAAGCTCTTGAAATAACACAATCTCTACAAGTGTGCTTTGGTCGCTATTTATCTGTTGAATCTGTTATTTTGCTAAGGCTATTCGTTTCATTGAGCTGAGGTGAGTACCCTAATGCAGGTGCTACTGTTGGCATATTCTTAACTATTGATTTTTTTTTTATCATTCTACTTTTATTGAACAAAAAAGGGGGAGGGACAAAATTCGATTTGTAGGACTAGTTCAACTGAAGAGGGTACTGAAAGGTGATTACCTGTGCCTTATTTTAAAAGTACTGATCTGTATATGCATGCTGACATGGTGTTGGTAAGTGGAGCACGGCTTGATGAAGTGGAGGAGGCAAGTGATGAAGATTTCCAATAGTGTGGTCTTCTCAGCTATAACAGCCAACATTATCTGGTATCTCTCTTCATGTCCAGACCCCAAGTAGAACCAAAGAAAGAGGAGTTTCGAAGAAGACCTTTGTTAAAACACAAACTGCATTACAAGGCATTGATGTATGTTTGTGTAAGACTTTCTGACCTCAAGGAGAGAGTTCGACAAGCGGCAGGTGATGGTGCAGGTTTCCTCAGTACATGTAAATTCATTAGTTTCTGGTCTGCGTGAAATAATGGATGTGAATAATGGACATTCATTCACCAAGCTTATAACACACTGGGACACTTGTCATGGTTATCCTCTTAAAAGTGTTCTATGCCATGTACATTGGACCTTCTTATGGATTTGATTACAAAAAAGCCTAAGAGTTTGGGCTTAAAAATGTTTTAAAAATGAAAGTATCTGTGTGTAAATGAGATTGTTGACCTACTCTGGCTCACTGAGTATTTCAAGTTTACAAATTAACAAGATTAACGTATTATTGAATCCTCTTGGATACTAATATGAGCATATAAGCTCGGAGTTTGGATACCTAGATTAGGGTAATATCACTCTTGTAGTCCCAGGATTCTAAATAACATTGTGGGGTTTGCTCCAGGGCCCATAGATTTTGTCCAGAAATCCCACAGCGAAGGCCAAGCTGGTGAAAAAAAAATATTCTGCTTGCATAAATTCAGTTTGTGAACCTTAACTAAGAGTCTCCATTGTATCGCTAATAGACATGAATTTTATTAATGCGGATGTCTCATTTGAGTCTTTCAAGTTGAGAATGATTTGGGTGTTGTTACTCTGCATGTGAAATTTGGGCCAAGGGCTTGAAGAATTGTAGCTACCTTTTATAGAAAAGCTGAGAGAAGGTCGGGCCCATAGCCACTCCTTCCACTGGTCTTTGTATGACTCAAACGATGAATGAGCTTAGACTGGAGTTTTGCGCTAAGGAAAACCCTTATTCTATAAAGTACAATTCCCATAGCGACCTGATTCCTATCGGAGGAGTGCATAGTTGAAGGCTCTGAGCACAGCTGAGTAAAATGAGATGCAGCCACCTCCTACTTCAGGTCATGTTGTTTTGATACCATGTCTGTTTTTATGATCATACATAGGTAGTTGGCTACAATTGACACTATTTTACGGCTGCAAACATGCAAAGTTATGGCCTCACTGTCAAAATAGCTAGATTTAGGGCCTTATTTAGAGTTTGGCAGATGAGGTAGTCTGTCAAAAAGTGACAAATAGTGTGTCTGCCGTATTAAACGTTCGATAGGCTATAACACATTTGCATTACGGCGAATGAGACTTCTGCCACCTTCGTGATGGATTAGTCCATTCACCAAATTCTAAATACGGCCTTTAGTCTTCCTATTTTGACAATTTGTGGTTAAGTTAGAAGCGAGGGCTGTAAATGTTTTTAAATACCCTCCCGATTAAACGTTTAAGTTGATTGTTTAAACAATTTTACGTTTTGCCCTTCTCACCAGCCTTCTTTCTTTGGGGTTGCTTCCAAAAAAACTGTCCTTCCTGGATCACAAAGTTTAACTCAGTAAATAGATGCTGTACAATTTACATCTTAAGTGTGGAATGCTGACCCCATCATTTCAAATTGGTCACATCTGCTGTGTGAGTTTCACATTCATCAGTTTACCAGGATTAACACAACTAGAATGGTTTACTGTTTTGCTTTGTTAGTAGCTGCATGACTGGATTTCTACTAATTTATCCTTCCCAGAAAACTCTATGTAATCGTGTGATCCTCCAGCAAAGGCATAGTTCTGCACATGCACAGACCCGCTGAAGCCAATTCAGTGCGTTACTTGGCTCCAGACAGTGGTTTACTAAAGCTAAATAGCATGTTCTCCTTTGTCTTTGACAAATGTTGTCAAAGTCTCTACAAGAAGTAACCACTGCAAAATAGGGATATTAAGCCTTGTCTTTTCATTTGGTAGGAAGCTCTTGCAGCTTTACAAACTCCTGGGGGTCCTCAACAGCGGACAGGGAGCCTGAGCACACCCCTGTCAGAAGTAATTGGAAGGAATATGAAGGTTGCTCTAGCAAATAGCACCCGTAATGCAGCTGCGCTCTCTGCCAGTCCTATGCTGAGAGCCCCAGAGAAAGAAAAGGTAAGTTAAATTGTGATGTTTTATGAAATATGTATTAAGGTTCAGGTTACCACCCAACTTCAATCGCAATGAATATTCTGCTGATTTACGTTTACAAAAACCAGCCCACGAAACTGTGGGCCCGATTCACAGAACTAACGTGAGACAAAATCCTAAACTTACTACCATTTTGCATTTTTGTATTCACAGAAGGCACTTACTCATTTTGGTATTCACAGAAGGCACTTACTCATTTTGGTATTCACAGAAGGCACTTACTTATTTCAGTATTCACCGAAGTTAGGAGTCCTAACTTTAGGACTCCTAAATGCCTTCTGTGTATACCGAAAGTCTTAAAGTTAGGATTTTTCTCAGTTTAGGAGTCCTAAAGTTAGGACTCCTAACTTCTGTGAATACTGAAATGAGTAAGTTCCTTCTGTGAATACCAAAATGGTAGTACGTTTAGGATTTTGTCTTAAGTTACTTCTGTGAATCGGGCCCTGTGTCTTTTGTATGTAATGCCTAATTTTGGTTTTGTTCCAGTTTTTATTATTTTATTTTGTTACCGCCCTCGATCTAAAAAGTTTAGTAAGTCTGACTAGAGAGCAGACAATGCAATAAATAATACAGTTGTAGGCTCAAAGCAGCATGCAACAAAGCTCACCAGTTGTGCTCTTGGGTCCTGGTTAAAAGACAGGAGTGTTAGCAGCTCATGTGGTGGAAGTGGCACTGCTGAACTGGACCAGCTTTGCAAGATGTTAATGGCCAAACAGAAAAGGGAACTTTGCCTTGAAGTTCTGAATGAGATATTTGTCAGATGGAGGTTTATTTGATGGTTCTCTTTGCATCCTGTGTAATCTAAAATGTTCTCATTCTACACACAACTAGTAATTAAGGACTTTTTGAGGCAAATTACTTTTCTAATCTCTATCTCATCCTTTCCTCCCCTCCAATCAGAAAGCAAGTGCTGAGGTGTGGATCTCAGTGTGGTGTCCTCCCTTATATTGACAAAGCCATTTAAGCCTATGCATAACTGACAATACATTCCCTACTCAAAAGATAGCCTTCATGGTAATTATAATGTTGGGTGTTAGTGTGAGTGAGGTGAGGGCCTCTCAGCAGATGAGTTTTAAATCAAGTTCTACAATGACAAAGATATTCTCAGAATAAATCAGAAATTCACACCTAAAGTATTATCTGATTTGCATCCAAACCAAAGGGTGTGCCTGCTAGCATTTTTCAAGTCACCCAGATCAGAGGCAGAGCAAGCGTTACATAAGCTGGACTTTGAAGTGGATGCTCCATTACTGTGGAGAGAGGACCAGAGCCGAACGAAGGACATCTCAACCGTTTGCAAGCCCAGGATAGAACTGGCAGTTGCCTAAGCCCCTACTGCCAGTGGAGATTAAACTGCATCAGGGTCACTTAACAGAAAATGGGCTGACAACATTCAGGCAATAAGCTAGATGACTTGGCAAGAGGGAGTACCATGCCCCTGCTATGCATTTGCAAGGTGGCTACGTGATGTCTGCCCTGTGAGCATTACTGTCTGGATGCTGAAATTGAAGGCCGATATTTTAGTGGGCTAGGCAACCTTTTAGGATTGAAAAGGTTTTTAATGAAGTTTATGTTACAAAGTATAATGGCAGTCACGAGGTAAATCCAAGTAGAGGTTTATTTATAAGTTACAAGATCATAGTTGTTAGTTACAAGCAGAATGATGGTTGGTTCAAGATTAATTCAAGCTAGTTCATGGCCCCACCAGGAGCTGCATCTTCACAGCTCAGCCCACTCACTCTAACAGTCACTCTTCCAGTCCACCAGGCATACCAACATTCCACACTGTCATCAGGCATTCTAAGGTTCCATACATACACACATGCAAACTGGCTGAGCTGCTGTAAATGTAAGCACAACAGTTTACAACACCCTTCGCCTACATCCATTGGCCGGTGAAGTAGCCGAGGTCAGGAGGGGGAAGGGGATGGAGGGGGGAGGGAACATAATTAGACATCATCAATGAACAGTGAATAAAGGAAAACAATACATGCTCGTGTCACGTAACAGAAATCGTCACTCTGTCTCTTTCCCCAAATCTGCAGTTGGAGTGGTGGGTGTAATCTGCAGGATACGCAAGTATATGGGACATGTGAGCTCCTGGTACACTCCTGAAAGATGCTTTATGCATGCTCCCCATCTTTTCTTGAACTTTGATATTGCTAGGAAAACTGGGTATTTTGCTATCAAACATCGGATCAATATCAGCCAACACCTCCCTCCAATACCTTTGTAACTTGGGGCAGTGCCATAACAGGTGATTGAGCGTGCCTGATTGAGCGCAGTGCCTCCAACATGTGTCCCCCCTTCTTTTTTGCCAATGGGCCAGATGGGCAGGGGTGTAGTACCAAGTAGTGTGCTAATTTTAACAGTGTCTCTTTGCCGGAGGCACTGGTAGCGGAGGTGCGCGTGCGGTGTAGGATGTTCGTCCATTCTTTGTCTGTGACACGGTGCTGCCACTCCAGGTCCCACCTTTTCCTAGCCAGCGTTTGCAAGGGGGTACTCTGTATATTTTGAAAGGAGTATATGTCGGATAAAACGCGGGAGTCATATTTTCTGGATAAAAGCCAACGCTTAAACGCTATCAGTCGCCTGCTGGCATGTGGCCTAATATTGGGAAGTGTCACCCAGTGTCTGATTGCCAACTAGTGCCAATATTTTGCGTCTGGGACCTCAAAGTCTCAGACCTCAAAGTCTTGCTGGACCGCTTTAAAATCCAACAGGCCTCTCACATTAAATAAATCCCCAATTTGTTTGCAATTTGCCTCCTCCCAGTGTGTGAAGGCTTTCTCTTGTGTGGTCCGCAGAAAGTCTGGGTTCTCTATGATTTGTGTGAGTGGGGAAATCTGTGTAGAGAGCTGTTAGGCAGCCTTTTATGCAAAGACCACTTCTGTAGTAGGGGATCTCTGTGTATAGTCATAATCTAGGGAATAGTCCCGCCCATGTGCGTGGACCCCGGAGCAATCAAAAATAATCTCTTACAGTGTCAAAAAATGCAGAAATGCATAGACACTTAAGAGAAAATTTTAAAGACAGATAATGCAGCCTAAAAAGGCTACACTGTCCAGTACTTCAACTAGAAATTCCACCATAAAATCCACAAAACAGCAAAAGCCTGTACAGATTTCCCTTGCTTTACCAGCAAAATCCCTCCGGAATGATAGAGAGAAGAACCTGGACAGACAAGCCCCATAGGCTGCCATTATGTGGCTCAAAACAGGATACTGTGCCTTTAAGAGAATCTTCCAGAACCTTCTCCCAGTATCCCAGAATGCATAGCAGGTCCAACTTAGCTTCAGTTCTTTTTTCCGGCTCCTGCAAGCAGGACCCTGGAGCATTGAGCTCTCCCTTTTCAAGGGTTTTGTTGGTGTTTTTTCACTAATTTTCGATTTTGTGTACTTTTAAAGTACTTTGGTGACTTTCTTCTTGGATTTCTGCTCTCTTTGGCTGTACATAATGCCTGCATTATTTGATAAATGCCCAGAGTGCTCCAGGAAGAAGGCCAAGTCCGACCCCCATGAGGTGTGTATCCTCTGCCTTCCCTCTTCCCACATCCCAGAGGAGTGTGTGATCTGTAGAGGCTTCTCTGGCAGGACCCTGAAGGACAGGAGAAAAATCAGACTTCAGGGGCTTGAAGAAAGAAGACTGAAGGCTCAAGGTGGGTCTGGAGGGGCTTCTGCTGCCCATGCTGAGGCCTCTGGGGGGCTCCCCAGGGGCAGGAAGTCCAGCAAACGTCCAAGGTCTCCGTCTGGTTCAGTTGCTATGACCACAACATCGAGAGGAAGGTCCACGGTCAGTTCCCGGTCTCCCCAGGGCTCTGGGTCGAGAAAACGTCGCCCGTCGACGTCGAGGGACGTTTACAGGCCGCCGTCGAACCCGGTGTCGATCTCCTTGTCGTCGGCGTCGAGTGGACGGCATCGGAGGGCCCGGCGTCGGCGCTCGCCGTCGAGGCGACACCGCCGTTCGCCGTCGAAGACACGGACATCGTCGTCGTCGAGGGGATCCTCGTCGTCAAGGTCGCCGTCGAGACGGAGGAGGTCTCCGGCGCCGAAGAAGTCGACGTCGAGGCGATCGAAGAGGTCGACGTCGAGGCGATCGAAGAGGTCGACGTCGAGGCGATCGAAGACATCGACGTCGAGGCGTCATCGCCCGTTGTCGAGATTCAGAGGTTCGTCCATCTGGTCGGGGTCGACGTCGAGGCGGAGAAGCCGGTCGACGCCGAAGAGTGTGAAACGGTCGACGCCGAAGGGCCGCTCGCCATCAAAGGAACCACGTTCGACGTCTGAACACCGGTCTTCGACGTCAGGGGGTCGTAAGGACAGGCCGAAGACTGTGGGGGGCTCCCCTCAGTCAGGACGGGATGGTAGCTCGCCGGGAACGGCGTACTCAGAGGTGTATACCCCTAAGAGGACTATCGCACCTCCTCCGCCTTTGCCTCGAGGTCCTCCTCCGAGGGCTCCGACTCCTCCTCCATTGCCTCCTCTACCTGTTCCGTCAGGACCACAGGCCCCGGTGCCGAGTGCGCCTCCTCCGGTTCCACCGAGATCGGTGTCGATGCCCAGACTTCCGACACCTCCGAAGAAGACTCCTAAGTCGAAGGTTCCTCCTAAGCCCAAGACGTCCGACCCGGGGAGGCCGGCGGAGCGTCCCAGACCAAAGAGATCGAGGTCACGCTCAGGGAGAAGGGACAGGTCGAGGAGTGGACGCGGATCCTCCTCGAGATCCAGGCATCGCCATGGGAGGCATAGGTCCAGGTCTCGTTCTGCCTCTGGGACCCGTTCCTACTCACCTACGTTGTCAGATTCACCGGAGACGAGGGTGTCCCCGATTGATGACATTGGCACGTTCCAGGAGGTTCTCCTGCGCGGGGCGGCGAAGTTGGGGATCGAGGTTACGGCCCCTACGCCCTCCACTTCAGTGATCTTTGAGACATTGCATAAGAAACACCTGTCTCGCCCCCTACTGCCTTTGGTGCCAGGACTACTTGAGCCGGCGGAACAACTCTTCCTTACGCCGGCGGTGGTGAAAGCTGCGCCTTCCAGGCTCCTCAAGAAATACAGGGCTCCAGAGTCGGACCCGGCTTTCTTGCGAAAGGATCCGGCGCCGGATTCGGTGATTGTGACGGCGGCTCGGAAGCTCCATGCCACCTCTCCTGCCTCCACCGTGCCTCCCGATAAGGAGAGCCGCTGGATTGACTCTGCTGGACGGAAGGCGTGTGGGACGTCCTCCACAACAATGAAGGCCTCCAGTGACTCGGCGTTGTTGGGACGATACGACCGTGCACTGTGGGACTCCATGGAACGGTTTGCGGACCTCGTTCCGCGCGACCGGAGAGAGGATTTCATGGAGATCGTCCAGGAAGGGATGCTGGTTTCTAACCAGGCCATCAGCGCCGCGGCGGATATCTCCTTGCTGGCCGCGCATGGATACTGCCACGGTATCAATCAGAGGCGCCATGCTTGGCTTCGGTTGACGTCGCTTAAACCTGAGGCGCAACAACGAGTGGCGAATCTGCCGTTTTCCGGAGATACCCTTTTCGGGACACACGCAGATGACGAGATGGCCAGGATGAAGGCCGAGGCGGAAACCTTGACGGCGGTGGGCTTGGAGAAGCCCAAAGAAAAGAAACCCTACCGCCAGTTCCAACGACGGTTCGGGTTGCAGGGTCGAGGAAGGGGACAGTCTTCTGGACAACATCAGCAGCAGCAACAACAGCAGCAGTACAGAAGACCCTTCCAAAAGCGTCAGAGGGGTAGAGGTGCACAACAGTCCTCTACCGCGAACAAGGGCCCGGCTGGGTCTCGACCCTGAGCAGTTACTTCCCCTTCGTCCGTTACCCGCTCCGGTGGGGGGAAGCATTCAATTTTTTCTGGCAGAGTGGAGAAAAATTACTCAGGACAAGTGGGTGCTGAATATTGTTTGCAATGGATACAGTCTTCGTTTCACCAGCCCTCCTCCATCGATTCCTCCGATCGGCTCGCAGTATCAACTGCGCGAGCTTCAGGCGGAGGCCGACATCCTGTTAAGGAAAAGGGCGATAGAGGATGTACCTCTGTCTCAAAGAGGAAAGGGTCTGTACTCTCGGTTCTTTCTGGTCCGCAAGAAGGACAAGAACGAGTTCAGGCCCATTCTGGACTTGCGACAGGCAAACAAATGGATTCGCAGAGAAAAGTTTTGCATGCTGTCGTTGCATCGGATTTATCCTCAGCTGCAACGGGGAGACTGGCTTTGTGCCATAGACCTGCAGGATGCGTACTTCCATGTGCCCATTGCACACAAACACAGGAAGTTCCTGCGATTTCAAGTCGGCACCAATCACTATCAGTACACGGTACTTCCGTTTGGGCTGAAGTCTGCGCCCAGGACATTCTCGAAGTGCATGGCAGTGGTAGCGGCACACCTGAGGAAGAACAAGGTGTTTGTCTACCCGTACCTGGACGATTGGTTGATCAAGGCCTCCTCCTTCTCGGAAGCTCAAGCGCACTTCCAGAAGACGTGCGTTCTCTTGAACAAGCTGGGGTTGCACATCAACATGTCCAAGTCTGTCCCGACTCCGGTCCAGTACATCCAGTACTTGGGAGCCTCCATCGATACGCTGTCGGCAAGCGTGTCTCCTTCGGAAGAGCGACGTTTATCACTCCTTCGGAAGGCTCAGGCTCTCATGTCCACTCCATCCACGACAGTGAGGACGGTGTCTTCTCTACTGGGATCGATGGCCTCTTGTATCTTCCTGACGCCACATGCGCGGCTGCACATGAGACCGCTGCAGGAGTGCTTGGAAGATCAGTGGGACCAGAGGAGAGGATCTTGGGACGACAGGATACGACTGTCTCTACATGCTCTTTGTGAGAAGTTGGCCTGATGTGCAGTGTTCACTATTCTAGTGATCACTATATATCAGTCCAAACAACCCTTATTGATGATTGGTTGTAAGTCAACCTTATAGACCAGCTATCCTAGTAGCATGGATACGAGCAGTCTAAGGCTAAGACTCTAGAGGGCGTGTTAAGCCAGCTGTTTTACCATCACATTACCCCTTGAACACCCAGTGAAAGGACACCACACAAGTGTTATGAAAATAAACAGTGTATTTATTAGAATCACAACAACCCTGTACTCTTTATGAGGACAGGGTGCTAGGCACACAACAAAACTCTTACGAAAATACTTAAGTTAGCACAGTATATACAAATGCCCGAGGGGCACGAAAAACCATATACTTTAAAAGTGGAATGCGAAATTACTAGCAGGTAAGTACAGTACTAATAGGCTTTGGAATCGCTAGGACTTGACTATGGAATCGTTAGATTACTTCTTGGAGGCCTAGGGGACTCTGGTGCAGAGTGTGCACTCTCACGCGGGATGCGGGACAAAGTCTATGGAAGCTAGTAACGCTAAAGTTAGTGTTCACCGGCGAACCCGACCTGGTAGGGAGAAAACGACAGTGGATCCTGACCCTTGGATAGTGAGGCTATGCTGGGGCACCGAAATTACGAAGTTACCTAGCCCAGGGGCTGCAGCTGCATAGGTCTCAAAAGACGTCGGGAATCCTCGTTGCCGGACCAGGAGCCTGGAAGAAAAGATGCTGGCAGGCGACCAGTGAAGATAGTTCGAGTTGATGCAAGCCTGGAAGATGGATGACACCTGAAAGCAGAGGGGACCAAGTTCGTGACTACTAGCCAGTAGTCAGTGGGCACCAGGAGGGCACCGGATGGTAGTCACCTCGACTAGGTGAGTGGGCGACGCTGGCTCTGCAGATCTCACGGACCAGGAGGCGTTGTCGGCGACCAGGATGGAGAGGCGAGCTGTCCCACGATGGATGAAGCTGTCGGCGTCGAAGAACCCAGGATTGGGCAACAAAGCCTTGGCTAATTCAAGCCCACGCGGTGGACTCAAAATGGCGTCTTGAGTGGACCAGGAGGGTCCAGGGTGCTCCTCTTCTGGAAGGGAGCAAGGGCCAGTCTGGAGCAACCAGACCAGCAGCAGTGATGTCGTCGGGCGTCGTTCAGAAGGCCACAAGCCAGCGGGCTAGTAGCCAAACAACGCGGTGAGCAGCAAAAAGCAGAAGGGCCCCACGCCGATCGTGGAGATGCTGGGGGGCTGATCTTCGGTGCTGGAGCTGCTCAGGGTCGGGGCTTCTCGGCACCCCAAAGCACTCACCAGGAAATTACTCGGCGGGCTTGCTGTGCAGAAGTCGTGCAGTCTTGGCAATAGTCGGTCCCTTGAGGTCTCGTCGCACTCACGGTTCTCAGCTTGGCTGTAGAGGTGAGTAGAGGTCGGAGGTGCCAGGGAAGCCGGGTCTTGTCGAGCTGGGCAGTCGGATTCCGGAGGAAGGACTTACAGCAGACCGCAGTGTTATTGATGGTGCCTGCGGATGCAGGGTGACTACTCCTTAGTCACAAGGGAGAATCTTGAAGAAGGAAATCTTGAAGTCCTTTCGTAGAAAGTCGTGTCTTGATTCCAAAGATGATCTAATTTGGAAGGGGGCCTGCTCCTACCTTTATCTGGGAAAAGGGGGCTGGCACGCGACTAAGTCCTGCCCTATGGGTGGGACCAAGAGGGGGGTGGTTACACCCACTTCCTTGGCGGGCTTTTCCCCAGCTCAGGGTCTGGAGTGTCCCTGGAACTGGTTCAAGCCGGCCTATGCATAGTGAGCACCGGGGTGCCACTTGCAGTCACCTTCCTCTGAAGCCCTGCCTACCTAGGATACACAAAATCCTGTCTGGGACGGTGCTGGCACCGCCCCTGGCAGGAAACCCTTCGTCCTTATCTCCTGCTCTGGGAGGACTCCCAGCAGCAGGAGGGCAGACTTGTGTCTCGGTGGCAGCATCCATTTTGTGGAGCTGAGGCTCTGTTTGACTTTAACCGGGGTTAGGGGTTACATACATGCCGTGTCCCTCTAGAAGGGTGGAATGCTAACCCCGTCGCCAGAATTGGCGAGGGGTTAGTATTCCAATTCGTATGACACCTTACTCGACATGTTTTGATAAAGCAATACCAGAGTTGGCATATAACCGCGAGAATTATAATGCACTTAAGAGTATATGGTATGCGATATCATGGAAACGGCTAAGGGATAGATCCCGAAAGCCGCAGACAGGCTCAGCTCATGCCAGAGCACCATCTCACACGATTCCAAGCACTCTGCCTTCAGGATTGTTAAGGCCTGCCATAGGAGTGACTGATAGGAGATCTGTGTGTCCATTTTAGGGTTAGATATAGGTATACTATATCTAAAGCAAAGGGTGAGTACACCACCTTGCCCCAGCTGTCTTGCAGCCAGTTGTGTCAGTTTAGTTAGTCAGTCCAGGGGTGGCACAATACATGCTTCAGCCCCTGGGAGACTTCTGGGTGCACCTCAGCCCTGGGTACAGGGACTTGGAGAGGGCCCAGTGCCAATTCAGTACCTGAGTACAATTTGGATAGAGAGAACAGCTAGGCTGTGGGTCTGATTAGCAGGCCCACAGCCAGGGAAAGTCGTAAACCAGTGCAGCAAAAAGCAAAAATCTGGGTGATCATAGGATTGCAGACCCTACTCTCCTACACTCTTCAGTCTCTGAAGTGGTGGTGTTCAGCGGAAAATCTCCTCAGAGGGGTTCCCTTCCACAAGGACATTCCCACTCAGACTATCGTGACGGATGCTTCTCTCCTGGGATGGGGAGCGCACTCCGGAGATCTGCAGATTCAAGGGATGTGGTCCCCGTCGGAGTCCACGTACCACATCAATTTCCTGGAACTCAGGGCTGTTCACTTGGCGCTGAAGGCCTTTCACCCGTCCTTCCGGTCCAACTCTCTGCTTGTACAGACGGACAATACGACCACGATGTATTACCTCAACAAGCAGGGGGGCTCGAGATCGCGCACTCTGTCTCAGGAGGCGCAGGCGATCTGGCATTGGCTTCTGACTCGGGGACTCTCGATAACGGCCACTCATCTGCCAGGTGTGCAGAATGTTCAGGCAGACGAGCTGAGCAGACTGATTCAGGAAAACCACGAATGGGTCATAAACGACTAAGTACTAGGAGAAGTCTTCGCAAGGTGGGGGACTCCAGACGTAGATCTGTTCGCCACCGCCGAAAACAGCAAATGCCGAGACTTCGCCTCCAGGTACTACCAGCCAGGGACATTGGGGAACGCGTTATGGATCAACTGGTCGAACAGCTTTCTGTACGCTTTTCGACCCATTCCCCTGATTCCAGCGGTTCTCATCAAGCTCTCCCAATCCAGGGCGAAGATGATTCTGATTGCCCCGGAATGGCCCAGACAGTGGTGGTTCACGGACCTGCTTCACCGGTCTCTCCTTCCTCACATGAAGCTGCCGTGCAGGCCGGACCTTCTCACGAAGTTCGGGGGGCGGATGGTGCACCCCAACCTCTCGTCTTTGAGTTTGGCGGCATGGCTCCTGAAATAGTGAAATATGGCCATCTGAATCTCCCAGCGGATTGTATGGACATACTGAAGGAGGCGAAGCGACCTTCCACTCGGACTTCTTATGCTTACAAGTGGAAGAGGTTTTGCATCTGGTGCAAGTCTAAGAACTATGACCCTACGACATGCAAGGAAGATGTCATCCTTCCATATCTACTACATCTGGCGCAGTCTGGCCTTAATGTTCATTCCATTAAGGTTCATCTGGCTGCTTTGACTGCCTACAGGAAATGCCCTTCACAGACTTCCTTTTTTTCAGATCCCTGTGATCAAAGATTTTTTGGAAGGCTTGAAGAAAGTGTTCCCTCCTGTCAGGCTTCCTTCGCCTTCATGGGACTTGAATGTGGTGCTGTCCAGGTTGATGAAGGAGCCTTTTGAACCTATTCATAAGGCTTCGTTGCAGCACCTGTCCTGGAAGGCGCCGTTCCTCGTGGCCATTACATCGGCCCGCAGGGTGAGTGAAATTCAGGCGTTGTGTTGCCAAGAACCTTATACTGTATTTCATGCTGCTAAGGTTGTTATGCGTACTCACCCTAAGTTTCTTCCCAAGGTTGTTTCTGATTTTCATATCAATCAGGCTATATCTTTACCTACGTTTATTCAGAATCCTTCATCTCCAGCGGAAAGGTCTTTGCATTCCCTGGATGTTCGGAGGGTGCTGAAATTTTATCTGGATAAAACCAGGGATATTCGTAGGTCAGACCAATTGTTCATCAATTATGGATCTGTCAGGACGGGTCTTGCGACCTCTAAGCAGTCTATCTCTAGGTGGATTGTGTCCTGCATACAGCTGTGTTACCAAAAAGCTAATAAGACCTTAGGAGGTAAGCCTAAGGCTCATTCCACCAGGGGCAAGGGTGCCACGACAGCATTGCTCCGTAATGTTCCGATTGCAGAAATCTGCAAGGCGGCCACTTGGAAGTCGGTTCATACCTTTGCTAAGCATTACTGCCTGGACACTGATGCCAGGGCAGACGCTCAGGTTCGGCAGGCTTCTCTGCGAAATCTGTTTGCACAGTAGTGGCGTTAATTCTCTTTTCTCCACCGCCGCTTTGGTGTGGGGATGGGCTTGCCATTCTATTCACTAGATTATGACTATACACAGAGATCCCCTACTACAGAAGGAGTAGTTTCTGTCCTGTAACTCCAGTTCTGTAGTAGGGGTATCTCTGTTATAGTCATAAGCGCCCTCCCTCCTCCCCGGTGGAGAGAGACATATTCCTTATGGAATGCTACAGGTCTGGCGTGTTACGCCTTCAAAAAGAACTGAAGCTAAGTTGGACCTGCTATGCATTCTGGGATACTGGGAGAAGGTTCTGGAAGATTCTCTTAAAGGCACAGTATCCTGTTTTGAGCCACATAATGGCAGCCTATGGGGCTTGTCTGTCCAGGTTCTTCTCCCTATCATTCCCGAGGGATTTTGCTGGTAAAGCAAGGGAAATCTGTACAGGCTTTTGCTGTTTTGTGGATTTTATGGTGGAATTTCTAGTTGAAGTACTGGACAGTGTAGCCTTTTTAGGCTGCATTATCTGTCTTTAAAATTTTCTCCTAAGTGTCTATGCATTTCTGCATTTTTTGACACTGTAAGAGATTATTTTTGATTGCTCCGGGGTCCACGCACATGGGCGGGATTATTCCCTAGATTATGACTATAACAGAGATACCCCTACTACAGAACTGGAGGTACAGGACAGAAACTACTCCTTCTTGGGTACTCCGGCTTCATATTCTATTCAGATAGCATTTGCATGCGTTAAAGAATAACAAGTTACTTACTAGAGAACCATCACTCTGGGAAGGTTGGAACGGTATCCCAACGCCTAATAGGTATAGTGGCCTTGAGCTAGTTGACTGACCACTAGAGGATAAAAAACACGTCAGCCCCATAAAAAGGGAACCAGAGGCTCATAGTGGGTCACAAATAACCAAAATTCTAACTAGAGATCCCCAAACACTAAGTCTCGTGTCTTGGAACATTGCCGGTCTTCGCTCCAAAATCGAGGACGGTACTGCCATAAGTTTCCTAGACGGACACCAAATTGTTTGTCTCCAGGAGACTTGGTCTCCAATGGAACTGCACCTTCTGGGTTTTAGGACGTTTTTTTCGCCAGCCTTGGCTGGGAATATGGGCAGACCAAAGGGGGGACTAATCATCTATATAGCGAACACTGTCCAAATAAAAATAACAATTCTGGAACTAGACACAAACTTCCAGCTTCTCTCCCTCTCCTTACCAAAAAATTAGACTATTATACTCATTAACTTCTATAATAACTTGGAGGAAGGAGAATTTATGAGAGTAATCTTAAATCTAAACGAAAAACTCTCTTACCTCAGACAGACGAAAGGAGGGAAATGTGCTGTCTTCTTCCTATGGGGAGGGGATTTTAATCTGCACCCTTGCCCTAATAAAAATTGCCGTGAAATGGTTAGGGACCTGGAGATTTCACCTATTCATTTTTGTCATACTAAATCAGGCATAGCCATGAATGACTTTATGTCTGACTTGGGACTAATAATAGCTAATAAATTAAACCCAATAACAAGCAACCCAGAGTCGACATATGTAGGGAGAGGCTACCAGTCTACTGTTGACTACGTTCTCATATCGGATGGGCTGTCAAATAAGATTAAACATGTCGAGACTCTATCAAATATACTAAGTGACCATCTTGCTATAAGGTTGGAACTTAACTTACTATACCAACAGTCTTTGGAGACAACGATAACCCAAGTCCCGAATCAGAACAATTTACAATTGGCACAGGTAAATGGGTATAGCCTAAAATGGGGGACAATAGATCCTGGGAAAATCACTGAAGAAGTGATTAAAGCAGCATATCCTCACATTTTAAAATGTCTTGACCTAACTGTAACAGAGGAGGAAGTTATAACAAACTTTTGTAAAATTCTAACGGTCATTAAGGGCCTTTTGACAAAAACATCAAAGGTAGAAACTCTAAACAAAAAAGGTTGGTTTAACCACAGCTGCACCTCGGCATACACCAAGCTTAAACTGGCCCTGAATAATGAAAATAGAGATCCAAGGACAACTGCCAGACTTAGAAAGGAATACCTCTCTGCTCGAAAGCAGAGAAAAGCCGAATTAAAGCAGACTCTGTGGGATGAGCTACATAAAAGTGCTTTACAGAAAAATAGTGAGGCTTTTTGGCGAGTAGTAAAATCCCCCTTCCTAGCCGATGATAACCTCCCCAAAATAGAAGTAGCCATAGAAGAAGGAGTTTGGGTTTCTCACTTCTCAGAAATTTTTAAGAAACGGACGCTTTCCGAGAGTGAGGAAATAATCCAACCAGCTGTGGACTACCCTATCCAAATAGAATTTGATATGTCTGAAGTCCTTACGGCCATAAATCTAAGTCAAAATGGAAAAGCTCCAGGTCCTGACGGAGTCCCGTTGGACATTTTTAAACACAATACAGACCTGTGGGCACCTATTCTGACCAGGGTCTGTACGGCAGCTGCAAAAAAAGGGCTCCTGGAATCCTGGACCAGGTCTGTTATGGTCCCGATCTTCAAAAAAGGAGACCGTCAGGACCCTGCCTGCCACCGTCCAATCTCGTTGTTGGATTCAGTGGGCAAAGTAGCAGGCAGGGTCATACTTGAGCGCCTCCAACAATGGGCGGAGGATAGGGGGGTACTGTCAGACTTACAATTTGGCTTCCGGGAGGGGTTTGGGACAGTGGAGCAGGCATTAAACCTGTCAATAATCGTAGGGAAATACATTCATGCAAAAAAAGATAAACTTTACATGGTGTATGTCGACCTCTCTGCAGCCTTTGACTGCGTGTCCCATACCAAGCTATGGCTAGTCCTATTACAAATGGGTGTGGAGCCTCCACTATTAGACTTCCTAAGGGAACTATATTCCAAGGCCTCAGCAAGAGTACGTTATGGTGTTGGGGGCGAGTTGACGGTGCCCTTCGGAGTGGAGCGTGGAGTAAGGCAGGGTTGCGTCTTGGCCCCCTTCCTATTCTCCTTCTATACAAACAGCTTGGAGATGGAAATTCTGAGGGGGCCCAAGACCTCCCACAAGTAAAATCACGCCCTATTCCTGCTCTACTCTATGCGGATGACGCTGTCATCCTGGCCCGCACCCCACGTGAGCTGCAAAAAGCGTTATCTAGGTATGCGGATTTCATGGGCAGCCTTGACCTCCACATTAACATCAAGAAGACCTTTGTAATGATGGCAGGTAAAGGGAAAAAAGGGTTCAGAAATATATCCCTTAATGACCAACACCTTGAACTGACGACCCATTACCCCTACTTAGGGATTACAATAGATAACAAACTAAATTGGAAAGCAGCAATTGAGGCCAGAAAACACTCCCTTAAGCGGGCAATAGCTGCATTGATGCCATTTTCACAAAAATTAGGCAAACGATCGCCTGTGGAAATGCTGAACATTTATAATGCAAAATGCCGAGCAGTAGCTTTGTATGGGGCTGGGGTTTGGGGGCACGTCAATGTCACTGCCCTACAGGTGGCAGAAAACTCCTTTCTAAGGTTTCTTTTGGTTGCACCGAGGCGTATTTCTGTATACGCATCTCACATTGAATTAGGCATTCCCCACATTGAGGACCTAGCTAAAATTCAACCTCTCCTACTATGGAGGCGCATCTGGACCTCAGAAAAAAACATGTTAACCAGAGGAATTATGGCGGACTCTATGGCACTAGATTATTCGGGAGACATAAAATGGCTTGCGTACATTAGAAATTTTCTTACAGACTTAGGCCTAGAGGATTATTACACAACACCGGAAAGGATTATTAACATATCCAAGAAGGAGTTAAAAGAAATGGCCCTGAGCCACCTAGATGGATTAAGACTTGCAAGTGAAATAGGGAAACCTTCCGTTCACCATGCAATCACCGTCCATTTTGTCCCTACAATTCAGCCCTACCTAACGCTTGAAATTGGCATTTTTGATCGCTTCCTACTAACTAGATTTAGATTAAATCTTTTCCACCGGTTAGTAGCTTTCCCCATGAGAAACACCTGGGAACAAACGTTAGGCCACTGCCCTTGCGATGATATATCTGTACAGACCACCATACATACCGTACTGTTTTGCAAATACTACCATGCTCATCGCAAAATCTGGCTGGTACCATTGCTGAAATCATGGGACTTAAGACAGTGTCGCCCTGCAATGCTGCGCCTTCAATTTTTGGACTCTGAAATTACTTGTTACCATATGGTTAATTTTTTAAAATGCATTTTTAGACATAGGAATAATCTGTGAGAAAAATTGTTTTAATCATAACAAATTATTATATCGGAAAAAGTTTCGCTTTTTGTAACTGGAAAATAATCTTATTATAAATACTGCTGTATCTCCGATTTTTATCCTAAAATGTATATAAAATGCTTTTATGGATTTCTATCATGAAATGCCGAATAAAGAAATTTACTTACACAAGTTACTTACCTGTATTGGTGGCTCTTCAACACTGGTGTCTTATATAGATTCAGATGTGTGCATCCCAGTCTCCCGGGTGAGCTGCTTGCTCTTTGTTACTGCATGTTTGATTTTACATGCCACACAATCTAAGCATGGAAGTTTCCTAAGGGATGCCATGAATAAAAAGTAAGCTAACTTAATTCCGGAAAAGAGTCCCTCTGGGAATTTCTGTTTAAAGATATCATTTGTTTGTTTAATTTTTACCGGAATATTCACATCTTGATGTTGGGGGAATCTTTAAATAGGATTTGAACCCATAAAAGATAGACATGCTCGATGGAGAACTTCTTTTTAGTTAGGTAACTTATTTTTTTATTCTATATTGGCTAAGTGCTTTGTGAATAAAGAATAGGACAATGTCTTACAGCGTTGCTGCATGGTGTAGGTGTATGTTTTGGTCCTATGTCTTGAAGGCTACTGGTTGAGGAAGGCCATGCAATGAGGTATAGATCGGCTACCTGTCGTGTTTTTTTTTGGGGGGGGGGGCATTTTATTGATTTGACATCTCAGGAGAGAAGTGGCGCATTGAGTGTGGTTTAAGTATAAATTACAATAACACATTGGAATACAGTGAAAAGGCAGTGAAACTATCGCATTACACAAGTCACCAGAACCACAGTCAATATTATAGCAGACAGTGGGCTGATCTTCCTGTTTGTGTGTTGACAGTGTCCACACGTCGGCGTCCCGTACCCCTACCATTAGCCCATGACCTGTCTGTGCAAGGCTCTAGCTGTATCCCTCTGTACTCTGCCCAGTCTTGCCAGATCTTAAAGTGTTTCTTGGGGTAGCTTTGTGACCCCAAGAGGATAGGACTTGGGGATCACGCGTATGCGATGGAGCCTGGCTCTGGTAAAGTACACTCTGTGAAGCACTTTCAGTTGAATTAATCTAAACTGGGAGGCTATAACAGCCTCTCTGGGGGGCCTCTGCCGCCTCTCTCCAACAGTCATAATCTAATTGGCCCAGTTCTCTCTCCAATGCCCTCCACACACCCACCATCATGTCTGGTACATTGCGCAATATCACTTTGTATATAGCCTGTACTGTTAATTTAAATTAGAGAAGGTACCTCTAGCGCTTACTGCTAAGTGCCCAGTGGTTTATACGGTGAGTGTAAAATTTAACGTTTGCAGTTTTTATAGGTTTCTAATGGAGGCATATTGGTTATGGGGAGTAGCATCAAGATTGTAGTGGTATGAGTATCTGTTCCTGTTAATGAATCTTGGAGAAAGTGCCTAGATTGAAGTAACAAATAGCCTCTTATAAATGCCTGTGATCAAAGAAGTGTCATGTGGACACAAAAGGTTAGCCAATAAAAATAGAAAGTAGCAACCCAAAGTAGAGCAAACAGGATTGCTCCTATAACAGACACACTGAACTCCTTCTAGGGGCATACATAGAATTGTCTCTAGATTCATCAAAGTGGCTGGTTTAGAATATGCCTTTTTGTATAGTATTGTTAGTGTATCACCAGAGTGCTCATCACATGAGGTGAAGGTTCTATGGCCTGTTCTAAGGCACAGCAGTAGTATTCAGCAACCCGAAATGTCAGCAGCCAGAGAATGTTGGCAAATGACATTGACAAGCTACAAATATGAGGACATTGCCGATGAAGGAAGGGAAAATAGAATATCCCTTCACCTTGAATTGGCTTTTACATCTGGCTGCTGTAGCACATATCTGAAGCCTTACTTTCATGAGCTGATATCTATTGTGCTCATCAGGAACTGGAATTAATTGTGTCATAAAATATATAGCAGTGCAAACATAGTTAAACAAAGACAGTGTTTGAACCAAGCCAACGGAATACAAAGAAAGAAGCATAGAGTATCGACAAGGTTGAACTCTAACTTCACAAGGTAGAGAACTTGTGATATACGAAGTTGTATCATGAATGTCTTCAAGGTGAATGTACTGCGCTGAATTGCAGAGAATGTACAAGGGACCCAGGCCATTATTTGCTGTACATAGTCTGAAGCACAGGAGAGCGGCATGGTAATGGAATTGCAGACGATATGCAGTGGCCAGAAATAATGAATGACAGCTCCTGCTGGTCAGCTAGTCTCTGGCTGATTTTGTTGGAATCTTTACCAAACCAAACTGTCTTTTTAAGACCAAGTGCACATACTGTATTTTCAAGCTTTCCAAAACGCGTACCTCTTCGGAAGGTTCTTCCTTTCTTACCCATTTCTATTTTTGACTTCGTTGTGGTTGTGTGTGTTCTCTCACTGCTATATTATTGCAATTCTGCCTTTGGGTCCCTGCTTGCTAGGTGTTAGAGTTGCAGCAATTTTAGAAACTGTCCATTCAACTGGGAATGCGGCTCAAGCAAGTTTGATTTTGTAATTTCAGCTTACCTGGCGTCCTCTGCCCCCCAATGAAGTACAGCATCCAGTTTTAGGTCCCTTGTTGGGCCATTGTGTTCTCAAAGAAACTGGCCTTGCCTTTATGACAAACATGGTGGTGGTGTCACACATAGGTCACTTTGAATGACTAATTATTTTCCTGGGCTATTAATATAAATGGATGTGATGCAGTGGCGTGGCATTCAAGATATTGGCCCATCAGCTCTGAAATGCCCTTACTCTGGTACTTTTCTCTTTTGGGACTATTTTTAATATTGGAGGAGCATATAGGCCTTCCTCTTCTGCTAACCCCCTGCTTCTTACCTTACCCTCTCTCTCCCTTGGCTTCTAGTGCTGAGAGGCGTTTAAGGGACATATATTTTATAAATGAGAAGTAAAGGTAAATTAGGTAGAAGCGGATCACTGAAGCACAAGTTACATGTACAGGTAACTGAAGTACTGGAACAAAGGTAAAAAGAAGTAAAGCACTGGAGCATAAGTAATGAAACAGAGAATTAAAGGTGAAGGACTGAGGCAAAAACTGCAAAAGCACAGAAAGGCATGTCTCTACTCCAGGTGGAACATATACTGCTTCAGTCTATGTGTAGGGGAAGCATGATCAAGAAAACTTGGAAATGCAAAGCATGTAACAACAGACTCTGTCTGAAAGCTTAAACAGAATGGCAAGTGCTGGTAGCAGGAGCACTAGAAGCAGGTAATAAACCCTTGCAGAATGATTTAACAGAGCTTGCAAAGAAAGTACAGCAGCATGTTTTGCAAGGATAAAAACACACACAGTGGAAGAACACGATGTTCTGTTTTCTTATTGCTCATGAGAGTTAATTCCAAGGTATGTTCACAAGGAATTTCTACAGCACTGTACACACACTGTGTACTAGGAATATCCCACCTTTATGGCCTGTAACGTGTCAAAACTGATCATTCAAACTTGCCTCCTCCTGCGAAGACCTGGTATTGTAACGCCTGACTCTGCTGAAATTTTTTCGTAGCGCTGACTGCTAACCTGTGATTGTAGCGCCTGACTCTGCCTCTGCAATTAGTATCGTAGCGCTTAAGTGCAGACCTTTTCCCATTTAGTAGCGCTTGACTACACTGTCTCTATTTAAATCATAGTGCCTGCAGTGTTAGTGCTTTTCATAACGCTAGCGCGCACTTCTTGGCTGTGCTTGTTAGAGATACTTGATTTTAAAAGCGCCTCCGTTTCCCCTGCTGCAAAGCTTGTTGTTGTTGCTGCCATTTTGTGTGCAGCCCCTGGCCCTTCCCCCACCTCGCTCCCGCCTCCCGGCTGACCCTCCCACGCTCCGCCCCCCTCCACTCTCCACTTAAGGCAGATGTCCCAACGCGCAGCGTCCACACGCTACGGCCGCGCCGAAGGTGCGCCAAAGGTAAGCCCGTCTACGCCCGTCCGCGCCTGGACCGCGCCCAGCGCCAGACCCCCTGGCCCCCGTTCCACCCACCCCACCCACATTACATACGACGCCTCCACCCTCTTAGCCCTAAACCCCGGCCGCCTCCCCAACTGCGCCCAAGCCGCTCCTGGACACACCCATGGACCCTTCACATGCAACTCCTGCAAGTATGACGGCACCAAGACCTACTCCTCATCCACTAACACCAAACAGAGATCTGACCCCAACCACCTAAAATGCATCCTGCTCAACACCCGCTCGGTCCACAGACACACCATCGACCTTTGGAATCTACTAGACACCACCTCTCCGGACGTCGCCTTCCTAACAGAAACATGGATGAACGCCTCCTCAGCCTCAGACATCACCATTGCCATCCCGGAAGGCTACAAGATCATCCGTAAGGACCGCACAAAGCAAACAGGAGGAGGCATCGCTATCGTCCATAAGAATTCCATCCGCATCTCAACCAGCACAGACGTCAACCTCGCTAGCGCCGAACACCTTCACTTCCAGATCCACACCGACCCCAAAACCACACTCAGAGGCACCCTCCTCTACAGGCCACCAGGACCCCGTGCACAATTCAGCGAAGACATCACTGACTTCATCAGCCCACACGCCCTCCCCTCCGAGGACTACATTCTATTGGGAGACCTCAATTTCCACCTGGAAAAGAGCAACGACAGCAACGCCACCACCCTTCTGGACAATCTCGCCAACCTCGGACTCAAACAACTTGTTAATACCCCCACTCACTACGCAGGTCACACACTCGACCCTATCTTCACCTCCAGCAAACATATCTCCTTCAGTCACACCACAGTTCTCCATTGGACGGACCACAGCTGCGTTCACTTTGTCTACAAAAAGACCACAAGCCACAACCATCCTCAACCTACTCTGCGAAGAAACTGGAACAAAATCACCATCGACCAGATCTCCTCATCACTTCTTCAAAACCCCCCTGCCCACTCCTCAAACGCCAACCAAGCAGCCATTAACTTCACTCAATGGCTAACCAACATCGCTGACAACCTAGCACCTCTGAAAAAACGTCAAATCAAACTAGGCAGCAAAAACGCCCCCTGGTTCAACGATGATCTTAAGAAATCCAAGAAACTCTGTCGCTCCCTTGAGAAGGCCTATAAAATAGACCCAAACACCAGCACCAGGGACGCCTTCAAAAACGCCACCCGCATACACCACCAACTGATCCGGACTGCCAAGAAAGCCGCATTCAAAGACCGACTAGACAACAACGCCCACAACAGCAAGGAATTATTCAACATCGTCAAAGAGTTTACCAACCCCACTGCCAACTCCAACGACATCACTCCCTCTCAAACCCTTTGCGACTCCCTAGCTTCGTTCTTCCACGACAAAATCGCAGACATCCACAACAGCTTCGACAACCAACTCGAAGTCCAACCCACCCAACCTCCTGCCGTACCTTCACCCCCCTCGAACATCCTTAATGACTGGAACCCAATCTCCACTGAGGGCACCATCCGCCTGATGAACTCCATCCACTCAGGATCCCCCACAGACCCATGCCCCCACCACATCTTCAACAAAGCAGACTCCATCATAGCACCACACCTCCGAGACGTCATCAACTGCTCCCTTAACTCCGCCACCTTCCCGGAAAGCTGGAAACACGCCGAACTCAGCGCCCTTCAAAAAAAAAAACACAGAGGACCCCACCGAACTCAAAAACTACCGCCCCATCTCGCTCCTTCCATTCCTGGCCAAAGCCATCGAGAAAGCTGTCAACAACCAGCTCGCCGCCTTCCTCGAAACCAACAAATCCCTCGACTCCTCACAGTCCGGCTTCCGAGCCAAACACAGCACTGAGACCGCACTCATCACTGCAACAGACGACATTCGAACTCTACTGGACAATGGAGACACAGTCGCCCTCATCCTCCTCGACCTCTCCGCAGCCTTCGACACAGTCTGTCATAGCACCCTGTTACAACGCCTCAGAAACATCGGAATCCAAGGAAAAGCACTGGAATGGATCACCTCGTTCCTTGCCGGAAGAACCCAGAGAGTCCTCCTCCCACCATTCAAGTCAGAGGCCACTGAAGTCATTTGCGGCGTGCCACAAGGATCTTCACTCAGCCCCACCCTCTTCAACGTATACATGAGCCCCCTCGCGGCCATCGCATGCCAACACAACCTCAACATCATCTCCTACGCTGATGACACTCAACTGATCCTCTCACTCACCAAAGACCCTAACACCGCCAAAACCAACCTACATGAAGGAATGAAAGAAGTAGCCGAGTGGATGAAGCACAGCCGTCTGAAACTGAATTCGGACAAAACAGAAGTCCTTATCTTAGGTACCTCCCCCTCCGCCTGGGACGACTCTTGGTGGCCAGAGGCCCTTGGAAAAGCACCCATCCCGACGGACCACGCACGGAACCTGGGCGTCATCCTGGACTCCTCACTCTCGATGACCAGACAAGTCAACGCCGTTTCTTCGTCTTGCTTCAACATTCTTCGCATGCTCAAAAAAACATTTCGCTGGATCCCCACCGAAACTAGAAAAACGGTCACCCACGCACTGGTCACAAGCCGCCTGGACTACGGAAACACCCTATACGCCGGTACCACCGCAAAACTTCAGAAAAAACTCCAACGCATCCAGAACGCATCAGCCAGACTCATACTAGACATCCCGCGTATTTTATATATATAATATATATATATATATATATATATATATATATATATATATATATATATATATATATATATATATATATATATATTATTTATATATATATATAACCACATTTCTGGTTACCTGAAAGACCTCCACTGGCTCCCCGTCATTAAGAGGATAACTTTTCGCCTCCTAACCCACGCACACAAAGCACTTTACGATCTTGGACCCGAATGCCTCAACACACGACTTTCCTTCTACACCCCCCCCCCCCCCGCCAGCTACGCTCTTCCAATCAAGCCCTTGCTGCTGTACCTCTCATCAACAAAACCACCATGGGAGGTAGATCCTTCTCCTACCTGGCAGCTAAAACCTGGAACTCACTTCCCATTCACCTTCACCTCACTCAGAACCACCTAGCATTCAGAAAGCAACTTAAAACCTGGATATTCGACAAGTAATTCCCCACCCTTCTTCAAGCGCCTTGAGACCCTCTGGGTATGTAGCGCGCTATATAAATTCTTTGACTTGACTTGACTTGACATCATTCGGAAGAGAGCCTAGTGAAGAAATGTAGCCCAATCGATTGTGCCCAAGGATCTTCTCAGTGGTATAGACTTAGATGCTGAATGTTTAAGTGTCAAGTCTGTCTAAATGTTATGTCATTTTAATGACAGAACTTCTACTTGGTCACCAGCATACTACAAATATTTAATGTAAATGTTTGAAAATAGTATACCTCACATTCGAGATATGGTAGTAACGTTTCTAATTTTTAAGACTAACATTAAGAGGCCACATAATAAAGTTGATGGCGAGTAACCATATCACATAATGCTTACTTAAGTTAAATAGTTTTGATGTACTATTGATTGTGTTGGCATTTGACTAGTTATTGAAAGTGATTTACAAAATCATCCATGGAACTATTTTTTAAGACCCAATTGGAAATTACTATTTTTCTTTCTTTGAGCATCTACTGAGATCAGCAGGGAGTCAGGCGCATCCTGCAAAGCTAATTTAAAACGGTAATGCTTTGCAATTAAATCTTTGGAAACTAATCATTTGTGAGCTGTAACGCTGTAGTATGAAGACAGTTTACTTACATTAAGTTGATGTTTTCTTTATCTAAGCAGGAAGAAGACCCGGGCCCTCTTGCTGACGTTGTAATTTGTGTCAGTAAAAAGCTAAGCAAGAAGCAGGGTGAGCTGAATGGTATTGCAGCCTCTCTTGGAGCAGATTACAGGTACTAAACACTGAGATTGATTTTGGGTACTGTACTTGTTGCATTGAATTCTAACAGAAGTAAAATTAACATGTTATTGAAAAGCGTATGATGTACTTGGTTTGTTTCAAATAACCTACAACTTTCAATTCTATTTACCATTCATTGTAAATGTAAACATAACTTTATAGATCCTGAAACTGGTTGCTAAACAACTTGGATTATTAGGTTACAGACTTATACTAACAAATTAATACTAATCAAATATGGGCATATTGTTTTTATGTGGTTTACAATCGACACAAATCATTTCTCTGAGTTACAGTTCACGCTTAACTCAATTGCTGTTAACCCCTCGGCTGCGCCGCTGATTTTGCGGAAGTGCGGCAGTTTCTCAAAACGGGCGGGGCCGTGTCGGCCATTGGCCGACGGCAGCACCAGCGAGGTAGTGCTGTCGTCGGCCAATGGCCGACGGCAGCATGGAAGGGGTTAAAGAAGTACAATAAAACAGCGTGTTTCCTATTGGCACTGTGTGATGGCAACTCTTTCAAATGTCCTTGATACTCTTTCATCCACCAAAAGTGTTTCATTCTGTATCCAATCTAGGATTTCACACCAGAGAGATAAATCCTAACGTGTACAGTAGTTTTACTCATAAATGGTACATTATGTGATTTTCTTAATAATAACCTGTTGGACCACCTGGTGTTTAGCACTTCCCAGTTGGTCTAAAATGATGTATGTAACAGTATGTGGCATAGTGAAGTCATAATATATATATAGTTTTCTCAGTCCTATCTTCATGAACATAACTGCTCTATTTAGATACTGGCAGTATTCATTACACTGTGTCCTACCCTCCTTTTCACAGCACATAAATTGAGTGTGAGCCATGTAAAAACAGTCCCTTATTTTATCCCATTTATATAGACAAAACATATTAGCCTCACCCCTTTACCACAAGAACATGGATACCGGAGCATTTATCCTCGGTTCTAGTGTACAGGACCACAGTGGTCGAAGTCAGACCCCACAGTAGGAAGGTAGAAAGGGATACTAGGACTCTAATGAGTAGAATAGGACTCAGTGTAATGAATGTTAACTCTAGTAGTCAGAACATTACCTTGTCCATGCCAGTCTTGCATTATTGCGATATATCAAGCAGCGGAAAGTCTTCAACTGACCATCTTTGGCAGTTGACCCCAATTCATGATCTCTGCGAGTCTTCTGGTTGCAGAAAATTATTTAGGTAGGGCAGTGACACTCTATGAAAGAAAAAAGTACATTTGGAATAACAGGAAACCTTTATTTGAAATCCACAGCGCTGTGGCAACAGAAGTTCAAAAAAGCGCTATGAACTTTTCACAATTCACAAGTATGCAGGTAGGAAAATAAACAAAGACATGCTGCAAAGTTGCAAGCATGTCTAAAAAGCCAGCGCTCTACAGGAAACACCAAGAACAAGACTCTTCTTTGATGTTTACATTTGACAAGCAATATGATACATTTGATCACAAACCTGCAGGACTGATGTTTGACAAACAGTACGGATTAATATTGGAAAAAGGAATAGCGGGCCATATGTGCAAAGCTTCATACTAGTCGCAAACTCTCAGGTTTGCTAAATCAGAGGATTTGCTACTTAGTATACTGAATCCTTCTAGTGATTTGCAAAACTTTTTCCGAATCACTAATGGGTTTATAAAGGATTATGTATTCACATAATCTGTTATGTTATGTTATGTTAACACTGGAAATTGGCTTAAACTTTGGAGTACCTGACAATATCCTAACGGCTGCGTTCTGTATCTGTTGCAGCCTATTCAACACATTTTCTTGGGCATTAATTAACAGGCCGTTACAGTAATCAACTCTTGACATAACTAGAGCACTGATGAGTTTTTCCAGCACTCATTGGGAGATAAGGTAGCAATTTTTTTATCATCCTTAGAACGTAGAAGGACGAAGAAGCCACCACATTGACATGCTGTATAAAAGTGAGGCTCTCGTCAAAAGAGACGCCTACGTTTCTGGCCTTCTTAACAGGGGTAGGGAGTAATCCTAATTCCTCTGGAGACCATCTTGGGGTTAGGTTACCAAAAACCATTACCTCGGTTTTGTCTGAATTTAATTTAAGGCAATTGCTTGCCATCCATGAACTGATGGCCAGAATGCCATCATGAAAGCTAGCCGCCACTGCCTCCCCGTCTTTATGCATCGCTAGCACAAGTTGTGTGTCGTCAGCGTAGGACGTGAGGCCCATTCCAAAAGTCTTGATTACTCGTGCTAAGTCTGTCACATATATATTAAACAGGGTCGGACTCAGCGACGATCCCTGCGGAACACCACAGGGAAGAGAAAAGACTGATGAGTTATAGTCGCCCATGCTGACTGACTGAGTCCGTTTGGAGTCTGTGTATCAATTGTTTGCATCCAGAATTCCAGTCACAAGCCATTGACAATGGTCTGACTCCCAAGTTGGGGTGGGAACTGATTCTCAAAGGGGAAGCAGTTACATTTGGATACCTTCCCCTATGAGAATCATGTTAGAAACGTCAAGGGGAGTAGGCTGTGGTCCACGGGACCACTTTTTGCTCTCACTGCAGTTTTAGCAGCCCTGTTTCCTTTAAGAAATTCAGCTGCTTTAAAAAAGAAAAAGAAAAATAAGTTAAAAAAAAAATACTTTCACAGACATGGTGGTATTATGTATGTCCCTTCCAGGCAACCATCCTGTAAAGGGTGGCAATCAGAGAGAGTCGTAATTTACGACCTGTTTAATGACTGGTAATTAACCAGGTCATTCTGCTACCCCCTCTGAATTCGTACTTTGCAAATGATCTATTATCCATTAGTATATTGGTTGGTTCACAAAAGAAATTACTGTTTGAAAAAATGTTTATGCTAATTTTCTACCAGTACAATAGTATGTCTGGGCCTTGTTTCTTAGAAGTTCATACAAAGAAAATCCAATTGCCATTCGTTGGAAGTGTGTCCACATTTTTCTCCTGATTGAACTTCTTAAGCTCTCTTATCTGCCGTAACCAAGAGTACGCCCTTGGTTACATTTCTATTGACTGTTTCAGTAAGGCTATTACAGTAAGGAGCATATAAAGGAGTATTTTTATTGCTCAATAATATTCTTAGGATATAATTCTCTAATTTTTCAAGACCTAAATTGAACACCATTATCAGTGCTGCTACAAGCTGAAAAGTCCTATCTGAGCAGTTCCTAAGAAACTCCACAACTACCTCAGTTAGTTGATCCTTAATCAGAGAAGTCAGACTATGGTAAGAGCAGAGGTGATGCCATGGCCCTTCAGGGAAGGATTCTGAAATCAACTGTGTTTTGAGAATTTTATAAGATTAATCAGATTTGGAACAATCAAATTATGCCTTGACAAAACAAAAGACCATCTCAACTAGGTACAGTGACAAAAAAACGATCTTATTAATTGTATTGTTTGTCTCTGTAGGAAGCCAGGCTTCTTTGCGGATTTCGCCCCACTTTTTGCCCCCATTTGAACCACCAGATGCTGTTCTTTTGATTCCGACAGTGCACTGAAGTCTGCTAACCAGGCTTCGGTGGCAGCAGTCTTCCCTTAAAAGCAAAATGTCTAATTGTAACCCAATGGCAAGGACTTTAGCACCCTTGTAAGTCGATAGTAAATGGTACCCCTGGTACCTAGCATGAGTACTAAAGAGGGTCCCTAAGGGCTGCAGCATGTCTTAAGCCACCGTAAAGGCACAATACAAAAATCACATGCAGACTGCCACTGCAGAATGGGTGAAAGAGTGCAGCCCTCCTGAAAACACAACATTGCACACTGCCTGTGTGCATTGCCCATACACTGCATGTACTATATGTAAGTTACCCCTTAAGAGCCTAAGGCAGGGTGCATCAAATTACATGTGAGGACATATCTGTTTTAGCGGACATATCTGCAGGAGCGGATATACCCCTGTGAAGTCTAGTTCTATTACTAGATATTGTAAGTGAACACAGAAGCCATCTTAAGTATATGTACTGGCCACTGGTCATTATGAGTTACCCAGTACATAATGGCTTTCCTGAAAATAATAGTGTTTTGTATCAAACAACTTGTTTTAATAAATTAACACTGATGCCAGTGTTGGATTTATTATGACATGCACCCAGATAGCACCTTAGAGGTGCCCCCTGAAAACCTGCCAGTCCTCTAGTGTGCTAGCCGACTGGTATCGACCTGCCTGCCACCACAGACAAGTTTCTGACTTCCTGGAGGTGAGAGCCCGGACAAGACAAGAACGGTGCCTGCTCCTGAGAAAGGTGTTCACAACTCCTCCAGCAGGATGGCTAGGGAATCAGCATAGCAATGCCAGAGGCTTCAAAGCCTCTGCCATCTTTGATATGCCGTCCGGCTTTCCCCAGACCTGGGAGATATCTTCCACTGCCCTGGGGCCCATTTTGCACCAGAGCAGGCAGGAAAATTAGCTAGTCAGGAGGCATACCACATTCACAGGCTGAGCACACCCCTAAGGTGGGCAGCCTGAAGTGGACCATCAAAGAAGGGTTTCACCGTCTTGTTTTTGGTGAAACTAGGAACTCTGGTACAGGGTTGTGCCCACTGCCCAGAGGAAGTGGTTATATAGGGGGCGTAGTGACCCCAAAAGTAAGTTGCCCAATAGCTACTACCCATCACTCCTCTCAGCTCTCCTAAATTCGGTATTTAGGTGACCCCCCTGACACCAGGAACGCGCACTCTCCTGGCAAAACAAGGACAAAGAGCAGAAGAAGCAAGTACTGTGGACTGCTGCTGGACTTTGCCGCCAAATCCTGCCTGTCTGCTGCTCCTGTCGCTACAACCCGACTCGTCCTGCAGCTATGAATCCTCCAAAAGTCGCGAAGGACCTCCAGCACTTTGCCAAGCTGTCCGCTTCTCCCTTGGATTGGACAGACCACTTCCCTGCACCCTGTAGGCACCGACTGCAACATCCGGTTCACCGTTCTGCTGACCACCATGTTCACCGATGCAGCATCCACCAAGGAGGAGGTCACCATGCTCCAGTAGGCCGGATCCGTCTCCCTACCAAGTGTGAAGGTACTGGACCCCTTACACCAACTAAAGTGTGTTTGAAGTCCATTAAGGAGTTCAACACCTAAACAACTGACCAGCGGGCGAGGGACGTCACCATCACAAAGGCCTGTATATAGTATGTTTTTTTCTCCATACAAAAGCATTGCAGCGTAAAAATGCATTTGTGCTACTAGTCTAATTACCTGTAAAATTTGATATTTAAAAAAGTTCTTACCCAATTACAAAGTTCTTGGTTTTAAAATATACATAAAATACTTATTTTTCTAAATTGGTCTTGTTTCTTCTTGAGTGTGTGTCTCATATATTGACTGTGTGTAAAACAAATCTTTAACATTACCCTCTGTTAAGCCTAAATTGCTCACCCACACTTCCACAAAAGAGAGCATTTGGGATTATTAAATCTGAAAGAAACACGTTAGTGTTAGATTCCTTACCTTAGAATACCCCCAGGCGTCAGACTGGAGCCGTCAGCAGTACCCCTGCGCGTTGGTAGGCGTCGTCTGTGGCTCCGCATCCGTCGTCGGCGTCGTGATCGCCGGGATGACGCCGCTGGAGTACTTAGACGCCGCCCTCGCCTGCTGACGTCCGTTCTTCTTTTTTCCGCGCCAGCAAGCACAGATCTGGGAAGAGGGTACCCTTAGTCATTTTTAGGTTTCGCCTCGCCGAAAGCTGCGTAGCAGACTTTCGCGCAAGGCGAAAACTTTTGTTTTGCAGTATGTGGGCTTGTCCCGCCTCTGTTTTCCATTGGCTAGCTCCATAAATGGAGGCTAGCCATTGGAAAACAGAGGCGTCGTCATTCACCGAGGCGACTCGTGGGCGTTCCTGAGAATTTTTCTCATCCAGCCCCTTTTAGGACGTCAGTGCGGCGGTGGGCGGGGTTTATTTTTTTGTCGTCCATGTTCATTCCGCGGCCGACCGCCGCCGGAGGAAGTCCAGGTCCAGGTGAGTGGCCGTTCCCGCCGCCCCCCCCCATCCCGCTGTCCGTGTGCCCGTTCCCGCAGCCCCCCCTCCCGCTGTCCGTGTGCCCGTTCCCGCCGCCCCCCCCCCTCCCGCTGTATAAGGATTAAAATACCCCCTTCGGTACATGTAAGGGATATTGCAAGTCACTACAGATTTGCAGGACCTTACAGAGGTGTTCACCCTGCGGCTGTGTGCCTCTGTATCATCACCCATTTCCTTGGCAGCTTAGAGTATCCTTGTAATGTACAGTTTGGGTACTTTGTACCGTAAGTCATTACCCAGCCTTCAGAATGAGATGGAAAAACAACAGAAAAGACTCCCAAAGAAAGAGACCCTCCAGGAGAAAGGATGATGAGCTTGTGATTGGCAGTGTGAACTATCCCATCCAGTGGATGAAAGCGCACGCTGGAGGGAGGGAGAGCGCGCGCTGGAGGGAGGGCGGGCGCGAGCCGCATTCCGGTGCACATGAGCGAACCTGTGAAGAAAGAGCAGAGCTGGGATTCCTGGGTTTGAGAATCGCGTGTGAACCTTTCAGCTTGAATCTGATCACCTGCCTGATCCAAGCCCCGCCCCTGGGTGAAGCTGCAGCTGGGGAGTAGTAAAGCGTACTTTAGTGCGATCTTCAAAGATGGAAGGCATTTAATGGCTTGTAAAGGTACTTCTGTTAGTTTACAGAGTGTTTTACGGCGCCTACATGCTGCCGCGGTAATTTGTGGCGCTTCACAAACCTGCCAATTTAGATCAAGTAAATCTGATGCTAGAAAACACCTTGAGGCACTGTAAACATATAGTGTAAATAAATAATAGAATTAGAACTCCTGCTTTAAAGAGGTCTTTAGACCAAGATCATTCAAGCAAACCTCCAGGAACGTACAATTTGCCTTTTAACTACTTGGAAACGTTCCGCATTAAAAAGGTGTAAAACGTATGGTTGAAATGTATCGTAAATCATTTAACTCAAATAGGAAATAATGTTGTGATGCTTCCTTTCCCTCCCTTCTCTCTCCCCCCACGCGCCATAGCTCCTTACACCCCCCCCCCATCCCCGCGGTTTTAACTGCATGAAAGAAAACCGTACTTCCCGGAATTCATTTTTTGTCTCCTGCCAGGTAGTGCCCACTCGTGTTGCCCCTGTGCAGGGTGCCAGCACTCTCCCTGTCACTGCCCTGCCCCCTCTAGACTCTTCCCACTTCTGACCCTGTCATCACCATTCCCTTGGCCGCATTGCTGTGATGTGCTGCGCCTGTCATACGTCCTCACTCTGCTTTTATTCTAAAATGTAATTTACATTGTCCATTTATTGATGTGTTTCCTGTGAGGCCTAAATGCATTTTTTTTTTAGTTAAATATTTTACATTGCAAACTCGTTTTTAGGTCTGACCTACATCTTGCTAGCCCGTCTAATATGTTATGTTATGTTATGTTATGTTATTTATTCATTTTTATAGCGCACGGCTACTCAAAAAGAGTGTCCCGGCGCTTTTCTTGGAGAAAGGCAAACAAGCTGTAACATAATAACATAACACCAAATGAAAGACTAAAAGAACAGTAAGCCAGGAGTTCAAGAGAGAGCGGCTACTGAGTAAAAAGCCACGTTTTAAGGCCTTTCCTAAAAGCCAGCAAGCTAGTGGCTCCCCGCAGGGCCAGCGGCAAGGAGTTCCATAGCTGAGATGCCAGCAATCCAAAAGAGCGCCCGCCAAGGCGCGCTTTCTTTACCCGAGGGACAACAGCAAGGTGCAGGGCTTCTGACCTCAGAGACCTGGTCGGATGATAGAAGACCAGTCTCTTTTGGAGGTACTTAGCTCCCCCCTTGTGAAGAGCTTTATAGACCAAGGTAAGAGCCTTAAAGGCGATCCTCTTGCGGATGGGCAGCCAATGTAACGTTGCCAGCAAGCCCGAGGCACTGGAGCGCCTACTAAGGCCGAAGATTGCCCTGGCCGCGGCGTTCTGCACCACTTGAAGGCGCTGCAGCAAGTACTCTGGAAGGCCCAGGTAGAGAATGTTGGAATAATCCAACCTGGACCCAATCAGAGCCTGAACTGTCAGCGTCCTATGTTCCACGGATAACAAAGGAAGGAACCTCCGCAGCATCCTGAGGATGCCAAAGCACATACCCGACACCCCCAGGATCTGAGATTTCAGGGTTAACCTGTTATCCAACTTCACCCCTAAATTCTTTGCAACCTGAGAGGAGCAGGATGGAGGGAACATATCCCGTGGCCACCAAGTCTGCCAGTCAGGTTCGATGTCACACCCAAAGAAAAGTACTTCGGACTTGTCGGAATTGCACTTAAGGCTGTTTAGATGGAACCAATGAAAAACAGCCCCAAGGCAATCCCGAATACTCTCCCCATCAAAGTCGCCTCCTCTCGTACAAGAGAAGAGGAGCTGGGTGTCATCCGCATAAGATACGATCTGGGCACCATGCGACTCCACCAGTGCCGCCAACGGGGTCATAATGATGTTAAAGAGGGTCGGGCTCAAAATAGAGCCCTGAGGGACCCCGACTCCCAGAGGCGGCATCACGGCGGAATCAGGCGGGGCCCAGATCGTTTGCCGGCGGTCGGCAAGAAAGGAGGAAAACCAGTCGAACACCGTCCCCCGTATGCCTATCTCGCGAAGTCTTGCGAGAAGACCATCATGGGGAACGGTGTCGAAAGCCGCCGACAGGTCTAACATCACCAGCATGACTTTGCCCCCAGAGTCCAGAACCCCCTTAATGGTTTCCGAAACCTCCAGGAGCGCAGTCTCCGTGCTAAGATGGGGACGAAAGCCCGATTGGGTGGCGTGCAAGATCTCATTAGATTCAAGGAAATTGGAAAGCACGCCTTGAACGTGCTTTTCCAGAATCTTCATGAGGGCCGGCAGCAGGGAGATGGGCCTATAATTGACTGGGGCCTTCGGGTCTAGGCCAGATTTTTTAAGCAAGGGAATCACCATCGCCTGCTTCCAGGTTTGCGGGACCTCACCTAGCCTCAACGAAAGATTCAAAAGCGGATTAGCCAACGGGTTGATCACATCCGCGACTTTCGCTAGAAATTTAGCCGGGCATGGGTCAAGGGGAGAACCCGATTTTAAATTGCCCATTAGAGCCAGGGAGTCCGGAGCAGAGATTGGAGGAAACACACTCAACGTCGCCCTAGGCCCCGCCTGTGGCAGTGTGATGATGTCACGTTCAATTTGACCCACAGACGTTGGTACCAGGAATGACTCCTGGATGCGTTGGATTTTGCTCGTAAAGAAGTCAGCAAGATCCGCAGCCCAGGTACCAGATGGTTTTTGGTCCGAAGTGTTCGACCAAGGTGAGGTGAATTCTCTCACGATGGAGAATATCTCCTTGCAGGAGTTGGAAGCAGCGTCAATTCTCCTGGCTAGATACGCTTTTTTTTCCAGGCGAATGTCCCGGTGATAAGCCTTTACCACGGTTTTATAGGTCAGCTTGGCAACAGTGTCATATTGTGCCCGCCAAGCTCTTTCGGCTACCTTGCACTGCTGCCGCGTAGCCGACAGTGCAGCGGTAAACCAAGGCGCGGAGACCCGTTTCGGTGTCGGGCGAGATGTTACTTCCGGGGCAAGATCGTTTAGCCTGTCCAAAAACCAGTCCTGCATGGTCTGCAAATCCCTGTCTAGATCGCCTGAAAGGAGACAGGGATAGGCCACAGCTGCTTGCGCCAGCATCTCTGGGGTTACTTGATGGAATGCCCTATGGACACGACCCTGTTGATGTGCCGGGGTAGGCACTGACTTACCTATGCCCTTGATCACAAATTTGGCAAGGAAGTGGTCTGACCAAAGGACAGGAGTAACCTCTATACCCTCAAGAGGTACAGACGAGAAAACTTGGTCAAGGGTGTGCCCCTTCTCATGCGTAGGCTCCCGAAGGTAAGGGATAAGTCCCAGAGGGGTTAGCGCCTCAGAGAGTTTGGTAGCAGCCGGATCGGATGGATCATCCAACCGAAAGTTGAGATCGCCAGCCACGACGAAATGTTCAGCTTTCAGGGCCAACTCAACCAGCACCAAATCCAGATCTTCAAAGAAGGTGCCGGGTGCACCAGGTGGCCTGTATATGAGCAGTCCCTTAAAGGATTGGTGGGGCGATAGAGTGATAGAGAAGGCTAGGGTCTCAGAGCCTCGAATGTCAATAGCTGGCAGGATCGCACAGGGGGTTCCTTTCCGGACCACTAACGCCACTCCACCCCCCCTTCCCTTGGCTCTATCCTTTCTGAAGATGTTATAATCAGGCGGGATTGCCATAGCAACGTCAGGGTTAGAAGAGTCGGTCCACCATGTCTCAGTAAGCATGAGGCATAGTGGCTTCTCTATGTCGAGAAGCTCATAGATGTCCTGCGCATGTTTGCATGCTGACCTGGTGTTTAATAGCATGCATCCGAAGCCCATCCTGAAGGTGTCATTGCTCGACCGTAAGGTGAGCGAGCGGGTCGGGTACCAGCCACAACCCGGGCAACGGGACTTCCCATGATATCGACCGGGAAAAACAGTGCGACAGCCAGAGACATGAGGATGGAAAGTGCGAAGTTCGCTAGGGGAATAGCGCAAAACGGGGGTCCCAGGGGGACACATCCCTGATGGTAGAGTCCCACCCGCCGCTCCGCCCGCCTCCGGGACGCTGACGGGCGCAGACGGGCAGGACTCTGGCTTGACTCCGGCGCGAGTCCGGCGCTACCGCTGCGCGTCACCGCTGCGCGGGTAGAGCGAGCATTAAATAGTCTCTGACCTGTGCTCCTATGAAGCGCTAGAGCGCTCAAACACACTCCACGCTCGCCACCACCAAGATGGCGACCAGGCACCAAACACCCAGGTAAGAAAGTGAAAAGTCCGCTCAAAACGCGGTGGGGGGCCCGATTATAGTGCAAGTGTGGGGGCACACAAATGACACTGTAGAACAGAGGAAAATACAATTTAGGCAGAGATAAGTATAAAAACGAAAATTTTTAAAATAGGCAGCGCTGTGCAATAAAATTACAGCAGCAATGCGCGCAAGCATGCAGTTACCTTTCCAAGGGTCGAGCAAATGAAATGCTCGCCCTAAAAAACCCATCTTAAATAAAAAATAAATATATAGATAGAAAGGTTATGGCCCATTCCACTTCCATTACTCTGTTCAACTAATTCGCATTTCACTCCTGCCCACAATAGAATACAGCATGGATCAGAGCTCTTCAGCCATTGACTGTCTTGTATTATCAGCATTTGCCAACAATTGTTTTTCTGTCCATTTTGTATCCTTTTTAGGACTTGCATATAGGAAGTTTTAGCTGTCTGTTGTCAAAGAGAACAGTACAAACAATAGAGTGAGCTTCGTGTCATTCCCTTGCTCATGATTGGATGGCATTCTTGCCTTTCTCGGCTTCTCTTCCTGTTCTCGTCCTTCCCATGGAGCACTCCTCTTTACCATATTTCTCATTAGAGAACTACATTTTCATTTGGTTGTCAGTAGACCTGTGTGAAATTTACATTACACTAGCATAATTCTCATAATTTGGGAATTTCAGATTATGCTTATTATGTGGACTTCCCGTAATTACAGCATTATGCTACTTCATTCAGTAACAGGACACATTTTATTCACCCCTAGTTGGCAACTCTCCAGGGGAATGTACATCTTTCCTTGACCTCTTCCCCCATCTGCTCATTCTCCCTCACACCCCTGTCCCCTTGCATAGTCCCTAAAGGCTTCCTTCAAACCACCATCGCCTCAGTCTTTCTTGCTGATCAATTGCTCTTCTGCCCCCTATGTACCATGCTCTTTAAAAAACTATATATTTTAAGGCTTCCAACAAACCTTCTCTACTCTGCCATTGCTCTTCCTGAACAGGCCTTTGTTTTTTAAACTTTTTTTTTACAATTTGTTAGTTAGGTTTCTCATAAACCCACACTCCACTCGCCCCCTCCCCATACCACATTTAAAAATGTTTATTTTGTAGGTTTTGCCTCGCCGAAAGCTGCGTAGCAGACTTTCGCGCAAGGCGAAAACTTTTGTTTTGCAGTATGTGGGCTTGTCCCGCCTCTGTTTTCCATTGGCTAGCTCCATAAATGGAGGCTAGCCATTGGAAAACAGAGGCGTCCGTCATTCTGTGAGACGACTCGTGGGCGTTCCTGAGAATTTTTCTCACCCAGCCCCTTTTAGGACGTTAGTGCGGCGGTGGGCGGGGTTTATTTTTTTGTCGTCCATGTTCATTCCGCGGCCGACCGCCGCCGGAGGAAGTCCAGGTGAGTGGCCGTTCCCGCCGCCCCCCGCTGTCCGTGTGCCCGTTCCCGCAGCCCCCCCTCCCGCTGTCCGTGTGCCCGTTCCCGCACTTCCCTCCCGCTGTCCGTGCCTTTCCCGCCCCCCCCTCCCGCTGTCTGTGCCTTTCCCGCCCCCCTCCCGCTGTCTGTGCCTTTCCCGCCCCCCTCCCGCTGTCTGTGCCTTTCCCGCCCCCCCTCCCGCTGTCTGTGCCTTTCCCGCCCCCCCTCCCGCTGTCTGTGCCTTTCCCGCCCCCCCTCCCGCTGTCCGTGCCTTTCCCTTCCCCCCCTCCCGCTGTCCGTGCCTTTCCCGCCCCCCTCCCGCTGTCCGTGCCTTTCCCGCCCCCCTCCCGCTGTCCGTGCCTTTCCCGCCCCCTCCCGCTGTCCGTGCCTTTCCTTTCCTCCCTCCCTCCCATTTCAATTACTGGTTGCTGTGGTCAGTTCTTAACTGGTTTTACTAATGATGTTAACATTTTTTATCGCATAATATAAAAACGTCCAAATGACCAGACGTCTACACGAATGACCAAAGAATAAACATTTATTGCCATAGTATGTGGCACATTTTTAGCCTATTTTTCCCAGAAATCTAATGCGATATAGGACCCTCTAATTAATTTTTTTATTCTAACCATTATCATTACTGTTGTAATGGACTCGAGATTAATAGGACTATTTTTATATAGAGAGCCGCCATTTTAACTCTCACGTGATTTCTGTGGAAGCAGGACATAATGAAAAGTCTTTTAAATATTACATAGTACATTAACAGTTCGAGTTACTTAATTCCCCACTATTGCCTGAGCTTTCACTGGATTCCTTTCCAACAGTAGAAAGGTTGTTGCCAGATGTAGATGGTTCATCTTAAATTGTAGGCACTTCGGAATTAGAATTCGTCCCTCAAGGTAGAGAGGTAAGAACATTGACGTTGTCATCTTTGGCCAGGTTAACAACAGACTTATTTTATGTCCGACATGTCTGATGTAGGGCACGGCCCCACTGCGACCAATGGATACTAAGACGCTGATTACACGTTGTCCATATAGTATGCAATAATTATCTTACCTGATAAAACCTGGCACCGAGATGTTGGTTGTTTATAGAGTACAATAAGTGCCAACTTTTTGCGGAAGAATGTGAGGATTGTGGTGCTTACACTAATACTCACATGTTCCAGTAAATATCATACTTTTTCCCATTTTGAATTTCTTTTACCTGCCAAAATATAGAAAAGTGTGTAAACTTTATGGCACCTGGCAATGGACCAGGCGCGATAAATATCACACCACTTACAATTGTGATCCCTGTGGAAACAGGTGGTTGTGGCAGGGATCACAGTTTAATGGGGCACTGTAATCAATCCCATAAAAAGGACCTATATTAGGAGGTCGAAGCCTAACAATAGATGAGATAAAGTGTAACCTTAAAGACACGCACAGGGCTATGAGTTTATTTGCTGGAAATCATTTTAGCGTGATTGTAGGATGGGGCTGATTAATCTTGTTTCTTCAGATAAGCCGTTAGTCTGTTTCTTTGTATATTTCACTGAACTGCGCTAAAATGCCCTGGGCCTTATTTGGTGTTGTAGAATTCTCTTAAATAAAATTAAATAAAATACAAATAATACCTCTAGCTTTGAGTCGAATATCATTTGATCCAATAGCAGAACAAATATCAGATATTGCCTGGCAGGCTAATCAAACAAGATTACAAAGTGTTGTGTAGGAATAGAAACCCTATTTTGAAAGACACTTGAAAGGGAAGTGCATTGCATCCATTGTGTCAATTCAAATACCGACTCTTGATGCAAGCTCTGACATTTTCACAGCTTGATTAGTCAAGTACTATTATTAAACAGGATGACACATTTCTGTAATGGGTATTTGATAGGGAGTCAAGATCCTTGTGGAACTGCATTATTTAGTTGAATTTGCTACTCCTTGTGGCTTCAGATGGCCAGTCTTGTGGAGAGTCCCTAGTGAGCTTCCTTTGGGTGCTTTCCAGACGGGTGCCCCTTAACATATGAGAAGTCCACTGGACCAACAACAAATCTGGTTTTACTCTGGACTGAGATTGTTACTGGATTAGGTTTGTGTGGGCTGCCCACGCTATAGTGGGAGCATTTTAGGATTCCATTAGGGTGGATTTGGGTGCCCACGGTATTACATCGCATCAGCTTCGGTCCTCATGGTACAACTGAATGTTGTGGTTCACCCCATCTCCAGGTATATAGAGCAGGCCAAATATAGGCTCAATGAGAAGCACCATGGAATGAGGTTGGCAGCGTTCCTTGAAGGCTTTAATGGGAGCATCCTAGGGTCATCTTTACCGCTGTCTAGTTCAGAATTGGGCCTCAACACTGATGTGGCTGCCAGTGTGGGTTTTGGAGCACATCTAGGCAGGCAGTGGTGGGTCCAAATGTGGTCAAGTAAGTGGCATGAGTCTAGCTTGGTGAAGACTGTTGCTTTCTTGGAGTCGTTTCCCATATTGGTTTCTTAGTGCACCCAGACTAATTCCTTTCTGGATTGGTCTGTTGTGCTTTAGTCGGACAATACACCAATGGTGGAATCAATTAACCAACAGCATGCTAAGTATAACATGTTTTGAAGTTGTTGTCCGTGCCTTTCCTAGTTTCATAGTTCTATTCCAGTTTAGCTCTTTGGACCATACGTACTTCTCGTCATGGAACTCTCCTTTACCATCCATGTGACCCCTCGACCCCTTTCTTGAACCACCTCATTTATTTCCCTTCTTCAAATGGCATGTGGTGATTGCCTCCTTACCACCATATGCCATGCGTCCTCCCAGATTAAATGTCGGACACACGTTCCTTCGTTTTCTTTGCCTCGGTGCCCCTCAGGCATGCCACCCTCCGTTCACGTGAGCGGCGTCATCGCTTGAGCCCTCCTCCTCTTCACTGTAAAAAGATTGTAAACTCTGGCTAGGAAGCCAGTCGGCCTGACCCAGCAAGTGGGCTCAGGTCTTGCAATGCTCTTGGGGGTCAGGAGGAGCACTGTTTGCCCTTTTCAAGTCCCAGGGGCGACGGGTGCAGGGTTGTCCTTAGGCGTTGGGTGTTGAGAGGGGCCTGCGTGCAGACGCTGCAGGTGGACGGGGAGTCCAGGAGGGGTGAAAGCACAATGGGCTCGGGCTCTGGTGGGCTGGGGATCCTTTTTGGCCCCAGTGGCCCACTTCAACTTGGCCAGAGGCAACAGGTGCAGTGGTGGCTTCAGGTTTCTGGTTTTGACGGTTCCAGAGGACTCAGTCTTGTCTTCGGGAGTTTCTTCAGAAGAGGTCAGTTGTTCACGGAGATCTTGAGTCTTTTCAAAGGCAGGCAGTCCTCACAATTTTCTGGAGTCACATCTGCAGGACGAGTCGACTTGGGCACCGTTTGTGACGAAGGATGCAGATAGGCCGACAGGGTTGTTACCGCCCCACTCCAGCTGTCCGTGCCTTTCCTGCCCTCACTCCGGCTGTCCGTGCCTTTCCTTGTTCTGTTTCCAACCCACTGTGATATAGCACTTTAATCCAATTGCTTTACTTTAGATGAAGCAGGACTGGGAATACCAGAATGGAAAGAGTTGGTAAATGAAAGGCCTGGACCGAAATATAGTGTCCTAATGGCATGGAGTTGTTTGGAAAAAGTAGTTTGGCGTTATGAACACATACTTGTATTAGTCAAAAAGCCTGTTAAGCATCAGTCGGGGCACTTAACAGGCCAAAATACCAAACATCTGTTGTACTCGTCCATTAGTATTAGGAAAGGGGCCCTCAAAAATATGGAAATCATTTCCGCCCCAATATCGCTATGCTTGAGAACAGGACAATTAACATGCAACTAGCTGTTTTCCTTACTTACTCAAGTCTGGCTTACTTAACTAGACATGTACCCATTTCAGCCAAATGAGCCACACAGAGTTTTGATGTTTGTTTAAAGGGATGGGGTGAGGGGGCACTTTCTTTCTATGCTGATGCAAATGTAAAGATTGCGGATGGTCTACGCCAAACCAGAAAATCACATCTTTAATCTAATATCTCTCCCTTTAAAGGAGTAAGGAGCATATCTATGCAAGACCATCACCTTACAGAAGTGAGGGCATGCCTGTTGTGAGGAAGAAGGTTGCTTGTTTCTATAGTCCTGCCCGAAAGGAAAGGAAACGCATGTCGCCCAGATGGAAGCTGCCTAGTCTAAGGCTAGAGTGGGCTAAAGAACGGTGATGGATTAAACCCAGATCTTTTGACTGGGTGTGAGTGTTTGATTGATTCAGATGCTCCGTCCATCACCACCCCCTTTTGTACCGCTTTTGGCCGCCATAAGTGTGGCAGGGTATGCTCAGACGTGAGTCCCTTGCTCACTTTGCCACTGGATTCAAGCAAGCCGGGCTGAAGATGGCTGGAATGCCAGAAACCGGTCCTCGGAAGCTTGTTTCCGGTCCTGGGAAGGCATGGCTTGGTAGTTCGGGCTGGACTGTTCCCATGAGGCACAGGGTCAGACTGATTTGCATATAGCCATGTCTGAACTGGGGTGGCAGAGTGGGCTAAAGTACGGTGATGGTTCAAACCCAGATCTTTTTACTGGGTGTGAGTGTTTGATTAGTTCAGATGCTACGTCCGTCACCACCGCCTTTTGTACCGCTTTGGCCGCCATAAGTGTGGCAGGGTATGCTCAGACGTGAGTCCCTTGCTCACTTTGCCACTGGATTCAAGCAAGCCGGGCTGAAGACGGCTGGAATGCCAGAAACCGGTCCTCGGAAGCTTGTTTCCGGTCCAGGGAAGGCATGGCTTGGCAGTTCGGGCTGGACTGTTCCCATGAGGCACAGGGTCAGACTGATTTGCATATAGCCATGTCTGAACTGGGGTGGCAGAGTGGGCTAAAGAACGGTGATGGATCAAACCCAGATCTTTTGACTGGGTGTGAGTGTTTGATTGGTTCAGATGCTCCGTCCATCACCACCCCCTTTTGTACCTCTTGGCCCAGCACCAGCAAACTTCTGCTTTTCGCTCCTTTCGTGGCCACGGAAGAGGCACTTCTGCACGTTCGTCCAGCCACAGGTCGCAGAACCACCCTCAACGCGGACTCGGCCTCCCCAGTGCCCCTCGGGTGTTCACGAAGGTGATGGCGGTGGTCGCAGCTCATCTGCGGAGATTAGGGGTTCCAGTCTTCCCCTATCTCGACGACTGGTTGTTGAAGGCGGGCTTGCCCCAAACAGTCGTCTCCCACCTCCAGACTACAGCCGACCTCCTGCATTCACTGGGGTTCTCCATCAACGTGCCGAAGTCACACCTGGGTCCCTCCCAGAAGCTCCTCTTCATCGAAGCGGTTCTGGACTCGATGCAGTTTCGGGTTCATCCTCTCGAGCAGTGGGTTTGGGATATTCAGGCTCTGATTCGAATCTTTCAGCCTTTATCCCGAGTTTCGGTCAGGATGAGCCTACGGCTGCTGGGTCTGATGGCATCCTGCTGGTACATCACGCCAGGTGGCGGATGCGGGCTCCGCAGTGGGACCTGAAGTTCCAGTGTGCACAACATCAGGGCAACCTGTACGACCACGTCCTGATCTCGGAGGTCACTGCGCGACAGTTGCAGTGGTGGCTCACAGACCGCAATTGGGTCAGTGGTAGATCCCTCTCCCTACCCCAACCGGTGCACACAGTGGTGATGGATGCTTACATCCTGGCATGGGGGGGCCACATGGGAGAGGCAGAGATCAGAGGCCTAAGGTCTCCGGCGGAGTCCCGGCTCCATATCAACCTTCTGGAGCTGCGGGCATCCGACTTTCACTGAAGGCATCCCTCTGTCCGTGGAAGTGTAGTGCAGGTGTTCACGGACAAAAACACGCCTTGTGGTATTGCAACAAGCAGGGCGGGGTGGGGTCATGGACCCTTTGCCAGGAGGCTCTGCACCTCTGGACATGGCTGGAACACCAGGGCATCACCCTGGTGGTTCAAAACCTGGCAGGTTCTCTGAATGCCAGGACAGATCAACTCAGCCGTCGGTGCATGATGAATCACGAGTGGCGTCTGAACTCCGACGTGGCTCATGGTCTCTTGCAGCAGTGGGGAGAGCCTTGGTTAGATCTCTTTGCCACCAAAGAGAACGTGCATTGGCATTTCCAAGGCGGCACTCGCTCGGAGACGCTTTTCGTCGCGAGTGGAGTTGCCGTCTGTTATACGCCTTTCTGCCTATACTACTTCTGCCCAGAGTGCTGAAGATCAGGCACGACCGGGCTCAAGTCATACTTGTGGCTCCGGATTCGGGCACAAAGATACTGGTATCCCGAGCTACTCAGCCTGTCAATCGATACCCCGATTCGACTGCCTCTTTGGGAGGATCTTCTGTCATAGCAACAGGGGACGGTCCTCCACCTGAGCCTGTACCAGCCTCCACCTACATGCGTGGAGATTGAGCAGCAACAGTTGATGCCATTTGACTTGCCTCCTGAAGTCTGTGATGTCATTCTGGCAACCAGGCGTCCCTCCACAAAAATGGTATACGCCTGCAGGTGGAACAAATTTGTGGCATGGTGCACAGCAAAGGCTGTGGATCCCCTTTCCGCCCCTCTTTCGGAGGTTCTCCTCTTTCTTCTTTCCCTGGCCCAGCAGGGCTCTGCTCTGGGCACCATCAAGGGATATCTTTCAGCTGTTTCAGTCTTCTTAAGGCTTCCTGATCAGCCTTCTCTTTTCAAGTTTCAAGTCCCCTGTTGTAAATAGATTCTTGAAAGGCATTACTCACATGTTTCCTCCTGTTCCCTTCGTAATGCCTCAGTGGGACTTGAATCTGATGTTAACCTATCTGATGTGTGCTCCCTTTGAGCCGCTCATAACTGTCCTCTTCGTCTTCTGACTCTCAAGACTGCTTTCCTGGTTGCCATCACCTCTGCCAGGAGAGTGAGTGAGCACTAGGCTCTTTCTTCTAAGCCTCCTTAATCTGAGTACTCGTCCTTCTTTTCTACCCAAGGCGATTACTGCCTTCCACATTGGCCAGACCATTACCTTGCCCACCTTCTTTCCGTCTCCGCATCCTTCGAAAGAGGAAGGGAGGCTCCACCGTCTGGAGCCAAAACGTGCGCTTTCTTTTTACCTGAACCGCACACAACAGTTCCGGGTGGACAACCAACTTTATGTTGGCTACGTGGGCGCTAAGAAGGGACGTGCGGTGCACAAACTGACTATCTCTCAGTGGGTCGTTTTGTGCATCAAGATCTGTTATTCCTTGACTAAAAAGGATCCTCCTGAGGGGCTGCGCGCCCATTCCACTCGGGCCACGACGGCTACTACTGCCCTGGGACGGGGAGTCCCTTTGCAGGACATTTGTCAGGCAGATACGTGGGCTTTGCTGCACACGTTTGCCAAGCATTACTGCCTGGACAGCTAAGTCCGGAGAGATGGCTTCTTTGGCCGTTCAGTTCTCCAGGACTTTCTGGTGTGATTTTGGTTCCCAGGTCCACCACCGTGGTTGTTATTGCTGGGGTATCTATTCTAAGGTAAGGAATCTAACACTAACGTGTTTCTTTCAGATGCACAAGTTACTTACCTTCGGTAACGATATATCTGTAAGAAACATTAGTTAGTGTTAGATTCCATACCGCCCCACCCATCCTCCCCATTCTGCGAACCGATATCCAGGGTTAAGGACTTTCCCTATCAGGGCTTAGTTTCATGGCACCAGTGTCGGTTTCTTGAATGGCTCAGCGTTCCTGGCACGAAAAGCTATGTACAGAACTGACGTCCGCGCGCGAGGGCATAGTCTAAGTACTCCAGCTACGTCATCCCTGTGAACACGGAGCGGCAGACAACGCCTACCGACGCGCAGGGGTACTGCTGACGAAAACTTTCCGGATCCAGTCTGACGCCTGGGGATATTCTAAGGTAAGGAATCTAACACTAACTAATGTTTCTTACAGATTTATTGATATCGAAGGTAAGTAACTTGTGCTTTAAGTCCTGTAAACCAATAAGGGGCATCTGGATGTTCTACATTGTGTATCTCATTTTGGTAGACTACATAAAAAGCCAGCTTCCTACAGTTTCCCATAAGTGTCCTTTGTGATCGACCTTGATGATTTCCATCCTTTTAATTTCTACAGGCATAGGCTTGTCTCTTCTTAACAAAACTTCACCTTCCAGAGACAATTTCTTTCACTTTCCAAAATACTTGTCAATCTAAGGATAATGATTTTTCATGAGGCCAACTCCTTTGAATGATTTTTTTTACCTGATTCAAAATGGCATCAGGTTTCATACCATTAACTCAATCCTCCTCACACAACTTCCTCCATAATAAACTTCACAGCATTAAACACAGGCCACAACACTCTAATAAAAAAATTGAAAACACTCCGTATCTTATTGAATTGCCTCACATACCATCCTGGATAAACAATCGTTCTGCAATTCTCTTTCCCTACATATACTAAAGTTGTATTCATCTAATTTGGATAAAATCTTAATCAATCTGGAAGAGGCTTTACCAATGACGTTACCAGAAATATAAGAGGTTTTGATGGATAAATGTCTACTCTTTAGCAATGATTAATGTGCTCTCTCCCCACATGGAATCTAGAGGATCCATTTCTGAATAAAAATATCCGATGACAGTCTTTGTCAAAGGGCTTAATGCAAAAGCAACAACGTTGTGTACTTCACTTCTCCCATCAGGCTTTTACATCGGCATTGCAAATAGATCAACACCACTGGTGTCTACCATAACTATGCACTTTATGCACTTTTCAAATATTATCAAAGTCAGTACCATAATGATCTTATTGTTTACTTTATGAAATTCATCAGACGTTTGCTTGGCTTACAAAAATTAGATTTTTTTTCTCTCATGAGCACTCTCATGGAGGAAGTGCACATTGAAGAACTGTCAACGAAATTTACATTATATTCACATAGACCTAAAAACAAAGGTAACAGGTTTCTATTAGTATAAAACGGTACTTCTATTATCGCCCTAATAAGTGATTCTTTTGGCTTTCTTCCTGCATCAGAAATTCAGTGCCCACAGTACTCTACTTCTTTACATAAAGAATTTGGATTTTGCAAACCTTGCTTCTGTTCTGAAGAAGTTCATCTTGCTAAGAATTTTCTCAAGTGATTATACAGACACCTGTAAATCGTTGTAGAGTACAGCTACGAGTTCTGGAATAAGTTGTCCATGAGTCTTTGAAATACCAAGCCTACCGAGGAGAAACCAATATGCTTGCCCAAATTACAGAAGGCAACATTGGGTGTTAGACAAGTAGTCAAGTGTTTTTGATTTCCCTTTAGTTGATTTGATGGTAAGCGGCTCGTAAATTGGGAGTTAACAAATATTTTACCTCCCCCATTGCCTTAAATAGGCCATGGGTTTTGGATAGAGGAAGACAGTTAATTAAAATGTGTTCATTTTAAAGAACTAAGATATGCACAGTCTGAAATTTCCAGATTAGTTTGTGCTCTAGTGTGGCAGACACCAACTCTGATGTTTTTATGTGTTTAAAAAGTCCTTCTTTGCACATGTTGTTCAGTATAACAGCTAATTCCTGTCTAATATTCATAGGTATGTTACATATGCTTCACTCAAACTGCATTCTTTTAGAGCATAATTTATTGGAGAGCCTTTGACCGTATCTAAATCTTTCCTAAATCATCTTTGTTCCGAGTAAGAATTTGCGTAACATCCTGATTGTATTCTAAAATGCATATGATAAGTACTGAGGTACCAGGTCTTAGTGTCAAACTTGTTTCTAAATTAAACATCAAGTTACCACAATATGAAAACATTACTGTAAATCTTTGGTGCATCCTATTTTCTCAAAAATAACTGTGTAAGCAGAACCAGAATTTGCTAGAACTTTAGAAGTTAGGTTTTCAATGCAAATTTCACAAATAGGTGAAATATAAGCTCCTTTGTCAACTCCAAACTGAATCACCTCTGCAGACGTCTTAGTGTTGTTCCAGATTTAGTGGACTGTTTGTCGTCTGTATGCTTAAAATCATATTCAAGCTCAGGATTCAAATTTTCACCTTAATGGTGTTTTGTATCAAACACCTTGTTTTAATAAATCCACACTGATGCCAGTGTTGGATTGATTATGACATGCACCCAGAGGGCACCTTAGAGGTGCCCCCTGAAAACCTACCAGTCCTCTAGTGTGCTAGCCGACTGATATTGACCTGCCTGCCACCACAGACAAGTTTCTGATGGTCCCACACAGTTAGCCCCACAGAAGCAATGAACTGTACACTGCAGGATGAAGACCGGGCTGATAGAACTGTTAACTTTCTGTTCTACCGTTACCTTCATGAACCCGGAGATTAAAGGTATCGAGGGCGATACCAGGATTACCAAAGAGAAAGACTGGGAAATCCACTTACCGTATTTTCCGGCGTATAGGATGACTTTTTAACCCTTTAAAATGTTCTCGAAAGTCGGGGGTCGTCTTATACGCCGGGAACCAAATTTTTGGGAGTGGAAACAACGCTCCACCGACTTTGAAATTGGAGCAGAAATCATCAAACATCAGAGCCAGCGCTTCAACGGCTGCATCCTAATTGACTAAGTCTGCCCGCTCCATGTCCCGAAGGGGAACTTATGCAAAATCACATTCGGATATTCCTGAGCATCCAGACACACCTCTGCAGGCAGGAAACAAGGAGGCATTGGGCTCTGTATAAGATTCAAAGGCTAAAGCAACAGTTAGTCAACAAAGAGACCCATGTTCATAATGTCATATTCTGCGTTCAACGAGTAAACAGGCAAGGTTTAGAGACGACCAGTAGAGGTCAAGGCCAGCCTGACTAGAAATCACCCTAGTACCTACTCGGAGATTTCCAAAAGAAAAAGTCCCCAATATAAAGGAAGAATCATAACCCCATTACAGGCTAATCAAATAATTCAAAATATATAGGAACAGGACAGTTCTTTACACTTCATGTTACGGAGGAGGGCTGGAATCACTAATAAGCCCAAAATAAATTCTCAAAATGGCTATGCAGATTCATTGAAGATGTGGTGACTGTGTTGGAAGAGGGGTAGTCTTATACGGCGAGTATAGCACGAACCCTATATTTTAACAAGAAAAGTAGGAGGGTCATCTTATACGCCCAGTCGTCTTATACACCGGAAAATACGGTATGTTCCTGGTTAACCCTTATTTATGTCCATGACTCATACTGTTGTCGTGTGTGTTCAGGAAGCCTGCCAATGATGAACGGGATGTTTACAAAGCCAATGCCACATTGTCAGTATGATTCCTGCAGAAACAGAAATTACGGTGAGGTACCAGCACAGCATACTAAAAATACATCACAGAATAACAACACACCAAACCTCACTCAACCAGGAGACCGCTATTCAAAGAGCAAACCCACCATCCACTTTTGTAGATATTTGACAGAGTAATTATCCTGGAGAAGGTAGTATTGAAGCCAGTCTCCAAATACTGGCAGGATACTGTACAACCACACTCCAAGATAGCGTATGTGATCTTGTCGGTCCTTTTGGGAGACTTACCCTAGACTAGTGGAAAGTCAGTTGAACATGAGAAGAAGAATCGCAAGGATAGCGCACATAACTGACTAATCATATTAGCTACAAAAATTTAACACTGATGGAGAACATCCAGGAACAAGTCTTAAAACTTAAAAAGATTAAATGGCCTAATAGGAGGTAGCTGGAAAAAGAACTGCCAAACAACTACAAGGCCTTGTGAACTCTAATGAAGGCTGTCCAGGGCTTTGACGGTAATATCTGCTGCCACGCTAACCAAGTGGTCTTCTGTTTGACACTCTTACAGTGCCTTGGCACAGTGGGTTTTCTTTTGTTAGGCGTCCCCCCATCCAGTGGCTTTGTGTGTGTGTCTCTCCAGGTTTGGATTGTTACAGATGTGGCAGGACATCAGGTAGCCCTACCACATGCAACAAGTTCAGGAGGAAGGTGCTCCACATTGCCCATTTTTAGAGCGTTAAGGCTGGGTCTACGTTGAATCACAACTCATTCACTATAATGAAATGTGCTGCCCTCTAGTAGGAGGTTATGTACAGTGGCGCAATGCTACTGTCTTACATAGATTTATCGTAACCAAAACTGGGTCTGTGCTCACGGGCAATAAGGACAAGCCTCACTCAATACAAAAACCAAAAACAAGCACCAGTATTGCCAAAAGCTTGGAAATGGGGGCCTGAAAGTGACCACTCAACCTACTCAATTAAACAGTAAGTTTATAAACATGTTTATAAATATGTGAATATTTTCTAAAGATGTTTTGATAAAAATTGAAAATTAAAATAATTGATTTATTCTGGACTAAAAGAGTTGTCCGAAGACTTACTGTTTAATTGAGTAGGTTGAGTGGTCACTTTCAGGCCCCCATTTCCAAGCTTTTGGCAATACTGGTGCTTGTTTTTGGTTTTTGTATTACATAGATTTATAGCATATGGAAAGAGATACCCTTGCAGTCTGGTGGCTCCGTAGGAAGTTGCCCAGAAGTGAGTCTTCATACCTCTTAGGTGAGATCAGTGGGAAATGGATAGTTCTGCAATTGATAGAGCAGCGTGGGGAGGGATATCATTTGGTAAAAGGCAGCGTGCCCCATAATAGATAGTGGTAATATTGTCCAAAATCTGAGTTTGGGCAGTGTTCAGGGTGTCGAATGTGTGGAGCAGAGGAAACTTTCAAGTAGAGTTGTGTATTGTTGCATGTAGGTGAGTCTTGATGCGGTTATCTGTGCGTAGGACCCCAAGGGGCTCTATGTAGAGACTGAAGATGACAGGAGACAGTATGGAATACAGCAGACTCCACTGGTTGCAAGAATGTTTTGAGCCCTGGAGGTACCCATGTGAATAAACTGTTGTTTATTCAAAAGGTTGGAGGAGAACCAGTGAAAGACATTGCCAGAGAATCCCATTTGAGATTCCAGAGTGAGAATGAGGGTTAGATTGTTGATTGTGTCGAAGGCAGGTGAGAGGCAGAGTAATATTAGGAGGCCGGAATCATATTCATCTGTGGTCAGAAGAGCGTTGTCTATGATGTATAAGTAGTGGTATCCATGCTGCCGTGTCATCTGAAGTCAGATTAATAGCTAGGCAGGAGAGGGTTAGTATTGATGTTATTTTTGAGTTAAGCATAGACTGCTTTTTTAGTGTTCTTGCCTGTGAAGGGTAGGTGAATGATGCAACAGTAGTTGGCGAGGTCATCATGATTTAATATACGTTTCTTTAGGAGTGGGAGATCAGCCTGGCCTGAGAGCTTCATGGGAGATGAATGAGTGAGGGAGGCATTGACAGTGGTGAGTAGGGTTGCAAGAGCTTCCTGGTAGAGATTGTTGATGAAGGACAACTTAGGGTAAGATATCATATTCACTGGAAGTGGCTTCCGGGAAGTTGAGTATGTCCGTGAGATCTATAAAAAACGGGTCTTTGAAGCATGACCCTTGTGGCATTCTAAAAGAAGGGATGTGCATTAAAGGAAAAGGTAATGATAAAGATATTTTAATCTCATAACCATTACATTCTATACCCTGATAAAGATTCCGGATAGTATTGGTATAGCTGCTTAAGAGTATACTTTTTACTACAGCTCTTTGATATTTTTCTTGGAACATCGCAGGGATTGCTAAGAAAATCAAATTATGTGCTGAGGACCTTCTTTATTCTTTTTTTTCATTATCTCTATGAAATATTTTTTGCTATTAATCCAGTAGTTAGACCCCAGTGGTGGTCTACTCACCTAGGTTAATACAAATCTAAATATCATTGTTAAAAGAAAATACCAATTATGAGTCCATATTTCTTCTTGTAATCAATGTTTACATTTTGCCAATAATACTTAAATGTACTTCATCACTAAGATCAATAGTATACTTTTTACTACAGCTCTTTGATATTTTTCTTGGAACATCGCAGGGATTGCTAAGAAAATCAAATTATGTGCTGAGGACCTTGTTTATTCTTTTTTTCATTATCTCTTTCATCTCCATTCAAGAATCTTGGAAAGTATCACATTTTATCTTGAGTAATGTTACCACTTATGAAATATTTTTTGCTATGAATACAGTAGTTAGACCACAGTGGTGGCCTACTCACCTAGGTTAATACAAATCTAAATATCATTGTTAAAAGAAAATACCAATTGTGAGTCCATATTTCTTCTTGTAATCAATGTTTACATTTTGCCAATAATACTTAAATGTACTTCATCACTAAGATCAATAGTATACTTTTTACTACAGCTCTTTGATATTTTTCTTGGAACATCGCAGGGATTGCTAAGAAAATCAAATTATGTGCTGAGGACCTTGTTTATTCTTTTTTTCATTATCTCTTTCATCTCCATTCAAGAATCTTGGAAAGTATCAGATTTTATCTTGAGTAATGTTACCACTTATGAAATATTTTTTGCTATGAATCCAGTAGTTAGACCCCAGTGGTGGCCTACCCACCTAGGTTAATACAAATCTAAATATCATTGTTAAAAGAAAATACTAATTGTGAGTCCATATTTCTTCTTGTAATCAATGTTTACATTTTGCCAATAATACTTAAATGTACTTCATCACTAAGATCAATAGTTGCTGACATTGATCATTTGATTCCTAAAGGTGTTGATCATAATCACCAGGGATTTTATTAAAATCTTCATAATGACCTTTATAATTTATTTCAGGATTCTCTAGACAACCGCTATAGTATACTATACTTATTATTTAATACTTATCAACAAACTAAGGTTGATAAAATCTTATTCACAGCTTTGCTTGTCTTATGTTTTTTTGGGCCTATATTTCCCCTCTTGACTTAATTATCCTGCACACAAGATTCCTTTTTCTCATAGTGTTTGGATTATACTTTTGTACATGCTGGAGTGTTTCTGTTATGATTTTGAACTTGTTAACCACCGGGGAGTGATCATAACCCTCTATTGTTTATTGTCATTTAGGCTAATTCTCCCTTGAATTCATGACTGAGTGTACCAAAGGTTTACTCATATACAACAGTAAGAACATTTATTGCAGTTGTTATCTCTTTGGCTGTTTGCCATCCTTTGAGCCTTATGAATTTGTCACAATTATTTAGAAACTTTACCAGCATGCGCACACACTACCAATCTTCCTGCCATATTTGGGAGAATTTTTTGCCTCAATTGTTTAAGTATCTCTCATCAATTGACAAGATCTCTCAGAGACCCAAGGAACCCATCACACAGTACATAGGTTCGATAGGATGATTAATGACGACTAAAGGGTTTTTATGAAAATGTTAAGATTAGTACTAAAATTCCTAGCTGTAGTTGCTTGGTATGATCTAATAAAGCAACTAAAAACTATTTATAAGCAGTCAATTTGTGACATTATTTCTATAAAAAAAGTGAGTATGTGGTGCCAATTTTTAGAAATTATATCTAAAAATTGTTGACTTGGCAGCTGGTGATTTGTGATATGGATAGGTTTGAAACTACATATTCATCGAATATCTTCATTGAAACTTGTGAGGAGTTTATGTTAAAGTCATCCTTTGATTAACAACACTAACTTTACTTGCCCTAGTTGGTCTAATAACATTGACCAATGCCCTTTTTGAAGAATAGCAATTCATCTCAGGGTCCAGAGCAAAATGACATTCTTGTTGCTATTCGCAAAGAAAATCTCAATTGTTGGTGGTGTTTTTTGAGTATATTTTTCACTACTGTTTATCACTTTGGAATTATGCCTTCATCATCTTGGAAAGGCTCTATCATTCTCCCACTTCATAAATGAGCATCTACTTTCTACCCAAACTGGGTTTCACACTGTTTCACCTTGATAATATTGCAGCACCAAACCTGTTAGTCTCTCAAGCTCTGGTCAAGGTCTCGAAATAATCTATTTGTCTGCTTGCAAATTATTCTAGAGCCTTTAACAAAGTAGATAGAAACCATGTATGGGGGGATTGACAGACCTTCTAGGATAATGTTGATAGTATTACATTCTAACACATAGGCTCAGGTTACGCTGTGTGATATAGGCCCTTCCTCCGCATAAGATCCTGAAACTGTTAATCAGTTGTGCTGCTCTTGTTTTCTTTATGCATTGCTGACTTACCAGCATTTATTTTTATTACCCCAATAGCCTTTTTCCTAAACTGAGGGAAACGAGAGTTAGTAACTTGCTATTTTATATTACGGACTCCGATAGTCTTACTATGTCAACTAAATTGCTTGCATGAATGAATGTAGTATACAAGAACATATTTTTTTCTTGCTTGAAGCTAAAGTTACACATAAATATACTTTTTCAGTTGATTATTTATTAAGCTTCCGTTATTTAGGAATTCATATTGAGCATAATAGGCAAACCTGACATCTAGAGGTAAAGTTAGAGCTAACGCTAATAAACCTGTAGTTTCAATTGTACTATCCAGCTCCTCTGTGTTACAGTTGAGTAAAGTTTCAACTGTTGGCACTATTTACATGAAATACATGTGTTCTGTACTCAATTTAAGGTCACAATCTCCTCACTGTCGATTACATTTGAAATTAGTTCTTACTGGGTTGGTGTCTCTAGACACAATTCAGCTGATCAATTATTTTTTCCAGTTATGCTTGTGCCGACTCTGGAACTTTAAGATCATTGATTGTTTTTTAAATTGATCATGTCAACTGTGCCGCTAAGCTTACATTGGCAAATCATATACACCGTGCTAACAAATTATCATCTACCCTCATTAGATGTTCTTGCCAAAATGCCTTTGACTGGCTGTAAGCATGATTTGAATTCAACTATAAATCTACATGAGCTTCATTATAATTTTTTATTAGATTTAAAATAGAACACCCTCATTACACCCAACATTCTTCTTTCCAAAAATGAAGTCCTATTTAAATTCTGCTTTGTTTTATGGTTTCAAAATAGATTTCTTCCACTTTTGATTACTTTACATTGCAATCTTTCAGTTTGACGGTTCTTGGGCCAAGGGCATAGAGACTAACGAACTGTACTGCCTATGCAGCGGTACTACTGAATCAATGGAGCATATAATTTGTTAGATCTCTTTCCAGGGACTCGGGTAATAAAACAGTTAATGACACTACCACCCACTGTTTTAACATTAGTGAGAATAATTATATTTGGTGTTTTATTTATTCTTCTAAGATCCTCTGTAGCAAGATAGAATAATGCGAGGTAAGCTTGATCCTGAAGTAGCAAAATTGACTGACTGACGGTATTTGTAAAGCGCACTACTGCCGAGGCGTCTTGGCGCTGGGGTAAAATAAGCTGAGCCGTAACCACACATACATTAGAGTTGGGTAAAGAGCCATGTCTTAATTTCGTTCTTGAAAGCCAATCTGTTAGGTAATCTTCTCAGATTTACTGGTAGTGTGTTTCAGAGTTTGGATGCTAGAAAGGCAAACTGTTTTCCTCCGCGGCGTGCTCTTTTTATCTTAGGAAGTTGTACAAGGCCATGGGTAGATGAGCTTAAAGGCCGCAGAGGAAGGTAATGTGAAAACAGAGCTTGCACATTCTCGGCCCCATCTCCAAACTAAGCTTTGTGCACCAGGCAGAGTGACTTAAAATCAATATGTCGTCGTACTGGAAGCCAATGGAGTTTTTTTTATCGCTTTCGATGTCGGCTGATGTTTAGGTAACCCAAGCAGAACTCTGACTGCCGCATTCTGAATAGGCTGAAGTTTAGCCAGTTGGGCAGCACCCACTCCCAAATAAAGGGCGTTGCAATAATCGATTCTAGATAAAATGGTGGCTACTACCACCGTTTTCCTCAGGAAGTAGGGAATGTAAGGGAGAATCTTTCTCAAGCCCCTTAGCATAAAAAAGCATGCAGACAAGACCTGATTAATCTGCAACGCCCAGGTGAGGTTTTTATCAAACATAACTCCGAGATTCCTGGCCTTTATAACTGGCACGGGCAAGTTCCTGCTGTAATAGGCCACCACAACTGATTCCAGATTGAGTCTTTCGAACAAAACTCAAAGACTTCCGTTTTCTCAGCCTACAGCTTAAGAAAGTTAGAGCTCATCCAGGTTATCAGAGCTGAGGTACATTTACAGAAATCAGCTGCCATAGCATCTGCAGACTCAGTTACAGAAACTATAAGCTGAGTATCATCAGCGTAAGACACCAATGTGAAGCCATAGCTCTTTACCAATCTGGCCAGAGGGGCTACGTAAATATTGTAAAGTGTTGGTGATAAGGCCGAGCCTTGCGGGACTCCACCCGGAAGTGTGAATTCCTCCGATCGATATCCATCCCAGAGGATCATTTGTTTTGTAGATGGTAAAAAGGAGGATAAGAGAGCAAAGGCTGTACCACTGATACCTGCATCCTGTAGCCTATGATTTAATACCGCAAGGCTGCTGTTAAATCGAGCAGGACCAATATAGCCCTTCCTCCTTCATCCATCACCTTGCGGATCTCCTCTGCTGCCATGATCAAGGATGTCTCCGTAGAATGTTTTAAACGGAAACCGTGTTGCGAGTTATCCAAGATGTTATTGGTCTCAAGATATGATGTTAGTTCTAGATTTATTGCTTTCTCCAGGATTTTGGCAGCAAACGGTAAACAGGAGATAGGACGATAGTTCTTTTTCGTCGAGTGGATCCAATGTGTTTTTTTTAAAAAGGGGAAGAATACAAGCTTTTTTCCATGCCTTGGGAAAAACTCCTGCAGACAAAATTTTATTTAATACCGGAGATAATGACATACTGATCTCCTCTGGGGCCAGATGAAGTTTGTACGGTGGACAGGGGTCCAGGGGGGAGCCAGATTTAATATTGATCCCCAGTTCCGCTACTTTCTCTTCTGTAATTGGTCGGAAAGACAACAGACCTTCATGCCCGCCCTATATTCAGATTGAGCTAAGGCATCTTCTCCTGTATTATTTGCTGATTTTTCCAAACCGTCATATACAGATTGCACTTTGCTTTGGAAAAAACTCGCTAATTTATCTACACATTTTTGATCAGGTGTAAACATTACATCCCGTGGGCATTTCAACAAGGCAGAGACAGTTTGAAATAATTCTTTTGAGGAGTTAGTGGCTGCTTGGATTTTGGTAGTATAATAGGCAGCTTTAGCCTGTATAATTGCGGCCTTGTATTTTTCCAGGGCAGCACAGTATTCTTTCTTCTGTGCGTCATCATATTGGGATCTCCAGATAACTTCTTTTTGCCTGCACTTGAACTTCACTAGTTTGACATTAGGCGAATACCAGGGAGACAAAACCTTTTTATGTCGGGGTTTCTTAGTCACCTTAGATGCAGCCTTATCTCCCGCTATATTTAGCCAGTTGTAGAAATCTGTGACAGCTTGATTTATGTCATTAGAGGTTACCGGTCTGTCGCTAAGTACCGACACAAAGTCCGATTTGCTTACTGACTTCCACGCCCGATATTTGTCAGCCAGAGATCGAGAACTCCGTCCTCTATTTGATGTTACAGGCGTGATGTTGAAATGCACTGCTAAATGATTGGACCAAGGCAAAGGGCAGACCTTCTTAACCTCTAAACGGGAATTGTTGGTACATATCCCATCTAGTGTGTGCCCTGCTATGTGTGTGGGCTCAGCGACAATCTGATTGAGTTCAAAACTGGCGAATTCATCTAATAAACATGCCGTATCTGAGTTATTATTATCTTCCAAATGGAAGTTAAATTCGCCTAGTACAGTGAAAAACTCTGTCTCTAGACAAGATTCCAGGTAACTGTGGATGGAATTCAAAAATTAAGCTCTAGATCCAGGGGGTCTATAAATTAATAGATCTGGAAATACTTAGACATTCTTGCTTTTTATAGAGAAAGATATTGCTTCCGCTTCTACAATAGACTCTGGATAAATCTGACCATATAGTTAGAACAATGGATTATAGCAATTCCTCCGCCTCTTGCCCCCATTCAGTCAGAGTTAGCAACAGTGTTTCCCATTGGGATTGCTAGATGCCAATAAGGGTGACTGTTCTCATTTGCCCATGTCTCAGTTAAAAGAAAACAGGTCTGGGTTTTCTGTTTGTATCAAACATTCTAGCTGGAATGTATATTTCACCATCGATCTGGTATTAAGAAGAATGCATTTAATAGGTTTGAAATGTTTGTTTGTAGGTACAGAACTGTGTCATGATTCACAAGAGTGATTGTTTTCATACCGTACATTGGTGTTACTTATATTAATGAGGTTCCGCTCAACAGTACTCATAATGTTTAAAGGGGATGCCACCCATCCACTTAGATTACAGCGCACAGACGTTTAAGTGGTTGAGTTCAGCACTATTTTATGTGAAGTACATATCTCTAAATTAAGTCCATGTAATTGCTCCTTTGAATACAAATGCCGGGTAAAATGAGCAGGGGTTCTGGCCCTGGGCGATTTTTGGGCGCAGAAGGGCTTGCCTTTGGCACGCCCGCTGCTCGGACGCTTCATTCGCCCTAATATAGGAAGTGAGGGAGGGAAACTTCTAAACTCCAGCAACAAATAGACCGCTAATCTTCAGGCGGGTCCGCTTCAAAGACGGGCACCGCTTTAGCGCTCGAGTTGAGGTGCAGTATGCTGACACACAGCTAAAAGAAAGAATGTAAAAGAATATCAAAAGCAGTGATGCAAAATTTATTTCACTAAATTCTTTGGAATCTCTTTTTGGGATATTTTATTCATGCTTTATATATTGTGGTATTGTATTGTCATTTTAAGGCTTTTACTAACATTTTTCTTTTTAACTTCTGTAAACCATGCCAGATCTTATTTCATTCATTGCTGTCATATTGTACATGATTTGTATTCTATACCATAATGTATACACAACATACTACAGAGACTGTTAAGTCAGTTGCACTTGGCCCACATATGAACTTATGTTTTTACTTTATATTTGTGTATTGTTCCTCTGAACTATGTATCTTTTCGCCAGTGTTAAATCTTTGGTGCCTCTAACCACTTAACCATGCGGTAAGTCCTTTCCGTAATAAAATTCATAGTAAATTCTCACATTAGTTTGTCGATGTGTTACCCACTGTGTCGAGAATAGTAATTTGGCACCTTTAACTGACTTTTCCTAGATCACCGAGATATTCAGAAGGTGCCATATTCATAATCCTCTTGTGTTTTTTAGATGGTGCTTTGATGAAACCGTGACTCATTTCATCTACCAGGGACGACAAAATGACACCAACCGGGAGTATAAATCTGTGAAGGAAAAAGGAATACACATAGTTTCAGAGCACTGGCTCTTAGCAGTATGTATACCTACCTTTACCGTACCTTAACAAATCAAGCACACAGCATTTCATGTGTTTTATGGTTTCCTTTAGTATACATTAATGGCTGGTGATGTAAACCCTGCACATTGCTGGAGAATGTGATTTTCTATGAATTGAGGTTTCACTGAACCTTGGTATTAAATGCTCAGTCTAGGAAGAAACAGATATCTTGTGTTGGGATCCTAAATGTATGGAATCATTGGTGTGTTTGATGTAGTGAAGCAAACAGTTATTTGCTATTGAACATAATCTATTTAATTCCAACGTATAGGGCAACAGGCGCTTCATATCTAGAATCCTGGTTCATGAACCATCTCATAATGTTGGTTTTTTAACTTATTTTTATTACAGCCATGTCTCATCAATAGTAACAATGTTACAAAAGGAGTGGAAAGTTCCACAAAGGCACAATAATACAACATACCTACTTTAAAGCTTACTATAGTACAACAACCCAGAGCCTCTCACACTCCACCCTCCCATGTTGTCTTTGTCTATTCAGAATGGTCGCAGTATGCCCATGAAATAAAATAATCAATGCACACATCTTAGTAATATGAAAAGATCAAGTGATTTAGTCAAATAGGTGCGAGTCTCTGTGTCAGGTGGGTATTTTATTTCTCTGAATTCTGTCTGTGTACAGTGCAGCACCTGGTGTCAGATTAACAAAAAACGTATTGTGAACATTCTGCAAAGTTGCAAGTGTCTTAAATGTAGGTGGAAACAACTGTAAGCTCTTGTTGCAGCACTTTTTGACACAGCATAGATTAAGATGCTTTTTTCTCAACCTTCTCTGGATTTACTGGAGTGGTGGAGATGTAGAGGTGTGTTTTCAACCGAAATCTTAGAGGTTTTGATGGAGGTTTTGTGTTACCTTTTCTTGAGGGGCCACAGCCATGCGAGGCCAGCGGGGTGAAGTAACCTCCGACATTTTATCATTTGATAAGCTTCTAGAGGATTTGGGCTCTGGCAAGTTTCAGCACTAGAGAAATTGACTAACAGGATTACTTTAAAGAGGCAAACCTTTTTTCAAGGTTTTGTAACCTTTGTTGATATACATTTCTTAAATTGACTTGCCACTGACTTGTCCTGTGATATTCAGTGTGAAGGATTGCTATACCATTTTGGCAACTTCTGTGGGCCATGTTGATATACAGCTGAATGGAATATAGCCCTGCAGGGAGAAAAAGCCTTTCACAAATTTACAGCAACTTCATTTTGAGTGGAGCGGAGGAGGCAGCAGATAATGAGGGGGAAGTGGCTCCGCAAGGCTTCCACTTGCAGGGTTGGTTAAGGTGGTGGAGTATGCGCTTGTGAGCTGGTTTGATGCCTTCTGCCACTCCACGGTTTTATTAATAAAACTCAATAAAAAGATTTTAAGCAAAACAAACCTACTCCATTCTTCAGGTCTAACACCAAGAACAACTACACTTGGATCCTCTGGAATGAGAAGTCCTTGACGACTGCCAGCCGCTTCTACCTTTGTGGCCTTAGCTTAGGGCAGGACCACCAGATATGTATTGCATTTTTTTCAGCACCCTTCTGATAACATAGGGAACATATTGCACAAGTTTGTCAGAGTTTAGGTATCAACCCTTCATTATTTTGAGGGCGGATTCCCTCTGTTGAAAAATCCTATTGTGCTTGGAAATGTTCCTTAAAGCATTTTCTATATGTCCCTTGTCCTGCCCAAAACATTACCATCCCTCCACTTTGCACTATGTAATTCACATAACCAAGAAGCCGTATATGTATCCCAGTGAATGTTGTGAGTATCATTTCTATAGGTATTATTTAAGTAAAACCCCATATCTATGGGTAAGATGCATCACCCAGTGTTGCTTCTCTGTCACCCCTAGCTTGAATGATCCAATCTGCATATTTTGAAATATATCCATTATAGAGCAGCAGTTCCGCTCTTTCCATTTCTTGAATGGAATGTCATGCCCTGCTGGGGAGAAGTCATGGTTAGAGTGAAAAGATGTCAGAGGGGAGAGGTAAGTAATTTGGAGCCTTGTCATCATAGGAAATATTATAAAGCCACTAAAGTGCTCATGCTGTGGCAGTAATATACATTTTGAGTTCGTGTCCTTTGGGAGTCATAAAAGGGCTATAGCGATGGTCTGCCAGGGCTTTATCCATACGTATCTAATGTTTGCCAGACTCTCACCCAGACTCTTTGCTCCATATATGCAATTGGTCAGCTTTATAGTAATTGCCAAATTCCAGTAGCCTCAAACTACCTTTGTGTCTTAGTTGTTTTTAAAATATTTGCAGAAATGTGAGGAGTCTTTACAGAAGTACAGTGAAATACGTTTAGATGTCACTGGATGATATTTGGTTCAACAGCTGATATCCAGCCTACCCGGAACACATACATATTTTGAAATCTGCTTATTCCCTTCCTGATTTCTTGAATCCTAGCTGGTAGTGCTAGCTAATTATTGAAATCATATATGAACTCTTTGGTATTTAAATGATTTGCTGCTTTTATAAAGGCATTATTTCCCTTAACTGTCCCATTTTCACACCAGTCAGGTTCATGAGGTTTTACTGACGTCTTACTGGCGTGTATTTGTAGAGAGAGATGAAACCTAAGTTGGGGTCACGAACGAATTCCAAAAGTGTTTTTTGAACTATTATTAAACGTGCTGTGGATATATGAGTAAAACATATCCCTTTCACTTGTTTGTTGCTCGCTCCACGCCTCAGTAAAGGTTTCCGTAAAATCACTTGTGGCCTCTGTCATGGAAGACACCCATGCATCACCTGGTTCTAATTCACCTTCATGACCAGGGAACCCTCCGCCAACCCAGCTGCAGTGCTTAACTTCATTAAAACAGTCCTTAGATTGTAACTGTAGTGAGTACATTCATATCCAATTTTTCCTTAGCCTAGACCTACCATTCGTGCTGATCAGTTCTTGAAGCAGAAAAGAAGCAGTGTATCAAAATGGCTACCTATCTGTCATGTGTTTGGTTTGGCAGTCGTTTTGCATTGTGTTATTTGCCGTCTGTGAAAGTGCTCTGTACAGCTTTCTCTCGTTGTGGTCTTAAGCAATCAAAGTCTTGATAAAATCCCAATAAAACCTGCCAAACTCTTTTGCCAGTTTGGTAAACATCCATGTTGTGGCGTCTTTTGCATGGAGATCTAGCCATAAGTGAGCCTGGCATGCCTGCAGCAACATGGAGCCCCAGACAGATGTAATCACCATGTCTGCAGTTAGCCCTAGCCCCTTCAATGTGTGATCGCATGAGATTTTAAATATCACATCGTCTCTTCAGTATCGACACTGAAATTACTTTTGTGTTCACGTTTGGAGGATTCAGGATTACACTACCGATAGGGGTTGGCTTAGGTGTGGCTGCACATGCTGCATTTTTTAAAAGTATACATGTTGCTATTCCTCATATACATACATCTCTGTTTATAATGCTCCTGCCTATAAAAGCTTTATGTTAACACCTATACTGAAGTATTGTTTTGTGTTGAAGACTTTATATATAGACACAAGACAAGTCTGCTAATGTCCGTACCAATAATCTCTGTTGCAGTGCGCAGAAGAAGAAAGGCGGCTTTCTGAGTCTCTCTATCCACATACCTACAATCCCAAATTGAGCCTGGATATTAGTGCTGTGCAAGATGTCAGACCACCCAACAGTAGAGGAATAGTAACTGGAAAATCCACAGATCAAGAGGTATGATCGCTCATAAAATATTGTAATGTGCTTTCTGTCCAGCTAGATATTACTTAATGGTTGTGATGTGTTTTATTGTTTTAAATGTCTTTACTTAAGAATCCTGCCCTTTAACCATTGTTTTCATTTTATGGTATTTAGGTTTATCCAGTTGAATACATTGTCACAAAACAGTAGCATAGAGACAATACATCTTAGTCGCGCAGCTGACAACCTAGCTTTTCCAAACTATCATCTACTGAAGTGTAAGACAACCTTATACAGGATTACAAAGTAGTTCATGATATAAGGTTCATCCTAGGCTTGGTACAGTGGTTGGACTTGATTTAAAAACCTCATATGTGAGGTTCTCTATCCTTTGTTGAATATTCAGATCTGAATCTATGATTCATGCTTTAGAGGTGTAAGTAAGGCCAGCGGGACTAACTCCGTCCACTTCCCATCAGTTGTGCTACTGACATTGAGGAAAATGAGTATTCTGGGATCCCGAAGCAGCACTCTGTTTTCCTTTTTCTTCTCCTTGTCCAAGATAAATTCCCAGGCTGCGTACTGTCTAACCAAATGAGGAATGTGGGACCAAACTGTGACCCTCTTCCAGTCTCTACCATAGACCTAAAGTAGTGAAAAGCCATGATTTTAACTTGAAGCATCCCCTTTTTCCCCGTTTTGGTCCTCCAGCCAGTTTGCTGAAAAAGTTGTGTGATCTGTTCCATCAGCCCTCATTGGGAATCCAGTAACCTGCAGCTGGGTTCCTCTCGTCTGTTTTTCAGTGTCCTCTAACTGACCCGCCAGCATCCACTTTGTCTTCGGCTAGTGCTCAGTTCACCTTCTTAACTTGTCACAGCAAAGTGACTAGCTTTACAATTCCCTTTTACTCCTGTTTAAGTTATTCCTCTATGCCCATTGCTCTCGTCTCTAGTTTCACCAGAGCCTGATTTATTTTGTCCAGTTTCCTGTCAGTACCAGCTGTTGCCTCTCATATGCGTGGCAGCATTCCAGCGAGACCTGTGTCCATAGGGACATAAGAGACCCAGAGCTCAGAAATTTCTCTGTGCATTGTCAAACGCTCCTCCAAAGTGAATGATACAGCTCATTGCACTACACCAACAAGGCAAAGGTGTCTTTTCTGGAGGACCAAGAGCAGATTTTCTTTCATGTGAAGAAAGATGGCAGGAGCCCCTCTCAGAACGGACTGGGAGATCAGAGTAGTGAGGAGAGGGACAACCATCTAAAAGTCTCCTGTTTCTGTTTTTGAGGACTATTCTTAGGGAAGATCCAGAGGGGAGATCAAGAGAAGAGGTGCCATTTCCGGTTGACATTAAGATCTATAATGTCAAGGCAAGATACAATAGCTATGGGTTAGCCATTGAGGAGTCATTTGACATTAAAGAAGCATAAGCCTTCAGCATCAAGAGAGTCTATTATGCTGAAGCACCACTCGATAGCAGGTTACACAGAATCCTTTACGTCTTTACAGAAGTCTGCTGAATAGGTGAGGAAGATGGAGTCTTGGATGTTGCCTATGGCCTCGGACTCCGAAATACTCAAGCTACATACCTTTCAGGCCAACAACACCAGTACTGTAAATGCAGGACTCTCTATTTTGTTACCTCAGCTGCCTCCCCCATATCATCCTCCCGCTCATGCTGTGACACCTATGGAGCATTCTCCTCCTACATCTCCAGCCCCACTTAGACCAACATGGGCTTAACCTTTTTCAACACCACTGTTGGCCCCTGTCCCTGTACCTCATTGCCATCTCGTTCAAGATCTCAATACAGATCACGATCACTCTATTGCTCTTGCCACTCCCGAAATTTGAAAAATGTGCCCTTCTCCAGGTATTCCTATAGACTCAGACATCTGTTTAGTTCATACACAAACTCCTCAGGGTCCTCTTTTACATCTAGGACTGGAATATATTCTCAAACTCTTACTCACTTTCCTCCTGTTAGACTCTCATTGATTAATGATATCAACAGCTTTTAAAAGGTTCTCATCAAAGAGGTGAAGACACTATACCCTCCTTTCCCAGCTATGACAACATCCACCTCAGTTAGTTCAAAATGCTTTATGAGCTGGCCTAAATGAAGGCTAAAATCGAAACTCCTAAAGGCTGTGACCCTATTGGAGAAAACAGGAGAAAGAAAATCAAAGAAACAATCTTCCAGGCCTTATAACTAACACTAATGTCATCATAGGGTTCTAACCCCATAGTGGCCTCAAGAAGAGTAATAACAACTCTAGAGGAAGACTTTTCACCAGAAAAAGTACCCATCCAGAGGGAAAAGAGGTCTCTAACCCGCAGCAGCCATGGACAAGCAACCTCCGAAGAGCCAAACAGTGACTCTTTAAATTCTCCCTTTTCATTTCAATGGATGCCGGGAAGCATTTTAAATTACCTGGCAGAGGGGAAAGCTTTCACAAAGGCGAAATGGTTTGCAGTGTTGTCCAAAATGGCTACTCTCTCAGCTCTAGGTCCCCTTCATATAAGATCCAGGTCTCCTTCAGTGGCAATACCACCAAAAAAGTCAGACAAACAACATCCAGAAAAACGTCAACAAGAGCTGGACATTTTCTTACAGAAACATTTGTCTTACCCAAAATGCAGTAAAGAAGAAAGGGCACAAAAAAGGGTCCAGAACCACTCTGGCTATGAGACTAGCAAGCATATGATATGGAGTGAAAAATTCAGGATGCTAGTGAGCCATCCTATCTAAAGACAAATTAATCAGGGGATTATCTATGCTCCATAGATCCTTATGATGTGTACTTCCATGTTCCCATTGCAATGAAACAACCAAAAACCCTTGTAGTGGCAGTAATAATAACCAATACAGTGTCATCTCATTTTGCCTCAAGTCTTCACTGAGAACGTTGTTAAAGTGCATGGCTGTAGCTGCAGCTCATCCCAGGAGGCATAAGATCTGTGTTGCCTATATCTAGGTGAGTAGCTGATCAAGGCCACCTCACAACAGGCTCATCAGCATTTCCATGACACAGTCACTACTCTCAATCAACAAGCATTGCATATCAGCATCAACCGTGGTACAATCTTTACACTCTCTTGGCTGTTCTGGATACCCTAAAAGTGAAAGTGTACCATTTGAAGGCAAAACTATTCTCTACTAGTGTTGCAATGATAAGAAAACAATTCACCTGACCACAAAGCAAATTTCATTACTTATGTGGTTAATGGGATCATTTAATTTCCATATGCAGTATGCCCCTCTCCACATGAGGGCCGTACAACATTGTCTGTAAAAACAGTAGTGCCAGTTCTCAGCCAAATGCGAAGACAACCCAATACTATCTCACAATGCAGCCCATCGCCCTCCCGTGGTAGTTCCATCCACTGAATCTTTTTTGTGTTCTGAACTTCCAGCAGGAGGTCCTGTCTAAAATGAATGTGACAGATGCCTCGCTGACTGGTTGTGGTGCTCATATGTATGCTCGTATGTATCACCTGCATATCTATCGCCTGCACCTTGATCTTCGAAAGAAATATCATACCACGTATGCTGAAAGGGTGGTGCAACTTGCTCTGAAACAATTCTCTACTGCTTTTAAGATGGACTCCCTGTTTGTTATGATGGACAACACAACCATTACAGTAATTCACCTTTCAGGCATGCAGAATTCTCAAGCAGATTCTTTGATCCTACTACCTGTGAGGAAGTAGTGCTGTGTACCATATCTTCTTCATCTGACCAGGTCAGGCTTACAGTTGTCTTCAATTAAAGTATATTTGTCATCTATTTCTGGCTATAGAAAATGCACTTCACAAATCTCTTTTTTTCAAGATATCAGTGGTTAAAGACGTCCTTGTGGTCATTAAGAAGTTCTATTCCCGATAAGGAAACCCTCTCCTACTTGGGAGTTGAATATTGACCTCTCAAAGCACAGTACATGGGTTCCCCGTTCAAAAGGCATCTCCTTTGCGTCTTTCATGGAAAACTGCTTTCCTTATAGTGATAACATCTGACTGCAGTGTTAGTGAAATTCAGGCATTGTGCTCTCATGAATCCTACATGGTGTTCCATAAGAACCAAATGGTCATGAAAACTTATCACAAGTATTCTCCAAGGGTGTTTTGGATTTCTATGTAAATCAAGCTATTACCTTGCTTTCCCCAGCTGAGAAATCTCTCCATACATAAGATGTTTGGTGAGCACTTACATTTTAAGTAGAGAAAATAAAATCTATGAGTTCATCTAACCCATTGTTTGGGAACTATGATCCGCTAGGCATGGGATTTTCCCTTTTCAGCAGTCACTCTCCAGATGGATGGTGTCTTGCATCATATTGTGCCATGAAAAAGCAAATACAACAGGATCATCTAGTGGTAAAGAGGCTCCTGTTGCGTTTATGCTGCATACCTTTACGAGACATTACTTTCTTGAATCAGACTCTACAGCAGATCCCCAACTAAGACCGTCTTCATTGCATAGTTTATTCATTTTCTTTTTTTCTTTAACATCTTTTAATAGGGATGGGCTTGCTATTGTGTTCGTTGCTTATGATCAGTGGAGATCCCCTGAAGGAGAAGGACTAGGCGCTTACCTGTAATCCTAGTTTTCCTTGAGGATAATCTTCTTTGAAATCCTAAGCAACCCACCTTTCTTCACATTGGAAGAGGTAAACTTATTATTTTTTGATATTGAGAAAAAAAAAGTAAGTGAGCAGTTGCCATTGAGACGGCATAATGGATTACTGGAGGACTAGGAGCCTTTAAACCCCAAGTCTTACATTGCTGGAGCCTGTATGGGACCATTGTCCTTGTCTTCTTTCCTTCATTTTATTTTAAATAGTTTGTTAAAGAGTGGTTTTTCATTTGCCACCCAGAACTTTGGTGACAACAATTTGTTTTTATTTTTTTATTTTTGGCTATTTTTTGTTTTTAAAGTAAATGAATTGAATTGCACAACAAAGCTTGTTTTTATAGGCTTCTAACTTATGTCTTTTTAAATTTGAGCTTTTCTCAAGAAAGGCTAATGCAAAATATATTGTCTTTGAAAAAGTGCCCATGAACCCCGCACGTGGGTCTATTGCGCGCTTATGATTTCAGTGGAGATTCTCTGGAAGAAGAACAAGGATTACAGGTAAGCAATCCTTCCTTATAAATGACATGTTCCTGTGATTTTGAGGTAATGCATAGGTATATTACTGAGAGGTTAAAGCAGTTGAGCAGTAATTATTCCTTTTATTGCTGACAAAATGGGCATTTAGCACTCGTATGTTTGAAGAGCACAATAGGGACATTATTTATTCTGCACTTGATGAGCAACATTTACTGACCAAAAAGATAGTGGGTTTCAATATGCTCTTCAAATTATGCAGCGAGTATCTAAACTTGGTAATGGTAGTAACTGGAGCCAATCTTCAGTCAAATGAAGTCTTGTGAATTTTCTCTTGGCAATAATGAAAATGTGTTAATGATTAGAAAAGGAGTCGGAATTAAAGCAAAGGCCAAAGGAGAAGTGTTTTATTTTTTTTACACAAAACATACATTTCTGTTGAGAGAGTCTGTGCAATTGTGTTTTCAGACTGAAGTGGAGTCTGCTTTGGAGGAAAACATCCAGGGGAATGGAGACATTGATGACTTAAAGGAAATATCCTTAAAACCCAGAGAAGAAAAGACGCCAAGCGAAGTCAAAGGAGGTAATCCTCTCCTTCTGTGCCATCTTAAACTCTTTGCAAACCTTTCCTGTCATATTTTCTATGAAATTCCGATGCAATTTATAAATGTGTGCTTTTAGTCATATTCTTGTGATTTTACTTTATGACCAATAAACGCATTTCGTCTGGAGCAGTTTCAGAAAACAAGCATTTAATTTCCTCCAGTGAAACAAAACACTACCAGACAGTGAAAAATCAATTGCCTCCTCATTTGATCTTTTAGAAGTGTTCAATATAGTAGAACATTTGATCTTGCTTCAGCCTTTGATCTTAGTGGTGGATTCACAGTAGGTTCTTATGGTAGTTTCACTTTTTTAAATCTAATATAGTTCACTTCTCTAATTGTAAAGTGTTAGAAATTGGGTTTCTGGTTAGCAGACGTATGAACCCTGTCCATGCAGGAACAACAATCCTAGTCACGGTAAGTCACAACACACTAAAAATTATCCTGTGCTCACCCTCTGATAGATTGACACAGATGAGTTAGGCTTAACTATAGAGGCAATGTGTAAAACAGTAACACAGTGAAAACACACAATAAGACTCCATGCCAGGGTACACAAATAGAGAATAATTTTATAAATAACACAAGACCAAAATGACAACAATCCAATAAGTAGAAGTTGTGATATGATTTTTTAAAGATTAAATGCAAAAATAGCACATAGAAGCAATATTGAGATATCTGGACCAGGACAAAGACAAAGGTTCAGGCTAACCGCGATGTAGCGTGGGCCGGATACAGGGACCCACGTCGGCCTGCTGAACAAAAGTACCTTGTTTCTTGGTTTGCGTCGATAAAGATGTGAAGTGCGGCCAAGAGATGCTTCGGTGATCCCCACACAGTTAGGGCGATGTGCCGGATTTCTCCATGCAACAGCGGCGATACAATGGCTCAGTAAGAGATGCGCCAATTCCGTGGTGCTGCAATTCCGAATGTGATGCACCAGGCTTCTCTATGCTGTAGAGGCGATGCGTTGATCTTCTCCACAAAATGGTGGCAATGTGTTGGTTCCAAAGCGGTGGTTCCGGAGGCAGTGCAATGGTTGTGAAAGCGATGCGCCAATCCTGTTCCCTCAATAGTGCTGATGCGTCAATTCTGCTCGCATTAAAGGATGCGTCTGTTCTGTTTGAACAGACACCTAGGCCCCACCTCAAATGGTCCAGGACTGGGGTTGCACCACTTATCTCACCTGCAGGAAAGTCCAAGTGTTGAACCAGGTGAGTTGTAAGTCTTTTTTGTCCCCGAAACTTAAAACAGTAGGCAAGCCCCCAAGCCCTTGGAGTCACTCTAGGTTCAAGTGATGCTGGTCCAGTCTTTCTCACCCAGGCAAGAGAGAGTAGCAGGGCAACACGGCAAGGCAGAAGTTCAGCAAACCGCAGTCCAGCAGATTTTCAACCCTTGAGCAGCACAGCAGTTTTTTCTGGCAGAGTGGTTACCAGTCCAGTAGTGTACTGAAGTTATGGTGTCAGAGGTCCAGTACTTATACCCAGTTGTGGCTATGAAGTGAGTGAGACTCCTACGAAAGCTTTGAAGTGCACAGATGTCCTCCCTTCCTGCCATGGCTACAGCTTCAGGTGTAAGTGTGAGGCTGTGCCCAGGTCCTCCCTCCCATCTCTCAGGAAGGTCCATGAAGACACACCTCAGCCCCTTTGGGTGTGGCTGTCTAGAGGGAATCCACAAAGCCCACCTGTCACCCAACCCAGGCTGAACAGAGACAGTAGGCAGGCACCAAATGGCTAAAGTAAGTAAATGCCACTTTCTAAAAGTGAGGCAAACACAAGGAGAAGATGGATGGAGCACTGCAACTTTTGAGACACTCACCCTCAGTCACAGATCTGGGTTGAATCCATCATCGTTCTTTAGCTCACTTTGCCACCACAGTTCAGACCCTGCTACATACAAATCTGTCTTGACCCTGTGCCTTATGGGAACAGTCCAGCCTGAACTGCCAAGCCAGGTCTTTCCTTGACCAGAAACAAGCATCCTGAGCCCGGTCTCGGGGCAACACCCCTCATCAGCCAGGCAAGTGTGAATCCAGTGGAAAACTATGTTGTATTTTATCTATTGACTATGACTTAGGCTAGTAAAACCAAGTGCCAAGGACCATTATGGGAACCTCATCGTCATGTTCAAATCAGACCCTTGTTTGTCCTCTTAAGGTGTGTTTTTCTTTTTGCCAGTGCTTGCAAACAGACACTCAAATCCTTATGTAACTCAGCATTTTTAAAACAAACATGAAGGAATTCATGGCTGCAGCTGGGGGTGAATAATGTTGTTTTGTTATGAAGGTCATCTCCTAAAGCTTGAACCACATCCTTGTGAAACAAGCTTTCTTGGCGGACTGTGGAGATCAGTCAGGTAACCATATGTTTAATGCAGGATTCCACTGATTATGTTGGTGCAATGTGATTGTCATATAATAAAATGGGTAAACAGCAGAGCAGATGATTAACATATTGTTTGAAGAAATATTGACTGGTAATCCATATGGGTTTGTTCCTTGTTTTTCTTTTACTACAGCTCTAACACAAACAATGGAAATGAGGGAAAATTTTCAGCGTCAGCTGCAAGAACTCATGTCGGCAACATCAATGGTGAAACCACAAGGACCAAGGGGATCCCTTTCCAGGGTTGGTTCTGAAAATTCTCCTTCAACTCCTGATAGCGCACGGGCAACTCGTAATGGTCGTAGCAGAGTTTTGGAAGCTCTAAGGTAGCATATTTAAAACGATCAATACATTCCTGATGTCAACACAAATGTGGATGCATATTTAAATGTTCTAGCCAAGAGCTAAACAGTATGGTCAGAACAAAAAGCAGAAGCCACAGCGGAGTAACATCAGTGCCCAGAACAGAATGCAGTGCTTTCTGTTCAAGTTGATTGCCAAATGTGATATCTACCTTTGAGAGAACTCAGTTGAGCACATTGTTTTCTTGGTTTGCAGTTCACTGTTTAGTTTTCGCTTAGCCCACTATGTAAACAGTATGAAGTGTGGCTGCCTATTATACAGGAATTCGTTATTCTACTATAAAATCCTCATATGTATGTTGGCTCAGATTCTAAGCAAAACAATCCATAAAAATACCCATAATATTATTAAAATAATTGCTACAGTAGCTGTCATGTGGCATGCAGAAGCTTTTCCATAAAAATGTTATATCTCAATATATTATCACCAACTGTCTGGTCATATCCTAAGCTCAAAACTGCTCCCACCAGTCAACCCTACGCCCTATGCCAAACTACCACTGACTCCAAGGCATTATTACACCTCAACTCTGTCCACTAAATGTCCTACATACCTTACTACACCATTTACTGTTCTGTTAGCATTAATAACATTGGTTTGGGTAGCAAGTATTAGTTTCAATAATAGTTCTATTAATAGTGGGCATCTAGTCAAATGGGGGACATCATCCTGGACCAATGGCTTCCTTCCGACTAGATAATAAACAGATGAAAAAGTTTTCAAGCCAGTAAGTCATCCTGACGCACCCCTTGATTTAGAGTTAGTTACCTCTCTATTTTGGCCACTTTATTAGTTGTATACAATGGTTTAATAGCTGTCACGGGTAAGTATGTATCCCTGACTTCATTAAGATTAACAATAGCCTTTTACTGTTTATGCTGTTGAACAGTCTTCAAATCTATGAACACTACAATTAACCACTTGGATGCTAAGGCACTTGCAGACTCTTCATGCAATTTCCATTGAAATCAATGGAAACTCCATGACGAGCTGAGCTCGTCATGAGCGTCCAAGGGGTTAAAGCACATTTTGTTTCTCACTCCTTTCATCAAGGCATGTTAATAACTTTTCATAAATCTTTACTCATGAGTAAATTAAAGAGATGAGGGACGAATATTTGGTGGCATCTGCCTAGCACTCATTTTGTACAGCAGCACTATTTCTGACCCCCACTCCATGACTCTGTGTGTATTAAATAGCAAGACTGCATTGGCTAGCCCTGGTATGTAGAATGTGCATATAAGTGATTCATTTTTTGTCAAAGGTATTTTTATTGATAGTTTATAAAACAGAAGAAAAAGAAGGAATGCGACAGTCCCGCACAACTTCCCACGCAGGGGGCATATATTAAGTCAGGCGGAAGAGATGGCATGGATCAAAGGCAGCACGTGCACCTAGGTCTTAGGAGGCCACGAGTCAAGGGGAAATACATGCAGCATAGCCCAAATGAGATATAAGGCAGTACAGAGTCAGGGCTATCGGCTGGAGTAGGTGCCACTGCATAATCAGAACAATGAAAGAGGCCTGCAGTCTTTTAAGCGTTGTCCCTCTCTCCGCCTCTTCCATGTGCCGGGCCGTCGCTAGAACATGAACGAAAACCACCCACACCCACCCCCATTCCCTCCCCCCTCCCAGTGGTGGTAGCCATACTCCCACATACACAGTCAACTGGACGAAGAGCTCTTACACTTGAAATAGATGAAGGGCTCGCACCGTAGGCGGGCAAACCGCAGATGGCAAGCCTTTAGAGAGAAAGCGAACTAGGGGGCCCCAGCGAAACGTGAAGTTCCGAAAGTCGCTGAGGAAGATATCAGCCATTCGTTCCATGCTCAACAACTTCCATAATCTCGCATGCCACAGGGAAAGCGCTGGGGCTTCCTTCTTCTTCCAGGCCGCTCCTAGGGTCAGTTTGGCCGCTCCAATACAAAGCCAAAGTATCTTTTTGTCTGCCCTGGTTTGGTGTTCAAGATCCGGATCCCGAAGGCCCAGCAATATGTGGGCCATAGAATCCGCGATCGGGTAGCCCAGAATCTCCTTAATGTGGGATAGAATCTCCTACCAAAAGGGACATATGACAGGGCAGTCCCACCATATGTGCCTGAAGTCTCCCAGTAGACCACAGCCTCTCCAACATCTATCCGAGGAACCCGGAAAAATCCGGCTCAACTTAGCTGGGTATAAGTACCAGTCCATCATTGTTTTAAGATGGGCCTCCCTAAGCTCTAGCTAATGATTGTGTTTAGCTATATCATGCCACAGGTGGGACCATTCCCCATCCGAGATACTACGTCCAAGAAGATCCTCCCAGAGGGCCATGTAACGTGGTCTAGGGGAAATGGTCGTAGACAGCAGGAGGCTATAGAGGAAGGAAATGGCACCCCGCATGGTGGAAGTCTTAGTAAGGAAGGATTCGAAAGGGGTAAGCAGTCTGGTGGCCGCATCTCTGACCGAAGTGGACAGCGCCCAATGGAGTAACTGGGCATGGCGGAACCGCTCCGACCGCTGGACCTCGTAATCCCGCATACAGGTGTCAAAAGTGAGCGGGGCATAGCCATGCAATAAATGCGTGAGAGCCAGGCAGCCCCCCTTCCTCCAGGCATCAAAGGGACCTTCAATTGCAGCAGGGGGAAAGGCAGGATTAAAGTGTATAGGCGTAAAGGGGGATGGGAATGACGTCCAACGTTCATCACCAGAGACCGAGTCCCACACCTTCAAAGTAGTGCCAGTGGGGGTACTAATGTAAGCGTTCAGGGGCCTGTCACCTTTGGGCTTCCACACCAAGTCCCATATCGTTCTCCCCGTGACACTCCTGCTCATGTGCAACCAATGATTCTCCGAAGTAGGCTGGGACCACTCCACGAATACCCGCAGTTGTGCCGCCTTGTAGAATAAGTGCATGTCGGGAAGACCTACCCCCCCCCCCCTCCTTCTTCGGGCGTCGGAGAATGTTAAACGAAAAACGCGCGCGACCCCCCTGCCAGATATAGCGAAGCATCAGTGTTTTGATATGGCGGAAGAAGTCCCTGTCAAGAACAATAGGAAGCGCCTGGAAGAGGTATAAGAACTTGGGGAGAAGGGTCATTTTGAGCGCATGGATCCGCCCCAACCAAGATATGTACAGTGGCCGCCAACGGGCCAGGTCACCCTGCATTTTCTCCAAGAGGGGAGGGAAATTGGCAGAGTATAGCTTCCCAATTGTGGGAGTCACATGGATCCCCAGGTACAGTAAGGAGGAGAGGGTCCATTGCAGAGGCGCGAGTGGCCGAAGAGAGCGCGCGGTTGAGAATATAGGATTTATCATGATTGATTTTAAAGCCCGCCACCTCCTCAAAGCGCGATAGGGTGTCTTGAATGTGGGGAAGGGAGTTAGCGGGGTCCGAAAGGGAAAGCAGGACGTCATTGGCGAATAGGGTGATCTTGTGTTGTTCCCCAGTGAAGGGCAGTCCCCGAATATCTGGGTTCTCCCTCACAGCGAGCGCCAGAGGTTCGATGCTTAAAGCAAAAAGCAGGGGGGAAAGGGGGCAGCCCTGTCTAGTACCTCGCGAATGTGGAAAAAATGCCGATAGGTGCCCGTTAACCGTTACTCTAGACCGGGGGCTGCTGTAGTTTGCTTTGAGCATCGCTAAGAATTTGTCCGAAAAGCCAAACGCCGTCAAAGTTTGGAACAAGAAGCCCCAGTCCACCCGGTCAAAGGCCTTCTCAGCGTCGAGGCCCACTAGGACCGCCGGGATCTTGAACCTGTTGGCCTTCTCGAGTAGATGGATCACTCTCCTGGTGTTTTCATGAGTTTGGCGCCCTTTAATAAACCCTGATTGGTCCGGGTGGATGAGTGCCGGCATTAGGTCCTGTAGCCTGTTAGCGATAAGGGAAGAGTATAACTTGGCATCCACGTTAAGTAGGGCTATCGGTCTATACGCAGAGCACTTGGATGGGTCTTTCCCTGGCTTGGGGATGACCGATATGATAGCCACCGCCATGGACCCCGAAGTCATGCCTGTCTCCGCCATGGTATTAAAAAGTTGCACCAAAAAGTCAGCCACTTCAGAGGCAAAGGTCTGATAGAAGAGAGCCGTAAAGCCATCCGCTCCCGGAGCCTTATGGGGCTTCAGAGCCTTATGGGGCTTCAGAGCTTTAATGGCAGTCATGACCTCTTCCCTGGTGAAGGGAGCAGTGAGCAGCTCGTTCCATTCAGCGGATACCCAAGGGAGCGGGAGCGCGTCTAGGTAATCTCTTTGCCTCTCGGGGTCAAGGGTATCCCCCGAGTACAGTGCTGCGTAGAAATCACCGAAGAGGCCAGCCTTGGCCTCATCATTGTGTACAAAGGTCCCCGCCGCATCTCGGATCCACCCTATATATTCCCTCTCTCTCTTGTCCCGGAGTTGGCGGGCCAGGTGTTTCCCTACTTTGTTCCCCTGCGAATAGGAAAGGCGTCGCAGTTTGAGCAAGGTAAATTCCGCTCTGTTATTGTAGTGAGCTCTGAGTTTGCCTCTGACAGCAGTCAGCGGTCTCAGCGTCTGTCTGGAGGGATTTTGTTTATGCGCCAGCTCAAGAGCGGAGAGTTCCTTCTCCAGCTCCTCTTGTTCAGTCTTTCTCAGCTTGTTAGGGCAGCATTAAGTGCCAAACAACTGCCCGTATCGATGCCTTGAAGGCGTCTCACCTAATAAAAATAGAGGTGTCGTCCTCGCGGTTAAATTAAAAAAAGTCGCGGATAGCCTTCCGTATCGCCTTACAGGACGGGTCATTCCGGACCAGGGAGGCCGGAAAGTAGAACTTGCGTTGGACAGTGCATCCCGCCGCCCAGTGTAAGCAAAGCGTAAGCAAACTGTGATCAGAGACAGACAAAGGAAATATCCTGGCATCGCGCAGGTTCTCCCGAAGGGATTGACTCAAAAAAATGTGGTCTAAGCGAGAATAAGAGTGATGTACGGGGGAAAAGAAAGTAAAGTCCCTAGTCTGGGGGTGGAGAAAGCGCCAACTGTCTAAAAGACCCATATCCCCCATCCTCTGTTGTGTCTTGGCGGCGAAAAGGCCGGTGTCGGATCTCTGGTGATGAGAGCTGTCCAATTCCTTATGCCATACCAGGTTAAAGTCCCCCATCACAATCAAGGCCCCCTCGACGAAGTCCTCAACAATCCGCAGCAGGTCCCGAACAAACCCATTTTGACCCACATTGTTGGCATATAGGACCAAGAAAGTGCTCAGCTTGCCAAGGAGCATACCCTTAACCATAAGCCAGCGGCCCTCTCTATCGTTACGCACACCCATGGGTTGGAAGTGTAGGGCCGAGCGGAAAAGAAGGGTTACTCCCCTCTGTTTCGTGGGGGCTGAGGACCTATAAATAATGGGAAATTGCTTATGCTTAAGGCGGGTTTCATCCTTCCGTGCCAGGTGGGTTTCTTGAAGGCCCACCACGTCTAATTGATGGTCAAGGATATATTTCCATACCTTCTGGCGTTTCTGGGGGGAGTTCATACCCTTCACATTCCAAGTACCTAAGGTGAGATGCATCACGGAGTTAGGACCTCCCCCCCCCGCTCAACAATCAGAATCAGTCCAGCAGGCCCCTCCCCTCCCCAGCCAGGACCAGTGCCTCTTAGCAACACCACCACCGCAAGTGTAAGTAGAGCCTAGTAACTCAGGCCCATGTCCGCTGCATGTCGTGCAATGACCGAACCCCATCCCCCCCCTCCAGCCCGCCCAGCACAGCACAACCAACACCTTCCATCCACCACGAGACCTGCACACAAGGCTCTCCGCTACCACCACTACCCTCCCACCCCTTCCCCTCCCACCATTCCCCTTCCCCGCCAAATCTTTAGAAAAAAACAAGTCTGAAAAAGCCATGCAACAGAAAACAATGCAAGGCACTGCCAAGGGGCCTCCCAGCAATGACCGCAAGGGTCGGGGTGGCAAGACCAGGCAGCGTCCACCCAAAACACAGTTCCGGGGTGACGCACCTTGGAGTTCATGGATCATTCGTGGTACCTGATGGAAATGTGCCCCTCCGGCTCCCACGAAGCTCCGTCCTGAGGCATCATGCCGCCGACGAGCTGTCAGATCGCGCCGTCTCCGTCACCAGCGCAACCGAGGCAACCGCCGTTCCTCTCTCGTGCAGGCGAGCCGATTATTATTATTATTATTATTATTATTATTATTATTATTATTATTATTATGCGTTCTTATATAGCGCTCGATTACCCGTAGGCATCTCGGCGCTTGCCTTGGGAACCCGTCCTGGCTTTTTCCTGTGAGATACCCGTACTGGGCATCCCCAAGGTGAAAGCCAGGCATCCCGCCGCGGGAGGGCCATAGTGGAGATTAAGCAGGCTAATGCCCAGAGCTGCAGAGTGTGAACCCGTGATTCAAGTAGGCACCGAAACGAGAATTATCGAGTCCGTTGATATTTGGGCTCAAGATCCTGCCGCGTCGGGAATTGAACCCTGGTCCCGGGTCTGACCTCTGCTTCAGGTCTGCCTCCTCTAACCAGTGAGCCACACTTCTCCACACCGATAGGTCCGGCCCCCCCGTTGCTGCAGGTCGATCCACTCTCCGCCAGGCCGGGGAGCGCGATCGACGTCTTGAAGGGGAGCTCCCCTCCCTGGGGGGCGTGGTGGTGTCATCTAAGCCAAGGAGCTCTCTGGCTGCTGATAGCGACCTGACCTGGACAAGTCTGTTTTGCCAATGGAAGATAAGGTGAAAAGGGTGGCCCCAGGAGTAGGCCACAATCTGATCTCGTAGGAATGTGGTCACCGGGCGGAAGTCTCTCCGTTTCTGCAGTGTCGAAGCAGCCAGATCTTGAAAGAGCTGAGGACGGTGGTCTCGAAATTGCAGGGGGTTAATTCCTTGTGCCGTCCTAAGTATGTGCTCCTTCAGCTGGAAGTCATGGACACAGACCAGTATGTCAGGGGGTGGTGCTCTCTGGCCTCGCGGCAAGCCCACCCGGTGGACCCTGTCTATACGAATTTCCTTGAGGTAGTCTTCTGCCAAGATCTGCAGGAAGAGGGCTTCCACATAGCCTCGCAAGTCCCCCCCTCTCCTTCCCAGGGCACCGCTCGTATCCTGATATTGTTTCGGCACGACCTGTTTTCTAAGTCCCCGGCATGGGCTTGGAGGTCCAGATTCTGCTCCGATAATCTAAGCACTTCCTGCTGGAGCTGGTGCATATCACCCGCTAGCCCCAGGTCGTGTTCCTCCAAGGTCGCCACCCTCTCTCCGATGCCGTCCACCTCTCTCCTCACCTCACGCAGATCCGATGCCAGCTGGGAGCGAAGCTCCGAAATATCCTCCTTGATGGCTGTAAAGAGTTCAACCATAAAGGCCTTGGTGGCGGGCGCGTCATCGTCTCCCCGCGGGGGCGATTTGCTGGGTCCAGGGGACAAGGCAGGCGGCGGGCCCTTTGGCGCTCCCTCCTTGCCCGGTTTATCCTTGCGGGGTCTGGTCGTCATACCCCCAGTGCAGAGAGTCACCCGGAGACAGGAGAAGTAGCCTGGACCCCCCTACACAGCGCACTCAGGGGGTGTAAATCAGCTGTCCGCAAGGAATTTGCTGCTGCGCTGCCCGTACCCCTACAACCCTGCAGCTGGGATCTCGTGACGGGTACTCACTCAGGTGCACTCGTCGTCGGGGCCCAGAATCCATGTCTCCCCAGTCCGCCGCTACCGGAAGGGCCCAAAAAGCGCAGATCCATCAGGCTGCAGAACCCGCCCGCCACCGTCCACCACACCGAACCACACTACCAGCTATGGTTGGCAACTCCGGGTAAAGGCCCCCAGCGATACCACAGGTCGGTACTGTCCGCCTCAGCCGCCACTTCTTCCCTCAGGCAGTCGGTGGTAGGGCCAGGCCCTTCCAAACAGTCCAGGCACCGACACCAGGGCAGCCCCCCTCCAGGCACAGGCCACCCTGCTCTCCCGTTAGTGGCTGATCCCTCAATGTCCGATCCTCCACCGGCCAGTTAAGACCCTGTGGGCCCCCTGCCAGTTCGCAGAACACCGCTGCACCTTCGTCGGCCGGCCCTGGCACCACGCGGAGTTGCCGCCACCCTGGTGCCCGAGGTCCCCCGAACCAATCGGGGACCCCACGTAGCTCTTGACGATCCTCCAATCACAGGGCCCCCGCACAGCCGACCCCACCGCCTCCGGCGCAGGGCGCGGAAGGGCCGCGAGTCACGGCAGGGCGCTCGGCCCGGAAAGGCCCAAAAGCGCCGGCCTCAATTATTGGGCGCTGTCTCCCAGAAGTAGTCCGATCACCGGGCCCTACACCACACCAGGGGGCCCACGAGCCCTGGCCCCGGCCGAAGCGCGATGCTGCCCCACCGCAAGGGCCCCGAGCTGTCTGTGCTCAGTTTCCGGCTGCCAGAACCCTGTCGCTGCAGTATAGCCTAGGTGCGGGAGGCAGAAGCAACCCGATCGGGCAGAAGCAACAGCGGCTGCCGAGCCAGGCCTCTTCCTGCTCTTCCGCGGATCGCCTGTTCTCTCGTTCTGGGAGGCCAAAAAATCACACCACTCGCCCCCGTTAGGAAACGGGTATCGGCAGGCACAGGATCGATCCTGATATCGGCCCCAGGAGGCAGCTTCTCAATGCTGGGCAAATCGTGGCGCCGGAGGGACACAAAGGTACGTCTCACTCCGTCGCCATCTTGGCCACGACCCCCAGTGATTCATTTTTAAGTAATTTTCTGTCACCTTCTTTCTTCTGAGAGCATTGTTACTACACTGAGCTTTCAAGTCCACATGTAAAGTAAACCATTTTTCGATGTATTAGATTTCATCTGTCTCCTTAGATCACACTGCAGGAAACAGGATATGTTTGAGAGTAACACTAGAAAGCCAAAGTGTTCAAACCATTGTTTTCCCTGTCTTGCTACTACTAGACCTCCCCCAGATAGGCCTTTGGCAACAATCTTCTTGATCTTTTTCTAGTTGTTATTCATACCTACCACTGTGCTTGCTTCCCAGTTTGCTTCAGCCACCTTCGTTTGTCTTTCTTTCTTGACACCAACTTTCTATTCTCTCTCCTTCTTGGTAAAATGTAATTATAATCATTTCAATGTGCAGTAATTATCCCCAACAACTTCTATTTTGCTTTCCTGCACTCTTAACCGCATGGTTTTGATTTTGGTTTCCATTAGTTTGGTCAGTTTTAATTGTTTAGCTCCTGATGTATCCATGCAGTTTTAACAATTCATTTAATAGGATATTGTCCTCTTCAAAATGTTTTATTTAATGCCCCATAGTGCTATGAAGTAACATGGGTACAAAATAAACATGTTCTGAGTGCACGCTAGTGTTTTTATAGATTGGATCCACAACAGAACCTTCTTTTGTTAACCATGATATGCTCTCTATTAGAGGATTAAACGGAAAACCTGTTTGTTCATAATCATTTTCTGTTCTTGAGTTGATCCAGAAGTCTGCCATATATCTCTAGCTAGCCATAATAACATACTAGCAAACTGGCTTGTGTTGATCCTACGAACATTGATATGCCTGGCACAGCTGATATTGTACGCCCATTTCAGGCCCCCAATTTTAATGAAGTCGCTGAATTTGTCCACGTTTTTATTGCTGCAGTTTCTTCTAAAGCATACAAAATGTGATTGTTGGAATGCTTGAATAGATCTCAGACACTGTCAATTGCTACAATCCCTGTCCATCGTTATTTTGCACACCATGCCACCTCAGTGTAGATCATGTCATATTCAAATCCGTCTTGGCACTGCTCCAAAGAGAATAGTCCATCCTGAACTGCCATGCCAGGGCCCTGGAGCACAAGCTCCTCTAGACCGGTGTTGTCTTTATTAACAGCTGGGTTATGAAATCTTAATTCTTCTAATGACAGAAGCTTAATTATTTATTGAAACTGGCCCACAAGTACCCATTATACAAGCCACACATAGTCTCCCTTTGCCTCTATCTCCATGTACTGCATACTAAAGTGTTCAGTAAAAAGACATGAAAAAAGCCATTCGCCTTTCTGAATATTACCCTTTCCTGCTTCATGTCATGACCAGATGGTGCACCACTTGCTCAAATTCAGTTCAAGTGGCTCTTGAAGAGAAGAGAGTATTCTGCAACTGGTCACAGTATCAAGACCTAGTACTAGAAATATGTTGACAAGTATCCAGACTACTGATCAAAAATACCATGGACTGCCAGTTTGGTCCAGGGTACTGCCTGGTAGCACAAGGGATACACAGTGTCGGAGTATTCCCATCAACCCTAATTTCCCCGGACTGGCCGTTTCCAGATTCGTCACTTCTCAGCCCAAATCCACCATGTAGACCAGTTACTTGAAGTTCTGCGTGCATAAACCAATACTAAAATGCAGACTTGAGTAACATGATGTTACAATAACTTGAAGAAATTAATAAAATCACATATAACGTTTCATAAATCCTAGTCAAAGGTTTGGCAATCTAACACACTGTCTTGCCACAGCCTCATGGATGGATGCTGACTATTCTGTATGTGGGTCAGACTTTGCCGGGTCAAGAGGAGGGCATACTGTGTGCGTTACAGGCTGCAGTGACCCCAGGTGGTATTTGCTGATGCTGTGGCTGGGTAGGGATGAGCTGTCGGTTTCATGGTGGTCTCTACAAGTCTGTGTTTCCTCTTGCCATCACAAACTCTTCAAACATTTTACCACACTGTGGGAGCCCACGGCAGTTTTTACTGGTGTCAGTGTTGGTGGATGGGGCAGTGGGCTTTGCATCGTCCTCAGGTCACTGGAGGTCCTCTGCAAAGATGTAACTCCTCCTTCCATCCCTGCCTTCCCACATGTTGTTCTACACTGTTGGAACCCCATATGGCTTCAAGTGCTGCGGTGGTGGTTGGGAGATCTGAGCACCTCTGTGGATGATCCTTTTGGGAGTCACCCAGCAAGTCTATAGGTCCTGCTACTCACTTCTCCAGTCGCTGAGACCTAGGCAGCTTTTGTTGATGCTACGACAGTGCTGGGAAGGGCTATTAGTGTGGCAGTGGTCTCTGGTCTTTGGATTACCTCACAAGTCTGTTGTTCTTCCAGATTCCAGTGAACTCTCCAAAACATTGTCTGCTGGAGACCTGGATGACTTTTGTTGGTGCTTTGGTGTTCGTGAGCATGACTATGGACATCATGAGGGACACCATGTTTTGTGTTCGATTGGCAAGTCTGTTGCTCCTTCTGCCATCTTGATCTTTACAATTCTACTATATTGTCCCGGGTAGTCTGTGCAAAATATCATGGAAACATGGCTATTTGAGCCATTTAAATATAAGTATCTTCCTCTTCAATCTCACTATTAACAAACATTGCAAAGGTGAACTTTTAAATTCATTTATTTTGCATATTGCACGTTTGGAAAAAGACAATCTAGAATTAAAAATACAGACAAAGGAGGAGCGTCTCAGAGGACCAGACACTCCAGTCCTGCAACCTAATTACCTAAGTCTACTTCTTTTCAGGTGGCTGCTCACATATGATGAAGTAAAATGATGTTGCTACAGTGCAAAACAACCAGTGGATGAATTGTATTGATCGGTTGACCATGCTGTATGGTGTGGTGGGCCAAATCAGGATGTGATAACATTTGAAAAGCAAGTGGATGAAGACGGCTGACCAAAAGTTGTCTTCTTTATTTGTTTTCTCTTTGATACATCTTCCTGCAGATTCCTCAATTTGAAAATGTTCTCAAGGCATCAGACTGTTCCAGAACAGATTTCCCTACCAGGAGCACTCCCATGCCTCCATGTGGTGTCCTGCACCTCCAGTTGCACCTCTGTCAGTCTAGCATGACTCAAGCTTGCTGATGTCGGTTCCTGTTTTTCTGCATGTCATCGATACTGTCAGAAACTCCCTCTCCGGGCTTCACTGACAAAACTGATAGTGATTAGGTTAAATGTCTCCTCTGAAGATTTAATAATGTAAGCCCTGTCATAAACACCCAAGAATATGTCTGAATCGAACACCCAAAACATCTGCTTGCGGTATCTTGGATACTGCAATTTGTATCCCTGATGCACCCATAGGCCATAAGGGGCATTAAGCCAAGTTTTTCCTGAACATGGCCTGGAGAGGCATGCCAGAGCATACACCTCACAAAGTTAAGTATTCTGTGATGTAAAGATCTCCAAAAGATCTCCCCACCAGAACACAAAAGGAATTTCTCTTCTACTTTGAGGACAGTGCCATTTCCTGATGTCAGAGTCTTCCTCTGACCTAATCTGAAGATGTGGAAGATTCAGCTGGGATTGTTCACTTTGTCTGCTGACCCCACGAAGGATGAGGCCTTCCTCCAGACCATGTTTAACATCTCTAGGACAGCTCAGATAACCTCAAGGACACTCTCCAAGAGCGGAACTGCTCCTTCAGGAAACATCGGCTGATTCAACTCAAACACCTCCCAATTCTGCCCCTCTTTAAACTCTGGCCTCAATGCCCCTCCTAGACTCTTCCGCCTCAGTGACATCCCCCTATCTGTCCAGCACCATCCATAACATCGCCCTGGAGTAAGTCACAGTTCCACACTCTATCAGTTGAAATTATCCAGGTGGCGCTGGACAAGGTCAGGACTTGCCTTCAAGAACAGTCTGTTTCTAAGGCCTAGAAAGTTAGGTCGGATTGCAATCCATAACCATGCTCTATTTGTTGTTTGAAGCAAAACCAAAGGGGATGCTGGACGGAGTGTTGAACATTGCAAGCACTCACCCCCAGTCAACTGATCTGGGTTTAATCCATCATCATTCTTTAGCTCACTCCGCCACCCCAGTTCAGACATGGCCATATGCAAATCAGTCTGACATGACCCTGTGCCTCATAGGAACAGTCCAGCCCGAATTGCCAAGCCATGTCTTCCCTGGACCGGAAACAAGCATCCTGGGACCGGTTTCTGGCTGGGTCATGGCCATGACTGAACTGGGGTGGCGGAGTGAGCTAAAGAATGATGATGGATTAAACCCAGATCAGTTGACTGCGGGTGAGTGCTTGCAAAGTTCAACACTCCGTCCATCATCCCCTTTGATTTTTCTATTTGTTTGGTGCACAGTGGAGGATGCCAGGGCAAACAATCCTTCATACTGTGATGTAGGCGTTTATCTTCAGTCACACAATGCCAGTGGCTTAAATACCTTTCCAAAAGGGGACATCTCTTACCTCCCTGGGGTCTCTTTAGAGGAAATATTCACCTTTACCACAGTGATGGGTAAACCAGTAGAGGCTCTGGATCTAACTTTGCCCTACGAGGTGCCTATGTTTAACATTTTGACAGAAATCTTACAGTCTACTTATTGATTTGCAGAGCCTTTGCTCAGATTTAACATGGCTGCATGGGAGAAGTTTAAAATGCTGTCTTTGAGCATTTTGGGTGCACCTAGGCAGTTGTATTAATCAACTAATTTCCTGATTTAATTCTAGAAAGCATTTTGCAGCTAAAAAGGTTTTAGTATATTCTCAAATGTATACAGTCTATTTTTGAGCAACTTCCTTGGCATGACAGAGCCTTTTGCCTGATTAATTTGCATGGGGTGAACACACAAGGAATCTCAATGTTCCTCAGCTCAGTACATGAAGCTATGCCCATTATAGGTTTCAGAAGCACGCTACGAACAACATGTCTTAAAGAAACACTCCATATTATAGATTACTTCAAACTCCTTACACTGGCCAGGCCGTCGGCTATCCATTTGAGAGGATTTGTCAAATTTAATTATGAAAATGTGCTTACTACTGCTCAGTGATTAACTGAGAGCGCCTCCATTAAACTTGAGGCCATTAAAAAGGGATAGAAGTATATCCCTGTCTATTGTTAAGATTCTCTGAAATGCATAATGTTTCTTTGACTGGTACTGCATAGGCGTGACTGGTACGGCGGACAATATGTCGTAATTGGAGATGATTCACCTAAGGTGGTCAAATGAATTTGCCTTCGTCCTTTTTAACTACAACGTAACTCATAAATTCATTAGAGATTGGTGCTTGTTTGTTTTTACTGCTATCGAAAGTCAAGTAATTTGAACATACACCAATTTTTGTCTCTAATTTATTGGGGTTAGTTATTTACTTCTACCTGCATGCGCGGCAGCTAAGTTTAAAAAGGACTGCTTTTTGGAAATATCAACCTTTCTGACAACAGCATTCGGGGACATGAAACTTCCAACAGACTTTCCTCTTCATTGCCAATGTTATGCTTTTTTGTTCAATTTTATATATGTGGGTGTTTATTTTAAGTCCTGCCAGCTGTACTGCCTTAATCCACTGATTTTTTGCCAGCATATCAGAGCTGATGCTCTGTTAGTCAAACTGTTCCTAACCTGTCGGCTTTAAGAGTGGTTTGGTTGTGCATCACCACTACTATTTCCTGCTGCGTGTTATTCTGTTATGAGCTCTGAATCTGACGGATATGAGATGTGTTAGAAGTAATGCTTTAGATACATTGGTATATGAGGTGCCCTAATTCATGTGACTCGTCGTTTTGATTCTTGTGTCCTCATTATCAGATCAGAAACTGTATGCATAGATGAACTTTCATGCCATGTACAGAGTTGTATATCTGAAGCAGTTTCCCCACATAGCACCAGGGTTTGCCAGTATGCATGAAACCTGTGGTTTATGAGAAATGTTGCTCATATGGTGAATGCAATAAGGGTGGGAAAATGGTGGACACATTTGCAGGGGGCATATGAGAGTACATGCAGATGGGAGTAAATATTTTTTGTCTTTTCAAAATAGATATTCCTCTTTGCCTTGTTATTGTTTACATGGTAACTAATCATACTTTGCCATTACGGCTCTCTAAAGAAAACATATTTTGGTTATTTAGACATTAGGTTTAAAAAATGCTGCTCTGATGCCCAGTCGTGGTCTACTAAATCCTGAGCAATATGAATGTTAAAGATTGTGCTTAGGTTCATCAAGCGCTCTGAGTCAATGTTTATAATTATTATCTTTAGGCAGTCTCGACAACCTGTGCCAGACATCAACACAGAGCCATCACAGAACGAGCAGATTATTTGGGATGACCCCACTGCTAGAGAAGAACGAGCAAGGCTAGCCAGCAACATGCAGTGGCCCAACAGTCCTTCCCAGTACTCCGAACAGCTTCAAGTTGACAAGAAAGAAGCAGTCAATGAACATTGTCAGCTTAAAGAATCCTTGACTGACTCACAGCTAGCTGAAATAGGTAAGGAAAGGACATCATTATTTTGTCACAATTCTTTTATCTTGTTGGGTTTTAAGATGTTGACGTTTCTGAGACAATCCATGCGCCTATGCTCGTAATAAATTTGCTAAACTTGGGTTTTTACTTGGACAACAGAATTTTAGTATCTGCATAGTTACGACATGCTTTGGTGGTCTTGGCATAGCTGCACTAGAGCAGTCTCCTCTCTCTGGCTCTACTGGCCAGGCCTTTAGCCATTCATTTGCTGAGGCGGAAGATATGCTGAATGCGTACAGAGGTAGACGAAAGATCCCCTTATGAAGGAATTGGACTGTGCAGTTCAGTTGTGGTTATAACTACTGTAAAGGCTTTATAACCTTAGTGTAATGTTCATGGTGTCCCATAGGACTCCAGTGGTCTTACCACGTGTGCTCCAAGTTACCATTCAGTTTCCATTGCAGTATAAAGCACCCCCACTTAACAGGCACCAGTCAGCATTAGTACATTAACACTTCTTCTGAACCAGTCACTCATTCTAGGGCTGATCTAAAAATGTACAAAGCTACACAGTATACCTTTTTCCGGCCGCATCTCCCTTGCATTAATCTCCCTCCTGGATTCTATATTGTTATTCAGATCGACTAAGATATGTCCATCAGTTTACAGATAATATTTATACGTACAATATTGAAAAATCAAAAACAAGACGCACAAGGAATTTGATTTTGCCCCTTTTATGCAGCAGGCCTCCCACCTAGAATTTCCTGCAACTGTTCAGGATCTTAATTTAGAGCACGTTTTTCTGTTGATGCTTTTTTGCTCTATGGGGTGGAGATTTTTGGACTGCAATTTGTTTCCAGCTTCTTGTGAATGCTATCTAAAAAGTAGTACATTTACTTCTAAACTGAAGCTGTACCAAAAGTGTCAAATTGATAGGCAGAAAAGTTTAAAACTTCAGGGCTTATTTTACAGATAGGGCATGCTGCAATGGTCTACGCCAAAGCAACCCGTTAACTTAGTGTGCAGGGCATATAACAGGTCACAGTGACCATATTACAATGACTTAACTATCCCCATCTTGGAGAGATCTAGCTCTGTAATTGTCTTTTGCTGAACAGGTACTTGGAAACAAAAATTCATAATAGAGTATTTTCAAGATAAAATTAAAAGTTAATATGCTGTTTGAAGCTGGGTGATATGCCTCTTAATAACCACAATGTTCAATCAGAAGGGATATGGACTGAATTCCATCTTGTCGCTGAGGAGGATATTGGGACAAAGTGGGTGAATACCAGATCCTCCCCTTCATCAGACCCTGGCTCTGTGGTTTTCTTTATGAAAGTAACTGATGACTGTGATACCAGTAATTATTGAATGATGTAACTCCTCGCTACAGGAGGGATGATCCTCCACCCATCCCCCTTATTGGAAGAAAGCGACTTTCATGCTGTTACGAAATAAGTCATTGTTGGACCCCATCATTGTGGCAAACTATCAGCTAATATCACTGCACCCTAAGTTAGGCAATCGTACTGAGGTTGCAGTGAACACTAACTATGCACCTACATAGAAAGGAACCATATTCTGAACCTGGCTAAATTGAGCTTCAGAACGGGCTATAGCTCAGTGTTCACTCTGGTTATGCTCACTAATGACATTCACAAAATATTAGCTGCAGGAGGCGCAGCAGTAATGGTGTGCTCCTAGACCTGTCAGCCGCATTGGATAGCATCTCACACAACATCCTTTTGGAGCTGCTGGTAGGGCATGGGGTGGCAAAACAAACTCTAAAGTGGTTTACCTCCTTTCTATCAGAATGCACACAAACAATCTATCTGGGAAAGTTCATATCCTCTGCCAAACACATCTTGATGAGGTTGCCACAGGGTTCGGCTCTTAAACCCACTCATTTTTAAATTGTATGTCTATCCAGTAGCAATATTGATAGACTCTTTAAGAAAGGATCTGCAACAATTCTTCTCTGCATGACAAAGGTAACAGAAGTGCTAAAATAACGCACCATAACGCTAAAGAAAATGGAGATTGTGATTTTTGGAAAACTAGGATAATGGAGCCATGCCTGGTGGTCAGTAAAATTGGGGCCCCTGCCATTTCCTGTATCATAACCATGAAACTTAGGAATCAAGTTTGATTTTAATCTTACTTTCAAGCATCATGTTCATAAAATGTTTGCAACCTGTATGTTTCCAAGGAAAGTATTACCACTACTCTGCCACATCCAAAATTGCAATGGTCCAGGCACTTAACCTATTATACCTGGACTATTGCAATGCCCTCTTAGTTGGACTTCTTAAATATCTAATTCTGACACTGCAAGTCGTACTTGGTTGCAAGACTAGTGCAGGGACTCAATAGAAAGGTGTCCATCTCTAACCATCTGCGAATACGTAATCGGGCTGAGAAGCTTATCAAGGCTCTCTGTGGGATCATTCTATGTGTAATTCAAAAAATGATGACTATATGAAATCCCTGTTTACTTGACATAAACTTGCAAGAACTCTTTGATCATCCCTTTGCTGACAACATGCATGTTTAAAACATTTTTACAAAATTAGGAAGGAGAAGACTAGCAGTCATCGTTAGCAGTCTAAGATCTGGAACAATATGCCTGCAGGGCTTAGAGGGCAACCTTACTACCTGAATTTTGAAAGACATCTTAAAACAGATCTGTTTAATTTCACTGATGTACCATAAGGACTTTTGCCACAGAATTATGTCTGCCTACCTTGGAGGACATGAGATGGTGAAGGAGTTGAAATGCTAGGACATCTCGGTTAAGGTCAGTATTGTGCTATATAAGACTCATATTCATTCAGCCATACCCAATATGTATAATTTGTGTGAAATGTATAATATTGTTCAGGGATATCACAGCCTTCTCGCAGAATCTACCTTGCTTGTCTTCTTTTATTGAACTGTTCCACATCATTCACGTATCAGCAGTGTATTTCTTAATTGGCGTGGTCATACTATCCATGCCTGCTGTACATTTTAGGAACCGTCTTGAAACCAGCAAGAAATAAACTCTAGTTTTGAAGGGTCTAAGAAATAAAGTATTTGCCAGGGGAGGCCTAGATTTAGCCCCAAAAAATAGTTTTACAGAACTCCTTTATTCCTTTTGTTTCTTTTTTTTAAATGTCACTCTTTTGTTGTTTACAGCTTCGTGTGATCCAGAGTGTACACTTGTGACTGATCCTTCCAAAGTTTTGACGTATAAGAATCAAGATTCTCCTCCCAAAGAGGACCATCTGATCCCAACGCCACAAGCTCCCAGCATTGCCTTCCCTCTTGCCAACCCTCCTGTGGCCCCACAACCCAAAGAACAGGTTTCAAAAGCTTTATCCGTCAATATTTCTTCATTTGAGCTATTTCAGAGATCGATTATGTTGGGCCATTTTTCGTTGTGTCTTTAGGTATTTACCATTGACTCTTAGCTCAAAGTGTTATTTAACCCAATCCTTAAAAAAGACTTAGGCCAAGAAAAAAAGTATTCTTTGCTCACAGAAATGCTGAAACGATCATGCATTTTGTTTTTTAGAAATGCAAGTATACATTTGAAAGTGTGTTTATTTTGACAGGAATGTCTTAAAGCAATGGGAGGATGGGCAATATAGACCAGTCCTGCTAAGGCCCATTTTGCAAAAACAGACAAACAAAATACGATTTTGCCATGCAATGCTATGGAAATTTGTCTAATCCTGCACGTCAGAATCAGAAAAGACATTGCTCAAGAAGAAACCAGTTAAAAATGTATTGAAACATTGACCCATTAAGGCTTATTTAAACATGTTTGGGGCGGGGTGGCACCATATGTGAAGTGCTTTCAGGTTAAATAGAATAAATTATCAGCTTAACGATATTAAACTTTGTTTTAGAAACATGCATCAAAACTTTAAAGGTGTTCATTTTTCTTTACCAAAGTTTGAATAAGAGATCAGAATTATTGAGGGTGTGATTGTGTTGACATGCAAAAGCCGTTTTGCCAGAAAAGTTAAAATGTTAAATTTCACTTGTTTCAGCTTGTACAAGAGGCGGTATCGGGAGAAGAGCCAGAAAAGCAGCGCAGGTTTCAGCTTTCCTCTTTGAATCCACAAGAGCGGATTGATTACTGCCAACTCATAGAGGAACTGGGTACTCTTTTACTTTCTGATACCTATCAACATATACTCATTTTTATGCCTGTGTGATATCTGTTACTAACTCAGGTGAGCTAGTAATGCCTTAAGATATAGGAGTAACATTAATGCTGGAGAAGTAACTAGTGAATCGTCAGTAATAGCTGTAACCAAAAATGTGTCCGTTTATTTTGGGCTGGCCATGAAACCATGGTTAAAGTCAGTAACCATTTGCTCACAGATTTAAAGAGCCCTTTGTAATGCAGGTACTGAATCAAACACAGTAAAACTTCTAAAGCGCATATGTTTTCTTACCGTTTGGCAAGTCCTCCGTTCTCAAGAAGCCAAAACCCTTATCCCACATCTTTTAGAAAAAAGTTAACTTAGTCCACTGCCTCTTCTAGATTTTGTTCAGTGACAGCTTATCCCTGCTCTTTTTAAAAAATGTTTCTTATGCCCTTAATTTAATTTCATGTTTGAAAAAATAGTAAAAGATATGGTTTAATCACCCACGTGCATATTTTCTAACATCCAGTAGAAACCTCGCCCCAAGAAACTTTCATGCATGTTGCAAAATAACTCCAGTGATTTATTTTATGATAACATTATAACCTCATACTCTTTTTAGAGCATTCATATAGTCCAGAATTTTAAGACGACTTAAGATTGACTAAGATATTGTGTCTTTCCTGAATAAGGAATACATTTAAAGCCAATGGCCTTCTAAAAGGTGTTGGGTTTAAGCTAGGATCCTTGGTTTATAACATTCTCCTCTATAGGAAACATTTCTGTAATCAACATAAACTGAAAAAAACATTGGTAGCTATTTTAAAAATGAAAAAGAACACAATGAAAGCATGCCCTCTCTTAGTAATATGCGTTGTGTTTTGTCAGAGAAAAACTGAAAATTGAGTTTAGAGGGGTATATCTTTCTGATTGCTTAAACTGGCTCATTGGCTCTGATGGATGCTGACTTTTCCTAGGTTGTTGACGTTGACATGCATTATGTATCAACTGCTTCTTTCAAGGTTAGTGCGAAAGCTAGGGAGTGTTTACTTTTAATGTAGTACTCTCTGGTGCATTTTCAAAGACGACGGGGAAAAGATCAACTGCTGACCCCCATCATGTTTGGGATGGAATTTTTTCCCTTGCCTGATGAGAGGTTGTGCAGAGGAGTCACTGACCTTTTGAAGGAGATGACTGAAGGCTGTTTTAGTCCATCATCTCCTGCCCTGCTTTGCTTTTATTTGACAGATAACCTCCTCATAATTGGTGTCCCAGTTACACTTCAACCAATTGTGTGACTTTTGATCCCATATTGACAGTGTACTGCATGGATTTCTGGAAGGCTTGATAGTGCTAACTTTGGAAGAGACGTAACTTTTATTGTAGATAACACTGAAATCAGCAAGTAAGTTCCTAAATTTCAGCCAGACTTCTTTCTTTTTAAGGTGGGGTGGTACTTGAAAAGCAGTGCTTTGATCCAAGCTGCACGCACATCATTGTGGGACATCCTTTACGAAATGAGAAGTACTTGGCCTCGATGGCTGCAGGAAAGTGGGTACTTCATCGCTCCTTTCTGGAGTCTTGCAGAGCTGTTGGGCACTTTGTGCAGGTAAAGATGATTATTAAAGTTACTGTTCCATTACTGTTTTCTTTTGCCAGTAGGATGACTAACGTTCATCCCAATTGTCTGTTATGAATGTCCTCTAAGAGAAGACTCACCAGTAATTATAACAAGCTAGATACATCATGGCTTGTCTGCTAGTGTTTTAAATAAACAAACCACAGCCTTATGTTTGGCTAGGAAGGCAGTCTTCTATGCAATAAAGAGGACTTCTACAGAAAGATATTTCATAATACTGCACTAGTAATTTATTGCATTTAATTGAAAGTTACCTCAGTTTACTGTGGGTAACTCCCAAGTGCATCAGGTGAACTCTCTTCATCATCATCTGCACTGGCAAGTTTACCTGGGTAGACTGTGGCCATCAAATTGATGGTGGTGTGAAGATAGAGCAGGACTGTGATTCAGACGGAGCCAATCGAGGGAAAGCCCCTGTGCAGCAAACTGAGCTTTTGAAATAGAGGCAAAGGAAAACAGAAATGTGGTGGGGGAAGCTATAAAAAACACGCCTGCTTACAGGAGTGGAGGCAGTGGTCCCAAAGGAATTTTTCTCAGCTAGCTAGCGTGTAAAGCCACTCACTAACGTGTTGTTAAATATGGCGTAAACTGCCAGCACAGAGGCAGTGGTGGTGTAAGCCTTTCAGAAGTAGCATACAGAGATTCCATTTGGCATTCTGCTACTAGCTTTGAATCTTTGTTGCTAATATTCAAGAAATAAATACTGAAAAAGATGTTCACAGCATCACAGAAATACACCAACAACATTGTAATTTTGTTCCTGGACAAGCCTTGTTTGGCCTTGATGAATTTGGCTTTCATGAACATTATTTTTCTGACTGTACATTCCTCACCTTTAGAATATTCCCCACAAGCCAGCGTGTATCCAGAACGTTTTACTGTAGTGCTCCTGCACACTACTAAGTAGTGTCATGTAGCTCTAAGTCAACCTTGTTTTGCCCTAGAAGTATAAGGGCAGAGCCACATATTGGCACAATCACAGTTGCCTGGCATCAGTTCATTTCTTTTCACTCCAATTCCTTTTTATCTGTTGACAAATTCCTTTCAACAATCTTTCCAGTGTACGATGGAAAGGGTTCAAACCCCGTACCGTGACTGCTGGAAATGGATGTTGGTGACAGAACCAGATGAGGTGCGCTTCTGGTATTTGGACTCTGGGTATGATCCCATGTCACCTGAAGAATGCACCCAAAGGCAATCTGGGACTGTGAAGTGAAACTGTATGTCATCAAACACTGAAAGCAATCGTGAGCCATGCGCAAGACCTGCTCCATGTCGAGAGTGGAGACTTGTTCCCACTCTTGAGGCCGCGCCCGCAACATTTCCTTTTCACAATCATGGTCGTCTGGTATGTCCAAATTCAAGAAGACGACTAAGAAGTCAAAGCAGGACTAGACCTAATCCCGCCACTCTCTGTCCAAACAAAAATCGGGAGGGCATCAAAGTGCCAACCGATTTGCTATCAGTCTCCACACGCAGAGCTGATTTCTTAACTAGTACCATTTCATCCTGAATTTCCCTGGTGATGCAGTAGCAGGTCGTGGCCTTTAAGGAGGATATGCTGCATATTTTTGGCACTCTTTCAGCTTTCTATGCGTGCCTTAGGGCTCCAGCGATCTGCAAGGTCCTCTAGGCTGGTTACTGCTGGAAGATCTGCCCTTGGCACTGTCTGTGTCCCTTGAAGCCTCCATTCAGGCCCCATGATCTTCACTAGTTTCTTCTCCACCAGCCCAAATTCCGACAATGCCGGTGTCCGAGGTCGAGCCTCTGCCAACTCCAATGTCTTACCTAAAGAGGAATCCACTTCGACTCAGTCTGAGGTTGCGCCTTGACTCCACTCTAACGCACCTTGTTCACATATGCTTAGATTTAGACAAAATACTTCTTCCACAAGGCCTTCCTCAAAGGCTTCTTTACTTTTTTTGCTCAGACGCTGGTCAACCTGATATAACAGTGGTGATGCTGGGGATGATTTACCCCACTTTATGATGATTATATTTATATAGACTTGCAGGATGCCAGTGGGCTGGATACCTCCCCTGATCTGTGGTTAGTTGTGCCCCGTATACCCCCAACAATGGAGATTTCATAATTTGCTGTGGCGTATAGATGTGTAACTGAACTCCTGGATCTAAAGCTACCTTCATTTGAAGTCAAAACAAATGTCCCCACTGAGCTTTTGCGCCCTGATCTGTCCTCATCTGAAATCTTACTTCCATTGAATGAAGTCCTGACTTTTTATGGGTACTTTTGCGAAGCCTTGCTCTTGCCTACTAGTGAACAGTCAAGTGACCATGCGACACAGACTGGCATTGGGTGTCCCAAACCTTCTTACCCAGCATCCAACTCCTGAAGTATTGGTGGTCCAAGCTTCCACCCGCAAATTCAACCCTAATGGATTCCCCACAACCGCTCCAGACAGGGAGTTGAAAAGGATAGAGGTGTTTGGGAAGCAAATGTTCTCCTTCACCAGCTTGGCATCACGGTCAGTTAATGTGGTCTGCCTCCTAGGACTTCATGCACACCCCGTTTTGCACATGGCGTCTTTGGCTCAAACCACTCAAGATGGCCAATAGGCAAATAAATATATCATTTGGGCTACCCTGGAAACTGCTGACTGGTTGGGACCTGCAAACTGCACTGGTGTGATGCTCCACTGCCACGTGTGGCTACGTCCTCTGGCTAATTTGGGAACGTTCAGGTGTCAATAAAGGATTTGTCATTTGATAGGTCTGTTCTCTTTGGCAAAAAGGCTGTGTCTGTCCTTAAACACTTTAAAGAAAGCAGAGCCATGGTGAATTCCATGAGCCTTTCAACCCCCTACCCAGCAGTGTCCTTAGTAGCCCGCTTCTTCTGAGGCTATGCCTGAGGCTGGTATGCAGATATTGCCTGGCCCTGCCACCACCACAGCAGTCAACCCAGTCCTTTCAGAACCAGGGGTGGCAATCACGCAGAGGTTGTGCAAGTCATCAGGGACACTGTTCTACACAGCACTCCTCCCAAGCGGCATCAGTCTGCAAGTCGATTTAGTTGGCCCTTACTGGTTCACATCCACTCTGTTAGCTGCAGAATCTGACATTATTTTCTAGGGTGGAAGGCCATGACGTCCTACTGATGGATCCTCCACTATTGTCCAGCAGGCCTCTGCCCTTTTATTTATTTCCTACCCACCTTACATACCTCCCACATCAAAGCAGCTTTCAATAATTACCCATCCATCTTGATGCAAGAGGTGCAAGCTCTGCTTTCGTGGAAGTAAGGACATGCTGCTACTCCTGCTATTTCCTCCTGAAGGACAGAGGCCTTCCTCCTATTTTAGATTTTTGCCCTCAGCATGCTTTCTGGTTGAAGGACAAATTGAAAATGTTCACACTGGCCCAGGTTCTGACTGCCCTGGATCCCGCGACTTGATGGTTCCTTGGACCTGCACGACGTGTACTTTCACATTACTGTCCTGCCATCCCATAGACACTACCTGAAATTCAAAGTAGGCCAGAGGCATTTTCAGTATGTTGTGCTCCTCTTCAGCCTTATTAGTGCCCTTTGTGTGTTCGTGGAAGTAATGCTGCTGTTTCTGCCTGTCTTCAGAGATTGGGAATACTGGTTTCCCTTCAACTTGACAACTGGGTGTTAAAGGCTTGCTCACCACAGTCAGTCGTAGACAATCTCCAGGTGACAGCAAACCTTTTCCCATCTTTGGGGTCCTCAAATAGTGTGCTGAAGTCACACCGACTCCTTCAGAGGCTTCCTTTTATCGGAGCTCTTCTGGACATGGTGCTGTTCCAGGTCTTACTATCTTTGCAGCGAGTCCTGGATAATACGGGCTTTGCTCCTCATGTTTCAGCCTCCGGTGGCTTCTTGACCACATCCTGACCAACCGCAGACCGCTCCCTTCCCCACGAGAGCTGATGGTGGCAACATATGCCTCCCTGCTGGGCTGGGGAGGTCATCTGAGAAAGATGGAGTTAAGAGGACTCTGGTCCGTTGTGGGAACCTGACTCCACATAAATCTGTTGGAATTGCGGGCCATCCATCTGAAACTGATGACCATCTTGCCATGCATCAATGGTCAACTGGTGCAGATATTACCTCTATTCATGGAGATTAAGCGGTGGCAGGTGACTGTGTTTGATCTATCCTTTGAGGTTGTGAATGGTATCCCGCAGCCAGTTGTCCATCTACAAAATCTATTTACGCAAGGCACTTGGACAAATTTGTGGTCTAGTGTGGAGTCCGCAATACCAACCCCCCTACAAGCCAAATTGTCAGATGTTTGTTTATCTTTGGCCCCGCGTGGTTTTGCAGTGGGTACCATTCAGGGTTATTTGTCCGCCCTTTTCAGCTTTTTTACGTTTGCTGGACCAACCATCCTTGTTTTAATCATCTTTTCTGTTGCGGTTCACTATAGGTTTGCCGCATATTGCCCGCCTCCCAAACTGTTTGTGATGCCACAGTGGGATCTTCATTTGGACCTGAAGTTTCTCATGTGTTTCCCCTTTTGAGCCAATGCACAGCTGCTTGCTGCATATCTGACTCTCAAAACCATCTTCCTCATCGCAATCACTTCTACTGGCCGCATTGGTGAGCGTCAGGCTCTTTCGGTGCTCCTGTCCTACACCACTTTCTTTTCTAGACAACTTGGTGTTGAGGAAAAGCGCTGCCTGTTGTTGACTAATTATGGTGATGCTTTTTCACGTTGGGCTATCTTTAACTCTCCCAATGTTCTTTGTCCTACCCCACTGCTTAAAAGAGGAAGAGTCTCCATCAGCTGAACCCCAAAAAAGCCTTAAGCTTTTACATTGATTACACCACAGACTCCATCAGCTTTTTGTCTGTTTTTCTGTGGCAAAGAAAGATTCTCTGCATTAAGATCTTCACATTGACCAAGTAGAAGCCTTCAGAGGGCCTGAGGGTTCATTCCACAACTGTCAAAGCTGCTACCAATGTGTTGGCACATGGAGTGCCTGTTCTTGACGTCTGCCAAACCGTGACTTGGGCATCAGTGCACCTGCTCACAAACCACTATTGCATTGACAGTTCTGTCCAATGGATATGGCATTTCACCCGTTTGGTCTGAGCCCACTCCACAGACTCCCCAACCTTGAGGAGGTACCGCTTTGATATCTTTTCAAAAGGTGAGGAATCTGCAATTAGAAGTATCCATCAGAATAACAAGTTACTTACTTCTGGTAATGCTTCTTTTGGTGCATACTCCATCTAACTGCAAATTCCCCACTGCCCTCCTGCCTCTCTGTTTCGCAGAGTGGTTTGTTTTTACAATCTAACAGTCCCATATTGGATACATGCATACTGGTACTGCAAATCGCTTGAGCTCTGCATCAGAGAGCACTGAAACGGGTAATTCCTTAACTGACATCGGCGTCATATGGTGTCCCCTATATACATCTCCGCTCCGTCACTTCTGGGGTCGAACAAAGTTAATGATGAGCCACATAAAGCCACTTAGCAAACGTCCAGTTCCAGTCTAGCACCTGTGGCATATTCTAAAGATGTGGAATCTGCAATTAGATGGAGTATCTACCTGAAAAAGCTTTACCAAAGGAAAGTAACTTCTTCATCTATTCTACATCTGAATGTAGCATAGGCTGCATGTTGACTTCACGTTTATGTGCAACCCTGAATCCTGCACTGCAAATTCTTCTGCCAGTCCAGCACATGATTTCACCCTGGCAGCTATTGATCTTCCTAGACCATTTACGGCTTGATTACGTGTTTGGCGGTCCCCATGCATATTGCAAGTTTTCTCTCCTCCACGGTTTTCATGGCGGTTCATCCTCCATGAACACTGTGGCAGAGAAGAAACACCTGGCCCCCTGGTGCCTCACGCCAAGTGGATGCACCCAGGGGGGCACAACATGTGCTCCTCTCTGTGCATGCACACCAGTTCCTGCACGACATGGACTTTACAGTCCATGCCATGCAGGAACTGTTTTTTTGATGTTCCCACTGTGGTGCCCATTTTTAGAGGCAATGCAGTGAAAATGCACCAAAAAACAAACACCAGACAGGAGGAAACTCCTAATCTGATGGGCAGTCTAAACACTGCTTTAGCAGTGCAGCGGTGGGGCGTACCCAGCGCCGCACTGCCAAACATAATCGGGCTCTTTCCATTCTTCTGTAGTTCTCATTCTTCTATTTGTTACCTTATGGTACTTAACTGTTTCACTGGATGTTTGAGAGTAGGTAGGGTAACCATTGAGTCCCCAGAGCTGCTGTTTAGTTATGTGGGGATAGGTGAAGGAGCAGTGGTAGAAAAAGGGGGGACACTTTTGATCTACCGTGTGGGAGAAGTATGTAGTAACTAGATTCAAGCAAATAAGGGTGCTAGAGGAGCAGGGGCCATTACTGTTTGAATGGCAATAGGACATAAGAGGCCAGAGCACTGCTCGCTTTGGTAGAGTTAGGACATACTGGCTGGAGCTCCACAGAGAAGAATGATCTGGTTGAAAAAAAGTATCATGGGTGTATTCTAGGGGTGGGCGGAATTTGCGTAATCGCGTTATGCAAATCCCCTCGAAACGATAAAAAATCTCTGCGAACACGCAGAAATTCCGCGAACACGCTGAATTGCTTGTTCGCGTTGCTTTTTTACTGTTCGCAATCGCTGTTTGTGTGTTTGGGGGGGGGGAATACCTCGCGAACACGCATTTGAGAACGTGAACAAGCAAAAAATTTCCCGAAGTTGCGGAATGCAGAATTTTGGGCAATTTAGAATTCTCCGCGGAACGCAAAATTACCCAAATTCCGCGAGCGGAACGGAATTTACTGTCCAGGCCTAGTATATTCTCCAAGCATCGAGGTTCATATGTGAAAGGCTATATATACTTTTCTGTCACTGTCTTGTACCATAGATGCATTTTCTTCCTAGCTGTTCTCGATGTTTTTCCCCTACTCACTGTGGCACTGTAGTGAAAAGTAAATTATTTAAAGTATGCCAGCTTTAAGGTAATTGCACACAGGTGCTTGGGAGTGTGGTGGGAAACAGAACAACATACAGGTAATACAGCAGTTAGCCTACCAAGTACATAGATTGAGTATAGTCAATATTTCATTACCAGTTTAAAGAAATCGATTAGTCTTTGGTTCATGATGCACATGATACACATATGGGTGTTTTGCCACTAAATTGTAGTATGTTGAACCTTCTAAACTTTACATTTGGAATTTCATGGAGCAAGGTTTACTGTGAAAGTTTGAACTGTCCATGTCTATGATAATCTCAGAGGGTTTAAAAATATCGATGTTGTCGCTATATTTTCTTGGTATTTTGAAAATCTCAATGTTAATGCTTAATTTGTTTTTGCATATAATAGTGTGTACATGTGTCTTGCAGGAAGAAGACTATGAATGGGGAAGTAACTCTATACTTGTTGCTTTACCTGGAATCAATATGCAGCAGAGAAAATTGGCAATTGCTGCAATGCGGTGGAGGAAAAAGCTCCAGAAAACAAATCGTGCAGTTAGTGACCCTGAGGTACACATACGCGTGTGTCTCATTTCGTCCTTTTTTACATAAATTACTTTTTCTTGGTATTCATTATTTCAGAAACTTCATTTTTATGATTTACTTTTTGTTTCTCTTTTTTTTGTTTTGCCATCAAATATGTGAATTTTCGAACCTATATATTGCTTCTAATCTGTCAGGCCAGTATCTCTAGTTAAAATTTTATTGTTCAAGATGCAGTTAACGTGGGAAAGGTTCACATAGCAATTGCTCAAATGATATAGATTGGGAAACCTGTGGAAATTGCTCTCACTGGCAGTACACGTCATTTTCTAACATAACATAGCACCTTAATTAAAACCACGTATATTTCATCATGCTTGAAATTACAAACCTACACACACGTCATGTTGAAGCCTGTTTTAGTCTCCTTTCTAGTTTCCACACCAGATTTTCAAAGACTTCTTTACTTTGTCAGTTTGAAAGGTATGCCCATTGGGCATGCAATTTGGAGGATTGCCAACACAAGGCCTGAGCTCCTATGCCTACCATTTTTCATCTGTATAATCCACAGCTTTTTTCTGCACAGTATTGTTTCAGGACATAGGTCTGGAAACCATGATTGTTTTCTGTCGTGCTAGATCTTTTTTTTGGCTATTTGGGTTCACCACAACTTTCCTCTCTTCCAAGTTTTATTATTTGAGTTGCTGGCATAAAAACTGTCCTAATAAGATCTTAGTGACTTTTTAGTGTATGCGTATACTTTGGGTAAGAGGGATGCCCAAGAATCCAGTCAAATCCACCTTCTCTTGCAACATGGAAGTCACTAAGACCTTCAGATTGAATACTCTGATTACATTTTCCATTTTCTCAAGTGTCACTTTGATCATTTTAATTTGAGCATTAATTGACATCCTGCTGAGCTATAATCACAAAATAAAGTACATACTTAGCAACCAAAGGTTTCATTAACTAAGAATAAAAAATAAAGTTAAAGAAAGAACCAGACACATGTATCATTTTTAACTTATCTGAAAGACACATGGCATCCTTCAACAGACAAGTGTCCGCTTCACCACTGAGGCGAAGGAAAAGCCTTTGCCACAACTGTGGAGAAACGCCCATCTTATTTAAACACATACCTACCATGGTGGTAAATGGTTCCACTGCCTATGCACCATTGGGGTACCTCCACAATGTGTGCTGTTCTGTTAGAAAATAACCATGGCAGTAGTTCCATCATCTTGTGTGTGTAGAATTGCTGCCACCACTTGTTGGCACATTTCCACTGCTCGGATGACGTGTCTCTGATATGATAGAAGTGGTCTCTCAGCATGTCAGGGACACCGTTCTATAGTTCAAAGTGCTGCCATTTGTTGCATACCAGCCTTACTTGATGTTGACTTCACCAAAGATAGTGGAATGCTGGTCCTTCTTGATTTACAGAGGCTTCAGTGTTGTGTGTGGGTGGACCCAGTTTGCGTTTTGCCACTGGGACTGTCAAGCCTTCCTTGTCGTATAATCTGGATATCTTTACATTTACCTGATGCTTCTTGTTTTTGATATTTTGCAGGGAGCGTTTAGTGGTTGGAAGGTTATTCTAAATGTTGATCAAGCAAAGGAATCTGGATTCAAGCGTCTTCTTCAGTCAGGAGGAGCAAAGGTATCTTGATTGTTAACCACTTCGAAATTTGTGGTGTTATCATTTTTAAACAGTACATTTTTTTTATTTTTTTTGCAAGCATCCCTAGCAGGTGTCCTATATTTTCCATGGCCCATACAATGGTTTTAAGAAGCTGAGAATAACTTTTTGAAAGTTCTCTTTCACATTATTTACCACATATTTTACATGCTGCAGTTTTAGCCTGTTTAACATTTGACAGTGACAAATGAATATTTTCTTTGCACACACGTTTTCTCAAGCTTACCCATGACCTCTATGTCTTTACCGCACTTTGTGGTGAATGGGTCCAGTGATAAGATAGCTAAAGCTGGAAATATAAGTGTGACTTTAAACATGTCTGGACTCTGAATCTACTGAATGTTAATCCAATTTCTAATATGATATACTATATTCAAGTGATTGAGTGAGCTTCCACAGAGCTTAATGAAAAAAAGAAATTCTTTTAGATGGCCTACCACCCACCTAGAGGTGAAAAATCTGTTTGGGATTCTGATCAGCTACCTTCAAAGAGTTGAGATTATCACTGCTTATCAACCAACATGGATAAAATTATGAGATCAAATGCTTCCATCCTTGATTTGCAGCCTGTGGCCAAACCATGATGGGTTTCATGCACTTTGTGTACGTGGCTGGGCTCTATACTGTTTGGCGTTTGGCCTGTAATCTCTTGGAACCTCAGAAGGAAACCCTTGGATAGCTCTATTTAAGATTTGAAAATTTACTTTAGGTTGGGTGAGCTGCAGAGAGCTTGCTTTTGTTTCGTAGACGGTTCAAAAGTTAACCCCTTTGCATGTAGAATTGTTGTCCGCTAATTTGGAAGGAGTTCAAAGAGGCCTGGTTGAGTGGCTCCAGTGCAATTTAGAACCTCTTGAAAGTAGAACAAACGTAATCCCACAGTGGCAGTTCCTGGTCCGCTTAAGCATCCTGTTCAGTTCCAGTACTGCTGCAGAATTCTCTTTTAAAACAATACTACCACCTCCATGGATATTAGTCAGTTTTGTTTTTATCTTGATAACCCTTCTAATAGTTATAGGGTCAATTAGACCCCACTGGTGTGATGTTATGTTAAGTAGATTTGTTTGGAGCAGCTTATCACCTATGAGGATATTCAGGTGCTGGAGCAGAAGTGTAAGCCATGCGGCTCTCCTAGTTGAACAGCCACGTCTTCAGTTTCTTGCCGAAGTTGAGAAGCGGAGTAGCCGTCCTGATGTGAAGAGAGTGTGTTCCCTCCTGTCTTACTTATGTGGATGTGGGGAATTCTTTCGAGGAAGAGAGAGGTGGAGTGTAGCTGTCTGGAGGGTTAGTAGAGTTTGAGTCTGTCGTTGAGGTACACTGTTCCTGTGCTGTGGTTTCCTATGTAGGCATAGATAAGCAGCTTGAATTTACAATGTTTCTGGGTGGTTAGCTAGTGTAGTTCAGTGAGGTTTGGAGTGATGGAAGTACTTCTGGCGACATCAAGGATGAGTCTGGTGGCGTTTTTTGGAAGGTTTGAAGTCTTTGCATGAGTAGGTTGGAGATGCCGACGTAGAGTGCATTGCCATAGTAGAGCCTGCTGGTGAAGCCTGGGTGACCGTGTGTTTTGTGTGGGTGGGAGCCCTTTGAAAATCTTACGAAGCATGATGTGATCACAATGTTGATCTATTTATTCTTCGTGAGTTTGTCGTAAAGGATGATGCTGAGGTTTCTGGTGTGGTCTGTGGGGGTGGAACCCAGATCGGTTGGCCACCAGGAGGAGTCTTTTACTTTCAAAGATCAGGTTCTCAGTTCTGTCCTTGTTCAGTTTGAGGCAGTTTTCTCGGATCCAGTTTGCCATGTTGGACATGCTGGCGGTGAAGTTGGTCCTGGTGGTGGTGTTCGTGTTGGTGAGGGAGAGGATGAGCTGAGTGCCGTTGGCATAGGAGACCATGTTGGTGCCGTGAGTTGTTATGATGCCAACGAGAGATGCATGGTAAGCAATGAACATGGTTGGGCTGAGGTAGGAGCCCTGGGGAACTCCGCAGACTAGTTTCTTGTGTACAGAGGTGAACGGGGAGAGTCAGACTGATTGTGTCCTGTTGGAGAGGAAGGAGGCGATGTATCTCAGGACAGGCCCTTGGATACCGGAGTCCTAGAGTCTGGCATTGAGGGTGCCATGGGAGGCAGTGTTGAACGCCGCCGAGAGGTCGAGCAGTGGTTTCTTCACTGTCCATGATGGACTGGATGTCATCTGTTGCTGCCAGGTGGGCGGTTTCCATGATGTCATTGCTACGGAACACTGGCTGGGTAGAATCCAATTGGTGATGTTGTTCAAGATGGGTGGAGAACTGCTTGTTGATCTTTTTCTCCTGGACTTTGGCCAAGAAGGATAAGAGCGAGATGGGGCTGTAGTTGCTGAGATTTTTCGGGTTGGCCAAGGGTTTCTTCAGGACAGCTGTGACCTCCAACTGCCCAAGAAGTTTCTGCTGAGGATGGAGGAGTTGATGATGGTGGTGAGGTTAGCACTGATCAGTGTGCTTCCCAGGTAGTACAAGTGGTGTAGGCCGGGGTCTGAGGGGGAGCCTGAGTGGATGGTCTGCATGATTCTGACCGTGTAATCTGTGGGGAGAGGGCTGTAGTTTGTTAGGAGGTGGTTGCTCCTGGCGGTGGTGGGGGGTTGTGTGATGTTGTTCTCTACGGGTAGTTGGGGTGCAAAGTTAGTGTAGATCTTGAGTATTTTGTTGTGGAAGAAGTCAGAAAGGTTGTTGCAGAGTGTAGGAAAGTAGGATCTGCTTTCATGGTTACCCCCACTTTTTGCCGTGTGTTATGCTGTTTCTAACTAGTCTGATAAGATCCTGTTAACCAGAACCCCCGTCTCTGTGCTTTCTCCCCTAAATTAGCTATATTAAGTACTTAAGTACACCCCAGATTGGCTACTTGTGTATCCTGGTAAGTTCCTAGTATATGATACCAAGGTACACAGGGCATAGGTACACCAGGGGTCTCCCATGGGCTGAAGCATGTATTATGCCACCCAAGGGAGGTCACTCAAACTGACCACAGGGCTGCCATTACAGCTTGTTTAAGCTGGTACTAGCACCACTTACAACAGGTATATAGATTTGCTTATATCTGAGGTCACTGCACTTAAAACCTATGTCAGCTCTAAGGCAGGCCTTCCAATCCTGAAGGCAGTGTGCTTGGTTCTAAGTGTGAGGGTGCCCCTGCATGAGCGGAACACCCCTACAACCTTCGTAGTCCATTATCCCTGGTTGTAAGTGCATCAGCCATTACGATATATAGAGTGGCAATGCATCTACGCGATGACCATCTCTACACTGGCTGTAACAAACCCTGTCAAGTTTGGTATCAAACATGTTCCATGCACTGTAAAGCTCCTCCGGGAGGCCCTCAGTGCTCCTGATACCAGTCTTCCAGAACCGAACAGCAGGCTAGGGCCTTCCTGCTACTGAGCCAAGCTGGAGCAGGGGCAGGCAGAACAGAAAGATATCCTGTCACAGGGAGGTGTGACCAACTCCCAGACAGGGTTTTGTGTATTGTGGCAGGGTAGGGGTGCTTTCCAGCGCCACTGAGCCTGCTTGAAGGGCACATTTGGTGCCCTCCTTGCATACACCAGTTCAAACCAGTTCAGGGAGCCGTTGGCTCCTGCTGTGGTGCGTAACTGGACAAAGGACACAGGAGTATCCTCCCCACTGTCGAGCCCTCCTCTGAGAGGGAACCCTGAGTCGTCCCAACCCTTTTTTTAGGGTACTTAAAAAAGTAGCTCAGGGCTCACCTGTGGGTGAGCCCCTAGATTCGTCACGGGAAAAGATTCAGATCAAGACACCACTTCATCTTCCACTGTCTGGGCACTCTGGACTTCGCTGGACACTGCTCTGGGCACCGAGACTGCAACTGAGAAGACTCCTGCTGACCCTGGTCTCGGTGTCCTGCTCGTCCACTGCAACGTCTGTGCCTGTGCTCCATACAGGATCTTGCCGGGGCCTGTGGACATCCAAGACACCTGAAGGAATCTGCCTTGAAATTAAGGAGTCAGTTCCCTGCATTTGCAGGCACAGCAACAAGCTGACCGGTCTGCTGCTCCTGCGCTCCCACGGACTCCGAAAGGCTCAGCAACACTGGTGGTGGTTCTACAACTCCCTCGAGACCTGCACTGTCTTCTCACCAAGTTTGCGGCCAGTATCCCTGTTGCTCCTGGTCTCGTAGTCCTGCTTGTCCGCTGTAACGAATGTGCCTGTGCTCCATACCGGATCCTGCCAGGGTCTGTGGACATCCAAGACACCTGAAGGAATCTCCCCTGAACGGAAGGAGTCACTTCCCTGCATCTGCAGGCTCTGCAACAGAGCTGATCGGTCTGCTGCTCCTGGGCTCCCACGGACTCTGAAAGGCTCACCAACACAGGTGGTGGTTCTACAACTCCCTCGAGGGCTGCACTGTCCTCTCACTAAGTTTGAGGCCAGTATCCCTCGTCAGAACCACCAGAACCAAACCCGTGTTCACCGCAGTGACTTGCCATTGCCAAGGCTTGGTGGCTTTCTTCCTCAGAGATATTTGGGCTCCAAGAAGCTCCAGCCACAAGCATCTCCTCCAGCCAAGATCTTCGTCCTCACTGCATCCTTTGCACAGTGGGCCTGCATCTTTGATGAACTCCTCGAGGTCCTCTTGCAACTCCTGTGCCTCTGTCTGTGGATCCTCTCGAGGGTCTTCTTCGACTTCAGTGGGCTTCCCTGATTGCTCGGGGCCTACTCTGACTTCCCTGCTTGTGGTGAGTCCCTTGGACCTTGCTGGTCCTGACTCTGCACTGGGAAGGGTCCTTCTTTAAAATTGCAACTGCGACTTACCCATTGACTTGAATTGAGCACGCGGTTGTGTTCCCACTCTGCGCACAGCCTCCATGGGGCTCCTGGGTACTTACTTCGAGCGGTTCCTAGGGACTTCTATGTCATCTGGGTACAGTCTTGACTCCAGTCGGGATTCGCATCCATCCATCTATTTTATTATATGGTTTGGTCTCCCACTGCAACCACTGTGTATTTGTGCTTCTTACCTGTTTTTATTGCAAAGTATTGTGTGCATTGTGTAAAATTTCCAGGTAGGAGATATTGTTGTGCATTAGTGAGCGTCTTATAATAAATACCTATTTTTATCAATACACTGTATGGATCTTTTTTTACTTAACCTATACCAGTAAGATTAAGATCCGATAAAACAAGCTGCTTTACACTCCTTCTGGGCTAAGCCTGAAGGCTGCTGTCCACAGCTACCACTTAGAGAGGTTTCTAAGGTTGTCTAAGATCACTAAAATCACTGTATGGGTTGTCTAGATTAGTGCAGGGTTCCCACTTACATAAATGAGCACCATATACTAAGCCAGCCTCCTACACAGAGGACATGTGAGTAGAAGATGGTGGTGGACGTTGCTTTTAGGTTAGTGAATTCTTTGATGATGAAGAGTTCTTTGCCGGAGTTGGAGCAGGATTAGAGTCTGAGTATGATGGCAACTTTCCTGGCTTATTTGAGATGTATGTGGTACCTTGTGAGTGCAGGTTTGTAGGTGTCTCTGGGGTGTTGCCTTGGCTGGTTCTCCATGTTCTTTCCAAATGTTTGCAATAGTGCTTGGTCTCTCTTAGGTCTTCCGTATACCAGCAGGCTTGAGAGCTAGGGAGGTCACTTGCCCTAATGACATGGCGCCCACATGCTGAGACTGATATATTAGAAATATAATATTTTAGTGAGGATTGCCATCAATCCACTGACCGCCTACTTGATACCTTCACTAGAGATTACATAACACTTTACAGCTGGCAAACCACTAGCTCCCCTGTGCAAATAGTTTACTATCTTGCAGATTCCGCCATTGCATGGCTGGGGAATAGGCAGAGAGAATTCCTCCTACAACCATTTCAACTCTGAGACATACACTCCTCCATTATGTGTCTCCAGAACGGAAGGGCCCTTGGACCAGGTGAATTTTACAAAGCTTAAATAGATGTCCTTGTCTGCACCTACCGGAGGTATTCTAATATACCAGACCGTGGAAAATCTTGCCCACTACAATGCAAGATGCCGTTGTCATAACCCTCCTGAATTGCATCTCATACTTACCTCTTTCCCTAATCAACTGCGGCGTAAAGAGTTTAGCCAAACTTATTGCTGCCAGCTTCACGCCATTGCTACTAGAGATTGTCAGACCACACCAATCTGGATTTATGCCAGGCTGCTCTTCCTCCCACAATCTGTGCACCGTGTTTGCTCTCCTCAGGGACATAGATTCAGATATAGCAGCCGCAGCTGTATTCCTAGATGCTACAAAAGCATCCCACTCATTAGAATATTAGAATTAGGACTACCTGTTCACAATCCTGACCTGCAGGGGGGTACCCTACCCCTATTCCTTCAGTGACTGGATAGGACTCCTCTGTACTGCCCCAGCAGCCTGTCGACACATGAATACAATGGACTCCCGGCCATTGTTGATTGCTCAATGTGATGAAATCGTGTATATTATATGGTGTGGTTCTGCGACTTCACCCTTTAAAACACTTACCAATCCCTTTAGGTCCAGTAGGTTTCATCAGTAATACCCTCAGCTCATCCCTGGGTAGCTGTGGCACTGAGCAGCATGACTTACACAGAGGAACAAGGGTTAAGCAGTTAAACAGCACCAAAGTAATTAAAAAAGAAATCAACACGAAAATCAAGAAATCCGATACCAGTTTATAAAATATAAAATAGTCTTATGTTTATAAGAATTTAGACACTAGAACGAAAAAGATCAACCGGAGGGTTCAGGAGATATAGATTTTACAAGTAATAATAAATCAAATCAATTTCACTCAACCATGATCAAACAACGGCAAAGGCAACAAATTGGACACTTAGAAACTGATTCAAGAAAAACTTAGGTGAGTGTCAGTGTGGTTGGTTAGAAGTACTTTGGGTGACCAACTCCAGCAGGGAGCTTCTCAGGGGGGCCAACAGGGTCCTCAAGAACAGCTACCTTCACAAAAGAAGCAGTCCTTCAGCAGTACCAGGCACTTTATCAACATTGTGAGGAATTTCATTGGCGTGGTCCTGATGCAAGTGATGAAAGATCCTGAAGATGCTCCAAGGATGCTGTGGATGCGATATGGTCAACAGGGTCTTCCTGCAGGGATTCCTTGTTCCACAAAGATGAGGAGGGGGGTAGGCCTGTGTGCAGAGTCAACATCCCACAAAGCCCTCTATGGTCTGGCCGAAGTCCAGTCACCACTGAACTACCAGTGTCCCGTTCTTGCAGTCAGAGGCCAATCCTAACGCCCCTTCTGGGGGTCCCAGCAACTCTCGGGACAGCACTTCCGGGTTCAGCCAACTCAGGTGCAACTCTGTTCGTCAGGTCTTGGTCTTTGGTGCTGCATGGCGGCGGCGGTAGCGACTTGAAGACTTTGGGTTACCAACTTGCCCCAGCAGGCTTCTTTAGCTGTTGTGTCTCTGCGCTGCTAACAGGAGGCTAGTCAGCTGCCTCCCCTTGAAGTCTCTTGACTTGACTGTGCTCTGGAGACAGCGTCTCCTTGAGCAGGACACGGCAAGCACAGTCCCTCTCTTTGCTAGCCACCAGGTGTAACAGGTGCAGTACTCAACGGTGCAGCCTCTCTTTTCTGGTCCTTCGGTGCAGCAGGGCAGTCGTCCTTCGGTCTTTCTTCCAAGTCGGTTAGGATCTGAGGTCTTGGAGCTAGGGGTGCCTTTTTTATGCTCGAAAGTGCCCTTGAGGCAGAATGCCGTTGTTGGTCAATGAGCTACTAAGTTTCCTCCCACCTAGTGACCACTTCCTGTGGAGTGTGGCATCTTGCTATTACAGAATGCACCATCCTCTCCACTCCCAAGATGACAAGACACCTCTCTGTGTTCAGACCTCCATAACTCACTCGAGGTTGTGGCTACCGCAGGGTTTCATGTCCTGTGGGAAACTGCTTTGCCAACTGGCTTATCCTCTCCTATCCTCAGAGCCAGCCTGTCTCCCTAAACAGTAGAGCAGCCTTTTGTGCTAACACTTGTGTGGCTTCCTGCAGGAAGGAGATAACGCCTCTCTCCTAGCAGGTGTTTATTGTGTCCTTTCCTGGAAGTCTTTAGCACTTTCTTCAGGAGGGCAGTAATCTGTCTGTAGGACAAGCCCTGTGTATATCAGTAAACATGCACTGGAAACCTTGGGCAACTAAATGCCAACTTTTAAACTTGCACTTTACCCACCAGTGGCATTACATTTGAATTGACCATCAAATCTGATTTAATGCATGGATTCTTTTGATACCAAACAGTACAAACCTTAGTAGTCCAGTTCAGAAATTAGCTGGACTGGGGTGCCCCTGTAACTCTACTTGCCAGTGGGGCTACTAGCCTTTACACAGGAAAAGCAACAATTTAGACTTTTTACTCCTGCATCATGTAAAAGTACATGTCCCACTTAGTAAAGACATGTAGGGCTCGTTAGGGCTCCCATAGGGGTGACCTACAGTAAAAGAGAAGATTTGCGCTTTGCCATTACTTTAAATGGCAAAGTCGACATAGCATTTTTAAACTTCCATTCCTGTCTGCAGTAGCAGACTGGGAGCCATGTTTTATCTTGTCCCTCTCAGGGTAGCACAAGTGCTGGAGTCCCTGGTGTACACTCTACCTTACAGGCCCTGGGTACTTACGGTACCATATACTAGGGACTTATAAATAAGTTAGACTATGCCAACTGGGGACTAGCCAATTAAACACATACCATTTATGGGGTCAGAGCATTTAAGAGTTGTTACACCAGTACCTGTTAGTCAAAAGTGCGGGGTAAACCTGCAAAAGCCTGTGTACTTACACTGAAGGTACTCAACTAGCGTAGCCGTTTTCCCCAATATTATTTGCTCTGGCAAATGAACCCCTCGCAGCTAAGCTCAGACAACACTTACGTGAATATGCCTTGAGATGCTGTAAGAGGCAAATGCTAATTTCTCTCTATGCAGATGACATGACGCTATCTACGAGACCCAGACACCAGCCTTAACTTGGTGCTTAGGAAGTGCATCTGATAGAGACATCTAGCTGCAGATTCCTTACCTTAGAATTTCCCATGCTTTAGACTGGATCTGGAAAACTTTTGGGCGAGCAGTACCGATGAACGCCAGTATGCAGCGTCAGTCGGCTCCGCACGAAGTCGTCCACGCCAGAAGTGACATCCGCGTCACCTATATTGGCGCCACCTCGGCACACTGATGTCATTTCTTTTCATTTCCGCGCCAGCTAGTGCAGATCAGTGAAGAGAGCTACTCTGTCACTTTTTGATAGGCTTTTTTCAACGTTTTATTGAAGATTTTTGGTGTGTAGGTTTTTGAACACATCAAAATAGACTTCTGGATTCAAACCTTGTGGCGCCTGCCACCGCACCATGTTGGGGCGGATCTACACCTGATTTGTCTTTGGCGCCTTGAGCATGACCATGACTCAAAGTCTTACTCCGACTGCCGGGGCCTGGCTCCAAAAGCTTTGAGGGAGCAGTCTCCAAAGCTACTTGTGGCCTGGTGTCTGACTCCATGCCATTCGCCCTGGAGATCTCGTTCTCGGTCCCAGTCGAGAGGAAGGTCCGGGCATCGTTCCAGGAGACTTAAGTCCTCTGTAGTGTAGCTCCTATTTTCCCAATAGGCTCTGCGCATTGGAATAGTGCCTACAGCAGTAAAGGCCTAGGCCAGACGTTAACTAGGTCTACTACTGTCGATACTAGACTTAATTTTTGGGTTTGCCAGCTAAGCTCAGAGTTCGCTAGAAACTTTCTCGAATGTTCAAGGGAGGATTAACTCCCCTGATTAGACAAGAAGGGATTTAGTTTCTGACAACCATAGAACATGACAACTTTGCTCTCCCCTAATCAAGAGTCAATCTCGAGAGTCGTGTGAGCACAAGGCAATTATTTTACTCAGTCAGTACGTGCATTCTTAGTCTCATCAGAATGTAGAGAAAAGGAAGAGACGGGCGTGTTCAATAAAAGATGTTATTTATTGATCAGTCTCTTTTCTCGTACAAGAGAAATGGATCGATATTATTGCAATACTTATAGTTAAGTAAAGTGCATACATTAGAAGCAATAGTATAAAATAATACTGTAAAAACATTGATATGGTTTCTGAGCCATATGATGTTTAAAATGATTAAAATATATTTATATACACGTATACATTTGACTAAACGTACTCAACTGGTGTTTCTAAATACGCCTACCCCGTGTACCTGACCTAAGTCTAATGCGTGGGCGGGAATAGAAAGTTACAGTTTAGTTTAAGTTTGTTTTTGCCAAGTGAATAACTAAAGAATTCTCTAGGAGGGGTGGTTCAGTTCTGTACCTGGAATTTAGGATGAATGAGGAATGGTATCTCTTTCTCTGCTCTCGATATTCCAGGCTGCCTGCGAGGGCTGCCCAGAAGCGCCGGTGCTGGGTCTCTCGGCTTGAGATAGCAGCGCGTCTCTCAGCGCGTCAGGAAGGCGGGGCTGCTGCCTGCGGGGTCTGCTTCTGCTCTCGGCTTCGGCAAGTATGGCTGCTCCGTCTTGTCACCACGCGTGTGTTTGCATAGGGCAAGGTCGGCAATATTTATACCTTAAAGGTGCCGAGATTGACGTAAGGATGGACATAGGTACGTCAATAAAGATGTCATACGACTTGCTCGTTAGCACATTCTTTACTAAAGTTCTCTGTGAAATCAAAACAATGGCCGCACGGATTATCCAGGTTGTCATAGGTTTGATTTGTTATGAGAACGTCGTATGCCTTATCAGGGGCTGGAGGAATGTCGCTTGTCTAATTAGATCTCAAGCGTTATGACCTAATCAGATAACACGTTCCTGTGCCGTAGTGTGACTGCGTCAGATAACGGTATCTGCATCATGGGGGATTTCTTGCCTCATGGGCTGACTGTTAGTTAACTAGCTAGTAAGTTTAACCAGAATAGGGTCAGGAATAGGGGGATCGAATCAGAACCTATAGAAATACACGACACCCACTCCACGCTAACTATGGTCATATCTACTAATCTATGCATAGTATAACATAGTACAACATACTATAGAGTATAGTGTATACCTTACCACCCCAAAATACATAAATGCATTTCGAAATTTTCAAATATACTGAAAAATTGCAGTCATATATATTGTATGCACTTAAGCTATGAATTAGATGCAAAAGTGAACACGCATTGTTATGCATTATTGATTGTTGGTATATGAGAAATACACATGAAATGGCTCTTAATATGGCTATACAGAAAAAAAGTCGAAACCATTTCATCACATAAAATCTATTGCGAACATACCAGCGGGCAGCTAAAGTCTATAAAGTCTATAAAGTATCTAAAATAGAAATCTTAGTTCTCTAGGAATAGTCTCTTACTTTAAGCAGAAAATCAGTGTCCCGGGAAAAAATATATAGAAAAATATTTTAGGGGCTTGCTGAAAAAAGTTGCTGTCCGTGAACTGGATTGTAATTGTTCATGTGACTTTATTTTAAAGTTGAAGGCCGAATTCAGGGAACGCCGTGTGCGAGTTTACTCAAAAGTCTCTATTTCTGTTCCGGAGAGAACATCATATCATTCAGGCTTTCGAAAAAACTGTCAACAGCTTCATGGGAAAGTTCCTCTAAGTCGGAAATAGGGGTAACCATGCATTCATGCGCATGATTGTCTCCATTGACATTCTGATTTGCATTGCTGACAGAAGGTCGTACCTGTTCGATGCTGCTTTCATCTTGAACTTCACTACTCTTCAATCGCAGTGGTGAAGATTCCAGGAATGCCGTCATCAGAATTGGCAGCCTTTGAGGGCAGCACAGTGCGTGAACCTTGGTAGGAACCAACAGTGTATCTGCATCCACCGGCGCATCCGATTGTAGCGTCAGACAGGTGTCTAACACGCATTCTTCTCCGCATAGCAGACACCTTAGTACAGGTAAAACACACCTTTGCCACATTGGTCGAAATGATAGAAACCAAGTCATGTTTAGGTCTCTAAGCCGGGATAGTCCCAGGATTTTTGATATCCGGTCCCGGTATCCAATGGCTAGGATCGTATCTTCCATTGTCGCGAGAGTTTGATCTGTGACATGGGTTGCCATAACGAAAAATAAGGACTAGGAATAGGATTCCTGCAATTAGTCCTAGGATCAGGGGAAGTCCGCCAAAAATCGAATGGACGAAGTCTGGAAAAATACCCAGTATGGCTTTGAATGGTGTTAATGCCATCGAAAATACTGTCTTAAATACCTTTGAGACCCCTGTGGTATCAGAAATATTTAAGATTTCGCTCAGGATTTCCGCGAAATGTACGGGGGAATTAGTTGATAATAATGTATGTATCTCTGCAGTCGTCCTTGCGACTTGTAGATCATACGTTTCTTTTAGATGACGTGAGCCTTGTAGGCGTCTGAAGAAGCACTGTTTTCATTCTGCTTAAAGTGTCTATTCGAATAGAAGTAATTTTCAAACTGGGCCATGCCCTTGCCTCCCTGTCTGGAAAGGAGCTGGGAAACAAAGAACGTCCACAGCACTTGACCTTCGCCGTCGTAGTGACGAGATAAGGAGTCCCGGGCATAAGACTACAGCATCTGCGGTCTACAATAAGAATGTAACTCCCATTATAGAGTCTTTGAAAGAATGGTTCTATTTCAGTTGCAGGTGCGCCTTGCTGGTGACATGAAAGGTTGTATGAATTCCCTTCACAGGCTCCGTGCAAACTAATACCGTTACACAGAAGCGTGCCGCTTAGTGACATAGCACAATTGTTGCCACTAAGAAACACTTTCTGTCCTTTGTTACTGACACATGCATGTGAATAGGGCAGGTTCCATGTTGTTTTAAGGTACCCCTTTCCCAATTTCTCGTACATGCCAGCCTGTATATATTTTTGGCAGTATTGAAACCTGAAGGTTGAGATTGGAATATTTATGATTCCGTGGATTATCCATTCACTGACAGGTCGTTCTGACATTGTCAACGGTAATCTTTCTAGTTTTTCAATGCTCAAGATTGTATAATCAGCACCCTTCTGAGCCATACCGATTTGTCTATCAGTAAGGTTAAAGATTTGGAATAGTGACGTTGTGTTGATTAAACGCCAAGGCACATAGCCTGAACGCAGATTTTGTAACGTCCAGCCAAGCTGTACAATAGAACGCAATTGTGACTGACCATGTTGTAATAACAGTAAGTCTTGCGATAATATATCGATTGCTGAAGACACAATGCTGTCCAATGAAAAAATTCTGGAGGACAGAGTCATTAACCCATTGTCCACTACAGAAAGTGATTTTTCCAAATTAATACGGTCAATTTCCCGTATTCTCTCTGCTGTTTCAATTTGAGTAACCTTCCAGGCCTCATTGTATGCTGCATATACAGAGGCTGCTATGAAACGCTTTTGACGCTGTTTGCGTGGTCCCATTATGAAATCACGCAAGTCAGCACCATCAGTAAGTAAAGTTAGGTGTTGCTTAATTTCAGGCAGTGTGGAAGTTTGTAGCCATTGAAGGCATAATTTGCCCACACTGTAGGTTGTTATTATCCCTGGGTGATGTCTTTGGGGATATCTAGGGTCTGGCCTGGTCATTTTGAAACCCTGTGTTTTATTCAGGAATCTATCTTGACAGTTATTTGTATCTGTGGGCCAGATCAACCATTGTTTCCAATCAGGATGTGTTTTGTTTTGGTTAAGTATATGGTTTATGTCTATTTCTTCATCTGTTTCAGAGTTATTGCTAAACATTGTTGGCTTTGGAATAGACAGGTTATTTAAATCTTTGATTTTGGCTAAGCCAAGACAGGTGGTTTGTTGAACGGTGTCATTTAAAAATATCATTTGTTCTGGGATCATGCAGGCTCTAAACAAAGCTTCTATACCCTGTACTTGCCATTCTTTTGTGCCCCAAACACTTTTCAAATCAACATGTTTGTCCCAATAATCAAATCCAAAAGTATTCATTTTTTCAAAGAAAGAATCTGAATATATCAATTTTGTGTTGGTTATCATGGTTTTCATCCCTGTCTTGTTTGACAATTTGTAATAAAATGTTTCAGCATTAGTTATGTTAAAACCTGAAAAATATGAATATTTGCCATACACGGTTCTAGAGCTCCCTTTTGGAGGTGTAGCACAATGTTCCCATTGATTAAAATTTAAAACATTTCTAGGTTGTGCAGATTTATGCAAGAAATGGTTACCATAATGGTTATAGCAGTACATGCTGTCATAATTTGTAGAACCCTGCAAATAATCATGTTTTGTAAATTTAGCAGACATTACTAAGTCAGACATCATATTGTTTATACTTTCAAAGTCCCAATCATCAGCAAATGAGTTTGGTTTTGCAAAGTCACTCAAGGAGATCTTGATTTGGTGTGGATATTTCAGGATCTCGACCGGACCATAAATTTCATAGTCAGTGTTGTCCCAGGCTACCCCACCAGATATTGGAATTGCTGTGAAGTTGGCTGAAGAAAGTTCTGAAGAAAGTTCTCTTTTCTCGACGTGTGAAGATGTGTGTGGTTTGAGGACCAAGTTGATGTTCTGACTTGCTGTGTCCATTTTAGCATATTTTCCCTCAATGAAGCGTCCCAAGGTAAATACCATGATGAGCCAAAGTATGAGGATAAATGCACCAAAACCCACCCAAAATTCAATCCATGGAGAAACTAGATATGTTTCTTTCAGTTGTTTCAAAAGTTCCTTAGCTTTGTCTTTAAAGGATTTTGATGATGGCTGTGTCTTTTGTTCGCTGAAGCCGTCAGAGGAATCATCGAAGTTGATGAAGTAACCGGATGCAGTTCTGTCAATTGTTCCAATTGGTTCAGGATTTTTGTTTCTCGCATTTTCACTTGGTACTTCTGTATAGATTGGTGTGTCTCTGCTAAATGTCTTTATTTGGGTTTTCAGAGGTCTAAGTTCTATTGCATTGTTGCATAGTCCTTGTTGTTCTTCCGTAGGCGTTTCGAATGTGATGAGCCTCTTTGATAGGACCTCTGTACTGGTAGCAAACCTTGGTGTTCTGCTACTTATTGGGAGTCCACTTGGCCTACTGTTTGTTATCGGCCACATGTTGTGGTTTTACCAGGTCGATGGATACAACTCGGTTCTCCTTTTTTCCAGCAAGTGGCGGTAGTACAACTGATCTTGTCCCGTTGACAGACAAGACAGGAACTGCTTTTCTGTAAGAAGGCCCAAATTCCTTCTTTACCGCGATCTTCTCCCTGACTAGATCCCCGACTTTTGGAATCCAGACAGGTCTTGCTGGGACAGGTGGTGATTCTTCAGTGGTCGTTGGCTGTTCTTTCAACTGTATGTTGCTCAGGTCTTTTCTTGTTTTGTTTAAGTCCTGCAAAATAGCCAAACGGTCTTTGACATCAAAGCTTTTTTCTGTTACCACTGAAGTCTGACTATCAAGGTCAGAGATCAACATCCTAGTTCCGAATAATAATTCGTACGGACTGAATCCCTTCAGAGAATTTCTTGGCAAGTTATTAAGACTACGTTGGACACTTATTAGATGTTTGACCCACCCAGCTCCCGAACCTAATACCTTTGCCGTTATAGATTGCTTTATGTCACGGTTTTTTCTTTCAACAATTCCGTTCCCCTCAGGGTGAAATGGACAAGAGTACCGCAATTGCACGCCCATGCTGACCATGGCCTCCTTATAAGCCCGAGAGCTAAAAGCAGGACCATTGTCCGAATGCAGAATGCCAATTGCGTATGTGCCGATAAAGACTCGCAAATCTTTTATAACAGTTCTGGCGTCAGCCGTTCGCTGGGGCCACATCCATATGAATCTCGTGCATGAGTCCACTGCGACCAAGATATATTTATAGTTACCATCCCTTTGTAAGGGACCGCAGTGGTCTAGATAAACACAGGCTAATGGTTTATCCGAGATTAGAAGGGGCGTCTGTGCTGGACGTCTCACAGTTGATACTTTCATTTTTTGACATATTTCACATGCTAGAACATAGTTCCTTGTTTGTCTTCTCATTTGTGGCCACCAGTATCTCTGTTTTAATAATGATACAGTGGCTGAGACGCCAGCATGGGTAGAAGCAAGCCCTTCGTGTGCCGCTATTATCAGTCCTAACCTATGTTCCATGTTTGGAATTGCCCTATCCCCCACTCCAGGGATTCGAGCAAAAGGAACATTGTTTGTATCAGTTATGTATGAGTATTTTACTGGAAAGCCTTTAGGGAGTGGTTCTATCGAATCCTTTTCTGAAGCGCTGACAGCTTGTAATATTTCGCTGTCTATTTTTGTTTTTGACCGGGTGACGGCAGCTACGGAAGCCGTTTGCACAGCTGCCTTCGCGGCCTCATCAGCCAATGAATTCCCTGCAACGTGAACGCCATCACGTTGATGACTCAGTGTATGTATCACGTGAGTCTTTGGTAGTTCTTTTTGTAAAAGAGCTACTTGTTCCCAGAGCATTTTATGCTTGATTGTGCCACCTTTCGCATCCTTGAAACCATTCTGAAGCCAGATCTGCAAGTATTCATTATAAGATTGAACGCAATAATACGAATCGCACACTATGAGCGTGGGGAATTCTCGATCGGTATTTTCAAGCGCCATCTTGAACGCTAGTAATTCAGCTCGCTGAGCTGTACAATCTCCTAGAGATTGTGTTTTAGTGAGGGTTGGTTTAAATTTCCCTTCGTGCCAACGACCTTCAACAATCGCGCACGCAGCACTGTAAGCTTGTTTACCCCCTACTGCGGGTTGTGCTGATCCGTCTGTATATATTATACAGCCGTAGTCATCTAGAGGCAGAATTTCGGTTGGCGGAGGACATTCAAATTCATATTGGAGAAATTCTTGTGTTTTTAAATAAGGATCAAATTCGTACATCACGTCTGTTGCAGCAAGAGAGTTAGCCCATTGTATCCATCTTGGATGGAGTGCTTTAGCATTTGGAATGCTTGCCTTTGTTACCGCCTCTAAGGCTGGTATTGGTGTCACGATTATTATTCGTTTACCTTGTGCCAGGGCTCGTTCTTTTGCTATAGCTGTCTGTGTTGCTGTAAGAATTTTTTCCGTTGGGCTAAATTTCATTTCAGCCTTAGTGTACAAGTGTGATTTGAATGCAATTGGTACCTTATCTCCCTCATTAGAGGTTAGGTATGTGAATCCGCATCTCCCTGGGATGACTCGGATCACAAGGTTGCGTGTATTATCACGGGTTTCTAATTTTGTTTTAATTAGCATGTCTGTTTGTAAGGATCTCAAAATTTCTGTGTGTGCTTGAGTCCAACTGGATCTTTTAAAGTCTGGTTTAATTAGATCGTAAAGGGGTTTGACCCTTTCTGCGTAATTTGCAATGTAAGTTCTTCCGAAATTTAGGAAGCCTAGAATTGACTGTAAGTTTTTTAGTGTTTTAGGAGCTTGGATTACGGCACATTTCTCTAGGAAATTGTCTGCCAGGCTTTTGCCTTCACTTGATAACTCATATCCTAAGAATAGGACCGTCAGATGGGCAATTCTGGACTTTTTGAAGTTGAATTTGTAACCCTCTGCAGCGAAACCAAGTATTATGGTGTTCACTCTTTTCAAGTGAGTTTCCAAGTCATCATCTGTTAAGTAAATGTCATCGACATAAGATAATGCTTCATCATCATATAGTTGTAGTAATTCTGTTACTCTCGCTGAGAATACCCCCGGGCTGTTCTTGTACCCCTGGGCTAACCGACAGAATTGTTTTTGAGTGCCATTTACTGAGAATGCAGTTAAATATCTGCTCTCTGGTGCTATGTTTTGACAAAAGAATCCGTTGGAGATGTCCAAGGTTGTTTTGTATTTTTTGCGCACTATGTTATTCATTAGTGCAGCACTGTGTGAGTTTTGCACTGCAAAAGTTTTGCAACATGTGTTAAGGTGTCGGTAATCCAAAACTAGACGGTACGAATTGTCTGGTTTGGAGACCGGAAATAAAGGATTGTTCATTTGTGAGGTGCAAGTTTCAATCACCCCTTGGTATTCTAGCTGATCTAGTATTTCATTTACTTGTTTTTTAGCTTCTTGCTTAATTGGGTACTGCCTTTGTGCAGTAGGTTGTGATTTTAACTGGACTTTGTGAGGAGGAGAATCCTCATCCCATCCTACATGATTTTTATATAAAGCAGGTGCTAAGGCCACTGCCCACTTTCTAGCAAGTGTATATTTTTTATGAATCGGTATTTGATTCGAGAAGGCAGGCATAATTACTTCTTCGCCATGAGGGCACTCCCTGACAAACTCTGGTGGCCAGTCTTTTTCAGCTAGAAGGATGTCATAGCCCTTGGATAGGTTATCCCAAAATAGTCCCCTTATTTTCCTAGTCTTATCTCCCTCTATACGTAATGTTATCTCGTATATTTTGTGGGGCTTGCTAACTCTGGTATCTGCAGTTTCCACTTGAAGGTATTCATTCGTGTCCACTGTCTCCAGATGATTCATAAGGACTTTGCGAGCTATGCTCACCTCTGCTGCGCTGTCTAGCATTGTCTGAGCCCATTCTCCGTTTTTCAGTTGTGTCCTCAGTATTCTCGGCATTGTTAACTACCTTGATACTGGCTACCTTCTTTTTTGGAAATTGTGATTTCTTTTTCAGTTGAGCAGGTTCCTTGTCTTTGGACTTGGCGTGCTCTTCTGATCGTCCTCTTCTTTCCGATTTCTGCGAGGAATTCTGAAAAGATTGAGAGGGACGTGTATCAATGTCTTGATATCTATCAGGTTTTTTAATATTATCCCTATTTCTAAGGTTATATCTATTCCCAGAGGGTTCACTCTGAGGTGACCTTTGTCTCGGGTTCGGAGATTTCTCTCTTCGCCTAGGAGACCTTCCTCTGGACTGGAATTTCTTTTCTTTAGGATTGGATTGTTTATTTCCATCCCAGTTCTTTTTTGGTGAATTATTATTAAAAAATATTTTTTCTGGACTTGTAGTCAGTTGCGGTTTTACTGGTATTCCACCTAGACTATCTCTGCCTAGTTCTTCATAGGATTTTTCTATGATTCTGGCAATTTCAGCTGGTTGGTCTGCTATATCTGTCTCTTTTAACCTCTGGCGGATCGCCACGTTTGCTGCTTCACCCTTTATGTTGGCTAGTAATATAGCCGAGACCTGCTTGAAGTCTTTCAGTAATTTCATACCAAGAGTTAAAGCAGGTTCTGGACCGTATTCATCTTGAATTTGTTTTAGCACATCTGGTATCACCAAAATGGATGGAACACCGTGCGTTTTTGTATAGATGGAAGCAAAGACTGTACCCCAAGTGTCACAGTCCTCAATGTGTGGTGCGATTCCCATTGGGAGACATATAGTCAGAATCCTGTGTTTTTCTAATGGGGTGGTGTCAGGAAACACCGCCTCTATTTGGGTAATTTTCTGTGCCAACCAGAATGGTATTTGTTCCCGTTTAGCTGGAACTTTACCTAGGCAGGATTGGATGTTCTGTGGTGTGATTTTATTTGTGTTCCCCTGGTGAGGGGTCAGCTGTGGAATTTTAATCGCTGGCTGAATTGTTGAAGTCCGCATTACATACTGAACTAATTGTCTATGAATTTTTAGTAGTTGTTTTAGCTGTATTAATAGCTCTGCTGCAGGCATTCTTTCGATGTCTGGATGTGGTGTGTATCCGGCTAGGACCGGCCACGTTGCTCCTGGTCTTCCTAAAGGACCGAGCCTTGTAATGTGATTGTTATGTATTAGGGCGCCATCAAATAAGAGCAAATGCTCTTGGAATTTGAGTGGTACTTCCACCTCCTCGAAAGGAGTGTACGTTTCAGGAGGTTCCTCTACTTTGTAATAGTGGAAGTACTTTGTTACAGCATTTGCTGCTGGAAAATGTATCCATGTATAGTATACCTCTGTCTGCCGATATTCGTGTGCCTCAATTACGAATATGACTGTGCCACCTCTAGGTGTCAGTCCATTTTCTATAAGTTTTAAGGTTATAGATCTCCTTTTAATGACCGGAATAAGTATTATATCCGCGTCTGCTGCTTGCATGGTAGCATCAGCATCTGCTATTTCAGTAGCTAATCTAATTGCCTCTCTTTCTCCATCGCTGTCTCCCATTTTACTGACAGGATGGTATTATTTTTGTTTGCAGATCAGGTTTCTTTATGGAAACAGAGATTAGATGCACAATATTTTGGAACTGTTTTATCCTTCAACGTTGACTAGACCAAGAACCATACATAGGAGTTCCCTCCTGCGAGGTTTTGGAGGATATAATAACCTTTCACCCACTCCAGACGTCTTTGGAGTATTTGGGAAAAGGGGTCTGAGTGAGAAAGCACGACTGAGTTACTCTAAATGTCTTACGTTAGTTTTATCGCCCTTTCCAAACGCGTTGGGCGCCATGTAGTGTAGCTCCTATTTTCCCAATAGGCTCTGCGCATTGGAATAGTGCCTACAGCAGTAAAGGCCTAGGCCAGACGTTAACTAGGTCTACTACTGTCGATACTAGACGTAATTTTTGGGTTTGCCAGCTAAGCTCAGAGTTCGCTAGAAACTTTCTCGAATGTTCAAGGGAGGATTAACTCCCCTGATTAGACAAGAAGGGATTTAGTTTCTGACAACCATAGAACATGACAACTTTGCTCTCCCCTAATCAAGAGTCAATCTCGAGAGTCGTGTGAGCACAAGGCAATTATTTTACTCAGTCAGTACGTGCATTCTTAGTCTCATCAGAATGTAGAGAAAAGGAAGAGACGGGCGTGTTCAATAAAAGATGTTATTTATTGATCAGTCTCTTTTCTCGTACAAGAGAAATGGATCGATATTATTGCAATACTTATAGTTAAGTAAAGTGCATACATTAGAAGCAATAGTATAAAATAATACTGTAAAAACATTGATATGGTTTCTGAGCCATATGATGTTTAAAATGATTAAAATATATTTATATACACGTATACATTTGACTAAACGTACTCAACTGGTGTTTCTAAATACGCCTACCCCGTGTACCTGACCTAAGTCTAATGCGTGGGCGGGAATAGAAAGTTACAGTTTAGTTTAAGTTTGTTTTTGCCAAGTGAATAACTAAAGAATTCTCTAGGAGGGGTGGTTCAGTTCTGTACCTGGAATTTAGGATGAATGAGGAATGGTATCTCTTTCTCTGCTCTCGATATTCCAGGCTGCCTGCGAGGGCTGCCCAGAAGCGCCGGTGCTGGGTCTCTCGGCTTGAGATAGCAGCGCGTCTCTCAGCGCGTCAGGAAGGCGGGGCTGCTGCCTGCGGGGTCTGCTTCTGCTCTCGGCTTCGGCAAGTATGGCTGCTCCGTCTTGTCACCACGCGTGTGTTTGCATAGGGCAAGGTCGGCAATATTTATACCTTAAAGGTGCCGAGATTGACGTAAGGATGGACATAGGTACGTCAATAAAGATGTCATACGACTTGCTCGTTAGCACATTCTTTACTAAAGTTCTCTGTGAAATCAAAACAATGGCCGCACGGATTATCCAGGTTGTCATAGGTTTGATTTGTTATGAGAACGTCGTATGCCTTATCAGGGGCTGGAGGAATGTCGCTTGTCTAATTAGATCTCAAGCGTTATGACCTAATCAGATAACACGTTCCTGTGCCGTAGTGTGACTGCGTCAGATAACGGTATCTGCATCATGGGGGATTTCTTGCCTCATGGGCTGACTGTTAGTTAACTAGCTAGTAAGTTTAACCAGAATAGGGTCAGGAATAGGGGGATCGAATCAGAACCTATAGAAATACACGACACCTCGTCCTTCCGCTCAAAGCTGTTGGGTCAGTCAGTTAAGAGGCTTAAGAAACGCAAGAAATCAAAGCATTTTTCAATATCTCCCCAAACGTTGGCTACCATGTCGGAGGCATCTCAACGCTCTAGGCCTCGTTCTGTGGAACCTGCTCCTGGGTCGGCTCAACACTTCCCTGCCTTTTCAGTAACCGGAGGGATCCCCGCCTAGCTTAAAGATTTCTGTGACGCTGTGTGCCTCATATTTGGGCAGCCTGACCCTCCCAATGCGCATTCAGGCCATGGAGGATCAAAGGGGGCTCCATTGGGTTCCGCACTGGCGACTCTGGCACAGATGCCCCTCAATGGATCCGGTGGTGGATCCAGACTGGTGTCGGTCGTACCCATGCGACCTTCCCTTGCGCCGCCCCTCCCTCATCCCCCCTACCTTGCACCAAGACTCCCAAAGCCAGCCCTATTCTTATCCCTGATGAGCCGGATCGACGCTGATTCTGGTGCCGACGGCACCTTTGGGTCCAAATCGATTTCTCAGCCTTATTTTGAGTGGCTAGGAATGGAGCAAGAATGGGAGGGGTTGCTGGACCCTTTACAAGACCAGCCTGAGCACGAAATGGACTGGTATGAGGAATGGGTGAGGCTAGTGGAGTCGATACCTCTATAGATTCTGGTCTGCTTTCTCTGCCTACCGTGGCTACGGAGGAGGGAGCTTCATATGCTATGGTGTTGAGAAGGACAGCTGAGGTCCTGGACCCTCAGCTCCCGTCGGTGTAAGTCAAGGTGAACATTTTAATAGAGGTCCTGTAGCCTGGTGTCTCCACCTAAGAACTCCTCCTGCCTTTCAATGAGGCCTTGACTGATGTCCTTCTAAGAACCTGGTCCAAGCCCAGCACAGGGACTCCTGTGCAAAGGGCAGTCACCAGCGGCCATCTCACTGCAAAGAGCGACCCAAAAATTCTCACCAACCACCCTACCCCAGACGGTGTCTGGTGGTCCAGTCCTCACAAGGTGCCTTCCATTCCGCACCCCCCGGCAGGAAATCCAAGAGGCTGGAGGGTTGGGGAAAGATTTGTTTTCCACCAGGCTTGCATTGCGGTCAGTGAACACTGCTTGTCTATTGGGCTGTTGTGCCCACTCCTTGTGGGAAACAGTTGCGCAAGTGTGAAGGAGGCCTGGGCCAGTATCTCCCAAGTAATATCAAACGGTAGAGAGGCAACAAAGTTTACCATTCTTGGTGGGCTTGACACCACAGATTCACTGGGCAGAGCTATGTCATCGACAGTGGCTGTTCGACGCCACGCTTGGCTGAGAACTTCTGTGTTTTTTTTAGGATGTCTGGGTTTCCCTTATGGACATGCCCTTTGATGGCACCTGTCTCTTCGGAGACCAGGCAGACATGGCCCTGGAGAGCTTTAAGGACTTATGGTCTTCGGCCTAGGTCTTTGGGCCTTTTGGTGACCACCCTTCTCCGTCTGCTTTTTGCCCCTTTCGTGGCCACGGAAGGGGATTTCAGCCACGCCAGCCATACCCCGGCCACAAGATTGTCCAAGTTCAGCACCTCTTTGTGGCCATGGGAGCCATAGAGAGGAGGGTTTCGGTGCTAAAAGTAGGCTGTGGTTGCTATTACAGCTTCTTTCTTGTCCGAAAAATAACTAAAGCCTTTGACATTTGGCGGATCTGCGAGCCCTCAGCTACTTCCTCAAAAAGGAAAAGTTCAAAATGCTCACTCTTGCTCAGGTCTTTTCTGCCCCCCACCTCAGAGACTGGATGGTAGCAATGGAGTTGCAGGAAGCCCATTTTCACATTCCCGTCCTGCCTGCCCATCGGCGCTACCTGCAGTTCACGGTAGGCCACAAGCACTCGTGGTTCACAGTGATCCACTTTTGTCTTACCAGTGCCCCTCAGATGCTCACTGAGGTGATTGCAGTGGTCATAACCCATCTGCACTGATAAGGAGTGCCAGTCTTCTGCTTTCTTGACGACTGGCTGTTGAAATCTAGCTTGCCCCACACTTCTCTCTTACCTTCAGGCTACGACCAATCTTCTGCTTTCGCTAGCGTTCATTATCAACGTGCTGAAGTCTCACCTTAGGCGCTCCCTTTCATATGAGCTGTTCTGGACACAGGGCAGTGTCAGGCCTATCTTCCCAAACAATGAGTGCAGGATATTCACTCTGATACCGATGTTTCAGCCTCTATCTTGGATTTCGATGAGAATGACTCTGAGGCTGCTGGGTCTCATACCCCCTGCATCGTGCTAGTGGCGCATGCCAGATGGCATATGCGGGCTCTGCAGTGGGACCTGAAGTTCCAGTGAGTGCAGCATCAGGTCAATCTCTCCGACATGGTCCAAATATCTAAGGGAACTGAACATGACCTGCAGTGGTGGCTGACCAACCGCTATTGGGTCAGAGGCAACCCTCTCTCCATTCCCCAACCAGGTTTCAAAGTAGTGAGAGATGCGTCACTCCTGGGATGGGCTGGCGAATCTGGGAGGGGTGGCGAATCTGGGAGGGGTGGCGAATCTGGGAGAGGTGGCGATCAGGACTCTGGTCTCCGGTCTAATCCGGACTCCACAGTAACTTGCTGGAGCTCCGAGCGATTTGCTTGTCATTGAAAGCTTTGCTTCCTTCGATCAAAGAAAAGCTGGTTCAGGGATTCACAGAAAACACCATCGCCTTGTGGTACTGCAACAAACAGGGCGGGTCGGATCATGGACTCTGTCAAGAGGCCCTGCGTCTCTGGACATGGCTAGAACATTAGGGCATATCTCTGGCGGTTCAACACGTGGCAGGTTCACTGAAAGCCAGGGCGGATGAACTCATCCGTTGATGCCTAGTGAATCACGCATGGCATATCCATCTGGAGGTGGCGCAAGGTCTTTTCCAGAAGAGGGAAGAGCCTTGGTTAGATCGGTTCGCCTCTGCCAAGAACGTGCAATGTCATCAGTTTTGTACGCTGTAGTTTCCAAGGTGGCACTCACTTGGCGACTCTTCATTTCGAGGGCAGCTCAGGCCTCCTGTACACCTTTCTGCCAAAACCACTCCTGTCCAGAGTGTTCAAGAAGATCAGAAGCGACCAGGCCCAAGTTATTCTTGTGGCTCCGGACTGGGCCTGGAGAGTCTGGAATCCCGAGCCTCTGAAACTGAGCATCGATCCTCTGATCAGGCTGTACCTTCGGGAGGATTTTCTGTTGCAGTACCAGGAAGGGTCCTCCACCCAAACCTGTCAACTTTACACCTTCTTGTGTGGAGATTGAGTGGCAGCAGTTGACAGCATTCAACCTTTCTTCCGAGGTCTGTAATGCTAGTTTGGCAGCCAGGCTTCCCCTACCAAAACTGTGTATGCCTGCAGATGGCAGAAATGTGTAAAATATTGTACAGAAAGATCTATTGATCCTTATTCTACTTCCCTCTCGCAAGTCCATTTTAAAAAAATGTTTTTAACCATGGCCAGCAGGGCTCTGCTCTGGCATTCTCAAAGGGTATGTTTCGGCTTTGTCTGCTTTCTTGAGGCTGCCAGACCAACCCTCCTTATTTAAGTCCCCTATTGTAATTAGATTTCTTAAGGGGCTTGTACATATGTTCTTACCTGCCCCATTCATCATTCCTCAGTGTACCTTAATTTGGTTCTCACTTTCCTGATGTGTGCTCCGTTCGAACCTCTGCACAACTGCCCCCTCAGGCTGCTTACCATCAAAACAGCCTTTTCAGTGGCAATAACTTCTGCCAGGAGGGTGAGCGAATTGCAGACTCTGTCATCTAAGCCTCCTTACCTAACCATCTCCCCTGATAAGTTGGTACTTTGCAATAGGGCCTCTTTCTTACCGAAAGCGGTATCACCATTCCATGTGGGGCAATCAGTCACCTTGCTCACTTTCTATGCTCCTCCGTACCCCTCTAAAGAGGAGGAGCGACTCCACTATCTGGACCCAAAAAGAGCGGCGTTGTTCTATCTTGACCACCTCAAAAAGTTACTGGTGGAAGACTAACTCTTCGTGGGGTACATTGGATCAAAGAAAGGTTGTGTTGTGCAGAAGAGGACTATCTCATGATGGGTCATCCTCTGCATCAAAATGTGCTACACTCTGGCCGAGAAACAGCCTCCTGAAGGCTTAAGAGCTCATTCCACAGGAGCTAAGGTTGCAACCACAGTGTTGCAATGTGGTGTTCTAGTCCTTGACATTTGTCAGGTAGCAACGTGGGCATCACTGCACACATTTATTAAGCATTACTGCCAGGAAGATCTAGTCTGCAGGGATAGCCTTTTTGGTTGCTCTGTACTGCAGGACTTCCTGGTCTAAACGTGTCCACAGTCCCTCCTCCGGGGATGGTATTGCTTTGGTATGAGGTGGTGCCTATATAGGTGACCTACAGCTGGGCCAAACTAATGCTGAGCCACTGCTGCCTTCCAATGACATCCTCTTAGGGGCCTAGGTCAAACCTTGCTGTGGTCCTCCAGCCAATTGTCTGAATGCGAGGCATCCTTGACCTACCCTTGACGACCCTGCCTTTTTGTCTCCGCACCCCTCTCTTGAGGAGAGCTTGGTGGTGCAGACTTCCAGCTGTCGAACAGCTCTTTCCTGACTACTGCCCCGGCTAGGGAATCTAAGCGAGTGGAAATCTTTGTGAAGTTTGTATTTTCTTCCACTAGTTTAGCACTCCAGTCAGTCAATTCCAGCTGTCTGCAGGGCCATTACTCGCACGCTGTCTGAGATTCAGTTGCTCAGATCCTCCCAGGAAAACCGGAATGCCTTCACCCCATAAGGACCCAGGCCATACAGGATGGCGTGATGCAAAACAGTTTCAATACACTGTGGACTAGATACCAGAGGTTCTTTTGGAAGGGCACTTGGGAATAATGCCACTAATCATTGCCACTCCTTGTTGCACTTGACAGGTTTTTCAGACAAAGTGCAGTTGTCTCTTGTGGACGTGCCCTTTGATGGTACATGCCTTGTTGGATACAAGGCAGACTCCGGTCTGGAGTGTTTTAACCCCTTGCATGCTGATGACGGCCCCCAGCCGTCATGCACTACAGTGCTCGTGTGCTGATGACGGCTCTGGGCCGTCATGACCGCACCCGCGCTGAAATCTTCAGCACAGAAGCAGAATCGCGGCAGCATGGAAGGGGTTAAACAGAGCAGGGCCACAATGCGCTCCTTGGACCTGTCTGCTCCACCACACAAACTGCATCCATCCTACCATTTTGGCAGCTTTGGAACCCTAAAGGTTCATAGTGCCCCTGACAAATACACATATCAGAGGCATCTCATCACTTCTGGCTTTGGGCAACCACCTGGGAGAGATGAAGATCAGAGGTATGTGGTCATTGGCGGAGTCCCGGCTCCACATCAATCTTCTGGAGCGGATGGCTATCTGCTTGGCGTTCGAATCCTTTCTTCCATCCATCAGGGGAGGTTGGTACAGGGAATGGATGTTGGAATTCTGAATGCGTTTTTTATGCATGTCTTCGGAACTCTCATTTGAACGAATGTCTCTTTAGCACGCATTTGTTCTGCACGCAAGTCGTCTTAATGACTTGCCTTAGGGGGGCACTGGATATTGGAATAGTTTAATTTACTATTCCAACTCCAGTCTGCGCAATAGTAGGGAAGGTGTTAGAGTTTAATTCCACCATTTCGCCTCCCAAAAGCAAGTCATTGTAGCGGCTTCCGTGTAGAACGAATGCGTGCGAAAGACGCATTTGTTCTGTTGCTGGCGCTGTGAAGGCACAGCGTGATTCTTGCTTCGTCGTAAAGCACGGCGTCCGGTACAGGTGCTCACAGACAACACCTCCGCCATGTGGAAGTGCAACAAAGAGAGCGGGGTGGGGGTCATGGACCCTGTTTCAGGAGACACTGCACCTCTAGAAATGGCTGAACCATCCAGTAGTTCTCCTGGTGGTAAACTGACTGGCAAGATCTTTGAATGTAAGGACAGAGGAGCTCAGCCATCTATACCAAATGGATCACAAGTGACAGTTGCACTCGGAAGTGGTGCAAGATCTTGTCCTCGAAAGGGGAGAACCTTGGCTCGATCTGTTTGCCACCGCTGAGAATGCGCCATGTCAACATTCTGCGTGTTGGATTTCCCACAGTGTCTCTCAGAAGGGACCAGATTCCGCCAGCGGTGGAACTTGCGGCTCCTGTATGCTTTTCAACCGATACCTCTATTTCTCTGAGTTCTAAAGAAGATTGGGGCTAACCGTAGCCAAGTCATTCTAGTGGAACCAGATTGGGCACGGAGAATATAGTTTACTGAGCTCGTGAGCATCTGTCCTCCGATAAGTGGATGGTTGGATGAGTGAAAGAGACGGTAGATGGCTGGATGAAAGGGTGTCAAAAACAACAAAGAGTGCACTTTCCTTGAGAGAGGAGAAGTCGGAAAAAGAATCACAACAGATTCTTTAGAAAGCCCTCACTCACCAACCTAGTTGGTGACATGCTTCATCATCGGGCCCCACCAGGAAGGTCTAAAACGCCCCCGTGTGCTTCGACACAAGAATTACTGCGGAGAAGGTTATTTTGTGTGTGAGTTATCAAGTGATGTGAAATAAAAGTGACTAGGTTGTGTCTGAAAGAATTTTATTCATAGGCCAACCCAGCACGGTTAAAAAGGACCACCAGGTCAGGGTGAGCCTTAGCGCGCTCATACTGCCGGGGTCTGCACACTGGTCCTGATGAATGACTAGCTAGTTTGCACCCAGGTAGGCACATACATGTTGACCACACTGAGCGTGGCCTAGCTGAAATATCTATCCAGCTTTTCAACTGCCTGCTCTCCTTTTTAGCCGTGCTGGGTTGGCCTACATGGACAAAGTACATGGAGGAAACCCCCCACGCTCCGAACCCAATCAGAAGCTCTCAGGCCAGTTGCCCTGTCACCGTGCACAATGTCATATGGTGCCTCTTGAGCTTGGCAGCCACCCCGCACTGGGGGCTGCGCAGGCTAATGCTACGCTAATGAATGGTGGATGTCAATGGGTGGATTGAAGGTTGGAGGGATAGATAGATTCTTGGATGGGAGAGACAAGCAAGCTCTTCTGGGGAGGGTCATGGTGACTTGCTTCACTTGCTTGGTGCCATAAAAGCTTTGGGTCAAAGTCAGGGTATTTTAATTTTCTGGCTACTTCCGTGATCTGCATACTTGACAAAGTCAGTTTACTGCTGAAGCACTGTGCCTGGGGGCGCAGACAGCCTCGAAGCAACTGACGTCCACGCACTGGAGTGCCTATACATTGTTCCACGCACTATATTTCCAAGGCAGAACGGCATCAGTACTGAGTCACAGAGCACGACCTGATATTGCGCAGAGGTAATGCGCAATGGTTTCTGGATCCAGTCTGATGCCTGGGGAATATTCAAAAGATGAGTAATCTGGTTTTAGATAGAGTCTCTACTAAAAAGAGCATTACCAATGGGAAGTAGCTTGTTCTTTTATGCATTAATGCTCGGTATTAAATGATCCTGCAGAACTATTGAGTTCCTGACATCTCATTTGTGCTCCTTGGTAGGTCTCCTCTGAAGTTTGATGTACAGGTTACCCCTGACCAAATGTGTAGAACACGCCATAGTATCTAGCATATGTAATATAATATTTTACAAAAAAGGAAGCACATTTTGCCACATTTACTCTCTCCATCCTCTTCCTCCTCAGCATCTCAACAAGCAGGTTGGTAATACATAAAACTTGACATTTACATCATTCAGAAATACACAGATTCTTTAAATGGCATTGCTGTCTTTTTTTGTATTTCGCACCTTGAACTTTTTCACCTTATCTCCTAACCGTGCAAATTCTATTTTTGCTCCTTAATGTGCAGGTATTTCTTGGCCACAATCCATCACTTTTCAAAGAAGCCACCCACCTTTTTGCCGACTTTAGCAAACTGAAACCAGATGATCCTAGGGTTAATGTGGCTGAGGCTGCAGCTCAGGGTGTCAACTGCTTGAAACCAGAATATATTGCAGAGTATCTCATGCAGGTGTGTATGGAAGGATATTATTTTATTAGTTCCACACAGATGACTGTATTTAATTTTAGCTTTAATAAGCTAACAAAGGTAGTTTTGTTAAAGTTACTTTTAAATGAATTACAATATTGTTCACAATAGCACGCATTATTTTGATTAAGCTGTTCTACAGTGTTCACCTATTGCCCCCAGAACTTTCTTCATAATCTTAAACCCATTACCTTGCTTATTCCAGCTCATTGTTAGATCCTTGAGCACTGCCAGACACTGTTGTATTTTAGTACAATGAGGTCCACTATTGCAACCAACCACACTCTATAAGCCACTACATCGCCTTACCACTGCATTGGAAAGGTACGCTCCTAATGAAATTAGACCCTACATTTACTTTATATGTACATTGACCTACACTCAACAATATTGCGCCTCCTTATACAGACCCTGACCTTAAACCCAAACACCTCACTCTAAGGCTACCCCTGATTCCAGCCACAACAGAATTCTAGCACTAGGCACAAGCCTAACCCCCTAGCCTACCACTTGCCATATTCATAAACCAATGCCATATGCTAGTTTAACCCCATCTGTGCCCTAATCTAGTCATAGACTCTTAATCTGTACTCTTAGCCTAGCCCTGTTTTAACAATAAACCTTATCCTACCCATTGTTCTTTCCCAACAACCCTAAAACTAACTCTACCCTGTGCCAAACCCAAATGAGTACAGTTACCATTATACTTCCCTTTTTCGATGTGGAGGTATTTCCTCTGTACTGCATCCAGTTAGGTGTAGGTTTGTGTGGTGATTTTAGTAATGGAGGCCCACTCAGTAAAGCACAACTTAGGCTGGTCACTGAATCTGTATTTTGCAATACATGAACTTTATGGATGGGTTTGTATGGCATCAGAAAATATTGTGTTTATACTGGGAAAGCACAGAGTGCTCTTTTTTGTAATAAGTGTTATTCTTTTCTTTCCTTTTAAATTAGTGTCTCTGATGGTGAGATTGATCTGGGTGGGAAAGCAGCTTATGGTAATCATAAAAGCCACTAGCTGCAGGATGCAGGAATTGTGAATTGCAAAACCTACATATCTATGGATAATGCTCCCCAGTGCATCCTCCCAACAGGGAAGAAACTAGAAAGAGCTAAGAATGGTTGATTACCATGCTCTCTTCTGCCGCTTGGGTATCCCATTGGCATTTGAAGGCACTGATAAACATATTTGCAGCAGCAGATCTGAGCCTTTCCCCCAACTTTACCTTTGTGTGTATTGACTATTTTAAGTAATGGGGAGGCAAGCCCTCACTTAATATCATAATGTACCTTTGGTTGAGAAGCCTTCAAGAAATATTTAGTAGTTTCTGAATAACTCCAGCCTTGTATCCAATGTCAGATACTTTGATGAGTGAGGAAGGACAGGAAACGAGTATCTCTAAATTGTAGGTGAACCCCTCAGCACACATAGTTATCTCATGTGCGGAGTGTGATGGGAATCTTGGTATTACTCTGATTATTTATGAAAATAGTTGTAGCTGTCCCTCTGCTTCCTAAAGAGGTAAATGTAACGCTATGTCTTCTTTTTAAAGGCAGCCTGGGTAGATGGTGGGTGCCTTTTAATCTCACTTAGAGCAGGTGTGCTGAGACTAGACCCCGTCTGCATGGGTGAGCTTTGGAGCCTTTCTGGCCTTCTTGTTGCTTCCACGACTGGGAGAAATTGATGCCCCTGACATAGATGCTGACTTCACATTGAGGGAGGTTCGTACAGCCCTGGGGAAGTTGCTGGGAGGGAAGGCGTCGGCTGGAGATGTCCTTCCGGCAGTTTTATCAGATATTCGCTCCGGTTCTTACCCAACACCGATTGGAGGTATATTGGGAGGCTGGGAGTCCAGTGCGCTAGCGGCTTCTATGAGCGAGAAATGCATCACAATGCTCTAAAAACCGGATCGTATCCATCAGATACCTTTGCCTATGGACTGCTTACAATGGTTGACACGGACACAAGAGTACTCTGCAAAGTGCTTGCCCTTCACTTGAGATCAGTTCTTTCAGGCTTAATTCATGATGACCAATGTGCGGTTTCATACCTGACGTAGTACTTCCATGAATCTATGGCGCCTTATGCATGTCTTACATGAGGTGGAAGGTAGGGAGGAGGAACTGGAAGTAGTATCTATCGACATAGCCAAGGCTTTTGATTCAGTAAAATGGGACTACCTTATGCAGGTTCTGGTGGCAATGGGTTTTTACACACTTTTGCTCTTGGGTGCACCTCCTGTATATGAAACACACGGCAAAATGTGAGTGCGTAGGCTATGCTCTGAAACATCTGAAGTAGGCATGGGTATGTATCAGGGCTGTAAACTGTTTCCCCTACTCTTTGCAATCGCATTGGAGCCTCTTGCCGTTCATATCCGCCCGAACAAGGCAGAATGAGGGGTTAAGGGGGCATTACTCACTTGTCTTTATACGCTGACGATACTCTCTTTTATCTCTTGGCTCCTCTGCAATATTTCCCCATCCTGTTGTCTTATTTGGCTTCATTCAGGGAACTGTCGGGTCTTGAACTCCATTGTAGGAAATCGTTGATATTTCCATTGGGAACCCTGGTCACGCATGCCCCATGCCCATTCGCTGGGAGTCCGATACATTCCAGTACCTGGGAATGATGATGGCCACACACCACAGAAGCGTATGCCGCATAATATAGGAAGAGTTACTGAGGGGCTTCACTCTTCGGTGCAGTTTTGGAACTTTCTTCTGCTCTCTCATATGGGATGTGTGTCAGTCGCAAAGATGGTGTTTTTACACCACTGCCTGTACATTACCCAGCTCTCAGTTGACATTTTACCACGTGCAATGTTCCGGAGGTTGCATTCCCTCCTAACTTTGCTGATTTGGGTCGTCGGACGGAGCAGGGTAACCAGGACCCATATGATTCAACCACTGGAAGAGGGGGGGATTGGTGGTACCAGGCTTATAGCAATACTATTGGGCCTCCCAAAGGCAACATGTGGCGCACTGGTTAGTAGAGGAGGGCACATGGGAGAAATCACTCCTGGGGAATCTGGGAGGGCACTCCTCCCTCAACTCCTGATGTTGGGGCTAGGTATAAAGTCACAGTACCGTACTAGGTCAGGCACACTGCCTCCCTGTGGGAGTGGATGGGAAAGGTGGTCCTGGGTAGGGTCTCTGTCACCAGGGGCTTTATCTTTTGGTACCTTCTGGCTTTTAGAGCACTGAGGGAGTCTGTACCTGTCAGACTGTAGGATGAGAGATGTTGGGGGACTTATTCCTAAACTAAGAATTTATCGCTTTTGAGGCAGCACAGGTAAGCTTCGGGACAATTTTTGCAGCATGCCAGTATTGTTGGCAACGTTTGGGATATTTGGCCCACATTTTCAGTGACCTGGATTGCTTCACTTACCTTTAGAGGCCTGTTGGAATGGGGGTGAGGGTGGGGGGAGGAGGGCAGCACTTGATCTCCGAGTTCTGTTCCCTGCCCGGGAGGCTTGGGAGGATGAACTGGGGGCGCAGATAGAGGATGCACAGTGGAGGAGAATGTGTACCTTGGTCAAGGGGGGGTTGAGCAATGCACGATTTAAGCTAATTCATTTTTACTTTCTGGATCGCACATATGTCGCACCCATCCTACTCCATAAAATGAACCCTAGTTAGTCGGATATCTGCAGGCAGAAGGATCAGAAACTGGCCTTTAAATTTCTGCACCTTCTTTTGCTATTGGCTAAACGGCAGGATCAATTACATTGATGGGTCAATGTGGGCCGCGTGTGGATCAATGGGTGATGGATGTAGCGGAATGGGCTGTAGCTGATGATGCCTGATTGCAGCGGTGTAGGCACAACGATAAGCCATCTAACTAAACTCCAAATCATGCAGAATACAGCGGCGAGATTAGCTCAGGACCTTCCGCCTAGATCCTCGTCTACACCCTGCCTGAGATCTCTACATTGGCTCTCTGTCAGACAGAGTACAATTTAAGACCCGCTGCCTGACGCATAAAAGCATGTAAGGGAAAGGCCCCGGTTATTGGTCCAAAAAACTACGATGGTACCAGCCGGTTAGATTGCTTAGATCAAGTAACGAGTACCTTCTAACGCCCCTTAGAATATGCAAGGCAAGATATGGAGGAAGGTCTTTTTCCCATCTTGCCCCTGCACTCTGGAACAAACTCCCTTTACACCTATGCACCATCTCGGATCACAACTGTTTTCGAAAGAAATTGAAATCTTGGCTATTTGATAAATAAGCAAGTATCTTATTGGAGCCGTCTGCAGGCGCCATGAGACTTTCAAGTGATATGTGCTCCATACAAATGTCCCTGATTTGATTTGGAGTAAGACCTTGATTTGATTTGTTTTGTAAGGCGCGGCATATACCCGAAGGAGTCTTGGTGCTAGGAGTCTGCTGACAAGTCCACTACACCAACTGTAATCAGAACTACAGTGGAAGAGCATACAGCCAGGATTTTCAACTCTTTTCTAAAAGTCTGCAAGTTGGATTGCCCTCTCAAATGTTCCGGCATATAATTCCAGAGCTTAGAGGTGTGGTAAACAAAACCTCTACCACACCAAGAGGCTCTGTGAATTCTAGGCACCACCACTTTTTTGGAGACTGCAGATCGTAGATACCTGTTTGCTAAATACCACGAAAATCTTCTTTTGAGATATTCATGGCCAGACAGATGATGAACTTTATGAGCTGTACACAGCGCTTTAAAAGTGACACTCTGTTTAACCGGGTGCCAATGTAGTTCCTCTAAAGCTTTCAAGACAGAGTCAAACTTATTTGTATTTTTCAGCAGATGAGCTGCTGCGTTCTTTATCCTCTGCAACTTTTTTTACATCCCTTGCTGCAAGCCCAGATAGAGGGCATTGCAATAATCCAGTCTCGAAAAAAATAGGGACATTATAACTGTTTTCCTGAGATCATAAGAAATAAAGGGCAACATTTTCTTTGGTGTTTTTAGCAGGAAAAAACAGTCCTTGAGGTATGGGGGAGAGGGGCTACCCCAGGCCAGATTTATGCACCCGAAGGGTACTGGATAATTCTCTTCCTCGCATACCGAGGGGACGCCTGTTACATATAAGGACTGAATTTGTTTACTTATTTGGTTTACTGAAATGAATGCATGGAAGATTGAGAGGGGAAACTCTGTTACTGTTAATGATATCTATGAAATGTGTATGTAGGGCATGCCATTATTGTAATCAAGCTGTATTATCTTACCTTACCTGTGGCGTGGGACGATGGCAGTTGGTTATCTAACTGTTGATGCCTGGTTTGCATTATTTAAAACAATAAAATATATCTTAAAACATCCGTCCATACAGAACCAAGAGAAATCTACACTCCTAAGACAAAATCTTGAAAGCAAATGACATTTGAGATGTCCTCGGCCTGGGGTGGGGATGGGGGGTTGTAGTCTGTATATCCAAGATCACATCAGAGATAAACCATCTTCTGCATATCTACCAATCTGGCTTCATATCATGCTGCAAAATGGAGCCCGCTACATACTCATCATAGATGAAACCATCATGAGCACAGATGAAGATTGCCTCTGTCTCCTGATATTACTAGACCTCTTATCTGCCTTCAACACAGGCGATCATCCCAGTCTCAGCCACCCTCTGAAGTCTCAAATGAGATTGTCTTTCAATGGTTCTTTTCCTGTCTTTCCAACCAACGCCAGGTTATTTATGTGGGCGCCTCCAGGTCCCAGAAGATCCCGGTTACCTGTGGAGTAGTCCGGTGTTCCATACTGTCCCCTGGGCTGGAACAGCACCACATTTCACCAAAACGCTGGACTTGGAAGTCTATCCTCTGCTCCAGACAGCCAATATCTCACACACTGCTTGCACCTCATCCAAACCTGGATGTTCAGCACGTACCTGAAGCTCACCCCCACCAAATCATATTATTTACCAAGAACAACAAGCTAAAAATAGTACAAATGTGCCTCAATGATATGAACCTTGATAGTTTTAAACCTAACTTTTACCCAAAGCCAAATCACTTGTTTTCACCCTGGACACCAACCTTCTCCCTCAAGGGACATACTGCAATGAAAATAGACAGCCTGGTACCCGATCTCTGTACCAAAGAAAAGTAAAACCGTTCCTCCCAGAATATGACTTCAGAACTGCTGTTCAAACCCTCATGCTCTTGCAATGGACCCCTTCTGCAGGGTCTGCCCAACTCTACACTGCCCTCCTTAGGGAAATCATGCACACTGCAGCATGGCTCATTCACTGCCTGAAGAAATGTGATCTGATGAAACTCCACTGGCAACCCATGCTTGCCCCCTTCATCTTCAAAACAAGATGAATCATTTACAAAGCCATTAAGCCCCCACCTATCGGACTGACAAGCTCATTGTCTCTGGTCGCTCTCTGCACACCTCATGACAGGACTAGACTGGGTGACAAAAGAAGCATTAAAAACATAAAGCATCTGTCCTTTTCCATCTATGCACCCAGGATGCATCAGGATGCATGGCAAACATCCTTGAAGAAGAAGCACCCATTTATAGAACACTATTTGCAATAACAGTCCACAAACCAGCTACTTCTCCAATTCTTTGCAGACTGTATACTTGCCTCTAACCCTCTGCTGTATGTTGCTGGGTTTGCACTATATAAATACCACATACATACATTCAACTGTTCCAGTCTCTGGAATAAATTAGCCCTTAGTACGCGCGTTAGCTGGTGCTTGGCTTGGCCAGCATCAGTTCACTTCTCAAAATGGTCTTGTTTTAACATGCTGGAAAAGTTAAGCTGTCACTGACAACTGGAATGAAAGTGCCTTGAGAGAGTGCTTTATAAAATAGTTTTTACTTTACCTTACATTTCTCCCTTACATATAATTCTGACTGTTTATTATGTGCACACAATTGACTAAACTATGCCTTGGTGCCATGATGTTCAAATAGATCTATCATACTGAGCATATAGCTATCAACCAATCCAATTTTACTGGTTTCCAAAATTGAACCCGAGACATTTGTGCCTTACGACACATGACTGGAAATTCCAGAACATTGGACCAACAACTGCAAATCTACCCCAAATCTTCTGCCAGGATGTGACTTTGGTTTGTGCTGGGAGCTACTAGAAGAGGTTTATCGGATGAACACTGGGAATGACCATGGTGAAACCAAGGCAGTGTATTTATTACATAGTAGGATCCAGATCAAGGGTGAAAGAGTCAGGTTTTTAAACTCACAATAAAAACAACTGGCAGCAAGTGAATGGAACTTCCAAGTTCCATCTTATGCTTAAACCTGTACATAGTTCAAGCAGTCAGCACGACAACAAACATGCAATAATATAAAAATGTTAAGTAAAGTAAAGATGATTTTGGAATAAACCTACTAAAAAATGCCTCATGCACAATATATGCCCTTGAGGAGGACCAGAGTTAGTCACTTAGTCATTGTGTAGCTGATACTTAGTATCACTTCATTGCTCGGTGGCGTTCTATTCAGCGAGAAACGTCAACTCTACAGGTTCGACTGTAATGTGATCGAGTTCACGTTGGAAATCCTTAGCAAATCTCAAAGATCCCCCTCTCGAAATATACTGTATATACAACTTCAGATGTCCCTATGATTTCATGTAAAACTGTAAATATTTGCACCGCTATGAGCACTGTACTGTTTGCACTTTGATTATTTGTTGATGTACCCACGACAATATGAATATAATAAGCATTTTCTGAAAAAAGTGGCCATTTGTAGAAGTTTGTTTTTCGATTGTGGCTAATGGAAATTTATACCAAAGTATAAGTGATCAGTCCGTGTAAGCATGATCCATTTGATGTTAACCTTGTAAATTAGTCTCAGGGGACACTTGTAATACTTATTTTGTAACTACCCGAGTTGGATATATAGGGTATTTTCCATGTTTAAAAGTACTTAAAGAGGAGGACTAAACATAAAATAGTCTGCCAGAGAGGCATACCATTGCTGCTAGAGGATTCCAAACAAGTGGGTGCGGTGGGTGAAAGCTGAACAAACCGAATTTGGATGTGATACTTTTGTATAATCCCAGAGTTTTGGAGTATTATACATTCTGTATTCATTGTAAATGTTGGAGCTGCACCTTTAATCCTTAAATTTTCTTTTTTGTTAGCCTCATTCATGCCCCACTGACACACATCTGTATTTGTGCATCATGGCATGGAGAGCAGTACACAATCCACCAAGGAACTCTGGTGATAGAAGACTCAAGGTTCATAGCAAGTGGCATCTGATAGAGACTTTTAGCACAGATTCCTTACCTTACAATTATCTCCAGGCATCAGACTAGGTCTGGAATTGTTTTTTGACCAGTACCCTTCATGCCAGTAGGAGGCGTCCTTTGGCTCATAGTGGCGTTGTCCGTGCTGGAAGGGACGTGCACAGTGCCTTCATAGGAGTCACCCCAGCACGCTGATGTCAGTTCTTTTCTTCCTGCACCAGTCAGCGCAGATCCGGATAGAGCTACCCCCAGTAATTTTTTGACTTACTCTTTTTTTTACTTTTTTCAAAGTCTTTTGAAGAGCTTTTCTCCCAGCGTGGCAGGGATGTCCGCTAGGAAATTTGGCTTCAAGCCCTGTGGCACCCGTCACCGACAGATGTCAGTGTTGGACCCGCATCTTGTTTGCCACTGGTGCCTTGAGCGCGACCAAGACGATAAGGCCTGCGTCGACTGCTGCACCATGCACCTCAAGGCCTTGAGGGAGTGGTCCCTCAATCACCTTGCCGTTCGATGTGCGACACTGCAACGGTCTCGATCCTGGTCGAGAGGAAGGTCCCAGGATCAGTCACTGAGCCATTGATCTTCGTTGCTTTCGAAGTCATTAGTAGCTTTCATTTATGTAGCGCAGCTATCCAGGCGCTCAGGTAAAATTAAAGGATCAGCCCATAATCACAGGATGTTGAGCTGACACCAGATACGGACACGGATGGTTGCTTCGTCATATCCTTTCTCTTTCTCTTAGTGACAACCGGTGGTACTGCACCATTTCACTGTTTTGTGCACAGTCGAACAGTAAATGTTGCAGTACCCACAATAATGTGCTACGTAGCTAAATACTTATAGGGTCCCAAAGGTGAGACTGATTGCATTGCAGATGTTTGTACTCTGAATGGAAATAGTTGGAGATGTATTCCTGCCAATGATGGGAATAAATCAGCTTCCCGGGGGAGGAGGGGGATGAGGGGGGAATAAAGGAGCTCTACAAGTGCAGTATGTGTTGGGAAGGAAAAAAAATTTCCCCAGGTAGAAAAAAAAAATGAGGCAAAAATATCCAGGTGCTCTTATGCAAGACTTTATCATATGACTGATTGTTCACTGTGTCCTATTACTCATGCGGGAATACCATCTTGTTAGTGTAAATGAGAATTCTCAAGAGGTTATCCAAGAGTACTACAGGGAACCTGCTGCGGAAGTGTCCACTTGCGAAAAGTACTCCTGGGTCTCTTGTGCATTGGATAAAATAGTAAATCTACATTCTCACTTGGGTGAGTAGATATTGCTTTTTTATATTGGGCCTGTAGATGTCACTGAGATATAATAAGAGTTACTTCTAACATTTAGTACTTTTCAAAATACTCCTGTTCCCTTACCGAAACATGCATAGACAAGAGTCTCAAATCCCATGATATTACTTTACAGCTATTTATGCTGTCTTTGTGTCCTGGGTTATCAAATTTATTTATCTGGATTTTGAAAATGGCAAAGTGATTGCTTGTGCTTTCGACTGCTAGAAAAACTTCTTGATTATTCTATCACCAATACCTCAAATTAAATGGACATAATCAATTCTTTTTGTTGCCCACTGCAACAAATACTTGTTACCTTGTAAAAAAATAAGCTATGAAGGTTTGCAGTATCAGGTGGCAATGTTATTATACTGTACAACGCATGCCTCTGTTATCTGAAAGAGACACGTTAGTATTAGATTCCTTACCTTAGAATATCCCCAGGCGTCAGACTGGATCCGGAAACTTTTGCGTAGCAGTACCCTTGCGCGCCGGTAGGCGTCGTCTGCCGCTCTGCGTCCGTCGTCGGCGTCGTGGGCGCCGTGATGATGTCGTCGGAGTATTTAGACGCCGCCTCTGCGTGCTGACGTCAGTTCTTCTTTTTTCCGTGCCAGCAAGCGCAGATCTGGAAAAAGCAGTAACCCCTAGTCAATTTTTGACTAACTTTTTGATAATTTTTTCGAAGTCTTCACGACTTTCGTTGCCGTAGGGATGCCCGGCTTTAAGCACTGCGAGGATTGCGACCGCACAATGTCGGTTACGGATCCTCATCACCTGTGCCTAACTTGTCCAGGTGTCGACCACGACGACAAGGCCTGCTCCGACTGCCGGCCCTCTCTTCCAAAGCCAGGCGGGAGCGGTCCCGCAGGCGACTCGAACTCCGGCAGTCGGTCCCGCGCCGCGAGAGGTCCCGGTCCCACGGGAGGTCGAGGGACAGGTCGCGGGCTCGGAGCCACCACAGCTCCGAGAGTAGGCCGCACTCCTCCGGGTCGAAGTCGTCGTCAGGTAAGAAGTGTGAGAAGTTGGCCTGATGTGCAGTGTTCACTATTCTAGTGATCACTATATATCAGTCCAAACAACCCTTATTGATGATTGGTTGTAAGTCAACCTTATAGACCAGCTATCCTAGTAGCATGGATACGAGCAGTCTAAGGCTAAGACTCTAGAGGGCGTGTTAAGCCAGCTGTTTTACCATCACATTACCCCTTGAACACCAAGTGAAAGGACACCACACAAGTTGTTATGAAAATAAACAGTGTATTTATTTATAACAAGACTACCCTGGCTCTTTATGAGACGGGGAGCTAAGCACACAACAAAACTCTTATGAAAATACTTTAAGTTGCACAATTTACACAAATGCCCGAGGGGCACGAAAAACCATATACTCTAAAAGTGGAATGCGAATTACTAGCAGGTAAGTAACGATTCTCAGAGGCTTTAGAAACGCTAGACCTACAATACTGAACACTCAGGTTAGGAGCAGGAGGCCTAGGGACACCACGTGCAGAGTGGGAACTCTCACGCGTAAGGCGGGAAAAAGCCTATGGAAGCTAGAATTCACAAAGTTAGTGTTCTCGGGCGAACCCGACTAGGTAGGTCAAAAACGAAAGTGGATCTGGACCCTTGGATAGTGAGGCTATGCAGAGGCACCGAAATGCCGAGTTTACCTAGCCCAGGGGCTGCGGCTGCATAGGTCTGAAAAGACGTCGGGATTCTTCGTTGACGAACCAGGAGCCTGAAGGAGAAGTTGCTGGCAGGCGGCCAGTGAAGAAAAGTTCGAAGAGATCCAAGCCTGGATCAGGGAAGAGGAAAACCTGAAAGCAGAGGGGACCAAGTTCTTGAATCACTAGCCAGTGATTAGGTGGGCACCAGGATGGCACCGGGCGAAGTCACCGCAGTCAGGTGAGTGGGCGCTGCTGGGCTCTGCAGTCTCTCGGACCAGGAGGCGTTGTCGGCGACCAGGATGGAGGTGCGAGCTGTCCCACGAAGGTTCTTGCTGTCGACGTCGCTGGACCCAGGATTGGGGCAACAAGTCTTGGCAAATGCAAGGCCCACGCGGTGGACCTAAAATGACGTCTTGAGTGGACCAGGAGGGTCCAGGGTGCTTCTCTGAAGAAGGGAAGCAAGGGCCAGTCTGGAGCAACCAGACCAGCAGCAGTGATGTCGTCGGGCGTCGTTAAGAAGGCCACAAGCCAGCGGGCTAGTAGCCAAACAACGCGGTGAGCAGCAAAAAGCAGAAGGGCCCCACGCAGATCGTGGAGATGCTGGGAGGCTGAACTTCGGTGCTGGGGCTGCTCAGGGTTGGGGCTTCTCGGACCCCAAAGCACTCACCAGAGGATTCCTCGGCGGTCGTGCTGGAAAGAAGTCGTGCAGTCTTGAAGATGGCCGGTCCCTCGAGGTCTCGTCGCACCCACAGTTCTCAGCTTGGCTGTAGAGGTGGGTAGAGGTCAGAGGTGCCAGGGAAGCCGGTTCTCGTCGAGCTGGGCAGTCGGATTCCGGAGGAAGGACTTACAGCAGACCGCAGTGTTCTTAAGATGGTGCCTGCGGATGCAGGGTGACTACTCCTTAGCCACAAGGGAGAATCTTGAAGAAGAAATCTTGAAGTCCTTTCGTAGAAAGTCGTGTCTTGATTCCAAAGATGATCTGATCTGGAAGGGGGCCTGCTCCTACCTTTATCTTGGAAAAGGGGGCTGGCACGCGACTAAGTCCTGCCCAAGGGGTGGGACCAGGAGGGGGGTGGTTACACCCCTCTCCTTTGGCGGGCTTTCCCCAGCTCAGGGTCTGGTGTGCCCCTGGAACTGGTTCAAGCCGGCCTATGCACAGTGAGCACCGGGGTGCCACTTGCAGTCACCTTCCTCTGAAGCCCTGCCTACCTAGAATACACAAAACCCTGCCTGGGACGGTGCTGGCACCGCCCCTGGCAGGAAACCCTTTGTCCTTGCCTCCTGCTCTGGGAGGACTCCCAGCAGCAGGAGGGCAGACTTGTGTCTCGGTGGCAGCATCCATTTTGTGGAGCTGAGGCTTTAACCGGGGTTATAGGTTACATACATGTCGTGTCCCTCTAGAAGGGTGGAATGCTAACCCCGTCGCCAGAATTGGCGAGGGGTTAGTATTCCTATTCGTATGACCCCTTACTCGACATGTTTTGATAAAGCGATACCAGAGTTGGCATGTAACCGCGAGGATTATAATGCACTTAAGAGTATATGGTATGCGATATCATGGAAACGGCTAAGGGATGGATCCCGAAAGCCGCAGACAGGCTCAGCTCATGCCAGAGCACCATCTCACACGATTCCAAGCACTCTGCCTCCAGGATTGTTAAGGCCTGCCATAGGAGTGACTGATAGGAGATCTGTGTTTCCATTTTAGGGTTAGATATAGGTATACTATATCTAAAGCAAAGGGTGATTACACCACCTTGCCCCAGCTGTCGTGCAGCCAGTTGTGTCAGATTTGGATGGCCAGCCAGGGGTGGCATAATACATGCTGCAGCCCCTGGTAGGCCCTGGGTAAACCTATGCCCTGGGTACCTAAGGTACACTGTACAGGGACTGATAAGGTGACTCAGTATCCAATTAGATATGTACCTAAGGTACATGGAATCCATTTTACAGAGAGAGCAGTAGGCCTGGGGCCCTGAATAGCAGGGTCCCAGGTCAACTAAGTCAGAAAACCAGCAAAACACCAGGCAAAAAGTTGGGGGCAACCATAGTCAGGGATCTACCTTCCTACAAGAAGCACAAGAAGTCCAAGAGGCGTCATCGCTCTTCGGACTCCACCCCGCCGCTTGCGCGATGCGGCCGGGGGTTCGGGTGACACCACCCACGCGGCTCCGTCGGAGGCACGGGCGCCGCGTCCAGCTCCACACCCTACGGTCCCTGGGCTGGACGCGACGCCGGAGGAGATCGAGCGCTTCCTCATGGCCATGAGGAAACTCTCTCCTCCGACGGGCTCCGCGGTGCCTTCGGGCCCAGCGGACCCGTCTGGGGCCTCTAGCGGGTCGGGTGCTTCGACCCCGACGCCTTCGGGCCAGGCGCCGCAGGGCCCCACAATCCCGACGCCGCCGGTGCCTTCGGGCCCGGCGCCGCAGGGTCCAGCGGTCCCGGCGCCGCGGGACCCCCCTAGACCTTCTTCGGGATCCCGATCGTCGCCCGTGGACCTTACGACCTCCCCGGCGTTGGACCATCGGGTGTCGCCGTCCCAGATACCTCCTTCATTCCTGTTCCTGCCGCTCCAGACGTCGTTTGGAGAGTTTCACTTCTATGAACAGGCCCCATTGATTGAAAACCCTGAGTATCAGGAGATGGGTGATGAAGGGGATTGGGAGGGGTCTGAGGACCCTCTGACCCGAGAGTGTCCGTCTCATGAGGATTGGGCAGGAGACCTTGGGGAGGCCAGTGGCCTGGACACCTCTCCAGACGCTGGATTTGTCTCCCCTCCTACCGTGGCTTCGGAGGAGGGGGCAACCTACAGTGTGGTGTTGATGAGGGCTGCCAAGGCCTTGGGCCTTTAGCTCCCTGTCGCGGCCGTGAGGACTAACCTCCTCACTGAGGTCCTTAAGCCGCAGTCAAGCTCGGCCGAGCCTCTGCTGCCCTTTAATGAGGACCTGACCGACGTTCTTCTGGGCACTTGGTCCAAGCCCGCTACGGGTTCGCCCGTAGATAGGAACGTGGCCAGACGCCACCGCCCAGCCCCGGGCGACCCATGTTTCCTGTCCACCCATCCCACCCCCGAGAGCCTGGTCATCCAGGCCTCCAATTCCCAGACCGCATTCCCGTCGGCGCCGCCGGACAGGGAATCCAAGAGGTACGAGCAGTACGGTAAAAAGATCTTTTCGTCCCTTAGTCTGGGTCTGCGGTCTTCCAATACCGCATGCCTCTTGGGCCGCTACACCCACTCTCTGTGGGATACGGTTGCGGAAGTGCTGCCAGAGTGTCCGTTGGAGGTACGGGCCAAACTCGGCCAAGCCCTTGTGGAGGGCCGGGATGCAGCCAAATATTCTATCCGGTGTGGGCTGGATACCACCGACTCACTAGGTAGAGCGATGGCAACGACAGTGGCGGTCAGACGTCACGCCTGGTTGAGGTCCGCCAACTTTTCGGCCGATGTCCAAAACACACTGATGGACATGCCGTTTGATGGCCGTCGCCTTTTTGGCGACAAGGCAGACCATGTGCTTGAGCGATTTAAGGACTCCAGGGCTACGGCCAAGTCCTTGGGCCTCTCGGCCCCGCGCCAGCAATCGGCTGCCTTTCACTCCTTTCGTGGCCACGGAAGGGGTGTACCCACGCGTGCTGCCAGCCACGCTCCGCAAGGTTATACCCAACGCGGTGGCAGCCGTGGGAACCGCCAGCCAGGCGGTCGGGGACAACGGCGAGGTCAGTCCACACCTTCCCCCGCAGCATCTGCCTCAAAACCCTCCTAGTCCGTGCTTTCAGGCTCATGTGACGCCAGTGGGGGGCAGGGTTCGCCATCACCGCCTCCACTGGCGCACTGTCACTTCGGACAGGTGGGTGCTGCAAATCGTCCGAAGGGGCTACTCTCTCCCCTTCGAGGCGACTCCTCCAGCCATGCCACCGCAGAACCACCGTGTATCGGGGGATCATTTGCGACTTCTGCAGAAGGAAGTTACGGCCCTCTTGGCCAAGGGGGCCATCGAGCGCGTTCCTGGGCCAGAAGTAGGGTGTGGTTGCTACTCCCACTACTTACTGGTACCCAAGAAGGGCAAAGGGGGCCTACGCCCTATCTTGGACCTAAGGAACGTCAGCGGCTTCCTCCGGAAGGAGAAGTTCAAAATGCTGACACTGGCTCAGGTCCTAGCTGCCCTGGACCCAGAAGACTGGATGGTAGCGTTGGACTTGCAGGACGCTTATTTCCACATCCCCGTTCTGCCGGCCCACCGGCGCTACCTGCGGTTCACGGTTGGCCACGAGCACTTTCAGTATACCGTGCTCACCTTCGGCCTTACCAGCGCCCCACGGGTGTTCACAAAGGTGATGTCGGTGGTCGCAGCTCACCTGCGCAGGTTAGGGGTTTCAGTCTTCCCCTACCTCGACGACGGGTTGTTGAAGGCGGGCTCGCCCCAGACAGTCGTCAGCCACCTCCAGACTACGGCAGATCTCCTGCACCGGCTGGGGTTCTCCATCAATGTGCCGAAGTCACACCTGTGCCCCTCTCAGAAGCTCCTTTACATCGGAGCGCTTCTCGACTCGGCGCGGTTTCGGGTTTATCCACCCGAACAGCGGGCCCGGGATATTCAGGCTCTGATTCCCATCTTTCAGCCGTTATTCTGGGTCTCGGTCAGGTTGACGCTGCGGCTTCTGGGGCTGATGGCCTCCTGCATCCTACTGGTGCATCACGCCATGTGGCGGATGCGGGCTCTGCAGTGGGACCTGAAGTTTCAGTGGGCCCAGCATCAGGGCAACCTGCCCGACCACGTCCTGATCTCGGAGGGCACTGCGAGACCGCTGCAGTGGTGGCTCAAGGACCGCGATTGGGTCAGCGGCAGATCCCTCTCCCTTCCCCAACCGGAGCACGTAGTTGTGACGGACGCGTCCCTCCAGGGCTGGGGAGGCCACATAGGAGAGGCCGAGATCAGAGGCCTCTGGTCTCCGGCGGAGGCCCGGCTCCACATCAACATGTTGGAGTTACGGGCGATTCGTCTAGCACTGAAGGCATTCCGGGGGAGTGTAGTGCAGGTGTTCACGGACAACACCACTGCCATGTGGTACTGCAACAAACAGGGCGGGGTAGGGTTGTGGACCCTGTAGGAGAGTGGGGTCTGCCATCCCATAGCCACCCCAGATTTTTGCTTTTTGCTTCACTGGTTTACGACTTTCCCTGGCTGTGGGCCTGCTAATCAGACCCACAGCCTAGCTGTTCGCTCTCTCTAAAATTACAACCATGTACCCTAGGTGCATTTATCAATTGGTACTGGGCCACCTTATCAGTCCCTGTACAGTATACCTTAGGTATCCAGGGCATAGGTGTACCCAGGGCCTACCAGGGGCTGCAGCATGTATTATGCCACCCCTGGCTGGCCATCCAAAACAGACACAACTGGCTGCACGACAGCTGGGGCAAGGTGGTGTAATCACCGTTTGCTTTAGATATAGTTCCCTATATCTAAAACCTAAAATGGACACATATATTCCTATCAGTCACTCCTATGGCAGGCCTTATCAATCCTGAAGGCAGAGTGCTTGGAATTATGTGAGATGGTGCTCTGGCATGAGCTGAGCCCACTTGCAGCTTGCGGAACCAAGTCCTAATAGCTGTTCCATGATAACGCTATACCATATACTCTTAAGTGCATTATAATCCTTCGCGGTTAAATGCTAACTCTGGTATAACATTATCAAAACATGTCAAGTAAGGTGTCATACGAATTGGAATACTACCCCCTCACCAATTCTGGCGACGGGGTAGTATTCCACCCTTCTAGAGGGACACGACATGTATGTAACTGTGAACCCCGGTTAAAGTTAACTCGAGCCTCAGCATCACAAAATGGATGCTGCTACCACAGACACAAGTCTGACCGCCTGCTGCTGGGAGTCCTTCCAGCGAGGGAGGCTCAGACAAAGGGTTTCCTGCCTTGGGAGGTGCTAGCACCACCCCAGACAGTATTTTGTGTATTAGGTAGGCCAAGGCTGAAAGGAATGAGACATGCCTGGGGCACACAAGGTGCCCTGTGCATACACCGGTTCCAACCAGTTGCTGGGTCACTCCAGCCCCAGCTCTGGCGGGAAACCGGACAAAGGATAGGGGGTGTAACCACCCCCCAGGGGAGGGACCTAGTCGTAGTGCAGCCCCCTTTAGCTGAATAAAGGTAGGAGCTGGTCCCATTCCCAGTTAGATTAATCTTGACAACTTCCACGAAGAAACCTTCGACCTCCTGAACATCAGAAGACTGAAGAATCTCCCCTATGGTCAAGGAGTGACCATCCTGCTTCGCAGGCACCATCAAGCTCCTGTGCGGTTTGCTGCAAGTCCTTCCTTCCCGGAATCCGACGACCCAGCTCAACAAGACCCGGACCTCCAGACCCCTCTGACCTCTACCCACATCCACAGCACAGCTGGGACCCGTGGGTGCGACGAGCAACGTGGAGACGGCCATCCTGAAGAAACCTGCCCAGTGCTTCCAGCACGACCACCGAGGGACCCTCGAGTAAGTGCATCGGGGACTGAGAAGCCCCACACCGACACAGCACCTGCATCCAAGGTCAGCCCCCCCAGCCTCCACGAGATCTGCGTGGGGCCCTTTTGCCTGGTTGCTGCCTTTCCTGTTGTCTGGTCACTTGCCGGCTGGCTCGTGACCTCTGAGACGACGACCCGAAGATGTCAACACTGCTAGTCTGGTCCCCCAGACTGGCCCTTGCTTCCTTGTGACAGAGAAGCACCCCGGACCCTCCTGGTCCGCACCAGACGCCATCTTTGTTCCACCGCGTGGCTTGCACTAGCCAAGGCCTGTTGACCAGATCGACGATCCAACACCGCCATCAGCAGCAGACTACGTGGGACAGCTCGTGCCTCCAGCCTGGTCGTGAAGAACAGCTCCTGGTCCGCGCAGCTACAGAGAGAAGCGACCCTTCCTTCACCTGAACGCGGTGACAGCATCTGGTTCCCTCCTGGTTCCAGCACCGTCACTGGCTAGTGACCAAGACTCTGCCCCCTTCCCTTGCAGGACTTCTCCTTCCTAGTTCCATCCTTGGAACCACCGGACTCCTCCATCTGGCTGCCTGCCAGCAACTCTTTGTTTCAGGCATCACCGGGATCAACGCAGCGAACCCGACACCACTTCAGCCCTATGTATCCGCAGCCTGTGGGTTAGGTAACTAAAGCTTCTAGGTGCTGAAGTCAGTGTCCATTATCCTAGTGTCCAGGTCCACTGTTGTTTTCCCTCCATCCAGCCGGGTTCGTCCGGAATCCGTAACTTTGTAAACTGTAGTATCCATAGACGTTGGTACGCATCCCGCGTGAGAGTTTCCACTCTGCACGTGAGTCCCGTGGGCCTCCTGCTCCTTACTTACCTAGTTCGTAGCGTAGTCCCAGCGATCCTCCAGCCTCTGGATCTCCTTACAGTACTTTCCTTCCTCGCATTCCATTGTTTTTAGTATATGGTTTGTCGTGCCCCTAAGGCACACGTGTAAATATTGTGCTAACTCGTATTTCCTTCTTAGTATTGTCATGTGCTTAGCCCTCTGATCTCATAAAGAGTTCAGAGGTGTTGTTATTAATAAATATATTGTTTATTTTCATAACAACCTGTGTGGTGTCCTTTCATCTGGTATTCAAGGGGTTATATTGTGGTAAAACAGCTAGCTTCACATGCCAAAAGAGTTTAGCCTAAGACTGCTTTGTCCATGCTACCATTAGGATAGCTGGTCTATAAGGTTGACTTACAACCAATCACCATAAGGGTTGTTTGGACTGATACAAGGTGATCACTAGAACTAGTGAGCATCATATATCAGGCCAACTTCTCACAGACCCCTTGCCAGGAGGCTCTGCGCCTCTGGCAATGGCTGGAACGCCAGGGCGTAACCCTGGTGGCTCAACACCTGGCAATTTCTCTGAACGCCAGGGCGGACGAGCTCAGCCGTCGGTGCATGATGGATCACGAATGGCGTCTGAACTCGGACGTGGCGCAAGGCCTCTTTCAGCAATGGGGAGAGCCTTGGTTAGATCTATTCGCCACCGAAGAGAACGCGCAATGTCATCAGTTCTGCGCGTTGGAATTTCCAAGGCGGCACTCGCTCGGAGACGCTTTTCGTCGCGAGTGGAGTTGCAGTCTATTGTACGCCTTTCCGCCTATACCACTTCTGCCCAGAGTGCTGAAGAAGATCAGGCGCGACCGGGCCCAAGTCATCCTTGTGGCTCCGGACTGGGCGAGAAGGTACTGGTATCCAGAGCTACTCAGTATGTCAGTCGATCCCCCGGTTCGTCTGCCTCTTCAGGAGGACCTTCTGTCGCAGCAGCAGGGGACGGTCCTCCACCCGAACCTGTCCAGTCTCCAGCTCCATGCTTGGAGATTGAGCGGCGACAGTTGAGGCCATTTGACTTGCCTCCTGAAGTCTGTAACGTCATTCTGGCAGCCAGGCGTCCCTCCACAAAGTCGGTATACGCCTGCAGGTGGAACAGATTTGTGGCATGGTGCACAGCAAAGGCTGTGGATCCTCTTGCTGCCCCTCTCTCTGAGGTTCTTCTCTTCCTTCTTTCTCTTGCCCAGCAGGGCTCTGCTCTGGGCACTATCAAGGGCTACCTTTCTGCCCTTTCAGCCTTTCTGAGGCTGCCTGATCAACCTTCTTTGTTCAAGTCCCCTATTGTAAATAGATTTCTAAAAGGCATCACACACACATTTCCTCCTGTTCCGTTTGTGATGCCTCAGTGGGACTTGAACCTGGTTCTTACGTTTCTGATGTGTGCTCCTTTTGAGCCACTTCAGAACTGTCCTCTCCGTCTTCTTACTCTGAAGACTGCTTTCCTGGTTGCCATCACCTCTGCCAGGAGAGTGAGTGAGCTCCAGGCCCTTTCTTGTACTCCACCTTTCCTTTCTGTCCATCCGGACAAAGTGGTGTTGCGTACTAAGCCATCTTTCCTGCCCAAGGTTGTCACGGCCTTCCACATCGGGCAGTCTATCACCTTGCCAACCTTCTTCCCGCCACCGCATCCCTCTAAAGAGGAAGAGCGGCTCCACCGTCTGGACCCAAAACGTGCGCTCTCATTTTACTTGGACCGCACACGCCAGTTCCGGGTGGATGACCAACTCTTTGTTGGTTACGTGGGCGCTAAGAAGGGGAAAGCGGTGCACAAGAGGACCATCTCCCGGTGGATCATCTTGTGTATCCAGGCATGCTACTCCTTGGCTAGAAAGGAGCCCCCTGTTGGATTACGGGCTCATTCCACCCAAGCCACGGCTACTACAACTGCCCTTGGCCGGGGTGTGCCCTTTCAGGATATCTGTCAGGCAGCTACGTGGGCATCGCTGCACACGTTTGCTAGACACTACTGCCTGGACAGTCAAGTCCGGAGGGATGGCTTCTTTGGCCGTTCCGTCCTCCAGGACTTTCTGGTGTGATTATTGGTTCGCAGACCCACCACCGGGGTTGGTATTGCTGGGGTATCTATTCTAAGGTAAGGAATCTAATACTAACGTGTCTCTTTCAGATGCACAAGTTACTACTTGTGTAACGATATATCTGTAAGAGACATTAGTTAGTATTAGATTCCTTACCGAGCCACCCATCCTCCCCGTTCTGCGAACCGATATCTAGGGTTAGGGTTACCCCCTTTCAGGGCCCTAGTTTCAATGGCACCAGTGTTGGTTTTTAACATGGCTCTGCGTTTCTGGCGCGGAAAAGCTGTGTCTAAGAACTGACGTCAGCACGCGGAGGCGGACTCTAAGTACTCAGACGACGTCATCACGGCGCCCAAGACGCCGACGACGGACGCGGAGCCGCAGACGACGCCTACCGACGCGCAAGGGTACTGCTACGCAAAAGTTTCCGGATCCAGTCTGACGCCTGGGGATATTCTAAGGTAAGGAATCTAATACTAACTAATGTCTCTTACAGATATATCGTTACACAAGTAGTAACTTGTGCTTTAGCACATGGCTTCCTGAGGATCTCAAAACCAGCTCTGATGTGAATTCTCATGATCTGCTGCATCAACCTTGCGGACTGTATTGTACCTCTTCTCTTATTCTGTACTATTGGTAAAAGCTTGTACAATCCTCACTAAAAATCTATAACCAGCATGTGGGTGGTTCATGATTGTTGGAGAAAAGTAAAATAGGAACCAATTGAGGTATTTTAAATTAGAACGTTTGGTGCTATCGAATGAATCTTGTAACACATTTCTTTTTCAGGAACCTCCTCCTCCAATGGACTCTTACTGTTTACCAGAAGCACTGTCGTCTCTACAGAATAGCAGAATGAACGAAACACTAACATCCCGAAAGAGAAAAAATTCTGGAGATACAAATGAAATTAAGCGGTCCAGATTACATTGAGTTACATGAATTTCTAAACTGTGAATAATAAAATTATTTATAAGCCTTTATTTTTAGGGGTTTTTCCTAAGGTTCGAACCATGAAATTCAAATGTTGTATTTTTTATTATTAAGGTTGAAAAGTTTTATTGTTTTTAATAAAACATTTTTACCAATTAATACATCATTATCTGAATTGTCTTGACTTTCTCTGGGGTGTACCAGCTAATACAATGAGGTAAATATACTTTCTGATGGGTAATTCAAACTGTAGATTCTTCATCTTTAGAATATCCCTAGGTGCCAGACTGGATCTAGAAAATTCTTCAGCACTGCTTCTTGTGCCGATACGTGATGGTGTGTGGCTACGCAATGACTCTATACGACCCTGGAAATAATGGAGCAGAGCCACATATAAGCTGAACCCCAACATGCTGATGTCATTTCCTTTATGCAGTTTCTGATGCAAAGCTCCACTCCCAACTTTGCCAGTTTTCCAACTTTGAAATCTACCATAGACAGGGTGCCGGGGACAATGTCTCCCCTGAAAATCACTGGATTCAAGCTGTGCTGTGACTGCAGGAAGCAGATGTGGGTCATGAACCTGCAAGATGCATGTCTTCAGTGCTTGGGCTCCTCTCACGATTCAAAGTTATGTCATAAATGTATGTGTACCCAGGCAGCCTTTGTACCTAAAGTTGTGATACATTTTCATGTTGGCCCCTCTATCACCCTCCTAAAGTTTTTCATTCCCCCTCACTCTTCCAAAGAAAACAAGAAGTGCCATTAACACAAATCCTTAGAGGGCTTCGAGTTTATAGATTGACTGCACAAAAGACCACTGTGTGGATGATCAGCTCTTTGTGTGATTCTGTGGAGCAAAGAAAGGGAAGGCGGTGCAGAAAGGACCCGGTTTAGATGCATACTTGTCGGCATCAGAATCTTCTATGTACTGACCAAGAACCAACCTTTCTTTTCCTTCCATTAAGGCCAAGGCTGTTACGATGGCATTGACTTGCCAATTCTGGTAATCTGCCAGGCTTTGACTTGAGCATCAGTGCACTCGGTCACAAAACATTACTGCCTTGACAGTCGCCATTTTGCCCATTCGGTCCTGCAACCCTTCCTAACTTGAGTCCACTCCTCAGACCCTCCCCCTTTGGGAAGTAATGCTGTGGTATCTAAAGATGAACAATCTGCGGTTAGATGTATCCTTCAACAGAACAAGTTACTTACATTGGTAACAAGCTTCCTGGTAGATACTCTAACTGCAGATTCCTCCCCGCCCTCCCACCTCACTGTTCTGTGGACTGAACTCCTGACAATCATAACAAGCATTGGCATAGCCAATAGGTCTCGCCTTTGGGACCTTATAAGTTATGTTATGTTATGGGGGGGTTTTATATAGCGCTCAGATACTCCGAAGGAGTGTCCCGGCGCTTTCAGACCAACAGGTCAGCAGCTAACACATAACACAACAGAGAAGGAAACAGTAAGAAAAGTAAAACACAAGACTAGAGACAAAACAACCAGGTTTTAAGTCCCTTCCTAAAAGCAAGGAGATTGGCAGTGCTGCGGAGTGACAGGGGGAGAGTGTTCCAGAGCTGAGGAGCAAGACGTTTGAAGGAGCGTCCACCAGTCCGAGCCTTCTTCACCACTGGAACCACCGCAAGAGAGAGAGTTTCTGATCTCAGAGCCCTGGTAGGTTTATAGAAGGCTAGCCTTTTCTGGATATAGGTCGCTCCAGTAGAATAGAGCGCCTTGTGGGCCAAAGTAAGGGCCTTAAAGGCAATTCGCTTTCTGACAGGGAGCCAGTGCAAGGTGGATAAAAGGTCAGAGGCACTGGCACGGCGGGGGAGACCATAAATGGCGCGGGCGGCCGAGTTCTGGACTACCTGAAGACGCTGCAGCAGGTAGTCAGGCAAACCCAGGTAGAGAACATTGGAATAGTCCAGCCTCGAACCTATGAGGGCATGGACGGTAATCTTACGATGGTCAAAAGAGAGCAGAGGGAGAAACCTCCGCAACATCCTAAGCAAGCCAAAGCAGACGCCCACAAGGCCAAGAACTTGGGCTTTCATGGTCAGGCCGTTATCAATTTTAACCCCCAGGTTTTTCGCCACGGTGGAGGAAGATGCCGGGGGAAACATGTCATGCGGCCACCATTCCTGCCAACTCGGGTCAGATTGGCAGCCAAAGAAAAGCACCTCAGATTTTCCAGGGTTACACTTAAGACTATTACCCTGAAACCATTCATATACAGCTCCTAGGCAGCCACAGATACTTTCTCCATCAAACTCAGCCCCCTTTGCACACGTGAAAAGGAGCTGGGTATCGTCGGCGTATGATATTATCTGGGCCCCAAAAGACTCAGCCAGCACCGCCAAAGGGGTCAGAAAGATATTAAAGAGTGTCGGGCTCAACACGGAGCCCTGCGGTACTCCAACCTCCAGCGGCGGCACTTCGGCTGAGATGGGGGGGGCCCAGACCACCTGCCGGCGACCAGCCAGGTAAGATTGAAACCACCTCAACACCGTCCCACGCAGACCTATCTCATACAGTCTGCGGAGAAGACCTTCATGAGGGACGGTGTCGAAAGCCATGCAACAGTTAATGTTGTTGCAGTAAGGATATTGTGCTGCATAACTAAATACCTATAAGGTCCCAAAGGCGAGACCTATTGGCTATGCAAATGTTTGTTTTTTGTGTGTGCAGAATCCTTGATTACTCTGGGATGGTGAGACCAACGCACAATTGTTTGGCTTTTACGTTCCCCGCCCTGCCCCGTACCGTTAGCATTCCCTGTGCGAATCCTTCTGAATGCTTGTAATCGGAGGGCCAGAGTCATGCAGGGTAGGGCAGGCCTACAGCCCTCCACTGCCAATTTGCATATTGCTTAGATTACAGCCCATGTCCCTAGAAAAAACATGGGTTAAAAATAAACAAACAAAAACACAACACATGGCTGTAAGGTGACTTCTGAGTGGAGTGCTGTTGTGCGCTCCTTTATCTGAACAGTGCTCTTCTTCTCAGAGTGGAAGATGACCCCCACACACGTCTCTTTCGAGGCGCAAAGCATTGATACATGCCCCTGCAATGCACACCGCTTTCGGGCCCCACCTTCCTCGAGAGGAGTTACAATGCGGAGATTGAGTCTCTCAGTGTCCCTTTGTTACACCAGATTCTACTTTTTGAGCTCATTGAAACTTGTTCTTTTTGCACACTGTAGGATTTGCGAGCGTAAAAAGCAGCACCACATTGGACCTTTAATTTCCCCCTTTAGAAATCAGGAAAATGGCAAAAATTAGCCTGAGTCATTTTGCTACTGTGCAAACCTAAGATAACCGCAAACTGTTTTCAAGTAGCGCTTGCTAGCACGGACCTGTGTTTCTTTACACTGCAATGACCTGGTTTTACTAATCGCATTTGAGGCTGTCCCTGCACAAACATCTGCAGCAGGTGCAGTGACCCACGAAGCTACCAGTGCAGTGTGCACTGTGCACTACGGCGGCCAAGGTGGGCAGCTGGCGCCGGCAGGAATACGGGATATTCCAAAGAGACCTTGTATTCAATCCGCATTTACCGGAGGCAGGTCGTTTTGGGATACTGGGGATGCATATTTTGAGAAGAAGAGAATATATTAGACTCTTGGCAGTTCTATCAAAATGAAAGATGGCTTCATCATTTCGATAAGTCAGCTCTTCAACTAGACAGTGGCCCAGGGCTCGGCTATCATTCTGAGATGTGTTTTAGAAGGTAACTTGTAGGATCGACCAGCAGTAAATAAGCCCACTCCCCAGAGTAACCTACAAGAAAGTGCGCATTTCTACTGTACATTGCTGTGCTTTCCCCTTGTTATACTGTGCGCATTAATGAAACAACGTGTTAATGTTTAAGGCAGAAACGTGGAAGTGTTTTTTGTTGCTTTGTCATTTGTGTGCACTATCTTACAAGAGGTAACTGAATATAAAACAGCATTATTGTTTGTTTGTTTAATAGCTTTATTTCGATATAAAAAGGATATCATAAAAGCATTACATTACAGCAATAGATAAAAACAGTTTAACAATACACAGTATAAAAATCTACAAAATCAACAGGAATGTCAAGGAAGTGGATTGTTAGCCCAAACATAGGGACAGATTCAAGCAAAAGACACATCACTGGAGCAGCAGTTTCTTTGCAGATCTTATCCGCCAAGCCCAGCCCAAGAATTTTGCCATGGAACAGGCAAAGAAGGGACGAGCATCTGAACGTAATATGCGTAATGCTTCCAGGTGTGAACTGGTGCCCAAGGTCCTACATAGTGGCTTCAGCCATCTTGACCTGGGCGCTGCATATGCACAACACTCAAACAACAGATGGGCAATAGACTCAACCCTTGAATCACAGAACGGGCAATATGGGATGGTTTGTAATGGTGGCTTCCAAGTAGAAGTTAACAGCCCTAAGGGAAGTACTCCTACCCTAAATTTGAAGTACAGTGATCTGTCGCCCGGGTTATGAATTAGATCCAGATATGGTTCTCTATAGGGGAGCTCCTTGATTAAAAGAAACTCAACAACAGATTTGCATAACTTAGAATTGCACATTCTCTCATTTGCCACCCATAACCAATAAGTCTTCTTGAGCATCTGTTTAGATGGTGCTGTTCTATTGACCCAAGCATCTCCTAGACCCAATTCATGGAGAAGCCGCTTGACTTCCCTGAGCCAGCTGACTTTATGCCAGCCCGGTAGGGATAGGAGTTCTCTTAGAGCATCAGCATAGCTGCACAGTTCTGGTACATTCCATATCCTGGCCCATAGTAAGAGGGGGCGTAGCCTAGCTTGTTCACATATTGGGCGAGTACCTGCATCAAGTAAGAGGGGGAGTGTGGGGGTACTGTGAGGTAACTTCATGAGATCTTTATGGAAGTTGTTCTCGAGATAGGTTAAGGTGTCAACTCTCTGCACGCCCCACAGTTCCGCACCATACAGTGCTGCACTCACAACCCTTGCCCTGTAGATGTCTAATAGTGCCCCAATAGGTTTAAGAGATGAGGCACGTTGTTCTTTTAGCAGGGCCCCTGTGACCCTCTTATGGGTCAGAAAGACCTTTTGGTGATGGGCCTTCCAAGTCATGGTGTCACAGAGTCGAATGCCCAGGTAGTCAAACTCTTTGACTCTATCAAGTGGGACTGAGTCTAGAGCAGGAGGAATGACAGATTTCCTAGGGGGGTTAAGAACAAGGAATTTGGTTTTGCTTATATTTATAGATAGGCCCTTGGTGTCACAAAAGACCTTGAAGCTAGAAAGCAACTTTTGGATGCCTGCAGGTGATTTTGAGATTAGTAGGGTGTCATCTGCAAATAGGAGCGTAGGTATTTTTCTACCAGCCAGGGATGGTGCGTCTGATGGTTGTTGAAGAAGATGCTCCACCACTCCGTTAACATAGAGTGAAAACAGAGTGGGGGCTAGCACGCAACCCTGGCGGACGCCCCTATCTACAGGAATGTGGGATGTTTTTTCCCCCTGGTCACCCCATCTAATCTGGGCAAAGTTGCTTTCATGGAACTTGATAAGCAAACCCAACAAATAAGGGGGGATACCCAACCCATCTAAGACATTCCACAATTGGACTCGTGGGACCAGGTCGAAGGCAGTCCGCAAGTCTATAAAGACTAAATACAAACTGCCCCCGCCCAGTACGACCACTTTCCAATACAGCATTAGAAGGCGAAATGTCTGCTCGATGGTACCTGTCCCTGATCTAAATCCTGCCTGGAAATCTGACAGAACCTGATTTTCTTCGGCCCATTGCAAGATCCTACCTAGAACTACTTTGCCCGCAACCTTTTGTGTCGAGTCAAGGAGGCTAATTGGGCGATAATTAGCTGGGTCGTCCCGACAGCCTTTTTTAAAAATGGGGACGACCTCAGCGCCCCTCAAGAATCAGGAAGAGAACCTCCCAACACAGCCTCGTTCAGGAGCGAGGAAATTATTCTACTCCACAAGTATGGATTTTCCTTCAACAGATCCCCAGGAATTCCGTCTGGGCCAGCAGCCTTGTTAGTAACAAGGCACCTGATTGCCCCTTCTACTTCCTTAATACTGAAGGGGAAGTCATTAATTGTGGTGGCATCAGGAGATCTGGCTAGAAAACCCGTGTTTAATTGTAATACACCTAGTGGGGCAGAGTAAAGCTTGGAGAAGTGGTCAAACCAGACCTCTCCAGGAATATTACAGGTGAGTTGTGCATCAAGTGGCTTGTCCCTGGCTCTCATCAGATCCCAAAACCCCTTAGAATCTTTTCTAGTACTCGCCTCCATTAACTTACTCCAGAAGTTGGAATCATGAGCCTCCTTAGCCATGGCTATAGTTTTTTTGTATAATTTCCTCGCAAGTCTAATGTTGCCTGGGTCCTTTGTCTTCACTGCAGAAATAAGTTCCCCTTTAGCAACCCGACATTTTGAGGAGTACCACTTATCTCTTGCTTTGGAAACACCTCTCGTTACAGCCCTCACCCTATTTTGGGGAATGATAAACAGTTCACTTAGTGCCGCAATAGTTTCTGTAAATGTCGTTAGAACAGATTGTCTGATGATTCCCAATGCGTCGAGACGCGACCCCACAGCTGACGTTATAGTCCTTGTTTGCGCCATCCTTCCCTCATCCGCTGCTACTTTAGCCCATTTTAGCCGCCTACCACAGTTTGAAGGAACCAGTTCATGGGAAGATTTCCACGTGTGAACGGCCTTGGCTGGGTTTCTATCGTGCCAAGGCAGAATGAGGGTTAAGGATAGAGAATTGTGGTCGCTGTCGCAAGACAATATAACTTCCATGTCTTGATGAAATGGCCATAGGTTGTGGTTCAACATGATATAGTCAATTCTAGAGGTATGGCCCACCCTGTTATAAGTGTGCCCACCCTTAAGGTCCGATTTGGATCGACCATTCGTTGCTCTCAGGTCGTGTTCCATACAGAGTGCATTGATGTCTATAGCGCTCTGCGTCCATTTTTGAATCGGATCTACGGTCAGGGTGGGGATACCTCTCCTTGCATCATCATCCCATGTGTCCAGAATGTCCTCCTTAGCCAGTGGCTCGAAACAGCAATTGAAATCGCCTGCGAGGAGAACATAGGAGTCAATGCTGCAAGTGTCTAATTCGCTGTTTAGTCCTGTAGAAGATAGCGATGATAGCCCTCCCCTGGCCCCCCTTAGATAAAGGTTAAACACTTCTAGCTTCCTACCCCCCTGACAGTGTATGGTTATCCTCTGAAGATCAGGAGATTGAGTGGTTTTATGGCTTACACGCTTACCCATATAAGAAGGCCGCCAGACGGGCGACCTTTACTGCCATGTTGTTGGGAAGCTGGAACAAAGTAAGTTGTAAAACCTACTCTGTGCCTGGGTTCTAGGCACCAGGTTTCTTGCAAGAGACAGATGTTAAAGGGGTCCACAAAGGCGTTCCACTCTGGAATGTCAAAGTTGCGGGCAAGCCCAGCCACATTCCAACTTAGGATCTTTATCAGAGGTTTACCTGGGGTAACCTGCCTTGTTGAATTGACCGATACAGCCGAGATAGACTCCAGACCAGCCACCACTGCAGCTACTCTATTAGACCTTTGCAGGGGCTCGTTCTGTTGTTGGATAAGAGCCCTGGCTACAGTGGTCCGCTTCGCATCTACTGGAGCATTCTGAATGGGTGACAAGGGAGTCATAAGGAGTGTATCCAGCTGCTGCGCTACTTCTTGAGTTTCTAGAGTGCTTAAGATGTTCAATCCCCCCTCTTTTAACAGAGCTTGAGGCATTACTTCTGGAGCTGGGGGTTGGTGACAGTAGAATCTGTCGACAGGGATAAGGATTCTAGGATCCCTAGGGCCAGGGGTAAAGGGGCCCCTTCCGCTGCTTGAAAAACAGCTTGCCTTGGGAGTCAGTCTACATCTTCGAGGCCACTATACCTATTCGTGGTTGGGAGCCCATTCCAGCGACTAGGGAAATCTTGGTGGTTATTCGGGTGACTCCTCCATGTGTGATGCCGTACCAATGACCAGTCACCTTCCTGGATGTGTATGGGGCGTGGCGGATAGAAAAAGGACAACTGCCTAGGTATGATGGGAGAACCTTCGTTCGTGGGCCATGAGCAGATGTGGTGGGCCGCATGTGGGTCCTCAAAGGTCACCACTATGCAGTCCCCGGGACTGGATTTCCTTGAGGGGCCCACCCAGGGAACTCGACGGACCATTAGGACTCTGCTTCTCCGACCATTTGGAATTGGTCTGTTCACATTAAGCCAGTGCATTATCTTATTCTTCAGAGACCAGTGGTTCTCGTGGTGACCATTTCCGACCTGGGGGACGCCCGTCAATACAACCACGTAGTCATTGGCCTCTGGAGGAAGATCAATATAGCCCCCTCTAAAATTATTCTTAATGCGTGGACCCTGGGTCGGTTGTTGAACAGCTTTGCTGGTGCAAGGTCTTAGAGAAACACCAGCATTAGGATTTACTGAAGTTTGAGAAATGGGGCGCTTAGGAGCTCTAGATGTAATAGCAGCAATATTTTGGTCCACACCCACAGTCCGCGGTTTGGGAACCGGCCGTACTATAGCGGGTGCTGGAAGGGGGAGTTGTGGGGCTTGCGGTGTTGGGTCTTCTCCAAGGAGGCCTTGATTTTCTAGACTTCTCAGGCCTAGAGTGGCCAGGGCAATGATGCTCTTTTCCATCTCTAGCAAGTTATTTTCGATGCGTGAGAGTCTAAGGTCTAGGGGAGAGAGAAGTTTCTTTAAGGATTCCCAAACTATACCTATGAATTCCCCGTCCTTCCCTTCCTGACCCTCTAGATGTAAGCCCTCGTCCTCTGCAATTGTGGTAATGGAAGCAGAGCCTGTCCCCTCATTATCCCCCTCACGTTGTGCCTGTGCCCAAGAGGTGCACCCTCCTATTACATTGGGCGCAGGTACACTACCCACATTCAGCTGATGTGCCACCGCAATTTTGGCCTTCTTACGAGAATAAGCGAACCGGGAATTGCGTTTCCTTTTGGGTGGTTTACCAGTGGTATTGTTACATATAGGTGTGTTTGAGATTACCAGGGGAGGGGAATTAGAGCTGACTTGCGGATTGGAAATAACCACAGATATGTTCGGGTCGCCTGTCTGAGTTAATGGACACGAGGCTGGGGAAAGGGAGGGTAGGATCGGGGGCTGATGGACGTCTGCCTGCGTAATTACACAGTGAGGAATGTGCAGACGCTCCGGAGTAACAGCAGATGCTATGTGGCCCAGGGAGGATTTTTTTGAATTTGCAAAGTCCTGGGACAACCTTCTAGCAGCTGCCAAATCCAAGGAGACACGAGTCTGTAATTTAAAAATTTCTTTGTCTATGGCTAAATTGGTACGAGTAATAAAATCATCCATGGGGCCGTTAGTTGGTGGCCCGCCTTTAACAGCTCTACTCCGGGTTGTCCTGGTGCACATGACTTGACGAGATGGACAGACCACCTAGACTTGGACTACAATAAGAAAAATAAATAAATGATAAACCATAAACCAATAGTCATGAAGCCAGACAAGGGCGAAAGAGGGTGGCCCAGTCCAGACCACGCAGACCTCGAACGGCCTCAAACGGCCCGCTCTTCGCCCCGTGCTGCGTCCCGCGCTGCGGGAGTCCGGAACTAAGATGTAGGGGGCGTGATGGGCGGGGGGCGGGCCAGCAGGGAGAGCGGACCGGAAGCTGCCAGTCGGTCTCGCAGGGACTCCTGGTTGTTGGAGTCCCTGCACGCTCGCAGCCCCGCTGAAGCCTCTCACCCGGTACCGCCTGGGGATTACTGCCCAACACCAAACAGGACGCTGCGCGCGGGTGCGGCGAGGTGTGGAGATGGTAGGTGTGCGGAACGCCGCTCTGCTCCTGTCCTTCCGAAAATGCCTCAACTGGAAACAACTGCTGACCCACAAGGTGAAGGGTGAAGGACGTTTTTAAGAGTCTCAGCTGGGCGGGGGGCGGGCCAGTAGGGAGAGCGGACCGGAAGCTGCCAGTCGGTCTCGCAGGGACTCCTGGTTGTTGGAGTCCCTGCACGCTCGCAGCCCCGCTGAAGCCTCTCACCCGGTACCGCCTGGGGATTACTGCCCAACACCAAACAGGACGCTGCGGCACCCGCGGAGCGGGTGCGGTGAGGTGTGGAGATGGTAGGTGTGCGGAACGCCGCTCTGCTCCTGTCCTTCCGAAAATGCCTCAACTGGAAACAACTGCTGACCCACAAGGTGAAGGGTGAAGGACGTTTTTAAGAGTCTCAGCTGGGCGGGGGGCGGGCCAGCAGCGAGAGCAGACCGGAAGCTGCCAGTCGGTCTCGCAGGGACTCCTGGTTGTTGGAGTCCCTGCATGCTCGCAGCCCCGCTGAAGCCTCTCACCCGGTACCGCCTGGGGATTACTGCCCAACACCAAACAGGACGCTGCGGCGAGGTGTGGAGATGGTAGGTGTGCGGAACGCCGCTCTGCTCCTGTCCTTCCGAAAATGCCTCAACTGGAAACAACTGCTGACCCACAAGGTGAAGGGTGAAGGACGTTTTTAGGAGTCTCAGCTGGGCGGGGGGCGGGCCAGCAGGGAGAGCGGACCGGAAGCTGCCAGTCGGTCTCGCAGGGACTCCTGGTTGTTGGAGTCCCTGCACGCTCGCAGCCCCGCTGAAGCCTCTCACCCGGTACCGCCTGGGGATTACTGCCCAACACCAAACAGGACGCGTGCGGCGAGGTGTGGAGATGGGAGGTGTGCGGAACGCCGCTCTGCTCCTGTCCTTCCGAAAATGCCTCAACTGGAAACAACTGCTGACCCACAAGGTGAAGGGTGAAGGACGTCTTTAAGAGTCTCAGCTGGGCGGGGGGCAGGCCAGCAGGGAGAGCGGACTGGAAGCTGCCAGTCGATCTCGCAGGGACTCCTGGTTGTTGGAGTCCCTGCATGCTCGCAGCCCCGCTGAAGCCTCTCACCCGGTACCGCCTGGGGATTACTGCCCAACACCAAACAGGACGCTGCGGCACCCGCAGAGCGGGTGCGGCGAGGTGTGGAGATGGTAGGTGTGCGGAACGCCGCTCTCCTCCTGTCCTTCCGAAAATGCCTCAACTGGAAACAACTGCTGACCCACAAGGTGAAGGGTGAAGGACGTTTTTAAGAGTCTCAGCTGGGCGGGGGGCGGGCCAGCAGGGAGAGCGGACCGGAAGCTGCCAGTCGGTCTCGCAGGGACTCCTGGTTGTTGGAGTCCCTGCACGCTCGCAGCCCCGCTGAAGCCTCTCACCCGGTACCGCCTGGGGATTACTGCCCAACACCAAACAGGACGCTGCGGCACCCGCGGAGCGGGTGCGGCGGGGTGTGGAGATGGTAGGTGTGCGGAACGCCGCTCTGCTCCTGTCCTTCCGAAAATGCCTCAACTGGAAACAACTGCTGACCCACAGCATTATTAACAAGCATTGGCTGCGCGGCCGTAAAAGTAACGCCGCGTGGCCGCGAAATGAAAAAAATAATAAAAAAACACGAGTGGTGACGCGAGTTGTGCGCACGTGCGCGATCGCGTTCTAGCAAGCTGGTGGCCGCTTTGGTAGCACTTCTAAAAGCCGCTACTAAATGTCTCTCCGAGCAGCGCATGCGCGCTGACTTAGCGAGACCTAAAAAGGTTCAAAGTTAGATTCTGGTTGAATGGTGTCCATCTGAGGATGCGTAATGTTTAAAGATTAAAAACCTGACCGCGCGTGGACGGCATTTATGTGCTGCTCCTTCACTTCCGTGGTGGTAAAGAGTCACTGCTAAGCCATCAAGCGCCACCTATCAGCATGCAAGTGCATTGCTGAAATATTCGCTGGATCTAGTCTGGCTCCTGGTGATATTCTAAAGGTGAGGAATCTGCGGTTAAAATCTATCTGAATAAATAACTCGTTCATCAGAAGAAACTAATCATATATCTGCATTTGCTGCCTTGACCTCCCCATTGATGGCTCCCATCCTGGTGCCATTCTGATAAAATCTAGGGAATGAAATCTGACGTGCCATACGTGGACATTATGACAAAAACATTTCAACATCAGAGTACTTACTAAATTTTGTGCCATTTTTGGAGTCAGTCGAATGAGATGGCACTGCCTTATTTTGTAGACCATTTCAGAATAAAGGAGCTGAATAAACTCGGGGGGAACTTATTCCTTTTGTAAATTCGGTTCGAGGTCTGTACAAGATTTGCAGAACATTAGTGACCTGTAATGTTAGCCAGAAATGTCCTTTTCTACGTCACACATTTGTCCATTTGAGGATGTCCGCTTTTGTTATTGTATGAATTCTCCATAATAAGATTTTTCATCGATACAGATCTTGAACTTCTGACCCGCTGATGGGAATAGGTCTGCAGTTATAGCCGAGTAATTTCTTGGACCGCTTTGCTGTCTTACGAGCCTCATGTAATAAAAAGATCAAATATGTATAGATTTATAGAAGGGGTTGGGCCAGCCCTCTTCATTGGTCTGTTCAGCTGTCAGTCACATTTAGCTCCTTCCGCGACAGATATTGCAAGGGGCAATGGGTCAAACAGATTGAACCATTGGCTGTCTTGCTCTGTAAGCGATGGCATTTAGGCTGATAACGTGCACATCTGCATAAAAAGAACAAGTCAATCCTAAAGCTGGTAAGCTATTTCTCTATTTTTGCATTAGTTATCATATTTGTATGTTTTTAAATTAGGTGTTCCGGTTACAGTAATTCCAAGCCAATAGTGCATTTTCTCTGCTCCAAAAATAATTACCTTTTCATATGAAGTGCTTTAATGGCAATATCAATAGGCCTGGCTTTAAAGGAGTGTTGTATCGCGACGTGAAACATTACAAGATAGCATGGGGATGGATTTCTGTTTGTGGGGAAGCAAAGAACTGTAGAACTGCTGCCAGAGAAAACACATAAATAATATAGATATCTAAGACTAATTAATAGCATTACAGTGTCATGTGTGTGCCCCTAAAAAGTTCAAGCTCAAGCAGCTGTATAATTAAACAAATGATCACAGCTGTGTGGAGGGCAAGCACTTTATTTGTAGGAGCACAGAACTTTTGACCATATTAATCAAAACCTGTGCTCCGGCTCCCAACATGTGGGTGGGGCCATAGCCCCTCTGTAGTGATGCTCATATAATTGTCTGGCGACTGCTGCACTGGCAGACTAGCCCATAAAAAGGCGTCTGTACAAGCTCACTTGCCCGCTAGGAAGCAGCCATAATGTATTAAAATTATATTCAGTGAATATTTTTTTTACTCCATGGTCGACACATTTAGGAGGTGGCATGTTTTTTATTTTTATGGCATATGCTTGAAATTTGAAGTCAAATGTAACCATCACACCAGCTTGCCAAGGCCAGACCCATTGTTTTTGCTAATGTTTGTTCCCCTCTAGCACATGGATATTTCATCACATTATTGAATTATTCGCTGTCACAAAGTCTCAATAAGAGGGGATGTCGGGTGATAATTAAAACACGTGAATTCCTGCAACTGTCAACAATGGAGAAATATTTACAGATAACTGGTTATTATCTTAGTTGAGTCTTTGCACCTTTTTACTTCACCTAGTATGAGTGAGAGACTTAGTGGACTCACTGGGACTCAAGTTTATAGCAACACTCTACAATTCATGCATTAGCCCACGGAGCTATCCTGTCACGGATGTCCACTGAACATTCTCATCCATTAAGTTCAGCCAGATATCAAAGGCTTATTAAGAAGAGATGCCCTGAAACCGGTCCCAGGATGCTTGTTTCCAGTCCAGGGAGGACCTGGCTTGGCAGTTCAGGCTGGACTGAACCCATGAGGAGCTCAGGAGCAGGGTCGAGACTGATTTGCATATGGCTGGGTCCAAACTGGGGTGGCATGGTGAGCAAAAGAACAATGGATTAAACCCAGATATTTGTGACTGGTGGTGAATGTTTGCATTGTTCAGCACTCCGTCCATCATTTGTTCCTTTTGACCCTGGAAATGCACAGACATGCAGCCAGAGATCATTTTTCCAGCGGTGCTGGTACTGGTTCATTTACTGGTGAGTTTAGGTACTCCGTACCTTACCACATGTATTTTGTCACTCATCCTTGTATCCATTCGTCCACCAACGAATTCATTATTAAAGTCATGCACTCAGCCATGAGCACTAAAAGACCCACACAAACTCAGCAGGCATATGCAAGATACATTTAAAAAAAAAAGAAAGTAGGAAATTGTGTCAGGCAAGTGCTTGCAATTAAGAATAAGTACAGAATTAAACATGGCAAGGAGCAGACATGTTGCAATGGTGGTGTGTATAGTGATTAATTGTACTAATCCAAGATGGCTGATATCTTGCTTCTATATGGCAGTCCTCTTGGAATGGTAAAACAATGAAGGACTCTGGACATTACCCTTTAAGAGAGCTGTCCGGTTGAGAAGCAGTGGGCATGTGGGAGTTGGTGTACTGCAGATGAAATGAGCAGTAAACGAGCGGCCGGGCATCATTGTCTAGGGCAGGGTTCTCCAACCCGTCCTATAGGGGAAACACTGAAAATGGTTGTGAGTTACTGCCGAGCAAGGAGTCAATAAATGTACACAGAGGCCAAATAACGTAAATTTGTCTATAGAATACCCCAATCCTGCTACAGGGATCATACAGCATTAATGGCACAGGATCTGTATCACAAAAGGTTTACTTTTTTGGTCTCTATGGATCAGTTTTGCGACAGCAAAAGGAAAAAATAGAGAAAAGAGAAAGTAAGAATGACAATTGAAAGAATGGCAGAATGAGAGAGAAAATGGCAGGAGAGAAAGAAATTAAATAAAGCAGCAGAGAAAGACGGGCAAAGAAATGTGAGAGAATGAAGAAACATGGAGAAAGGAGCACAGGAAAGGAGACAAAGGAAGAGAGGAAATTAAGAGATGAAACTATGCTGGATAAAAAGCTATCTGACTAACAGACAGTCCAAAGTCCAAGTTGGTGCTCACTCCTCCAACTTTTATGACTACGAAAAGGGTGTCCCGCAGGGGTCCATACTGAGCCCTACGCTCTTTAATCTGTATGTGTACCCTCTCGCAAAGGTCATTCGAGCACACCGTTTTGGGACCGTGTCCTACGCGGACGACACCCAAATATTGATCACAATTAATCAGAACCCTGACGCAACCAAACTGAGGTTCAAAAACTGCATGGTAGACAGTCAGGACTGGATGACCAGGAACTTTCTAATGATGAATGCGGGAAAGACTGAGGTCCTGCTGTTTGGAAAGGCCGATAAAATCTGGTCCGATGATTGGTGGCCAGCCTCCCTTGGTTTATGCCCCTCACCTAAACCCTCAGTGAGGAATCTTGGGGTAACAATCGACAATAAGCTGTCCATGTCTGATCATATTAGCAAAGTAGTAGGCACCAGCTATGGCCTTATGCGTAGTCTGAGGAAAATCTTTAAGTGGCTTCCCCTCTCAGCTCGTATGCCATTAGTACAGGGACTCATTGTCAGTAGGATTGACTATGGGAACGCACTTTTGTCCTCAATAAATACCACCCTGCTGGCCCGCCTACAGGTCTTACAGAACACCGCTGCAAGGCTGGTGCTCGACCGCCCCTCCCGCACCCCTTCACTACCCTGCTTAAAAACCTTGCACTGGCTCCCAGTACAAAAACGCATCAAATTCAAACTATGTTGCCTCGTCCATAAATCCATCAATGGACATGGCCCGGCATACCTTGAACAAAAGCTTAAGGTCTACCACCCGGTGAGAACGTTTAGATCATCCAGCAAGTCTCTTCTAAGTGACCCCAGGGTACGTACGGCCAGAAACGGTGACAGGGCTTTCAGCAAAACAGCTACTGAAGCCTGGAACTCCCTGCCCCTCCAGATCAGGACGGAACCCCACTACCTGAGATTCCGCAGACAGCTAAAAACATGGCTCTTCTAGACCTGCCTTTGCCCTGTCTAGGTCTCTGCCAAGAGGTTTTCTCTGCAAGCGCTCTGAGACCTTCGGGTGATTTACGCGCTATACAAATGTAAAAATGAATGAATGAAAGAGAAAAAAGATACAGTGTAAGTAATGAATTGGAGGAGAGGAAAAAATGACCAGGAAAGAAGTAGAAAAAAGGAAGATTGTGACAGAGAAAATGAGGATAAAGAAAAAGAGAACCATAAAAGGATGGAAAGGAAATTATGAGAGCAGTAAAGTGAAAGAGTAGAAGAAAAAATTAAAGGAGAGCGAAATAGGACAGTAATGGAAGAAGAAAGGAGAAAAGGAAAGCAAAAAGTACAGTAAGTACAAGAAAGACAGATAAAGAGTAACAGATGAGGAAGGATGAATGCAGAGAAAGGAGATGAGAAAGAAAGAAAAAACCTGAGAAAAATAGTAGAGAAAGAGGATAAAACAAAAGTAGAGAGGTACGAGAGAAATTAGGAAAGGGTAGGAAGAATAAATCGAGAAAGGCGGGACAAAGGAAGTAAATAGAAAGAATTATTGAGAGAAAGGCGAAGAAAGAATTAGAAGAAAAAAGCAGAGGAAAGAGGAGAAATACACTGGATGAAAAAGGAGAAGAAAACTAAATGTAAGAAACAATAGAAGGGCAAAATCGAGGAAAAGGAGTAAAGTTAGGAGTACATGAGAAAAATTAAAAAAGGTAAAAATAGTAAGGATAAAACAAAGGCCAGAAGAAAAAAGAAAGAGAAAAAAACGAAAAAGAATGCTCAACAAAGAAGTAGAGAAATTAGTAATGCAAGTAAAAAAAACAGGAATGAAAGAAATTGTGCAAGACATGAAAGCAGTGAAAAAAGGAAGGAGAAGCAAGAAAGAAATGAAAAGAGAAGTATAAAACAATTTAGAAGAGGAAAAGCTGCATAATCCTGCACAGTCAGCTTTCAAGCCCTCCGAAAAACTAACAGTGTTTTAAATAGCTACCATATCAGGTAGGCAGCTGTAAATTCTCAGCCTCGCTGATAGGCAATGATCACAAGGTAGGCACTCAGTGGGAGTTTGCAAGCTAGTAGTAGCTCGCGATTGACCTACCCCCCATTAAATGTATTTTCATACCCAATGAAGAGGATCCCATTTTATATGGGGAAATTAGAGAAACTTTTTTGTCGCTACCCAGCACTTTTATATCTTTAACTGCATTATGTCTGAGCAAATATAGCACCAATATTTCAAGATGCATTTGTATGCCTTAAAACAGCAAAGCCATTGATTTCTTAATAAATACTGTAGTCAACCATAGGTTTTCTGCCGATTGGTTTTCTGACCACGCACCTCTTATATTGATTTTAAACGGTATAGCTAGAGGTTGCATGACTGAACCACGTATGGCCAAACCACTATCGCCTTAACAACGTGGTCGGAGCAATGAATGAGTCTTAACCACATATTCCTTTACCACGCAAGTCTTTACCTCGGCTTGCCTTAGGTAAAACGCTGGACGTTGGAATAGTATAATTTACTATTCCAACTCCAGTCTCTGCAACAGTAGGGAAAGCATTGGACTTTAAAGTCCAATGCCGATTCACCTAAGGCATGTCGTTGTAACGACGTGTGGTAAAGGAATGCGTGGTTAAGGCACATTTGTTTTTTCGACCACGATACACAAGCAACGTGTGGTTTGTCCATCGTTAATGAGGTTTCCCATAACTAGAAGATCGCCTAATCAAAGATGGACCTTTCCCAAATTCATACTGCAGAAAAAGGACTATATGGTCAGAATCAATGTTTATTAAAGAATTAATTGGTAAAAATTATGGTGTGGGACATTTTGAAAACACTGTCAATAAGAATGGAGCACAGGGATTAAATAGGCCCTCTAACCCATGCATGAGTAGCTTCCCAAAGAATATTAGGAATTCATACAACAGAAGGGGAATGAGCAGCCACAGGTGTTGATACACTAGGTAAACTCAGCCAATATTATACCCAACTCAAGACCTCATTCACGGGAACTGGTGCATGTCGGGTTTGCTACCAAATTTGTGACTCAGATTTGCCTGCCTAAGTTCTTCTAACTTTAGTGAGAGGAATTTACATGTCAAATCACGCTGTAGGTGCCTATTGAGACTATTAAAAAAAGCCCCCCCCCCCTAGACAAAGCTTCAGGCACATTAGAAATTCTGAATGTACTATATAAATATCAACTTAATCCCCGAGATGTTGCCATTTTTCTTTCAGTTTATTAGGGAGATTTGAGACGGAGCTCATTTACGTGGCTTATGGAGAGACACACGTATTGTCCTTCATATAAAAAGACAAGACGCCCACCCATCCAGAATCTTATAGACCGATCTCCTTGCTATGTTCAGACTACAAAATCTATACATGCCTTTTAGTCAGCAGGTTTAACTTGATCTTTAATAATTTGATCAACTCTTGGCAGCACAGATTCATTCAGTCAGTCAACATTACTTTATTCGGTTATCATTAAAAACCATAAAAGCATGTTACATTAAATCATCCTTGATTAATATATAATCACAGATCCATATATGCATACATCATTCTAAAATGCAAACAATATAAAAAAAAATCATATACAAAAGGGCAAGAATACATACAATCTGGTCACATAAACCTGCTTCACTCACTATTTCCTTTTTTTCCCTGCTCTAACTGCTGCTACTAGAAAGCTAGCAATGCTGAAAATTTCCCAAGGGTTACTCAACATCTGAGGGTATAAAAGAGCTGGTCTAGTCTGCAGAAAGCCTTTGTTCTTTAAAATTGGAAGGATATAATGCCTGCATATAGACAGATAAAAATAGCAGAATATGACAAAATGCATAGTGTCCTGCCTTGAGAAACAATCGCATGAGCAGGGACTCAGGTCATCAATCTTAGCCCAGCCTAAAGGGTCAGCCAACAAAAAATTGAAATAATTAAACCTAAATCTCGTCAAAAGAAAGCGGTGTTGGGGCTTGGTGACAATATCCAGGTAAAGCTCCATAGAATAGAAGAGGTTTTCAGGAGCTGGTGGTCACGGACAGTAGGTTTCAATAATTCCGAGGCCTCCCTTTGTATGTGATGCTCTGCGCAGAAATGAGGTCTTGGCCCACACAAGATCTTTTTTACTTATATTTTCTAGGTTGTCGAACAAGGTTGGGCGACCTAACAACTCAGCTGTGCTTTTCAAATGTCTCAACCATGATATACTACTGGCCCTATCAAGAGCCATACAATCTCATATCATCTCTTTGTTTAACACCAAATCAGGATTAGACCAGTTTGAAATCTATTTAAGAATGGAAGATATTCGGGGGGGTGGTTTGGACGCCGGAGAAAATGGCGGCTTAGGGCTTCACCTCCTCCCGTGGCGACAAGTTCCTTCTCCTTTTTGACCACTAAATCCGGTGCAAAGTTGACACCAGATTCCACAATCGTAAGATGTAGACTCGCTCATAGCTGGTCTTTGGCGGCGAAACGAGGGTCCTGTGTGGCGGAAACCCGAAACCCTGACAAGCCCCGGAGCCCGGAGTGCTGCCGGCAACGAGAAGGCTGCGGAACTCCCGCAGCAGCTGAGATCGACCGGACACCTAAAGGAGACTGCTGGCGATCCCCGACACTCTTCGGAACTTCCGGCTAGTAAGTGGGCCCGGTGAGCACGTCTTTTACCATCTGACGATCTCCCCAAGAACTCGCCAATACCCGCGCTCACTCATAAAATGGCGGACACACCCAATGCTTAAAGTGAAGCGAAGCGACCCCACAATGTTTGTGGCCGCACTATCTGCCCCTAAATGATCGCTTACCTGCGCAGATGTCTGGGGCTCTGCGCTGGGGCTCACATGTGTCGACTCACGGGCATGCTCACGGAGGATCTCGTTAGTGGAGAAAATGGCGGGCGCACTTGGCATCTGGCTCACTGAGTACATTGACGGGATAATGGTGGCTGTCCTTGGCGTTTGAAGGAGTTACGTTAGAGGCGTATCAGAGCGCATTTGCAGATCACGACCGCAACGGCTGATCGCAAAGATTGAAAATGTTTGAAGGTACTCCCTGGTAACGCTGCATATTTGAGGCATATAGGAGGCAATTTTGAGCACAACTGGTTAATGGAACAGTCCTATTTTTGTTGCTTGATGTTGCTCGATGTTAGCAGACGGCACTAGACTGTGGTCTCATGTCTCACATCAGTACCTTTCCATTCTCCACTGCTGGTACAACTCCACCTTCTAAGGCCTGAGCTCTCTGTAAAGCACACCCTCAGAGGTACTTTCTGAACCTTTAATACATACACAAAAAATGGTGCACGCACTAAACTTGGAAAGTTAAGGAGGAGGCTCGAAGACCTATTCAATCAATGGTGCCTGTTGGTTTCTACTGTTGCATTTCCTGTCATCCCGTGCTAACCATGTGCCTGTCAGGCCCTCGGCATTGATGTTACCTACCACACTTAACCATGTCAAGTTTCTGATACCTGTGACTATAATACTAAATACCAGTGGCCCTTATTCATCATTCCGAAGCTCATCATAAGCGGCTCTGATACAAGAGGCTATGCACGATTTTGTATGCATGACGCCGAATATTAACCTAGAGGTGGCTGCCCCGTGACACTGCTTATCCTCCACAATTTCACCAGCTCTCGGGCATGTCTCTCAGATAGTGTGACAGAGGAACCTTTACCATCACAGCGCTCCGACTGGAGACCTCGAGCTCTGACCAATCGTGGACCCTGTTTTTCAGTCATTCTCGAGCAGCATTCCTGTGTAACAAAGGGTGTGTAAATATCCTGTCCCTTGCGTGAGAGCACCATGAGCGAGAAGGAGGCAAAAAATCTTAGGAGGCTCAAGGCTGACCCACCTGTGCCGGCTTCACCTACCCAGGTTAGGAAAGACATCAACGACACAATGGATATAATACTAAATAAACTTGTGGAGGTGCATGACCTGGCGAAATCCACGAAGGAAGAAATCATAGCTATTAGACTCCAGACTAACTGAAACGGAAGCAAGGATAAGCCGTCTGGAAGATTCTGAGACAAAAGTCTGCAAACCCCTCAAAAACCTTTCTGTAGCCTCAGACCACATGTCAAGGAGGCTGTCTGAGCTGCAAGACAGGAATCGAAGGGGGAACCTACGCATCTTTGGCATACCGGGGAGCTCAGAGGAAGCCTTCATCTCATGTGTTTCCTTCTTGGAGTCATGGTTCTCGCAAGCAACTAACCTCACTTTTCACCAACCACTTGAATTTGACAGGGCTCATAGAGTTCCCAGTAGAGCCACTACGAACCAAAAAGGACCCAGGCCAATTGTCTGCAAACCCCTACGATATCAACAAGTTGAACAGATGTTATCCTTTGTATGTAAAAACAACCATATCCTATGGAAATCCAGTAAGATCTTCATTTCCCAGGATTACAGCAAGGACACAGTTGATATAAGAAAGAGCTTTCTTGCTCTCCGTCCGAAGCTACGTTCGCTGGGTTACCAATTTGGATTCGTGGGTCCAGCAAAGTTTTGAGTGGTCATCCAAGGTACTCCTCAGATCTTTATGGACCCTCAGAAACTCAAACGACTCCTTGATGGCCCAGAGGAAACCCGTATGGACACGACGACGCCGGATCCCGCAGCTGCTTCTACATGAGTATCCTTTCAATTGTACCAGTTCCTGGTTTAATAGGTTAAGAATATGTCTACGCTTCCTGATTAACACATTCTTCACAAGTCCTGTTATTGCTTACCACGAATGCTTTCAATGACTGTCTACTATTCCTGTGTACCATGTCTGTCTACCAGCTAGGTATTTGATGCGGCAATATCACCACTATTTTCTGTTATCAATTGATGGGATCAACCGTCATACCATTGTCTGGTGTACTTGTGCAGGAACTGTTATCTTTATACACCTTCCATTTGATGTTTACGTTAAATTATATGTTACTGTTATAGTCATTAATCTGCTACTGATTTAGTCTGTTACTGATATAGTCACTAGCCTGCGGGACTGTGATTAGAGAAGACATAGTTGAGAAGACGCATTGCCTTACTTGTGTCATGATTAATTCCGTTAGACTGTGCTAGTTTATGGTCACACTTATCTATGCACCCAATGTTTTGAATGTTGGTCCAGTTTTCAGATTTCACTATGGCTTTTGTTCATTGCCATTGGAGGGAAGCTGTTTTCCCTTGTCACCATGCCTGCTAAATTCATGATGGGTGGGATGGGAGGGGTTGGGGGATGGGCAGGTTTGGAGGGTGAATGGGGGGGGAGGGGTTTGACTTCTGCTTGGTTTTTTCTAGATATCGTCAGTATTTGCTGTCTATCGTGGTCCGACTGTTCATACTCTCGATGCTCAAGTGCCGCTATTTTCTGTCTCACAAGTAATAATTGCCTTATGCCCGTTGATTGCTTTGTCTACCGTTTGCCTCTTAGGTCAGCTCAACACACTCCGAGTCACAACTGGCCGAACCGCAGGATAAGGCCCCCTTGTTTAAGAACACCTATGTGGCGCGTAAGGCCAATAGGTTACTTACAGTTACTTGATATGTGTCAACACAATTATGCTCACCATACTTTACATTTGTACTTAGACCCACACATCCTGATGGGAATGAATCCCAGCTGGGAACGACTAAAGAGGGGCGTTATCATTGACAGTGTCGTTGTTCTGAATTGGTTTAATTGGTTTAATCTTCTAATGTACCCAGAATGTCGCACACTACAATTAATACTCCACTAGGTACCACTAAGGTGGACAACCTGAAAATAATTTCACTTAATGTCAAAGGTCTCAACCAACCGATTAAACGGCAGAAGATTCTGGATTACCTTCGAAGGCAAAGAGGAGATATAATCCTTCTACAAGAGACAAAGATTGACTCAAAACAATTTAATACAATTAGAAATAGATTCTATAATGAGGTGGTAGGCTCTGAAGCAATTGAAGAAAAACGCTGTTCTGACGCTGATCGCAAAGAAATCAAATGTTGATCTGGTATCCTTCACAGCGGACACTAATGGAAGGTGGGTTACGACTAAATTGCTTAAAGATAACAAGGAATTTTATGTCAGGAATGTCTATGCCCCTAATACAAGCGATCTGAACTTCTGAAACGACCTCACTAAACAGATTGAAACTATTCCAGATTCTGCCGTCCATGTCCTGGCTGGAGACTTTAATCTACCCCTAGACCCGACTCTCGAGGGGGACTCCAGATGCACCTACCGTAGTAATAAATCCCATAAAGCCTTTACAAACCTGTGCGCTCGCTTCAATTTAGTAGAATCCTGGCGGTTACAAAACCCTGTAGGTAGAGAATATGCGTTCTACTCACCACCCCACGATTCATACTCGCGCATTGATTACCTCCTAATCACGAATAATGCTATCTCTAGAATCGAAGAGACATCAATAGAGCCCAGGGTACTATCTGACCACTCTTGCATCTCATTATCCATCTCCAATGTAAAACCGTCCAACTGTCAATCCATCTGGAGACTAAATGACAAAGTGTTGGATAAAGACCAACACAGGACAATCATAGAAACTGCAATTCTAAACTATCTAGAACATAATAAGAGGGGAGACACCTCTGACCTAACTCGTTGGGAAGCTCTGAAAAGCACCATTAGGGGGTGATCATCAAAATTAGGTTAGCAAAAGAGATCTCAGCCCTGGAAGTCAAACATATGATACATAGGGACAATGCAACTCTGAATGAACTGGCCAGTAAGAAATATGAATATAATAAAATAAAAAGCAAAAGAGCAGGGATCTGGCTCAACAGGCAGAAGAGGTTCAAGCTCTGTGAATCGAACAAGGCTGGTAAGAGTTTAGCTTGTCTCCTTTCTGGTGAAGAATTGGCTTTGTAGTTTGGTCTGCCCTGTTCCCATGATGCACTGGGCCAGGGACAGACTAATTTGCATACAGCCAGGTTCTGAGCTGGGATGGGGCAGTGAGATAAATAACGGTGATGGATCAAGCCCTGATCTTTGGACTGGGTAAGAGTGGTCTGCTTAATTCAGACACTCTGTTCATCACCACCCCCTTTTCTGTATCGGTAAGAGTTTAGCTGCATATCTAAAACTTAAGGTACAAAAGAGCACGATCAACAGTATAAAAGACCATAATGGGGTGACATTCACAGACCCAGATAAGATTGCGGACATATTTAAAGATTTTTATAGCACTCTGTATTCCAAGAACCGGGAGATAGAAACTACTAACATCCAAGAGTACCTAAAGGATTGTGATCTACCGTCCCTCTCTCTCGAGGAACAAACCGAGCTTAATAATCCAATAACTTCCATGGAAATAGAAAAAGCGACTACATCGTTAAAGTGTGGGAAGGCACCTGGGCCAGATGGGTTCAGCGCGAAATTTTATAAATGCTTCCCTTCTCTCCTGCCTCCGCCACTTTTACACCTGTTTAACAAATTTAACGACACGGGTAGGATCACGGGTACACTGTCTGAAGCCATCATTGTGGTGTTGCCTAAGGAAGGGAAGGACCCTACACTCCCTAAAAATTATAGGCCAATCTCCCTAATCAACTTGGACTGTAAGCTCTTTGCGATGATCCTGGCCAACCGCCTTCAAAAGGTCCTGCCCAAGTTGGTCCATCCCTCCCAGGTAGGCTTCTTAAAGAATAGACTTTCCAGTGACAACACAAAGGTTTTAGCCCCTGTATTAGAAAAGGCCACCTTTGCAGGAACCCCCACGGTAGCAATAACACTGGATGCTGAGAAGGCCTTCGATAAAGTCGATTGAAAATATCTGGAAGCGGTGCTCGATAAGTTTGGCCTTGGCAGAAATTTTATAAGGATGGTAATGTCCCTTTATTTCAGCCCTTCAGCTAGAGTCAGGGCGGGAGGCTTGTTCTCCTCATCCTTCCAATTACAACAAGGAACTAGGCAGGGGTGTCCCCTCCCACACTCATTATTTTTACCCGCCATCGAACCATTCTTATTCCATATAAGGAACAATGACTGTATTTCAGGTATCCATTTTAACGACTATACGGTAAAACTTACTGCCTATGCCGACGACGTCTTAGTCGTCTCGGAGAGGGCAGAAGAAGCTATCCCTGCCCTCATGTCCACAATCGAAAACTTCTCCCGTGTATCAGGATACAAATTAAACAAAGATAAAACTGAAGTAAAACTCCTAAATAACCTGGGTAACAGAGGTGGTAGGTGATTCAGACCTGACCTGGTAGCCAAAATGCTTTAAGTATTTAGGTCTGGACTTTGACAAAGACCTGGGCCTTATTTATGAAGGCCTTGCGCCACCGGTGCGTCACTTTTTCCCATTTTAAAAGTGACGCACCGGTGGTGCAAGGCCTTCCTAAATAAGGCCCCTAATCTCCACCCTGCACACTAACGAAGATCTGACCCTCAAAAAAATCTCCAACCTACTTGATGGGTGGTCACCTAAATACCTCACATGGTGGGGAAGGTCTGAAACACTGAAAATGATGGTGACTCCTTTGGTGAATTACCTAGCAAGCATGTTGCCGATGACTTTCTCTTCTGATTTTCTAACCAAGGTCGATAAACTTTTTAGTACATTCTTGTGGCAGGGGAAGAAGCCCAGAATATCTCTGACTAAGCTGCAGCTATCTAAAGGACAAGGCGGTCTGGGTCTCCCCAACTTCAGGAATTATCAGACAGTGTTTGTATGCAAACAGGGAGCAAATTGGCTGACTGCAAATCAGGATTATACTCCGATATGGTTAGAAATCGAAAAATCACTGATTGACAGCGTGCCTTTCGCTGCCCTTCTCACCATGAACCTATCACACCTGCCTCACTCTAAATACATTCTCCTTAACACTAGGCGTGCCCTATTGAGACTAGAGCAAACACGCAAATTGACCTTCGGAATCAAGAAGTCTAATTTGGCCTCACTGTGGCGGAATCCCTCACTTAAATTGGAAGGGAAATCTCTCCACTGGGAATCCTGGTCTAAGAAAGGCATTAACCTAATAAGAGACCTCTACGATAGAATACAACCTTTTCCTTTCTCGACACTTAAGTCCATGTATAATTTATCGCCTATGGATTTTTATGACTTTATGAAATTGAAAGTTCTCCTCTCGACGCGCTGTTTTAAACCCTCTGCTCTGTGGCTCATGACTCAAGTACCACGTATTATGGAAACCGGCCACTTTGTTTCTAAAACATACAAACTCCTACTTCCTCTCCCAAGGAAAAAGCACAAACAAAATGAATATAAATGTGAATCGGAACCCACTTCCACCAACCTCACTTTCGACTGGGACAAAATATATGGCACAGCCTTCTCGAATAAAATCTCCCCTATCTTGTCTCAGACCAAATATATGTTACTTAATAGAACTTACTGGACCCCAGAAAGGCTTTTTAAACTTCACTTAAGAGAAAGCCTGACATGCTGGAACTGTAATTCAGCTATCGGATACCTCGCTCATATGCTTTTTACTTGCCCCTCCTTACAGTTATATTGGGTGAACATTTTTGGCTGTATAGAACACATTTTCCACATCAAACCGCCTAGGGAATTTTCATACATCATACTTGGTGTCTTGACCCGAAACTAGTTAACGATTATGACCGTCAGCTACTGGATCTCTTGCTCACCTTGGCCTGCAAGGTCGTACTGTGTAAATGGAAGAACGCCAATGAAGTGTCTTTGAAAACATGGCAAGAGTAGCTGACCTTCCTAAGAGGCGCTGATAATCCGGCATTACATACCTCACCTGGGCGCATATCCCATAAGAAACTTTGGAAATCCATAGACGCCTCGTCTTTCTTATTCGATCCCCCATGATCTTCTACTACTCCTATATTGTGTATATTTCCATTGTGTAACTCCAGTGTGCTGCCATAGTCCTGCCTTTAATTACACTGAATGTGAAGAATCTGTAATTGTAACGTATTACAGCGATATGTAATTGTCTGTAATAAATTGTAATATTTCGTAATGCATATTTCAGTACACTGCCATTGCCACATTTTCCTCTATCGTTTTTGGAACTGCATATTCCATCTGGTGCTTGAGCTTGAACTTTGTGTATGTAACAGCCAACATGTTTGTATGTATCATATCAAATCGGACCCCTTTACTTTATTTTATTTTATTTTATTTTCTCTCTATTCCTGTATCACTCATTGTATTTCACTTCATGTATCACTTACTTATTTTATTTCATGTACCACTTATTTTATGTATCAGTCATTTCTTATGTATATTTTCTTTTCAATCAAAATGACTTGAAATAAAAAAATAAAAGAATGGAAGACATTCTAATCGTATCAGTAACATAGCCGAGGCCCACCTCTTGATGAATTATATACGAAGATATAGATTGGAGGACTGAGAGCAAGCTTCTTAAGAATTTATTTTCAACAATTTGGAACTTAGTGCAATTATTATAACATCAAATTTCTGAGCCATACTTCACAATGGAAATGCTCTTGGCCTTATATATGTTCAACATGGCCTGCATGGGCTTGGCGCCCAGCCCTAGGCAAAATCGAGAACCGCACCTGTTGATCTAGCCATAGCATTTCTCTTCGCCCTACTTTGCGGACCCCAAGAACACCTATCGTCAAATAAGACGCCCAGGTATGGGATATAGAGACCCTTGTTACTTCGGTCCCACCACAACAAAACGTTTTGGGTACCTTTAACTTCCCAACCAGGCTCATAATATGTGACTTGGACAAGTTTACATTTAAATCTAATGAGCCCATAAAATTGGTGAAGGCTGTCAACAAGTGCTGAAGCCCCACAGCTGTGCAGGCCAAAAGCGCTGAATCATTTGCATAGAGCAATTCAGGAATTAATCGGTTCCTTACACGGGGAATATTCTTAGCAGCTCTGGATAAAACCGGTTTAAGATGGTTAATATAAAGAGTAAATAACAAGGGGTGCCAAGATACACCCTTGCCTAACTCCTCTTGTGATATCTATCTGCTGTGTAAGGTTACCCTTTTGATCAAACCTTACAGCTGCCGAGAGGTCCCTATGCAGGTTCGCCAAAAAATATACAATATTCTTATTCATCCCCATTTCTAAAAATTGGTGCCAGAGCTTGGACCTATTCACCCGGTCAAACGCAGAGGAAAGGTCCATAAAGGCGAGATGTTAAGTCCCTTTCTTGGCCATTGTATATATCCCTATTAAAAGGTATAGGTTAAGGCACTGGTCCATAGTGCCTCTGCCTTTCCTAAAACCTTATTGGAGGTCTGACAGGACATCCTACTCATCAATCCATCCAGTCAGTCTGCTGAGGACCACTCTCCCCAACACCTTGACTGTCGAATCAATCAGCGATATTGGACTGTAGCACCTTGGATCCCCTCTATCGCCTTTTTTTTTAAAAACAGGGACAATAATAGATGTTAACCAGGATTTAGGCAACACTTTTAGATCTGCTATGTTAAAAACATTTGCCAGTAATTTTGACCATAAATTAATATCTAACTTAAAAAGGTCAGCAGGGACCCCAACTGGGCCCGGCGCTTTATTACACATCATTTGGGCTATAGCCACCGCCCCCTCTTGTGCAGAAAAGGTTGTACTATATGCAGCTTTTGGGCAGATAGGGCCTGTATTAGCCTGCTCAGATTGGTCCCCATAAATATGTTTAAAGTGGGTAAACCAAAGCTCTTCAGGGATATTACACTCTACCATGTCACTTGTCACTTTTTCTTCTTGTGCACTTTTTACTACCTCATGTATTTTTGGTTGCTCACAATTTTTACTACCTCATGTATTTTGTTTGCTCACAATTGTCACTATTACCTTATGTAACGTAACGTATGCTTTTGTAATCTGTTAATGTGTAATGTTTCTCATTATGTTTCATTTCTGTTCTTATTGTGAAGCGCTCTGACGCCTTCGGGTAAAGTCCGCGCTATATAAAAATGCATAAATAAATAAATAAATAAATCCCCAAGCTCAGAAGGGTCTATTGACAATTTCTCAAAATTTCGCCCTGTATTTAAGCACATCCACAGACAATAGGTCATCCCATGCTTGTTTAATTTCTGATTTGCGGTTGCATAGTGCTCACTTATACTCGGAGCTTGTCATGACTATTCTATTTCTGTCCTGGAGTATTTGTTTCAGGCGAAGTAATAATTTCTGGTGAGCTGCTGAGCAGTTGCAATCAAACCACCTCTCTGCCTTCTGCACACCTTCTTTAATAGGTAGGGAGAGGGTGCTAATTACCTGTTTACAGATCTGCCCAAAGGCTACCACAGTCGCCACTCCTCCTTGAGTGCTATCAAGACAGGTAGCTATTTCATTCCCTATGACATTTAGCATATCGGCCAGGAAGAGGTCAGGTACCACCTTGGCCCATTTCAATCTACGCCCTTGATCCCTAGTTCTTAATATGGGTTTGGGGTCTCCACCACCTCTATATCATTTTGACAACCCCGTAATCTAATATAAATAGGGTTGTGATCACTAAAATGTGACCACTGTACCACATAATCCAATACACGGGGAGATAGAATTGTGCTAACAAATAAAAAATCAATAGTGGAGAACAAACCACTGCCCTTAAAGGTGGGAATATCCACCCCTTCTTCTATCCTATTTGGGAGAACCAACTCAAAATCTGCAAGAGTGTCCTCTAGACATCCCCCTTGCATAGAGTGTTCAAAGTGGATCCCTGCATTATCACCTCGACCAAGTTCATTAAAAACCTGGCATTTTTTATTACACAAGTGGATGTTAAAATTGCCAAGTAAAATAATCGAGAACTGGGTGGTTTGTTTATCTCTGTACGTATCTAAAAAGTGGCTAAGACTACATAAATGATCATTAATCAATCAATAACCTATCAAAAGAATTATAAAAATTAATAATGCCAAACTTTGGCGCATGTGCTGGGTTAATCTCAACCGCTAAGCAGTTCACTGACCCTGTATCTAATTTACAATAACTTCCCCTTACTTTTAGGGAACTCATTGTCAGCAGGCCACCTTTCGACCGACCTGCAACCGACGGTTGCGCAGCCTCCATAAAGGAGGTATAACCATCCAACCAAAATGTGTTTTCCGGGTCCCATGTTTCCTGGAATCCCAATATATCATAGTCCCTCACTACACCAGGCTACAAGGGGTCATCACACTTGTTCTTTAGGCCAGCAATATTCCAGCTTAAAATGTTCAAGGTATCTGTCCCTTTTTCTTCTCCCTTGTAGATGTACTCATACTGGGAAAGGACTGACTGCGATGGGTCTGACCTAGTACAGAAGTGTTATTTGCAAGTCAATCGTTGGAATCTAACTGGCTCAAAGGAGCAAATCTGTTGGTCAATTCTAATGTATTCCCTAAAGGTCTAGGGCCTGGGGCAACCCCAAGTGTGGGCAATCTGACCGGTTGAGCACTCAAGTTCTCATTAATCGAATGATACGCTCCTTTTTTTTATTACTTTATTTATTGGTTTTGAAACTATATGTAATCATTACATCAGTGTCAATCATAGACAGGCATTTCATTGTATAGCATCAGATATTAGTAAATACATTCAAAAGAATTGTAAAAAGAGAATATAATAAATAAAAAAAAGAAGGTCCTACTAGTCATATCGTTGTTACCGGGCACCCTCAATGACATCCAACCACACATCTTACAATTCACGATGTCTACAATCATAGGGTATTCAAAAGAGGGGAGTCAATGGGTGCACAAATATTATTAATCCAGAATCTAGTGGGCATATATCCACTCACTTATAGCCACCCATATGCAATAAACTACACGATTCGCACAGTATTACCACCCACAGTAAAAGGCATTACATGCACGAGTCACTTCCAGGGGTCTATGTTTCTGTTTCCATATTAGAGTCCTCAGTAGAGTCTGAAATCTGGGCAGCAAGGTAAGCCTTCAGGGGATCCCAAATATCTCTGGGGCGGGGAGGCACAGGGAGTAGCTCAGCATAGGTACACAATTGTTCCTGACAATATGTGAGATCAGAGAGCCAGTCCTTAAATTTGGGCGCCCTGCCCCTGCCCCATCTGCAAGCGAAACGGCGCTTAGCTATTAGTAAAACAAGTAGCGATGGTGGGACTTCGCCACCAGTGCAGTGTAGCCTAGGAGTGCCGTCATGGGAAGGGCTGTCATCTGTGTTAGGGCCTCAAAAACCTGCCTCCATTATTCATTCACCCCTGAGCAATCCCAAGACAGATGAAGGAAATCTGCTCCTGCGCTTCAACATCTGTCACAGCGGTACGATTCCTTCAATTTGTATTTATACATTTTGATTGGGGTGTAATAGAGTTGGAGTAAAAATTTGAAATATGTAATAGGAAGTCTACTAGTAGCCGAGATTTGCTTCGTTTGCAAAAAACAATAATCCCACTATTCGTCTGAGATCTCTAATCCTAGTTCTGTATTCCAGCGTGTACGAGAGGAGCAAGGGGCAATTTCTCGCTGAACATGGATGGTATGGTAAAGTCTAGAGACAACATGTCCCGGTGAGTCAGGTTGTAAAATCATGTGCAGTGGAGCCAGCGTGGGGAGTTCCTGAGGGAAAGCTGGGGAAATGTGTTGTACCCCCTGGCTGAGCCTCAAATAAAGGAATATGTCTAAGGGGGATGGATGCTTATCAAGAAACCTTTGCTCTTGCTATTTAAACACCCCATTGGAGTAAAGGTCTCCTCACGTAAGTTGCGAAATCCCTTCTCCTGTAATAGTGGTATAAGTGGGTGATATACCAGGGGGAGAAGAGGTGAATAGAGCACCGTTCCCCTGTGCATCGCAAGGATGCGGTGCCAGGCTCCCACCGTACCTGTGAGCGTTGTGGGTGTTTTTTCTCTGGGTTGTGGCGTAGAATAGATCATGCTCTCGAGAGGGACAGGGTAAGCAGCCAATGTTCTGCTGCAACCTGCGGCATTTACGCAGGGGGTGGAACCAAAAATAAGCATAGTGTGCTTGTGCACAAGTGTGGTACAGTTCGGAATCTGCGACGTCAAAGCCCCTCGCTGTACAGGGCCTAATAAGTACATTCCATTGTAAGCGCGGCTGTTTGCCCCCTCCAAACCAGCCTGATCATTTCTGACCTCAGTTCCCTAAAATAATGTCTGCCTGGGTGATATGGGTTATTAGGGAATAGATATAATAGTTGCGGGAGTAACACCATCTTTATCAGGGAGACTCGACCCGCCATAGAGAGGGGCAGGGCGATCCATCTAGTCACTTTGCCAGCAATAAGATCAAGGGCAGTGCCACAATTGAGTCGTATTAATTTCTCGCAATCTCTGGAGATACATATCCCCAGGTATCTCAAATCCGAGTCGCACCACTTCAATGGGAAGTCCAAGGGAAATCGCTCGATCGCGGATGTGAGAGGGAAGACTTCCGACTTTCCCCAGTTGATCTGTACCCCGGAAAGTTTGCCAAATACAATAAATTCTCACAGAAGTGGGTTTAAGTTAGATTTTGAGTCTTGAACATACAGGGTGATATCATCAGCATAGAGGGATATCAGTATTTGGTGCAAGTTACTTCGTAGCGCCTTGTCCTGATGATGTTGACAAAGCTTAGCAGCCAGGGACTCAATCGCAAGAGCGAAAAGAAGGGTGGAAAGAGGGCATCCTTGTCTGGTACCCCTAGTTAAATGGAAAGCCGTAGATACATGGCCATTGATCATTACCCTGGCGGAAGGGAAATTGTATAGCAAGCGGTTCCACGAGAGAAACAGTGGAGGGAAGCCCATATGCTGCAGGACCCCTAATAAATATTCCCATTCTACCAAATCAAACGCCTTGGTGGCATCTTAAAAGACCGCCGCCAGGGCCAGGTCAAGAGCCACGTTGTGTAGCATGGAAAAGTGTAGAGAAGTTGTGTGTGGTCGAGCGTGCCAGGATAAATCCCGACTGGTCGGGGAGAACCAGCTTTTCCATAAGCAGACTCAGGCGATTGGCAATGACTTTAGTGAGAATTTTGGCATCACAATTAATAAGTGACAGAGGTCTGTATGAGTCTCAAGAGGCGGGTGGTTTTTCCAGGTTTAAGTAATGAGATGATGAGAGCTTCTCTCATGGAGGGGGGGAGTTTACCCTACTCTAGGGCATCGTCATATACCTCCTGGAGAATGGGAGCAAGTAGATCAATGTACGCTTTGTAGAATTCAATGGGGAGCCCATTCAACCCAGGGAACTTCCCCGATCTCATTTGCATAATAGCTTCCCTAATCGCGTCTAATTCCAATGGAGCACTCACAAATTCCCTCTGTGTGTCTCCCAACCACATCAGAAAGGTAAGTGTCAAGGTCAAGTATGTCCCTTCTCCCCGAAGTGTACATTCCGGTGTAGTGTGCTCGAAATATAGTAAGGATGTCAGTTGTATCCCTGTAGACCACCTCCCCAGACCCCTCAACCTCCAGTACATAATTGAAGAATCTAGGTTGTCATATGGTCTCTGCCAAAGCCTTGCCCAGTCTCTCTCCCTCCCCATAGCGTATAGCCACCCAGTATTTTTCCCTGAATTTTGTCTCCTTGTCTGCTGTGTCCGCATAGTCCGAGAGTTTATCCTGGAGTTCACACTGTGTTCTGCCATCAGCGTCCCTAGTCTCTATGTCCTTAGGTTTTCTCTCCAGTGTCTGTAAGGTGCGTCGGATGTCCTGTAAGACGCCACAGCTCTTCGAGATGCAGAAACCCCGAATTGTAACCTTAAACGCCTCCCAAACTGACTCAACACTATCCACTGAACCCCTATTCCTCTTCAAGAAGTCAGTTATCTCCTGACCTAGTTTGTTATGAAACACCGCATCAAGCAGCGTAAGGGGTGACAATCTCCAATGTGGGAATGGAAGGGCCCCCCCAGAGGGGAGATCTCCATCCTTACAGGAGAATGGTCAGAGAAGGTACCGGCCAGTTGCATGAATGAGAGCAGCGCAGGTACAAGGCCTTTGATATGAGACAATAATCTAGTCGAGCCCAGGAGGCAGAGTGTGCCGTGAAGTGTGTGCCCTCTGCAGTGTGAGGATGTAATTGACGCCATGCATCTATCAGCTCACCCTCGTCTATTATTTCTTGCAGTATTTTTTGTGCCCTAGTATAGTGATGTGGTGCGGGATTAGACCTATCCCTACCAGGATTCAGAGCTACGTTGAAATCCACACCCCATATTATGTGAGTGGAGCCAATTTCTAGTATTTTTCCCCACAGCTCGGCAAAGAACTCTGGGGCATCAATGTTGGGGCCATAACAGCACGCCAGAGTGACAGATTCGGGGCCCATTCTTCTCCACACTATGCAATAGCGTCCCTGTCCGTTGCTTGCCGTGCCAGCAACTACGAAAGGGGTATTCTTCTTTATGAGTATGGCCGTCCCCCTAGAGTATGAGAAGTAGGATGAATATGTTCGGTGAGCCGCCCATTTGGATGCAAAGGTGTGGTTGTGGTGAAGATTGAGATGAGTTTCTTCTAGCATCACAATTTGTGTCTGATGGCAATCTAGATATGACAAAATCCTCTGGCACTTTTTGGGGTCGCCCAGCCCTCTAATGTTCCAGGTGAGGACGTTTAGACCTTGGGGATGTAATGAGTTAGCCATTCAAGAACGTTAAAAAAATGTTCGTCGTATTGAGCATCTGAACCTTGTCTGTCTGATGTAGCATGCCTTAAGTACCAAAGTAACCCCCATTAACAACCCCTCCCCCCCCCCTCCTCCTACTGGAGCATTCCTAACATGCCAACAAGTACAATCCCTCCCCACATCCCAACATCAACGAGTAACCTCTGCAGCTTAATCTGCGACAATAGCTAAGGGGGTACACCCTTTGGGGGGAACTACAAGGGGCAAGCACAATTCCTCCCCACCCCCAGAGAGGTAGGACGATGGGGCGATCATGTCTCTCGAGGGCGAGGGTGCTCCGAACTTAGGGGCCGATTATGATGGCGAACGGACCTGAGTCCGTCCGCCACCATAGAGTAGGAGGGACCGTCCGCAGGGGCTGCGGAGGTCCCTCTGTGCAGATTAGGATGTGACCGCCAGGGTGGCGGTCACATCCTCAATCTTTAACATTGCGGCGGGTGCAGCTTCGAGCTGCACCCGCCGCAATGTTAAAAAAACATGCCCGGCATTTGCGTGCACAAAGCAGCAGGCACCGCGCGGTGCCCGACGCTTTGTCCACGCAAATGCATGGGGGTACCATAGGTACCCCCTATGTGCACCCTCCCACCCCCCGTCACCAAGGGGGCCCGCAACGGGCCCCCGAAGGCAATCTCCGTAAGCTTTTCCACGGCGGAAAAGCCGCCGTGGAAAAGCATATGTTTGACGCTATCCTAATATGCCTGGCGGTGTCTGACAGACACCGCCAGCCATGTTAGGGCTTTTCCGTCGCGGTCAGAAGGCGACTGCGGCGGAAAAGCAGCGGACGGATTTTGAGACCCATCGCCATCCTAATTTGGCGGTGGGTCTTTTAGGCATCCGCGGCGGATTTCCCGCATCCTCCGGGCCGGCGGTGGCTTCCGCCGGCCCGGAGGATGCGGGAAATCCGCCATCCTAATCAGCCCCTTAATGTAACTTGCCCTTGTACCAAGTGGGCCTGATAAGTCCCATTAGGCACTTAGGCCCCTTGTACCAAGTGGGCCTGATAAGTCCCATTAGGCAACCAAGTGTTCCTGTGCAGTTCATCAGATATAGCAGGGGTATATTTCCCCGGGTGTCTCGAGACCTGTGTTGCCGTGCTGCTCTCAGCAATTAATCTGTCTCCTCAGGGTTTTTTCTAGGAAACATGTCCGGAGTAGAGGAATTGCTATTTTGTCGTTTCAACCTTTTTAGGAATTCATCCTGCTGTGGGTTTGTAAAAGAAGATTGCTTGCCCTGGTGTGTGATTCGTAACTTCGCAGGATAGAAAAGAGCATAGTCTATCTAGGCCTGTCTCAGTTTCTGTTTGGCGGGGTTAAACTTGCGTCGGTCCTCCTGTACTGCTCTCGTGAAATCCTGGTAAATCGTGAATTTATTGCCTTCATAAACAAGTCGGTGCTTTTCTCGTGCAATTTTGAGAACGGCATTGCAATCTCAATCATTTAAAAGGCACGCTATTAAGGGGCGGGGCAGACTTCCTGGTGGCGGCCTTGGGCCGAGAGTGCGATGCGCCCTTTCGACGATAAATTGAGAGGATAAGGATGCCACGCCAATTGTTTCTGTCAGCAGCCTCTCGATGTACTCCTCCATCCTACCCGTGTTCGTACTCTCCGGAATTCCCAGGACGCGTATATTATTCCTGCGACTGCGTGATTCCAAGTCCTCGTTCGTTGCGGCTATTATCTTGAGTAGTTTATCCATCTGTGCCACATGGGTCTGTATACTGGAGGTAGTGTCTTCCACACCCGAAACACGGCGTTCTGTTTATTTAATGCGCTCATCGTGCCCCTCCAGCTTATGGACAATGGCATAAGCAGGAGGGCCCAGCGCCACGTGTCCCACCTGTGTGTTGATAGCACAGCAGCGTCCAGGATCCCAGAGTGCCAGTGTCCAGGTGTCTTACCAGGGCCCCATAGGGTGAACTGAGTAGGGGAAGGCTGAGGCACCAGTGAGGAGAGATGCACCAAAAGCAGTGAGCGCGCGCCCAACTACATTATGGCAGTGTGAGTCTTTAAGGGCAGCGTTATTCCATACATGCGCCATGCAATGGGGGCGATTATCCTCCAACAGGACGGGCCTCTCCTCATCATGCTGCCCTCCATGGATGTCTCATACACAGGCCGCATCTGTAGCAGAATGCAGGTTTGTCACGCGATAGACCTGTGCCGATTCTGCCCGCTGTCTGCTGGATGCCTTTCCCCAGTCGCGCTTCCCTTGTTATTTGCGGCACAAATGGGCAATGGTCATTGGACGCGTATCCCACCTCCATTGGCATGTGAGGCACCCAGTGCCGAGGAGGGGGGCCCGCAGCACCCCCGGTCGCAGTATCTCCTCCTGTGAAGGCAGCAGAACAAGCCCAGCAGGGCATCTTGGGCAGCTTGTGGTCCACTCACCCGCGAGTCTGTGCTGCAGTGCGGCTATGGTGCGGCCCAATCACCACGTGTGCGCCGCGGTCCTCGAGTGATCAGGCAAGCCCGGCGCAGCTCCAGGCCCTACAGGTCTCTTCAGCGGCGCCACTGGTTCTCCCTCCGTAGCACGGGTGTCCGCTTCGCTACTAGTGCCAAAATCTTCCAGCCAGGGCACCGGGTCTCAGGGCCCACTTCCCCATACCTTGAAGTACTTTAGGGTACAAGAATCAGGATTATTTCCAGGATAAAGGCGCCGAGCTGCAAGAGCCTCACATCGGAGCGGCCATTTTGCTTGCACGCCACCTAGCGCCCTCTAATCGAATGATACTCTCTATACGACGCCCTGTCTGTGATCTTTCTGCAAAATGAATGAGCTGGGGTACAGGATTTACCACTGTGTTTCTCCTAAGGTGGACGATAAAAAAAAACCAAAGGAAGCGCTCTAATAACTCCTGTGCAAGGAAGCTACATTAGGCTGATTAAAGTTAACCACAATACAATCTCCGTCGACTGTCTTCAATCCCTGACCAACCCACCCCAAACGTCTCGCCATGATAATATGTGGTGCTGCTTTAGTCCCACCCTCTGACTGTCTTGTACACCAATGGGTAACTTTGCGAATCAATTCTTCAGAAGACTCGCTAATATTATCTTTAAGATGCGGGCCCCTACTAACACCGCTGTAAGAGGGGTGACCTCCGGGGTCAGGTGAAGCCTGCATTTATTTCCCTGCCCTTGTGAGGACTGCATATGCCTTACTCTATGAACAGGAGCTGCTAACTGTTAAGATTGTGTTTGAAACCCTCCAGGAGGTAAAGGAACACCAAATACGGGGTTGTTGGAGACTTGATTATTTAAATCAGTCACAGGGTTCTCAAGATGATAAACATCTTGTGGCGCTACCTCGGGTGATTCAGCTTGTTTGTGACTTATACCCATATGAGCACCTGGTGCATTGGCCTGGGTCAGACCTATCCTGGATTCCCGCCTATTATTTAGGTGTGTATCTATAGAAGTCATTTTAGTTAACAAGGGCTCCAGAGCAATTTTAATACAACTAATTAAGTCCTCTTTGAATGTCCCCCAAAAAGAGATGCGATTGGATGGTGTTTCCAACGACTGAGTCAAAATTTACTTTAATCCAGTCCTCTATATCCTTAGCTCTACTACACCCAGCTGCCAGTTGGTGGTTGGCCGTATTTGTCCCCGTCTTCAAGCCCTTTCTCTGTTTTCTCTTGTTGTTGGCCCCCTGCTGGGGCAATAGATGCAGCTCCCTCCAATCTTCCATTATACGGGGCCAAAGAATTCTGAACAAATGACGCGCTGGCTTATGGGGTCCCACTTGTAGCATCGTTGCCCACCTCCTAGTCTAAAACCATAGAACCTGATGATGAACCTGCATGTGCTGTCTCACTGGGAGGATTACTAGGGATGGACTGTGAATTCCTATCGGTCTGGAACCGCCCCCTAAGCCCAATCGCTCCTCCACATCCTGGATTTCCTCATTTAATGCCCCCACTGCAGTAGTCAAATAGGAAATAATAGAAGCACAATGTCTTGACATCTTGGATTTAGCCTTTCCCTCTCCGGAATTAGCAGTGAATTTACGCTTACCCATAGTCAGCTGCAGGTGAAAGCTGTCTGGCTCTGCCCTGCCTCGGTCTGTCGCCGCCAGCTAATAAGTGCCTCCTGGCGCGAACAGGAAGTGTTGGCTCACGCTCACTCTCACTCGCAATAGTCGGCGCAGACTACTGCGCCTGCGAGTGACCGTGAACTTTTGTAAGGGAGCACTCTTTGATGCCGATTGCTACAACATTTTTCAGATCTGCATTTAACGCATTAAATGCCAGGATCACTGTTTATTCAATAGAACAGTATTAGACGTGCACAACGTTGTCAAGTGCAGTTTTTGATGCAAATCGCTACAACAGCATTCAGATCCGGATCCGATCTTTGACAGGATAGTTTGTATACATCAAACACCTGATTTTCCATATATATTCTACATCCAAATTGGTTTTTTGAGGGTCAACCATTGCAAACGCCTACAGTCCTGAAAATGGTCGAATAGACGACAGCCCATCGACCGAAACGTCGACAACTACACTTATATTCTATATAACGTTTATATAGGAAATACTCATTTGTTTTATTCCTTTGGTTTGCCTTATTTCTATTTTTTTTAAAGTGTACACAATTGTCACTGAGAAGTATAATGAACAACTATTTATGTATGCAACTTCCTGTTACAATGTGTGTTTAATGATCGAGTACCCCTGAATATTTCCTTTTAATACAATAAGATCTATTTTTTCATTATACACCCGTTTTTTGAAACGTTATTCATTGACGCATTTATTTCATGTATTCTTCTGACATATGCTGCTGTTTTCATATTCATAAAGAACTAATAACTATATGAGTTATTTGTGTACAGATAATTATTTCAAAAGAAATTAATTTGCAAGCATATCATACAGGCATGCGTGAAGTAAAAAGTAAAAATAATTCGTATTAATTGTACAAACAAATCCCTTCATGGCACACTTACCTGTTTATTTTACCCTTATAATTGAGCCGAAGAATAATAATGGATTCAATCCAGATCTGTGACTGGGGGTGAGTGTATGAAAAGTTTCAGTGCTCTGTCCATCATCTCTTTGTGTTTGCTTTGTTTGCCCTAAGTTGGCAGGGTATGCCCTGACGTGGGTTGCTTGCTCACTTAGACACTGGATTCAAGCTAGCCTGGCTGATATGGGGTGTAACCCGAACCCGGTCCCAGGATGCTTGTTTCCGGTCATGGGAAGACTTGGTTTGGCAGTTCGGGCTGGATTGTTCCCATGAGGCACATGGGCAAGACTGATTTACATATAGCTGGCTTTGAACTGGGGGTGGCGAAGTGATCTAAAGAACGATGATGGGTTCAACCCAGATCTGTGACTGGGGGTGAGTGATGAAAAGTTTCAGCACTCTGTCCATCATCTCCTTGTGTTTGCTTTATATAGCGCAACACACATTGCCACGCAGCAGCACTTATGATGCAACGCAAAGGGCCATGCAGTGGCCTATATAGTGTGCCGCAAATAGCCACGCAAGGCATTTAGCCACACAGTAGCACTTATGCAGCAACACAAAGGGCACGAAGTGGCCCAACTACAGCAACTCAAAGGGCCATACAGTGGCCACACGACAGCAATTCATAGGGACATGCAACTCATGTTAATGATGTCTGATTACACAAGAAGAGAATAGTCTCCCTCTAGACCTCAAAATTATTATACACACAAATTAATCCAAATACATAAAGTGAGCACCCAAGACAACTTATTTTGTCAATAAGCAAATACTCCAACAATTAACAAAAATATATTGTTTTATTTAATTTCTTTTATCAAAAATGTTTTCATCATCATACTTTTTTTATATATAGGTTTTTTGTTGATCAACATGAATTATAAAGACAAAAAGGCAATAAATACAAAATAGAATAAACCCAGTTAGAGAAACACAAACCAAATTCACACACCACCATTCAAACCATACTCTCGCAAACCCAGACAAACCTTTACACTCATAACATATATCAGGGGAACTCAACTACAGAGTGACATAGTAATTGGAATGACCAAATACAACAACTGCATATAGCAGGATATAACAAGGCAATGGTCGACGCGTTTCGCTGGCTGCAAAATGATGGAATGCCACCTTCCTCAGGACCTGCCAGATAAAGAGCCCTAAAAAGAGCCGCTCCACCCGGGGACAAAGGATACCACCTGAAAAGGTATAAAAACAATGAGAAGATCTGGCCCACATCACAAGTATCAATAACATAAACATCGATTGGACCAATTCCACAACAATCACAAAAATACTCATGATTTTCATTGCTTTGACGTTGTACATTCAAGACTTATTTACTACATTGTGCTTCATTACCACCTAAAAGCAACCACATAAAACAACCCACCGAGCCCCTACCTACTCAGGGCTAATGTTAAATTGTATACATACACCATCACAGAAAATTCGTGAAAAAACATGCAACAGACATCAAGTGTATTAAAAAACATTACAAATTGACCAATGTTTAGCAGTCCAAAGCAACCCAGATCTATTCCTCTAGAGATACTTACTGCAAATATGGTTTCAATATCATCTATTGGGATACAAACAGTTCTTTTATTTAAACCGACTGCAGATTGGCCACTTCTCAGACAGTTTATCATAAAATACAGCTCTCAAATTCTGTAAGGGCAGAATACACATCAGAAAAATATATAAATATATATAGAGATAATCATGACAAGGTCCATCCAACTGATGCCTATGTCAAAGAAAGGTCTAGCAACCTACCGGTGATCTGGGAGTGTCCCCTATCTTAAAGACACTCCTCCGTAAGGCTCCCCTTACCCCCACTGTGGTAGTCTAACACATTTCTGCATTCTCTTACCTGAAGCGACTAGAGACCATATATATTGTCGCTTTTCACAACAAAGTTGTAGCCAGAATTTCCAGAACTCTTTTCCTGTAAGAACAGAGTAAAGAAAGGAGAGGGCATATCTCAAATCCAAGCCTTTTCAAACACCAGTGGAAGCCTCCACATGATATGCTGATTTGGACGAAAGAATAACACAATAAAGGTAATAGCGTATTGCATGTTTAAAAGCAAGGGTTAGTCCATGTACTATACGTATGACACATATATTGTCAAATACTCTTTTAGTGATGTTGCTCTGAGAAGGTTCGAGAATATTGATACTCTGCGAATCAGGATTCTGAAAAGTGAATTTCCAGCGCGATCCGATTTGCACAAAGGTACCTTTATTGTGTTGTTCTTTCGTCCAAATCAGCATATCATGTGGAGGCTTCCACTGGTGTTTGAAAAGGCTTGGATTTGAGATATGCCCTCTCCCTTCCTTTACTCTGTTCTTACAGGAAAAGAGTTCTGGCTACAATTTCATTGTGAGAAGTGACAATATACGGTCTCTAGTCGCTTCAGGTAAGAGAATGCAGATATTTGTTAGACTACCACAGTGGGGGTAACCGGTAGATTGCTAGACCTTTCTTTGACATAGGCATCCGTTGGATGGGCCTTGTTATGATTATCTCTATATATATTTATATAGTTTTCTTATGTGTATTCTGCCCTCACAGGATTGAAGAGCAGTATTTTATGATAAACTCTCTGAGAAGTGTCAAATCTGCAGTTGGTTTAAATAAAATGACTGTTTGTATCCCAATAGATGATATTGAAACCATATTTGCAGTAAGTATCTCTAGAGGAATAGATCTGGGATGCTTTGGACTGCTAAACATTGGTCAATTTGTCATGTTTTTCAATACACTTGAGGTCTGTTGCATGTTTTTTCACAAATTCTTGGAGATGGTGTATGTATACAACTCAACATTAGCCCTGAGTAGGTAGGGGATCGGTGGGTTGTTTTATGTGGTTGCTTTTAGGTGGTCATGAAGCACAACATAGTAAATAAGTCTTAAATGTACAACATCAAAGCAATGAAAATCATGAGTATTTTTGTGATTGTTGTGGAATTGGTCCAATCGATGTTTATTTTATTGATACTTGTGATGTGGGCCAGATCTTCTCATTGTTTTCATACCTTTTCAGGTGGTATCCTTTGTCCCCCAAGTGGAGCGGCTCTTTTTAGGGCTCTATATCTGGCAGGTCCTGAGGAAGGTGGCATTCCATCATTTTGCAGCCACCGAAACACGTCGACCATTGCCTTGTTATATCCTGCTATATGCAGTTGTTTTACTTGGTCATTCCAATTACTATGTCACTCTGAAGTTGAGTTTGCCAGATATATGTTATGAGTGTGAAGGTTTGTCTGGGTTTGTGAGAGTATGGTTTGAATGGTGGTGTGTGAATTTGGTTTGTGTTTCTCTACTGGGGTTTATTCTATTTTGTATTTATTGCCTTTTTGTCTTTATAATTCATGCTGATCCAAACAAAAAACCTATATATAAAAAAAGTATAATGATGAAAACATTTTTTATAAAAGAAATGAAATAAAACAATATATTTTTGTTAATTGTTGGAGTATTTGCTTAATGACAAAATAAGTGGTCTTGGGTGCTCACTTTATGTATTTGGATTAATTTGTTTGTATAATAATTTGAGGTCTAGAGGGAGACTGTTCTCTTGTTGTGTTATTATTTCCCCTCTTCTCCCTGACCTTTATTGTTCTTTCAGAGGGGGTCCCCTACATATTGCAATGATGTCTGATTAACCATCACACTGAAGATTCCAATAATATGTGTTGCTGTTTTTCAGCAATATAGTTTAGCAGTAATGGGAAAAACTGCTACATATATGGGTAGGATACATTATGCGGATGCACCTATGATCCAGCACAATAATGCACACAAGGAGCCATATAGTTGATATACATGCAACAGAACACAGCAAAACACCTTGTTAGCCTGCAGTGTGTGAAAGGGAAAGGACTGGAATGGTCCATAAACCACCTTATATGTAGCATTCCTGTTCTTTCCTAGGGCTGATACAGTTTTGGCTACCTTGCACTAACAAAGCCTTCCTTCCATCATGTTGCAAAGGTGCTTGCCTTGCAGGCAGGAATTTTGGTGCAGGAAGGTACACCTTCCAGCACATACACAGTCCTCTGAAGCATGTTCCCGTTTCTTAGTGTGCTGCTGAATGCAGCACACATAGAAAGTGTAAACAAGGTGGAAAGACTTCAATATGTTACCTGCATGCACCTCTGGTGAGGAGTTGTACAACTAGGACGCTTTCCGTTGTCTAGCAATATTTGTCATTCTGGTGATGGGTCAGAATCCATGAGTGGATACATGGTAACTGCCACACTCCACCTCTGACACATCTCCCTGCATAACACAATCTGAATTTTTTGCAGACTTAGGTTCCTCTAGTTTCATCAAGCCACTCATGGCCACACAATATGCCTTGGCATGAATTGACAAACAACATCTAGGGGCCTATTTACAAGCTGGTTTATGTGGCGCTGCGTGGTGCAAGAGCGACATAAACCTTAAGTCAGATTTATGTAGCCACGCAAAGCCACTTTTTTGTGGCCTTGGGTGGCTCAATAAATCTGGAGTTGGGTAACGCTGCGCAAATCGCTGCGTTGCCTTATTCTGCCCTGAGAAGGTGTTCCATGGGTGTTCCCACTCAACTCCCATGGTTTACGACACATTTCCAGATTTACCTGAACTGGTAAAACTGTGAATGTGCCAAAAACATACGCCTTCCCGGGAGAGGCGTAACAAGGAGCAATATCTTTATTTTTCCTCGTTACTTTCTCTTTCTATGTGCACTGCATTCTGCAGCACATATAGAAAGAGGAATATGCCTCTCAGGACTGTTTTTGTGCAGGAAGGTGCCCCTTCCTGCTCAAAAACAATCCTGCATGCAATGCAGGCCCCCTTGAACCATGGTGAAAGGGTGCCTGCGTTGGCGTTAGGCTGCCAACAGGGCACCAGTGCAGAGGAAACGGCAGAAATGCGCCATATTGCCTTAAACAGAGCATATACCTGCCTTTTCCCTGTCTTGCTGCGCTGCACGCCTTTTTCATAAATAGGCCCCTTAGTTTTGTGATTGGCCTTGTGTACTCTTGCCTGGATCACCTGTGACACAACACTTAATTAATAGCCCCAAAGTGTTGCCATCCTTTGAGTACACAAGTGTATCTATCATTCACAGGTAATCATCTAGCTGACCATTTCATGCTTTACAAGTGTTTCAGGTGTTACAAATGCTATTCTGACTTTGTGTGCTATTTGTAATATCTCACAATCCACACACAGTTACCGCTTTGGAAGATATTTGTGACCCTGGGGCTAAGGATATTTCCATGTGTGTGTGTTCAACTTTCACTACAGTAATACACTCACACATGGGTGTATGGTTCTTGATCACTGTAAGGTTGACATCAGCCTCCATCACCATGTGTAGCACAAGTGGTCCTCACAACGTTCACAAAGACCAGGCTTACTATGTTGAGGGCTCACACATACGTCCCTTGGCTAACAAGTACTGTCCAGGTATTACTTGAAACTGAACATCATAAACTGTGTTGCATTGTCTTACCGTAATAGATAGTTCAATCGAGGCCTATGGCATAACACAATAGATATTGATGTGAACTTCTTTGACCCATATATTAGGATTAGGATGGGTGAAGATTATCATAATTGATTTAGATAGCTTTATCCAGTAGACAGCAGACTCCTTTGAACTCATACATAATTCAGGACTGTTTTGTGGTTATACTGATGTTGGTGTACCTGTATGGTGGTATGTGTAGGTTCTACAAATGTAACTTGTTGCCAGACCAAAGACTAGAATATTTTATGTTTGATCTTCTGAGTTCCCAAGCTTTCTTGTCACTGAGATTATATGTCATACCACTGCTTGTGTCTCAACATGTTAGTTCATTGTGATTGCTAGTATATAATTGCCATTTATTGTGAGTCAGTTTGTATGCACAAAATGGTGTATGTCTTTACATCTTTATGATGACTGTCACAGTGATTAGGTTAACATTTTCAAACAAAATTAAATAATGTAAATGTGAAGTTTTTTAATGTGTGAAAATGTATTTATTTTTACTGCTCACAAATCATGGATGATTTTACAAGATTGGAAAAAATTGTTGCTTATTTTTTTTCTTAGTCTCACACGACTTGCCATTGTGTGCTCAATATCTGCACCAGATTCATCGACCTCTTCATGTTCAGATGGGATTGCACTCTCTAGTCCCACGTGATGGAGCAAGGACTCGTGAAAGAAAGACTTGCTTGTACGCAATCTTCTCATGTAACCGTTAACACCGAACTAAACCTGTATAGTGGAAATAATATACACAACACAACATTTAAGAGAAAAGACGAAGCTTGCCTATGTGTTTTACTAATAAGTTACTCGAGTGAAATTCTAAAATGGCCACAAACCGAAAATCTTTAGTGCGCATGGGTCTACTGCATCTACGTAGTATGACGTACCTTTAGCTTGGAGGGAACTTTCTGCACTTGCACAGTAGCTAACAAAATGGCTGCTTGAAACTCATGTGCTTGCCACCTGATGCTGAAAAACTAAACCCATCTGTTATACTAATGCTAATGCGGGGAGAGTAATAATAAGTAAATGGGATTAGAGTAGAGATAGGTGGTATACAGTGAAATCATTTATTTTTTACTCTTTCAATAGTTCTTATTAGGGGCCTAGAAATGTGAACCACAGTCTATTCCCTCTCGTTCTACAGCACGTGCGCAGTGCAACCAAGCTGGAAGTCGCGATGTCAACTTGAACGTCGTCCAAGGTTGCAAAAGGATACTTTCCTGAGACCCGGAACGACAGTCCCCTGAAACTTATGAGAACCTGCAGACTTTTTATAATTTGTGACCATTACAATGTGAATATGGGTGGAAATGAAGATTTATGTATAAAAATTAAGGGGTGGGATTTAAAACAAAGTGAAAGAAAATAATGGGAAATAAGCATGGTGTGATGACCACCTCCCCTTGCCTGTCCAATAAGAGTTAGCAATTTTAATAGTTTGAAACATTAATGGGTGGTACTAGCTTATAGAAGAGTATAATTGAGGTAGTTTTTAGTTAGTTAGTCAGTACTGAGACCGGGATGCTGTCCGAGAGCACAGTTAGTTCCAGACGGAGATGCTGAAGCGTGCAGGCCTGCCAAACTGGATACATGCCAGTCATACCAAAAGGGTGCCAGTCCCTGATGAGGAGAGACCACAACTGACTCGAACAGTTGAAGCTGCTGAAGGTTGTACAGTCAAAGATTTTGGGGCAAGGGACTCTAGAGAGATCTAGAATGAACAACCGAGCACAAGTCAGGAGGACTGGAAACCAATAGTTGACATACCGGAGGTCTTCCTCAAAACACGAAGTACAGCAAAATTAGAAGAACAGGAGAATAGTGAGGATCAGGAAAGTATAGAAGAACATCCTCAGGAAGAATTGAACAAAGAAACTGGAGATTCTGAGCAGGACCAGTTAGGGACAGAAGAACATACTTCGGCAAACAAATCAATTGAAAGACCTGAGCAGGGACAGATAGGTATAGAAGAATACGTTTAGGCGGCAGAAGACAAAATAGTAGTAAGACCTGAACAGGACCAGTTAGGAAAAGAAGAACAAGTTCGGGAAGAAGAAACAAAGCTATCTAAAAGAGTACCCAAACAGGAACAGGTAGAAACAGAAGAACAAGTTCAGGCAGAAAAAGGATAGGTAAAGAGGAACTTAAAAGATGAATAAAATCAAGTTGTGCCACAACGTAACAAGAATATAAGGGTTCTTGAAAGAGACCACGAAGGTGAAAGTGCAGTACAAGTTAAGAGGGTCAGAAAAGGTGACAATTGGCCAGGTGGGTCAAAAGGTTAAAATATCATTTAAAAACAATTAATGAAGATCCAGAACAAGTGAATGAAGTTACAAGACAAACTCAGACTGAACAGTCAATTTCTAAAAACATCCGTAGAAGTTCAAGATTGAAGCTATTAAACAATAAGTTCAAAGGACCTGAATGGACCTATGTGATCCTTGAAGAGTTTAAGAATCTAGATATAAATGAAGAATCTGATGAAGATGTAAACTTAGAACAGATTGACAAAGGGGAAGTGAGGCCTACTTGAAGTACTCAAAAGATTCTGATTCCAAGCTAAAAGAAAGAAGAGTAATCTTCTTGAGTAAAAATGACTGAGACCAGAGTTACAGGAAGACCAAAACGAAATTGTATAAAGAAATGTTGTAGGGCTTGTATATGTAGTTTATTAATAGTAATATTAGTTTGGCTATTTTTAACGATAGCAGTTCCTTATCTTATGATAACAGACAAAAAGAATGACACTAACATTAATGAAAATACAGCTAACATGAAAGGAGACAGAGTAGAATTGGAAGCATCAGCTGAGATAGATTTACATTACACAGTAACTGGCAATGATACTTCTTTAAATGTTTTTTACAAAGTTGTTGTTTCAATATGTAGATACAATGGAGATATGTTTGTATAAAATTACCTGCCTCAGTAGCAGAAGGGGTAATGTACCATCATTTACCACTAACATATGGTATTTCTTGTAGTCTAATGTCAAGTTTACTTTATAGAACAAGAAAGCTACAATATTATTATCCTAATCTAGATGAAGTGTTTTCAGGAATCCCTATTCAAAAGAATATGAATCCAGTACGAAGTAGTTTAGATGCACAATTTATGGGTGACTTTTTCCCAACAATGAAATCATTAGATATAGAAAAGGCACATAAAGACAATTTAACATGTTCATTACGTGAGGAAGAGAAAGTGTTTTCGAATTTAGTTGAGGAAAGGAGGCAAGATTTCCAAAGAAAAGCTGCTGAACAGAAACATCATATTCCATCATGGGCAGAGAAAGAGTGAATTCATACAGCGGGCAAAGATCATGCTGCGATGGCCCTAGATTTTGTGAAGACAGGGAAATATGCCGCAATAGATTAAAGACAGATTATAATAACAAATGTATTGGTTCCAGTGAGTGTGAACATAACTTCCTAATTTTGGGAGGTTGGGGACTAAAAGGGGTAACTGATTGAGTATTTCCTGGAGTTTACTACGTGTGTGAATAAAGCTTATTATAAGCTGCCTGCCAGGTGGTATGGGAGTTGTTATTTCGGAATAGTTTTTCCGAAGATTTATCACGTAAAAAGAATCACTGGAAGCAATGAAAATGCTACTCCACTAACACGTAGATTGAGAGCCAGTTTTTCAGAAATAATAGGTGACATATTTAGTGCATTCATACCTTCAGTGGGAGTCGTTTTAAATTTACATAGAATCTGTCAATTGTCGACAGTAGTTGATCGTCTTTCGACTGATACTGCTGGAGGTTTCTTGATGATTAATACAGAAATGGTTGCAATTAGGTCTATGGTTTTGCAGAATCGACTTGCGCTTGATATATTATTGGACAAAGAGGGCGGAGTCTGTAAAATGTTGAAGGTGCAACATTGTTGCACTTATATACCAGACAAAAGCACAGAAATCAAAGGATATATAAAGAATATTACTAAAATGCAAGAAGAATTGAAACCACTGGAGGTTGATAATGTATGGGAAAGACTAACAAAAAAGTACTTCTTCAGTAGGGACATAGTTTCCCAAAATAGGGAAAGGTTTCTTAGGACAATTAGTTATGCCTATAGTAGGCATAGCAATAATAGTGTTATTAATAGCAATATGGTGTAAATGTTGTACTAATAAACTGAGAAGGAGATATGAGATAAATGGAAAAGGAAATAAAAAAATTATGAAGAGATTCAGTTGGAAGAAATGATAGGCAAGGTAAATGAGAAAATGAAAGGATTAAAGAATAAAGATGAGAATAAGAACGGAAAAGGGAAAAAAAGGAAAAAATGCTACAGTTGGCATCTGATGAGGGATGGGTAATTTTGTGATGGCTTTAAAATGCCATAAGAAAGGAGATTGATGGAGCAAGGTCTTGTAAAAGAGACTTGCTTGTACGCAATCTTCTCATGTAACCTCGAACCCCGTACTAAACCGGTATTGTGGAAATAATATGTACAACCCTACATTTATGAGAAAAGACAAAGCTTGCCTAAGTGCTTTACTAATAAGTAACTCAAATTGAAATTCTAAAATGGCCACTAACCGAAAATCTTTAGTACGCATACGTCTACTGCATCTACGAAGTATGATGTACCTTTTGCTTGGAGGGAACTTTCTGCACTTGCACAGTAGCTAGCAAAATGGCCGCTTGAAACTCACATGGTTGCCCCCTGCTTGCTGAAAAACTAAACCCAGCTATAATACTAATGCTAATGTGGGAAGAGTAATAATAAGTAAATAGGATTTGAGTAGATATAGGCGGTACAGTGAAATCATTTATTTTTTATTTTAACATTTGTCTTTTTGACTCTTTCAATAGTGCTTATTATGGGCCTAGAAACGTGAACCACAGTCTATTCCCTCTCTTTCTACTGCACATGCGTAGTGCAACCAAGCTGGAAGACGCGATGTCAACTTGAACGTCGTCCAAGGTTGCGAATTGATACTTTCCTGAGAACCGGAACGACAGTTCACTGAAATGGATGAGAACCTGCAGACTTTTTATAATTTGTGACGATTACAATGTGAATATGAGTGGGAATAAAGATTTATGTATAAAAATTAAGGGGTGGGATTTTAAACAAAGAACTGAAAGAAAATAATGGGAAAAAAAACATGGTGTAATGATCACCGCCCTTTGCCTGTCCAATCAGAGTTAGTATTTTTCATAAGTTTGAAACATTAATGGGTGGTACTAGCATACAGAAGAGTATAAGTGAGGTACTTTTTAGTTAGTTAGTGCGGAGACCGGGATGCTGTCCGAGAGCACAGTTAGTTCCAGACAGAGATGCGGAAGCATGAGGCCGGGATGCTATCGGAGTGACGAATTATGCTGAAGAATCAAATTGCTGAACCATTTCTTTAAGCAAATGTATTTAGAAGAAAATCGCTGAAGAATCTCGAGGAGGAAGAGAGTGTCAGAGAGGGGTGCTACGCAAGCGTCGGTGATAGAGAGGTTGTCTATCCTGATTCTTGTCCTAATTCCTGTCCTGAAGCCTTTGTTCACCAGATCTTTCTGGGGGACGCTACCAATTCCTAGGCCTGGGAGTTGGTTTTCACACCATTTTAGGTAAATATAAATATATCCGTGTATGCGTTTATGTGCTTTTCCCTCTACCCTCTCCCTTTCATGCTGTGTCATTGCAAAGTATAAATGAATGCATTTTGATTGTTTTGTTTGAATCCTCCTTCCTGTGAGAAACGGAGCCTGTTCTGTACAGTGTAAGTGGTTCACATGAATTTAATCTGAGATCAAATTTAAAATACATACCAACTCTGTGATAATTTCCAATGTGAAAGTAGATTGAAATTTTATGTCATTTCACCATCAACTAGTTCAACTAATGGTCCATTGACCAGTGGGAAGAACTCTTTGATCAGTGAAAGATTATTTAGTGATCACAAATAACTAATCTAGATATTTACAAAACATGACCCCTGCGGATATTGCCAGTTTATTGTGAATGAATTTATGGGCCCAGGTGAGTATGTGGTGTTAGATTACCTGTTGCTGGTAACCCGCTGGATCACATGGCACATTTGTCTTCAGACAGATGTAATGCAATATTGCACAGACTAAAATAATCTTGCAGACCATAGGAGGCGAGTACATAAGTCTACTGCCTCAATGGTCAAGACATCAAAAATGGGACTTTATGATCCCAAACATTCGCTCCACAACATTTCGAGTTTTTCTCAGAGCCAAATTATAACTTTTCCGCCCATCCGTCATGGGATTTTAATATGGGGCCATGATCCAGGGCTGCAAACCATATCCTGGTCACCTGAAATGAGAACAAAATCAACATTCAATTAATCGGTTCATTGTTACTTATACATAACTAACTATGGGCCACATTTATCAAACTTTCACGCGGTGCAGCAAGCCGAAATGCACCATATTTAATATTGTTTAACACATTCCTGTTCTTTCCTTGCACCCTTTTAGCTGCCTAGCGTCAACGCAGACACCCTTGCGCTGTGGTGCAAGGGTGTCTGCGTTGTAGGCAGGATTTTGTTCGTACAAGAAAAGGCACATTCCTGCACAAAAACAATCCTCAGAGGCATTTCTTCTTTCTAAGTGTACTGCAGAAGCTGCAGAATGCAGCACACTTAGAAAGAGGAAACAATGAGGATAAATAAATATATTTCTCCTCGTTGCGCCTCCCCTGGGAAGGCATAACATTTGACACATTCCCAGGTTCACCAGTGTTGGGAAATCTCAGAATGCAGCAAAACCCAAAGGGGCGTGCATGGGAATGCCCATGCTCCATCCATGGAACGCCTCTCTGGGGCATAAAGTAAACCAAGGCAGCGATTTGAACCATTCTTGCCTTACTCTAGAATTATGAAGCCATGGAGGGGCACGCAAGAAAGCCTTGCGTGACTTGATAAATCTCACTTCAGTTTTGTGTCACCCTTCATCCCCTTGCATGGAGCAAGGGTGACACAAAACCCATGATAAATATGCCCCTATCTGAATTATGTATGCAGGCAAATTCATACACATTTTTACTTTTAACTGCTATATCTTAGGTACTGTTTGCAATTGCCTTACACATGTATGTTAAACATATATGGGTCATTGCACGTATTGTACAGAGTTTAAGACATACAACATGCTAACTTTCATTTCAACCAAGGAGTCTTACATGTATGATCCAGGACTAAGAGTTCTTGCAGGCCATTCCTATAGTTTTTCATTTCAGGGAAGGATCATATCCTAAGCCAATATAGTAATGGCCGCAGGTTAACAAGATGGGATATTCTTTTTGTCTCTATCCATAAATAAAGTTAACAACAGAGTGCTATCTGAGACATTTATCAAGGTCCTTAGAAATCAGTTTTAAAAAAAGAATACTAGAGTGTTTGTAATATGTGAACCCCATAATTCAACTCAGATAATGCCACATTTAGTGTTCACCCTATAATCCTTTGAGGCTGGTTTTACTGATCTCGACTTCGTAGTTCTAAACATACGTAGGATTGCCATAGATCTGTGCTAGATTATTAAGCTACTCTTAATGGCTTGAAGACCACACGAGAAATTATCAGCTATCCTAATACCCAGATAGTCGAAATTGCAGACAAGTTTAAGAACATCAGTCCTCTTATTCCTGCGGTCTCTATGTGCTTTAAGAACCACGGCCCTTATTTACTACAAAATGACGCAGTGTGGCATTGCAAGCCATGTTGCCATGACCAGCTGCATCATTTGAAAAGCACAGGGTAGCAACAATATGATGCATCCGTGTGCTTTCCCCTGCTCTAGTGCACAATTAGCTGCCATGCACCAGTGCAGGCACCCTTCCATCATATTGCAAGGCTACCTGCATTGCGAGATGATGGTTTTTGGTCAGAAAGGGACACCTTCCTGCACAATAAAAATCATTATTGGCATTTTCCTTTCTATGCATGCTGCAGAATGCAGCACGCATAGTAAGAGGAAAAAAAGACAAATAAAAGTATTTCTCCTTGTTGCGCCGCTCCTATACCTCCCTTGGGGAGGCGTAGGATTCAGACGCATTCCCAGGTTTTCAACACTTTGTAAATCTGAGAATGTGTCAGGTTCCATGGATGTTGCGTGGGAACACTCACAGCAACAACCATTTAACGCCCTTCTCACACAGAGTAATGGGTGAAATGGGCCCATATTTACGATGCAATGAAAGGTCATGCAGTGAGAATTTACGTGGCCTTGTACATATGGGCAAGCCCATTGTGTTGTAAAAGCATAAAAAAAAGTGATGCACCTGTGGCGCATTGGGTTTGTAAATTTCAGTCGTAGGATAAAACACATGAACCTGACCTGTGCCTTTTTAACACTGAAAGAATAAAAGCAACTCTTGACGTGTTTCGCTATCATTATAGCTCTTCAGAGAGAGTTAGTTTTGTCCAGACACAAGAAAGCACCCAGTATAAATCAAAACAATACCATTTCAGGCTTAGAGTGATGCATAAATTATGCAAAAAGGCAGAGCTCTATTGGTAGCTCCCAAATTTAGGTGGAGAGCAGCTCTTCATAGAACACCCTACAACACCAGCGACACTCTGAATCTGCTCACCTTAAATGTCTGGTTTTTCTGCCAATATTTTTAAGCATGGGATTAGCACAGTGCCATCCACACCAAGCTACCACTGGTCCCACCCTGGATCCACAAGACAGAACGGTGTTGTGACAGAAAATTGTAAACTAACTCCACATGGCAGACAGACAGCTTTTAAGGTAGGCTAAGCTTGCAAACGTGAACATACAGGTAGATGTTACCATACCATTTCTGTTGGAGCTCAGTGAAATGGAGCTGCAACTGCTGGAGTCAATAGTGTGTATTTAATTATGAATCTGTTGTATTTTACTGGACTATTTTATAAAGCTATATCAATAAAGACATGGTTGTAAGACTCTACCCTGCAGTTGCCACAGAAGATCCTCCCAAATTGGCAGCTTAGTCGGGGAACAGACATTCATGGCCAAACGTTTGGGGTAGCATTCTCTCCTGTCCCAATCCGGAGTCACTAAAACAACCTTGGCTCAGGCAATCCAGACCTGTTCGTGACCTTCTTAAGAACTTTAGGCAGGCATACAGGAGCCTCTAGCCCCACTCTAGGCAGAAAGCGTCTTCGAAAAAGAGTCATCTTGGGAACTCCAATGCACAAAAGCTTGAACACTGCATGCTCTCAGCAGTGGAGAAAAGATCGATCCAGGGTCCTCCATTTCTGAAAGATTCCCTGCGCCACCTCTGATTGTAATTGCCATGCGTCATCCACTAGGCAGTGCCAGCTGAGTTGTCTGTGCTGACATTTAAAGACACCATCGCAGAAAGTGGTTTGTTACTAGAGAGAAGTCCTGACAGCTTAGTCAGTCACAGAGGTGCCCAGACTCTTGGCACAGGATCCAGGACCCCAATTGGTTCAGTTTCTTGCAATGTCATATGGCAGTGATATTGTCTGTGGGAACCTGAACCAGCCTCTCCTGGACAGACGGGAGGAAGGCCTATAGTGTCAAGCCAATCACCCGGAACTCCAACAGATTGATGTAGAGGAGTGTCTCCGCTGGAGACCAGACCCATCTCTCAAAGATGGCCTCCCCCAACACAGCAGCAATGCATCCATCATGATCAAAACTTTGGGTGGGGTAGGGAGAGAAGTTTGCCCCTGGTTGAATTGCAGTTGAGAAACAACCACTGCGGGTTTTTCGCAGTTTCCTTCAAATCCTTGGTGCTTAGCCCACTGAGACTTAGGATTCCACTGTAGAGCCTCCATATGCCATCTGGCATGGTCTACATGCAAGATGCAGGAGGTGAGAAGGTCAAAAAGCCTCTCTGTATCTCTAACCAAAATCCAGGATACAGGCTGAAACATTGGGATTATAGCTCAAATGTCCAGGACTCATTGGGCCAGAGGAAAGGTTCAATGGAGCATCATATCCAAAAACAGCTTCAATAACAAGTAGCTTCTGGAAAGGTGTGCAGAGAATCATCGTCTGGGGTGGTATTCAGCTGACTGGGGGAAGCCCACCCATCAGCAGCCAGTCATCGGGGTGTGGGAAGACTTATATATATATCCAACCTCCGAAGATGTGCTTCAACCATGGTTCAGTTGGGAGAAGCCCTTGAGGGCTAGTGGCACTGGTGAGGATGGAAGAGAACCACAGAAAACTGGAAATGCTTGTGGCCCATCATCAACTGCTCCTTCAACACCGCTACCTTCCCGGAGAGCTGGAAGCATGCCGAACTCCGCGCCCTTCTGAAGAAACCTTCAGCAGACCCCACCGAACTTAAGAACTACCGCCCCATCTCGCTCCTCCCATTCCCCTCCAAAGTCATAGAGAAGACCGTCAACAAGCAGCTCACCGCCTTCCTTGAGTCTAACGATTCCCTCGACCCTTCACAGTCCGGCTTCCGAGCCAACCACAGCACCAAGACCGCCCTCATCGCAGCCACAGACGACATCCGAACCCTACTCGACAACGGGGAAACAGCGGCCCTCATCCTCCTGGACCTTTCCGCAGCGTTCAACACGGTTTGCCACCGCACCCTAGTACAACACCTCAGAAACGTTGGGATACAAGATAAGGCATTGGATTGGATCATCTCGTTCCTCGCCGGAAGAACCCAGAGAGTCCGCCTCCCCCCTTTCAGATCAGAGGCCACCGAAGTCATCTGCGGTGTACCACAAGGATCATCACTCAGCCCCACCCTCTTCAACGTCTACATGAGCCCCCTCGCATCCATCGCACACCAACACAACCTAAACATCATCTCCTACGCGGACGACACTCAGCTAATCCTCTCCCTCACCAAAGACCCAACCACCGCCAGAACCAACCTACACGAAGGGATGAAAGAAGTAGCCGAGTGGATGAAGAACAGCCGCCTAAAACTGAACTCAGAGAAGACAGAAGTCCTCATCCTAGGATCATCCCCCTCTGCCTGGGACGACTCCTGGTGGCCCCCGGCCCTTGGCAGCGCACCCAAACCAACGGACCATGCTCGCAACCTGGGCTTCATCCTAGACTCCTCCCTCTCGATGACCAGACAAGTCAACACCGTCTCATCATCATGTTTTAACATCCTACGCATGCTCCGAAAGATCTTCAGATGGATCCCCATCGAAACAAGGAAGACGGTCACCCAAGCACTTGTCACCAGCCGACTGGACTACGGTAACACCCTCTACACCGGAACCACAGCCAAACTGCAGAAAAGACCTCAACGCATCCAGAACGCCTCCGCTCGACTCATCCTGGACATACCTCGACAAAGCCACATATCCGAACACCTAAGAGACCTTCACTGGCTCCCCGTCAGCAAGAGAATCACGTTCTGACTCCTCACCCACGCACACAAGGCCCTCCACGACCTAGGACCCAAATACCTCAACAACCGCCTAACCTTTTACACTCCCACCCGCCAACTGCGATCATCCAATCAAGCCCTCGCCACGATTCCACGCATCCGAAGAGCCACCATGGGAGGAAGATCCTTCTCCTACCTGGCGGCGAAGACCTGGAACTCCCTCCCCACCCACCTCCGTCTTACCCAGGACCACCTCTCCTTTAGAAAACAACTCAAAACCTGGCTGTTCGATCAATAGCGAACCCCTCCCCCTTAAGCGCCTTGAGACCCTCTGGGTGAGTAGCGCGCTATACAAATTTCTGATTGGATTGGATTGGATTGGATTGGCCCACCATGAACCTCAGATAACACCTATGGATCTGCAAGATGGGATATGGAAGTAGATGGCCTGAAATCCAGTGCTACTATCCAGTCACCTGGATCTAGAGCACATAGAACATGGGTTAGCGTGAGCATCTTGAATTTGTCCTTGAGAAAGAAATTGAGAGGACAAATGCCTAAAATAGGACACAGATTTCCGTCCTTCTTTGGAAATAATGGAAGTTACAGCCAGTCCCTATTTCAGTTACTGGACAGTAAGTAATGGTGTTACTAAATGAGGGGGTGGAAGTCTAACTCAACAAATGAATACATTCCTTGTAAGAGTGAACCATTAAAGCCAGCAAATCTGTGCATAATCCTCTGGTAGCATGTTACAAAAGCAGTCCGGCTTAACTTACAGGCAATGTGTAAAATATTTATGCAGCACACAAACAATAATAGAGAAAATTCTGAACCAATAAAAAAAATAGAGTACATTGTAATAAATAAAATGATACCAAACCAAATTTTTTAAGTTTTAGGTAAAAAAAAATCCACAAAGCTTCACTCGCGGTTATCTAATCAAGCAAGACTGGTGGAAAAGTCACAGGTTCAGCTGACCTCGTGAAGTGCAGGTCGCATATAGGGACAATGTAAGTCCCACTGAATTTACCTTCTCATGTCCAGCGTGCAGTGTGATGTTTGCATTGGTGGACGACACAAGGAGGATGTCAGTGCGAGGAGCAGGTCTGGTTTTGTGGACAGTCAGTGTTGTAGCATGATGAGCGGGCTGTCCGCAAGAAGAGCAGGTCTCACTGGAGCTTCACATTTATTTTATTTTATTTATTTAAAGAGTTTTATCAGGTAGGCCCGGTTGGTGCTGGTCACCTATGAGACCTATGGAAGATTGTTTTGTTCTTGTAGCTGATAAAGGAGGCGTACTAATTAGCTCTCTGGGTAGACTATGATCAAGGAAAGCAGGGCCAATCTTCCTTCTTCAGACCACAACAAAGTTCTTTCAGCAGCAGGCAGACCTTTTATTCAATTGTCCACAGGTTCAGGAGTGTTCTGATGAGAGGTTTGAAAATTCCCACTTTTATACATGGTGGCAGCATTTGTGTGGGGGAATTCCATGAACTACCCCCAAATTCAGTTATGGTCTGTACTTCCCTTTCCCCTGGTTCTAGCTCGAAACTGTTTTGGGTGACAAGGGCAGGCCTGGTGTCAGGTTTCTTTGTGTGTGCTGGAGGCAGGGCAGGCGACAGCTTCTCCTCAGCCATCCTGTCAGGGAGACCCGTCCCCTCACACCTAGGCTTCCTTTGTCTCAATGTTCTGAAGCAATACACAACCTACAACAGCAGGGCCATTCACAGTCATGCAGGGGTGTAGCTAGGCCTTAGGCTGTCTCCCAAAACTCGTGCCGCCTGGGGCGGTCCGCCCCACCCTGCAGCTACACCACTGCAGTCATGTGACTTAGGGCACTGTCAGAAAAATTCCAACTTTTTAAAAGTGCAAAAGAAACAATTGATGGAGGGAAAGCTGGACAATGCAAGCATTCACCCCTAGTCACAAGGATCTGGGTTAAATACATCATTCTTTTGCTTACCACACCACCCCAGTTAAACCCAGCCATATGCAAATAAGTCTTGACCCTGTTCCTTGTGGGAACAGTCCAGCCTCAACTGTCAAGCCAGGTCCTCCCTGGACTGGAAACAAGCATCCTGGGACCGGTTTCAGTGCATCACCCTTCATCAGCCAGGCTAGCTTGAATCCAGTGATGTAGTGAGCACGAGACCCACGTCTGGGCATACCCTACCCACTTAGAGCGACTTTCTTGCTCTTTTCTTTTTTTTTTCCACTTATTTTTATTAAACCTGCTTCCACTTTGACAAATACATGAAACATGCACATACAGGTGGAGTCCATATAGACAGAGTACAGTTTGTGATATCCAAAGAACATATTTTGGTATCACCATCACATGAGTGTACTTTTTATTCATTATAACAGTGTGAATGCAGTTTATATTTTTTGTTCCTAGGCCCTAGACTCTGCATTACAAATAAACAGCACTACTAATCATCCCAATAGAGCGACATATGCAAAAGAAGCAATTGATGGGCGGAATGCTGGACAATGCAAGCATTTCTCACTGTGCCACTGGATTCAAGCTAGCCTGGCTGATGAAAGGTAATACCCAGAAACCAGTCCCAGGATGCTTATTTCCGGTCCAGAGAGGACCTGGCTTAGCAGTTCGGTCTGGGCTGTTCCCATGAGGCACAGGTCAAGACTGATTTGCATAAGGCTGGGTCTAAACTGGGGTGGCATGGTGAGCAAAAGAACTAGGGGGGATATTCACAAGAACGTGTGATAATTACCGCAAAATTAGCTTAACGCAACTCTTCCAATCGCAGTCTATTGCAGGAAAATAACGCTGTGTTAACGTTTTATTCTCAACACAGCAGTACCATACGATAGTATCACATTAACGCATCGAATCTCGGCAATAAAGTCAATGCGATGCAGCAAAAATGCGAAATACGAACGCACAAAATGTTGCGATGAGGACAATCGCGACACAAAAACCAGCAAAAACCAGTGACAGGCCTGCAATTCCCACGAGTCAAGTGGGAAAAGACACCATAAAAGCTGAACAAAAACAAAGGGAAACAACAACAAACTGCGTAGAACCATGGATGCACCGGGACCAAGTTCAGAGGTCAAGGTGAACCCCACAAGCCACACAGACCACCAGCAGGGAACCTCGGGTACGGGGAAGGCCAAGGAGAAGAGGAAGACGGGATGCAGTCCACAGAAAAACCTGACCAGCATCACGGAGGTGACAATACACTACCATCAACTGAACTTGATGGTAGTGTACCATCAATTTGACAAATGTGAATGCAGTTGGAGTGTCGAGGAGGTCAATGGAGCAGGCCGAGAGTCGCTGGCATGACGTGAAAAGCAAAACCAAGCACAAACCCGCTGCCAACAGGAAGGCAAAAACAACAGTTGTTGGACAGAATGCAGAACAATGTCATACATTCACCCCGGTACAGAGATCTGGGCCTAAATCCATCATTTTTGTGCTCACCAGGCCATTCCAGTTTGAACCTAGCCATATGCAAATCAGTCTTGACCCTGTGCCCCATGGGAACAGTCCAGCCCGAACAGCCAAGCCAGGTCCTCCCTGGACTGGAAACAAGCATCCTAGGACCGGTTTCGGGCTTTCGGCCCTCATCAGCCAGGATAGCTTGATTCCAGTGGCTGGAAGGCAGCAACGACGACTGGAGGTGGGAGACCTGCACCACAGGAGGAGCTGGAGGAAATAACGGCCTCAGTCATCAGTGTGGAGACGGTGCAGGGAGTTGGGAGTCTGGACACAGCTCGATAATACCTGACACAACATCAACAGGGTGAGTAACATCCAGGGACTAGGGGACAGGGGGGAGATGGGCCTAATGGCACACATGCACAATGATGTGTAGCACACTGCACACCCACAATGACCCTGGATCATGTCCATGATCCCTGTGGCTTTGCAGCACACATACAAACACTAAGCCGGCCCCCGTCCTCAATGTGCCCAAAGGGGTCCCACCCCACATATCAACCATCCCACAATCAACACATGCACACATGCGAAACCCAGCACAGATGCTTATTTGTGACCCACACTGACAATGCAACTGACACTACATGACGATCAGCATGGCTGCAGTACAATCATCATGACATTGTGCATGCCACGACACTGAGGTGGCTGGGTGCGGACCACTTCCGGAAAGGAGCAGGTCACACTCTGACACATCCTAGTGCACAATCACCCCCTGACATCAACAAGACATCTGCAGACAAACAATGCACAAGAGTACAATAATCGTCCAAGAGCACAAATGATCCAAGTCGGCAACATCTCAGCACCGTAAAAGCACATAAGTCAAAGACACACCGCCTCAAAGGGATAAGGGGCAGCAAAATCACAGCTGCAGGGGCGACTCCCCTCCAATGCTGCACACACACATAGCAATCACAGCACATCCACATTGACGACAATGTGGTACAAAGTACAACACTTACACTGCAGAACAGAGGACACAACCTGGTCCGCTCATGCATAGAAACTGGCAAATCACATCTGACATAGCAGGAAACTATCAGACGAAAATATATGTGTACAACCTCACATACGTCATGTAGTCCTGTCAGGCATCAAACATTCGCCACCTCCCAAACTGTCACAATGTACATTGTCATACAGTCTGCATGTAAGCTTGAACAATAAGCCACCATACATGTCAACACAATGTCAAAATGCATTTCCCCTTCACATTGCAGAGCGACAAACAACACCACCAGCAGAGCAGACCAGACAACTCATCAGTGATGCTGAAGAGGACCGCCACACCTTCGACACTGACGCCCTACAACAGCTCATGGACATCTTAGGTAACCCACCTCCAGGAGCAGGGAAGCCCAGCTACATAAAGGCGACCCCACCCCCTGCACAGACCACACAGCAGGAAGCACCCGCCACCATGGCTGGCTCCCAACACTTCACCGAAGCACGCATCGCATTCCAATGCCAGGTGTCAGAATGCTGGAAGGAGGTGGCTGTACAGGTGCAGGTGGGGTCTGACCTCATGGAAGCCAAACTAGATCACATACGTGGGTGTCTACGTCCCATCAGGGACCACCTACATTTCCCAACGGAGACGACACTGCGAAAGAGACACATGCATTTGCACATTTCCAGTACTGACCCACGCCCAGAGCCCCGGAATAATCATTCACACCCCCACGCTGGACCTGCGTATGACGGACTAGTCCACTACTCTTACGTATTGAGTGGGTGACGACAAAGCTACATGTCCAAGGCCTTACCCGCTGCCTGCGGTGACATGGTTGCGTCCGCTGTACACATCACAATGTAATGTTGTAGGGCCCGGGGCCCTCATGCATACATTATGACCACAGGGACACACTCAGATAGTATGTGGAACTGGCTACGAGCACGTGTGTCACATGCACAGTGACACCTGTGCTGGATGTGTGTCGGGTGAGTGTAAGCCAGCCCTCAAGAAGTTGTTGGTGCTGGCAACAACTTGAATAGTGATCACTATTAAAACGGAAACAGAAAGCAAAAACATAACAGAAAGAACTGTGAAGTATAATTGCAGTAGCCGGAGCAAGTACAGAGGTCACCCAATATGCTAACAGAAGTGTCCGTGTGTTGAAGTGCACTGAGGTTGGGGCACTAGAGCTGAGCGTGCTCATGTGAAGAAATTGTCTAGGATTGTGTCCCTTCTGGATAGTCCTGATGCAGCTGCAGTGGGGTGTGTTACACCTGCATCATCTTCCTCATCATTGTCCCCGCTCTCCCACACTGCCTGAGGTGACATTGCTGCGAGAGCTCTCCACAGCACAGAACTCAATCAGAAATAGTCCATGAGTTGTGGTGCAGTGAGTTAATGGCATCTGAAGAGCTGAGCAGGGTATCAAACACAGGATGGCATCCAGGGCAGTTGTGAGCAACTCTGTTAGTCTGGCAGTAAGACTGTTCCCACTCAGGCAGTTGTTGTTTGGAGCTGGTCCTTGCGGTGGTGGCGTGTGCCTCCTGGAGTGATGTGACTTCCGGGCCGGTCAGGACAGGATTTGATGTGTGAGCCCTGGTGGACCGTAGTTGAGGCTGGAGGCAGCGGACAGCGCAGGGCCAAAGACACAGGGCCATCGACCCAGAGGCCATCCAATATTCTGTCCCTGACTTGAGCTGCACAGAATTAGTGGCCACGGATGCACTGCGACCGGCACACCGCCACGGGACGGTGACTTGCGGTGCACTGAGGTAGGGCCACGCGAGCAGAGCGGGTCCTCGTCGATGTCGAAGGTGAATGTAGCAGAGGGTTGCGGGGCACAGTGGAAGGTGTCCTCCAGGGCATGATGCAGAGGGCAGAAGCCGGCAGGAAGCTGCAAATGGAGGAGTGGAATGCTACAGCCTTGTTATTACCACCAAGTCAGTATCAGATACATGATGATGAAGACAACCCCCAGGCCATGGACTCATACGCCACCAAAGTTCAACCAGAGAGTGTCCATGAATGTCGGGGAACAGACTTAGTGGCACCGGAGCTGAAAGGGTATGCAGTCTGCAATGAGGCCTGTACATTGATGTAAACTCTGCTATAAATAAATCTAGGTTCAGTTCCAAATGTGTGACCTACTCGACCACAGTGTAGGCCGGATGCAGCGGTCAGCGGGGGCCCACAGCCACGTGTTGTTGGCTTGCGATGCACAGTTACTGACACCAGAGCAGTTGTTGGTAGTGTTCGATCACCTCCGTAACAATGATCCTTTTCCCCTCCACACAGAACCGCGTCTTCCTCTTACTTCTCTCCTTGCGTGCACTGATATGAACTCTGCCATTGTGAAACCAAGAAACAGTTCCAAATGTGTGACTTACTCGACTGCAATGTGGGCCGAATGCAGTAGTCAGCAAGGGACCACAGACACATGTGCTTAGAATGCTATACACAGACTTGGAGGCGCCACATCGAAGGGAGTGCAGTGACATCAAACGTCCCATCAACATATGAACTCGGCCATCAGGATATCAAGACTCAGTTCAAAATGTGTGACCTACTTGACCGTATTGTAGGCCGGAGGCAGCGGTGAAGTACGTCAACGAGAAAGTAGTACTGCGGGCCTGTGTCGCGGAGGCCGTGATGGTCGGAGGAGGCTGCCAAGGTCACGGGCCTCAGGCTTGGAGCTTGCACCGCCACGTGGTGGGCCCTCTTTGACACTCGCCGGTGTTGGCAGGTGAGCAGTGAGACCTAGGTGCGCAAGGGCGGGCAGGATGGGTTCGGGGACCAGCAGCCCGGGGTGCAGCAGGCACACAGTAGTGCAGGCAACACCGCTCACAGCGATGGCGTCGGCCTCGTGGCGGGGTGAGAGGCGCCGCCCTGGCAGAGATGTTGGGCATTCTGGAAGAGAACCATGCCCAGAGCTACGTGCTTTCTATTCACACCCCTATTTTTTTTTTTTTTTTTTTTAAAGACCTTTGTTGTATAGTCCGTAAATAACACAGCACATAGCTTACAACCTCCTTGGGCCTGCTGCATTGAATGTAAGTGACATGCATAGTTAGTGAGATAACACAGCCGTTTTAGCCGACAACCCTGGGGTCCGGCGGCATATCAGAGTGAAACATGTACGCATCATACTTTGGACATCTCGAGAAATAGACAGGTCTATGGTTTTTATGTGTTTTTATCCGGTAATGAATCTCCGGTGTCGTATACATGCTATCAGCAGTCCGTGATTGTATGCATTTATGGTTAGCATCCATGGCAACAGTAAACAGTGAAAACGGAAATATGAAAATCATGGATCAGTCGCATGTGATATAACGCTATAGTAAGCAAGTAGATCAATGGTGTGCTGCATCAAGTCAAAGGAGTAGTCGCGTTTGTTGGCGGTAATAGGGAGAGATCGTCATGGCCGTATCCGGCGTGTCTGGTGTCTCAGCATGTGTTCCACCCTCTGACATTAGTGATGCTGCTACGATAGTCTGGGTTAGTAGTTGCAACGTAGGACTGAGTGCAAAGGAATCATTGAGTGTCAGCGGAAATGTCAATATCAACATCACATACGCATGGTGTATAGTGTCGGACCAGCTATAAGGAAGATCTTGTTTTTTAAACTTAGTTAACGTATAAACTAGAACGTGAACTGTATCAGGGGGGAGGTGGGAGGAGAAAGCCTATTGAGAGGTGAAGGTGTCCTTTCCCGTGAGAGCAGGGGATGGGAGTTGCAGCAGTAGGTAGGGTCCGATAATATGGGATCGGGACGAGGCGAGAGAGTAGTGGGGGCGCGAGGAGGGCCATTGCAGGAGCGCGTGTACGGCGTGTCTAAGGCGTGACAAGCACGCCAGTCACACGCAGGGCGCGGGATGGGGTCCCGTCTCGTGGGAGGCGGGAGGGTTGAGAAACCGCACGATCGTGTCGGGTGGACAGAGAAGTTAGTGACTCTGAGCGTGAGGGGCTACAGGTGTGGTGTGGTGTGACACACGTGTACGGGTCGTGGTTGCACTGCAGTTACGGGAGTCGTGTCATGGGTTGCGCCGCAGAAGGGGGGAGGGAGGGACAGCGGGTGCGCGGAGTCCCTGCCGTGCTGTATGTCAGTGGGCCGGTTCAGGTGTAGGCTGCCTCAGGTGATCCCTCGCTCCAAACTTGCCTGCTGAAAGGACTTCAGTACGTCATCCCAGAGTTGCGCAATGGGGAATTTCCTGAGTCCCGCTGTTTCCTCTCGGTGCAGCACCGCGCTTTCCGCCCGCGCCCAGTTGGTAAAAGACATGTACCAGTGCTGGATATGTGGGGGTGTATTGGCCTTCCAGCGTTTGGTGAGCAGGCGTTTGGCCGTAATAAGTCCCAGGTCCCAAATCCTGGCCGGTACCCTATTCAGTTTGGTGCGTTTATAGAGCCCTAGGATGCAGGCTTCCCCCGTGCGCGGTACGTTTTCGTTAGTGCAGTGCGTTAGCAGCACCACGATCGCGTCCCAGTAGGACTGTATGTCGGGGCACAGCCAGAGCATATGTAAAAAGTCTGCTCCAACCAGGGAACAGCGCTGACAGGCAGCGTCAGTGACTGAAAAGTATCTGTTGATTTTATCGGGTGATAAATAGGCGCGGTGCAGTATGTAAAATTGTATGACCTTGAAACGGGGGTTGCGTGGAACATTAGTCGGGCCAACCAGCACCATTGCCCATTCTTTGTCGGTCCAATCTCTCCCTCTATCTGCTGCCCACTTGTCTCTCAGTGGCAGGGTGGAGTGTTGCGTATGGGTCAGAAGGGCCTGTGCCAGCCAATGCACTATGTGGGAGCCGTTGCCCATGACATGTAGGTATTGCATGAAGTGGTGCATTGGCAGTTCTTCAGATATTTCACCCCAGACAGCCGTCAGTGTGCGTAAGAGGGACGCATGCAATAGGAATTGCCCGGCTGGTAGGCCTTTATTTACACCCCTACGCTGGCCTCACGCTTACGGGGGGTGACGTCACAAACTACATTTCCGCTATCTTCCCCACTGGCTGGGGTGACATGGTTGCGACACCCTGTCAACTACACTCCAAACACCAGCAGTGTATGTCGACATGGATATGTGTGTGGTCTGCATACCGCAGTCTGGCCAGCACATCCACGCCACACTTGGCATTGTGTACATTCTCATTCATGAGTCAGTTGCCTCCTTCGCACATTCCTGGTTTCCACCTCTCCCCACATTCTTCTATTGTGTGGCTGCGGTGCCATGCCGTTGATGGCTCATGTACATGGCTAGCCCACGTTACCACAGTAAGTTGTGCTGTTGTGTCTGGGCATGTTGTTTGGCATGTTGTATGTGAGTTTGTAAAGTGTGTATTACCAGAGTTGTGAGTTGCATGAATGTGGAGTTGTGGTGTGTTCATTTGGTACTTACCAACGGTCAGCGCATTTCTGTAGGTGCCACCCTGGAAGCGCCGGTTGATGATGGACTGTCGGAAGATGTAGGATTCATGCACACTGCCTGGGTAGTTGGCGACGACATTGGTAAAGAGTCCCCGGTGGTCTACGATTGCCTGCACATTGATGGAATACGTGTGCTTTCTGCCAGCTATGACGTAGAAGCCTTGCTTGGTCTCCAGCTGTTCCTGCGCAGTGTTGGGGGAGTGAAGGTACTGGGGTACCATGCTGATGATGGCATCCAAGACAGTTGTTATGAACTTTGATAGGGCTGGCTGTGAGACACCTCCGACTCTGGCAGTTGTTGGTTGGAAGGTACCAGAGGCCAACAGATGAAGCACAGCCAGCAGCTTTGTCTGCGGAGGGATGTTGGTTGTCCACTGTGTGGGTACCGTCAGCCTGTGGGCAATGATGTTCAGGATGCAGAGCATGGTTGTACTTCTGAGCCTGTGGTGGGCAATGACATCCTCTGGTGTTAGGTCTGTGAGGCTGGTGCATTTTCTGAAGGTCCGCTTCTTTGTCTGCGCTGTCTCTGTGGTAGTCCGGGGGGGTGGGGGGGAGTCTTGCGGACCTGGGTGTGGTGGCGGTGGGTGTTGTGGCCCTCTTGGGGCTCCGAGCTGCATGATCAGTAGCTCCATGGCATCTGTTGTTATTCAGGTGTGGCTCTGGGCTGAGCCACCTTTTGTGGTGCAGATTGTCGTCCGACTTTACACCAGGTCAGAGCAGGTGTTAAATTCCTGCAGCTAATTTGCCTTATCACCTGTTTTGGGACCTTATTGCGGGGAGGAAGGGCGGGTCGTGAAGGAATCTGCGGCTAGAATCGTCTCTACCAGATACATTGTTACCAAAGGTAAGTAACTTGTGCATCTGATAGAGATTACTAGCCCCAGATTCCTTAACGTAGACTAGATACCCTAGCCATACCCAAGGGGAAGGAGGGTCTGCAAGAGGACCTCCCCAGCCCAGGCGAACCCAAGACTACAACAGGGGGAAATCGCCGGGACAGGGAAATAACCTAGTCTTCCCCAACAGGGGATGAGCCACAGGGACAGGGGAAAGAGCCCAGTCGTCCTCTCCCTCCAAGCAGACTAGAACTGCAGTGTCGCGGAGAACACCGCTCCACAGGGGATGTGTCACCACGACACGCAGCAGCCCCGCCCTCACCAAGCAGGAGAAGGAAGGGCAATACGAAAGGAGGCCATCATCCAATGTACCAGGGACCTCCACCGGAAGCCCCAGGTACTGGCAAGACGAAGGGAGACCAGTAGCCAATGGATCAGGGATCTCCATCGGAAGCCCCAGGTACAGGCAATATGAAAGGAGGCCAGTAGCCAATATGCAGAAGGGACCTCCAGCGGAAGCCCCAGGTACAGGCAAAACGAAAGGAAAGGAGGTCAGCACCCAATGTACCAGGGATCTCCTCCGGAAGCAACATGTAAAGGCAATGTACAAAGAAGGCCAGCAGCTAAAGGACTAGGGACTTAACCGGAAAACCCCAGGTACAGGCAACGCGGGGGAGCACCAAGGAAGAAGAGCAACCCAGAGACTCCAAGGGGAAGAGTAGAAAACGAGGGCAAGAACCCTCCACCGGGAACACACCCAGTGAAGAGGGCGGCCGACTCGACACAGCTGGACGTCAACAGGCCAGACAGAACAGTGCCTCAGTAAAAAGGCAATTGGAAGAGAAAGACATAGTCTGAGAAGGCTCCCGGAAAACCAGAAGCAGTGGGGCCAGGCCTCCCTCCAAGGCCCCTGGCCGTGGACCAGAAGAATCGGCGGGCACAGCTGGGTGCCAACCAGCCAACAGCCGGAAAATAAGAGGAGAAACAAATAGGACGGACCAAGTCGTCAACAAAGGAAAATAACCCTTCTGGACCCCAGACAGTTGACCATGCCAAACGGCAGACAAAAGGGCAAAAACACTGCAGCCTAACGCCGCAGATGCCCAAGAAAACACACCAGCGGCATACAACAACACCAGGAAGGCAAGGAACCCACAAAGGGGAGTCCACACCTTCCCAGTATAAAGCAGGGCTATCCAATAGCTACGAATACCCCACGTAGGGTAGGACACAGCCCAAGAAGTATGGGACCATTCTTAGGGAAGAAATACCGCATCAGAGAACAAATTAGAAAACCTGCGGCAGAAACCACAGAAGGCTTAGTAAGCAGCCAAAAAGAACACTCTTAGCCAAAAGGGGCTGAACCAGCAGCCAACTGAAGAGGTAGGCCAACTCACGACCTCGAGGGCACAGTATCTCTCACAGAAAGTGTAACGTTCACCCAAACATCAGATTCCAGGAGCAGTGGGATAACACCTCACACTAAGACCCGGAGGAACAACAATACCAACTACTGAGGAGGAGGACGACGACTAAGCCCCGCAAGAAGACGCTGAATGGCAGAGTCCGCATGAGTATTAAACAGCAGGACCCCGTCAAAAGGGAGGACGACCAGACGCTCTCTATTATTTTTAGGAAAAACAGCATTGCGTAGCCAAGCATGGCGACGGAGAGCCACAGAAGTGGCCATAGCACGGCCAATAACATCCAAAGCCGCACGAATAATAAACGTGGCCAACTCTCTACCATCCAACACATGGCCCCGCAGATCAGCATGGGCACCCTCATGAGAGAAATGAGAAAGAAGGGACTCCACAGAATCCCACAGGCTAGAAGTAGCCCTGGTCAGAACACACAAAGTGTTAAGCCCCCCCTCAAGGCAGCACTGGAAGAAGCGAAGACATTACTTCCCCATGAATCTAACCACCGGGCCTCCCGAGACGGAGGGAACAACACCACAGGCAAACACGGAAAGGCATTTTGTAATAGAGCGCCTTGAGTAGAAGGGTGGAAAGAAAGACAGACCGTGTCGTGCGGAGCAGGACGATGGTGGTGCAGAAGTGCCTGAGGCACCGGATCGCCCGTGGCATGGCGCCCCCAAGCCCCATAAGAGAATTATGGAGTGAAGCTTCAAAAGGAAGGAATAACTCCCGTCCACCAGAGCCCTGGTGGAGAATCTCCAAGAGGTTGTCTGTAGGAGATGGAGTGACAGGTTCACTCATCCTCAGAATACCAGTAGCCATGAAAATAACCCGAACAAAGGCAACACTGGCCTCAGTAGGGCGTAGCGGAGGAGAAAGTAATTCCTCCGTGGGCGATGGCTGCAGACTGAGCCATCTATCCCCATGTCCAGGGGGGAGCGGCCAGCCTCTGAATAGAGGAGGGTCCAAAGATGAATGGGGAACCTGAGGGGCCTCAGGGGAAGGCAAAGAGGCCGGTGGGGAAGCCAGCTGCGAGCCGCGGAAGGAAGGGTTTGAGGATTTAGGCCGGGGCGGTGAAGAGCCTTCCCTGGAAGATACCGGTGAAAAGGGAACAACATGGTGCCCTGTCTCCGGGGAGGAACACACTAACAGATGACAGGCCTCTAGAGAAGAAGGTAACTCAGCAGACGAATCCAGAATCCGACAACGGCGAGGCTACGTGGAGGCCATCGGCGCCTAATCGGCGTCGACCAGCGCCGGAATGGGCCTACGTGGCGCCGGGCTGACTCCTGCCACCACGTGCTCCCCAGGAGAATGGGGTGAGGTCGACTCCGGAACGGCAAAGGCACAGCGCCGAAAAGGCGCCTGCTCAACCTCAGACGGGGCAACCGCCCGCGTCGAAAACCGAGAGGGACTCGGGAAGGTGCCCCAGGTCCCGGCCTCCATCCCCGACTCCACCGGAGCCGGGGAGGAAGGCTCCTGGCACCGGCTCGACCTCTGGTGAGGCAACCGCCTGCTGAGAGAATCGAGGGGGACTCAGGGACAAGCCCGGAGTCCCGGCGATCACCTGCAACACCACAAGGAGCCCTGTAGGGATTTGCGGCGCGGCAGGGATGCTAGGCGCCGAAGAGGGGAGCCCCGAAGGACTACACCTCGACAACGCCACCCTCCTGCGACCTGAAGCCGAAACCTTCGGCGCTGGGGCCGGAGCTGCCGGCGACTCCGCAGAAGGCCCCGCGCGAGGCAAGGGCTCCGCGGACGTCTCAGGAGGTGGAGGTAGGGCCAAAGAAGCCTGCAGCGCCGCAGCGTAGGCTGTCATTTGGGCCAGTGTCTCCTCCGCGCCGAGAAATGGCGGGTAGGGAGGCGATAGGTGGGGGCGCCTGTCCCGGGGTGGAGCCGGCGCCCACCACGGAAGGAGGACAGGGCCTCGGAGACAAACTGAACGACCTACCAGCCGGTGAGCCACGCCCAAAGGGCAGCGGCGAAAGGCGATTCCGCAGACGAAACCAGCGACTCCTTGCCTCCGAGGTAAGGAACGCACGCTGGGACGACACCGACCTGGACAATCGTGCCGACAGCAACTTCATCCTGCGCTCCCGCCATGATTTAGGTTCAAGGTGCTGGCAAATCGGGTGAGGGTCCGTCGCCGACATTGGACGTGCACAGGAGGTACACGTCTTGAAGCCCGAAGGCATTCGCACGCCGTTCCACGTAACGCTAAAGCGTGAAAAAGAAGAGAAGGCCTGAAAACAGGCCAGGACACAATCCGGATCCGCGTTGCACGCGGAAAGAGAAAAAACTGATGTCGGCGCACCTGGGTGGGACTTATGTATCCTCACTGACATCACGGACGTGGAGGATGTCAGGGCCGAGTCACTTGGTGCCGTCCACTCGGCGTGCAGGGATGCTGTGGCAAAAAGTATTCTGGATCCAGTCGCCCGCCTGGGGATAATTCTACGTTAAGGAATCTGCAGCTAGTAGCCTCTATCAGATTGTATGATTTAGTCAGCATTCCATCCATCATCAGTTTGCGCAGCACTTTTCACCCTATGTGTGATGGGTATGCCCAGACGTGGGTCCCTTGCTCACTGTGCCACTGGATTCAAGCTAGCCTGGCTGATGAAGGGTAATACCCAGAAACCGGTCCCAGGATGCTTGTTTACGGTCCAAGGAGGACCTGGCTTGGCAGTTCAGTCTGGACTGTTCCCATGAGGCACAGGGTCAAGACTGATTTGCATATGGATGGGTCTAAACTGGGGTGGCATGGTGAGCAAAAGAATTATGGATTTAAGCCAGATCTCTTGACTGGGTGGGGGGGGAGTGTATGATTTATTCAGCATTCCGTCCATCATTTGTTTGCGTAGCAACTTTCTAAAAGTGGCATGTTCCAAATTGCAACTTGAAACAAACCTCTATCTGCTATTTGTCACTTCCGGGAGATGTAAAATAAAAAGTACATACCAACTGTTTAAATGCACCGCAAGCTACCCTATGGATTGTTTAGGGCCTACTGTAGGGGTGACTTGTAAGTACTACGCTTGGCAAAAGGTTTATTTTGCCAGGTCGAAATGGCAGTTTAAAACTGTACTACAGGCTGCAGTGGCAAGCCTAAGACATGTTTTAAAAGGCTACTTTAGTGTGTGGCACAATAAGTGTTGCTGTCCACGATTAGAATTTAATTTACAGGCCCTTTGTACACTTGGTACCATACACTAGGGACCTACAAGTGCCTTAAAGGTACCAATTAGATGTAGACCAATTTTCCAGATGTTTCAGGGAGAGAGAGCACAAGCACTTTACCTAGTTATCAGGGGAAAAAGTGCATAGTCATAAAAGACAACAAAAATAGGTTCCTCAAAGGAAGGCAGAAGAGACAAAAATCGGGACAGATCCTGCAAAAAGGTCCAGGTCCAATACATACCTTCTCAATGGCTCCTTTGTAAAAAAAAAGAAAAAAGTTGGACTTTCTAAGTCTGTAAAACAGAAAATGTGTCCTCCGACAGCCATTTCGGTGTAAGTGGATGTATGCAACAGAGTGGAAATGAATAGCAGTGCATATCCTTGCTAAATGTTTTGAATAACTCATCTGTCAGATGCCACCCATGGAGATAATACTTTATCATCTCTCCAATGGGATGGCTTTGAGGCATGGAGCACAGACTAAAGTGGTTTGGTGACTGTTTCAGGAGGGGCAGGGGTCTGAGCAGTACACTGCCTCCAAAGGACTGGACATTGTCAGCCAGATCCACAACCCCAACAGCTTTGCAGGAGTATCTGTTGTTGCAGAAGTGAACTTTGGTGTTGTTGTTGTGCCAAACCCCACCCAGAGCTTCGAAAGGGGCAAAACTGCTGGGGATACTGCCGCACTGGCACTGAAAGGAATAAAAGGGAGCATGCTGTGGTTCTGCTCTCAGAAGTGCTCCAGGGCTAAGTCTGCCTTGTCACTGAAGACTCATGTCGCTAGAGAAGCCAGTGGATCTCCTCTATGCGTGGCGATGATGCTTCATGCTGGTACCAAGTGCCCTGCCCAATAAATGTGTAATGGCCAACCCAGTGTGCATCTTGTTTGGCTGCATCATAGCCATCCTGTTTAATCTGCAAAAGGTTGGCACAGAACTTATCTGGTACCTTTGCAAGACCTAGCCGACCATGTCCCATAAAGCATGCAAATAGTGTCCTGAGTGCAACTAACATTCACAGAGTGGAGAACAGCAGGAGAACTGCTTCCTGAATGCCTCCACTCATTTGGATTCTCTATGAGGTAGCTGGAAGACCCCGCTGCAGTGGCCACTGGGCAAGCAGGAGTTACTGGGCCCAACTGAGGTGACTGAGGCCTTTACACCCTGATGTTGCAGGCCCACCCTACCATGGACCTTACTCAACTGAGTCAAGCGCCTCCTTTAGCACCTGACTCTCAGCTGGGTAGTGTAGCTCAGCACTCAAGGCTCCCTCAGGGACAGCTCAGATATGGTTCAGTGAACACAACTTATAACGCAACTGGCTGGCAGCACGGCAATAAATTAGGGGTGGGCGGAGCTCACAGAGTTGTACTCTATGGAGTTACTTAAAAACTCAGTGAAATTCCATGGAGTTCCACCCACGATGTAAAGTTGCTCTCATTATCTTGATTGCGGTGAGGTAATGGCACATAAGGTAACGGCATGTGAAATAACAAAAAATATTTCTTTGAGTGAGTGTATCTCGCATATGTATCAGGCCTCACCTGTGTCTGCGTTTGCCACGTGCCATTTCTGAGTAACAACAAGTAGTGCAAACTCTAGGAGCTACGCGTCGCTGACAAGCTTCCTCGTACTCGCGCTGCCTGCACTGTGCCCACCACTTTCCAGTAGAATCAGTGAAATGAACTAAATAATTTGCAGGCCTCCTCTAACTGTGTTGCCAATTTCATAATTTGGTTTCATCCCACAAACTTCTACTCCATGAACTCCCCGCCACTCGACTCAAGACGCACAACAAACTGATGTACAGTCTGCCACACAAACACACATATACATAGTCCTATCCAGTGGTCGAAGTGGGAAAAAAAAAGTGGGGAACTGTGGGTGGAGAATCAGGGGGCGGGAATAACCGAAGATTGAATCAGTGGGCGGAGTCATGGGTGTGGCTAGAAATAGCAAAACATACCAATTTTTAGTACGTTTAGCATTTCACTGACCAGTTACAGCTTATAACGTTATTTAATTCAAACAATGGATAAACATGTTTATTTAAGGTTTAATTCAGGAAAAAGCAAACACTCATAGGGAATACAGGTTTATGTAAAGCGTGTGAAATATAAGCAGGAACAACATGTTACCTTAATGCGTTGTTCAGATATCCATAATTATTTTTTGTATCAAACATTGAGGTCATGAATACAGGGCTCCTCCTGTACACATGTGTTAAGCAGGGCTCAGAAGAGAAAGGGACTCTTCAGGAGAATCTAGACTCACGGAAACCCACAAAGGCTCCTTCATATTCATGTCAGCCAGCTAGCTGCTCAATCATAATATAGCAAAAAGAACAACTGGTGGACAGAATGCAGAACAATATCATACATTCACCCCAGTACAGAGATCTGGGCCTAAATCCATTGTTTCTTTGCTCACCATGCCATTCCAGTTTGGACCCAGCCATGTGCAAATCAGTCTTGACACTGAGCCTCATGGGAACAGCCCAGCCTGAACTGCCAAGCCAGGGCCTCCCTGGACTGGAAACAAGCATCCTAGGACCGGTTTCGGGCTTTCAGCCCTCATCAGCCAGGATAGCTTGATTCCAGTGGCATGGAGAGCACGGAACCCACGTCTGGGCATACCCGTCCCACTCGGGGTGACAAATGCAAAAAGAACAATTGATGGACAGAATGCAGAACAATGTCATACATTCACCCCAGTTCAGAAATCTGGGCCTAAAAATCCATTGTTTTTTGCTCACCACCACTCCTGCCCCGTCACCTCTCCTGCCCCATCACTTCTCCGGCCCAGTCATTTCTCCAGCCCGGTCACTACTCCTCTCCTGCCCTGTCACGTCACCTGCCCGTCATGTCACCTGCCCGTCACTTCTTCTGCCCGGTCACTTCTCCTGCCCGTCACATCTCCGGCCCAGTCACTTCTCCTGCCCGGTCACTTCTCCTGCCCAGTCACTACTCCTCTCCTGCCCTGTCACGTCACCTGCCCGTCATGTCACCTGCTCGTCACTTCTTCTGCCCGGTCACTTCTTCTGCCCAGTCACTTCTCCTGCCCGTCACTTCTCCTGCCCGTCACTTCTCCTGCCCGGTCACTTCTCCTGCCCTGTTGCCTCTCCTTCCCCATCACTTCTCCTGTCCCGTCACGTCTCCTGTCCCGTCACTTCTCCAGTCCCGTCACTTCTCCAGTCCCGTCACTTCTCCTGTCCCGTCACTTCTCCTGTCCCGTCACTTCTCCTGTCCCGTCACTTCTCCTGTCCCGTCACTTCTCCTGTCCCGTCACTTTTCCTGTGCCGTCACTTCTCCTGTCCCGTCACTTTTCCTGTCCCGTCACTTTTCCTGTCCCGTCACTTTTTCTGTCCCGTCACTTCTCCTGTCCTGTCACTTTTCCTGCACCGTCACTTCTGCCCCGTTCATTGCTCCTGCCCAATTCACTACTCCTGTCCCATTCACTGCTCCTGCCTCATTCACTACTCCTGCCCCGTTCACTGCTCCTGTCCCATTCACTGCTCTTGCCCCATTCACTGCTCCTGCCCCGTTCACTCCTCCTACCCCGTTCACTCCTCCTGCCCCGTTCACTCCTCCTGCCGCGTTCACTCCTCCTGCCCTGTTCACCGCTCCTGCCCGGTTCACCGCTCCTGCCCGGTTCATCACTCCTGTCCTTTCACCGCTCCCGCCAGGTTACTGCTCTAGCTCATGCCCCATCACCTCTCCTGCCCCGTCACCTCTCCTGCCCCATCACTTCTCCTGCTCCGTTCACTGCTCTTATTCGTTCACTGCCCCTATCCGTACACTGCTCCTGCCGGTTACTGCTCCGGCCCATGCCTAATCACCGCTCCTGCCCCTTCACTTCTCCTGCCCCATCACTTCTCCTGCCCCGTCACTTCTCCTGCCCCATCACCTCTCCTTTCCTGTCACCTCTCCTGTCCCGTCACTGCTCCTGCCACGTCAACTCTCCTGCCCCGTCGCTTCTCCTATCCGTTACTTCTCCTTCCCGTCACTCCTCCTACCTGTCACCTCTCCTGCCCGGTCACCTCTCCTACCCGGTCACCTCTCCTGCCCTAGTACCTCTCCTTTCCTGTCACCTCTTCTGTCCGGTCACTGCTCCCACTGCTCCTGCCCAGTTCAATCCGTGTACAACATTGACAAATTACGCAGGGTGTCAAGTTCCCCACAGTACTCTGTCTGGGGAAAGCTCCTCTGTAATCACCAGGCCCGGAATGACCATAGCGGGCACCGGGCATTTCCCCAGTAGGCTGCTAGGGTGGGGGCCGGTTTTGGGCCCCTGGGAGGCTGATTTTGTTACTGGGGGTCGGCAATATCGCCCCGCTGTAACAAAATCGGCCAAAACTGAAATGGAACTGGAAATATTATCTGTGACCTAATACTGGTACTTTGTGAATTTCGCCGAAAAGAAATGAAAAATGTATGTATGAAACTGTTTTAATGTAAAGTGCTCTTATACCTATTATGTTAAGTTTGCACTATGTAAAACTATAAAAATAAATGCATAGTAAATAAATAAACAAATATAACACAGGGATAGGGTTGACGGTGATAAGGACTAATATCAAAAGAGAGGTAATCCTATTCATTAGCAAATGACTGATGATGAGAAAATCAAGAAATATCTCTCAACTCCCGACAATAAGGACCGCTGAACACAAGTGTGTAACAAATTGAAGTCTTTAAGTCCAGTATATGAAACAGATTAGAAACCCTCACCAGGAGCAGATGGACTCCAGCTCAGCATCAGATGTAACTGTCCCTGCTTTCAAGCATACACAATTGGAACACTATGTGACATCATAGATGCCTGCTGAGCAAGTAATGACAAACACTAAAGAAGGACAGAGAAGAAATGAAAGCAGGATGCAACACATCTCCCCCCTTGACAATATAAAAGAAAATAGAACATACAGCAGTAAAAATACTGGTAAAGTAAAAGAAAGCGATAGAACATCAAATGGAGAAAGTACGAAAGAAAATACAGTCACTCACAAGGTACAAAATCCACAAGAATGGAAATGAGTGGATTTGACAAATTAAATGTGAATTTCTCTAAAAACATTAGAACATGTAATAATACATATCACTGAGCAAACACTGCTCTTTAAACACCCAACAACTTGAACACCTCTAAACCTTAGAGCACTTTGTGGTTCAATAAATAGATAAAAGATAGCGAACACGAGTGGTTCTACAAATGAGCAACCTGCGGCTCTCTAAGCATAACAGATAGCGACCCCCTGTGGTTCTATAAATGAGCAACTTGTTGTCCTCTAAACAATGTGAACACCTCTAAAATACTAGAGCTCATACGTGGTACGTGGTTCAACCCTTTAAAGTACTTCAAAACATCAAAATTTCTAAACATGGCTCATCCTCAGATGCAAACTTTACACATAAACCCAGCAAACAAGAACACCTTGTAAAATTAATCGAACATCAATTGCAGCACTATAAAATCAAATTGAAAGAAAGGAGCACCTCAAAATTGAGCACAAATGTGGCCCCGTCAAAATACACATACAAAACATCCCAAAGCATGAACATATGAATGAATGTCACTGCAAACAAACATCATAACAAACCTGCAATCAATAGACTGAATGAGATAAAACTGAGCACCTCAACCAAAGTTGAGCATATGTATGGCTCACCCCAACAAAGAAACTAACTCACTTGAAATTCGAATTTAAAACAAACGAGCACCTCAACCTTAGTTGAGCATAAAAACGGCTCACTCAAATAAACGAAACTAATTCACCACCGGAGTAATAACTCACCACCACCAATACCAATACGCAGCAAATATATGAAACACATGAACATGGTAAAAATCACAACATAAAATGTACATGCACATTCTTTTCCACAAAGCACATCTCAAACTGCACCATTTCCCTCACAAATCAAAAATTATAATAAAATGAAAAAACACACTCCGGTGAGCGATCTCTCACCTGAGGTTACCACAAAAGTTGAAATCACCGTTCTCCATAAGCCAGTAACAGCCTCCAATGTTCACGATAATCCACTGAACAGCTTTAACGTTGTAGTTACTGTCTGTCAGTTCCCTTTGTTGCAACATTACGATTATGTCCCAAAAAGTGCTTGCAAGTCGCTGTAGAATGAACACTGTCTGCCAGTTCTTTCCTCTTCTGACAAAAAGATCGTTTCCATAGTTCTTTCCTTTTCTGACAAAAAGATAATTTTCCCCACTTCTGGCAAAAGGATCGTTTCCATAGTGACGATCTACACTCCATTGCATTAATCCAATGCAAAACGATGTACTTACTAAAATGGTGGCACGCATACCACGTCGCTCCGGGTGGCTCTCAGCACACCGCTGCTCTAAAACGTGAAGATGCAGCATAACAAACTCCCGCTACGTCACAAGGAGTTGTGGAGATAAGGTAGGCGTCGCGCGTTTCTCGCGCACCTGTTTTTCTTCAAATTAAAGATGACTGTTAAGCATTTCTCACGCACATTACATTGCGGTTAAAATTGCATTGATTTGAAATAATATTAATTTGAGCAACTAACAATAACGTTGTTAAAACCCACACTTGCTCTCCGCACGGCCTCTTAAATCAATTGTGGGCAGCTCTTGAAGTAAAGGCACTGTCGTACAAATTGCTTACCGGTGTAAACTGGTCTCTCCACTTGACCTCAAACAGTTAAAAAAAATACTACTAACGGTGCCTTGTTCACAGTCTTGAACACCAGTCAATGATGTAGAAGCAATACAATAAGCTGATTTCTTAACAGCAGCAAAATGTTGCACATCCATTTCCACATAGTTGATAGCAGACGCCTTTTCCTCTTTAAACATGATAACCATCCAAGTCATGTATGTAAATTCTTGAAAATTGAGGCCAATGTAGTGTAAACCATGTAGCAAGAACTCAAACACCGTGGGAACACAGTAGCAGTTAGAAAACTGTTTTTTTCAATAAATGTCATAAAAGTGAACACAGCACAGCCTTCTTGAAACCAAAAGCGCTGACAATCCACAATAGTATGATCCAAACTTCTAGCACTGCGGTAGAATAAATACTGGGTTCCACAAACCTCTCCTTATATCGAAAGGCTTTAAATGAGCATGTTCTTTACTTGGCACCACCAGAAATCCTCGAATTAAAAATAGTAATAGGTATAGTAGCACTAGTAGTAGGTACTAGTAGTTTAATGCCTAGTTCTCAGGCTAACAATCTTCACATCATGCAGTTAGAACTCCAACACCCTGGGGAAACAGGCTGTCCAGATCACAAAGGTCACTGGTGGGGTTAACCAGGGTGCTCTCATTAAATACCTTTTCCTCTTTGGCTTGAAAAAGTTCTCCAGTTGCAGTAGTTCCAAATTCTTAGTTGCAGTAATCCAGTCTTTTCTTCACGTATAGGCTCTGTACCTCGTCGCCAAATTTGTAACAAATTGAGGTCTTTAGGTCCAGTATATGAAACAGATTAGGTTTATTGAAGATGAGATTCAGGTCAGGTAGATAAAATAGAATAAAGTAGATCCAATAATAGAAACCCCCACCAGGAGCAGATGGACTCCAGCTCAGCCTCAGATGTAACTGTCCCTGCTTTCAAACATACACAATTGGAACACTACGTGACATCATAGATGCCTGCTGAGCAAGTAATGACAAACACTAAAGAAGGACAGAGAAGAAATGAAAGCAGTATGCAACAAAGTGGCAATGGGTGGTAGCAAGAAGTCTGTAGTAAAGTACAGGAAGGTACAAAGCATTACGACATTAGTGCAATGAAGCTTTTTGTTATAGGTCTGGGCGAAACTGGTCCCTGAAATACGACCACTAATTCTTATTTGTGAGTTCACTTGGTAGAATGCAGATTTATTGCCCAAAACAGAAAGCACATATGCTCAAGTTGCTGGGCTGCACTCCCCCCCTCACCCCAGGGGAGGCCCGCTGAGCAGTTTGCCAGGGCCGGTTTCTGTACCCAGTCCGGCCCTGGTAATCACCAACTCCGATCTCACTCACTTGATATGCTAAAGGCAGAGGGCGGGCGCATTGTCATTCCAAAGGGGATATTCTGCCTCAATCGGAATGACAATGGGCCTGCCCTCAGACTGTGCGAGCTCAGGGAGGGGCTGCTACAGCCTCTGGAGTTCACCGAGAAGTGCGAGCAGCCCCTGGAATCTGAATGAAAAAAGTTATCGTTTTTTTCAGTAGGACTATTCTTGCCGTCCCGGGATGCTTTTTATGAAAGTAAGAAGTAGGGGAACGGACTGAAATCTTTTTTAGAAGTAGGGGCACGCCGTGCCCTTCCGTCCCTGCCCACTTCTACCACTGGTCCTATCCCCGAGGACATTCCATGTCAGCGGCGGCTGATGTATGGGCCGGCCCGTAACCAGCAGATCATTCACTGCTAAGGATGAGGATCCCTTTGATATTGCCGACATGCTGCCTGTGTGTGTGCCTGCCATGCTGCCTCTCTGTGTGCCGACCATGCTGCCTGTGTGTGTGCGGTTACTTTCGGCATCTATTTTGAGCCCTCCAGGCGGCTGTCCCATGCCTTATGCCGGTCCGCACTGTACAGTCTCTGGTGCCCCAGCTACCACTCTGTGGAAGAGAGAGAGCTCACGTGAATAGAGCGTCCCTGCCCAAAACTATCAACCCAGTTCCCAGCGACACCTGAGGCCTCATTTATGAAAAGTGACGCATCGCTGCGTGAAAACAGCGATGCGTCACTTTTCACTGCGTCCTCCTTGCGACACCAATGATGCGTCATATTAACAGTATGATGCATCATGGCGCAAGGAGTTACAGATACGTCAGTATTTCTGACGTATCTGTATGGCGCAAAAGTGACGCATTGTTGGAGTGTGTCACAAAAGTGACGCAACTCCAGCAATGTATCCTTTCACAAGGGGCAAGCCCCATGTGAAAGGGCCTGCGTCAGTCTTACGCCTGCTGTGAGGCAGGCGTAAGAAATTGACGCATTTGAATCCTAGAAGTGGCGCAGTGAAATTCTTTAGATTTCACTGCGTCACTTCTATGACCCTTTCTTGCATCAGAACGCCCCCCCTGCATACATTATTCCTGGCGTAGGTATAATGTAGCGCAGGGGTTTACAAAGTGACGCATCTAGGTAGATGCGTCACTTTGTAAATATGGTGCAACAAGGCACATTTTTTACGCTGCTGGTACGTCACAAAAAGTGACGCACCGGCGGCGTAAAAGTGACGCATGGCCTCATAAATGCCCTCCAGATACACAGCAGGCCATGCTTCAGTGCAGCATTCTGCCCAGCCTGATCCTGCCTGCACGCATGCTTTTTGATTCTACCGCTGTAAAACTCCACTCCACGGCGGAATTATTGGAAACTCCATGTTGCACGCTAAGCGCGGAGTTCCCAACTTCCGCAAACTCCGCCAGCAGAGTAAGTTTCTCTGCCCGGGCTTACAATAAATCAAGTTCTAATCAAATGCTTGTCTTGTATAAAAATAAGTATTTTATTCTAAATCTACATATGCAAAAGCACATGTTATTCAAAAAGCAAAAACACTGTCCCCTTGAGGTCAGGGCTCTAGTATTTGTCAGGCCACTCCCTGTCCTCCCACCTCTAGTGTAACAAATTCAGAGTTAGTCCCCATTCACTGATGGCTGCATCATTGGAATGTAAACTAATAAGCCGTACTAAAGAGTTCTTCCCATGGACTCTGCAAGTTCAGCTTTTATAGTCTGGTGTTTAGCAGCACCAATGGTGGGATGTCCCCCGGGGCCCAAAGGCCTACCTGCTTTGGCGTCAAAATACCATGTGGTGATGCAGCGTGGTCCTGTTGTAGATCGGCTGACTTGGGCCACCTGAAGTCACATGCGGCAGCACCTGGCAGGCGCAGGCTTTTTTCACCGAGCCACGCTAACTGCAGCAGTCAGATGGACATGATGCTCCGGTTCCAGGTGTCATATGGTAAGTCCTATGTCCCTATGTCCCTCGGCTCCAACAGGTGTTCCGTGGGGACAGTCCACAAAATGTGGTTGAGTTTCACCTTAGTCACAACAGTTTCTTGGTCTCGGGCAATGACCCAGACCTCTCTGCGTCAGCATCTCTGGCAGCCCCTCCTGGCAAACCGTATCACCACTCCAGCCTTCACACTCCAGGTAGCCTCATGTGGATAGTCACAGCAGCCCCTCCTGGAATATGGGCTCGCCAAGCCACTTCAGCATAGGGGCAATGGCCAGATCCATGTGGGGCCGGGTTCTTCCTGCCACAAGCTTGAGTGCACGCAATGGCAGCTCCTCCTGGCATTTGGGGTCGCCCAGTTAATTTGGCACAAAGGCAATGGCCTGATCGGTGCAGAGACGGTTTCTCCCGCCCCAATACATAGGCTATCTACGGTCGCCCCTCTTCAGATACGGGGTTGTCCAGTTAGTGCAGCATACAGGTAACGGCCTGATCGTTGCAGGGAGCAGGTTTCTCTCGCCGCACTCCTCTAACTCCGTTCATGGCGGTCCATCCTGGCATACAAGGTCGCTGATGAAGTCGAACACACAAGGCTAAGGCCCAATTGGCGCAGGGCTGGATTCCTCGCACTGAGTCCTCATGCCAGGACTCTCCTCTGGACCTCGCTCCTGTAGTATCCCTGAGGGTCCCTCCAAGGATCACGCGCCACACAGTTCTTCTATAAGGTATTCTTTATTTGCTTGTCGTCCTGCTCCTTGCCCAGATTCGTCCTGCTCCTATCCCCGCTCCCCACGATCTGCTTCCTGCCCCCCTGACCGGATGTGGTGTCCGGTGTCCTTTCCCCAGTGTCCCTGACCCCGTGGGTCCTAGTGCCCGACTCCCTCGTCACAACATCTCCCCCTTTGTTACAAACAGACATTTGCATGACGTAACCTGCAGTCACTATTAGAGAGTGCTGGTAGAGAGAGAGAGAGAGAGAGAGAGAGAGACCTTGTCACATTACATCTCTTCAATCAGTCTCTGTGGTTTATTGTATGCTCTTCTCGGTCTTATTTCATTATCAGTCTCTTGTCCATTGTCTTCCTCATTTAATGCTGTTGTAGTTGTGGTCAGCGGTTCTTCTTCTTCTGTCTTCAGTTCTTTGAAATGCGAACTGTTCATTGTGATGTTATAACGCCCCGCCGCCGCAGTTATCATCGGTCCTTTCACTTCCATCACAGTCAGCGGGTCTTTCGAGAATGTGCTGTCTGACTTCCTCTGCTGTCGTTGCCGCACTACCACTGTGTCGCCTTCCTTTATTTTTGGTTTGGAGGCATGCCTCCGTTGATCAGCGTATGCCTTCATCTTTGCTTTTGCTTCTTCATCTTTGACAGCTATGTCTCTTCGGTCTGCACTCATCGTTGCTTCCATTTGTGGCAACCTGGTCTTGCTTGACCGCCCTAGCACTAGTTCGGCCGGGCATCGGCCTGTGGAACTGTGAGGGGTGTTCCTGTAGTCCCTCAGTATCTGGCATAGTGCCTGTCCTATCGATATTTGTGTTAATTTCGCTCTTTGGACTGCCTTCTTGATGGTCCCCATGAACCGTTCTGCCATTCCATTTACTTGTGGCCACAGAGGCTTTATCTTCCTGTGTCTGATTCCTAGGTATTCCATAAATTTCCGGAATTCTTCTCCCGAAAATGGCGGGCCATTGTCAGTTTTGAGTGTTTGGGGCGAGCCCCATGCGGAAAACACATCATCCATTACTGGTAGGGTTGCATTTGCTGACGTGGATGCTACTTGTCTGACTATTGGGAAGTGGGAGAATTCATCTATGATGACCAGTAGATAGTTTCCTGTCTCTAGAGGTCCATAGAAATCTGCCGCCAATTCGGTCCACACCGCTTTTGGTAGTTCAGACATTTGAAGTGGCTCCGGATTCGGTGGTGGCCCTGTCACCTGGCAGATGTGGCACCGCATGACAATCGCTTCAACCATGCTATCTAACCCTGGGAACCACACTTTTTCTCTCAGCATTTTCTTAGTTGCCACTATTCCTCGGTGTGACTCGTGTGCCAATTCTGTTGTTTGCTTTCTCAGCGTGCGGGGCATCACTATCCTTATTCCTCTCATCAGGATGCCATTTTCGGTCTCTGAGAGCTCTTCATTAATCTTCTTGAATGCTAGCAGTTCCTTCTTTATTACCCCTTCATCCAGAATGCTATTGTTGTTTATGTGCCTCCACCTTTGTTGTCTGATTCAAAATTTCTCGCTGAGCACTCAGAAAAGATAATATCCTTATGTCAAAGCTGATCCATCAGTAATAATAGTTACAAGTCCATTGCAAATCCTTTTCAAGTCAGACACCAGAGTTCTTTAGTAATCGTGATGTAGATCCACTTTATTTATGGACTTCAGACTTCACAATTCTTAACACAATCTGAAGCCAACACGTGTTTCGTTGGGCATCAATCTCATGCCTAATCAACTTCCTCAGGGCTGCAATCCAAATAAATAATAGGAACATAATATAATGTACCTCTTTTTATAAGCTGTCCAGAGTATATACCGTTGACAAAAGATTTTTTAGATACTTAAATATAAAATCACCACCTAAGTAAAAAAGACATAGTTCCCTCATAAGTGTGACAAAGTGATCCTGGTATATATCCATATTGTGACTCCCGGTGTCTCATTTTAGTTTACAAAACATTCAGATTTTAAGCCAAATTTAACAATTCATATATAATCAATAAAATATACCTATATTCAATAAGTCTTCATTCCAACATTTTCTTTATAGTGAAAGTTCTAAAGGTAAAAACTGAAATGATATAAGGGTACTCTTAGTCCCGACCCAAATGCTTGTGTCCGATGTTGAGAAAGGTCACCAAATAACTCTACTTACTATCACTTATATCTGTTCTTAATCTCCAATGTTCATATGCAGTTCTGGTTTTCTGTAAACTCAATATATACCTTAAAATCGGTCAATATTACGGAAACAGCTATTAAAAATCTATTCGCTTTTTTCGTTAGACAATTGCAGACTTATTCATTCTGTTAACCACTCACTGTAATTAACAAATGGTAGGCTTCTAACTCCTCAGCTTCTAGCACCAAAATATATTAGGCTTCTTAGGTAGCTGCCGCTCTCTATTTAAACTGTAATGAGAGTATAACATTCAGTAATACAAACATAAATCTAATGTCGCTCTCTTTTTAGCAATGTATTCAGTAATGCTCACCCTGTTTTGGGTCAGAAAACCTCTATTGGTAACAGACACGTAAATCCCTTATAGTAAATCCAAAATCGAAAATCCACTAGTCCGTATGTATAAGTAAATAACATCACATTGTTAACAGTTGAGTAATCAAATATGCATAAAGTTAACCTCATAATTCCCGTCTCCACTAGGGAGTTAGGCTTACCTACTCCGAATATCGAAACCCTTCGTTTTTCAAAGTCCACTCATAGTTATCTTTAAACTCTCAAACCTTCCTTCAAGTATAACAGCGTCAAATATCTGTTAGAGAAACATCCAAATAAGTAGGTATCAAAATATTTCGTTGCCCATCCCTAATTCCGATCGAATAGCAACTCACCATAGTATCTCGGCACAGTCCTTCCGTGTTCGGTTCGCTGGCGTGCATGTTAGCCGCCATCTTACTTAAGTACTACCTCACTCGTACTTTCTTAGAACTATCGCATCTAACAATTGCTTATTTTGAAAGTAAAACGGTTACATATATTTAAGAAACCGTTCAAAGTAAATTTGTCATCGAATCCTACATTGCGTAATAATATTATGGCAAATTTATGATAAAGTCAATATTTTCGTGGCGATACAATTTTAATCACCATTGTTATATATTAATATTATTTAGCTCTTTTAGGTAGTTATTAGTAAATAACCATCTTATAAGCTTTGATTATCAACTATAATCTTTCGTGTAGATACCATAATAGATTGGGCTCTCAACGTTTTTATGCCCGCTATTTTGGAATGGGCGAAAAGTATAAGACTAATATTCTCAGTTTTCACTAACCTTGTCATCTTACGTAATGGACATGTCTTTCTCACTTCATAGGGCACGAGCTAGGGTATCCGGACAGCGAGACCCCCTACATCACTCCATGTTGCAATATCTAATAAACATATACTAACAAATAATACCTTCATAGGTACAAGTGGGGTCCTGACATAGGCATTTGAAGCACCCATATTTCTGTAGTTAGTCTACTACATATCACGGAGATTGTTTATAATCTTAAAACAGTGGATACAAATTGAAATGAATTCACATTAACAGAAATCATCATATCTCTCAATTAACATTATGAATATTATATCATTCCGTTTCTGATATTACCACTTATTCACTTATCACATTAATACAGTTAACGTCATCATAGTCCAAGTTGCCTGTACTAATGGTCACCTAAGAAGAATTGTAACTCCGTATAGATATTAAGACCATCCTCTACAGCTCGAAGGACCATAATCCATTTTGCCTCTCTCCGTCTTAATTTTAATAACCTGTTTCCTCCCCGTCTATCCACAGTAACATGCTCTATACCATGATAGAGAAATTTATGATTCACAGAGTCATTTCTATTCTGGATAGCATGTGAGGCAATAGGATATCTAGTGTCTCCATTTTTCAAAGCTCGGTAATGTTCCACCATTCGGTCCCTGAGTCTTCTGACCGTGCTACCCACGTAAATTTTTCCACATGAGCAGGCAATTACATAAATTACAAATGTCGTTTCGCAATTTATAAAGGTGTCCATATAAAATGTACCTGTGTCATTATATTCAAACTTTTGTACTTTCTTCACTGCCCACCAGCAGGAACTGCAATTACCACAGTAATGAAAACCTTTTTGACGTACACGTAAACAGTCACTTTGGCTTGTTGGTATTAAAGGTTTTGGATAACTTGGACTCACAAAATTAGCAATAGTCATCCCTTTTCGATATGTAACACTCGGTTTGTTTGTCAAGAACGGATTTAAGTCTCTATCAGAACACAACATATGCCAATATTTCCGCATAATGTTATATAATTTATGGCTCCCTTTACCAATGCTAGTAATCATTCTGACTTTCTGATTTTTCTTGGATTCATCATTCTTAACCTTAGGTTTCAATGTAACCTCTCTTTGCAGTTTCGAGACTCTGTTCACAGCTTTCTTAATCACACTACTCGAGTATCCTCTGTTTTTAAACCTGTTTACCATGTCCTGTACATTTTCTTGAAAATCAACTTCTTTAGAACAATTTCTTCTCGCTCTTATCATTTCCCCATAGGGGATAGTTTGGCTCTTGGGGTGGCAACTATCAGCACGTAATAGCGCATTACAGCTGGTTTCTTTGCGGAACATTCGAGTGTACAGTCTGTTATCCTCCACATATAATTGAAGAGGTTCGCGAAGGACGGCGCAAATTTAGAACCCATCGCCGTACCAAGTTTTCCGACATTTTTAAAATTTTATTCTGCCGATCTTTTGTTCAAAAAGCTCTCAATAGCTTGAATTCCCAATTCGTGGTCTATGTTAGAATAAAGGGATACCACATGTGCTGAACATTACGAATGATATAGTCTGGGACAGTGATATGATATTGGCTACTCTTTTTTTTTTTTTTTTTTAAAACCTTTATTGTGCAGATATATCTGACAAATACGGGCCTACAACCCATCGGGCCGGCCACCACACTGTATTAGCACATAGGCCAGGAAAGAAACTCCAGCAGGTCTCCGATATAACAGATGCAACAAAGCGAGGCAGATAGCCACAAGGAAACCACAGTGAGAAGGAAAAGTGAAGGTTAATTTTATAATATAATAGGGTGAGTAGCAGGAACGTTGCAGTTATTAAGGTCCAAAAGTCCGTGGCGGGTCGTCAACAGACAGTGAAACAAGATATTGGCTACTCTTGATGTGGTATCCCTTTATTCTAACATAGACCACGAATTGGGAATTCAAGCTATTGAGAGCTTTTTGAACAAAAGATCGGCAGAATACTTGGATCACACATCAATGTTATTAGAGATGACAAGAATGGTACTGGAAAACAATTATTTTTTATTTGAATCTACCTGGTATAAACAAAAACTTGGTACGGCGATGGGTTCTAAATTTGCGCCGTCCTTCGCGAACCTCTTCATGGGGAGATTGGAGGCAGAGTGGATCTGGGGCTCTAAGGGACACCAGTGGATAGACCACATTTACTACTGGGGTAGATTTATTGATGATTGTTTACTATTTTGGAGAGGTACCTCGGAAGAGTTGGAGTCCTTTTTCAAGTATCTTAATACTAATAACCTGAATATGACCTTTACCACCCATTATGACAAAATATATTTGACCTTCTTGGATATTCAATTATATGTGGAGGATAACAGACTGTACACTCGAATGTTCCGCAAAGAAACCAGCTGTAATGCGCTATTACATGCTGATAGTTGCCACCCCAAGAGCCAAATTAACTCTATCCCCTATGGGGAAATGATAAGAGCGAGAAGAAATTGTTCTAAAGAAGTTGATTTTCAAGAAAATGTACAGGACATGGTAAACAGGTTTAAAAACAGAGGATACTCGAGTAGTGTGATTAAGAAAGCTGTGAACAGAGTCTCGAAACTGCAAAGAGAGGTTACATTGAAACCTAAGGTTAAGAATGATGAATCCAAGAAAAATCAGAAAGTCAGAATGATTACTAGCTTTGGTAAAGGGAGCCATAAATTATATAACATTATGCGGAAATATTGGCATATGTTGTGTTCTGATAGAGACTTAAATCCGTTCTTGACAGACAAACCGAGTGTTACATATCGAAAAGGGATGACTATTGCTAATTTTGTGAGTCCAAGTTATCCAAAACCTTTAATACCAACAAGCCAAAGTGACTGGTTACGTGTACGTCAAAAAGGTTTTCATTACTGTGGTAATTGCAGTTCCTGCTGGTGGGCAGTGAAGAAAGTACAAAAGTTTGAATATAATGACACAGGTACATTTTATATTGACACCTTTATAAATTGCGAAACCACATTTGTAATTTATGTAATTGCCTGCTCATGTGGAAAAATTTACGTGGGTAGCATGGTCAGAAGACTCAGGGACTGAATGGTGGAACATTACCGGGCTTTGAAAAATGGAGACACTAGATATCCTATTGCCTCACATGCTATCCAGAATAGAAATGACTCTGTGAATCATAAATTTCTCTATCATGGTATAGAGCATGTTACTGTGGATAGACGGGAAGGAAACAGGTTATTAAAATTAAGACGGAGAGAGGCAAAATGGATTATGGTCCTTCGAGCTGTAGAGGATGGTCTTAATATCGATACGGAGTTACAATTCTTCTTAGGTGACCATTAGTACAGGCAACTTGGACTATGATGACGTTAACTGTATTAATGTGATAAGTGAATAAGTGGTAATATCAGAAACGGAATGATATAATATTCATAATGTTAATTGAGAGATATGATGATTTCTGTTAATGTGAATTCATTTCAATTTGTATCCACTGTTTTAAGATTATAAACAATCTCCGTGATATGTAGTAGACTAACTACAGAAATATGGGTGCTTCAAATGCCTATGTCAGGACCCCACTTGTATCTATGAAGGTATTATTTGTTAGTATATGTTTATTAGATATTGCAACATGGAGTGATGTAGGGGGTCTCGCTGTCCGGATACCCTAGCTCGTGCCCTATGGAGTGAGAAAGACGTGTCCATTACGTAAGATGACAAGGTTAGTGAAAACTGAGAATATTAGTCTTATACTTTTTGCCCATTCCAAAATGGTGGGCATAAAAACGTTGAGAGCCCAATCTATTATGGTATCTACACGAAAGATTATAGTTGATAATCAAACCTTATAAGATGGTTATTTACTAATAACTACCTAAAAGAGCTAAATAATATTAATATATAACAATGGTGATTAAAATTGTATCGCCACGAAAATATTGACTTTATCATAAATTTGCGTAATATTATTACGCAATGTAGGATTCGATGACAAATTTACTTTGAACAGTTTCTTAAATATATGTAACCGTTTTACTTTCAAAATAAGCAATTGTTAGATGCGAAAGTTCTAAGAAAGTACGAGTGAGGTAGTACTTAAGTAAGATGGCGGCTAACATGCACGCCAGCGAACCGAACACGGAAGGACTGTGCCGAGATACTATGGTGAGTTGCTATTCGATCGGAATTAGGGATGGGCAACGAAATATTTTGATACCTACTTATTTGGATGTTTCTCTAACAGATATTTGACGCTGTTATACTTGAAGGAAGGTTTGAGAGTTTAAAGATAACTATGAGTGGACTTTGAAAAACGAAGGGTTTCGATATTCGGAGTAGGTAAGCCTAACTCTCTAGTGGAGACGGGAATTATGAGGTTAACTTTATGCATATTTGATTACTCAACTGTTAACAATGTGATGTTATTTACTTATAGATACGGACTAGTGGATTTTCGATTTTGGATTTACTATAAGGGATTTACGTGTGTTACCAATAGAGGTTTTCTGACCCAAAACAGGGTGAGCATTACTGAATACATTGCTAAAAAGAGAGCGACATTAGATTTATGTTTGTATTACTGAATGTTATACTCTCATTACAGTTTAAATAGAGAGCGGCAGCTACCTAAGAAGCCTAATATATTTTGGTGCTAGAAGCTGAGGAGTTAGAAGCCTACCATTTGTTAATTACCGTGAGTGGTTAACATAATGAATAAGTCTGCAATTGTCTAACGAAAAAAGCGAATAGATTTTTAATAGCTGTTTCCGTAATATTGACCGATTTTAAGGTATATATTGAGTTTACAGAAAACCAGAACTGCATATGAACATTGGAGATTAAGAACAGATATAAGTGATAGCAAGTAGAGTTATTTGGTGACCTTTCTCAACATCGGACACGAGCATTTGGGTCGGGACTAAGAGTACCCTTATATCATTTCAGGTTTTACCTTTAGAACTTTCATTATAAAGAAAATGTTGGAATGAAGACTTATTGAATATAGGTAAATTTTATTGATTATATATGAATTGTTAAATTTGGCTTAAAATCTGAATGTTTTGTAAACTAAAATGAGACACCGGGAGTCACAATATGGATATATACCAGGATCACTTTGTCACACTTATGAGGGAACTATGTCTTTTTTACTTAGGTGGTGATTTTATATTTAAGTATCTAAAAAAATCTTTTGTCAACGGTATATACTCTGGACAGCTTATAAAAAGAGGTATATTATATTATGTTCCTATTATTTTTTTAGATTGCAGCCCTGAGGAAGTTGATTAGGCATGAGATTGATGCCCAACGAAACACGTGTTGGCTGCAGATTGTGTTAAGAATTGTGAAGTCTGAAGTCCATAAATAAAGTGGATCTACATCACGATTACTAAAGAACTCTGGTGTCTGACTTGAAAAGGATTTGCAATGGACTTGTAACTATTATTACTGATGGATCAACTTTGACATAAGGATATTATCTTTTCTGAGTGCTCAGCGAGAAATTTTGAATTTGAATACCTAGAACTTTTGTTCAAGGGAATTTGGGGGAGTGAGGTGACCTTCCCTGTCTTGCTTTTGAGCACCTACTGTGATTTGTTAATTCATTACTTGAGCCAAATTCCTGCAGAGCGCCCTGTTACCTCAACTTTAATTTACCTTTGTTGTCTGGTCACTTTCTGGATGGCTTGCCTGGTGGGGTCTTGTTTTGTCTCCTGTTCCAGCTCTGACATTGTTATTGACATTGTTATTGAGGCTGGCGTGTTGTGCTTCAAGATGAAGTTCAGATATTCTTCTGCCATTGTCATGGCCTCAGCTTTGTGTGGCAATGGATGTCTGTACATATAGTCAGCTGGGTTGTGTTCTTTGCCAGACTTGTGTATTATTTTGAAGTTATAGTCCATTAGCCTTATTCCCCACCTCTCTATTCGTGGTGGTATCTTAGCGTTTGGATTCCCATAGATTGTAATTAGAGCTTGGTGGTCCGTTACTATCGTGAATGGTTTCCCATATATGAACATGTGATAATGTTCGCAGGCCGTTTTATCAAAGAGGAGGGACAAGACGGGCTATCAAAAGGGTCCAGCGTACGTGCCCGGAAATGTGAGAACAAAGAAGGGTACGCAGTTCCCTGGTGGGGAGAGAAAGAGGTATGTACTGGGAGACCAACCTGAAATAGAGGGTACCCAGAGAACTAGTTTAAGAGTGAAAGGGGGAAGGGGGGGCGGGGAAGGGCTCCTCTTGTCTGCCAGACGCCTGGGTAGGTTGACGGATGCAACGAACGGCGATCTAAGGCCTACTACTTTATACGACGGGAGGAGACTGTTGAAGCAAAACAACCCTTACACTAGGATTGCATTTAGACGTGGTAGGACCCACGGCCTACCAGTCGACCCCATGTGTAGTAGGTAAAAGCTCCGCTGTCCACATTGTGTAGATAATGTAATTTTATAGGTCCTGACCAATTGCGCTGTATCCCTAGGAACGACTGCAAGAAACATGTTGACCATACACCAACTAATCACATGGTAGAGTAAACTACCCTGGATCATTGCACCAGGTAGTCTATCTCACCATTTTATTTTTACTAAGGTAGTTAACCACGCTAATAAAAATCCCTGTGGATTACCTAACCTTTTGTAACTTCACACCACCATCACTGATACACATCTACACCCTTTCACACGAGGCCCCCATACCCGCATGCACCAACTGGCAGGGACAAAAGATCTCCGAGAAAGAGCCCCATTTGGGTGCCCGTCAGGCATTGCACCGCCAGCTTGACGAGAGCAAAAACCTATATGATGAAGCATGACACCTAGCTTGCTAGGTGTGTGAGGGTTTTAGGTCCCGAAAGGGAGGATTCCTCCCTCCCCCTTTCACTCTTAAACTAGCTCTCTGGGTACCCTCTATTTCAGGTTGGTCTCCCAGTACATACCTCTTTCTCTCCCCACCAGGGAACTGCGTACCCTTCTTTGTTCTCACAATGTTCGCAGGCCCACACAACTGCCAGGCTCTCTTTTTCCGGTTGAGAGTATGCTCTCTCAATGTCTGATAGGCTTTTGCTCCCATAGGCCACTACGCATCTTGGCGAGGCTTTTCTTGGTCTGTGTTGTGCCAGTATTGCACCCAACCCTACTGGGCTTGCGTCTACTGTTAGTTCGGTTCACAACAGTGGATCAAAGTATGCCAGATGATCTACGGCAGTCACAGCTCCTCTTATTTCCTCAAAGGCTTTGCTGCACTCTTTTGTCCATGCAAAAATCTGCCCTTGTTTTGTCAGTTCCTGCAGTGGTGCACTTACTGTCGCAAAGTCTTTGATATATCTTGCACAGTAGCTGGCAAGACCAAGGAATGACCGGACTTCTGCGACATCGCTTTGTGGCTTCGCTTTTTCCAAAGTGTCTACCTTGCTGCGATCTGGTCGCATTCCTTTTTTTAAAAAAATGTGTCCAAAGAACACCAGTTCATCTCGTCCCAGTTCACACTTGTCTTCATTTAGTGTGAGGCCAGCCTGTTCTAGCTGGGAGCATACTTCTCGCAGCGCTGTGTCGTGTTCTTCATCTGTCTTGCCGAACACCAGGATGTCATCGCTATAGTTCAAACTATTTTTCACTGGCCTTATCACTTGTCTGATAGTCTCTTGGAATATTTCGACTGCTGACGATATCCCAAAGCTCAGACGTTTATAGCGGAACAGACCTAGGTGTGTGGAGAACGTTGTTATGTATCTTGATTGCGGATCCAGCTCTAACTGGTGATATCCCTTGCACAAGTCCAGTTTCGAGAATCGTCTCTTTCCTGTCAGGCAGCTGATCATGTCGTCGAGGTGCGGTCCAGGGTGTCTTTCTCTTTCAATTGCCATGTTCGGTACCCTCATGTCGACACAGATCCTGATCTTTGATGTGTTTTTCTTTGGTACAGCCACTATTGGTGACACCCAGGGTGTTGGTCCTTCTGCCGGCTCTATGATGTCCTGTTGGATCACTGACATAATATCGACCTCAAAAATATCGAGATACCAAAATATCGAGGATAAAATATCGAGGGACAAAATATCGACTGCCTATCTTCAAACAGGTAAGTACTAAAATATCGACTCCAAAATATCGACTTACAAAAATATAGACTGTCAAAATATCGATTTTTTTAAATGTCTTAAAATTAAGTTAAAAATAATATATATAAATATATTTAATATAAACTTAGAAATAATTATTAAATACATGTAATATTAATAAATAATTAATATAAATTAAAAAATTATATCACCAAAAATAATATATATATATATATATATATATATATATATATATATATATATATATATATATATATAAACATATTATTAAATAAACATATTAATATAATTTAATTTAATTTAATTTCATTAAATTAATTTAATGTAAATTTAATTTTACTTTATTTTTACACTGTACCCCTGTACCCCAAAAACCCAAAACTGACCCTGAACCCTAAAAATGCCCCTTTACCCAAAAACTAATAACTAACCCTGAACCCTAAAAATACCCCTTTATCCAAAAACTAAAAACTGACCCTGAACCCTAAAAATGCCCCTTTACCCAAAAACTAAAAACTGACCCTGAACCCTAAAAATACCCCTTTATCCAAAAACTAAAAACTGACCCTGAACCCTAAAAATACCCCTTTACCCAAAAACTAAAAACTGACCCTGAACCCTAAAAATGCCCCTTTACCCAAAAACTAAAAACTGACCCTGAACCCTAAAAATACCTCTTTATCCAAAAACTAAAAACTGACCCTGAACCCTAAAAATACCCCTTTACCCAAAAACTAAAAACTGACCCTGAACCCTAAAAATACCCCTTTACCCAAAAACTGAAAACTGACCCTGAACCCTAAAAATACCCCTTTACCCAAAAACTAAAAACTGACCCTGAACCCTAAAAATACCCCTTTACCCAAAAACTAAAAACTGACCCTGAACCCTAAAAATACCCCTTTACCCAAAAACCCAAAACTGACCCTGAACCCTAAAAATACCCCTTTACCCAAAGACCCAAAACTGACCCTGAACCCTAAAAATACCCCTTTACCCAAAAACCCAAAACTGACCCTGAACCCTAAAAATACCCCTTTACCCCAAAACCCAAAACTTAAATTTAATTTCCAAAACCAATTACTTTTATTTACGAAGTAAATTTTATTTAATGGTCAATTATTAATTAATTAACAAATTTAATTAACATATTTAATTAGTTATTATTAAATTACTCCCCACCCTATCCCCCTATAAACTCACAACCCACTACAGAAATTAATTTACTAATTATTATTTATTTATTCTTTAAATATTTATAATTACCAATTATATTTTAATTATTTACCAAATAATAATTAATTAACAATTATTATTAATTTACATATTTAATTAATTAAATTTAAATTACTTCCCACCCTATTCCCCTATAAACCCACCACCCGCTACAGAAAATAATTTAATAAAATTAACATATTTATAAATTAATCAATTATTATTAATTACCATTATATTTTAATTAATCACCAATTATTAATTATTTCCAAATTATTTCTAAATAAATATCAGTAAATAAATAAACTTAATTCCCACCCTATTCCCCTATAAACCCACAGCCCGCTTCAGAAAATAAATTACCAAAATTAAAATATTTATCAATTAATCAATTATAATTAATCACCAATTATATTTTAATTAATTACCAATTAATAATTATTTAACAATTAATTCTAAATAAATATCAATACATAAATTAACATATTTAATTAATTATAATTAAATTACTTCCCACCCTATTCCCCTATAAACCCACAGCCCGCTTCAGAAAACAAATTACCAAAATTAAAATATTTATCAATTAATCAATTATAATTAATCACCAATTATATTTTAATTAATTACCAATTAATAATTATTTAACAATTAATTCTAAATAAATATCAATACATAAATTAACATATTTAATTAATTATATTTAAATTACTTCCCACCCTATTCCCCTATGAACCCACAACCCGCTACAGAATAATATTACACAAAAAATTAAAAATATTATTAACTTACCTTAAATTTGATATTTTTGTTGTCTATATTATGTCTAGTCGATATTATGTCCATTCTATATTTTTGATTCGATATTATGTCCATTCTATTCGATGTAAAAAAAATTTAGTCGATATTTTTGTTGTCTATATTATGTCTAGTCGATATTATGTCCATTCTATATTTTTTACTCGATATTCTGTCCAGTCGAAATAAACAACTCGATATTATGACTGCACACCGTCCTGTTTCAGTAATGATTCTATTTCTTCCTCTACCTGTGGTTGCAGGTGGATTGGTACTCGCCGGTGGTGCTGAGCTACCGGTTTTTTGGTTTTGTCGATGTGTAGCTTAATTTGTCGCCCTTTTAGCTTCCCTAGTCCTTTTAGTAGTTTTGGATATTCTTTTAGGATGTTTCCTTTTTCTGACATGTTGTAGTTCCTCTCGAGCAGGCCCATCACTTGGGCTGTGACATTGTTCAGCAGGCACGGTGCAGGAATGTCCCCTCTTAACACATGAATCTCCTCTTGTGTCATTTGGTTTTTGTATGTTAAGTTCTCTGTGAACTTCCCTAGGTTCGTTACTGGTTTCCTTGAACCCCATGTGAACCCCTCAACTCTTGATGGTTGTAGTGCTGGTTTTATTGCCATCTTTTCATATTCCGATGCACACATGATGTTGCATGTGGCGCCGCTGTCAAGCACGAACCGTGCCTTGTGTGGTCCTATATCTATTGTCACAGACTGTCTTTTTGATTGTTTTCTTATCCACCAGGCGAATGCTTTCCTCAATTTTGCTGTCATCTGTGGACATGAGGTTAAGTCGCTCCACCTTTTCTTCTTCTTCCTCGTCGCCTGACTCTACTGATGAGCTTCTGTTTGCTGTTTCGATGTGCCTGACATGCCTGCTCGTCGCCGTTCGCGATCTTCCTGGTCTTCCTCTTTCATTTCTAAACTGCTCCCCTTGGCACACACTGGCGAAGTGGTTGCTTCGGTTGCATTTTCTGCAAGTTTGACCAAACGCTGGGCATGCGCCTCTATGTGGAAACTCCAAGCCGCATCTGTAGCACTGTGACTCTAGTTGTTTCTTTGTTGTATGTTCGTTTTGTCCCTTCTTCCAGTTGCCAGCGCGGCTGTTGTCTGTCATGCGGTGCGCCTGTTCAATTCGCCTTTCCATTTGCTTTGATTGTAGTTTTGCCCTTGCTTCTGCTCTTGCTAGTGACAAGATGTTCTCTAGCGATGTCGGTTCCTTCAAAATTCGGGTGCGGAACTCTGTGTCACGACACCCTTCGATGATACGTAGGCGAATTGCTTGTTCGTTGTCATATTTATCAAACTCGCAGTGTGTTACTAGCTTCCTTATTCGCATCGCAAAGTCATCCAAAGACTCGTCTGTCTGTTGGAAAGCTATGGTGAAAATGTATCTTTCGAAATTAATGTTTCTTTGAGGGTCAAAGTTCTCTGTTAGACATTTGATGAGCTTTTTGTATGTTGATATCTCACTTGCTGGTAGAGTCACTAATAGTTCAGCCACTTCATCACCCACTAGGTTGAGAAACAGGCCTAGTTTCTTGGCCTCTACTACGTCAGTAGCCTCCATGTATCTCTCAAATCTTGCGATCCATCGCTCCCATCTTATTCCCACTTGTGGCGGCTCTGATATGTTAAATGGGAGGGGTCTGCGATATTGGGCGCTCTGTCTTGGCTCTGCCATGTCTCCTCTCTTTGTTCTTGTGTATTTCTCTTTGTTATTTCCTTTCTTTGGCTCTTTCTGGCACTTGTTTCTTTTTAGGGCTCTTTCAGGCCCTTTTCAGCTTTTTCTTGTTGTCTGGAGCTCTTCCTTGCTCTTTATTTTGTTATTGGCTTTCTTTGCCACCTTTCTCTTTCCTTTTAGGGCTCTTTTCGACAGTTTTCAACTTTTTTCGTTTGTGCCTGACTTTAAAATGGCCGCCGGATCTTCCTGCCTTCTTATTGGCTCCTTCGTCGGACCTCAAAATGGCAGCCGAGACTCTTGCGTGACTTCGGGACCAATCGGGCGTCTTGCCTGACTTCAAAATGTCCGCCCGCCTTTCCTGCGCGCTGATTCGTTTATTCCGCCTGTCCTTAAGATGTCCGCCGAGAGTCTCGCGAGAGCTCGCGCCAATTTCTTTATCTTTGCGCTCTTTCACACGGCGCTTACCGGGCACAGGCGATCTTGCTCTCGCAGCGGTCGGGGTGGGCTCCCGCGTCGCTGCGCTTCACGAGGTGCAAATTTCATTGACTCTTCATCTTCCTGAACATGACACGATCCAGGGTGGGCTCCTGGTTTCACAGACGCGATGCAGATGACACGCGTGACTTCTTTCCCATCGTCGCCAGTTGTAGTATCCCTGAGGGTCCCCCCAAGGATCACGCGCCACACTTCTATAAGGTATTCTTTATTTGCTTGTCGTCCTGCTCCTTGCCCAGATGTGTCCTGCTCCTATCCCCGCTCCCCACGATCTGCTTACTGCCCCCCTGAAAACCTTGGAAATCCCAAAGAAGGATGTGGTAGACTATATGATTGGCCTCAGAAATCTGATGGCTCAATACATGAGTCAAGAAAAGGAAAACCATCAGGCTAGCCAAGCACTTATAAAGGAATAGGTGGACGAGAAAGCTATGCTGACTGGGTATCAAGAATGTCAGGAGGTGTTGGTGCTGAAGCCTATTTGTCCCAGGGTTTTGGAGGACACATGGTGTAGGCCACACAAGGTAGTTCAAAAAGTGTCTGAGGTAAACTGCTTGGTGGACACAGGTGCCAAAAGGGAACCCAAGATGGTGTGAACAGGCTGAAGCCTTTCCTCCACAGAGACTATGGCAGCGTAAGCGGAGAAATACAGTAAGCATCTTCCTGACTTGTTGCATAGTGACATGAAGGATAGTACTATGGAAGGGGTGCAGTTAGCACTAGAATTAATGCCTGAGCAGCAGAGCGGTATAGAGAGGTGTTGGGATGGACTGCCAACCTCTTCTCAATGACTCTAGGGTTCACACCTGTCTGTGTCCATGGCATAGACATGGTGACAGTTTGTCAATAAATGGCAGGATGTCAAGAATGTCTGACTGGGTTTGAGGATGCAGTAAGGTGGAAGTTCCAAAATGTGGGGCTAGCAGGATGGGGGGGGGGTTATTGAGAGGTTTCATAGTCCTTGGTCTAGTCCTGTGGTTCTAGTACCAAAGCAAGGGTCTCCTTACCTACTGTTCTGTGTGGACTACCGAACCCTCATAGAGGTAACCAAAACCAATGCTAATCCAATCCACACCCGGATGTGGATGTCCTTTCCCCAGTGTCCCTGATCCCGTGGGTCCTAGTACCCGACTCCCTGGTCACGACAGCTCCCTCCAATGCTCTTCTCTTCCTCACGGGCACACTGGTCTTGGCAAGCAGGCATGTGCTGGTGCTCCAGGTTCCAGGGCAGGTGGTATTGGCTTCCCTGGATTATGTCCCGTCACCCATCAGGGAGTGTAGCAGGCAGGTCCCCTAGTCCTGGTCATGTAGAGCTTCCCCTCCTCACACGTTGGCTGCTCGGCAGATGACAGAGTTTGGGGACTCAGACTCCTCTACTTCTAGTTCTTTTCCAGACACAAAAACTTGATTTAGGGGCTGGACCTTTGAAGTTTTATGCTGGGATTCTGCTGCTTTGAAATGGACACCTCTCCCCTTTTTTCTTCCTCCTGAGGGATGACTGTCACAGCAGGCTGGACTTCGAAGCTGATTAACTCACAACAAGATTCATGGGAGTGACTAGAGTTCACACCTGGATGTCAGCCACAGTGATATGAGCATCGATGTATCACTCTCTTATCAGCTACATCTCCTCTTCCTGAGATGTGTACAGGCCCCTTTCCTTGTGCTCTGTCACTGAAACAAAGAGCCCTTTAAAATGCACCGGGGGGGAGCCTGGCTCCCCCTCACCCAGGGTTTGTCCCACCCAGCTTACAGCAATGTAGCAACACATAATTCTACCTGCGGGATTCCTCCACTTTTCAAATTTTCACCAGGCAGGGCTGGGCTTCCCAAAATGGAACTCAAAGTTCTTCATGTTATGTACTAGTGCAGGCACTTCTGAACTCAGGGTACATTCACAGCACACACACTGCCTAGCTCCTGTCCTCATGTATTATGCTACCACTAGCATTCCCACAAGCAGCACATGCACTCAGTCTGCTCACGCTCTTCAGTACTGCAGTCTCTCTGTCCTGCACCAGTGTGTGATTTTAAGAGCATAGCCTGCTAGCAGGCACACATTTACAATGTGTGCCCTGTAATGCACTTCATGCAAAAAGGAAAAGGCGTCTTTCTCATCTGGGGACAACTTGACTGATCTTCTTTCCATCCCCCCCATGACTGTTTTCCATCTATTACGATTAGATCAGCCCATGGCTGTTATGTACTTGCGGATTTGTTGCCTGTGTGTGGTATGAATTGTATGGTATTTTGGTATGTATGATGGTATGAGAGTTTTTGTATGTATGTGGGACTGTATTGATGATCTATTTGGTTTTAAAAAAAATCTCTATGTGGCCTGATAATTATGTATTGAAAAAATGTGTTCTATATGATAAAATTCCTATATATTTGTTATCATGCTCTGATATGATTTCTTGAGGCTCGGGGGTTTCCAAATTTATTAAAGGACCTCTTTGTTAGGCCTATATCTGAATCTGATTGGCAGGTATGTTTTCCATTTTGTATTTTCCCCGCCTACCTGCCTTCTACTAGCTGGGGGTCCCCCTTCTATTCTGTAATGCACTTCATCCTAGGTGTAGTGTATACCCTGTGAGTACACGTGCCCTCAGCCCTTTTTCAACACGCACGCACTTCCACATCAACCTTACATAGGCCAGGTGGGAGCTAAACACACAGCAATGGAACTTTTAAAAAGGTGAGTGAGCCTGTTGGCCTCACTCCAGTGACACAGGGTAAAAAGGACCTGTTAACTACTACAGATCCCAACACAGTATGCTGCCACCACCGCACTTCCGCTGCTTAACACCTGGTAAAGACGGTAGCCTTCCACCAATATATAGGTAGCTCTTTGGGAGCCCCTCCCTGTCAATTCGTGAGACAGGCCAATGTCATGGTGCACACGCATGATCAGTGTTCGTCTATGGCACAAAAAATCAGTATTAGGGATCCAGACAACAATACATTTGGGCACTCCGGGCACAAGTCTCTCATCATGCAGAGAACTTTCCCCTCCCAACAGCGCCCCTCCCAGATCAGAACACCCCAGAATAACTCCTAACCTGGAGAGGTTGGATGGTCAGATAGGTAAAACCAGCGAAAAGTCTGTCAGCATTCCCATGACACGAAATGGTTCTGTGTTCCACATCAAAGTCTAAACCATCAAAGTCTAAACCTTGCAAATAAACTATCTCAACAGCTTGGGGTTCTCTCCCTTCATAGCCATAAACCATTTTAGTGCCTTATGATCTGTCTGCACCACAAATAAGGTTGAACCTTTTGCAAGACATACTCGATGGAAAAGCTCTCCTTCTCAATAAATGCCCAGTTCTGCTCCCTGGGTAGTAATGTTTACTAATAAAGGCTACCAGACGCTCTCGACCCTTATCATCCAGTTGAGCTAACAGCCTCCAACTCCCTCATCAGAGGCATCCGTCTGTACAAATAAAGGCTGACGGTAGACAGGCACCTTCAGTACTGGTGCAGTGCATAGTGCCTTCTCACTTTCCTGGGCTGCTTCCTAAAGGTCAAATCAGTCAATGGGGCAACTATAATTCCACAGTTTGCCACCAAGTTCCTGATACATCCGGTGAGTCCCAAAAAGACCTTCACTTCAGTCTGGATAGTGGGTACCTCCCACTCCATCACAGATTGTTTTTTGGCATCTAATAGGTACATTTTCCCATTTCTTACTCATGCTCAAGATAGACTACGGAGGACTGCCCCACCTGACACTTAGTTGCCTTGATGTTCAGTTTCGCCCCAGGTGGTCTTGCCATGAATTGCCGAACACTGCAATGTCCACAGTGACCTTTTCCAACCCTGCGAGAACATGGTTCACCAGGCGCGGAAAAGTGTCAGGAGCATTCCCAACCCAAAGGGAATTACCTATAATTGATACAGCTCCCCCGGGGCATAGAAAATGCAGTCTTCTCCTTTCCACTTAGTGTTAACATGATCTGCCAATAACCACTGGACAGATCAAAGGTGCCCAAGTATTTAGCAGCACCTAAAGATCCACAAGCTCATCCGCTGTGAGGATTGGATTGGCATTGGTTTTGGTTACCTCTATGAGGGTTCGGTAGTCCACACAGAACAGTAGGTAAGGAGACCCTTGCTTTGGTAATAGAACCACAGGACTAGACCAAGGACTATGAAACCTCTCAATAACCCCCCCCCCCATTCTGCTAGTCCCACATTTTGGAACTTCCACCTTACTGCATCCTCAAACCCGGTCAGACATTCTTGACGTCCTGCCATTTATTGACAAACTGTCACCCATGTCTATGTCATGCACACAGACAGGTGTGAACCCTAGAGTCATTAAGAAGGGGTTGGCAGTCCATCCCAACACCTCTCCATACCTCTCTGCTGCTCAGGCGTTAATTCTAGTGCTAACTGCACCCCTTCCATAGTACTATCCTTCATGTCACTATGCAACAAGCCAGGAAGATGCTTACTGTATTTCTCCACTTACTCTGCCATAGTTTCTGTGGAGGAAAGGCTTCAGCCTGTTCACACCATGTTCCCTTTTGGCACCTGTGCCCACCAAGCAGTTTACCTCAGACACTTTTTGAACTACCTTGTGTGGCCTACACCATGTGTCCTTCAAAACCCTGGGACAAATAGGCTTCAGCACCAACACCTCCTGACATTCTTGATACCCAGTCAGCATAGCTTTCTCGTCCACCTATTCCTTTATAAGTGCTAGGCTAGCCGGATGGTTTTCCTTTTCTTGACTCATGTATTGAGCCATCAGATTTCTGAGGCCAATCATATAGTCTACCACATCCTTCTATGAGATTTCCAAGGTTTCTTCCCATCCTTCTCTAAAGCAAGTAGACCTCTCACCAGGTGTCCATACAGAAGTTTAAAGGAACTGAATCCTACTATCCTTCTTCAGGATTCTTTATTCGACGATTAAAAGTCACCATAAAAGTACAAACATACAATATATATCCCCCCCCCATTTTTCCCCTTTCTTTAAAAGAAACAAATAAATTTACATGAATCCCAATATTAATACAAACAGGTCACAGTATATTAAAAAAGAGGTAACTGGTCTTTAAAACCTATCACTGGAATCTCAAATTTCAAATCCCCCCCCCCCTCTGGTTGCTCTCAAACGTACCGCTACTTTAATAAAATTAATAATGCAGCACAATGTAAGGGGATCAGTCGCTTGTTGTAGAAAGATCAAGGCTTTTTGGGCACTTTTTATGTTAGTTTGTTTTAAAATATCAACCAAAAATCTACGCCTGGGCTCAGAATAAAAAGAACATAACAATACAAAATGAAGAGAATCCTGCGGAGACCTATTGTCGCAGCCGCAGGTTCCCTTCTGCTCAATTGTAGACGAATACCCTAATGGTGATGCTAATAAATACGGTAAAAGATTGAGCCTAAAACGGCTCATTAAAAATCTGTCCTGAGCATTATATATCAAATATAAGTAAGGTTCCATGCCTTCTGTGATCTTTACAAGGTTGTAGGCACACACTGGTTTTGGCCCTTTCTTGCTCTGTTCTCTGTGTAGCCCTGTGTGCAAGAAACTCTTTTTTTACAGTAATTTTATGCTGTGGGGTAATCGCTGGCGGGATCAGAGAATAGCTTCCCAAGGCCCAAAGTTTCCAATACAGTCTTGACATAACTGAGCCACGGGATTCACATCCATTTATCTCTACCCAGGCAATCATTCATGATTTCCCTACTTAACGTTGCCTCTGGGTTTACCCAGATTTTTAGCCAAGCTAAGATAGGCCTAACCTTCATCAGGTCTTCAAGATAAGGTATCCCTAACTCCCTGTGTGTAATTGATGCAGCTAGGCTCTGTGGGGCTTTCAGGACGGAACGTAAATACTACTCTCTTCTGAGGAACCTCTTGGTAGGCAAATAAGAGGCATGGCAAGAGAAGATCCCACTTTCTCCTGAGGTTCTGTTAAGAGTTCCCACCATGCTCTTCAGTGTTTTGTTAAACTGCTCCATCAATCTATTAGATTGTGGGTGGTATGCCGTGGAGCAGTGGTATGTCACAGCAGCTTGTTTACACATCTCCCTCATGTAAAAAGAGATGAAGTTGGATTCCCGGGTGAAAATTACCGTCCTTGGAAATCAGACCCTTGATAAAATCCCTAAAAGACCTCTCGCTACAATCAATCAATCAATCAGGGAATTGTAAGCGCGCTACTCACCCGTGAAGGTCTCAAGGAGCTGAGGAGGGGTTGGGGGGGGGGGGGGGGGGTTCAGCAGATCTGTTTAGCCACAGAGCCAGGTCTTGAGGGTCTTCCTGAAGGTGTTCAGGGAGGGGGCGTGTCTGATGTCTGCCAGTAGCTCGTTCCAGGTCTTGGCTGCAACGTGAGAGAAGGATCATCTGCCTCCTCTGGCTCTGTGGATTTGCGGGGTTTCGGCAAGGTGCGAGGTTGGAAGATCTGAAGTTTCTTTTGGATACCTGGAAGTTGATTCTGTTGTTGAGGTATTTGGGTCCCTTGTTGTGTAGGCATTTGTAGGCGTGAGTGAGGATTTTGAAAGTGACTCTTCTCCACAGGGAGCCAATGGAGACTTCGTAGGTGTTGACTGATGTGTTTGTGTCGTGGGATGCCGAGGACGAGTTTAGCTGCGGTGTTCTGTATTGTCTGGAGTTTGCGGAGTAGGGACTTGTTGATGCCGGCGTACAGTGCGTTTCCATAGTCCAGTCTGCTGGTGAGGAGTGCGTGGGTGACTGTCTTCCTTGACTCAAGGGGGATCCACTTGAAGGCCTTGCAGAGAATGCATAAGGTGTTGAAGTAGCTGGAGGTGATGCGCTGACCTGTCGGTTCAAGGTGAGTGATGAGTCGGGTACGATGCCGAGGTTCATGGCGTGGTCTGAGGGGGTAGGTTGGCTTCCGAGGGCGGTCGGCCATCAGGTGCTGTCCCATGCAGAGGGGGTGGTACCAAGGACGAGGACTTCTGTCTTCTCGGCGTTGAGCTTCAGGCAGCTGTTGGTCATCCAGACTGTGATGTCTTGCATTCCTTTCTGGAAGTTGAGTTTGGCAGTGGTGGGGTTTTTGGTAAGGGAGAGGATGAGCTGGGTGTCATCGGCGAAGGAGGCCGTATTGTCGGACGATGGCTGCGAGGTGGGCAATGTAGATGTTGAAGAGGGTGGGGCTCAGGGATGAACCCTGTGGGACTCCGCAGGTGATTTTCGTGTGGTCGGAGATGAAGTTTAAGTTTAAAATATTTATAAAGCGCAACATACACCTAAACGGTTTCTTGGCGCTAGAATAGCAAGACAGCCTAAGTGTCGGAATCAACCACTCGGGCATAAACTGAAACAGGGGAAAAAGAGGATTTTAAAACAGAAAAGTCTGGGTAAACAAAAAAGTTTTCAGGGATTTGCGGAAGATGGAATACTGGGTGAGGGATCTGAGGTGAAGGGGAAGGGAATTCCAAAACACAGGAGCAAGAGTGGAAAATTTAGAGCCACCCTGTTTTTTTTTTCCTGTAACGAGGGGCTACTAAAAGATGTTGGGCCGAGGAGCGAAGGTCTCTACCGGGAACGTAAGTTTTGATGGCTGAAGATATAAAGATAGGGGCCAGGCCAGATCTGGCCTGAAAAGCCATACAGCCTAGTTTGAACAAGGCGCGTTCCCGGACAGGGAGCCAGTGGAGGGTCTTCAATAGGGGAGAGGTGTGGTGGAATTTAGGAAGACCAAAGGCAAGACGAGCCGCCTGGTTCTGAACCAGTTGTAGCTTACGCATGCTGTACTGAGGGATGCCGTTGAACAGGGCGTTCCCATAGTCTAGGCGGGACAGGACCAGTGCGGAGAAATAGAACGAATAGTACGGAGAGTGAGAAAACAAGAAGAAACCACCGAACCTATCTGGGAGTGAATGGTGAGTTTATCATTGAGCTTGATGCCTAAAGTTTTGACAGAGGAAGCTGGGGTAGGAGGAGAGCCAAAGGAAGGGGGCCAAAACAGGGAGTTCCAGGGACTGGAGCAACCGCCCGTAAGCACAAGTTCCGTCTTATCGGGATTGAGCTTCAGGTGGTTGAAGTTCATCCAGACCCTGATAAAAAAAAGAGTTGATTGAAAATTAGAGATAGAGTCAGAAGAAGAAGACAGATTGAAGATGAGCTGGAGATCGTCGGCATAGTTATAAACCGTGACCTCCAGCTGCTGAAGAGCAAAGATAAGAGGAGAGATGTAGAGATTAAATAATAAAGGGGACAGAGAAGAACCCTGAGGCACCCCGCACTGGACCTGACAGGGGTAGCTGAAAACTCCCCAAGACGAACCGCTTGGGTACGGTCCCTCAGGAAGGACGAGAGCCAGACGAGGTCCGAGCCTCCAATGCCCGCCGCCCTGACACGGGAGAGTAAGATGGAATGATCCACCGTGTCAAAAGCGGCGGACAGGTCAAGGAGGACCAGCGCCTGGGGTTGACCTATGTCCATACCTCCCAAGGGTGGGAGTCTGATCTTTTGGCTTCTTCTGGTGAGGAATGATCGGATCCAGTTCAGGGCTGTTCTTTGTATGCCTGTATCGTGTAGTCTGGCGACTAGTGACTGGTCGGAGATGGGGTCGAAGGCCGCTGATAGGTCAAGTAGGATGAGGGCTGCGGAGTGGCCTTGGTCCAGGAGGGTGCGGATGCGTCTGTGGCGGCGAGTAGGGCGGTCTCTGTGCTGTGGTTGCTTCGGAATCCGGCTTGAGAAGGGCCGAGGACGGCATTCTCTTCAATGAATCGTGTCAGTTTCCTGTTGACTGTTTTCTCTGCAACTTTGGCTGCGATGGGGAGGAGCGAGATGGGCCGATCGTTCTTGAGGTCGGTGGGGTCAGCTGTGAGATTCTTGAGGAGAGGTATAACTTCTGCGCTCTTCCAGTCATCTGGGAAGGTGCCTGTTTTAAAGGTGGTGTTGATGGTGCGTTGTAGTTTGGGTGCGATGGCGGCGGCGGCTCTGTGGTAGATGTGTGGGGAGCAAGGGTCAGTGGGGGCCCCAGTGGATGCTTTTCCTGGTTGAGGTGGTGTCTTCAGCCGTGATGGGTGTCCAGTTGGAGATGGTGGGCTGGCTGGTGTTTCTGGGGGGCGGGGCGTTGTTTGTGGTGCCTGGTGGATGGTCGGTGAAGTCATCATAGAGGTTTTTGATCTTGAGGTGGAAATAGGTTCCAAGCTTGTCGCAGAGGTCTTGGGATGGGGTGAAATCTGTGGCTTCGCTGCATGGGTTGGTGAATTCTTGAATGACACTGAAAAGTTCCTTGGAGTTGGTGGAGTTGGTCAGGGTTTTGTTGTGGATGAAGTTCCTCTTGGTCGCTCTGATCTGGTTGTGGTAGTCCATCATGGTGTCCTTGTAGGTGGAGTGGTTTTCTTGGTGTTTCTCCAGTTCTTCTCCAGGCATCTGCAGGTGTGTCTGGCTTCTTGGAGAGAGGTGGTGAACCAGGCGGCTTTCCTGGGGCGTTGTCTGTCGGGGTTGCGCAGCGGTCGAGTTCGTCTGCGCAGTCGGAGTTCCAGGTGTGGAGTTCTCTGGGTGCGTCATTTGCGTCGGGTGTCCAGCTGTGGTTGTCTCGGGTGAGGGTGGAGTTAAGTTGCTCACCAGTAATCTTGCTCCAGTTCCTTCTTGGGGGCGTGGGGCTGGTTTGGGTGCCTTGGTTTGTTGATGGCAAAGTGTACGCAGTAGTGGTCGGTCCATGGCGGCTGTGTTGTGTGGCTGAATTGGACACGGTTTCCTGTTGCGAAGATTGAGTTGAGGGTGTGTCCTGCTCTGTGGGTCAGTGTGTTTACGAGGTGTTTAAGTCCGATGCTGGCAAGGTTGTCACGAAGGACAGTGGAGTCTGGGTCGCTGGGGTTGTCGAGGTGGAAGTTCAGGTCTACAATGAGTATGTAGATTGTTGAGGCGATGGGTGGGGTGCGATGAAGTCAGTGATGGTGGTGGCGAACGGTGTTCGAGGGAATGGGGGTCTGTAGTAGAGGGTTCCTTGGAGTGTTGCTTTGGGGGTGGTCCGGATCTGGAAGTGCAGGTGTTCGGCGGAGGGGGAGGTTTCCCTGGAGGTGGTGAGGCGTAGGGTGCTCTTGAGGGCGATGGCGAGGACCCCTTCTGGGTGTTTGAGGCAGTCTTTGCTCCGGATCTTGTATTCGTCTGGGATGTCGGGCGGAGAATGCGTTGGTCCAGGTCTCTGTGAAGAAGGCGATGTCGGGCGAGAGTCAAGAAGGTTTCAGATTTCCACGGCGTGTTTGTGTACGGAGCGTACATTGAGAAGGATGCATTTTAGGGTGTCACCGGTGCTTTCGTTAGCGGTGTTGGAGGCCGGGGTGGCGGTGAGTGTCTGGTGGCAGTGGAGGCAGGAGAACTGTCTGTGGGTCGTGTTCGGTGAGGCCTGTTGGCATTCTCCAAGTCTTCCAGGGTTGAGTGCGAGGAGGGTGGTGGTGTCGTAGCGATGGGTAGTGGGAGGTCCAGGGTTCCTGGCGTTGGCCGCAGTCAGGGAGGGGTGCAGATGGGCTTGCCTTAGGCGTGCCGGTCGCACAGCGGCCGCAATTAGGTAGGGGAGGTGGGAGGGAGGAGAGGCTGGGAGGCAGGAGCTGGGGAATTCCGGGGGGATTTCTGGGGGGAATTCCCAGAGGAGGGGCCGTAGGGCCAGCAGCAGCGAAAGGCAAAAGGGACGGGCAGGCACGAGAAAATAAAAACAGTAGTGGAATTAGAGCAAGACACAGATGGGCACAATAACAGTGGCACAACAAGGAAAAATTAGGAAAGAAAACAGTTGAGAAAGGTTACGGTGGTTGCAGGCAGCCTGGTCCCAGTTGGAGCGGGCAGCAGGAGCAGGAGCGGGCAGCAGCCTCAAACCTCCCAAGGAGGCGGTAGGGGTCTGGAGGCAAGAGACGGCACAGCAGAGCTGCGGAGAGAGAGTGGACCTAGACCACTTTTCAGAGGCATAGCTTCAGGATAACTGGTGGCATGATCCACCACTGCCAAGATATACTTATTGTTGTATTATGACGGGGTTTTGAATGGACCAACTAGGTCTATTCCCATCCCCTCAATTGGAACACCTTCAACTGGAAGAGTAACTAATGATGCCTTGGTCTCCTCCCCTCCCCACCCCGTCTTACCACTCAGAGCGGTTCTATAGAACCTGTCCAGCTTGCCATCTGAGTCTCTATGCATTCCCGGCCAGTAGAAGAGAGGGTCAATCTATCCTGGGTTTTTATAATCCCGAAGCATTGTGCCAAGACCACTTTTTGGGCCAGTAGAAACCGGATGTTCCTGTGCACTAATGGAATCACTAGCCTCTTGCTAGTACCTGGCTCAGGATTTAACAGTTCACTATAAAGTAGACCACTGTCCCAACCAACACAGTGTTTCCCAACCACCACTTTGCTGACCTGTTCCTGGGCTTCCGAAGTCCCTCAAGCGCAGGGCTGTGCTCTTGTGGAAATCTTCCCAGGTAGGCCCTCCAGCAGCTAGCAACCCTTGCAACTCTGGAAATAACCCAGACTCCAGCATATGGTCTGCTTCATGAGTTTCTTCCTCCTCTCCCTTTGGAGTAGAAGTGATGGCCACTGCCATCCCTGAGTCTGCCCTTTTCCAGCAAACTACCTTCGTCTGGTCCCTGGAAATTAAGAGATGATCCCAGCATAACCTGGGGACTGTGATGCAGCCTGTGCTCTGGTCAACACAGCTGACGTTGTCCAAGCCATAGGCTTCTGGTCCTGGTAACAAGTTTGGGGCAATCACATCATTACCCAAAAGACATACAGCTCCTTGCTTTTTCCTTAACCCAACATTAATCATGGCCACCTTGCCATTGAGCTCAATCTTAACCCTGGCAAGTAGTTACTCCATGCCCTCTCAACTGCCTACCAATCCTGTATCCTTGGTTCCAGGGATTATCTCCTTAGGCTTAAGGTAGTTCCTCTCAACCATAGTGGGGAAGGCTCCAGTATCCCTCAGGGCAAGTACTTTCCTTCCGAAGATACTAACTTCCTGAAAATATTTACAGCTACTAGGTTGAGCGCTACAGGTCCCTCATGGGCACCTTCACACACGTGTAACATAGTTGCTATCAGGGGTGTGGCTGAGTCAAGTTCCTTTCTCTGGACAGTCTCTCTTGTAATGACCTTGTGGCACTTAAAACAAGTCACCAGTTTGGACTTAGAGGGGCGTCCTTGCCTTACCTTCTCATAATGCTCCTTCCTGGACACACACTTACCGTTCCTATTTTCCTGGGCCCTCCTCATGTCCCTTCAGAATTATTCTGGCCCTGACACTCTGGTTTGGAACTATTCAAATTCAAATTCAAAAATACTTTATTCGGTTTTCGTAGTTATGTTATGTTATGTTATACTACATTTCTAAAGCGCTCAGCTACTAAGAGTATCCCAGCTAAACAGGAAAATGGACTTAAAATAATAATGTTTTTAGGTTCTTTTTAAAGACAGCCGGATCCGCAATCCTCCTAAGAGCAAGAGGAAGCTCATTCCAAGCTAAACCAGCCTTACGAGTGAAAGAGCAGCCCCCCAGCCTCTGGAGTAAAAAGCGCGGGTTCTGAATAAGAAGTTGGTCCGAAGACCGCAGAGTCCTAGAAGGAATATAGAACAAAAAGCGCTTCTGTAGCTATAGTGGGCCCAATCCATACAAGGCCCGATGGACAATCACTAGCATTTTAAATTTCAAGCGGGCCTCAACAGGGAGCCAGTGTTGAAGAACCATAAAAGTACATATAAAAACATTAATTGTACAGTAAAATTATTATTAAAAAAGAAGAGCACATTCAATATATGTATACATACAGTGCATATGAGTAAATATCTATCTCTTCACAATTAAAAAATTAAAAGTTACATTTAAACACTACAAATGCAAAATCAGTTTGGCAAATTCAAGTTCATATCAAATTCAAACCGCCATCTAAACTGGACCTACATCTCAGTGTGATTTCAGGAATCTAGCTACCTGGTTTGATGTAACCTCATCCTCTAAGAATTGCAGTCGGAGAAATGCTGGACGGCATCTGCGTAAATTCATTTGCTTAAATATTGGGATTAGCTATCCATTCAATGGTGGAACATATTGCCCCTATGAAATCTTATAAACCACGATCAGCTCAAAAGCAGGAAGTTTGGTTCTCGGACGATCTGCGAGGTCTCAAACGAGCAGCTAGGAAACTTGAGAAGGCCTGGAGATCCTCACATCAGGAAGCGGATAGAACATGTAATCAGACAGCACTAAGCTCCTATCATAAAGCGATCAGAGCTGCTCGCAAGAATTACATTGCATCTCAACTCTTAGCTGCCGGCGGTGCCCCTAGGGTTCTATATCAGATTTTGCAGACCTTTGTAAAACCTGCTGCCTGCGAAAGCATAGATATATCATCTCAACAGCTATGTGATGATATCTCATGCTTTCTCACAGAGAAAATAGATAGGATTTATAAAAAAAATTATAGATTCTTATCTATCTGCCTGCCAGCCTAAAGCTCCACCCCATGGAACAAGTACTGGCATGCTCTCTAAGTTTCCAGATATCTCTTTGAAGGAGGTGGAAAACCCGGTGAACCAAATTAAAAGTGGTTGCCCATCTGATCAGATTCCAGCCAGGATTATGCCGGTGGTTGGCAGGGTGCTCGGTCCTGGGATTCAGGGCCGTGTCAACCTCTCGCTTGCTGAGGGCTGTGTCCCGCGCAGGTGGAAAAAGGCACTGGTGAGACCGATTCGGAAAAATACGTCCGTCCCTTGGACGGATTTTTCCAATCTTAGACCCATATCTCTGCTTCCTTTCCTGGGGAAGATCATGGAGAAGCATGTGAATAAACATCTTTCGAACTATATAGAACAATCTGGGAGCCTGGATTACTCTCAATCCGGCTTTAGGCCGAATTATAGCACTGAATCGGCCCTGCTGTCGGTAACGGACGATCTTCGCATGTACCAGGGCAATGGTTTCTCAGTCGTCCTGGTACTGCTAGATTTATCGGCAGCGTTCGATACGATATCACATAACATCTTGATTGGACGTCTTGCAGAGAATGGGCTGAAAAATAGGGCACTGGCCTGGCTGAAGAGCTTTCTTTCCGAACGCACCCAATGTGTGAACATGGGGGCGTTTCGGTCAGTAGAGGTAAAAATCACCAAGGGGGTGCCACAGGGCTCATGTTTGAGCCCAACTCTTTTTAACATCTATGTGGCCCCCCTGGCGAGGATTATGAGAGCCTTCGGTTTCATCCCAGTGTCCTATGCGGATGATACTCAGCTTCTTTTTCCGTTCAAATCTCTCACCTCGGAAGGTATGAAGGCGGTCTCCCAATGGATGTCTTCGAACTTCCTTCAGTGCAATGTAGGTAAGACGGAGGTCATGCTGTTCGGAGAAGCCAAGTTACTATGGGCCCCAGATTGGTGGCCGTCAGATCTTGGCCCGGTTCCCGAACCAAAACAGGTGGTTAAGAACCCAGGGGTCTGCTTAGATCAGGAGCTATCCCTAAAGCAGCACGGAAATAATATAGTAGGATCATGTTTCCATGTGATGGGACCCTCTGCAAAGTTTTTCCGCTACTCCCCGACTCTACAAGGAAAACTTTGGTGCAGGCCCTGATACTCAGTCATCTCGACTATTGCAACGGACTAATGGCATCCGCAAATGAAGAAGTATTGGGCAAACTTCAAGTAGTGCAGAACACTGCTGCCAGATTGGTCCTCAATGCACCCTCCAGGTCTCCTTCAAAACACCTCTTGGAAAAGCTGCACTGGTTGTCAGTCCGCCACAGAGTGAAGTTTAAGACCTGTTGTGTGGTCCACAAGGGTTTACATGGACTTGGACCCTCCTACCTAGCAGAGAAATGTACCCTGTATGTTCCTGCCCGTACCCTTAGGTCGAGCGATCGGCTGCTCCTGCGAGTTCCTAGGATTAGAAAGGCTAGGCAAGGAGGCAAAGCTCTATCAGTGGTTGGGCCTGTATTATGGAACAAGCTTCCACTTTTGCTGAGGCAGTGTCCGGACCATCTGACCTTTAGAAAAAGGTTGAAAACTTTCTTATTTCAAATTTGACATGGCTTTGAATTTTTCCACTAGGGTCCTCTTTCTTTTATGATTGGTTACTCCCCCCTTTTCTATCTGATTTCTGGCGTTTTGTTTTTTTGGGCGCAGAGATACTCCTTCGGGAATGGATTCTAGCGCTATATAAACCCATAGATAAATAAATAAATAAACCATTGTTTCCTTTGGGCCATGTAATATTTGCAAAACAAGACAACATGGATAGTTGCTTGGGTGGATGTATCGTCACATGGGCAAAAGGATAAACTTCTTGTCCAGTCATTTATTCGGGGGAAGATGACATAATGGTGAAAATGTTCATCCTAAACCTAGTTAAAAGTAACCTTTCATATGGGGTCAAATTAAAAGTGAGATAAGACTGGATGAACAAGGTTGTTTGGACCATTATCTAGTGTTGTACATTCCTTTTTGTCCCTCATTACTTAGACGCAGCTGTTCTAAATGAGTCAAACAGGTTAACTTAAAAGATTTTCTGGACACTTACGCAATCTCCAAGGGCTTATGAAAGTAGTCTGCCAGCCCTAGATCGTAAAGAAGGTTCCTGACGTAAGCAATCCATCCTATCTTGCGCGCTCTTATGAGCGAAAGACAATCCAGGATAAGGTTTTGGGAAAAGGATGTTTTTGTGGATGCCACATTCGATGCCACAGCAAGAGGGGCTGGATTGATATCAGGTCTGTCAGGCCCAGCTCCATATGGCAAGAATAGGTTGCAGAGCCCTGAGGTAAAGCAAGGAGGAATCTCAAGAAAGAGTTTTCCACTCTTTGTATTGAGGCAACCTTCCCATAGCCCCATACCCCTGCCCCGTAGATTGCTGTGGCTATACATTTTGTCTTGTAGATATATATTAATTCAGTTGGGGGCCGCTTCCCCAGTCTACGTGAAAAACTAGTTAGGGCCGCAGTTTCTCTAGTGAACATCAATTTCCTAGTATCAATGGCCTGTTTCCATGACTGTTTGTTATCTATAACAATACCCAAGTAGGGGTACGTGTTCGCGCTTTCCAGTTTGATGCTGTCTAGGAATATTGGTTTAGACCTATGTGGGGTACTGCCTAGACGTCATGATGAATGTTTTCTTAATATTAATTTTTAAATCCAAATCGGCCATGAACATGTGATATCTAACTAGGGCACGCTGGAGTTCCAGGGAGGTACGTGCTAAAATGACTGCGTCGTCCGCGTAGAGCAGGGCAGGTATAGGGCGTTTCTTGATTTGTGGTTGGTCCCAACACCCTTTCAACATGGCTTGCTCAAGGCCATTGCTGTAGAGGGTAAAAAGGAAGGGTGCCAGGACACAACCCTGCAGTACTCCCCGCCGCACGTCGAACGACGCAGTCAGCTGTCCGCCCGCACCATACCTAACTCGGGCACTTGCCCCAGAATAAAGTTTGCGTATAAAGTTCACTATGGCTGGTTCTACCCCGATTGTCTGCATAACCGTCCATAACTTACTATGACTAACGCAGTCAAACGCTGCTGATAGATCAACATATACCAGGTGCAAAGACCCGCCCTTTGCAGACACGTATTTCCCCACTAAGAGTGTTAGGTTTAGAGGGGGAGTGGCTTGGAGGCGACCAAGATGGCCGCATAACTTTGCGGCGCTCTGGGGCCCCGGGGAAAGACCCCTGATATCCGTTATAAATCCGGCAATCGAGCAGTGTACCCTGCAGGGATCGGGAGCCACCGACTTCCGACGCTGCTGGGTGTAGCTCTGAGCCCGCTCCGACCCTGGGAAGTCGAGTACCGGGGGTCGGAGGCTCTGGGCCTACGCGGCGGAGGAGAGCTGTGGAGGCATCGACCTCGAGTTTGAGCGGGGCCAGCTCCGGAGTGCGGACGGGCAGCCGTGGGCAGGAGGGTGCGGCGGAGGTGACCGCGTCACTGTCCCGAAACCCCCTCCCCCCTGGCGGTACCCTAGCTGCTGGGTGGACATGCTGGCGGTGGCGTTGTAGGGGACCAGGATCGCCGCTGAGTGCTGAAGAGGACCCCCCCCTGCCGCGTGCGTACCCGGGGGTGCGGAGAGCGGGGAACGGCGGTTCCCGAGCGCCATATTTGACGGAGGGCGGGACCGGCCTACTTGGAGAGGTGAGGCACGGGTCGGGCCCTGGGGAGCCCCGAAGAGCGGACCCCCCCCTCCCATCTGGATATCTGGGGCACCCGTGGACTCGGGGTGCGGACGGACTGGGACCCGTGCTACCGGCCTGGTGGAGTGCGTGGAAAGCTGTGACGGGCGGTGTGGTGCATTGGGGCCCCCCCTTTTTTGTGTGTTGGGCCTGAGTGACGGGTCTTCCCCCCCACCTCTGGTGCACGGTAGAGAGTTGTGCTAGTCGGGGGTTGGGGGGTGAGGTCCCTGGCACGTGGATCGTGCAGGAGGCGGCTCCATATTCCTGGTTGGCGGCGACGGGCGAGGGAGACGGACGGGACCTGGTGCCCTCTGAGTGGACTGGTAGAGGGGGCTGCCAAAGAGGCCTAGATTGCCAGGGACGCACGACTGGGCCGATACTTGTGAAACGTGCGCCTCCGGTTGTTGTGTGGCTGAGGAGGGCCTCGTCCCTGGGCCCCCCCCCCTGGCCGGCTGGCGGCGGGGGCGGAAGGCTTGAGATTCACCCCCGCACGGAGACATGCGGGGAAAAAAATCAGGGCGACACAGTCGAACACCATGGATAATTACACGGCGGAGCAGGGGGCCGGAGCAGCGACTCGCCCTGGGACTACTGAGGAGTCTTCTGAACCCTCTTTGACCTCTATAATGCAGGCCATTCAATCCCTGGGTGCCACTCTAGATTCCAAGATAGACAAGGTGTCTTTTGAACTGACGCTCCAACGAGCAGATCTGAACAAAACGTCGGAGAAGGCCTCCCAGAATGCCGCGGCAGTGGCGGGAACTTCAGGCGGCCGCGAAAACATTGCAAAAACAGGTCCAGCAGCTCACGCAACAGCAGAGACAGATGGCGGCACGGCTTGAGGATCAGGAAGGGCGGGCCTGCCGCAATAACCTCCGAGTGGTTGGTGTACCGGAAAAAATGGAAGGGGCCAGTGTTGAACTCTTCTTGGAGGATCTCATCCTCAATCGCCTGCGGCCCAAGAGACTGTCTAAATTCTTTGTTATCGAGCGGGCACACAGGGCCCTGGTGCCACCACCTCGACCGGGGGACCAGCCACGCACCATCATCGCGCGAGTGCTCAACTACAGGGATCGGGATGCCATCCTGCAGGCAGCCCGCCAGCATGGGGACCTACGCATCGACAATGCCGTTATCCGGTTCTTTCCGGACTTTACGCTGAAGGTGCAGCAGGAGCGCCGTTCGTTTGACGGCGTCAAGAAAGTGCTCCGGGGGGAGGAGCTACGCTACCGACTGAGATGGCCGCTTAGGCGCCCGGCTCCGCTGACCTCCGTTTCCAACCGGATGATCCTGCAACTTATCCTGATGTTATGCCCGACCTCCGGGGAGATGACGCCTTGCTGTATCGGTTGGTTCCTTCCCCAGACCTTTGTCGCCAGAATTGACTGAGTTATGTCGTCTTTTGGATCCTGGCCTATCGCAGCTTGTACGCCGGGGCCTCGAGTTTGAGCCCAGCCGGGACGTAGTGGAATAACATCGGCCGTGTGACTATGTCGGGGTCCGGTCTCAACCGTGGAAGTCTGCATGTCTGATTTAGATGGCGGTCGACGTAGTTTTCTTGATGTCGTCGGACAATTGACCTGAAACGTCTGTGGAGGCTTGGGGACTCCTGCCCGGGGACCCGGTTAGACATTGCCGGGATCCACTGGGGGTGGTCCCTCGCTCGCTGTCCAGGTCAATTTTGTCTGCAGGATGCCCTCAGCTGCGCTCCGCTCCGCTCTGTTATTGCCCCCCCGGGAGGACCGGGCTCTTCGGGGACTGCCACTATGTGTGTGATCGGCAGAGCGGAGTCGGATCTGCCGACTAAAGAGCCGACGTTGCGGACCGTTTTAGCCGCCATCATGGAGCTGCAAGCTCATATTGAATCTCGACTCGATAATATGCTTGCGGATGGGCCTGAAGTGGACTGCACGGGATCGGGCTCTGATTATCTACTACGACTACCAATATCGACGGTTCCCGTGAGGTCTGGGATGACCAATGATGACCGCCCATGGCACAACGATCTGGTGCAGAGTTGTGTACCGACAGAGAGTAGCGTACTTGGTCCCCCGGAGAGTTGGTCGCACCCGCCATTGTCGTCGCCTGGGGTACTTCCGCTTGGCCTCTTTATCCTGGAATTTTCCGTCGAAGCCGACTGGACTGCCACAACATTTCTGCCTTCCCCGTCTGCTTTGCCGCTTCCGCGGAGGGTACATCACTTGGACGGGGTGCCGATGATAGAGGACCTATTGCTGATCGTGGCTGGTAATGACTTTGTATTTCGGGCTTTCTGTGGACTATCCCCTGCGGTACTCCTCTCGTATCCTGGATCTATAATGGCTGCGGTGCTGCTGCCGGATGGTGTTTGCGGGCGAGATCGGAAAGGGCCAAGGATGAGACTGCTTCGATGGGTTTGACTTTGGGGCCTTGGCGGACATGGGACTGGGATCTGGTATTAGAGTGAGGTCGGGTGGGGTTTAGTGATTCCCCTGTATTTTTACTGCCATATCTCCTGGTATTAATTGAGCTATCGCAGGGGTGGTTGGTGTCCGGTTGGGGAGAAGGAGACCGGGTGCTTATACGCTTTCTCCTCCTCCACTTCTTCCTTCTTTTAGGGTCTTGGTTATTCGGGCGACAGGCACGCTGCTAGGGGGGTTAGGCTGTAGCCAACTGCAGGGGTGCGGGGTGGGGGGTTGAAGGGTGGGGTTCTTGTTTTGCCTTTATTTTATTTCTATGGCCTTTTTCTTTCTTTCCTTTTCTTTCCTTTTATTAGTATAGTTGGTGAAACGTTCTGATTAGTATTGTATATCCGTATCGGGTGCTCTTGTTTCTTCCGTTATCCTGATCTTCGGATGGGCGGGCTCTTGGGACTGCCGCTTAATGTAGACTGGGTATTGTATGGCTTCATATCCTGAATAGTATTCTTAAACGCCAGCGTCGCAATAGTAGCTGTCCCTGATTTGCATATCCTGTTTCTCTGCCTAGCCACCGTATTAGTATCTTCGATTGTGTAGCGCCCGATGCGTTCATTTAGTTAATTTAAAAATGAAACCTTTATCACATCCTGTGACTTAACTATGTGTTCAATGCGACTTTTATCCTGAATCGCTGCCGGACCTTAGGGATGTCGGCTGAAGAGCTGTAGCATACTACGATATATTTGCTTCTACGTTGATTAGCAGCCGGCCCCTGTGGTTGTGGGCCCATGCCTGTAATGTTATTGAACTGAATAATAAAAGTTTTTATAAAAAAAAAAAAAAAAAAAAGAAAAGAAAGTGCTCCGGGAGCGTGGCCTGCAATACATGATGTTCTTCCCGGCGCGACTCAAGATCCTGGCAGACGGCAAATCCTTCTTCTTCACTGCTCCAGAGGAGGTACATGCCTGGCTGGAGGAACAGGGACACCCGTGCCGGAGCCCAGTCCGAGGGGGCAACTGGAGGAACGTGGCGCCCCAATCTCCGGTGTCATCCGTAGTCTCTGCGGTGGGGGAACAGCAGGACCAGGGCAGCCAGCGCCCGACGGGGAGGAGAAGTACCCGCAGTTTGTCGGCATCACCAGACTTGGGATGATGGACTGCAGCCGGGAGTGGCGGACTGTTTGTTCTTTTCTGGACATGTAATGTATTATGATGCTCTGTACATTGCCTCTTGGGGGTAAGCAATGGGCGGAAGGTTCTGCCCCAGCTGATGGCTTTGAGGGGGGATGCCAGGGGGCCATGGCCCTCTCTGTCTCTCCGTCCTTTTGCTGCACTGATGGGGGGGGCCCGGGGTGGGTTTCCAGGCCTGTTCCTCCGTTAGCAAACCCTGCCAGGGGTGGGGGCACGCGATAGAACTGCTCATGTTTTGGACTAGGGGTCGGGCGAGGGGCCTCGGACGTTGGTCTTGACCAAGACACTTGCTCTCTGAGTTTTTCGTGACAAGGGCTACAGGCGCTCTGCTTGTTGGGCATGTCTGGCGCTGTTGGCCGGCATGGCAGGGTAGCAGGGTGGGGGGATGGTGGGGATAGTGGGGATTGGGGTTTTGGTTTTAGTATGTATGTTTCGTTTATGTATTATATGCTTGTTTTGACTCTATTGATGCGCACACTTGGCGGGTGGGACTGGGGTGGTGGGGAGATCGGGTTGCTGCCCCTTAGTCTTAGCAGGACAAATGGCTGGGTCACATACACCTAGGGTCCAACACCTTGATATATTATCCTGGAATGTGAACGGCCTGCAGAATAAGATTAAACAGACGGTGGTACTTCAATATATACGTAGGCACGCCCCTGATGTGGTACTCCTCCAGGAGACACACCTGCTGGGGAATCACTGCAGGGCCCTGGACAGGTTCGGCTATAGTCTGCGTGCCCATTCGGACTTCACGACGGGCTCTAGGGGTGTCGGTATCCTGATTAAAAATTCTCTGCCTCTCGGTCTGGGACCCTGCTGGTCTGATCCCCTGGGGCGCTTTGTGGCGCTGTCTGCACAATGGGAGGGCCGCATCTTAAACTTCTGCTCACTGAATATCCCTCCGAAGCTTCATGCGACAGCCCTGCCTGATGTTGGAAAATTGCTATTGGATCTGCCTGTAGGGACCTTGATCATGGGTGGAGACATGAACGATGTGATGTCTAAGGAAGTGGATTGGTCACGGTCCGCGCAGGCGGGGGGAGGGACTAGCCACCTTAGGGACTTTACACAGGCGCTGGGCCTGGTTGATCTATGGAGGACACACAACCCACAAGCTAGGCAATATACACATGACTCCGCAGCCCATGAGACCTCCTCTAGAATAGGCTACATATTTACGTTCACTCACTGCCTGAACCTTTTTCGAGACGGTCATCACAATACTAGAGGGATCTCTGATCATGCTCCGGTTGGGGTCCAGCTGGTGGGTCCCAGGCGTGCTTGGACTATCCCACCTCGCCTTGATGCCTTCTTGTTCAAAGACAGGGACTTTCAGGAGAAATTCCGAGAGAGGGTGGATTATTATTTCAGTGAAAATGTTGGCTCCGTCAGCTCCCCAGGGATAGTGTGGGAGGCATATAAGACAGTGGCCAGGGATTTTGTGCAGGCCGAGGTCGGGAGACGACGTAGCTGGGTGCCGAGGATAGAGCGTCCGGACAGGTCGGTTAGCACCACGAGAGTGGCGATAGCGGAGGATTTCGCGAGTTATTACGAGGAGGTCTACCGATCTCACAAAGCTAGAGACGCGTAGGAATGCCGCGACTTCCTGGCCCCCCTACAGCTACCCATACTGGACTCCGCAGACAGAGATGCACTAGAAGCGGCTATCACGGTAAGGGAGGTGGAGGAGGCCATCGGGGACCTGCAGACGGGGAAGGCTCCAGGACCTAATGGGTTCCCGGCTGAGGCGTTTGGATGTGTGTCTAGCCGCTCAGCGCCGCACATGTGTAACATGTTCCTAGAGGCGCGGGAGACGGTGCGACTACCGAGTGATTTGCGGGTAGCAACCATTGTTGTGGTCCACAAGCCCGGGAAACCGCAGGAGATATGTAGTTCCTACAGACCTATCTCCCTCCTCAACTATGAAACGAAGGTACTGGGGAAGAACCTGGCCACGCGCCTAGGTGCAGTGATACAGTCACTGGGCCACCCGGATCAGTCGGGCTTCATGCCCCATAGAAGTACCCGTCTCAATCTTAGCAACTCCCGGACCGCGCTTCACTCGCCTCCCGGACGGCGTTTGACTTGCCAGACTGAATTTCCCGAGGACAGATTCATTCGCCCCGATTTACTTTCCATCCCGAGATCGCCCATCAACCCCTTCGAGGGTCCGAGCACTACAGAAACTCCCGGACCACTCTCCATTCCTCGTATACAGATCCATTCTCCCACCCCGTGATTTACTCTATTCTGATTGGAGCAAACAGCTACGGACATCCTTGACCGCTAACCTTGCTTTCTAGCACTCGGATGATACTCCGGGCACGATAGTTTTCCAGCCTTGAGACGTCCCTCGAGACTTCTCCTACTGCCTGAACCCCAGCTTTGCTTCCAATTTAGTTCTTCATCGCACTGTTTACAGCCCTCAGTCCTGATGATGATCCTTAATCATATGGATCGAAACGCCGTCGACTTTCCCGCAAGACATTAGGCGCCCTGTACTTAGTGGTTTTGAAAAATTGAAAAAACTGTAAAACAAAATTGAACTGTTTGATAAACCACTTTGTTTGTTTTTAATCACTGTATATAATTCTATCACCATACACTTTGCGCCGTCCACGCTGTTTTCACTGTCACTTGTGTCGCCGTAGTGTCCCCCACTTTTTGCACTCGTGCACCTTGTACATTTTTGGGCTGTCACTTGGTATTTATTAATTACAGGGCTGATATTAACTGTAACTACAATTGTCCTAATTTTGCTTATAAATGCTGATAAAACGATGCCTTAGGCACATATGTAAATCAAAATGAGTTTCCTTGTTCTTTGATGGATAAAACTGTATGGATATCCTGTTTACTTGTCCAGAAATAATACCAGTTGGGATATTGTTTTCTATACATACGTCTCAATCTGCGGCGCCTGTTTGGGGTTCTACAGGCGATGGGCACGCGCAACGACGTGCCAGCGGCGTTGCTCTCTCTCGACGCTCACATGGCCTTTGATAGTATTGAATGGCGATATATTTATGCAGTTTTGGAGAAATTGGGCTTTGGAGACAACTTCTGCGCCTGGGTGAAACTGCTCTATGCAGAACCTTTGGCGAGAGTACGGGTCAATGAGGCACTCTCGTGTGAATTCCGTTTGGGGCGCGGCACAAGGCAAGGCTGCCCCCTCTCCCCAACCCTCTTTGCCCTGGCGCTGAAACCACTGGCACATTGGGTACGGGTGGACCCTGAGGTGTGGGGCATAGACCTAGGAGGCGAGTGGGAGGAACGCATATCTTTATATGCTGATGACATTCTGTTATATACCCAGCGACCATCCGACTCTATACAAAGACTGATGGTCATGTTGCGTGTGTTTGGGGACTACTCTGGATACCGCATCAACTGGAGCAAATCCTTGGGCTATGTTCTGGCGGGACCCCAACCACACACGGTGGATGGCTGCGAAGGCCTGGTCTGGCATACAGTCTTCCGATATCTGGGGATATGGGTCACGCCGTCTGAATCAGAATTCCTCCGCCTCAATGTTCAGGCGCAACTGGACCGCCTCCACAGCGATGTGTTGCACTGGAGAACCCTCCCGGTCTCCTTATTGGGCCGGGCTGTTTTATTTATAATGATGGCCCTGCCTCGCCTGCTTTATATACTGCAGAGCTCCCCCTTCCCGATCCCAGAGTCTGTTTTCAAAATGGTGGAGTCCGAGCAACGCTCCCTGTTGTGGAGTGGTGGGTGTCCGAGGATTGCCCTCCGAAAACTGCAGCACGGCCCCTATGCTGGGGGACTGGCGCTTCCCGATATTCGCCTATATTACTGGGCCACTCAGTTGATAAATGTGAATGGTTGGGTGTTTGCCCCGCAGGAGGAACCCGCTTACCGGGTAGATCGTATGGCCCTGAGTGCGGACACCTATCTGGCGGCTCTGTACTCGAGGACCAGGCATGGGCGGTCCTTACCTCCGCAAACCGCGACGGTGGTAGGGGTATGGAGACGGGCAATGAAGTTGCTTGTGTGGGAGGCGAAGCTAACTGAACAAACGCCTCTTTGGAAAGGGGACTTTCTCCGGGAGGTTGTGAAACTTCCAGACCTGCGCCAATGGAGCCTCATAGGTATAGACACACTGGGAGACGTATGGAAGAGGGGGCAATTGGTGGATTTTGCGACTTTGCAGGTGGACTTCCAAATGGCAGATGGTGAATTCTTGCATTATCAAGAGTTTATACATGCCCTGCTTACACACATGACACCTGGGGTCCAGCCCCCTGAATACGCCCCGTTGGAAGACAGGCTTCTGTTGGATCCTATGATTGATAAAGCTATCTCACTTACTTACAAGAAACTTATTAATAACATCCCGGAAATACTGGGTCCACTGAGGGAAAAGTGGGAGACGGACCTTGGTTTATTAGAGGACGACGACTGGAGCGAGGCCCTACAGTGCCCTCATGAGGTGGCAATTCGGGCTAGATTCCGGTTGGTCCAGCTGCGCATCCTCCACAGGTCCTACACCCCACGAACGGTTCAGAATAGGATGGGGTTTGCGGCCACACGATTCTGCTCGAGAGGCTGTGGAGAAGAAGGCACCTTCTTCCACATTCTGTGGGACTGCCCTAGAATCAGAGCATACTGGGTTAGTTTGGTAGACATTATGGTGGAGGAAATAGGAGCGGAAGTGCCGCTGGAGGCTCGCTGGCACGTTCTGGGAGTGACTGGCGACGTAACGTGGCCTAAAGGTGACAAAATATGGTTGGCACTGGCGAGCATGGTGGCCAAAAGGAATATTGCTCGCCTTTGGGGGAGTGATCTAACACCGAATGTGGAGGAATGGATACGTGATATTGATTGGTGCCAGAGGGCCGAGAAGGTGATTTACAGTAGTCGGGGCTGCCCCAAGAAATGGGAAAAGATCTGGCAGGCATGGAGGCGGTATAGAGGAGAATGGATGGACTCCCCGGAGGCCTCCTCGATAGGTTGAGGGTGTTTTTGGCGGGCTCTCCCCCATTACATGGCATATCTGGCATGTCTACGAGTGCTACTCTTGGTTTCATGGTCACTGGCCTATGACGATCAGAAATATCTACTGCATAGGGGGGGGGAGTTGAAGGGTGACGGAAGGTGGGATGGGACTTGGGTCCGGGAAGGGGGATAGGTCGGGTGGAAAGGAGGTTTTTTGGCACACTTGATTCTTCCAATTGGGACCGAATTGGGGGACTGACCACTGTTGTACAACTTGCTGAGGGTTTTTTATTGTTTATATCTGCGTAACATGTGACTGCCATTGCACTTCCACTGCTGCTTTGCTGTGAGTCTTAATGGAGCTGTTTTGTTCTAATAAAAAGATTTTTTTTTAAAAAGAGTGTTCGGTTTAAGACCTGTTCGGTGGTACCTAGGCCCTCACAGAAACCAAATTGGAGTTCCGATAGGACCGTCTTTTCTTCTGCCCATAGTTGGAGTCGCTCTAAGATAATTCGGCCCGCCACCTTGCCTAACGAGTCCAACAATGATACTGGGCGATAACATGGGGGGGATTGCCTGTCACCCTTTTTAAAAATTGGAACCAGAATACTAGCGGACCATGTGTTAAGCAATCCCACCATACATGCTGCTTCCAAGACGCGAGTTAGAATAGGGGCCCAGATTTCCAGGTTATGTTTATATAAATCTACAGGAACACCATCTGGGCCTGGAGCTTTACTGCTCCTACTTGCTAATAATGCTAACTCTACTGCCTCTAGGGTGATATCAAGTTGTATTGGGAAGGGGGTAGGGTTGACATTGAGGACACTTCCCCCATTCTCAGCCGTTGGAGAGAGCTCTTCGTCATGGGGTAGATCAAAGATCGGAGCAAAATGGGTAATCTAAGATTGTTCGTCAATTGCTACATCCACTTTGGGGTTGCTACTATTGTCCGCTAAAGAGGGTGACTTGACTATGGCCCAAAAGGCAATATTGTCCTTTATGGCACAGCTTTTACGGAGTTCTTCCCACAACTCATCTTTCAGTTCCTTCTTCCTTTGTTTTAATATACTATTGTATTCTCTCCTGAGGCTTGAAATTTCATTTTTATCTCTATCCGAGTGTTGGAGGGCCAATTTTAGGGGCTTATTAGGATTGCGGATTTCCCGCATCCTCTGGGCCGGCGGAAGCCACCGCCGGCCCGGAGGATGCGGGAAATCCGCTGCGGACTGAAAAAGACCCCCCGCCAGATTAGGATGGCTGGGGGATCGTTTTTCAGGTCCGTCCGCCATCATAATCGGCCCCTTAGTTTGGAATGTGCTTTAGTATATAGTGTGTTAAACCATCCGTTCACTTTTGCGATTTTCGGTCTTACGTTGGCTGTAAGGGCTTCTTTTACCGATTGAGTGATTAACTGGAAATTTTCCAAGACCTCCTTATGTTCACTAGTGTTATCTAGGCATTTTTCAATGGCTCCAAGAGAATTCATCACTATCTTGGTTGTAATTTGTAGTGGATCTATTTTTCCTCATTTAAGTGTGTAGCCATTTAGTCTGTCAAGAGACAGATTAGCCTGGCCCAGGAAATCCAGTGAATTCCCTCATCTACAGTTTTTGGCAATGATAATGTAATGCTGTTGGGATAATGATCGCTTATTGCGATATCATGCGCTACAAACTTGCATAATCGGGACGAGGAAGCTGTAGTAGCTAATATATAATCAATGATACTAGAAGATCCTCTCCCATTATATTTGTTAGAGGAATTGGGGGATGTACAAGCTCATTTACTAGGCCCATTTCCAGTTCGAACATTTTCTCGTTTAGAGAATTTCCCATTGGGGTGTGAAGAAAATGAGTGAGTGAGTTGTGATTTACATCCTCAAGGCCACATATTCCATCAGTTCTATGTCCGCATATGTACTGATTAAAATCCCTGCCCCATAATATAACCAGGTCCTTCCTTACTTTTCTTTTTAAATCTACCAGGCTATTATAGATCTCGGTTATTACGCTTATGATCTCTCCCTGACTGAGGTTATTGTAAAAATTAACAAGGGCAATGGAATTAGTTTTATCTATGTTTAAGGTAATAATTTGGTAATTTGTTGCTAGCTTGATTATATCAATTTTAAGTGACTTGATGGTATTGGAGACAAAAATGACCAAACCGCCCTTTGCTCTTCCGGAATTCGAGGGCAAGGCCATAGAATAGAAACTTTTACAACCCTCTATATGGATCGGTGTAGTCACCCAAGTCTCCTGAATACATAGGATATTAAATTTACTAGTGAAATCAGTCCAGATTTCATTATTTATTTTGGATTCAGGCCTGCGACATTCCAAAATAGTAAGTTTAGTTCGGCCCTGCCAGAATGTTCCATTCTAGAAGGCCCTTGTGGGGTCGCGCTGGCGCTAGCTGCAGGTTCCCGTGTGATGTTAGATTATGCCATGACATCGTATGATTGCTCGATCTCTTGTCCCTGTGGAAGCATATCATATGGGGCCCTTTTGGAGAGGCAATCTTGGTCTTCCAGTCCAGAAAGTACGCTAAATCGGTTTACTGTGGGAAACATCTGATAGGGGTCATGTCTCTTGTAGAGCTCCAGGTGATGGGTGTATGGCTTACGATTTGGGGGGGGATAAAAGAAACCCAGGGGGAGTATGTTTATCTCACCAATAACGATGTGGTTTCTGCCCAATCCAAGGAGAATTCTTTAAACTAACGTGGGTGAACCAAAATTGAGTACAATACAATCACCGGGAAGAGATCTTACGCCCGAACCCACCCACTGCACCCTTCTTGCCATTTTAAAGTCTCTGAATAGAGAATCATCTAAGCCTGTTTTGAGTCCAATCCAGTGTAAGGCCTTATTTTTGAGCGTTTCCCACCCCTCTAGTTCTAAAGGGGGCTTTCGTGGGACGTTTGCCAGCACTACTACATAAGGTGTCACTGCCAGGGGAAGATCCAAAATTTCGTCCGGTCCTGGTTTTATCATAGTCTGAGGATCTGAGTTAAAAAAAGGGGACGGGTATACACGAGGGGGGCAGGCAGGGCTTTCTGTTGAAGTAGTGTCTGTAATAACCTCAACAGGATTATTAATCTTTCCACAGTCTGTGGTTGGAGGAACTTTGGGTAACTGCGTTTTTGGTCTTATGTTGGAACTCTGATGTTTTATTGGGTGCCCGTGTGTGTTCTTAGGTCCTTCACGTGTTGGGCTTGGACTATTGTGGGTGGGGTGAGTGTTTTTATTGAGGAGCCCTGAATGCAAGGATGATGTGTGTTCAATTTGGGTCAGTCTGGTTTCCATTTGGTCCAGCCTTATCCTAAGATAAATGTCCAACCTTTCCAGCACTGTGATAAGGGACTTAATGTCATTGTTAGCATTTACCAAACCCTTATTATTTGCCCTTTGAGCTTGTGTAGATGTTTTCCCTAAGCCCACTTTCCTCTTTCCTTGTTTAGTAAATTTCTTTCTTGGTGTTACAGCTTCTCCCTCGCTTCCTGAAAGAGGATATGCACTAGTGTGGGTTAGGAGATTCGCTGGAAGCCTAGAGCCCAAGAGGACCGGATTTTTCTGTTTTTTTTGTGGGTGGTTGTTGGGTAGAATCTGAATCACTTAAAGAGGTTCTATCGGCATTATGCTGAACGCAGCCATTTATAGAGGATTTTATTGGCACTGTCTGTCTAGGGCTTAATAGAGGTGCCGGGAGATTAAGTTCCAGGGAGTTAGCCTTTATTTGTTCCTCCGCTGTACTTATCTGGTTGTCTAAGGCCCCCATCGCCCCTGTCAGATAACTTAACAGTGTTTGTTATGAATCCACATTGGCCCTAGCTCCACCATTTGGTTTAGGGCTAACATGCTTCCTTTTTCCCATTCTTATACTCTATATGTGTGGTCCTGCTGTTAATAAGTGTAAGAAACAATACGCGAGTACAAGAACTAAGAGGTTTTGCCCGACCCGGCCCGAGTCGGCCCCAGTCGGGCACGGATGGGCCCGCCCTTGGCCCGGGCTTCGCCCGGGCAGCACCCGGGCACGCCCGCGCTGCGGGAGTGAGCGGTCGGCTTTGAGGACCTCAGTCGCCCTGTGCGCTTGTCACTGTGGTGCGCGCCGCGAGGCCCCGTGGGAGTTGGAGTCCGGGGCCCCACGAGTCACAAGCGCGCCACCCGCGCCTCCACCAACGAGCAAAAAAGAGCCCCACAAAGTCCGGGTCAAAAACACCACAGAGTTCAGGTGAGTCAAAAGAAATCCGGTGATAGTGTCCAGCAGCAGCTTAGTTTGGAACTAGTCTGGGGAGAGTTATTCTCCCCTCTTGGCTTAGAACCATGCTGTTCCAGCTCTTTGTGAGCCTGTTAGCTAACCACGTATCAGCTAACACTGCAATTTTAGTTGGATCTCTCTCGGTCAGATGTGAAAGGTGTTGCTTAAGTGCGGTAGAGCACTCCGAGTTGCTCTGTCACCATCAACTGGTTAAGGTACTGAAAATCCTTGGCCTCCATCCCCCTTACCCACTAATTCCAATCACGCAATACACCATAAATTCAAGTCTCAAACGGAACACCATTCGCTCTCTTGCAGTCACGGAATCTCCGCAGGGTTTGAGCTGGCTTCAGCCTAAATCACTGTATGAGCTTCCTTCTTTTGCTCATAGACCATCTGGTCTGCCACAGGCATCCTCCCAATGACGGCTGGCCCTCCGAAGGGCATGTGCCTCATTAAGGCAGCTTTCTTAGATCTCATTTAAGGCCTGTGCCTTAAAAGCAACTTCAGACCTAACAAACCATTCCAAAATATATTGACCTTCCAAATACACATGCATAAGAGCTTTTGGAACCTTGTCCACAACCTTGCCTGAACTGGAAGCAGTCCAGAGTTGTCATTGCTGTTTCTCTCTCTCTAGGGCTATCGTTTTTCTTTCCAGCTCTCTTTCTTTTTCCTTCTGTTTCTCCTCCCTTTCAGTTTCTCCCCCTCTCTCACAATTTCTCCTCCCGGGCCTATTCCTTCTATCTCTCCTGCCTCCTCTCCTCTTGTTCACATTGAGCTACTCTTAGCTTCCCCGTCTCAAACTCTCTGGCCAAATACAAGCTCTAGGTCTCTGCTAGACCCACCCAAGGAATCTATTCTTGAAAGTGGTGACATTGGTACCCCCGAAAGTTGAAGTGGTGTACACACCTGAGGTATTCTAGAAACTAAAAGGTGGCGAGTGGCTTTGTGAAACACTGGAAAACGCGTTAGGGGCACATTTGGTGTGTGTCTGGGATATATCGATGCTTAGGGGATCCTAGAGCCTGAATCCACAGCGCGCTTTTCCTGGATTCCTGGCATGGTTCCTTTCCCAGAATCAGCTACAGCCTCCTCCCTTTCACCCAGTATCTCAAACTGGTCCCTAATGAAATTACCATGGACCTCCCGGTTTCTATTCCTGGGAATCCTCCACCTCCTGTCCCTACAGAACTCTTTCATCTGATCTATGGATATGATGAAGAGGTCAAGTCCCAAATCTGGGTACTCCATTGCTGAAGTGTGCCCCCTTTGTGCGCAGAAGAGAAAAAAAATGGATGTATTGCACACTACTACAAATTTGAAACAGCCAATGTTATCTCTGTATCTTTTTGCTCCTACACGTTAGGCATCCCACTGCTTGCGCCAACTGTCAGAACCCCATTCCAGGGTTCACAAGGCATTAGGAAGCTACTGGGCCCAACGAGTGGTTGAGGCCTTTTAGCCTTGATGTCCCAGGGCCCACCCTACTATGACTCAACTGACTCAGCGGGGTAGCGTAGCTCGAGCAGTCAAGGCCCCCTTAGGAGAAGTTCAGACACAGTTCAGTGAACACAACTCATAACCCCTCATAGAGGCAGCGTATAACAAGAAGCAGGCTCCCTTCCCCGGAGTCATTCTACCCTCAGCGATCAGATGGACGAGGTGTTTGACTCCAGTGGCCAAGTGGTAAGTCTTTTCTCTCTTGGTGGAGGATGGGGTTGGTTTCCTTGCTATAACAGGGTTCCGTGGGGGCAGTCCACAAAAAGCACCAGAGTACCACCTTGGTCACAACATTTTTCCCAGTCTCGGGCTAAGACCTGGACCTCTCAGCTTCAGCATCTCTGGCAGCCCCTCCTGGAATAGAGGTTCACCACTCTAGCCTTCACACTTCAGTCATGCTAGCCTCACATGGAGAGTCACAGAGGCCCCTCCTGGTATATGGGGTCGCCAAGCCACATCAGCACAGGGGCAACAGCTGTATCAGTGCGGGACAGGTACCTCCAGCCACAAGCTGGAGTCCAGGCCTTGACAGCCCTACCCGACGTACGGGGTCGTTCAGTTAATTCAACACACAGGCAAAGGACAGATCGGTGCAGTGACAGGATTCTCCCAGCAAAATTTGTAGGCAAACAGCAGTGATCCCTCCTGGCATCCAGGGAAGCACAGTTAGTTTGACACAGGGGCAACACCCCAATTGGCGTGGGTTTCTCCCAACATGCTCCTCTAACACATTTCACAGTGGCCCCTCCTGGCATACGGGGGTCACCGATGAAGTTCAACACAGCTACGGCTTGATCAATGCAGGGCTAGATTCCTTACACCTCGCTGATTCCTCACACGTGGGCTCAACTCTGGACCTCACTCCCTCCAACACTCTCCGCTTCCTCACAGGCACACCGGTCTTGGCAAGCAGGCAGGCGCTGTTGTACCAAGGCAAGTGATCTTGGTTTCCCTGGATGATATCCCCTCACCCACCAGAGAGACTAGAAGGCGGTGCCATTAGTCCTGGTCACAGGCCATAGTCTTGCAGAGCTTACCCTCTTCACACAACCCAGGTAGCTGCTTGGCAGATGGCAAAGTTTGGGGTCTCGGACTCCCCTACTTATGGTTCTTTTCCAGTCACAAAAATGGGATTTAGAGACAGGACCTTTGAAGTTTTATGTTGGGGTTCTGCTTCGTTGAAATGAACATTTCTCACCTTTCTTTTAACTCCTGAAGGATGTGTGTCACAGCATGCAGGTCTCCGAAGATGAATAACCCATAATATTCATGAGTGACTACAGTTCACACATGGATGTCAGCCACAGTGATACGTGCATCAAAGGATAATCCCAAGCTCTCAGCCCTACTCTTTAGGTCGAGCCTGGGCAGCGCATTCACTGCTCTGAGAGCCATGCTGTATTGGAGTATGTACTTGAAGCCCCACCCATATTTGTCATTGGCTAGTGTCATTGTCCTTTGTTAATGCTGGCTTCAGATTCGTTATTAAGCATGTTAGTCCCTCCGTAGTACTGCCTTCCTTCATTTGTAACCTCCCATGAGGACTGGCCGTTTTACTTTAGTTGTTACACTATACTTCTTTAGTCTCTAAGCACTATTTTCTTTAATGAGTTTCTTTTACTGCAGGAGGGTCTCTTGTTCGCAGTTGTGACCACCAGCTTATTAAACTCTTAGCAAATGGGGGGCACTTCAGGGGAGACAGAAGGGGGCAACTCAGCGATGCCTTCAAGCATTTGGAATGCAATAGGTCTCACATTGGCGAGAGTTTAAGCTATTGGCATTGCAAGTGACAATGCCTTTTATTTATGTTTTAAATACCTAAACATAAAAGGCATTGTCATTTACAATGCCAATAGCTGAAACTCGCATAAATGCGAGACCTATTGCATTGCAGATGCTGGTTATGATTATCAGGCCAATCTCCCCCTTCCTGAGAAGTGTCTAGGCCCTTTTCGTTGTGATCTATCACTGAATCAAAGAGCCCTTTGAATTGCACAGGGAGAGGCTGGCTCCCCCTCACCCAGTGCATGTCCCACCCACATTCAGGAATGCAGCAATACACAACTCAGGGGAGGGGGGGAGGGGTGTGTGGTTATTTCAGCAGGCAGTCCTGGGTTTCCAAAAACGGAACCCAAGGCACCTCCGTGTTATGTACTGGTGAAGATAATTCTGCATCCTACAACTGCTGTCCTCATGTATTATGCGAACACTAGCATTCCCACATGCAGCACACGTACTGTTTGCGCTCACTGATCAGTACTGCAGTCTCTGTATTGCACCAGAGTATGTTATTTTAACAGTACACACACATTTACCATGTACGCACCCTAATACACTTCACCCTAGGTGTAGTGTATTCCTTGCAAACACACATGCCCTCAGCAAGCTATCATGCGCTTCCACATCAACCGGATGTAGGACGGGGTGAATTAAACACACAGCAAACTTTTAAAAAGTTCAGCGATCCTGTAGGCCTCACTCCAGTGAAACAAGGTAAAAAAAGGACCTGTTCATACTACATGGTATGCTGCCACCACCGCCCTTGCACTAATTCCTGGTGAAGGCGGTAGCCTGCCAACACTATGAGGGTACAGCTTTGGGCACCACTCCCGGTCCAACAAGGCCACAATGCGTGAGACAGGCCTATGTCATGGCGCATACACATGATTAGTGTTCAACTATGACAAAAAAAAAATCAGCATTATGTACAACAATACATTTGAACACTCCGGGCAGGGGTACAGTTCTCTCACCATGCAGAGGACTTTTTCGTCCCCACAGAGGCGTAGTAGGAAACTAATTCAGAGCCTGCTTGTCGACTCCGTGGGTCAGTAAGGAAATTGGGGCTAGATAGAGTCACTACCAGATAAGGTATTACCAAGGGTAAGTAACTTGTTCATCTGATTGAGACTTCTAGCAGCACATTACTTACCTTAGAATAGATATCCAAGTAATACCTGCCCTGTAGGTGGGTCTACGAAACCATTTCGCATCAGAAAGTCTTGCAGGACTGTCAGAAATGGGGGTCTCTAGTTGGAAAGGGCTTGCACCTTTGTCGCCGGTGAGACCAAAGTCGCGGTGCGGCGGTGCTCTTTGCGGTGCCAAAGCTTCAGCGTGAAGCGAGGCGGTGCGGAGTGCGGTGCCCACAGGTTGCGGTGCAAGCAGCGGCTTGGTGGCGGCATCAACAGGCGGCGTCAGTGAGATGAAGGTTGCGGTGCGGCGTTGCCCTCCGCAGGGCCTTCAGGACACAGAGTCGGCAGCGGCGTCGTAGATGTCGTCTTGTTGCTTTTCCTCTGGTACATCACAAAACAGTCTCCAGTGCTGCGGGCAGAAGAGCTTGAAGTCTTTGTTGTTCCTGAGACTTCGTGAACAGGGGGGGGGACAAGCTCTACCTCAAGCCCTTGGAGAGACTCACAAATTAGGTTGCAGAAAGTCCAGTCCAGGCCTTTCACTGCCCAAGACAGAAGCAGCCACTGCAGGTCAGCCCAGCAAAGCACTCGGCAAAGCGGTCGTTCCTCCTTACAGCTTCTCCGGCTCTTCTTCTTGGCAGTCTTCTTGATCCAGATGAGTTCTAAAGTTCAGGGGTCTGGGGCCCAGTATTTGTATCCAAAAATCCTTTGATCCTCTAGGCAGAGAGTGTCTGTGCCCAGCCAGAACAATTCCTGCCTTCTCTGGTGTGATTTCCCGGCAGGGGGTGGAAAAGGCATTGTCAGAGGAAGACCAGGCCCTTTGAGGTGCAAGGAAATCTCCCCCCACTTCCCCCATCGCAGCCCAGGTCTATTCAGCCCTTTCCTGACCTACCTAGTCTATCGGGAGCCATCTGTTGACCGAGACAGGCAATCCACATTCCAGCAGAGGCACACAGGATGACTGAGCCAGAAAATACCTACTTTCTAAAAGCGGTGTTTTCCAACACAGAATGTATAAATCACCTTCATTAAAAGATGAATTTTAACATTGAGTTCAGGCATACTAAACTCGAATTTCTACCTTGTTCCCTGGGTCAGTTTAGGATTATAAGATGTTATAATCAAACTACCCATTCTGGCCTATGAGAACAGGTAGCCTTGCAATAGTGAAAAACGAAATGGGCTGTAATTCACTATCAGGACATTCCACAAACACCACAGGGGTACTTTTGGCCTACCTTAGGGGTGCCCGACATGTAAGAAAAGGGAAGGTTCGAGACTGGCCAGTGTGTGCACAGGCCAAGTCTACATGACAGTTAGAAACTGAGCGCAGACTCTGAATGGCAGGTCTGCGGTACCTTTTACGGGATACTGACGTGGGTGGCACAATCCTTGTTGCGGGCCCACGCGTAGCATTCGGAGCCCTGGCACACTCAGTGCACTTTACTAGGGGCTGACAAGAAAACCAAACAGCCAATCATGGAAACACCAATCCATAACATACTTTACCACAGGAGCACTTGCACTTTACCACTGATCAGTAGTACGAAAAGTGCGCAGAAACACTACGCCAGCAGTCAAAACCAGGAGGGCAGAAAGCAAAAATTCAGGGGAAACACGCCAAAAGATGCCAAGTCTAACAAGGATCAAATGGGCAAATTGACCATCTGACAGACCTGCCAGAGTGTCAAGGCAGTAGTGCTTAGTGAACATATGCAGAGATGCCCACGTTGCTGCCTGACAGATGTTCACGACAGGGACTCCGTGTACTAACACAGTGGCTTTAGCCTTTGCTCTGGTAGAATGACAAGTGAACCCTCTGGGGGTTGTTTTTTAACTAATGATTAGCAGATTTTAATAAAGAGCATGATCCATCGGGAGCAGCCCGTTCCTGCAAGGCCTTCCCATTTTTGGCCCAGACATACCCCAAGAAGAGTTGATCGTCCACCCAGAACAGTTCTGTCCAGTCAAGGTAGAAGGACAGTGCTTTTTTCGGTCCAGCCCGTGGAGTCTCTCCTCTTCTATAAAGGGATGAGGAGGGAGCATAAAAGGTAGGCAAAGCGATGGTCTGCCCTAAGTGGAACAGTGGGACTACCTTAGGCAAGAAGGATGTTTGTGTCTGAAAGAACAGTTTGTCAGGGAAAAACAAAATGTAGGGAGGCAGTGTCTATAGTTCACTGACCCCTTAGGACAGATTAAATTGCCACCAGAAAGGTTGTCTTGATGGCAGTGGCTAAAATAAGTTAGAACCAAGTTAAGGTGCCATTGAGGCCTAACAAAGGGATCTTGGGTGAAAATGTGCTTCCGACCTTTAAGGAACCCATGTACAATAGGAGACATGAAGAGAGCAGGCGGATATGGCAGCCGCAGAGAAGCAGAAATGGCAGCTACACAACCCTTCAATGTGCTCAATGCAGAGCCCTGCTGGGCCAGGGTAAGGATAAAGAAAAGAACCTGGGAAAGGGGGGCAGATAAGGGATCAACGTGCTTCTCAGCACACCATGCAACAAAAATGTATTCCAATAGCTGGCGTATACCATCTTGGTGGAGGGACAACAAACTGCCAAAATAACATCACAGTTTTCAGGTACAAGGATGAAAGCGGTCAACTGTGGCCGCTCAATCTCCACACATGAACGGAGAAGGGTTGATAGGGTTGGGTGAGAATCCTCCCCTGTTGCTGCCACAGAAACAATCAATCATAGCATTTGTAAAACGCACTACATACCCGTCAGGGTTTCAAGACGCTAAAAAAGGGGCGGGGAGTGCTGCTACTGTTCGAAGAGCCAGGTCTTGAGGAGTCTTCTGAAGGTCAGTAGGTCTTGGGTCTGCCGTAGGCGGATGGGGAGGGTGTTCCATGTCTTGGCGGCGAGGTGGGAGAAAGATCTGCCGCCAGTGGTCACTCTTTGGATGCGGGAGACGGTGGCGAGGGCGCAGTCTGCAGATGGGTGGGGGTGTAGAAGCTGAGACGGCTGTTGAGGTACGCTGGTCCGGAGTTGTGGAGTGCCTTGAGTGCGTGGGTGAGGAGCTTGAAGGTTATCATCTTGTTGACCGGGGGTCAGTGCAGGTCTTTCAGGTGGGGTGTGATGTTTCTGCGGTGAGGGAAATCGAGGATCAGGCGTGCGGAAGCCTTCTGGATGCGTTGAAGCCGTTTCAGGAATTTGGCCGAGGCTCCTGCGTAGAGGGAGTTTCCGTAGTGAAGTCTGCTGCTGGCAAGGGCCTGTTTTGAATCTATCTAGGACCCTAATTAGATATCCCCGATTCATGCCCTTATGTGGTTATAACAAAACATACCCTTATAAAGGCATAAGAATCATGTCCATATTTAGCCATAGCCAATGCAGTCCAAATACGGCAAGGCTACTTCCATAGACTCCTAGAAAGCAAAACGCGTTCTTTAAACAAACCAAGCCTCCAGCAGCCCGGGAAATCCCCCTGCTTTTGTTTTGATTTGCACAAGAACTCCTGGAGTCCAGAAAGAACTGGTAGTTCTTAGTGACTTCTTATGTCCAACATTACGTCAAACACGGCTCCTTTCAGGTATAAATATACCAACGTTGCCTTAAGCAAACACACGGTGGTTTGGAGCAGAGCGGCTATCTACTTGCCCGACGCCCAGCTGATGCGAGTGCTGAAGGAAGCCGACCCTCCCATTTGACGCACTGAGAGAGACACTGTCTTTTCTCCTGCCGAGAAATCCAGCTCCGGTGTCTCCAGTCACCCTTGCGGGTTGCTGGGAGATCGAGTCCTGAGAGAGAGATACAAGACCTCCTTCATTCTATAACCAAGGTACGGAGCTGACTAAAACCTTAAGAGATTTCTTGATTCAGATTCTTGGCAAAAAACCAACTTAACTTAAACTGCAACTTACTTATTCCTTCCCACTTATTAGGCTTAGGTCAGGTACAGCGGGGTAGGCGTATATTAGAAGCACCAGTTGAGTACGTTAGTCAATGTTTTTATGTATATATTTTATCCGTTTTAAAGTATCATATGGCTAAGAAACCATATCAATGCTTTTACAGTATTATTTCATAATACTCCTTTTACTGTACGCACGTTACTTCATGATAAGTATTGCAATTGTGGCAATTCATTTCTCTTGCATGAGAAAGAAGACTGCTCAATAAATAACAACTTTTATTGAAAATGCCCGTCTCTCTATTTCTCTGCACTCCTGGTGAAATTAAGCATGCACGATTGACTGAGTGAAATAGCGGTCTATTGTTTTCACACGACTCTGGAGATATACTCTTTATTCTGAGGGAGCAAAGTTGTCATGTTTAGGCGGTTATCATAAGCTAATCCCTTCTTGTCTATTCAGGGAAGTTAACACCTCCTAGTTTACTCGAGAAAGTTTCAAGTGACCTCTGAGCTAGCTGGCAAACCTAATTAAGTCTAACATAGTCAGTAGAGACCTAGATGACCTCAGTCCTACATCTAAACTGCTGTTTATGTTATTCCAATGCGCAGAGCCTATTGGGAAAATAGGAACTACACTACATGGCGCCCAACGTTTGGTAAGGCGATAATCTAACGCAAGACTCTAGAGTAACTTAGTCGTGCTTTTTCACACAGACCCTTTTTCCCGTAAATACTTCAATAGACGTCTGGAGTGGGTAAAAGGTTAATATCCGCCGGAACTTAGTAGGAAGAGATTCCTATGTATTAGTTTTTGGTTTAGTCAACGTTGAAGGATACAGTGTTCCAAAATATTGTGCACCTAATCTTTGTTTCCCTTTAAACTTGCTCTGCAAACAACTTTCTGTCAGTAAAAATGGGAGAAAGTGAAGACGAAAGAGAGAGAGCTAGAATAGCAGCTCAACTCCTAGCGGATGACACAAGTCTCCGAGAAGAAGACCTGAATGCTATAATCATTCCGGTAAATGTAAGAAGAACTATAACTCTTAAACTTATAGAAAATGGACTATCACCAAGAGGTGGTACAGTCATATTTGTGGAAGAGGACCATGAATATCGGCAGACAGAGGTATTCTATTCATGGATACATTTTCCAGCAGCACACGCTGTAACACAAGATTTCCACTATTACAAAATAGAGGAACCTCCGGATGAATACGCTTCTTTCGAGGAAGTTGAAATTCCACTAAAATACCAAGAGCACCTGCTCTGGTTTAATGGCGCCCTAAAACATCAAAATCACATCACCAGGCTCGGTCCACTAGGTAGACCAGGAGCCACGTGGCCGGTTCTAGCCAGCTACACACCACATCCTGACATTGAAAAAATGTCAAGTGAAGAACATTTAGTTAAACTAAAAGAATTAACAAAGGCATACAGAGAATTAGTTCAATTGGCAATGGACGATATAACATACCTCCAGAAATTTAAAGAAACAGATATAGCAGAACAACCTTTTGAACTTGCCAGAATCATAGAAAAATCCTATGAAGAACTAGGTAGAGATAGTTTGGGTGGGAAACCACTAAAACCCCAATTAACTGAAAATCCTGAAAAAACATTTATTAAAAATAATCTCAATACCTCAAAAAAGAGTTGGGAGGGTAATAAACAATCCACTCCCAGAGAAAAACGGTTTCAGTCCAGAGGAAGATCTCCTCAACGAAGAGATAGATCTCCAGAACGAGGAGGCAAGTCTCCCCAGAGGGAGCCCTCTGAGAAAAGATACAACCTTAGAGATAGGGATAAATTGAGGATACCTGACAGATATCAAGAAATTGATACATGTCCCTCTCGATCTTTTCAGACTTCCTCACAGAAATCGGAAAGAAGAGGACGGTCAGAACACAAAGAGCACGTCAAGTCCAAAGACAAGGAACCTGCTCATCAAAGTAAAAAATTGCAATTTCCAAAGAAGAAGGTAGCTAGTATTAAAATAAAACATGCCGAGGATTCTGAGGACACAACTGAAAAACGGAGAGTGGGCCCAGACAATGCTAGACAGCGCAGCAGAAGTAACCATAGCTCGCAAGATCCCGATGAATCTTCTGGAGACAGTGGACACGAATGAATACATTCAAGTGGAAACTGCAGACACCAGAGTTAGCAAACCCCATAAATTATATGAAATAACATTACGTATAGAGGGGGACAAGACTAGGAAAGTAAGGGGTCTCTTTTGGGATAACCTTTCGAAAGGCTATGACATCCTGTTAGCTGAGAAAGACTGGCCACCAGAGTTTGTCAGGGAGTGCCCTCATGGCGAAGAAATGATTATGCCTGCCTTCTCAAATCACATTCCTGCATTATATAAAAATCATGTAGGATGGGATGAGAATTCTCCTCACCATAAAATCCAGTTAAAGAATCAACCCACTGCACAAAGGCAGTATCCTGTTAAGCAAGAAGCTAAAAAACAAGTCAGGGAGATCTTAGATCAACTTGAATATCAGGGGGTGATTGAACCATGCACCTCACAAATGAACAATCCTTTGTTTCCTGTCTCCAAGCCAGACGATTCTTATTGTCTAGTTTTGAACTACAGACACCTAAACTCTTGCTGCAAAACATTTGCAGTACAAAACTCACACATTGCAGCACTAATGAATAACATTGTGTGCAAAAAATATAAAACAACATTAGATATCTCAAATGGCTTCTTTTGTCAAAACATTGCACCTGAAAGCAGGTATTTGACCGCTTTCTCAACAATGGGAGCGCAAAACAAATTCTGTCGACTCCCACAGGGATTCAAGAATAGCACAGGATTATTCTCAGCAAGGCTAAGAGAGTTACTACAAATGTATGATGATGAGGCATTATCCTATGTCGATGACATCTATCTTACGGACGACGACCTGGAGACACACTTGAAAAGAGTGAACACCATAATACTTGGGTTCGCAGCTGAAGGGTATAAATTCAACTTTAAGAAGTCACGAATTGCCCATCTAAGTGTCCTGTTTTTAGGATATGAATTATCAAGTGAAGGCAAAAGCCTAGCAGACAATTTCTTAGAGAAATGTGCAGTACTCCAAGCTCCAAAAACGCTGAAGAACTTGCAATCAATACTAGGTTTCCTGAATTTCGGAAGAACATACATTCTAAATTATGCAGAGAGGGTTACACCTCTCTATGAATTAATAAAACCTGATTTCAAACCTATTAATTGGACTCAGAAACACAGAAATTTTAAGATCATTACAAACAGACATGTTAACTAAAACAAAATTGCAAACACGCGAAAACATACGCAACCTTATAATCCGAGTCATCCCAGGAAGATGCGGATTCACGTACCTGACCTCTAATGAGGGAGAAACGGTACCAATAGCTTACAAATCACACTTGTACACACAAGCTGAAATGAAATTCAGTTCTACTGAAAAAATTCTAACTGCGGTTCAAACTGCTGTAACAAAAGAAAGAGCCCTAGTCCAAGGGAGAAACATATCTGTTTTGACAGCAGAATCATCCCTTGAGGCAGTAACAAGACCACGCATTCCAAATGCTGTGGCATTAGATCCAAAATGGATACAATGGGAAAATTCTCTTGCTGCAGAAGACGTGAAACACGCTTTTGATCCAAAAATGACAAAACTAGAAGATCTAGAATACGAACATGAATGTCCTCTGCCAACCGAAATTCTGCCTCTCGAACAATACAGCTACGTAATCTACACGGACAGATTTGCACAACACTATGTTGTGGATAAACAAACTTACAATGCAGCGTCCGCGATTGTTAAAGGTCGCTGGCGCTTAGGTAAATTCAGACCGATGGTAACTAAAACTGAATCACTCAGAAACTGTACAGCTCAGCGAGCTGAAATAAGATCTTTAAAGATGGCGCTCGAAAATGCCAATCGCGAATTCCCCACACTAATAGTGTGCGATTCGCATTACTGCGTCAAGTCTTACAATAATGACATGAGACTTGGGTCAAAAACGGTTACAAAGATGAGACAGGTGCCACAATAAAGCATAAAAAGCTTTGGGAACAAGTAGTTCTTTTACAGAAAGAACTACAAAAGACTCACGTGATACATACACTGAGTCATCAACGTGATGGCGTTCACGTTGCAGGGAATTCATTGGCTAATAGAGCCACAGCGGCAGCGGTTCAACCGGCTTCCGTAGCCACAAAAAAGCATTCTAAAAAACACATAGATGGAGAAACCATGCTGGCAGTAAAAGCCTCATTAAAAGGCAACTATGCAGCATTACCTCTCAACTATCCACTCAGTAATACATACATAATTGATGCAAACTCCGTTCCTTTTGCTCAAATCCCTGGAGTGGGCGACAGAGTAATTCCAAACACGAACCGGAGGGCTTACTTGATTCAAGAAGCAGACATGGGACAGGGTCTAAGGCACCATGAGATCGTGAAATCTCTAAAAGAATTACAATCAGAATACTGGTGGCCGGGGATGAGCCTGCAAATTTACAACTTTGCAATGGATTGTCCAGACTGCAACAGAGATCGCAGTTGTGAACCGGACCAGACTACTGCCAGGACACCTTTATTAGAAAGCATAAGGCTATCTATACGCAGAAATCCAGGGGTAGAAATGCGTTCCCATAATTATTAAGACTAAATTCACTTAAAAATGTAGGCCCCAGCGCTCGGCTGACGCCAGAACTGATATAAAAGATTTGCGAGTCTTTATCGGCACATACGTAATTGGCATGCTTCATTCTGACCAGGGTCCCGCGTTTAGCTCTCGAGCTTACAAAGAGGCCATGACTAGCTTGGCCATTGCATTGCAGTACTCTTCTCCCTTCCATCCTGAGGGAAATGCGGTAGTGGAAAGAAAAAACCGTGACATAAAGCAATCTATAACGTCGAGGGTATTAGGTTCGGGTGATGGGTGGGTCAAACATCTAACAAGTGTCCAACGTAGTTTTAACAATCTGCCAAGAAATTCTCTAAAATGTATCACTCCTTATGAACTATTGTTCGGCACTAGAATGAAAATCCAGGACTTAGATTGTCAGACTTCAGTGGTAAAAGAAAAAGCCTTTGATATCAAAGATCGTTTGGCTGTTTTACAGGACTTAAATGAAACAAGAAGAAGTCTTAGTAACATAAAGTTAAAGCCAACAGCCACTGAAGAGAAACCACCTATCCCAGCAAGACCTGTCTGGATTCCAAAGATTGGCGATCTAGTCAGAGAAAAGATCACGGTGAAGAAGGAATTTGGGCCTTCTTACAGAAAAGCAGTACCTGTCTTAGCTGTCAGCGGAACAAGATCAGTAGTACTACCGCCACTTGCTGGTAAAAAGGAGAACAGAGTTGTATCCATCGACCTGGTAAAACCACAAGCATGTGGCCAATAATAAGTAGTAGGCCCAGTGGACTCCCAAGAAATAGCAGAAGACCAAATCTTGCTACAATCCAAGAGGTTCAAACTGAGAGACTAATCACATTTGATAAACCTGCAGTGAATAAAAAAGGACTATGCAACAAAGCCATGGAACTTGTGCCTCTTGAAACACAAATTGCAACAGTTCGTCAAGAAATGCCTGTCTACAACGATGTAGCCTCAGACTATGCTAATGAAACAAAGAAAAATGCAAAGACTAATGAGAATCCGGAAGCAATTCCAACAATTGACAGAACTGCATCTGGCTACTTCATCAATTTCAATGACTTTTCTGATGATCCAAGTGAGCATGAAGAAACGGCAGCAACTAAAACTTTCAAAGAAAAATTGACTGAACTCATTCATCAACTCAAAGAAACATATCTGATTTCACCATGGATTGAATTTTGGATTGTTAGGTGTACTTTTCCTCCTACTTTGGCTCATCATGGTTTTATGTTTGGGTAGATTTGTTGATGGAAAATATAGTACAATGGACACAGCAAGTCAGAACATCAACTTGGTCCTAAAGCCTCACAGATCTTCACACATCGAAAAAAGAAAACTGTCATCAGTAAACATCACAGCCAATCCTATACCCGGTGGGGTAGCATGGGACAAAACGGATTATGAAATCTATGGCCCGATTGAGCTCTTGAAATATCCACATCAATTCAAGGTTTCCTTAAGTGACTTTGTGACACCAAGTACTTTCTCTGATGATTGGGACTTTGAAAATATTATTAATATGATGTCAGATTTAGTTATGTCAGCAAAATTTACAGAACATGATTATTTACAGGGTTCATCGAACTATGAAGAAATGTACTGTTTTAACCACTATGGTCATCATTATTTGCATAAATCTGCTCAACCTAGAAATGTTTTAACTTACAATCAATGGGAACATTGCCAAACACCGCCAAAAGGCAGCTCGAAAACATTTTATGAGAAATTCACATACTTCTCAGGGTTTAACAACAGTGCTCCAGAAACGTTTTATTTTAAAATGTTAAATAAGACAGGAATGAAAACAATGTTGACAAATACTAAATTGATTTACTCTGAAAAATTTTATGATAAAATGTCTACATTTGGTTTTGAATTTTGGAAAAACAACATTGAAACAAAAACCATCTGGGGTTGAAAAGACTGGCAGGTACAAGGTCTAGAAGCATTATTTAGAGCCTGCATGATCCCAGAACAGATAATATTCCTGAATGACAGCATTCAACAGACAATCTGTCTTGGTTTAGCCAAGATAAAAGACTTAAACAAACTGTCTATTCCAAAGCCCATACCTGATAGTAATAGCACTACAGATGTGGAGATAGACGTATCCCATATTTTACACCAAAACAGAAAAAATCCTGATTGGAAAAAATGGCTGATCTGGCCCACATACACAAATAACTGTCAAGATAGATTCCTGAACAAAACACAGGGATTCAAACAGAACAGGCCAGACCCAAGATATTCCCAGAGACAACATCCAGGGATAGTTACAACATATAGTGTAGGAATACTCTGCCTTGAGTGGCTACAGAAATCCACACTGCCAGAAATTAAGCAACACTTGACTTTACTTAAAGAAGGTGCTGACTTGCGAGATTTCATACTGGGACCTCGCAAACAGCGTCAAAAACGTTTCATATACGGCGGTATATACGCTGCTTACAATGAAGCTTGGAAAGTAACGCAAATTGAAACTGCAGAAAAAATACGAGAAATTGATTGCATAAATTTGGAAAAATCCCTTTCTGGAGTGGACAATGGGTTAACGACTCTGTCCTCCAGAATTTATTCACTGGACAGTATTGTATCATCTGCTATTGATATAATAGAGCAGGACTTGCTAATGTTACAACATGGTCAGTCCCAATTACGTTCTATTGTACAGCTAGGCTGGACGTTGCAAAACCTGCGTTCAGGCTACGTGCCATGGCGTCTAATCAACACAACGTCATTATTTTCTATCTTTAACCTTACTGATAAACAAATCAGTTTGGCACAAAAAGGAGCAGACTATACGATTCTGAGCATTGAAAAACTTGAGAGATTACCATTGACAATGTCAGAGAGACCTGTCATTGAATAGATAATACATGGAAAGATTACAATCCCAATAACAACTTTCCAGTTTAAATATTCCCAAAGGTATATACCAGCAGGCCTGTATGAAAGGTTGGGTAAAGGATACATCAAATGAACCTGGAAATTACCTTATACACATAAATGTTATAGTGAAGGGAAAAAAGAGGTATTCCTTAGTGGTAACAATTGTAAAAAATCACTAAGCTGTACACTTCTGTGTCAAGGTATTAACTTGCATGGAGCCTGCGAAGGTTCATCATATAACCTTTCATTTCACCTGCACGGCACTCCTGCAACACAGATAGAGCCTTTTTTCAGACAGCTTTCCAACGGCAGCTATGTTCTAATAAGTGACCACAGCTGTTGTGGCATGGTGCCAGGAAAAGCCTATGTCGTAACCGTTATTTCCAGGGTCATTTGCTGTATGCAAGTATTGTATCCAAACAGCAATCCAGACATGGAGGCAGCAATATGGCCTTCTCTGAATATCTCTTCTATTCGAATTGAAACTTTAAGCAGACTGAAGTCTATTCTTTTACAGACACCTATGCCTTTAACCTCGTCCAAAGAGGTATATGATCTGCAAGTTGCAAGGACAGCGGCAGAGATACGATCCCTATTACCAACAAATTGCCCCGTACATTTCGTAGAAATGTTAGGTCAAATTTTAAACATGTCTGATACCAGTGGCATCGCACATGTATTTAAGACAATTTTTTCAGGACTGTTAGCACCCTTTGAAACAGGTCTGGGCATCTTCCCGAATTTTGTGCATTCTGTATTCGGCGGCCTGCCTCTTCTTTTGGGACTCATAGCAGGAATTTTATTTTTGCTCCTTCTGCTCTGATATGGCAAGCCAAGCCACAGACAAAACTCCAGCTACAATAGAAGAAACAATCCTAGCAATACGCTACCGAGACCGAATCACTAAAGTCCTCCGATTGGCCCGGCTAAGAGATCTGAGTGCAACCTGGTTTCTTTCATTCAGACCAATCTGGCAAGATTGCATCTTACTGTGCTTCGATGTCTGCAATGCGGAGAAGAATGCGTGTTGGACGTCTGTCTTTCACTACCATCAGCAGTACCTATAGATATCGATACTTTGCTTGGTTCGGTAACGGCTCATGCAACGTGTTGTCCCCAGCGGCTACCTATTCTGATGACGGCATTCGTTGAGATTTCACCATTACGATTAGGTGGCGGTGAAGTACGAGATGAAAGCAGCACCACACAGGTACAACCTTCTGTGAGCATTGCTGATCCAGACATTGATGATAGCAATGATTCTCACATTTGCACAATTTCAGCTTTTTCGAACTTGGTCGAACTATCACCTACTGTTGTAGACCAATTTTTCGCAAGCCTGTCTGATATGATGTTCTCTCCTGACAACGAGAATACATTTTAAAACAACGAGCACACAGCGTTCCCTGAACTCTGAATTCAGCCTTCAGTTTTTGATAAACAACACTACTGAAAACAATTGGAACTATTTTTCCCCTGAAAACGAAATTATTTTTTCCATTTCCAAAATATTTACCTTTTTTTGGCACATGGTACTCTGATTAAAGTAGAACTATTCTTAGAGAACAGAACTTCTATTTTTAAAGACTCTAGAGACAATATTTTACCTCAGCCTCTAGCACATGTACAGTATTGTATAAATATGTGATGAAATGGTCTCGACCTTCTTTTCTGTATTAAGAGCCATTTCATAAATATAATTTTCTCAATTCATTCAGCCGATATTTATATATGCATTATCTGAATGATACAACTGCTTGAAAAATGTACAGTATAATACTCATTTTCGTGTATACACCATACACCATTTCAATTGCAATCTATTTATTTTGGGGTGGGCTGGAAAACACATGCATCGTTATATATTTAATATTGCTTAGTATTTAGTAATGATGGACATTAATACGTGGAGTGGGTGTTGTGAATCTATCTAGGACCCTAATTAGATATCCCCGATTCATGCCCTTATGTGGTTATAACAAAACATACCCTTACAAAGGCATAAGAATCATGTCCATATTTAGCCATAGCCAATGCAGTCCAAATACGGCAAGGCTACTCCCATAGACTCAGAGAAAGCAAAACGTGTTCTTTAAACAAACCAAGCCTCCAGCAGCCCGGGAAATCCCCCTGCTTTTGTTTTGATTTGCACAAGAACTCCTGGAGTCGAGAAAGAACTGTTAGTTCTTAGTGAGGTCTTATGTCCAACCTTACGTCAAACCCGGCACCTTCCAGGTATAAATATACCAATGTTGCCTTAAGCAAACACACGGTGGTTTGGAGCAGAGCGGCTATCTACTTGCCCGACGCCCAGTTGATGCGAGTGCTGAAGGAAGCCGACCCTCCCATTTGACGCACTGAGAGAGACGCTGTCTTTTCTCCTGCCGAGAAATTCAGCTCCGGTGTTTCCAGTCACCCTTGCGGGTTGCTGGGAGATCGAGTCCTGAGAGAGATACAAGACCTCCTTCATTCTATAACCAAGGTACGGAGCTGACTAAAACCTTAAGAGATTTCTTGATTCAGATTCTTGGCAAAAAAACAACTTAACTTAAACTGCAACTTACTTACTCCTTCCCATGTATTAGGCTTAGGTCAGGTACACCGGGGTAGGCGTATATTAGAATCACCAGTTGAGTACGTTAGTCAATGTTTTTATGTATGTATATATTTTATACGTTTTAAAGTATCATATGGCTAAGAAACCATATCAATGCTTTTACAGTATTATTTCATAATACTCCTTTTACTGTACGCACTTTACTTCATGATAAGTATTGCAATTGTGGCAATTCATTTCTCTTGCATGAGAAAGAAGACTGCTCAATAAATAACAACTTTTATTGAAAACGCCCGTCTCTCTATTTCTCTGCACTCCTGGTGAAATTAAGCATGCATGATTGACTGAGTGAAATAGCTGTCTATTGTTTTCACACGACTCTGGAGATATACTCTTTATTCTGAGGGAGCAAAGTTGTCATGTTTAGGCGGTTGTCAGAAGCTAATCCCTTCTTGTCGTCTATTCAGGGAAGTTAACACCTCCTTGTTTACTCGAGAAAGTTTCTAGTGACCTCTGAGCTAGCTGGCAAACCTAATTAAGTCTAACATAGTCAGTAGAGACCTAGATGACCTCAGTCCTACGTCTAAACTGCTGTTTATGTTATTCCAATGTGCAGGCCTAGGTGACCGTCCTTCTCGTTTCGGTGGGGATCCACTTTTAGATCCTGCGGAGCATGCGGAGGGTGTTGAAGCAGGAGGAATAGAAGGCGTTGACCTGCTTCGTCATGGAGAGGGTCAAGTCGAGGATGACCCCTAGGTTGCATGCGTGGTTGGTAAGTTTTGGAGCTGTTCCTAGTGCAGTTGGCCACCAGAAGTCGTCCCAGGCCGAGGGGGTGGGTCCCAGGCTGAAGACCTCCGTCTTGTCTGAGTTCAGCTTAAATCGGCTGTTCATTATCCATTCGCCCTTCATTCCTTCGTGGAGGTTGGTTTTGGCGGTGCGGGGGTCCTTGGTGAGGGAAAGGATGAGCTGGGTGTCATCGGTGTAGGAGATGATATTGAGGTTGTGCAGTGGACGACGTGGGCGAGCGGTGCCATGTAGATGTTGAACAGCGTTGAACTGAGAGATGAGCCCTGGGGTACGCCGCAGATCTTGGTGGCTTCGGAAGAGGGGGGAGGCTTCCTCTATGCCGGAGAGGAAGGAGGTGGTCCAATTGAGGCCTTCTCTTGGATTCCGGCGTTGTAGAGGCGTGTTCGTAGTGTGTGGTGGCAGACCGTGTCGAGGGGCAGCTGACAGGTCCAGGAGGATGAGGGCTGCGGTTTCTCCATTGTCTAGCAGGGCCCTGATGTCGTCGATGAGGGCAGTTTCGGTGCTGTGGTTGCTGCGGAACCCGGACTGGGACGGGTTTAGGATGCTGTTCTCCTTGAGGACTCTGTTCAGTTGTTTGTTGACGGCCTTCTCGAGGACCTTCACAGGGAACGGGAGCAGAAAGATGGGTCCGAAGTTCTTTAGGTCCTTGGGGTCCGTCTTGGGTTTCTTGAGTAAGGTGTTGATCTCGGCGTGCTTCCAGCTCTCCAGGAAGGTCGCTGTCTCGAAGGAAAAGTTGATGGCTTTACGGAGATGGGGTGCGATGGTGGTGCTAGCTTTGTTGAAAATGTGGTGAGGGCATGGGTCTGACGAAGATCCGGAGTGGACGGTGTTCATGATTTTGATGGTGTCTTCGTCGTTGGTAGAGGAGATCAGGCGGTTGGTGTGGATGGTGGTCGTGGGGGCGGGGGTCTCAGTGGTTGCCGGGGCGGTTGCGGCGTTAAAGCTGTCGTGGATGTCTGCGATCTTGCGGTGGAAAAAGGTGGCCAGTGAGTCGCACAGGTCTTGCGAAGGTGGGATGTCGTTGGTGTTGGAGAGTTCCTTCACAATGTTGAAGAGCTCTTTGCTGTTGTGTGCGTTGTCTAGACGGTTTTTGAAGGAGGCCCCTTTTAGCGGCTCTGATGAGGTGGAGGTGGTGTGTGCGGGTGGCGTTCTTGTGGGCTGCATAGCTTTCCGGTGTTCGTTCATGGATCCAGTTCTTCTCCAGCTTTCGTCAGGTTTGCTTGGAGGTCTGGAGGTCTTTGGTGAACCAGCTGGCTTTCTTGCTGGTGTGGCTGTTGGAGAGTTTCTTGAGCGGGCCAAGGGTGTTGGCGCAGTCGTCGCTCCACTGTCTAATGTTGCAGGCGGTGGCGTCTGGGTTGGTCGGGTCTGCGGGTGGTGGATAGCTGGTCTTCAGTGACTTTGCTCCAGCAGCGGCGCGGCACCTGTTGCGGGTGCGGTGGTGGGTTTCCGGAAGGTGAAGTGGATGCACCGGTGATCGGTCCTGTGGAGCTCGGTGGTGTGGTTAAAGGAGACGTGCGAGCTTGCAGAGAAGATGGGGTCGAGCGTGTGGCCAGCAGAGTGGGTGGGTGTTGTGACGAGTTGTCTGAGTCAGAGGTTGGCGAGGTTGTCGATCAGGGTGGAAGAGTTGGCGTCGTCGTTGTTCTCGAGGTGGAAGTTCGGGTCCCCGAGGAGGATGTAGGAGGTGAGGGCGTGTGTGCTGACGAAGTCGGCAATGGAGTCCGGGTGGTCTGTGGACGAGGGTTTCTCTGAGGGGGGTGTTGGGGTCTGGAAGTGCAGGTGTTAGGTGGTGCTAAGGGGGTCGTCGGTGTTAGTCGAGACTTTGAGGGTGTTCCTGTGGACGATGGCGATTCCTACTCCGTTGGTGTAGTCCTTGCGGGTGATCTTATAGACTTCTGGGATGCCTATGGCGATGTCGGGTGCCGAGGAGGGGTGCAGCCAGGTCTCCGTCAGGAAGGCGACGTTTAGGGTGTTGGAGTTGAGTTGGTCCCAGAGTTCAACGGCATGTTTGCGGGCGGAACGGGTGTTCAGAAGAATGCATCTGAGGTGGTTGGGTTCATTGGTAGGTGGGTGGCAGGCGGGATGCTGGTGAAGCTGCAGTTCCGGCAGGAGAAGGGTCCTTGGGTGTGCTTTGGGGCGGCCAGGCAGCAGGTGCGTGATCATCCGCCGTTGAGTGCGTGGAGGGCGCTGGAATCGTAGCGGAGACGGCATCGTGGTGATCGCAGGGGCCAGGGGTTCTGGCACTGGGTGCAGTCCAGGTACAGACGGGCTTGCCATCGGCGCGCCCGCTGCATGGCTGCACAGCGGCTGGCATAAATGGGGAGGTGGGAGGGAGGAGCAGCTGGGAGGCGGGAGCGGGGCAATCAACGGGGGGGAGGTCGGGGTCGCAGGGACGGTGCGGCAGGAAGAACTGGTGGTGAGAGGCAGGAAAAAAACAGAGGGCAAGGGGTACAGAAAATACAGGGGGGAATAAAAACGAAGTTTAGGCAAGGTTAGCACAGGGCACACAAAGAAGGGCACAAAAGAAAACTAAGTTAGGCGAGGTTAGCATAGGGCACACAATAAAGAAGGGCACAGAGTAAAGAAATACAGGGCGCAGCACAGAGTAGCAGTACAGGTGGTAATGAAGCGAAGGCAGTACGGACTCACAGCAGCGAGCGAGCCTCAAACTCGCGACCGGCAGCAGTGGTGAGCTGGGGGAAGTGCTCACACCAAGGTGAGCTGAAGCGAAGGTGAGGGGAGCTGGCTGCCTGCGAGCAGGGTCAGAGGTGGCTCAAGATCCTCAAGAACGGATAGCCATCCTCACCGCTCGGAAATCCGAATTCTCCGAGTAAAGTGCGGAGCCACAAGGATGACTTGGGCTCGGCTGCTCCAGATCTTCTTGAGAACTCTGGGCAGGAGTAGTATGGACATAAAGGAGGCCTGAGCTCCACTAGAGTCAAAAAGAGTCTGTGCAAGAGCCGCCTTGAAAACTCCAGTGCACAAAACTGCTGACATTGCGCGTTCTCGGAGGTGGCAAACAATTGCGATTCTCCTATTTACATGCCTAGAGAATCTAGATTTCATTAAAGACACGGAGGCTCACATTATGCAATGACTTTTAATTGCAGATCCAAGCCAGTCGCATCACAATACAAAGGTTCCAATAAGAACACTGAGATAAAGTAAGACATAAGACATAGCAACCATCTGCCTCTTTTAAATCAGGCGAAAGAAGATGCAGTAGATTCCAAAAGATTCGAAGCAAAGGACAATCAAAATTGAAGAAGATAACCAGTCAGCTTCCAAGTGATAAAACCTCCAAAGTAGCTTAAGTAGAAGGGTTACCTGAAAGAATGGAGACAATGAAAATTGTATCCCAAGGAAAATGATAGTCATAAAACAATCCAGAAAAAGAATTGAACAACTTAAAATAACATTCCAATATAGATATAAAACACATTATATCATGTATAAAATACATTATATCATGTTAAGTGACACCCAGAACCAAACAGGGAACGGGAAGGGTGGGATAATGTGAGCCTCCGTGTCTTTAATGAAATCTAGATTCTCTAGGCATGTAAATAGGAGAATCGCAATTTCATTACAAGAACGGAGGCTACATTATGCATGTTGGTAGCCCTGTAAAAAGACATGTGTTCAATTGGTTTACAATAATGTCTTGCAAAGGTACTGGCGTTAGACCAGTCAGCAGCTTTAAGGATATCATCCAACTTACCTCCGGACCAAAGAGACTTACTTGCCATGGCACCTCTAACAGAATGAGCTTGAAATTTGGATATATCAATACCAGCTAGAGACATAACAGATTTAACCCACCTAGCAATCGAGGTGGAGGAAATAGCCTTATGAGGTTTAACAAAGGAAATGAGAAGCTGATTCTCATTAAGCGGTCGAAGGTTAGATATTGTCACATCATAAGCTTTCATACATTCAACTACACAAAGTTTCGGACAAGGGTCGAAACGAGGATAGAAGATTGAGTCAGACATGGTCTTGGTTCTTCTATAGACCTCAAATTTTACTCCAAACAAATTATAGGACCTATTAGAAATCTCCAGAGCTTTAACATCAGAAACTCTACGACAGGAGATAAGGCAAAGAAGAGTTGCAAGTTTAATAGATAGAAACTTTCTGTTCAAAAACAAATTATCTGGCCAGGAAGTGAAGAGATCTAGAATCAAATTCACATCCCAGAGTGTATCATATTTCGGTTTCGGGGGTCTTTTAATATGAATACTCTTCATAACTCTACAAACAATTACATTTTTCCCAACTGTTTTTCCGTTAACGAGAATATGACCCGCAGAGATTGCGGATCTATAACAATTGATTGATCTATAACTCCCCTGTCAAAGAGTTCAGCTAAAAAATTTACTACGTCAACGATAGGTGCCTGTATGGGATCCAGATCCCTCTCCATGCACCAACGAAACCAAGATTTCCAGATATTGTTGTATCTGTAGTGGGTTCCCGGAGCCCAAGACTCTCTGAGGAGAGTAGAAGCCGATGTCGAAAGTCTTGAGACTTCGTTAGATCTCTTGACACTCTCCAAGCAAGAAGGTTCAAACTCCCGGATAGGGTCAGAGGGTGAGGGAGGATCTCCGTATAAGTCTGTAAGGAGATCCTCTAGAGAAGGAATCAGAAAGGGAAGATCGTAAGTTAGCTCTAGAACTGTGGGGAACCACGCTTGTGACGGCCAGAAGGGAGTTATCAGGACTAGAGAGCACTGCTCTTGCCTCACTTTCTGCAAGACTCTCTGGATCATAGCAAATGGGGAATCTGGAATATGCACTCATCCCTGACCAAGATTGGAGAAATGCATACACTGCTAGAGCACCGGGATCGGGCATCCAGCTGAAGTAAAGCTCTAGTTGAGAGGTGAGACGGCTCGCAAAGAGGTCTATTTCGAATGCACCCCAGCAAGAATTTAGTGAGTCGAAGACAGCGACGTTGAGTTTCCAATCGCTGAAGTCCAAAAGGAATCTTGAATTCCAATCGGCAGATACTTTCGTTTTGCCTGGGTAGTATTCTGCTTGGAGGGAAATCTTGTGTTCCAGGCAGAACATCCAGAGTCTCCTTGCTAGGTTGGAAAGGTCGGCAGATTTCGTACCTCCCAACTGATTGATGTAGGCCACTGTCAAAACATTGTCCATTTTCAGAATAACCGATCTCCCTTGAATTGAAGTGCTTGAAAGTCATAAGGGGGTATAGGCCAGCAGTAAGTTCTAGGAAATTGATGTGGTGAGATGACTCCTCCTGAGTCCAAACAACACCCGTATTCTGCTCTAGGAAACAAGCACCCCAACCATGAAGGGAAGCGTCCGATTCCAACACAAAATCCGGTTCTGAACCGAAAATTGCGTTGCCATTCCAAGCCTCCAGGTTTTCCAACCACCAGTTCAGTTCTGCTTTGGCCTCCAAATCTAGGGTGATTCGGTCTTCGTACCAAAGTCTGGACCTCAGGGCCCTTCCTTTTATCCTTTGCAAGGCTCGATAATTCAGAGGGCCTGGGAAGATCGCTTGAATGGAGGAAGATAAGAGACCTAGAAGTCTTGCCAGTTCCCTTAGGGGGATGTCCTCCTGTCTTAAAACGTGACGGATTTCTTTCTTGATCTTCGAAGGAGGTAAAAGGAGAAGACACTTTCAAGTATCCAGAGTGAAACCCAGAAACTCCAGTGATTTTGAGGGGGTTAGAATAGACTTCTCTTTGTTGACAATGAAACCTAGACTTTCTAACAGATTCATAACTGTTTTCAGGTCGAGGCGAACCTGATCTCAGGTCTTGGGACATTATCAAGATATCGTCGAGGTAAATAATAAGTTGTACGCCTCGTTCTCTTAGGAAGGAGGCTACTGCTCTCATTACCTTGGTAAAACACCAAGGCGCGGACGAAAGCCCAAAGGGGAGCGCTTTGAACTGATAAAGATGTTTTTTCCATAGGAATTGTAGGTAAGGTTGATGTATTTCCGCCATCGGGATCGTGAAGTAGGCGTCCTTTAAATCCAGTTTGACTAACCAGTCTTCTTTTTGAAGAAGGTCTCTCAGGAGATGTATTCCTTCCATTTTGAAGGGCCTGTAAACAAGAAATTTGTTGAGGCCCTTCAAATTTATAACTGGTCTCCAACCTTTTCCTTTTTTCTCCACAAGGAACTTACAAAGGTTAGAAAGTCCAAGGGAACTTCTATTATCGCTCCTTTCTGGAGCACAGAGGAGATTGCTTCCTCTACTATTTTCTCTTTCTCTAATGAGATAGGAATATCCCTTGGTAGGGAAGTTTGAAACGGAGTTTGAACAAAATCTATCATAAAGCCTGTCACTGTGGACAGAACCCATGGGTCTTGAGTTATTTCTTCCCATTTTTTCGAAAAAAGTCTCAGCCTGCCTCCCACCTTTGGAGGGATGGAAAGAGAAAGTAAATGAGGGCGACTTACTTGGAGGATTTGACGAGAATGAAGCTCGTGATCTTGCTCCTCTTGCTCGATTTCCTCTTCCACGGATGGAGGTGTTGTAGTAATTATTTTGATATGCGCCTCTTCCAAAGGGGCGTGATCTCTGGTAGGGCCTCTGGTTAAAGCGGCCGGAAGAAAGGCCCCTTCTCCCGGCCCTTCCAAAAACATTATTGTTGAATACTCTCTTTATATTCTTCTGGGTGTTATCAAGCGCTGTAAAGGTCGAAACGTACTTTCCCAATGATTTTAAAAGCTCTTCACCAAAGAGCAGTCCTTTCGGATTTGAAGAAGGCTCCTTCTCAGCCATATCAGAGAGTTTAGGGTCAAGTTTATAAAGGATGAGCCTACGCCTTTCTGCGTTAATGCTTGTATTACCATTACCTAGGAGAATGAGGGCTCTTTGACTCCATCCCCTTATTAAATCTATATTAAGGGGTGTACCTTTAAGGTAACATTCTTCTGCGGAGTCAAGAATTCTGCTAAGTGGTTCAAGCACATCCAGTAGGCGATCTTGGCACCCTTTAAAAGCTTTTTCTAGGCCTTTTCTAGGATCGCGTCTAAGTCTAAACAGATACTTAATCAATTCCGGATCCATATTAGGGGCATAACATGCTTTTTCATCTATTGAGGGTCTTGAACACTCTGCCCTTAAAATATTCCTTGCCTCTCTTTCAAGAGGGAAGCAAATCCATTTTTTAATAAATTTAGAGACATGTTCCTGTGGAGACCATTGCGAGGAACAAGGATGTTTTAGATTAAGAGGGGAGAACATCTCCTCTCCCAGGGGGTTTAGAATACTGTCCTTCGAGGAAGAAGGAGGTTCGTCCTCCTGTGGAAAAGTGAATTTTGCCATGTTCTGTGTCCCTACGTGTCATCCATCATATGTTATGTGTGCATGATTAAATATGCATATGTTATTCCCCATGTCCGATTCAAGACGCAATTATAGTTGTGTCCACCTCTAGTATGCCAGTTTCCAGTCCTCGTGAATACTACGGATATCAGGCCTATGTAAAGCTACGTTGCCACGTTTCTCAGTGTGCACGTTATTCCATTATAAAGTCCCCGTTTCTAGGCCTCAACAGGGCCCGGACACCAGATTCAGCTCCTGTCTCCTGAAGCCTCGCTGAGGAGCGATACAGCCCCCACCTGTATCCTCGACCCTTCACTTACTTCCTGCCTCGCAGTGCCCGGTGCAGCTTGGCTCTGCCTCTGAGTCTGCCAAGACTATGTTATGATTCCAGTTATCAGTTCAGTCCTCCTTCTCTGCATTCCCAAGCTACTGAACTGCATCAATAGTTTCCGTCATTGTCTAGCCTTCACGTCTCCACGTTAGAGAAATACTGCATTTAATGGTCATTTCATATTCTTCATCACGCACTACATGTAACATAATGCATGGTCCAGTCTTAGAATCAAGTTAGCCTTTCCCCTCCTGACTTCTAGTTTATATCAACATGTTCCCTAAACATTAGATACCAGATAGGGTTTAGGTACATGTCGCTCCGACCCTCCAGACTTCAGTCTCTGCTCCTAGCACAGAGTTCATAGCCCCCAGTTTCTCCTAGTGATACGTCATTGCTAGTTTGCGCGCACCATCAGGTTAGAGGTCCCGGCTCCTTAGGTAGCCCCCTCCATGGTTTCCGCCCCATTCATGACATATCCTGTTACGTTTGCATCACATGTCTATGTATACGCCCAGTTACACCTACTTTCCCCCTTATCTTTCGCGACTGCTACGCGTCACGTCTTCTGCTCCACCCACTGCTACGCCTACTGCAATGTAATGCTATGTGTTTGCGTTATGTATATATGCTCATGTATTGTTATTAAAAGTCAGCGCGCTCATCCCAGATCCAGCCCCGGCAGCTGCTGGGCCCTGTCATCCTATTCCTATGCAGGATGTCCTGATCCTGTCCTTATGCTGAATTAAACCTGCAAAAACTCCTACTACCTCGAATCTTGACTCTTATTTATTGAGCTATCTGTTATGATATATGTCTAGTCAAAAATAGGGTATTATTTATTTATTTACCACACTCCTCATCAAAAATTCCTACATCCCCATCATCTAAATCCAGAACGTATTCGTCTGGATCCATATCATCATCATCATTATCATTATCCGAGCCCTCTAAGAAGTCTTGAGCACTTTGAGATAGTGAGCCGCTAAGGGCATCCAAGGTATTTGGGCCGCGAAGGGCACCCGATTGTTGTGTGTCACAAGAGACAACTCTGTTACTTGAGGTGCGAAGACCCTCCAAAAATTTTGTGGTGCTAAGACCACCAATATTATCAGAGGTGCTAGGACCTCCCGTGCTAGCATGGGTCTCGGTAGTGGTGTGGTTAGTCTTCTTTGTACGTTTAGCGTCCATTTTCCCATGAGTAACCACATCAGAAATATCTTCCTGAGAGGGAAGTGGTCTTTTATAGGGTGCAAATTGGGCGAAGGTCTCCCGCATACAGGTTTTTATTTCCTGTTGAATCATAATGTGAAAATCTTCCTTATTAAAGTTAGGGAGTGTAGCATTGTTCACATCTGACTCTGAGTCAGATAAGTTTTCCATCTTGCCCCTTTTTTATTTTTTGTAATTTTTTATGTATAAATCAAGGGTTTTACTTATTCACCCTAATTTTGATGTATAAATCAGGGATCTTATTTATATATTATACACCCTATTCCTTTCATGTAATAAATCAGGGATCTTACTTATTCAACATATTAAAGCACAGGTTGTTAAATAGCTGTGACAAAAAATAGGAGGGAAAAAAGGACGAAAGACGCCCTCTACTTTCATTTACTATAGATACTCTTTGTATGCCCAAAAGGTGTCCGTCTTCAAAAGAAAAATATCCGACTCAGCTCAAGCAGAACAGCAGATTATAAAATAACGGCGAAATTAGAGGAAAGATCCTTGGGAACACGCACACGAAGCGTGTCTCCTGCCAAGGGTCTTTCCTTTGCGCGATATCAGACTTTCACGGTAGAGCTTGGCTGTCGGTAACGATGTGGGGTCAATGCGTGAGCATAATGTTGGCTTATCCGTGATACCAGGCATTGTCAGCACTCCTAGCTTTTGGTGATAATGCGGGTTAAAGTCGTGTGCGGGCGGAACTTAAACCCCAACTCACGCGGTTTATACAAAATGAGTGGATAGTAGTGTTCCCGAAGGAAATGTCCGCACTATTCTATAGGCCACAAGTATATATGTTAAGGTGGTACACGAAAAGTAAAAAGAAAAACAATAGAAAAAGTATAAATGTCTTGGGTGCTAAAGAAATTCAATGCACCTACTATCCAAAGGTGCTATAGGCTAACACAAATATGCTTGCCAGAATCAGTCTATGGGGTGAAATTCTAATTACAGCACTCCAAATTAATAAATATCAGTAATGGGCTCTAGTATGTAGCCCTCAACACCAAAAGTTTGTACAAGAAGTTGTAGAATGTTAAACAAACAACCACAAATAAGATTCAGAAAAACAGTTTTTTATATGTGATAAGGGAGCAGTCTCCAATGCTTGTAGGCGTTACAAGCATTGGAGACTGCGATCCTCCCCCCTCCATCTAGGATCATCATCTGTCATCTGATCTCCCCTTATCCGCTGAAAGAAGCAATTTCCATCCTGTCTTCTTTTCGGGCTATTTATGTACCCTGATGTTATTGTATTTATATGTGTGCAAGAGAAGTATGAATGATGATAAACGAATGGAATGTGATTGAGAGTTCATGAGGAATGTGTGGGTCGTGTGTGGGACTTTACTATGGTGAAGTATGATTTGGAATATATTCTATTGTTTTGAAGAAACCATATGTACCTGTTTTAAAATGTATACTTAAGAAAAGATAAAAATGAACTAAAATAAAAAAAAGAAGAAAACTATAACAACGAAGTTGTGAATTTCTATTAGGCTGTGAACACTGGTGCATTGGGGTGTGTGTGAATTTATCTGGGACCCTTCTCAGGGCCTCTTGAAAAACGGCAGGGTTTGCTTTTCTTTTTGTTGTTCTAACCCCCTTTCTCCTGCGTTTATCCTAGTGTCCCACGGGGAACCCCCTTCTATTTTGTAATTGCATAATGTAGCCTCCATTCTTGTAATGAAATCTAACCAAGGCTCTACCCACTGCTGAAAAATACATAGCACCACCTCCAGATGGAGATGTAATTTGTGATATGCTAGGCATCTGCAGCGGAATTTGTCCACCCTGGAATTCAGAGAGCCTGCCAGGTGTTGAAAGCCGAGGGATATGCCCTGACAATCCAGCCATGTTTAAAGATGCAGGGCCTCTTGTAAAGGGTCCACAGCCGCACCCTGTTTGTTGCAGTACCACATGGTAGTGGTTTTGTACATTAACACCTGCACTAGGCTCTCCTTGATGGAGGGTAGAAAGGCTTTCACTGCCAGTTGGATCGCTTGGAGTTCCAAATGTTTGATGTGGAGTAGGTATTCCGCAGGAGACCAGAGGCCTCTGATCTCCACCTCTCCCAGATGGCTGCCCCATATCACAAGTGACGCATCTGTTATTACTGTCAGATCTGGTTGGGGAAGGGAGAGGGGGCTGCCGGTAACCCAATCACAGTTCATTAACCACCACAGCACAGCTGCTTTGTAGTAAACCCAAAATCTGGAACTTGGACATTGCCCTGATTCTCCGCCAACTGTAACTTCTGGTGCCACAGCAGAGCCTGCATTTGCCAGCAGGTATGTGTCACAAGCAGGAAGCCATGAGGTCCAGCAGCCTCAGACAGTCTCATCGAAACCCAGAATAGAGGCTGAAACATCGGTATCCTAGCCTGAACATCCTGGACTCGCTGTTCGGGAGGATAAACTCGAAACTGCACTATATGCAGAACCGCTCTGATGAAAGGTTGCGTCTAAGAAGGGGTCAGGTGTGACTACGGCACATTGATCGAGAACGCCAGCGAGTGTAGGAGGTCCGCTCTATTCTGGAGGTGGGAAGCTACTACCTGGGATGAGCCCGCCTTCAACAGCCAGTCGTCGAGATAGGGAAAGACTGGCACCCTGATCTCTGCAGACGAGCTGCAACCACCATCAACTTTGTGAACACCTGAGATGCACTGGTAAGGCCAAATGGGAGCACTATGAACTGAAAGTGCTAGTGGCCTACAGTAAACTGCAGGTAATGTCTGTGGGCAGGCATGATGGGAATGTGGAAGCATGCGTCATGAAGCCCAAAGCTACTGTACAGTATCCCAGGTCCAAGACAGACCATACTTGAGCGAGGGTGAGCATTTTTAATTTCTCCTTTTTTTAGGTATAGCATTCGAGACCTCTTGTATATACTTGTTACATACTTATATGTGTAAGTACTTTGTAGGCTCTGGAGATCAGCCCAAGGACATGTCTGCTTCCGCTTAGGGACTTTTTTTCTGCTCAACTGCCTCTATTTAACTGTCTTGAAGGAAAACGACTAGCAGAGGTCAGTAAAATACCAAAATTGCTTTCTGCTGAGGGACTTTCTTTTTTTAATTTCATCTGGCAACTGCCTTTAACTTTCTTGATAGAAATCGACCAGCAGAGGTCAGTAAAATACCAGAATCACTTTAGCATTCTCTAGATTCCAGTCCATAGAAATGGTCTTCCACGAGCACCCGTAGACAATAATATTTTTTTTCAAATCTTGTATTTTCAGTGATATGACCACTTAAGGCCCTGATTTTATATTGAAAACAGAGCTTTGGACTATACCATTTCCCGCTGAAAGGCAATATTTCTCTCCATGTGTTCCCATACCTGGCATGTCACGCAGTTTGGTGCTTACTTTCCCTCCATGTTAAAGAACAGTAGATGTTTCAGCACCCAGGCTAATGTGCTGCATAGCTAAATACATATAAGGTCCAAAAGGCGAAACCAATTGCAATGCAAATGCGTGTTTAGGAAGAAATTGATAACATGCAGATCAAGGACAGGACAAGGCCTCCTTCTTGACCACCAGAAAGAAGCAAGAATATCAACGACTACGTACTTCTGCTGCCGGCACTCTCTATGGCTCCCTTGGCCAAGAGAATTGCCACTTCCTGGTAGAGTAAGAAAAGATGCTACTCATCAGCCTTTCATGAGTGGGTTTCGTGGGTGGTCACAAAGGGAGGAAGCAGCCTGTTCAGAAAATCTGGAGAACCCAGTGGTAGGATGTATTTGACCTCCACTAGGTGTCATGATGTTTGGAGATCAAACTAAAGGGCCTTGGAGGCTGCTGCTGCCAGAGAAGTGTGTGCACTGCGACCATGGCCACTCAGGGGCTGGGAAGCTTGAGCGCCATGGTGGTATGCTCTTAGCTGTAGCATCCATTCTTCCCTGAGTGAAGTGTCTTGCGTTGCCCTTATGAACGTGATGGACTGCTATACAGAAGAAGGATTTTAGTGAGAGCCTTGTGATGGTTCCATAGAATAGGCCTAGTCAAATTGTCACAGTGAACACAGTTAAAAATCAGATATCCAGCTTAGTAGGATCAAGATGTCCTGAAGCCTAATCATAAAAGACGACAATTTCACTGATGGACCACCAACCTTCTGACTTTCTTCACTAGTAAAATCTAGGGCCCAGATTTACTGAATATCTTGCACTAGGTTTCTGTTACTTTTGTAATGCAAACCTAGTGAAAAGTGTTATGCCTAGATTTACCACCCAACGCTAATCTGTGTTACTTTGGGAAACTATCATTGCAGATCCCAAGTTGCGCAATGCGCTGCTTTGAATCAAGTGGGATTCCATGGGTGGTAAATGGACGTGCTTATGCAACCACTCATAGGATTAGACCCAAATTTCATCTACAATAATAGTAATATCACTTATAAAAGCACCTGGTTACACCAACTGGTGTGTCCCTGCGCTGAGACTACTCTTCGGAAAGGTTGAGAAGCCAGGACACAGAAAAACAGGGGAGAGTGGACACAAAAAACTCAGAGCTGGAAAAGCCAAGTTTTTTTATCTTTTCCGGAAAAGATTCTCAGATGGTTCGGAACAGAGAGAGAAGTGGTGCATTCCAGTTTTTGGCTGCCAAATAGCTGAACAAACGTGCACCCACCCTTGCTCTTTGGAAACTTTGACCAGATGAATGAATGAATGAATGAAAGTGGATTTATAACAGCGCAAATTGCTGCCCTGAGGCATCCAAGCGCTAGAGGAACCAGTTGGTGGGGTGAGTGAGGTTGCAGACCAGGAAAAAGGGAAGGAGAACTGAGTTTTTATTGAAGAGAATTGAACAGGTGTGTTTTTAGTTGTTTGCGGAAGCAGACGAGGTCAGGGTTGGATCTTAAATGAGACGGGAGGGAGTTCCAGATCTTGGCGGCGTTGAAGGCAAACGTCCTTCCACCCGATCTAGTCCTTTTGACTCTTGGGACTGTTGCCATAAAAGCCTGGCTAGATCGCAGGTCTCTACCTGGACGATATTGGCTTACTAGACTGCGAGTAATTAGAGGTCCCGAATCCCAGAAGGCCTGGTGAGCAATACACATTGCCTTAAAAGTGACTCTCTTTCGCACTGGGAGCCAATGAAGGCTGGTCAGTGCCACTTTAACTGACAGTCTGCGAGGGATCTGCAGCAGAGTGCGAGCAGCGCAGTTTTGTACCAGCTGTAGTCTCTTTAGGGTGTACTCTGGTGCACCCAGATAGAGGACGTTGTTGGAGTACAATCGTGACTGTATCAGGCCCTGTATGGCTATCTGCTTTGCCTCCATTGGGAGCAAAGGAAGAACTTTCTTCAGTGTCCTAAGCAATCCAAAGCAGGTGGCTGAGAGCTTTGTGACCTGGGTGTTGAGTGAGAGACTCCTGTCCAGCCATACCCCTAGGCTTTTGATGTGATCCTTCGGAGCCGGGGGGGGGACCTAGACAGGTGGGCCACAGTGAGTTGAAGAAGGTGGGGTCAGCAGGGCCCAGGAGCATAAGCTCCGTTTTGTCACCATTAAGTTTTAACGATGACAGAGTCATCCAAGACCTCACCTCCTCCAGGCATTCCGTTAGTCCACCTGAAAGTGGCTGGAGAGCCTCCTGCGCTAATGAGACCACCAACTGGGTGTCGTCCGCATAGGATATGATCTTGACTCCATACGGACGAACTACCTCAGCCAGTGGCCTCATGTAGATATTAAAAAGCGCGGGGCTTAAAGAGGAGCCCTGGGGGACTCCACACTTCAGGGGAATGCTAGAAGACACTGTCTGTCCATCAAACACTTGGAATGACCTGTTGCTCAGAAAAGATTTTAACCAGAGCCAGACCTTGTCCACAATGCCGACATTCGAAAGACGGTTCAGTAAGGTGATATGACTGACCGTGTTGAACGCCGCGTTGAGATCAAGGAGGATCACTGCCACTGATCCTCCCTGATCAAGAATTTTCCTGGACTCCTCGATGACCATTAGGAGGGCGGACTCTGTTCGGTGCTTGGGTCTGAACCCTGTCTGGGTGGTGTCTAACAGCTGGTTATCTTCAAGAAATCTGACCAGCTGGAGATTGACGGACCTCTCCACGATTTTACTCACCCAGGGGAGCAGGGAAATAGGACAATAGTTGCCAAAGTCCGATGGGTCCAAGTTGGGCTTCTTTATCAGCGCTCGGACCATCGCCCGTTTCCAGGCAGGAGGGACAATGCCAGAGGCGATAGAGGCGTTTAGAAGGTTCTTGATGATTGGTAAGACAGTCTGAGATGCTAGCAGCATGACTTCAGGGGGTGCCGGGTCAGTTGGAGATCCAGATTTTACTTTCCGGGCCATGGACTCTAAAACTTCGAGATCCATGCAAGGAAAGTGGTCAAGCATGGGTGGAGAGACTGGAACGGAGTCTGTCGCCCTGGTTTTAACCTGAGTTAACAGAGGAGTGGTAGTGCAGGGGAAGGAAGCGTATATTTTATTTACTTTGGCTGAGAAAAATTCAGCCAAGTCATTGCATTGGGAAACAGACTTTTCCTCCAAAGCACTTGGGGGAGGGGGTTTTGTAAGTTTTTGCAGAGTTTGAAAGATTTCCCTAGGTTTAGATTTTGCAGCTAGGATCTTGTCAGAGAAGTATGCCGCTTGAGCAGCTTTTAGTTCCTTTTTGTAGGCTTTTATTTCCTCTCGATATCGAGTCTTTTCCTCCATGGAGTAGTCTATACGCCATTTTCTTTCAGTTTTCCGGCATTGGCGCTTTTTATTCCTGAGGGCCTCCGAGTACCAAGGTGCTGTTTTATGGAGACGTTTTACCGTTAATTTCTTAAGGGGGAGAATGGTTTCGAGAGAGTGCAGGATCCAGTTTTCGTAGGCCTGGTTTGCCTGACATGGATCCTCATTATTAGGGGGAAGTTCTTTCATAAGTTTATTTTTCCATTCATCTATTGGTATCCGTGCCCAAGATCTGGCATGTCTTATCGTCGGTTTTACCGGAATGGGTTTCTGGGTAAACCAAGTAAAGGGCACCAGAGAGTGGTCAGTCCATGGGAGGGGGAGCGGAAGCCCAACCACAAAGTCCTCACAGTTACTGAACACTGGATCTAACAGGTGTCCCTTCACATGGGTCGATGTTTTTACTCGTTGGATAAGTTGCAGCGCGGCCAGGTCATCGGCTAGTGTAGTAGCCGTGGGATCCAGCGGTGAATCAAAGTGAAAGTTGAAGTCGCCTAACACAGTATAGTTGGCGGCAACGCTAATGCGTGGCGCCACAATTACTGGTAGGAGATTATGAAATTGTTTAGGGGGGCCAGGTGGGCGATATATCAATGTGCCCGAAAAACAGTGGTTGGGAGAGAACTCCAGCGAGAAAGCTAGGCTCTCACAATCTGGGATGGTTTCCGGGATGAGTCTGCAGTGATATTGTTCTTTAAATATAATTGCTAGCCCTCCACCTGTACCCTCCGGACGATTTTGTCGAATGATTTGAAAACCCGAGGGGAGGGAGGTTACAACGGCAGGGTCGGCATCGAGCGTCAGCCATGTTTCAAAGAGAAACACTGCGTCCGGCATACACTCTTCCAATAGGAAAGAAATTTCCACCTTATGTTTTGGCAGGGATCTGCAGTTTAGTAGAAACATACAGTATTCCTGCTTCGGGGTTTTGGTCTGCCACAGGTTAAGAGGGACGTTGCATTTTGGGCAAATGGCTGGAAGAGACGTTGCCTCATAGCGATACATTTCACAGACCGGTCCCGAGGACCTCATGCCATGAAGAGCGTCCGCGCTGTAGGCTATGGTCTGTTTGGCATGAGATGTAGGGGACGTGGCCCCTGGCCCGGACGAGGCGCGGACGAGCGCAGACGAGCTTGCCTTATGCGCGCCTTTGGCGCGCAATCGTCGCGCCCGCTGCGCTCGTCCGCTGCGCTTCCTGTATAGACACATGTTTTATAGGAGGCAAGAGTAGAGGAAGGTGGGCGTGGCCTGTGTCCTGGTCAATAGCGGCAGGGAAACAAACAAACACTCGCCGGTGGCAGCGTTATGCTCAGCTGTCAGAGGGGGGTTCGTGGCAAGAGCGTGGTGCTCAAGGGCGGTGAGTGCAAATGGTTAAAAACACACACAAAGCAATTAGCAGTTTTAAAAACGCAATTCGCGCTACTCCCGGCTCAAGCCTCAGGAGGTTCCACAATTAGTACAGGCAGCGCTTGTAGTCAGCCCGCTCTATATACTGGGTGGAGAGGAAGGTGGGCGTGGCCTATCCAGGTGGGCGTGGCCTGTGTCCTGGTCAATGGCGGCAGGGAAACAAACAAACACTCGCCGGTGGCAGCGTTATGCTCAGCTGTCAGAGGGGGGTTCGTGGCAAGAGCGTGGTGCTCAAGGGCGGTGAGTGCAAATGGTTGAAAACACACACAAAGCAATTAGCAGTTTTAAAAACGCAATTCGCGCTACTCCCGGCTCAAGCCTCAGGAGGTTCCACAATTAGTACAGGCAGCGCTTGTAGTCAGCGCGCTCTATATACCGGGTGGAGAGGAAGGTGGGCATGGCCTATCCAGGTGGGCGTGGCCTGTGTCCTGGTCAATGGCGGCAGGGAAACAAACAAACACTCGCCGGTGGCAGCGTTATGCTCAGCTGTCAGAGGGGGGTTCGTGGCAAGAGCGTGGTGCTCAAGGGCGGTGAGTGCAAATGGTTAAAAACACACACAAAGCAATTAGCAGTTTTAAAAACGCAATTCGCGCTACTCCCGGCTCAAGCCTCAGGAGGTTCCACAATTAGTACAGGCAGCGCTTGTAGTCAGCGCGCTCTATATACCGGGTGGAGAGGAAGGTGGGCGTGGCCTATCCAGATGGGCGTGGCCTGTGTCCTGGTCAATGGCGGCAGGGAAACAAACAAACACTCGCCGGTGGCAGCGTTATGCTCAGCTGTCAGAGGGGGGTTCGTGGCAAGAGCGTGGTGCTCAAGGGCGGTGAGTGCAAATGGTTAAAAACACACACAAAGCAATTAGCAGTTTTAAAAACGCAATTCGCGCTACTCCCGGCTCAAGCCTCAGGAGGTTCCACAATTAGTACAGGCAGCGCTTGTAGTCAGCGCGCTCTATATACCGGGTGGAGAGGAAGGTGGGCGTGGCCTATCCAGATGGGCGTGGCCTGTGTCCTGGTCAATGGCGGCAGGGAAACAAACAAACACTCGCCGGTGGCAGCGTTATGCTCAGCTGTCAGAGGGGGGTTCGTGGCAAGAGCGTGGTGCTCAAGGGCGGTGAGTGCAAATGGTTAAAAACACACACAAAGCAATTAGCAGTTTTAAAAACGCAATTCGCGCTACTCCCGGCTCAAGCCTCAGGAGGTTCCACAATTAGTAATTAGATAAGTTCCGGTCGATCTGAGATGTTGCATTGGATTATAGGGTGCGAGTAAATCATGAATGTGGCAGAGGCTTTTGCCCTGCAAGCTCCAATGACAAAAGCATGAGGCTTTAAAAAGGATTCTTTTGTTAATTGGCAGCCAATGTAAGTAATCAAGAGCTTTCCCGGAGGAAGATTTCTTTAGTAGATTCAGGACTAAGCGGGCTGCTGCATTCTGAATACATTGCAGCCTATGAAGACATTTTTTTATAGCTCCTAGATAAAGGACATTTCCGTAGTCCAGTTGGGACGTTACAAGGGCATGGACCAGGGTTTTCCTGGCTGAAGTAGGGAGGATATCCAAGGACTTCCTCAACATTTTGAGAATTCCAAAGCACTTCCCTGCAACCTTCCTAGTGTGTCTCGAAAGAGAGTAGAGTCCAACCAGACTCAAAGGTTTTTAACCTCCTTTTTAGGGGTAGGAGTGAGATCCAGAGTCTTTGGCCACCATGCTGAGGACCAGATGGAGGGGGATTTCCCCACAACCAGGAGGGTGTGATGTAAAGATTAAAAAGAGTTGGGTTCAGAATTGAGCCCAGTGGGACCCCTTCTGAAAGTGCCATGCGTTTGGAGATATGTGGGCATTGTGAAACCTGGAAGCTCCAATCCTGCAGAAAGGAAATCATCCATTTTAGCTAGGCTCCATCCAGCCCACCTGATCTAAGACGTTGTAGGAGAAGTTTGTGGGATACCATATTGAATGCTGCACAGAGGTCCAGCAGGACGAAGGCAACGGTCTGACCTTCATCCGCACGCCTGTGTATTGTCTCCGTGCAAGGAGCAATGCTGACTCCACAGAGTACATAGCTCTAAAGCCTAATTGTGTGAGGTGAAGAAAACTGTGCTGGTTAATATGTGCAACTACTTGCGTGTTCACCACAGTTTCTGCTATTTTAGAGAAATAGGGCAGTGGTGAAATAGGGAGCAAGTTCTCCAGCAGATTCGAGTCTGCTGCTGGCCTTTTCTTTAAGGGGAGAACAATTGCTTGCTAGCATATATTTGGGACCACACCGCCATAAAAGCAAAGTTCCAGAAGCTGATGTATGTTGGGCAATATTATATCCAGACCTTCCCTCATGATTTTTGGCATGGCTGGGTCTGTTGGGGAGCCGGATTTAATCCTTAGAGCTTCCCCTTTTAAACCTTCCAGTAAGGGGAGAGGGAGTTGGCCCAAAACACAGAGGTCCTCTAAGTTTGACAAAGCATCCCATTTCGAGCCTCATCAGGAAAGGCATCATATATTTTAGATACCTTCGCAGCAAAAAAGGTCGGCAATTTGGTTACACGACTCTAACAAACTGATGGCAGGCGCCATAATTCTCTCTCTCTCTCTCTCTCTCTCTCTCTCTCTGTGTAGAAAGAGAGAGAGAGAGGATAAGTCTGAGGATGACAAATAGTTCTCTAGAAGAGTTATCTGCCTGTCCTATTCTATCGGAATAGGCAGAGCAGGTTTCGGTAATAAGGGAAGAAAACAAGTTACTTACCTGAAAAAATCCTGTAAGCGCTTAGAGCGTAAATGGAGGACAGATTTTTTGGATCACAATAAGACCGCCTATAAGTTAAACTTAAAGAACTACCATTGCCCCAGTATTGGAACTTTCATAGATTCCCATGCTTTGTATCATTTCCCGTCGTCGGAATGGGAGCCTCGGTAGTATCACAACCATAGAAACAAAAGAGAAAAAATAGGCCTAGGCCTCATCTCATTTTGTATCCTATCACCCTCTTTGTGTAAAAGAGACCAAACTTTTGTCAGGACCAATCAGAGCAGCCTCACCCCATAGAACCTTCCTGAGAGAGCTCAGAGCCTCAGATTTTCGTAGCCGTTGTGCAAACCGCCACTATCTCTGTGAAAAGACTGAGCTTTCCCAGGGGAGGCGGGTGGGCGCATGGGGAATCTATGAAAGCTACCAATACTGGGGAACCAAAGTTACAGGTAAATAACTTGTTTTCTTGCCCCAGTATTGGAACTTTCATAGATTTCCATGCTTTGTATCAGAGTAGCTAGCAGTAAAACACCAAGACACATTTTGTAGAAACATGGCATCACATAACCATATAGCAATACTTATAGCATAGCAAACCAGAAACAAAATGTGCTCACCAGGACGGAGGGATTGTAGGGAAAGCTCACCTCTCAATGAAAAAGATTCCGCAGAACTGCTTGACCAACAGCCGAGTCGTCTCGTCCTGCAGACTCCAGGCAGTAGTGTTTCGTGAAGGTATGAGTACTGCTCCACGTTGCTGCCCTGCATATGTCCTTAATGGCGACTCCAGAGAAAAGAGCCACAGACGATGCCACAGACCTTGTGGAATGTGCACGGACTTTTCTGTCCAGTGGCTTGCCCGCCTCCTGATGGCAGAATTGAATCGCACTGGAGATCCAGCGGGAAATGCCACTCTTTGCCAAAGGAAACCCCTTCCGTGGTGTGCTGTAGGACACAAACAATTGAGATGATTTTCGAAAGGGTCGTGTGCGTTCTAAGTAGAATTTCAAGCATCTTTGAACGTCCAAAGAATGTAATGTGCGTTCCGCAGGCGTAGAAGAGCGCGGAAAGAAAGACTTTAAAATCAAAGGTTCATTCAAGTGGAACTCAGACGGCACCTTCGGAATAAATTTCGGATTGGTGCGAAGGATAAGCACATCTTTTTTTAATTGAAGGAATGGATGAACTATGGAGAGGGCTTGAAGCTCACTAACCCTTTTCGCTGATGTTAGAGCCAAGAGGAGGGCAAGTTTCTAAGACAAGAATTTTAAGTCCGCCATGTGCACCGGCTCAAACGGAGCTTTCATGAGTTGAGCCAGGACAAGATTGAGCTGCCAAACTAGTGGAGGAGGGCGAACTGGAGGATACATCCGAAATAAAGCCTTCCAAGAATTGTTTAACAATCCTAGGGGACCATAAGGACGGGCCTGAAGAACTGCGCCGAAATCTCGATATGGCTGCAAGATGTACCTTCACAGACGAATGCGCCAACCCAGACTTAGCCAATGATAGTATATATGGCAAAAGTTGATGAGGCAGAGATTTGTAAGGATGGAGACCTTGTCTTTGACATCACAGGCAAAACCTCTTCCATTTCGCCTTGTAAGTTTTATTAGTGCTTGGTGCTCGAGCCTGGGACAAAACTTCTCTACATTCCTCGGGGAGATTCAGATGACGGAACTCCCTGTGTTCAGGAGCCACGCTGTCAAGTGCAACGATTTTGGATCCGGATGGAACACCTGCCCCTGATTCCTCGATAATAGGGATGGAATTGGACGCAAGCGAATTGGATGATCCTGGGAGAGTAGATGGGGTTCTGTGTACCAGAATTGCCGGGGCCACGCCGGTGCAATGAGAATCATTTTGCATGGTTCCGCCTTCATCTTCCTGAGTACTCGTGGGATGAGGGGAATTGGCGGAAAAGCGTAAAAGAATGTGCTGTACCAGGCAATCGAAAGGGCGTTCCCCAGAGATCCCTGATAGTGAACTTTGCTTGCGTAAAACCGGCATTTGGCGTTCACCGGAGAGGCAAAGAGGTCGATGGTCGGTCTCCCCCAGACCAAGAACACACTCTCCAGAATGGACTGATTCAATTCCCATTCGTGATTCACCTCTGTCTGGCGACTCAGGGCATCCGCCGTGACATTGAGAGAACCTGCCAGGTGTTCGGCCTGCAAAGTGATCCTGTGAAGAATCGCATAATCCCAGATTCTCTGAGCTTCTTTGGACAGAGTTTGCGACTTCGTTCCACCTTGCTCGTTTATGTAGTGCATGGCCGTCGTATTGTCCGTCCGGACCAGCACTGTTTGATTTTGAACTCTGACAAGGAAAGCCTGCAAAGCCAGCCGAATGGCCGTCAGCTCCCAAAGATTTATATGGCACTGGCGCTGGTCTGGACTCCAGTGTCCGCTGACTTGAAGCTCTCGGAGCACTGCTCCCCAGCCTTCCAAAGAGGCATCTGTAGTCATGATCAGGGGGGATGGTGAAACCCTGAATGTCAGACCTTCTGCGATATTGTCTTTGACTAGCCACCACTAGCATGCCATTCTCATTTGTGGCGTCACAAACACCTTGTCGTTGAATGATCCCTCTGCGTGGCACCATTGTTTGTCTAGCTCTTCCTGCAGAGGACGCATTCGCAGCCTGCAATGCGGTATTAATGGTATGCAGGATGACATCGACCCGAGCAGGGACTTGTATTGTCGGACTGAAAGGCATTTCTTGTTGAGCACCTGGTGAGCCGAGACGATCAACTTCTGTTGACGTTCCTCCGAAGGACGAGCTGTGCAGTGTGTCGTGTCCAAAATGGCCCCAAGGAACCTTGTGGATCTGGAGGGCTGCAGAACCAACTTGTGTTTGTTGAGCTGAAGGCCCAGGTGACTGAACAACTGGATGCAACTGGAAACGGCTTGAGAAGTTTCCTTGAAAGGTGGAGCCTTGACGAGCCAGTCGTCCAAGTAAGGGAAAACCTCCAGGGATTGTTTTCGTAGAAAAGCTACTACTGGTGCCAACACTTTGGTGAATACCCGTGGTGCAGACGGAAGGCCAAACGGAAGCACCTTGAATTGGAAATGGCTCTTGCCCACTGTGAAGCGTAGATATTGTCTGTGAGCTGGGTGTATCGGTGTGTGAAAATACGCATCTTCTAAATCCAGAGACACCAAATAGTCGCCTGGGTTCAAAAGAGGAAGAATATCTTGGAGAGTGACCATCCTGAAAGAGAGTTTGATGAGATAAATGTTGAGCTCTCGTAGGTTTAGTATGGGGCGCCAAGTCTCTGCCGTCTTCCGAACCAGGAAGAACCTGGAATAAAAACCTCTGCCCCTCTGAGAGAGAGGTACCGGTTCTATTGCCCCCTTGATGAACAATTGGTGGGCTTCGAGGTGGAGCAGTCCCAGATGTTTTGTGCGGGTGGCGCCCGGAGCTCTCGTTGGAGGAAGATGGAGTAGTTTCTGTCCTGTAACTCCAGTTCTGTAGTAGGGGTATCTCTGTTATAGTCATAATCTAGTGAATAGTCCCGCCCATGTGCGCGGACCCCGGAGCAATCAAAAATATTCTCTTAAGTTGTCCAAACATGCAGAACTGCACAGACACTTAAGAGAGAATTTAAAGACAGATAATGCAGCCTATATCCACAGGCTACACTGTCCAGTACTTCGACTAGAAATTTCACCAAAAGTCCACAACCAGCATAGCCTGTCCAGGGTTTTCTTACAGTGAAAACCTTGCCTGTAACAGCAACCCTCTGGAATGATAGAGAGGAAGAAGTGGACAGACAAGCCCCATAGGCTGCCATTATGTGGCTCAAAACAGGATACTGTGCCTTTAAGAGAACTTTCCAGAAGCCTCACAGTATCCCAGAATGCACTGCAGGTCCCTTCCACCTTCAGTTCTTTTTGAAGGCGTAACACGTAGTATTTCTTACATGAATATCTCTCTCCACCGGGGAGGAGGGCGGGCGCTTATGACTATAACAGAGATACCCCTACTACAGAACTGGAGTTACAGGACAGAAACTACTCCTTCTGTAGTAGGGGATCTCTGTGTATAGTCATAATCTAGTGAATAGAATGGCAAGCCCATCCCCACACCAAAGCGGCGGTGGAGAAAAGAGAAATAACACCACTACTGTGCGAACAGATTTCGCAGCGAAGCCTGCCCAACCCGAGCATCTGCCCTGGCAACAGTGTCCAGACAGTAATGCTCAACAAAGGTATGGACCGACTTCCAAGTGGCTGCCCTGCAGATATCTGCAAGCGGAACACTACGGAGCAAAGCAGTCGTGGCAGCTTTGCCCCTGGTGGAATGAGCCTTAGGTTTACCCCCTAAGGTCTTATCAGCCTTTTGGTAACACAATTGTATACATGACACAATCCACCTCGAGATGGACTGTTTAGAGTTAGCAAGACCGGTCCTGACTGATCCATAATTGATAAACAATTATTCTGACCTACGAATATCCTTGGTTTTATTCAGATAAAATTTCAACACCCTCCCAACATCCAGGGAACGCAGAGACCGTTCCGCTGGAGATGAAGGATCCTGAAAACTCGTAGGCAAAGGTATAGTCTGGTTAACATGGAAGTCAGATATAACCTTCGGAAGAACTTTTAGGGTGAGTACGCAGAACAACCTTAGCAGCATGAAATACAGTATAAGGTTCCTGGCCACACAACGCCTGAATTTCCCTCACCCTGCGGACCGATGTAATGGCCACGAGGAACGCCGCCTTCCAGGACAGGTGCTGCAATGAAGCCTTATGAATAGGTTCAAAAAGCCCCTTCATCCATCAAGACAGCACCACGTTCAATTCCCATGAAGGCGAAGGAAGCCGGACAGCAGGGAACACTGTCTTCGAGCCTTCCAAAAAACACTTTGATCACAGGGACCTGAAAGAAGGAAGTCTGTGAAGGCCATGTCCTGTAGGCCGTCAGCGCAGCAAGATGAACCTCAATGCAATGGACATTAAGGCCAGATTGCGCCAGGTGTAGAAGATACGGAAGGATGACATCTTCCTTCTACGTCCGTAGGTCATCGTCCTTGAACTTGCACCAGATGCAAAAACCTCTTCCACTTGTAAGCATAAGAAGTCCTAGTGGAAGGTCGCCTAGCCCCCTTCAGTATGTCCATACAAACTTCTGGCACATTCAAATGGACATAACGCACTACTCAGGAGCCATGCCGCCAAACTCAAAGACGAGAGGTTGGGGTGCAACATCGGCCCCCCCGAACTTCGTGAGAAGATCCGGCCTGCACGGCAGCCGTATGTGAGGAAGGAGAGACCGGTGAAGCAGGTCCGTGAACCACCACTGCCTGGGCCATTACAGGGCAATCAGGATCATCCGCGCCCTGGACTGGGACAGTTTGATGAGTACCGCCGGAATCAGGGGAATGGGCGGAAAAGCGTACAGAAAGCTGTTCGACCAGTTAATCCATAACGCATACCCCAGCGTCCCCTGCTGGTAGTACCCGGAGGCGAAGTCTCAGCATTTGCTGCTTTCGGCGGTGGAGAACAGATCTACGTCTGGAGTCCCCCACCATGCGAAGACTTCTCCTAGTACTTCGTCGTTTATGACCCATTAGTGGTCTTCCTGAATCAGTCTGCTCAGTGCGACTGTCCGAACCTTCTGCACACCTGGCAGATGGGTAACCATGATCGTCAGTCCTCTGGCTAGAAGCCAGCGCCAGATCGCCTGCGCCTCCTGCGACAGAGTGCGCAATCTCGAATCCCCCTACTTGGTGAGGCAATACATCGTGGGCGTATTGTCCGTCTGTACAAGCAGAGAGTTGGTCTGGAAGGACGTAAGAAACGCCTTCAGTGCCAAGCGAACAGTTCTGAGTTCCAGGAAATTGATGTGATACGTGGACTCCAACGGGGACCACGTTCCTTGTATCCGTAAGTCTCCGGAATGTGCCCCCCAGCCGTGGCGAGACGCATCCGTCACAATAGTGTGTGCGGGAATGTCCTTGTGAAAGGGAACCCCTCTGAGAAGATTCTCCGCCGAACACCACCACTTCAGAGACTGAAGCGCATGCAGAGACAGTCGTATCCTGTCGTCCCAAGATCCATTCCTCTGATCCCACTGATCCTCCAAGCACTCCGCAAAGGTCTCATATGCAGCCGTGCGTGTGGAGTGAGGAAGATACCAGAGGCCATCGACCCCAGTAGAGAAGACACCGTCCCCACTGTTGTAGATGGAGCGGTCATAAGAGCCTAAGCCTTCCGAAGGAGTGATAATCGTCTCTCCTCCGGAGGAGACACGCTTGCTGACAGCGTATCGATGGAGGCTCCCAAGTACTGGATGCACTAGACCGAAATCGGGACAGCCTTGGACATGTTGAAGTGCAACCCCAGCTTGTTCAAAAGAACGCACGTCTTCTGGAAGTGTGCTAGAGCTTCCGAGAAAGAGGAGGCCTTGATCAACCAATCGTCCAGGTCCGGGTAGACAAACACCTCGTTTATCCTCAGGAGTGCAGCTACCACCGTCATGCACTTCGAGAATGTTCTGGGCGCAGAGGGCAGCCCGACTGGCAGTACTGTGTACTGATAATGATTGGCGCCGACTCGGAATCGCCGGAAGTACGTTCCTGTAGACCTATGACAGAGCCAATCTCCCTGTTGCAGCTGAGGAGAAAACCTGATGCAACGATAGCATGCAAAATTCCTCTCCCTGCGAATCCACTTGTGTGCGTGTCGCAAATCCAGAATGGACTTCAACTCTTTCTTGTCCTTCTTGCGAACCAGAGAGAACCGTGAGTACAGACCTCTTCCCCTTGAGACAGAGGCACGTCTCCTATCGTCCTTTTCCTGAACAGGATATCGGCCTCCGCCTGTAGCTCGCGCAGCTGAAACTGCGAGCTGACCAGAGGAATACCTGGAGAAGGGCTGATGAACCGAAGACTGACTTAGACCCGGCCGGCCTTTGTTCGCCGAGGAGCATCAAGCTCCCCCGCGTATGCGCACAAGCTACTTGTGAAGTATTAAAGGCGGCCCGGGACCACAGACAAACCCTGGGAGGAAAAACGCCGCTAGAAAGGGAAGGAGGCCTCAAGCCGGTCTCCCCGCCCCAAACCTACAGCCTTCCAAAAGTCTCGAGTCAGACTTATGCGGGCCACTCACTACCCCCGTGGCAGCCCAAGGGTAGCCCAAAGAACGGGAGAGTAGAAGCACCCTGCTGAGCCGCAGGCTGCAGAGACGTCCGACGAAAACAAGTATGGCAACGTAGGACAAACCCACAATACTTGGGGGTCGGCAGGAGAGAAAACTCCGCTCCGACACCGATGCTTAGAACTGAAACCATCAGGTCTCTTGTAAGGCGTCCCTTCTGTCTCTTGGCAGGGGAACCATAAATCGATGAAGAAAACACCCCCACACAGGGATCCTACCACAACCGCCCAGCAACAGCGGGCCACAGCATGACGTCTACGTGCCGCCACGCCTGCGACCAAGTCAGAAGTACATTCGAAGCCAGAACCTCCTGGCAGGTGGTAGCGGACCAAAGCTAAGTACCGCCAACCAGTTAAGAGTCGGAGAGGGACTCCCCGTACTCGAGGAAGACGCATCCCCGGCATCAAGGCACGGGGATTCGCAGACTGAGGGGCCAAAGGCCCCTGCCTAGCCGATGAGTAGGCATGCGAATACTCAAAACTAAGCAAAAAAGGACCAACGTCCCTCGCTTACACGTGGTGAGTAGCCACAGACTCCCCATCAGAAGGGTTCCTCGACGCCGATCAACTGCTCGGCGTCGTGAGTGGACGGTGCCGGGAACACAAAGTCCCCTCCTACGAAGAGGGGCTCAACACGGAGCGAGGCCTGGAACAAGACCCAGGCCGCAAGCACCGGTAAGTGTTCCGCGGCTGTAACCCATGACGTCGACTTCACTACGACGTCACCATCACTAAGACAGTGACTGTCTCTACGATAACCAACACTCCGACGCCAAAATGTCACCACGGTGTCAAACACCGAGACGCCGAGACATCCATAACCGTGACGTCTGGATCCAATGGAAGATAGCGAAGTCCAAGCGACCAACGCCCCAAAAGCAGCATCACTGTCCCATGACATCGAGCATCACTGCTCCATGATGCCGAGCCTCACCGCTCCATGACGTCAAGCATCACCGCACCATGACGTCGAGCCTCACCGCACCATGACGTCGAGCCTCACCGCTCCATGACGTCGAGCATCACCGCTCCATGACGTCGAGCATCACCGCTCCATGACGTCGAGCATCACCGCTCCATGACGTCGAGCATCACCGCTCCATGACGTCGAGCATCACCGCTCCATGACGTCGAGCATACCTGCCCCATGACGTCGAGCATACCTGCCCCATGACGTCGAGCATCACTGCTCCATGACGTCGAGCATCACTGCTCCATGACGTCGAGCATCACTGCTCCATGACGTCGAGCATCACTGCTCCATGACGTCGAGCATCACTGCTCCATGACGTCGAGCATCACTGCCCCATGACGTCGAGCATCACTGCCCCATCGACGTCGAGGCACTCCATCGACGCCGAGGCACTCCATCGACGTCGAGGCACTCCATCGACGTCGAGGCACTCCATCGACGTCGAGGCACTCCACCGACGTCGAGGCACCCCACCGACGTCGAGGCACTCCACCGACGTCGAGGCACTCCATCGACGTCGAGGTACTCCATCGACGTCGAGGCACTCCATCGACGTCGAGGCATCTCCACGACGCCGAGGCATCTCCATGACGCTCCACGTCCTCGAAGCCGACTGGCACCGCGTCATAGCTCAGACGTGCCTTCACCGGGGAGAACCCCAGAGGTTACAGCATGGGACTCGGTAGAGGACCCACCCTCTCCTTACCCAGAGGCTGAAGATGCCTTCAAACTCCTCTGTTCTAAACCTGGGAGCCAAAGCTTCCCAGAAAAGAAGTCACAGAGAAGACAGGTGTCAAAAGACACCGGCAAACACAGAATACAAACCTGTGAGCTTCAGCTTTGGCCTTAAGTACAGCTGCAGACAAAGCACTTGTCAGACTAGAAGTAGTATAAGACAAGAATACTGCAGAAATTCTGCCAAAAAAACACAGCAGAATGTAGATAAAGGCCAAAGACGTCGAGTGAAGCTGTAAAATCCAAATTTATCACAAAAATAATATAGAAAAAGCTTAAAAAAGAAGAGCTCATGCTCCAGGGTCCTGCTAGCAGGAGCCGGAAAAAAGAACTGAAGGTGGAAGGGACCTGCAGTGCATTCTGGGATACTGTGAGGCTTCTGGAAAGTTCTCTTAAAGGCTCAGTATCCTGTTTTGAGCCACATAATGGCAGCCTATGGGGCTTGTCTGTCCACTTCTTCCTCTCTATCATTCCAGAGGGTTTTGCTGTTACAGGCAAGGTTTTCACTGTAAGAAAACCCTGGACAGGCTATGCTGTTTGTGGACTTTTGGTGGAATTTCTAGTCGAAGTACTGGACAGTGTAGCCTGTGGATATAGGCTGCATTATCTGTCTTTAAATTCTCTCTTAAGTGTCTGTGCAGTTCTGCATGTTTGGACAACTTAAGAGATTATTTTTGATTGCTCCGGGGTCCGCGCACATGGGCGGGACTATTCACTAGATTATGACTATACACAGAGATCCCCTACTACAGAACTTGGAATTCCAACGTATGGCCACTCTGAACAATATTCAGGACCCACTGGTCCGATGTTATACACTTCCAGCTGTTCAGACAAAAGGATATCCTGCCCCCCACTGATGTGACTGAGAGGGGAGGAACAGTAGGTAGAGCCAGGAGGCCGCTATTGCCTCTTGGCATTGTCGCGTCCCTGGCGGTTCTGACGCCCTCGCTGAGGTTGGCGAGAGAAAGACGCCGATTGTCCCTGCTATTGATTTGAATATTGAGTCTTATAAGGCTGCGAAGACTGCGAGGAATATCTCTGCTGGGTGTTGCCTCTATAAGAATAGAAACCTCTGCCTCGTGCACCTCTAAATGGGACCTTACGATAGTTCAGTGATCCCAATTACTCCGCCGTGTCCGTATCCTTCTTTATACTTTGCAGGGCATCATCAACATGCTTACCAAAAAGCATCTCCCCATCAAATGGGAGGTCCAGGATTTTATTTTGGACCTCCTGACGAAACCAGGTGGCTCTCAACCAGCCCTGACGACGTAGCACTGGTGATCCTGCTAAGGCACGAAAAGCCGTGGAAGCTATATCCATAGCACAGTCGATTACTTTGGAGGATGATTTTTAACCCTCCACCAGGACTCTCCTGGCCTCTTCCCTCGCGGAGTCTGGCAGTTGTTCCACAAATGGCTCCATGTCACAACACATCTGGCGATCGTATCTGCCTAGAATGGCGAGAGCATTTGCTGCTCGAACAAGCAAGCTGGCCATGGAAGAAAACCTCTTCCCCCACGTTATCCAGGCGCCTACCGTCCTTGTCCGGAGGCGTAGTCAAAGGCATTGATGGGTTTTTGGATTTGCTTTGAGCGGCCTGTGAGATCACCGAATCAGGCTTCGGCTGCCCAAGAAGACAAGCTGGACTGACCTCCGGAGCCTTATATTTCTTTTCCAGCCTGGGAAGAACCGGGATAACAGTGGCTGTATTTTGCATGATTTTGATCCCTTCCTCCCACACATGCTCAATTATGGGAATGGATTTGACTGATTTTCTGTATTGTTCCTTGAAGTCATACAGGAAACATTCAGACTGTTCCCTTGTAATTGGTAGTCCAAACCTCTTTGACGCTCTCCCCATGAGGTTATGGAACCCCCCTATATCGACTGGAGGGGAAACAGAAGTATCTCGACCAGTGGCGTCTGGATCCTGTAGTCCACTGGCACCGGGATCCAAGTCTGGGTCCTGCAATGGATCAGCCAATGGATCCACCTGTACGTCATCATCATCAGAAGAGGTATCCTGCTGAACGGTATTGGCGGGCTCGGGGTCTGATGTCCGGGAAAGGACCGTTGGTCCACTGGTGGCTTGAGAGGCACCACTTGTGAAGGAGGCAGTACGACAACTGGTTGCGCTTGCGGCAACACCTGAGGTGGAGGTTGTGCAGGCTGCATTGAAGGTTCCGAAGGAAACCTGGTTCTATAGTCCTGCAGCATCATCTGTAGATCGTAGACTAGAGAGGCCGGCATGGCCACCATGTCCTGTCCTAAACCTGGTGGACGTCGCTCCTGAGGAACATAGTGATGCACCTGTTGGTCATATGCCTGCTCATAATATTCCTCCGTGTTAGACTCTTGCAATTTCACATTTAAATCTGAGGGACTGTAGGCATCCCCATAATGGCCTCCATCTTCCTCCTCCTCATCCGACTCGTCAACCAGAAGCATTGTCGGTGGAAGCGATGAAACCCATCTTGGAGACGTCATTTCAGGTGTAATTTTCAGCTTCTGTATAGGAAATTGCAGTTTTTGACCCGTGACTACCTCGTCGACTGAGCCGTCATCGACGGTGCGGCAGTCGTCGACGGTATCGTCGATGGAATCGTCGACGGCACAGTGGACCTCGTCAACGGTATTATCGTCGACGGTTTCGTCGACGAACTCGTCGTCATCACCAACAGTGTCGACGTCGAAGTCGTTGTTGTCGTCGACGTAGTCTTCGTCGACGACGAGGCCGTCGACAGCACCTTTCCGGAGATCATCATCATCGTCGACGAGGAAGAAGTCATCGTCGACGAACCGGGTACCTCACACGACGACGAAGTTGTCGACGTCGAAACCGCTACCGACGACGATCCCGTCGACGGAGCCAAGGAAACAGCGGAAATTTTCATAGAAACAATCGTCGTCGACTAACCTGATGTTTTTGTCGTCGACGGACGCTGTTTTCTCTCAGGCACGGTCCCTGGTTTGACTGTAGAGGATTTTTCACCAGTCTTTTCCTTTTTGGACGGAGGAGAAGTGGTAGAAACCTCCTTTTTGTCCTCAGTGGCTGTAACCAATCCAGCAGCCTGTCCCTGCCTCTCCTTTTCACTTCCGTGAGGAGATTTAAGGGGACTAGCCCTCTCAGACCTGTCAGACATCTTATGAGGGGCCTTGATAGGGGGCTCGGCTGAAGAAGGAGGAGACCTACCCCTCTTCTTGGATCTGTGAGAGGAAGCCAGAGATGTTGAATCCTCTTCATCTGATGAGAGCACCTCCTTCTGAGTCTTCATTTTCTGAAGCCAGGTCAAAAGCCTGCCATCTCTGTCCCGAAGTGTCTTTGTAGAGAAGGTTCTACAAATCTTGCAGTCAGTGGCCTTGTGGTCCGGGTATAAGCAATAGATACAGCTTTCATGCTTATCTTCTACAAAAAGTCGCTTTTTTCCACAAGACGCACAGGACCTGAACAAGGCCTTCTTCTCCTTGTCAGACGTCTTGATTGTAGTTGAAAAATTTAAGAAATAACTAGTAAGATTTAGAAAACTGAGCAGAGCTCAGTGGAGACTCCCTAGCACAACGTGCGGTAGAAAAATCTGAGGCTCTGAGCTCTCTCAGGAAGGTTCTATGGGGTGAGGCTGTTCTGATTGGTCCCGACAAAAGTTTGGTCTCTTTTACACAAAGAGGGTGATAGGATACAAAATGAGATGAGGCCTAGGCCTATTTTTTCTCTTTTGTTTCTATGGTTGTGATACTACCGAGGCTCCCATTCCGACGACAGGGAATGATACAAAGCATGGGAATCTATGAAAGTTCCAATACTGGGGCAATGGTAGTTCTTTTTTTTTAATTTTAAATCTTTATTTTGAGCTTGATGTTAAAAGATACATTTGAGTAAATCAGCATATGTCTCATCTGTAACGCAAGAAGTCGGCGAGTACTCAACAGACACAGCCATTCAGCCCACATCCCGGAGGCTGGGCGGCAAGTAGGTACCAAAGACATGGGCTCCGTACTCACGACAGAGCAATAAACATGCCGAAATTACAGCCAAATAAAGGAAAAAATCATCACCACGCTCTTTTTCTGTTTACTAGAACAAATGGAAAAAACTTTCCCTCCCCTCCCCCCACAGGCATCAGTGAGCAATGGTAGTTCTTTAAGTTTAACTTACAGGCGGTCTTATTGTGATCCAAAAAATCTGTCCTCCATTTACGCTCTAAGCGCTTACAGGATTTTTCTGCTGTCATTAGTGCTTGATTGAACCATGGCGCTGATTTAGTAAGTCTGAGAGGGGGAGCTAGAAGTCCATGGAGACACTACATCCGGTTTCAGTAATCCACTTGTCCACTACTCTGCTCGCCACATTAATATGCTTTCCCAGAAGAGGAAGACTCTGCTGGTGAGCTCGAGTAAAGCTCTCAGAATGGAATCTGGACCATCTCTTATGATGGGTACTTAATCCTGTTCTAGCAGTAGGGGGAGATTTAGCTAGAGGAATAGAAAAAGCCGCAAGGTCAGACAACGGACTGCAATCAGGGTTCTGTTTTTAAATCTAAGCTGTTAGAAAAAGGGTCTAATATATGACCTAGTTAGTGTGTCAGGAGAGTAGATTTAAGTTCTAGCTGAAGGGAGGCTAATTCCAGATGCAGGAATTGAGCTTCACTGCTAGCGTGGTCATCAAAGTTGAAGTTTAGGTTACATAAAACAATCAAATTGCTATAATGTAGTGCTGGTTGCAACATTAGTTCCACCAAGCTTGAGCAGCTAAGACCTGGGCACACGCAAACTGAGGTATAATTTAATATAGAGTAATGTCAATATACAACTTTGAAGAGTTCATTTAATGGCTCTTGATTTATTCAAAAGCGAGCAAGAGAAAACCAGCCAACACGTGTTTCGCCGCTTATGGAATTAATCCTGCGACTTCCACACGGCTGAATGAGATACTGAAAATCATGTAATTGCTACGCCTGTGATAATTCCAACCCGGCTAGTCAAAGTTTTGGCATTCTAATTAGTGAGCAGGATACTTAAGAAAAATAATGTGGTTTTATCATAGGTAATGGTGATCTGGTCAAATAAATGAGCCACGAGTGTGCACCCAGAACGCAAGTCAGAAAATTTGTGGCCACAGGACACCCGCTGCTGGCGACCTCGCTCGTCCATCTCAGAACACTCGCAGCTCATTTATTTGACCAGATCACCATTACCAATCATACAACATTTTTATTACATCCTGGTTTTTAGGACCAGCCTAGCGCAGCGCGCATGCACTACTCTAGGAGATGACCTTTAGAAATTGGTCTGCTCTTTTCCACATACTCGTGCATGTAGCGGCATCCACCTTGCGGGAGCGAGCAGCGGCACGCAGGGGTAATCTGTTTGTAATTAGCATGGCCACGCGCGCTTGCTCTTCCACTGCCTGTCTCACTTTCGCTCTCCCTTGTCAACTTGTTGATCTCTGCCAATTACTGTGCTTCCAATTCATCCGGACTTCTTATTCTGCTCACTTTGTGTTTATTTTTCACCATATCTTTAGCGTGGCCGCACACGCTTGTTTAGATGTAGCAGCTGAACTTAAAATAATCGTATTTGTTCTGATTCATCTCCAGACTTCTTATTTTGCTCACATGTGTTTATTTTTCACCATAACTTTTGCGATAACCCCGTTTGTTGAGATAATGCATTGCTGTCGTACGTCCTGATTAGTACAGCCGATCCTTGTATTCTCGGCAGGAAAGCCAGAAATGCTAATCCCACTGCCCTGAGTTCTAGTAGATTGATGTGAAGTTGCTGTTCCTGTTACTTCAAAACTACCTTGGACCTGGAGGTAATGAAGAAACCTAGAGATGCATTGGTGGTAATAACCAGCAGAGCTGGTTCGGTAAGGAAGGAAAGGACGACCGATTTCGTTGCTGGGTTCACCATGCTTCTGCTTGAACCATGGCCGGTGTGATTTTTACAATGTCCTCAAAGGATCCCACTGCTTGATGCCATTGTCAATCCAGTTGTTCCTGCAACGGATGCATTCTTAATCGGTTAAAAGGAATGCAAGGGATGCAAGAGGACATTGTTCCTAGTAGTGACTAGTAACAGCGTACTGAAAGACACTTTCTTTTTGCAAATGCTTGGGATAGAGAGATTAGCCTCTGTTGTCTGTCCATGGAAGGAAACACCTTGTTTACTGTGGTGTCCAGAATCGCTCCCAAGAATGTGATGTTCCTTGCAGGATGGAGGGATGACTTTTCCGTGTTCAGAGTCAGGCCCAGTTCGGCAAACAATTCAACACATGCCACTGTTGACAACTGAGCCAATTCTCGTGAAGGAGCTTTGATGAACCAGTCGTCCAGGTAAGGAAACACCTGGGGTCTTGGTTTCTTTATAAAAGCCGCCAATGGAGCCAGACATTTTGGGAAAATTCTTGGGGCTGCTTTTAGACAGAATGGCAGTACCTTGAACTGGTAATGGTCTCTGGCTACAGCAAACCGAAGATACTGCCTGTGGGAAGGATGAATGGAATGTTGCTGGATTGGCCAGTAAAATCGACTGTCCGGAATGGGCTTCCTTTATCAATTCAAAAAGTATTTTACTCTTTCAGGAGACATGGGCCCGAGAAGAACTTACATTCCAGGGATACGCGGCATTCTCGAAACCCGCTAAGGTGGGGGGGGGGGGGGGGGGGCGAGGCAGGCCATCTGGAGGACTGGCAATTTGGGTTGCCTCAGACCTAGGCTGTCAGGCAAGCTGTCTGAAGACAGATTCTGATGATATTCTAGCCGTCCAATTAGAGTGGCCAAATTCCATGAAATTGGCCGTAGTAAATGTATATTCAAGACCGGTACCCACGTCAAAAGAATCTAAGACCATAGAGGAACTCTCCGTGTTCCTAGATGGCATCCCGTGGGAACTCCATTGCCTGGTGGGAGGTGATTTAAACTCCCAGTATGAACCACTTTCAGGCCTGCGTGATGGTCTCTCTCTTGAGGAAGATTCACGTTGGCTAGTTCCAGCGACGGTGGCGCCCCTTCCCAGAGCTTGGTCTCCGCTCGCCCTGCAGAAAACTGCCCTCACTCTAAACCAAGGTCTAAGGGCCTGTAATGGGCGTTGCAAATCAGACACGCCAAGTACTTGTACCTATAACAAATCTGGTAGGGAATCCAGACTTGACTATATCCTCGTCAAACTATCAATGTGGTCACAAATAGTTGACTTTAAAGTCATTGAGAGAAGGGACAGTGATCACAACGCCCTGGAACTCCATTATGCCCTACCAGGCAACGAAGAGAAACCGCTTGCTCTGAACAAAGAGAAGTCTGGCCTTCTCCTAGCAAACAACCGGAGAAAAGTTAGGTGGGAGAAACTGGTCACTAGCGGTGATAAGCTACCAATATTATATGCAAGAATCACCCCGATTTTAGAGAGGGCCTTCCTAATAGAGACGAAAGCTGGAGATGGAGGGAATAGAGAAAAGTTGGCCCAGATTCACGCAGAACTAATCAGCACCTTGGTGTTGGATCTATTTTCAAAAGGAGGGACCAATAAAGGACTTTCAACCAAGAGGACGTGGTACAATGCTACATGTAGGGACTCGAAAACCAAATTGTTACTTGCAATTAAGGGGCGCAAAGGCAGGGAGGAAATCAAAACCATGAGAAGGTCCCACAAGAAGCTCCTGGCGAATGCCGGGGCCGAGTGGGATCAACAATACTGGGAGAACCTCTCAAGATCGCTTGCCAACAAAGATTCGAGTAAATTCTGGCGAATAGTGTCCAATGGAACAGAGGACCTATCCTCAGCAATAGAGCCCAATATAGCTCCCAGCTTATGGCAGAGTCACTTTCAGTCATTATATTCAATGGAGGAAGGGGCTCTGAACTCTTCATTTAATATGATAGTGCCTGGTCCAACGGGAGACCGTTTTACTGAAAAAGAGGTGAGGGAGGCTATAGTTGGGTTATCCATAGGCAAAGCCCCTGGTCTTGATGGGGTACCCGGCGACCTATTCAAGCAGGAACCAGGGATATGGGCCCCATATCTAATGATGATATTCAACGCTGTTCTGGGCGGGATGGAGGTGCCGGATACTTGGCTGGGAGCAGAGGTGGTTCCAATTTTCAAAAAGGGCTCCCCTCTGATCCCAGCCAGCTATCGTCCGATCAGTCTCATTGATATATCCCAAAAGCTTTTCGGGAGACTGATCTTGGACCGGCTTCAGAACTGGATGGAGGAGACGGATATCCTGACTCCCTATCAGGCGGGATTCAGACAAGGGGTCTCGACAATAGACCACATTTTTAGGTTAAACCTTATATACTGGAGGACAGCATCAATCGAGGGCGGCACCTTGTACACTGTCTTTGTGGACTTGCGTGCCGCCTTCGATTTGGTCCCCAGAGCAAAACTGTGGAAAGTCATGGAGGAGATGAATGTCCCTGGTGATATTTTGGCAATCCTGATGAGACTACATCACAACAACTATGCCCGCGTTAGATGTGGCAGAGGTGGCAACTTAACCGAAAGGTTCCCCGTTCGCAGAGGAGTAAGACAGGGCTGTGTGCTTGCACCGACCCTGTTTTGCCTCTTTGTGAACGGGGTAATTGCCCACCTGACCAGGATTCCCAACACTGACGCCCCAAAACTGACTGGCAGCAGGGTGCCGGCAATTATGTTTGCCGATGACACCCTGCTGCTGTCCAAATCCCCTATGGGCATTCAAAGAATCTTGGATGGGTTTATGGAATTCTGTGTGGAGAGGGGACTCGAAATAAACCCACAGAAAACAAAATAAATGATTCTCAATCCCAAGCCCCTTAACTGCCCACCGCCCAATCTGGGAACTGTTCAACTGGATCGGGTGCACACAATTGAATACTTGGGGATCACCCTCAATGAAAATTTAACATGGTCGGCTCACCAGTCAAAAGTAAACATCAAACTGGCACAGTTGGTGGGTGGTACTATGAGAGTAGTGAACAAATCACCCTACCGGCCCCTTACCCCTATTATTTACATTTACAAGGCACAGGCTCGGGGGGGAGTTACATACGGGGGCGAGCTGTGGGGTCATATCCCATCATCCAAATTATTAACCATCGAGAATAAATTCCTGAGACAGACTGCTGCTCTTCCACAGAGCACCCCATTACTTCCTCTCAGGTTGGATATGGGCCTCTGGCCCATAATGGAGGAGCTGGGGCTTAAACCCCTAGCATTCTGGCAGCGCCTATGGAGCAGTCCAGACCTTTCAACCTATAGAACTGAGTTGCAGGAATTTTTACAATTGCCCAACGCCACAAGAATACCCTGGCTGAACTATATCAAGAAAACTTTTGAGGCAATTGGACTTCCTGAACTCTGGCTGGACCCAGCAAATATTAGTATTAAGATCCCCAAAAAAGTGCTCTCGAGAGCCTATTACGACTGCATGCTCTCCAGAGCTGTTGAAGGAACACGTGATGGGTCACTATCCAACCAGTTTATAAAAATTAAAGATTCTTATCAACTAGACAGCGTCCTAGATGCCATGACTCCGGCATTAACCAGGAAACTATTTCTCCAATGGCGATATGGAACTCTTCCCTTGGCGTCATTCACAGCATCATGGTCTTCCCATTCCTCCACAAAAATTTGCCCGGCATGTGCCCACCCAAAGGAGAACGATGTCCATGTGGTCTTCTTCTGCCCGGCCTATGGGAGGAGCAGGAAATACTGGTTAGTTCCCCTCCTCAGAAACTTGGGGTTCAGAACTTTTCTACCTGCTTACAGAGTCTTAAAGTCAGATCTAGCTCCTACTACAGTTTTTGTACTATCCAAATTTCTAACCTCAATGTGGTACGTCCGAACTCGCTGCTTAAAGAGACTTGGAGACTCAGGACAGATTTGAACATTTGCACACCTTTTTAAAAAAAGATTTGGATTACTCATGTTGTTTAATACGTTTTTAAATCTTTTTATAAATGTGATATAATGTATATCTTTTATGATCATGTGATCGAAATAAAGATTTTTCGAATCGAAACACGCATACTGCAAGTCCAAAGTGGTCATATGATCCCTTGGGTTTAAAAGTACCAGAATGTCTTGGCGGAAAACCATCCGGAAGGACTGCTTTTTGAGATAAGTATTTAGAGTTCTCAGATCCAGAAAAGGACACCATTGCTGAAAAAACATTTGGATTAGGAAAACACTGGAATAAAATCCCCTTCCTCTTTGGGAGATTTACACCGGTACTATTGACCCCTTTCGGAGCATTGTCTGAATCTCCAAGCGCATCGGATGCAGATGTTTGACCTCTTGACGTGTTGGAGGAGTACAAGGGGGAATTTGAAGGAACTCTAAAGTATGTCCAAATTGTATTAGAGTGAGGACCCATTGGTCATTTGTTATTTTTTGCCAATGATGAAGATTATAGGAAATTCTTCCACCCAGGGGAACTTCTGTAGGGGGAGGGATACATGTAGCCGGAGCCTGAAGGTTGTCATGGTCTTCGCGAGTTGTCCTGCTCCTTGACGACCTCTTTCTCTAAGGGCAGATTTTGAATAGCCCCTGCCTGTCGTTGACCGTACTGTTGTTGGTTTGGTTGAGAAGATATAGAGTAGGGGGGGGGGTATCTGTTCTGTTGGTATCTCCCTCTATGTCGTCTGGCCTCTAGCTCCTCAAAAGGGCACCTTCCGGTACTGGGGTGTCCCCAGGGCGTCCCCAGGGCTTACGTGGTATCTGTAATACTCTGTAGCGCATCATCAACATGTTTCCCAAATAATGCTTCCCCATTGAAGAGAAGATCCAAGACCTTATTCTGGACCTCCGGTCTAAAAGCTGTTGCTCTCAGTCATCCTTGACAGCACAACACTGCCGCCCCTCCAAGCGATCTGAACGCCGTGGTTGCAATGTCCATCATGCCATCAATGACTTCAGCCAAAGCCCTTTCTCCCTCCTGAAGGATCTTTCTGACATCCGGTCAACTATCCTCAGGAATCAGGTCTATGTAAGGCGTCAGGTCACACCACATTTGCCTATCATATCTGCCCAGAATGGTAAGGGCATTCGCAGCTTTGACCAGAAGAGCAGACATGGAAGAAAACTTTTTTCCTGCTTTATCCAAGCTTCTACCCTCTCTGTCAGGAGGAGTTGTAATGGGAGCTGACGGGTTTTTGGACTTCTGCTGAGCAGCCTGGTAAATGGCAGAGTTCGGTTTGGGATCGCCACTAAACAAGCTGGAATATCCCCTGGAGCTTTATACATCTTCTCCAGGCTGGCGAGCAACGGTGTGATCGTTGCCGGTATCCTCATGACCTTAAGGCCTCCTCCCAAATATGGCTAATGATCGGGACAGCTCTAACTGATTTCCAGAATGGCTCCTTGAAATCATATAAGAAACACTCAGTCTGGGTAGTTGACATTGGAAGTTCAAATCTTTTCACTGCTCTCCATCAAATTATGGAATCCGCCAATGTCCTCCGGCGGTGAATCAATCGGCACTGGAGAGGGAGAAGAAGGTGAAGGAATAAGGTAGTCATCCCATTCCTTGTTGGGGTCCGTTATCTCACCCTCCTCTTGGTCATCATCAGTGGTGACTGGATCCTGTTGAGGTGATCTTGGCAAGGGCTCTGGCAGTAACTCCCTATTTCTAACTGGAGTAGCCAGAATGGAGCGTGGGCGCAGAGCAGCTACTGGTACCTCTTGAGATTCTGGAGTTGGTGGGAACCTCTTTCTGTAGTCCGCCAACATAAAACTGCAGGTCCATCAATAAGGAAGACAGAATGCCCACCATCTCATCCTGGTAACCCCGACGATATTGTTGTTGGGGAGGGTATTGATACTCCCCGTATTCCTCCTCGAAGTCATCGTCCTGACATTTCACATTTAATTGTGAAGGGCTACTCGAATTGCCAAAATGGCCTTCATTCTCCTCTGAAGCCTGCTCCTCCAGCAGGTGTGATGGTACAAGAGGTGTAATCTTGCTCAGTGAGGTGATTTCCGGTGTAATTCTCCACTTCCTGGCCACTTCCAACTTCTCCAGAGTTTCCCTCGTCGACGAGATCGCCGACGTCACCAACAGTAGTGCCTTAATCATCTTCAATTACGTAGTTACCCTCGTAGTTGTCATGGATCCAGTCGACAGAGCAGTCGTCAAAGTTGTCTGAGTCAACACCGGCATCGTCAAGAGAGTCATCAGTCACAAGTCGTGAAGGCTTCTTTGGGACTAACTTTACCTCAATTTTCGTCGTTGATTCAGATTTAGTGGATTTTCCCTCAGGAGGCATTGAAGAAGGCTTCTTTAAGGATTGTTTGACCCGAGGAGGTGATTTTGACAACTCAGAACCAGTCTTTTTTGCAGCCTTATCCCCCGAAGCATGTCCCTTACTCTCCTTTTATCCATCTTTAAGATTGAGGGACTGCGCCCAGAAGACCTAGGAGTGGTCTTTTTGAGGGCCTTCTCAGGACGCTCCACGGAGGCATGAGTAGGAGGAGATCTTACTCTTCTGAGACCTTCTAGATGAAGAAGAGGATGCTGCATCGCTATCACTGGAGATAACCTCCTTTCTGGCCTTAAGCTTTTGAAGCCATATCAAAAGGCGTCCTTCACGGTCACTTAGGGTTTTACTTGAAAAGGTAAAACATACCTTACACTCTTTCAGCTTGATGGTCCGGGCAAAGGCAGTAAATGCAGTCTGAATGAGGGTCATTATTGTAGAGCCTCTTCTTGAAACAAGTGGCACAGGGTCTAAACAAACCCTTTTTCTCTTTTTCAGACATTCTCAGGTAGATTGAATTAGTAATCAGCAATGAAGATATCAGCAGATGATTCACTAGAAAAAACTCCAAATTTTAAGTAGTGAAAGTTTGAACAGAGCTCAAAGGAGACTCCCTAGCACAACGTGCGGTAGAAAATCTGAGGGGCTATGGTTCTCAGGAGTGTTCTAGAGGGTGAGAGGTTCTGATTGGTTCAGGGAAAAAAGTTTAGTCTTTTACATAACGACTGTTATGGGCTACAAAATGGAAATGGGCCTAGGCCTTTTTTTTCTGTTTTGTATTTATCTAAGCATTGCTTTTTTTATCTACTGGGGACTCCATCTCGATGACGGGGAATGATTAAAGCATGCGAATCCATGAAAGTTCCAAATACTAGAGTAATCCTGTTTAACACGGAAGGCCTGGACCACCATCGGAGCCCGGCACACCGGCCGTTGCATCTTCCTGAACACAGGAAGAACCTTCAGCTGGTAAGTCTCCTCCTGAGAAAGGCAGCGAAAACAATGTGAGCCAAAAAGCTGCCTGAGGAGGACTGATACAATTCCACTGAGGTGAGAACTGTAACACAAAGACCATTTGAGATAACAGCACACAAACTAGAGCTCAAACCCATGCATAAGGATACAGAGGGACACCCAGGATTATGAGACCAGAACCCAAGGAACATTGCCCCCCCCCCCGCCACCAAAGTAATTGTACCTGTAGCTAGTTCTGTGAATTAGGTTTTACATGATATTTAAGTACTTTAAATCATCAACTGGATAAACAATTATTGCACTGCTGGAATTACTGTCGAGTTCTGAGCACACCCACACTACCTCCCAGAGAAGTCTGTGACTGATCGCCATTGCTATCATTATGAATCAAGCGCCGAAGGGGCTTTACCCTGCCCAGTTTTGAAGAACTACAGTAGGAGAAACCCCAGGATATCAGAGGAAAAGAACCACAAGCACCAAAGGAAAGGCACAGTAGTCCATGTGCACCCCGAACAAGTTTACAACTTTCCAGATTTGGTGAATTAAATTTTTAGTAGCTGGAGTCTGCTGCAAGGATTCCAGTGTCTGATCTGTCAAGCCCGTCCCGGTGCAGGACATGTGGGTGCACTAGGACAGTCACCAATGAAGGGGACAGGGACTTGTGCTCTGGACTTGCTAATGATCTTGCACTAGAAGAGAACATCTCAGATGGAGGGAGATTCAGGGCCTATCACTCAAGTCCACTCTAGCTTTGTGAACCCATCATCAGAAGCACAATCGTAATTCGAGGGCCAGTCAAGGAAAGTAGGCTAATAGGTACAAATTGGTGTGGGATCATAAACCTTTAATCAACGTAGCCTCCCAGAGAGGAACACTCTTTAGGTGTTGATAAGCAGTGCTTAGCAGCCCAGGACACTATGCAGGTCTCCCACAGCTCTCAGGGGGAAAGGCAACACCAAGTAGACCTCCTTTGGTGTCACAGTCTGCCAATACCCGTTAGCATGGACATCCGCAGAGCCAGGAGTGTCATAAGTCCCATGCAGGCCCATTGTCATTTTCCCTATGCTAGCATGAGCATGTTGCAGACAGTCCTCTACTTTGCACACGTTACCTTAAGCCTATGTTTTGCTTTATGTCACAATGTACTTTCACACAAAACACGCTGTTGCTTTGCGCTGTTGTCTTGGGATTTAGTCTGAACATGTAGACAAGGTCAAACAATCCTTCCCCCTTGTTATTCTGATCTGATAAGGACCTAGCACCTAGACAAAACATGCAAATGCCACCGTTTGGGAACACGTACTTTGTCATAGGTATACACATATAACACACTTGAAGAGGGACAATTCCAGGGAAAAGATTGCAGATTGCGACAAGCGGCTTGGTATGTAGAGCTTTCATCTGTGTATACTGAAGTACGGGGTCTGCTACCAACATCTAGAGATGTCCGATATACAATCATTTTTGCTTCTGTAGAATGGGAGGCAGGTTAGGCTACACTGTCGTATAGAATGACTGCTCGATTTACGGACTTCTTGCTATGCTAATCTTATTTGTTAGCCATTTTCCTAGTTGTTGCTTGGACACTTGTGTTGCGTTTCCCATCTCCTTCTAAAAGTCTTTGGTGTTCCTGCTTCAACTTATCAAATCATGGTAAGGTTTATCAACCAAGCCCCAACCAAATCTATACATGCAACACAATCACTGTGACCAATGACAATCCACTGAACCCACTACTGAATGCCCAAAAAATAGAACTCTTTAAATTCTCCCCGCATACACATTTTCGAACACTACCTCTGTATCAGAAGTAACAAGTTATGGACTAACACCAGTGACTGGGCTGATGATGGCAACACTACTCGCAAAATTCACAACCACCATGGTTCCCAAGAATGTTTGATTCCTCTGACCCAAACTTTCTCTTTGAAGCCCCTTTCTCTTATACCTCTTAAATCCTTTCAAACAACCCCCTTTTCGTACAACCGTTGGCATCTTTCACACGCAAGTACACTGACATCAGAGAACAGACAGGTACCCATCACTGAATTAGATTACAATTGCGCCTGTAGGAACCCCGTACCAGCAACTTTTTCTGAATTAAGGGCTACTTATTGACACTCGTCACCCGTGGGGTTCCCTATCCCCTCCCCTACCTCTTCCCTCCCTCACTCTTTATCTACCTCCCCTATTCCTTTCCTCTCTCCCCTGAATTTCTCTCCCATTGCCTGCTTTTTTCCTTATGCCTAAGCCATGCTTCTGTAACTAGTGTATCTCATGTAACTACGCTCCAGAAACTGATGTAACTTTGTAACTATGCTTTGAAACAATTGTCTTTCATGAAAGCACCCCGATACCTCCGGGTCTAACCAGCGCTATATAAAACTTTTCAACTAAAATAACATTTTTTAAAAAGTGAACAGAGACCAATTTTGTTCAACTGAAAGGTTTATTGATTTAACTCTATACATGCACATGCCCACCCCCACTGAAGGGGGCAGAGGGCAGTACATTGAGGCACGCCTTCCGTTCAAGTACAAAACACACACACTGGGAAGATTGAAGAAACCCAAGCTAGACAGCTTGCCTGGCATATTGGTACAAAGGTCTGTATTTAAAAACTGCTACCAAAAATCACAAGTTGTGTTACGTCCTAGAAGTACATTTTAAAGATGGTCCACATTGACTCTCCCCATGTCCACCAGAGTCCTGCTGAAGGAGTCATAGTGTAGCACCTTCCAGTAGATAACCAATAGACGTTTAACCTTCTCTGTGTAGTGAAAATACTGATGATCGGATGCCCCGTTAATCAACCTGGGTGAGATGACTTATACAGAGGTTGCCTCCTCAGAGTGTATCCTAGTGGAAGGTGCTTATGGCCATATCATCTGCTTAATCTTTATCAGAAGTGTTATAATACTTCAGTTTGGGGTTGGTTTGGTAGTGTACTGAATACCACACTTCCCAGGGTTTTTGAGCGGGTGTGTGTCCGATTGCCTAGTTTAATTTAATCCAGTTTCTTGAATGGTTAAGCTGTATCTATCCCAATGTATAGGTTGAACAGTGGTGTCAGCCGATGACTTGATCATGGCAGAACTTTCTTGGTTACTTACCTTTCTCCAAGCCCCCTGCTCTGGTTAGGTCGCACCTAGGCAGCACATGTGCTGCTCTGCAAGGCATGCTGTATCTAGACTAGGGCTGGAAGTACCTCCCATTTTGTCCATTAGTCGTTCATGCCCTTCATATATGCCTGCTTTTGGTTGGTCAGCATGCTTGTTTAGACCCACCCTTTGATGTTTCAGACGCTCCGAGCAGACTGCCCTCTTACTTTAAGGTGTCTTAATGTGCACAACTTTTTTTATTGTTACTCTCCAGGATGTGTGTAGCGCTACACCGCCTCTCTGCACTTGCGCTACAATCACCCTCTGAGAGGCTGCCTGGGAGCACACATTTTGCATTTATTCAAAAATGTCAAAGGTTTTGCATTTTTCCATCACAAACATTGTCTGATGTTTGGCATTTTACATTGACCTACACCACCCATCTAAATATGGCTGCAGCTTTATATTTCTTTTCCCACAAGCCTGCAGGGGGAAAAAAATGCTTGAGTCATTCTAGAGGAGACAGTCCAAGTCTCTATGGTTAGACTTAGAAGCACTCCCGCGATATCGCAGAGTTCTTTGCTGTAAGTAGCTGCACATTCCACCTGACATTTCTGAAGGCAAAATTACACGACGACAGTACCGTGCCAAACGCCACAGAGAAATGGAGTAGTAACCACTGTATAATTGGAATACAGCGTTGCCACCTTCCTTGTTATATTGTTGTTTACATGGAAATATTGGCAGTCTTGTGTGGTTGGAAACAGGTTCAAAATGATGGAAGGATAGTTCAGCATGGAGAGCGAGCTATAGGTTACCTTTATGAACAGGCAGCTGTGCAGGGTGCACTGACGAGACTGTACAGGAACAGCTCTATCGACAGCTATTGGCATGATATACACATGTGGATCATCACCAGTTCCTTTAAGTAGATGATGGCTGACGTTTGAGACGTACAGATACAGCTTCAATGCCAGTCCAACAGTGTGCCATGTATTGTGCCACCTAGAGTTGGGAAAGTAAGAGAATTCATGGGAATGGCTGAGGTAGAGATGAGCAAGGATCAGACTTGGCTATGAGTCGAAACATAGGCAGAGCCAGTGAAAACATCAGGGGACTTACCTCTCCTTTGCTTTCCTTTTCCACCTCATTATCAGCTTTCTTCCTCATCTTTTTCGTTCCTGTTCCTTACTCCATTTCTCCCTCTACCTGTCTTTCTCTTCCATCTCCACTTGGTCTATATTATCTCACTTTCTCTATGCTCTATTTCAACCTTTTTATCTCTTTTCTCTTCAGTGCTCTCACGACCTAGGGCGTGTCTCCCCTCGAGTGTCCTCCCCATTTCCTGTTTACCTTCAAAATAGAGTTTAGAAAAATGTGAAGCAAGTTAATAGGCAATTAAAGCACTTTAGACCACATTAACTGCAGTATCCCGTCATAGGGCAATGAGGTGTGGATAAAGTCTGCATGGGGTTGTCACAGAGGTGAAGGTAATGGCTTAGGGTGCCACGTATACTGCATTTGTAGGTGGGGGAGAGGGGTGGTGTTTAGGCACTGGTGGGTCATGCGCAACGATTGTCAGGAGTTGCAGCAGACATTGGAGCATAATTTGGTGGGGCGGTAGTGATTGGGGGAGTTGCAGCATGCCGAGAGAAGAAGAACAGAGTTATGCTTGCAAAGTGATGGTCATGAGATGGTGCAGACAGGTATAGAATGCAGATTATGGATATAGTATATGATAGGATACAAGAGATTACCTAGTAACTTTGTAACTATGCTTTGAATCAATTGTCCTTTATGTAAGCGCTCCGATACCTCCGGGTCTAGCCAACGCTATATAAAACTTTTCAAATAAATAAAATAAACATTCCCATTACCTCCTCTCCTCCCTTCTTCCCCCTACTCCCTCTCAGGGGTATGTAATCTCTTGTATAGGGTGAAGATAGAACTGGGAGAAAGTTGTATGAGGTAGTACAGGTCAGAAGCAGGTTATGGGAAAAGGATAGGGCGAATGGAAACTGCAGTATGGGCAGAAGTATAGAGTGGGGAGACGAGGTTTAATAAGGGACAACAATACTAAACAGATGGGGTCCGTTGAAAGGAAAACATGTAGGTGGTACAGTAGGAAAAGTGTGGCCCTGTGGGAGCGAAGCGGTGAGAAGTGTGGTGGGTGCAGGAGTGTGGGGGGCAGCAAGAGTGAGAGCCAGTAGAGTAGAGATATATCATAGGTGTGGAGAGCTGTAAAAAGGTGGTCTTAAAACAAAAGAAATACCGGTGAGGTCTTGAGACAGGGCATCAGAAAAGATTTACTCTAAAATCAAATTGCCTGTAGCTTTTGGTGGGGGTATATTTTGTGGAAGGGAGCTACCCAGTCTTCCCATAACACCCTGAAGTTTAAAGGTTTGGTAGATTTTGTGAGGCTTAGAGACAGTTCATTAATGATGGGGAATGCAGAGTCCAGAGTTAGTTATAAACAAATAAAAAGTTCCCCGGGAGGACGCAGTTGAAAATGCCAGTCCGATGTTTTGACAGAGCAGGTATTGTGGAGCATACATACTGTGGTCAATTGCTTTTTAAACACTGACAAAAGTTGAGGGATTTCAAGCAGATAGTGGATGCTAGTAGCAGATTAACGCAGTAGGTGTGTACTGGTATGTGAATGACGCATTGTAGTACACATTATATTTGAATAGTTTTATATAGCGCTGGCTAGACCCGGAGGTATCAGAGCACTTACATGAAGGACACTTGTTTCAAAGCACAGTTACATCAGTTTCTGGAGCGTAGTTACATGACACGAGTTACAGAAGCATGGCTCAGGCATAAGGAAAAAAGCAGGCAAGGGGAGAGCAATTCAGGGGAGAGGAAAGGAATAGGGGCGGTAGATAAAGAGTGAGGGAGGGAAGGGGTAGGGAACACCACAGGGCGACGAGTGTCAATAAGTAGTCCTTATTTCAGAAAAAGTTGCAGGCAAATTGTAATCTGATTAAGTGGTGGGTACCTGTCTGTTTTCTGATGTCAGTGTACTTGCGCATGAAATTGCCAACGGTTGTAAGAAAAGGGGGTTGATGGAAAGGATTTAAGAGGTATAAGAGAAAGGGGCCTCAAAGAGAAAGTTCGGGTCAGAAGAATCAAACATTCTTGGGAACCAGGGTGGTTGTGAATTTTGGAGGCAGATTTGTCATCAGCCCAGTTGTGGTAGTTTAGCAATAATTAGGTTAAGCATTAGCAGAAGACATTCGGTTTTTCAAGACTATCTTGCCAGTTTTACGGAATCCATTTTGTATTTCTGTCGGCCATTTTGTATGCCATGTGCTCTGTCCTAACTTTGTCAACTGCTCTTGAAATCTGCCTAGAGACAAGATATGTTTAGTCTCCTCTACTTTGCACATGCTCAGAAGAGCATGCAGCTGTCTCCAACTTGTAACTGTCAAGATGTGCCCACCAAAATTAGCTGTCAGCCCTTCCCACTTGTTGCTTGTACACTCTCTGTATGACCTTATATGCGACTACCTTGTACTGCCTCCCTTTCAGCCCCTGTGTGGGTATAAAAGGACCAAGCTCCTTCTAGTCAGTGTGCTACCTCATACTATATCAAAGGGTGTTGTCTGAATGTAGTTCCACCTCATAAGGTTTAATAAACTGTCTTTTCTATTCGTTGATGTGCCAACTTCTTGCTATTTGGTCTGAGGACTGTGTAGAGAAGGACGAATCCTTGCACTAGTAGGCCTGGCTGAGGCCTGCTACCACAAATTGGCACGTCCAACGTGGGGCTCATCGGCAGCTCGGATGCCCGATGGACTGGTCGAGACAAAGGATTAGAATCTCACTTTGGACATGCTCACTGCCAGAAGAGAACAGAGTCTTGGCATCCACGGCGTTTTCCCTTTCTTTCTGATCTGACCATCCAGGTGGCGCCGGTCCTCGACTGAGATCTCTTCTGTTGATTCGCCGTGCAGTGACTGTTTGGTCGATTTGAGAACTTGGCAGTAGGAACCTGGACACCATTTGATTGGTAAGAGCCGTTTTGCAGCACTTGTTCTAAGATTGACGCCTTGGATTGGTAAGGTAGTTTCCGAAACACTTACTGTGGCATATGAATATGGAGTTGGCCAACTATTTAGTTCTATGAATATGAAAATTATATATGTCTTGTAAAACATAGGCAGGTAATTAGGAGATTTTTTTCTACTTCTAAGAAATTTGAACGGCGCAACGTACAAAGAGTACTTTAAGCGCTACTTTGACTATAATACTGCATATATTGCACAATTTTCGGCATGCCTGTTTCCAGCACACTTCGTAAGATGTGTTGCTTTTGTAGTGGTACCAATTTAAGAATCGAAGCACAACCGGCCCCCCGGAGGGGACGCCTAATAGGGACATGTATGTTAAATATGGTATTTCGTCCATAATGTACAGCAAGTTGTGGAACAAATATACCCGTAAGGATCCTGAGTTGCGTTGGCCTATGCATGGGTCATTTGATTTGCGAAATATTCAGTATGTGGAGTAACGGATGTTTAAGGGAAAGGCTAGGCAAGACATGTTTGACTGTGTGCGAAAGTGGGAGAAAGAAGTGCGTGAGCGAATGAAGCGTGAACAGGTCTTGATTGAAAAAGAACAGCGTAAAAGTGTGCATGCGAAAGCATTAGAAATGAGAAATAAAACGATTAAAGAAAGGGAAGATCGGGAGCGTCAGTTACAGGTAAATGGCCAATACGCTATTCGGAGGCCTCTTTATCCCATTCTTAATAAACCCCAAGATGATTCGCTCAGATCGTGGTCCACCTCCGTATAATCTTCCCTCTGCTCCTGATGAGTCAGATGAGGACTCTCCTACGGATCAGGATAAAGCTCGAGACACTCGTTCAATGTTAAATAACAAACACTCCTCTCAGATTAGATCTGCAGTGCGTAAAGCCCATCGTAGTACTAATGCTGCTTCTGACATTTTAGATACTATTCAGAATTGGTCGGAAAGGGAACAAAAATATTTCACTGAGATATTTGCTGGAGAGGTTCTTGAGCGATTTAGGAAATATTCGGTGGAAGTAGAGCCAGGTGATATAGCAGCAGATTGTAAGCAATTACGTGAAGATTCTTTTTTTTCTCCCAGGTGCCTGTACCAATCAGACGCTTGGTTAAACTACGTGATGACGCAGTCCGTGTGCGGGAGGAGAAAAAGGCAGCAGACGCAGCTGCACAAACATCTCGAATCAACATGGCACGAGCTCAGACACCCGAAACAGATAAAAAATGTTGTAAATGTGAAACCTATGCGAGAAGCCGCGCCTTTATATGATCCTCCTAAAGGAACAGGCACAAGTGATAAGACTTCTATTGAGGCGAAAGGGTATTTTATTTATAATTGGGTTTATACTCCTTGGAATAGAGCAGATGTCATGGCTCTTAAAAATGCATTGCCTGACCACAAAAGAATCAGACAGCTTTTTATGAAGAAATTGAGGGTGCCATTAGTTCTTGTACTATGACTTTGTCTGACATTGATTTGTTTTTTGGATTAATATTACCGCCTGATATGTGGAAAACTAAGTAAAGTTGACAATCGTGCGGTATTTGGGGCATTGTGGTCAGATATAGAACAATCAGATAAAGATAGAGAACCTGCACAAAAACCAGGTCAGCTAATTTTAGATCTTCCAGCAGCTATATTGGTTAAATTAAAGATAATTATTGCCCCTAAAAAGATAGATTGGACTAGGTTAGCATCTTGCAAGCAAAAAGTAAATGAATCAGTTTCAGACTTTTTCACACGCTTTGAAGAAGCATTCCACGATTTTAGTGGCCAGTTATTGACAGAGGACACGGGTAGGCATCAGTTTGTCAATAAATAGGTCACAAACCTTTTGCCAGAAATAGCTAGTCGCCTAAAGGCCAGCGAAAGTTCATGGATTACCTCCTCTCCGGTTTCTCTCCTAACTATGGCTCAGTATTATGAACAACAAGAATTAGAAGCAAAAAGGAGGATAAAAAAATCTGAAGAGTTAAAAACAAAGGTTATGATGGCTCAAGCTTATAGCCCACATTCTAGAGGTAATAGAGGAGGACGTGGATCTTATGGTTCGTCTTTTCCTCCCTATCCTAGTGTAGATTTGTCTGTTGATCAGTGTGCGTATTGCAGACAATTCGGTCATTGGATTTCTAATTGTCCAGTGCTACGACTCAGCAGGGTTCACGTGGTCGGTGACAAATGAGAAATCGTTCAGGATATTCAGGGCCTAGAGGAAACACAAATGATGCTAGGTTTGATGCTAATACACGTGGACAAAAGGGGGCTAATACTTTTGACAGACGGAATTAATATCAAATGTCCGACTATGAGCAGTCTAATTTGCAAGATTCTGCTTATGCATAGGAATGCCTAGGATGGGGTAAGGAATCAGTTGAAGTTCCAGTAGATCAGAAGGGTCCCTATGTTACAGCACGTTTTGGGTTCTACTGATCAGTTTTTGGTTGATACAGGAGCTACTCATAGCACCTTGTCTAAACACTTGATTCCTAGGGCTCCCCTGTCTGGCTTAACTATTACATCAATAGGTTTCGATGGAACATCCACCCCATGCCCATTATCACAACCACTTGCACTCCATGTTGATAAGTTTACTGCTCAATGTCCATTTTTGCTTTCGCCAAATACACCAGATAATATTGTGGATCTTGACATGCTCAAATATTTCAGGGCCACGATACAATGTTCTCCGGAAGGAGCAAGGGTCATTTTAAATGACAACCACCCCATGATTGAGAGATCCTGTATTGTTAAAGAGGATATTGCACTAGCTTCACTTCCTAGCACTTTGTGGGCTACTTCTGACACTGACGTATGGCAAATGATTATTCCACCAGTACACATTAGTGCCAAGGAGGGTGCTATACTGCTGAGATTGCCTCAGTATAAAATTTCGAGAAGAAGCACTTACACATATTGTGCAAGATCTGATCGAAGTGGGGGTGGTGGAAGAAGTTCCTTATAATGTTTGCAATAGTCCGATTCTTCCCATTTTGAAAAATGATGCTGACACTAAGATTTATAGATTTATCATTGATTTGAGAGAGGTAAACAAGATTGTAGTACCACAATATCCTGTAGTATCTGACATAACGACACTGCTTACCTTGGTCCCTCCAACTGCAACTACATTTTCAGTAGTGGATCTGAAGAACGCTTTCTTCGATTCCTATTCATCCCGATAGCCGATATTTGTTCAGTTTCACTTTGAATAACAGATCATATAGATTTTGTAGAGCTCCCCAAGGGTACACTGAGAGTCCGAGTATCTATAGTCAAGCCTTAAAAAGACAACTCTATTCTTTTATTTTGCCTGAAGGAGAGGCTCTCATACAATATGTCAATGACATCTTGTTGGCAGCTGATACACCTGAACAGCGTGAAAAATGTACTTTGCCCTTACTTTCTTTTCTTGCGACATCACCATAAAGTATCACGAAAGAAATTGCAATATTGTAGACAGAAGGTAGCCTATATAGGTCATCTTCTGTCTAAGGAGGGACGTGCACGGACATGAGATCGTATCCAAGCACTTTGACACTCCAGTACCTTCTACACAGAAAGATGTTCATGCATTCATTGGGTTAACTTCATTTTGTAGGCAATGGATATTGGGTTTTTCACACATTGTTAAACCATTGCTAGCACTTTTGACTAACACTCCGACTCCTCTTCCTTGGAAAGATGAATGTCAAAATGCTTTTAGCTAGTTGAAACAAGCTCTTTGCTCTGCACCAGTGTTATGTACACCAGATTAAGCGAAGGCCTTCACACTCTATGTACATGAGAAAGATGGATGTGCATTGTCAGTTTTAGTACAGACACACGGTGACAAGCAGCGTTCCTGTGCATATTTTTCTGCAGTTCTTCATCCTGTTGCTCGTGCGTTGCCTGGATGTTTCCGTTCAGTCACAGCGACAGCCGTGACTATACGTCAGAGTGAAGGGATAGTTTTGTCACACAAACTGTTGGTGCTAGTAACCCATGCTAGATGCCCTTTTGAATCAGACTAAAACCCAGCATTTAACTAGAACTCGCTTCACAGGATATGAATTGACACGGTTAGCACCCCATATTACATTGAAGAGGTGTGCTGCATTAAACCCAGCCACTTTGTTGCCATATCCTGCGATTCAGTCTCAGTCAAAGGAGCCTCACGATTGTATATTCCTTACTGAGGAACAGACAAAGGGTCGCATTGATCTGCAAGATACGCCCCTTCCAGATGTCGATGGGGAGCTGTGGGTTGATGGGTCCTGTTTGAAGTTACCAGATGGCACAACCTCAGCTGCATACGCAATCATGACACTTGAAACAGTAGTGGAAACAGCTCGCATACCACAGAAGTCGGCTCAAGCAGCTGAACTAATAGCTTTGACACTAGCGTGTGAGCTTAGTACTGACTTATGTGTGAACATTTACACGGATAGCCGCTATGCTTTTGGAGGGGTTCATGTTTTTGGCCAACTTTGGAAGGAAAGAGGCTTTCTTACATCCCATGGCATGCAGATAATGCACAGAGAAATAGTACATAATCTCTTTACTGCACTTGCATATCCGAAGAAAGTTGCCATTATGAAGTGTAGCGCACACAAGAAGATTACCGACAAAATAGGACAAGCATTAGAAATGCAATCGGGCTCGGATTTATTTGAGTTTGAGATAATGGCATTGTAAATGCCAATTTATTGTTGCTGTGTGTTATGGAGTGTGTTCATGTGGTGTGTACTGCCAGTGATCTCCTTGTGAGTGTGAGAATATTGCACCGTTACAGCCTGTGATGTTCTCCTTGTGAGTGTGAGAAGCTTGCACCTCTGCTGACTGGTCTCCTTGTGAGTGTAAGAAGCTTGCACAGCTGCTGCCTGTGATGTCCTTCTCACTACTCTACTCACTACTCTACTCTAACTACTCTACTCACTACTCTACTCACTACTCTACTCACTACTCTACTCACTACTCTACTCACTACTCTACTCACTACTCTACTCACTACTCTACTCACTACTCTACTCACTACTCTACTCACTACTCTACTCACTACTCTACTCACTACTCTACTCACTACTCTACTCACTACTCTACTCACTACTCTACTCACTACTCTACTCACTACTCTACTCACTACTCTACTCACTACTCTACTCACTACTCTACTCACTACTCTACTCACTACTCTACTCACTACTCTACTCACTACTCTACTCACTACTCTACTCACTACTCTACTCACTACTCTACTCACTACTCTACTCACTACTCTACTCACTACTCTACTCACTACTCGCTTACAATGACGTTTTGCCACTAATAATTAAACAGGTTTTTGATGGGTTTAATTTTGCATTAGAGGTTTCATTTGTATCCTTCAGGTTTGCAAACCGGCTTTTTATTTCATATGAAAGAGCTACACACCAAGGTTTTAAGTAGTTTATGGAAAAGGTGATGGTGTGATCATGCATTATACAGTTTAAAGTACCCCCGGCATACATAAGGATATTGCAAGTCACCGCGGAGTTCCAAAAGCTTTAAAGGATCTCTGCCTTTGGCCGTGCTCCTCTATATGTTTATTGCACTCTTCAGTGATTTGCAATAGCCTTGCAATGTATGGCAGAGGTACTATAATCGTTCTGGTTTCTAGTAATGTTTTACTACAATCACTGGAGCGGAATTTCAGCTTTTCGTGTAAATGTCTTATTTCAAGCGCAGGAATTAAGACTGCTTGTGAATTTGCACACAGTCTTAGTTTCGGACGCAGATACGTGTCCCAGCGGCCAGGAAGCATCATGAAAGCGCCCGTGCTCGCCGGAGATGAGATGGAGTGCGCGCAGAGGAGATCCCTCTTTTGCTAAGTCCTGGGCAAGCCGCGAGCGCAGCAGACTGAATCGGAGCCCAGCCGTCACGCACAGACGAGCCTCCCTCCAGCATCCTTTCATACACTAGTCTGTCTGAATCGATTGTAGATTATTATGGCAGCCTTCAGCGCACGAAGCTGTCATTCTTCAGCCGCGGGTCTTTTTCCCAGTCTGAAATAAGAAACTCGCTAAACAAAAAAAGTGTATGTGTGTGAGGGGGGGGGGGACATTTTGAAATATAAAAGGTTTTTTTAACCGGCTCAGAAACACAAAGCAGCACTCGCTCGCTCCTGCATGGGCTACAGCAGGTGAGACCCACCAGCGCGCGCATTTAGGCAGCTTTGGGTCATTATTTTAATTTCTGGGCAAGGGGTGCACCCGGCAGGGCACCCAGAGGAGGAGTTTACCAATATCACGAGACGTCATCTGAGGGCAAGGCACGCTAAAACAATCGCACACCCAATGTTCGTTTACACGTGTAATTCTAGAGGCGGTGGAATAACATGGAGGCGCGCAGACATAAATTGCTTTGAACCCGTACACACTTGCAACCCTGCAAACACGAATTAGAATTGTGTGATGCTGAAGCCTGCTTGTCCACCCCCACAACCCTGTTCTGTCGGTATATTTCCCTCGCAGAGCAGCTGCGTCCGATCTGTTTTTATAGTTTGGTCCACTGCCCAGAAAACAGATTATTTTCATACTTCAATCACAGTGGCAGATTTGCTTTTCGTCGAGCTCTCGCGCCATATGCAAGCCGGGGAAGCAATGCCAGGGAAGGAGGCGGTGTTGTGAGCTCTGTGCCGCCTGCGAAGAGCAGGAGCGGAGGCGAGGGATGCGCTGGAATGCGGCGCAGAGGCAGGGTGCCCGCCGCCCTCACCTCTCGTGCGCGTGAAACACTCGTTCTGGGCAGTCTAGCTCTGTCTTTGAAAGTGGGAAATGTCGTTCCGATACTGTGTAGCAATATTTATCTCAGACACTTTGGATATGGCCCAAAAGTTGAAAGCTGGGGAGAGAGTCCGGCCTCTGAGCGCCCTGGGTGCAGCCGGCCTGCGCGCGTATTGTGGCTCAGGCTGGTACCCTCGAGTGAGGTATTGTGGGGCCCCACGCCCGACAAACGCACTGCTCTATGGTGAACGCGCGCACACCATCTGTAATTCATTACACGGCCACCCTGACAGCTCCTAATTAAAATTAATGCACTGCCGAGCACGTAACCGCACAGAAAATGCCCAAAATGGCGCCCGACCATGACATCTGCCTAATCTCATCAAGACTACTAAAAATACATCACCGCGAGGACCACTCACCATTCAGGTAATAAAACAAACTCGCGCACTAAGGAATGTGTCTTTCCCGAGCCCTAAAGAAACTTTTCTTTTTTTTTTCTTTAACTATAGGATCTCGGAGCTCCGCCCCGAGCCCTAAAAAGGAAATGCCTTTGCAGATCGTGTAGCTCGCGAAACTGCAATACAGCAAAGCATTACACCTACGTACATAGTAAAATCACAAGCTGAGCGTTGGCATGATGCTAGAGAGGAAGTATTGGATATACAGAGATCTGCCTCTGTGGAAGAACTTGAACAGTGGTCCAAAGACGGAATGTTGGACGATGAGGGTTGTTGGCGTAACAAAGTTATGAACAAGTGGAAATTGCCAGCAGCCTATTTACAACCTATGGTTCAATTGGCACATGGGCTGGCACATGTTGGAGCTCTAACAATAACTAAATTGCTTACACAAGTCTGGGAGCATCCTGAAATTGCCAACAAAGCTAAAAGAGTGGTTCAGTCCTCTTTGATCTGTTGGCAGTAAAATCCTGGAAAAGGGACACGAAGTCCTACAGGAGGGTTTGCTACACCAACCGCACCTTTTAAGGTTTTGCAGATGGACTACATTCAACTTGAACGCTGCAATAATCTAAAATAGGTACTAGTGGTGGTATGTGCCTTCAGTAAACGGATAGAGGCGTACCCTACAAAGGATAATACTGCTCTTACCACAGCAAAGGTGCTTCTGAAGGAATTCTTCCCTAGATATGGTGTTTGTAAAACTTTATGGAGCGACAACGGACCCCATTTTATTGGGTAAGTTGTTGATTATGTCCTGAAAGGATTAGGGATAAAACAAATTCCATGCAGTCTTCCACCCACAATCAGCAGGATTGGTGGAAAGGTATAATGCTACCTTAAAAATGAAGCTGGCGAAAATACTGGCTTCCACGTCCGTAAAGTGGTCAGATGCATTGCCTTTGGCCCCGTTGTCCATAAGATCAGTACCACACTCACGATCAGGTCTCACACCGTATCTGGTGGTATTTGGAAGACCGATGAACATTTGGAGAGTTCCTAAGCCACGCCCCATACATGATGTACCTTGTGTTCTGTTGAATGATTATTTGGCACAGTTAACAGACAGTTTGATCTCTATTCATCAACAGGTTCAAGAAGCTCTTCCTGATAGATCTGTAGGTGAGGCCCATGATCTCCGTCCTGGTGACGTTGTAATGGTCAAGGCATTCGACAGATCGAACAGCTTGGAGCAGAGGTGGCGAGGTCCGGAGCAGGTGCTGTTGGCTACAAGGACAGCGGTTCGAGTGACGAACAGAAAGAACTGGATTCATACCATGCACTGAAAGTGCGTATCGCCCGGGGGGGGGGGGGGGGGGGGGGGGGTTTCAGCCCTGCATTAGTGTAGTGACACCCGTCTTGGCCTGTGGTGAAGAAATCAGCGGCTACCGAAGGGATAATAAGCTCCGACGATTGTTTTCAACAGGTTCTTAAAAAGATAGAGCATTGTTGTCAATTGAAATGAATAAGAAAATGATTTGTGCTTTAGGATTTGTTGTTGCCTTGGTGGTTTTGGCAACAACAACTTGGTTCATTGAGAAAGCAGTTCCTGCTAGACAGCTTTTTGTTGAAACTACTCCAGCTCCACTGGAGCATCACTACTACACTCTTCCTTATCATGAGCAGAAACATCGACAGTCCTATCTGAATAACATTCATTCAGATGTTGCATCATACCCATAATGCTACAAATACTACCAATTATTTGGTGTGTGGGATGATACCTGTACACCAGAAGAAAGGAGGAACGACTTATTCCTCTACCGTTTTCTCATAATGGTTCATGTCAAGCTTGGTATGCCCTTTTGTTTGCTTATGGCAAACCTTCAATAGGTGGAATCATTTTTCGATTGAATAAAGAATGTTACCAAGATCAAGATGGTTGTCCTCAAGCTAAATGGGAATGGGAGGAATACCAACCAGACAATATTTCGACCCCATATGTCTTCACAAATGTGAGGGCGATTAAGAACAATGGACTTTTTGTGATAACAGTAACAAGAGCAAAAGCAGATTTATGTATTAGCAGTGTTGGGAGAATTCCCGTTGGACGAAGCGAATGTACTACTGTATTAAACATTGAGGGCGTCAATAATAGCAGTTTTATATCGTCACAATACCTATTTTGTGTGTGGTAATAAAGGATATTACCACTTACCTGTTGGATGGTCAGGGGTATGCTACATATTTGTTACCCCCTGTGTTTTTAGCACCTGCATCATATCATCTTAACCTGAAACTGTATGATATTTCAAGGACTAGATATAAGCGGACAATAAGTACTGATGATATTGACCAGACAGACACCGCTCTGCAACAATATGTTGATTTCAATTTGGGTTTGTTTTTCTTCGCGGGTGCTGCATTAAATAGTAGAAAGATCAGACGATTGACTTGTGTAGTGGAAGCGGTCACTAATCAGACAGCTATGGCACTTGGGAACATTACAGAAGAACTGCAAATTGCAAGGATTATAGCACTCCAAAATCGGATGGTGCTCGATGTGATCTTGGCTGATCGTGGTGGTGCATGCTGCATCATCGGAAGCAGTTGCTGCGTTTTTATACACGACAACTCACCTTCAGTTTATGACGCAATCTCCAAACTACATAAGATTGCTGCAGACATTCACCCATAGACTGGTACATGGACATTTTAAAACTGGATATGGACACTGTTACTTGGGGCTGGAAACTACTGACTTTTCTATGTATACTACTGGTGATACTATTTACATGCTGTACTTGTATACTATGTGGTCCCATGATTTGCACTATGTGCATTACTGCTTGTACACCTGCCAAGAGAAATGTTACAAAAGAACAAATGTTAAGTAGCGAAATTACTGATATGATGAATATTAATATCCAGGATGCAGATCCAGGGTCGTCTGTGGTAGTTTAGCAATAATTAGGTTAGACATTAGCAGAAGACATTCGGTTTTTCGAGACCATCTTGCCCGTTTTACGGAATCCATTTTGTATTTCTGTCGGCCATTTTGTATGCCATGTGCTCTGTCCTACCTTTGTCAACTGCTCTTGAAATCTGCCTAGAGACAAGATATGTTTAATCTCCTCTACTTTGCACATGCTCAGAAGAGCATGCAGCTGTCTCCAACTTGTAACTGTCAAGATGTGCCCACCAAAATTAGCTGTCAGCCCTTCCCACTTGTTGCTAGCACACTCTGTATGACCATATGTGACTGAAACCAGTCCTCTGTACCTTTTACCGCCTTCCTTTCAGCCCCTGTGTCGGTATAAAAGGACCAAGCTCCTTCTAGTCAGTGTGCTACCTCATACTATACCGAAGGGTGTTGTGTGAATGTAGTTCCACCTTATGAGGTTTAATAAACTCTGTCTTTTCTATTCCAGTTTCTGTGCCAACTTCTTGCTATTTTGTCTGAGGACTCTGCGTAGAGAAGGGCGAATCCCTTGCACTAGTAGGCCTGGCTGAGGCTTGCTACCACCCAGTCACTGGTGTTAATCCATAACATGTTACTTCTGATACAGAGGTAGTGTTCGAACATGTGTTTGCGGGGAGAATTTAAAGAGTTCTATGTTTTGGGTATTCAGTAGTGGGTTCAGTGGATTGTCACTGGTCACATTGATTGTGTTGCATGTATAGATTTGGTTGGGGCTTGGTTGATAAACCTTTATTTGGTAATGGGTGTGTGGGAATACACCTGTGTGGTTTGGTGTGGTTTGGTGTGCCTATAATGTCTGGGATAGGAGTGTGAAGATTGCACTATTGTGGATAGGGTGCTGTTGAAATGGGTGAACAGTGGTGTGTAGATGGATGTCAAGTTAAAAGGGTGGAAATGTAAACTGTTGTGATAGGTCGTGTGCTTGTTTCATGCTGGTGAATGATCTCATGTTTTGGTCTTGTGTTTGAGGTAGATAATGTTTATCTAACACCCCTCCACAGGCCAGCCAACAGAGCTACCATCTCTTAACCCACATTTATAGCAAAACTAATCGATGTCTGCACACAGAATACAATACTTTCACCCGAAGAGGGCCAACAACAAGAGCCATGGCAGCAATTAATTACAATACTTGCAACATCAATATAGGCTGATGCTTAGAAATACCAAGTGCTTTCACATTAAATATACTTTAACTTTAATGCAGGATACTAAAAATATGGGTAATTTGATACATTGTGAGACAACAGAATTAAGAGTGTGTGTAGTCACTTTGCATGTGTATTTATAGAGCAGTGTTTCGTTTTTTAAAATAAAAAGACTCAATTGTAGTATTGTTGCTTTTTACTGAATTTATTAATGTTACAGGGTATTTTGCAATGTCAAAACCATGCCCGAGAATTCAGAGAAATAAAATAGATATAATGGATAGACATAGTCACCCATTATACAACATTCTTGATTCATGTGCAGTTTGACATTTCCCAACCTTTCTAAAAAAAACTTTAAGAATGGGGATTTAAAATCTAATGCAAGGTCGTCCAAAGTATCATGTTATTAAAAAAAAAAAATGAAACTTTTACAGCCTACCACACATTTCACATAAATAACCTTATTTCAATCTATAATTTTTAATTACATCATACTGAAAGACCTTTCACGGTTGTTGGCAAACGATTCACACTCCTGGAAATAAACACCTGGCTCAAAGCCCAACAGTTTCAATGTAGGTCTTCATCAACAAGATTGCATTCTTTACTTTCCCATATCTTTTTGTTTCAAACCCTCCCACTGTTCGTGCACGGTTTAAAGACCCTCTGGTTAACTTTAATGGCACCCACGTTGTGCTATATGATTTCAGGGCAAAGGGCAGTGCACTAGGGAACAGATGCATCCATTAAATACAAGGTGTATGAACTTAAAGATAACGGTTCAACATAAAGGAAGATAGTTCAGCCATATTTGGACTGCCTGGCTAGATAGCATACAATGTTATTTATTAGCGATACAAGCATTGCACATAATTGCATTATACTGAACCAATATGAGCAGCTTGTGTAATCATTGAAGTTTCACAACAAAGATTCATCCCTTGTCTGTACAAACCTAGAGACGAAAAATAACATGAGGAGCTGTTAAAGCAAAGTGGAAGCAATGTTTATTCATCCTATATAAATAACCTGCCTGCACACAACAGGTATCATCTATAGGATATAATTTAAGTGCTCAATAGGTTTTCTGTGGCCAATATTGATAATTAATGAAGATCACGTAATAAATTAACATTGATCTGCTTGTAGAAGGCACCACTGCTGCTTTTCAGACAATTATTTTGGGGATCCACAAATACAATTTACTTTTTGGTTAGAACATTATCAAAATAAGTGACATTAAATATTGCCACAGTTACTGTAATACAAGTTCACAAACACTTAAAACAACCACCCAAGAAAAGCCCGAGCCCTTCTCAGTCTTCAAATACATATCACATTTTTAGTATTGAGGCTAGGTCTGTAAAGATGGTTCAGTACAGTGTCATGAAATAAGATCAGTGCTGGAAAATAGCAAACAAAAGAGCTGTTAGGTATGTCATCACAATTTGCAAGCCAAAGATTTTACTGTTCCCCCTACCAAAAACAGTTCACAGATTCCAATATAGGAACAAATCTATACATTTAAAAATGTAACAAACGGGCTGGATAAATACCATTACACAACACTGAAATCATTAGAAGTGAAGTATTTGAAAGCAATATCAAAAAAGAGAGGAGATGGAGTTCCAAATAGACTATGGCAGTTTAAGTTCTCAATTTGAGACGGGAGGGTTCACGTAAAGGGAGCAAAACACAATGACAAAATGGTTGAGCAATCACTGACCATTATTAAATCACAGTCCCACTTCACTCCCACCCTCTATCCCTGCCATTTTGTTTTAAAAATCCCAATCTCAATTTTTTTTCCAAACTCAAGAGCAATTTTAAGTACTACATTTGAAAGGTAAACAAACTACAGCTCTGCAACATTTGCTTTAACAGATACAAAGCCTTCTAAAAGCGACATTTTAGACAATGATATGTTGTCAAGTTTTTGCTTAAAAAAGAAAGAGCAAGGCATGGTGGACTCGGGGGGCGCGTGAAGAGAGACTTTTTGTATTAAGGTCACTTAAATCTTTGTCATTTAATCTGAAATGGCTGACAGCACGATCTCTTTTCACAAACCCAGCAGAGCTGGTGGAGCCTGGTTTCTTTTCAAATCAACGTTTGCCACAAAAAAGCAGTTGAACCTTCGGCTTCTAGAGAAGATGTAATCCACGAGGAATCCGCCACAAGTGCAGCACATCTGAGGTAGTCAACCCACATGACATTTAGTATCTGAACGTAAAGAGATTTTCAAATGACCACTGGATGGAGATATTTTTACAGTGTATTTATCAAAGAACCAGTGAATCTAGTTCAAACATTTCAGGTACATTTGACACCTTTTTGCCATTGTTGCAAGTTAAAAAGCAGTTGGTAAGAATTGCCTTCAGTAATGCAGGTCACCCACACTGGCTCACGTAGGCCGCACTTGCTGCAGTAGATCCAGCAGTTCTCAAGATGGGTATGTCCGTAGTCGTCAGCTGTAGTTTAGTTACCTTAGTAGAGGGGTTATCAAAAAAGCATTCCTTAATTGTTATATGTATGTATGCGGCTTACTGGTCATCTAGCACAGCATACTGGTTGCCTAGCTGAAGTTGCACCGCTTGGTTTTTCGAGCCCTCTTCCCTACCTCTACTTTTGTGTTTTACTACTTCAAAGGTCTTCTCCATTTCTCTGTCTCTAAGGGAAAACAGATACAATAAGTTCATACTTTTTTTCCTTTTCATTATTCAAATTTGTGGTTTTTTGCACCTTTAAGAATTTAAAACAGCAGCCAATTAAAAATCAAACTATACCTTTAAACAATTTACTTTAGAATGGGTATACCAGACGCCAAAGCACCAGTTTTAGAATGCTGAACTAGAGGTGACCAACATGTTTGCAACAGGATACAATGCATGATATAAACATGGCAAACAGAATTCTTTAACATTACAAGATTAAAATAGCTGTCTCAGCTTGTATGCATACAACATAAAATGTGCACAAATGCAGAAATCTTATCAATAAGAGGTAAAAAGGCAAGTATTTTTTACTAGAAGTGGTGTCCGCTATTAAGCTGATAACTTGTCTGGCACAAAAATACTATGCATAGGATTTTTTTTCCAGAATTAGTGTAGCATTTTTGCACCTTCCACCCTTTGCCCATCATGCTCTACTTCAAATATGCCAACAAGGATATGAAAGTGTCCCAAATATATTTATGGCACAGGTTTACAACATGGGAAGCTAAAAAAAAATCTAAAATATACTAACAATAAAATCGGCTTAACTGCAGATATACAGGTTCATAGCTGCCTGTATAAGTCTCAAACTCTTCTTCCTAGTGTACGTGTGTCTGAAACGATCATCAAAGCAGTTAGTGAGGTGGCCTCAGACAATAATTCACGTGTAGCCAGGTTAGGAATGAGATCCAACAATCAGAACCCTTCACATAAAACTAAGGGAACTGAGAATTCTTCTTAAGGTTGGAGAATAAGGCACTGAACTGAATAATATTTTAGAGTAAGTGGGACCGTAGTATGCGAAAGTGGATGATAACTTGGAAAAAGAAAAGTGGCAAGGGATTTTTAATTGGAGGGTGTTGCAGGAGATCATTTAAAAACAGCACTGAGAAGGGTTTTATTATGGAATGTGAATACTGTCCTGATACTGGAGTGGCATGATAGCTGATACCATTTAGAGTTGAGGATATGAAGTTTGGATAACAATCCTGTGAAAGTGGATTCCTCATCTGCGGACAGAGAAAAGAATTGCACTGGGTGGATTAATGGTTGAACAACGGGATAGAGACAGCTGAAAAAGAAGGTAGAGGACTGCAGTTTTAGAAGGGTTACTAGGTCATCATGAGCATAGAACGATGCTTGTGCAGGGTGGCGCAGGTCGCTATTCGAATCAGTCTTCCTACTGATAAAGGGTAATAAACTCCGCCAAGTATCAGTACAAGAACTGGTTATTTTAGAACAGCAACAATTCTAACAATGCTCGGAAGCCATTTAGAGCTCAATTGCACTGGCTGTGAAATAGCTGATATAACCGGATGTAATGCTGGAACAGAATTTGCTAAAATAAAAACAAGGACATGAAGGAATGTCGTCGCAGCTCTACTAAAGCAGTGGTTGCCCATCGTGGTTAATGAACCAGAAAAAAAAGTTAATTCACAAATATTTTTGCACAAAACACTAATCCTTAAAAAAGTAGGAAACCTCTTCTCAAATACAAGAATCTAGTCCATATTACTACATAGGACTTCTGTAAAGAGCTTAATGAAATTTTAGAGCTCTGCAACATTTTCTATGCTCCCCTCCTCCATCTAAAAAGATTAGAAAGCCATGCCTCGAAACAGAACAAATAACACAAGTGGAACCATTCTGTGATGGCACAACCCACTATGATGTGAAGGGCAGAATGGAATATGAATTGCACCCCAGCCTCCCCTCGAAAAACCAAGACAGAACTCAAATAGTTTCTGTACCAATGTTCTATAATGTATTATTTACATGCAGGAAATATTAAAATGAATGAGTACATAAGGGAGCTTCTGCGTACGAACTGAGAACCTCATGACAGTGTGAAATAGGGGGTATAAATGCAGCAAATATGCGAACATGGCATAAATCCGTATGGTAATAAACAGATCCATATTTCCAAAAATGTAAACTAATCGGCTTCAAATTGTGGTTTGCTCAGCCCCATCCTGTTCCACCTTCAAATACTTTGAGATATGATAAACTGGAGAGCACCAGACTGCAACAATGGACCTACAAAATGCCCTGGTTAGGGGTGGAGAAGTGCTCAGACGAAAAGGTCATAGTGCCCGAGGTTCTTAAAATCCATGCCCAAAAGTTGTCCTGTAGAAGATCAACAACAGTTTGTTGCGATTACGGAACCTATGGAAGAGTGAGGAGCGTCTGGTTATAGGCATGTGTCACCTTCGGTGTCTGCCTTAAGGTAAGCTATAGGTCACTATAAAGTCTTGACGTCAGTCTTTAGTACCCATGCTATTTTGAGAAAAGGCATGCAATAAAATATAGGTGTCTTCATTCAGCAAGTAGACCTTTTGAAAAAGTTCGAAGCTCAGCTACTATTACATTGCCTCATGAACACTTTAACTGCTTAGAATGGAAAGCTATACATTGCATCATAAAGGTTATACTTTTGTACCCTTTTTATTGTCTTACTTCATGCCTTAGACAACCTTATAGCTTTCGAAATGGAAAAGATTTCCCCTCAAGTAGCAGTGTATGAATACACAGTATTTTAGCCCAAGAGAAGACAACTCATGACGGGGATTCCATCGGTTTAGAGAAGTGGAGAAAGGATTGTCTTTGACGGCATCCTACCAAGAGGATATAATACCGCCAGTCAAGATAACGCTCATCTTGGTTATCTTATACTGGGTTAGAATGCGTTTCAGTAATGGCAGATAGTATGACAAAAGCTCTCGGACCAATGCAACATGTTTAGTATTGTGTTTGCTTTAATTGTAATAGCGAACTACACTAAATATGTAATAATTGCTATAATTATTTGCAATTCTTTATGCTAGAGTTTAACATTATTAAAGACTTCTAAATAGGTTGTGGTCTTATTCATCTACTATAATTTGAGTACACGAGGAAGGTGTTCAACTGTGGAAATGCCTTGCTTTTAAGTATCTAAGCAGCATAATCCAGAAGTAAAAACCCTGCAACAGCAGTGACAGGTCTCGAAGTGATATCTATACTCATCCTAGTCTGAAAGCCACCGTTAATCGAGCAGGTGGGGGGAAAATAGTTGGGAGACAGGGTCCAGAGAAGAATAGGAGGAAGGGGTATAGGGAGGACATTCCTTAATGGATAACAAGTCATTCAACTGCCTGCTACAAGATCTTGTTCTTCGCATCTTGAATCTCTCAAGGAAAGCAGTAAAATGGTAGGTCCTGTGTTTCGCACCTCAGTTGAAGATCTAGGCACCCAAGGAGCTAGTAGTGGTCCACGTAGCCTCTTGGGCAAGTTTCACATCCTGGTGTTTGTCTCCAATGGCGCACAATACAAAAACAGGTAGCCCAGATTCCACTATTGGGCCTAAACAAATAGAACGCGCTTGGTTGGTGGACCAAGTTCTTCTTTAGGTAGCTTGCTAAATTGGGTGTGCACAAGGACACCTGCAAGACATGAACAGCGGCCATGGACTCCTTCAGGTTCAGGCCTAGGAGATAACCCAAAATAGTCAAATGCTATCCAAAATGGCTCATGCTCCAGTTTCCTTATATAAAGTGAACCCTGGTTAAATGGGAACCAAGTCTGGTCCTTTGGACAAAAGGATGCAAACTCTTGCATCCAATGGAAAAACTCCTCTTGAAATACTAATTTACTCACTGCAGTGCCATATAAAGTGTCTGGTCCTACGCCTTCAAATGTACACACATGGAGGACTCGTTCCACTTTGTTCCCAAGGGGTTGACCGATTTACACCTGGATGACATTCACCTCTCCATGCCAGCACAGTTCGGATATGCGAACAGAGCATGGCACGTGAACATCCCCATTTATGTTTCTATCTTAAGAGAATCAGACATCTGCATCCTTTGATGAGCTGCACGGGTACTGGGGAAAGTGGGGAGGTATTTTAGTAGGTGCTCATAGAACACAAACCCTTGCGTGACACTACATGCGTAAAGGTCTACAGAACAGGTATTGAAGCAGTTCATCATGCCTATGCTGCCAAGTACTATGGAAACCACAAGTGGATCATAAGTATGTGGTACCCGTAAATAACTCACAATAAAAGCAACTTAAAGACAGCCCTCTATTTGGTACTGGTAACAAGTTCACACATCCTCACTATCTAATGCACGTCTAGAGAGGACATGCTACCTCCTAGAAGATCCTACAAAAAAAAAAAAAAACTTGTCAGTTCTAATCTTAATGGCACAAGACATTGACAGATGTGTGGTACACAGAACATATTTAAAGAGTGTGCGCCATAGAAATGGTCACAATGGCACCTCTGTCAGGCCACTCATATTACAGTGACTATGATTTGCACGAGCCAGTTCCTTACAGCAAAGTTACTTAACCCACTAATAGAGGCCAGACTGACTGGTCCAAAGCTCCAACCCCCACTGCACCCATTTCTCTTGTTTAAATGGAACTGCATCAGTCTCTCTCCAGTACTGCAAAAACGTTTGGAACGAGCCATCATGTAGTCATCAAATCATCAACTGATTTAAGCCACAAGTATCTGCCTCATGTTCCTGGCAGGCAGCTTCCAAAGAAAGTAATAGACGGTAACACTTGTTTTCCAGTGTTGGCATTGTTCATCAATTAACATACTTTCTTTGATAGGATGCCATACTAAATGTTGGTGGAGGGAACAAACTAGGACTTTTAAAGATCAAATGCTTGAGCGGACAGATTTGAGCCTATATCTTTACATAGAACTTCCACGTGGAAGATTTTAGACTTTGACCAAGTTTCCCAGTCTATTTATACCAACGAGAACACTAAAAGTGTAATTTTGACAAGCTAGCCCACGGAACAAAGTACCAATACATTTCATTTAGAAGAGCAATACTATAGACAACAAAACATGGCGGATGTTAACAGACACAGAAAAACAGTCAAGCTCCAAAACATCCAATATTCTTCTAATATATGCTCATGCTTACTTTCGAGATTCTACATGTTTGGCAGTAGACTGAAGCGATGGAAATTGCGAATCATTGTAGATCTCTGGAGGGCCTTGTGGTTTCTTCGTTGCAGCACCAGATCTAGCTCCTGGAGGCCGATATACACCAGACTGCACAGGTTCTGGAGTTTCAACTGAAGCAGAGAACCACATTTTAATGCAACGGCTTTGGCATTTTTTACTTTAAAGAAATAAGTACCTGTACGATGTGCTAGCAAAACAAATCATGGTCTAATTTCTGGTTAAGCCATACAATCTTTGCTCCTCACTACAAGCTAATATTTTAGAGGGCGTAAGGTAAAATGCCCATAGAGGCGGACTGCTATTGTGCCTCGCTTTAATGGCTGTAAACTAGCATCAGCAATTTGATTTATTACGACGGGAGTACAGTGAAGGGAGAACAAATGGAGTAGGAGCGTGAGCAGAGACATGAAAGAATATGGGGGGGGGGGGGGGTGCGATGGGGATTAGTGCAACATTTGTTAGAGTCCAAGGTATGAAGACTCTACAACTCCCATCTGGAAGGCAAACTGCAGAAGTGTGTGGAATAAGGACTAAACTTACTCTTAACTTAAGGACAAAGGACTGACCAAGATTCATACTGCGCTAGAACCTTGGGGAGAGAACAAACATTTCTAATACAAAGACTGGCAGGACCAAGGGAGGAACATTGCTTTTTTTCTTAGCCTATCGTCTGATCTGCAAGTAGAATTGGAAGAGGACGAGGGAGGGAAAGGGTAGTTGCTACAAAAGAGGCCAGAAGCAATAACACTGCCAATGTGTGGGACAATAAATGACAACTGAGGGGAGGAAAGAGGAAGCAAAAAGATGGAAGACTATCAGTACAACCACAAAAAACACGTCATTTTTAGTTTTACAGAAGCAAAACTAGTCTTCACTTTTGCTAGGATAGAACCATTTCATGTGATCGAGAATCTCCATTTCAAGCACATGCACTCAGAAGTATTTTTATTTCTGTTCCATAAAACAAGCACTGTGCAAAGGTGGTCGTATGCGACCTCCTCATGGTCGTTTGTGACATTTTAGTTAGCACATACACATCAAATTACAATAAGCAGCGCAAACAGGATTCACAGTCAGACTCGAACTTAAACTACCAATGACTGGCTACAATAATAGGTTAGGCAGGAGCATTTGTCACATGCTATCAATTTGAAGAGCGCATTCAATATACTCCGTGGGATTTCAAATGGTATAAACATGTTTTTCTTGAACCTGCTGTTGAATTGAAATAGGAAAAGTGACAGACAAAACGACACCTGCACACTCCTTATCCACATAACAGGAGTCCGACTTACCAACAGGGGCAGGTGCTTGAGCAGGGGCAGTCTTATTCCACGGACCAGTTACTTTCTCTGCGCCGCCACCTTGATCTTCCCAATCCCCACCTTGTTCTTCTCGCTTATCATTTTCATCATCCTCCCTTTCATTGCTTTTATTTGAATAAAAAGAGGACATTAGAAGATTAAACCTAGGGGGCTTTGCAAGTCTGAGATAAAATCTAAGTATCAAACAGACAAGGTGGTATGATTTACATCAGAATCCACTAGCTAAAACTGCTATTGACGATAACTAGAAGGCCTTGGTGGGCTAGGCCAGAATGTCTGATCAACTCTTGTGCTTCAGGCACCAGTAAAAAAAAAAAAAAAAAAAAAAAGTGTAATTCTTTAAAACTGTACAAAAGTTCTGGGCGGGCTTGCTGTGAAGTTAAACTGCCACAATGGACCATAATGAACAAACGAACAATTTTTGCCAATGACATCTAGTCAAATCCTTCACAGGGAGGTAGTGCCCACTGGAATTATGGGATTGTGCGGCCATTTTCCTATAATTGTAGATTTACCGCATATAACAAATAATCCATTATGTGCCACGTAATCTGCAGTTTTACCAAAGAACATTTTCTTTCTAGCTCATATTGGAGTCAGGAATGACCATGAAGATGACGCAACGGCTGGGTGACGGCATTGGAGCAGGTGCCTAGGAAGGTTCAGGTCACTCGACAAAGGCTATAGGTGGGAGAACCGGGCTATTAGAGGCATATAAATCGTGCAGTTTGTTTCAGTTTCAAAACAATTGTGGCTTGCTATTTGCGAGCCGACATGGAATCTAGTGCCATGGGCTGTTCATACCCATTTAGAAAGCCCAAGTTATTTACAGTGTTTGTACTAGGCCATACAAAAGTTTCAACTATGAACAAACATTTGTAACTTAATATGTGACTTGCACGTTCACCCTTTAGGGAATCATAGAGCTTTAGAACAAATGTTCCCGACTCAATGCAATGGTACTCCTTTTATAGACACCTGAAAGATGAACGGATGAGTGGACTCACCTGCATTCTAACTTAGGACCACGAGGTCAAACATATCCCTGGAGTGGTTCCATTAGTGCACAAAGCCACCAGGCAAGTCTTAAGGTCTTTACTGCTGTATACTTTTGAAACGTTAACATTTACAGCTCAATACAGCGGCTGATGAAAGAAGTTATCACGTCCAAACATGGAGAAGTTTGTTTTAATTAACATTTAAAGTTTTTGGGGTGGATGTACTTTTAGGGAGTATCTTGTAATTTAAACTTTAATTCATATTTGGTGACATCTAATCACTGAAGCGCATCGAGCACCACTACAGAATGGTCACCACAGTAGTGGCCACTAAATCAACCCAAAGATAGATTTTATAAATTAGAAGGATATCACGCTTACCGAAACAAGAAACAGTGTTAACTATTAATAAAAAATAAAGTGCGCTAAATTGAGATAAGAGTTTAAAAGATACCAACCTTATCTGTAAAGATTGGATTCGAAGACCACTGTAGTCAACCTCCTTTTGTTCAAACTCCTTCCACTCATCTTCCTGCAGAAAGACAACAGTTAAAGTAAACATTCCAAACAGGATGGTCTTCCAAAATGTGTTCCTTTCTTGTCGATTCTGATGGGACATGCTTAGTAGTAATGCAGCTGCTTTAGAACAGACATGACGTGGTTAGGTCACATGCACTTGCCAGACCCTAAGATGGGACAATCCATAAAAACAATTTCAGAAGTGCAGTAATCAAAAAGTAAAGAAATTGCTAAATGTGAAGGGGGTTGGGAGGGGTGAGAAAGGAAAAGCACAAACTAGAAATAAACTGCATAAAGAATACAGAAAAACTTTTGACAATACACTGAACCAAAGTAATTTGTTAGGCATTATACGAAGCGGACAGACTGGTTGCCTGTGGTATGTGCAATTCAGTGGTCATACTTTGAGCAAAGTGATGTGTGGATCCATGACTAAACAGTCGCTTCCACACAACACAAAAATGACTACCGACATAATGGATGGAAGACAATGTGTAAAATCTAGAATTTTTTTTATTCAAGCCTACTCTTACTTATAAACCTACTGACCTTCACATAGGTAGGAACCCAAAATGGCAGAAAACTAGCACGAATATTTTAACTGCTTAGCCATAAATGTGCCCAGGTTCTCTTGAAACAAGCACTGGCATAGCAAATATGTTTCGCCAATACAAGATTTACTGGCCTTATTAATGTTATTTTAGCCATGTTACCTTGCAGCGAGGCTTCTGTGACATGACAAAGTAAAGAGAAAAAAGCGTTAAGATGGTCATCTTTGACTGCTTCGTAGCGCTTTTACTTTACTTTTAGCCATGTTGCACAGCTGCATGGCAGCTGTGCAATATGTCAGAAAGTTAATTACAAGCCTTTGGAATGAGACCTGACCCCTGAACACAGAGCCGAGGTACACATTTTATAAACTAAAATTAGGAGAACAGCAGAGAAGGATCACATTAAACGTTTTCCACTCTACGAATCAACCAGGTATTGCAGTACCTCCAAGAATGGTGGCCTTCCCCAGCCAGGGAAAACAATGTTCAAAGAAAGACAAGAAAGCGAAAGTAGCACTTTACTAGCATACTATGGAAAGTGGTGCTAATGTGTGTGGGTGTGAATAAAATCCATCTGGCCACTTTGCGACCAAAGTCTTGCTTTATTTCGTTTTTTTATGGAACAAATCTGTTCATTAGGTTATTTGGTAGCACTTACTGATTAGACAGTAGAAAGTACTCCAGTTGAGTAGAGGTATTGTACAGCACCACAACAGCATCCCCCCAGCATCAATCTGCGCAACCATTCAACAACAACTGGTTCAAATATGTTCTCTCAAGGTTTCAAACTTTATTACAAATGTCACAAAAAGATGAATATTTCACTTCTGTTCTTGGATTATCGTCACAATAAAATACACGGAACATAATCTTAACAAAAGTTATTTACAAAAGTTTAAGCTATTGCCATTATAAATTAAAAATCACTTTTATTTAAGTATTAATTATTTAAAAAAATGAAAAGCCATTGTAATTTGTAATATCAATACAGCCAAGTCACGTAAATACAAAACATGTTGCATTACAAATGCTATAGGTGTCACATTTGCGAAAGTTATAACTATTGGCATTGTAAATGACAAAGCTATTAATTAAGCTATTTTCAAAACCAACACAAATTAAAAAAAATTGTCATTTACAAGACCAATAGCTCAAACTTTCCTAATGCGAGACCTATTGCATTGCAAATGCTTGTTTTTATATCTGTCAGTGCTTCCTGTTGAGGTGTAATTTTCGTGGCAGGCGCCTCATTGCCTACTTGTAATTATTCTCTGACCCTGCTTCAAGGGTCAGAGAATAGTTGCAAGTAGGCAATGAGGCGCCAGGAAGCACTTACAGGCTTACAGCAGCAGGTGCCCAAGTTGAAGTTAATTTCTTTGTAACCCTTTTGTGAAAGGTTACAAAAAATTTGCTTCAACTTTTGCACCTTCTGCTGTAACCCTGTAAGTGCTTGGCTGAAAATGCGTCCCCGCTGATCTTACCGCGAGATTCGCGGATCGCGGAAAATCCGCAAATTCCGCGAGCGGAACGAATTTTCAGCGCTTACTACCAAGTCAAACCGGCCTGTATATTCAAAGGGCCATGCTGGTCCTAAACGAGAGACCAACTAAAAGGGGGGAGGGAGGGTGGGGTCGGGAACAACAATACAACAAGCATTTGCAATGCAATAGGTCTCGCATTAGGAAAGTTTGAGCTATTGGTCTTGTAAATGACAATTTTTTTTTATTTGTGTTGGTTTTGAAAATAGCTTAATTAATAGCTTTGTCATTTACAATGCCAATAGTTATAACTTTCGCAAATGTGACACCTATAGCATTTGTAATGCAATATGTGTTGTATTTACGTGAGTTAGATGTATTGACATTACAAATAACAATGGCTTTTTTTTGTTAATATTTAATACTTAGATTTTAATGGGAGAGAACCAGCGCTTCTCATCATGGGTGTAATACTTTTAATGGGAGAGTACCAGCGCTTCTCAGCAGGGGTGAAACATTTTTAATGGGAGAGTACCAGCGCTTCTCAGCAGGGGTGAAACATTTTTAATGGGAGAGTACCAGCGCTTCTCAGCAGGGGTGCAACGCTTCTGGAGAGTACAACAGCACGAGTGCAATGCTTTTAATGGGATGGTTCTAAACCTTCCAGTTACTGGTGCAATACATGTATCAGCACTTCTCAGTACCAGTGCAATGTGTACTAGCGGTTCTTAGTACTGGAATAACACTTTTAATGGGAGAGTGGCAGCACTTCAAAGTACTGGTACAACGCAAGTACCCAGGTTTTTCAATACTAGTGGAATATTTTTAATGGGAGAGAACCAGCACTTCTCAGTATTTGTACAATACTTTTAATGGGCGAAGAGCTACGGATGTCAGACACCCCGCGAGACGAGGACAGCCTGAAGCTACGGAAGCGTCAAACCCCTAGAGATGAAAACAGCCAGGAGCTACAGAAGCCAGACACCCCGAGGGATGAGGACAGCCTGGAGCTACGGAAGTCAGACACCCTGAGAACCAAGGACAGCCTGGAGTTACGGAAGTCAGACACCCTGAGAGACGAAGACAGCCTAAAGCTACAGCAATGTCACACCCCGAGGGACGAGGACACCCTGGAGCTACGGAAGTTAGACCCCCCCGAGGGACGAGGACAGCCATGAGCTTTGGAAGTCAGACACCTGAGAGAAGAGGACAGTCTGGAGCTACGGAAGTCAGACACCCTGAGAGACGAGGACAGTCTGGAGCTGCGGAAGTCAGACACCCCGAGAGACGACAGACAATAGAAGGCCACAGTTTTTAGGAGTTCAAGTGCCTCTGCGCGAGTGTGAGAACAGGAAGCGCCGCTGTGGACGCGGCCCGGAGTGACTGTCGGAAGTTTAAAAAAAAATGTATATTGTGAAGGAAGAGGCCGGTGCAGCAGGATATCCCTTTCCATAGTCCGCTACCATTGGAATGTGCCAGAAATATGGAGAAAGATAGAATGAGAAAGAGAGAAGGGTGAAAGAGAGGGATAAAGCGAGAAGTAAAGAGAAAAATAGCGCGAAAGAGAGTGAAAGAGAGTGAGTGAGAGGGAAAGAGAGTAATGGGTACGAGTATGAGAGAGGGAGATAGAACGAGAAGCATGGAGAAAGATAGTGAGAACAAGAGAGACAAGCAATGGTAAGCAATGGCCTGACCACAATAGTTCTAAGTCAACAGGCAGCTAAAAGCTGTCCGTAGGCAAAATTTAAGAAGAATGGATGTAATGCAGCTCATAGTAAGTACCAGTGGCTGATTAATTTGAGCCTTCCAACCCTCGCTGTATGCACTACCAGAATGTGCCACATAATGCAGACTCTTTTCCTCCCACTAAATTACCTCCGTACACATCCGTCACTGTAGAACTCCCACTGCTCAACTGAGATTTCACAAGCTATGGAGTCCATGGTCTGCGGTATAACTATTCTACAGAAAATAATGGTAACCTAAAAACTATATTGCGGTGCATTTTTTTAAAGGTCTTTTTCTGTCTTAAACCACGTGGGCGTCTACATCACTGCAAGCTCCAGTTGCACTCAGATCTGGAATGGAAGGATTATGTAGGTGAACGAGGTTAATGTCCGTGTTCTATTCACATGGCCACAGACTACAGTAAAAACAGAAAGCAGCCCAGGCTGAGTGAGAGGGCGGGGGCTGCCCGCGCATGCGCGCTCCGAGCCCCGGCGCCAAAGCGGAGTGCGGCATCTTAAGTCCCGGGACCCAGGAGGGGGCCCGGGTGAAGACCAGCGCTGCGGAGGAGACACGGAACTGGGGCCCAGGTGAAGACCAGCGCTGCGGAGGAGACACTGAACTGGGGCCCGGGTGAAGACCAGCGCTGCGGAGGAGACACGGAACACGCCGAAAGAGCCCGGAGAGTTTTGGGGGGGGGGGGGGGGTGCACGTGTGTGTTCGAGTGTGTCTGTGCGTGTGTCTGTCTGTGTGCGCGTGGGTCTGTTTAAGGGGGGTGCGTGTGTGTATGCAGTGTGTGTGTCTGTATGCGTGTGGCTGCATATGTGCGCATGCGTGAGTGTGGCTGTGTGAGTGTTTGCGCACGGGAATATGAGGCACGAGAGGGGTACGGCGCCGTGCGCGCCCACGAGGTGAAATCTGCGCTCGTGCCCCTCTCGTGTCTACATTCCCAAATACGGGCAACAATAGGTCTCGATGCTCGACCTAAAAACTTATTGTGACCCACCCACCCGTGAAAGAAAAAACGTAAAACAAAAGGGGAACCCGTATCTAGCTATCAAGAGCTGCATAGTGACCCTAAGAACCAAACACACCCGTTCACACTCCCTCCCGCTCGCCTATCTGGGGGCCCATCTCAGTCCATGGTAGGAGGTATCAAATGTAGTACTTTTAGTAGTTTGGGGCAAGTGACCTCAAGGAGATCTTTTGATAATGCTATAAAAGGAGACCAAAGTTCGGCATATTCCTCACCTTTCTGGTTTTGCATCAGCGACAGTAGCTCCATTGCCAGGGTCATCATTCAGAGCCTATGGAGCCACGCCGAGGGATCCGGAACCGCAGCAGTACCCCAATGCACTAGTATCGCCTGTCCCGCTGCGAGGAGAGCCAATGCCATCTGTCTGCCGCGCAGTGACCGCAATGGGAAGGTGAAAGGGTTCGATAGCCCTAGTAGGGTGTAGGCCAGGAAGCGAGGCATCTGTCAGATGCTTCATCAATGTCATTTAGGACCCGCTCCCAGAATCGCTTTAGCCTTGGGCAATGCCACAAAAGGCATGCTAGGGAGTCTGAAATACCGCAGCCACGCCAGCATTCTTCATTGTGGTTTTTGTTCCATTGATGGATCTTGGCTGGGATAAGATACCAGTACGATGCGACCTTAAACACCTATTCAGTCCCTGCCGTGCTATATGCTGTGTGATGTGCTCTGTAGTGTAGGTTGTCCCACTCCTCATCTGTGAGGGCCCTACTGAGCTCCGCCTCCCACCTGAGTTGGCCCAGAGTTCCTTTGGCTGTGAGTGAGGAGTACATATAGTTCCGCTACGAGGTGCTTATCTGTTTTCTTTGCTCGAAAGGGGTAAGACGGCAGGCCCTAGAGGTGGCCCAGTGTCGTAGTTGTAAATAATAAAATTATCTGAGTGAGGAAGGTCAAGATCGAGTTGCACACGGCTAAACAGGATGATGCCATTGATGTCAAAGAAGTGGCCTAAGCACTTGCAGCCCGCTTCCCTCCATTTCGGGACAACAGCAGTCTTGACACCCGGGGGAAAATCTGGGTTATCCACTAGTGGAGTCATCGGGGAGGGGAAGGTAGGGAGGCCTTTTGCAAGTGCCACCTTGTCCCAAACTTTCATGGTGGCTGCTGTGACTGGAGAAGAGTAAAGGCCCCAAGAGTGCAGGAGGCGGGGAAGCCAGATTTTGCGCTGGACATTCGCACCAGCTACCGCCTGGTCGATAAATGTCCAGTGCTTCTCCGAAACTGGACAGTTTCTTTCAAGCACATACTGCAGGTGTGCAGCTTTCAAATATCTGTGAATTAGTGGCAGCTTCACCCCTCCATCCTCCCTGGAGCGCGATAGTTGCACCTCCGAAAGGCACACCTTATTACCCCAAATGTATTTGTTTAGAGTAAGTTGCAAAGACCGCACGGCGTTAGGCGGCAGAGCTAAAGGGAGGGTGTGGAATAGGTACAGGATGAGTGGCAAAATAGTCATCTTGACCACCTCAATTCGCCCAAACCATGACGACTTGTGTTTGGCCCACCCATCCAGCGCCCTTTGCGTCTGCGATACCAGAACCATGTAGTTCACCTCCAACGTGATTGGGAGCGAGGGAGTCCGAAGGATGCCCAGGTAGGGGACTGGGTCGCGGGACCAGTGCAGGGGATGAGACTGTTGGAGGGCCTTGACCTAAAGTTGTGGTAGGGGCAGATTAAGGTCCCGAGACTTGCCAAGATTCACCTTGAAGCCAGAGAACCGGCCAAAGGACTAGAGTTCTTCAACCAGTGCAGGGAGGAAGGAAAGAGGCTGTGCAAGGGCCAAAATGACCGTCGGCGTACAGGCCGACCTTGTGGATGTTTCTTCCGAACTGGAGGCCCTGAATGCCCGGATGATAACGGATTTTCTGCGCAAGGGGTTCCATGTAAAGGGCAAATAAAAGGGGGCACCCTTGTCTTGTGCCCCAGGCAATCTCAAAGAAGGATGAAGAGACCCCGTTAGCTCTAACAAACACCCGGGGGGCAGGATATATGCACTGTACCCATTTTATAAAACAGGGGCCAAAACCGAAGCGCCGAAGAGGTATTCCCAGCACACTGTCGAACGCCTTCCCAACGACCGAGAATAGAACAGCACATACCTGAGAGCGGTGAACACTATCGATGAGATGATAGGTGGGGAAGAACCCTGCCTGGTCAGGATCTATGAGACCTGCCATTAGGGGATTCAGTCGGGACGCAAGGCCAGTGAAGTTTCGCATCGATGTTGAGTAGTGAATATCGGGCGATACGAACCGCATTGACCTAGGTCCTTATTGGGCTTAAGGATGACAGATTGCTGCCTCCCCCATCAAATCTGTCAGTGCCCCACTGTCTTGGAAGGAGTTGAATAGGCGGGTGAGAAGGGGAGCCAATTCATGACAAAATGTTTTGTATAATAGGGCGGAGTAACCGTCAGGCCGGGCGATTTATCTAGCTTCAGTTTAGAGATGGCTGAGCTAACCTCCTCTAAGCGGATAGGGTCCGCTAGAGGATCTACCTCTGTCTTCGGGAGACAGGTGGAGTTGCTAGAGGCTAGGTAATCCCGGGCCTCAGGGTTGTCTGGGTTGTTGGAGCTATATAGGGTGCGGTAGAAGCAACAGAACTCTGACAATCTGGGAGTCCAGATGGAGTTCCTCTCCCGAACGTTTAAGGTAAGGGATGTTCCCTGCTACTGCTCTGGCACACAACTCTGTGCCAACATTTCCCCGCATCCATCACCTCCCAAAGAAAACTTGGGCCAGAGGAGTCTCAAGGTGTATTCGGCCCTATCGAGGTCTAGGTGTTTGAGGAGCGCTCGCTTCTTATCCATCTCACGCCATGCCCGTGGGGCTCCCATGCGCTTATCACCTCCAGTTCTGCCACCTCCTGCTCAAGATCCAAGCAGGCTTCCCTACGTCTTCGGGCTCAGAGGAAAAACGCCATAAATTCCCCATGAAACACTGCCTTGAGAGCATCCCAAACAGTAGCCAGGGAAGTCTCACTGGTATCTTCATGTTGTAGGTAATTCACAATCTTGGCACGTACCTCTTTACCAATATCAGGTGGGAGTGTAAAAGGCCTACGCGCAGACGCCATCTAGCAGGGGCATGACTGATGTCATTACGACGTAGGGATAGGGAGATGTGTGCGTGGTCAGAGAGGGAGCATGTGGCTATTGAGGCGTTGTGTACCCTAGGGAGAAGCGCCTTAGAAACCAGGAACATGTCTAGACGTGCGTATGATGTGTGTGCTGCAGAGTAGTGGGTATAATCGCGCGTGTCTGCATGCTGAAGGCACCAAACAGTGTAGGCCATTCTAGCTAGTGCTGCCCTTCCGAAGAGAGGTCTCCCACTTGCGTGTAGCGCTGCCCAGACCGGTTCCTGTTATCCATAACTAGGTTGAGGTCTCCGCCCACTACCAATGCAGAATATCTGGGGAGGAGGCCCCTTACTTATCCAATGCGGGACAAGGGGAGTCAATGTTCATGGAATGCAAAAGTTCCCAATTTATCAAAAAGATAGACTACTAAATGTAGCACAAACACTCGAGCACACTATATCACATGAAAAAAACTCAACAAACTCGTAGTGCCAATGATTATAAAATGAAACTATATATATATGTATGTTAAAAAATGGTGAACAGGACTGTCACGAATTATTGCAAGAAAATGTCATGCATATTTATTCAATACATTTTTACATTTATCATCAATACAATTTTTATGTGCATGGAGCGCAGAAATATAATAAAAATCACGATTAAAAACCAGTATCAAGATACTGTATGATGAGCTGAAACAAGAAGCAGTTGACGCAGCGTTTCGGTTTTTTGAAGTTAAAAACACCCTCAGGACAGTTCTTTAGCTTAGCACAAGTAGGGAGATACTTATTCTCCTATTTAGTCTTTGAAGGCACCGTGGACCCGATGTGGATGTGTTTGGGAGGATATTCCCTCTGCACTTGTTGCCACCTGAAGCAAGCAGGATTGTGACTGCAACTGAGGCCTTATAAATATTGACTTACCCTCCGCCCAAATTAGCTTCGAGGTCAAAAACCAGAATTAATTATCGGTGGCTCCACTGAATAACCGTGTAGCTCTCCCAGTCGAGACTTAAGGTAAATAGAGATAATCATTGCCGAACAGGACCCACATATCCACATCGCGTCCACGGTGCCTTCAAAGGCTAAATAGGAGAATAAGTATCTCCCTACTTGTGCTAAGCTAAAGAACTGTCCTGAAGGTGTTTTTAACTTAAAAAAAACGAAACGCTGCGTCGACAACTGCTTCTTGTTTTAGCTCATCATACAGTATCTTGATACTGGTTTTTAATCGTGATTTTATTATATTTCTGCGCTCCATGCACATAAAAATTGTACTGATAAATGTAAAAATGTATTGAATAAATATGCATGAAATTCTCTTGCAATAATTCGTGACCGTCCTGTTCACCATTTTTTTAACATACAAATATGGTTTCCTTTTATAATCATTGGCACTACGATTTGTTAATGAGAGTTTTCTTCATGTGATAGTGTGCTCTAGTGTGTTTGTGCTACATTTAGTAGTATCTTTTTGAGAATATCTGGGGAAGCCAGCCCCTCCGTTACGTGTTTGCAAAGGAAGGTCTCTTGATGCGCATTGGGTGCATCAATATTGAATACAGTGAAAACAGTGGACCCCCACTGAATCCTGAGGGCTAAGACCCTTCCCTTGGACTCAGAAGGTAGACAACACCTTGCCCTCGAATTTAGCCCCAATAGAATGGCCCCCCCCCGAAGACCAGTATTGGCGCAGACTGCGCCGGGAGCTCATGCAGGAATATTTTTCGCAAAGCAAATGAGTCTCCTGAAGCAGACAGACATCACAGTCAAACTGCTCAAGGAGGAAGAGAACCGCAGCGCGTTTCGTGGGGTGGTTCAGGCCACAGACGTGGAGGCTTACAATTTTCAGGTCTCTAGGCATAGCCAGCCGATGTGAGGTGAGCATGTAAGATAGGCTCCCAGGTAGTTTGGTGCGCCGCGCGAATGGTGGGCTGGAGCATCCGAGGGCCAGCAAGAAGGGGTAATAATCGCAGTGACTGATGAAAGAAAACCAAGCAAGAATACAACACAAAAAAAATACATCCCAAAATAACAGTCCCAGAAGAAAACAGTAGCAATGAGTCTGCCTGTAGGGAGAACAAAAGGCGCTGCTCAAGAGCTCAGAACAGTAGAAAAACAAAAGACGTCAGTACGTTGGATTTGAAGGATCAAAGGGGAACAGGACCTTAGCGGAATGTCACAAAACTAAGTACCTGGCGACCTTCAGGCCGCAGAGGGGAGTCCAGTGAGTCAGGGAAGGTAGGAAGTGACCACACGGAATTCTCTTTTAGCTAGAGTAGATGCTGGTAGGTCCTGGAAGAGGGCCGGTGTGTGCCCTTGGACCTGGATAGGCTGACCTGCCCTAGCTTTGCGTAAGATCGGTTCTTAAAACTGGAAGTCGTGTACACAAGGCGGGGGACCTTCCCAACTCTGGGCAGACCAACCCAATGCACCCGGTCCATCTGGATTTCCTGCGGGCCATCTTCTCCCAGAACTTGCCGGAAGAGGGACATGACATTCTCTGACGTTATCACCTTCTGCATTCCAGGGCACCGCGCGGATGCAAACGTTATTCATCCGTGATCGGTTCTCCCAAGTCTTCCGCGTGGGCCTGGAGGTCTAGATTTTGGTCCCACAGCTGGAAGATCTCCTGCTTTAGTTGGTGCAGATCTTCCTCTCGCTAATTCATGCTCTTCCAGGACAGCTACCCTTTCACCCACCTCATCCACGTCTTAGCGTACTTCTTTAAAATCTGCTGAGAGCTGACCCTTCAGGTCAAGGATGTCTTCCTAAATGGCGGAGAACAGTTCCATCATGTAGGCCTTCAGGGCCGGGCTGTCCGCCCCATCGATTGAATCTGTGTGCCCCTGGTGTCTGGGCGCTCCCTGGGATGCATCTGGGCCACCGGGTTGTTTTAGTAGTAGCTCTTTGAGGGACTTCACCCTTCTCGCTCAGGCGGAGGCCATCCTTGCACGTTGTAGCGTAGAACGAGAGTAGGGAGGGTTCGCAAACTAGTAGTCTTGCAACTGTCTGTACCCTGGTGTGTCTCTGGCGGCCTAGCCGAAGTGTGGAACAGGGCAGCGCTGTGTGCGCGGGGTCCGCTGGTCCACACTGCCTCCACAGAAGGCTGTGGTGCATTCGCAGATGCCGGCACAGAAGCTCCCAGCACTGTGTCAAAGGGCGCCCAAGCTTACGCTAGAGCGGGTGGTGTTGTGGGCCGGCAGCAGAGTCTATGGCAGCCCCCCCCTTGCCCAGTCAGTGTCTAGAATGCCACCTTGCACAAAGAGCGGGCCAGATCTTTCAGCCCTTGCATCCACTCAGCTGCGGAGCCTGGGAGGGAAGAGAGCGCTGGTCTGCTAGATTTCCAACCCCTGGTCCCACCATGCCCTGGGGGCCGCCGTTGCTGCAATGCGCAGGTGACGAGTAGGCCCAGCCAGAGTTCTGGGCGGGGATCTCATTCACCAGTGCGCAGCCAGCTGCTATGCCTCTCCAGGTAGCCCACAGTGGTGAAGAGGCCAAACCTTGCTCCTGACTGGATGGGCCACCGGGCGGTCGCTCACTCAGATGCAGTGTGTAGAGGGCCTTGGAGCATAGGCCCTGTAGTCCCTCAGTCCGAGGAGAAGCAGGAGACAAGATGGCAGGTTGAAAGTCTCCTCCTTGCTAGGCAGGTCCTCTGTGCTGCGATTCGTGGGGCGGTGTTCCTCCTCTCAGTCCACCCCTTCAGTGTAGGCAGTCCGCTGTATGCCAGAGTTCTCCAGGGCGCAGCATGGGGCCACCGATTCGGCGTTCGCCAACTCACGGGCAGGCCAGAGCAGAGGAGACAAAATGGTGGGTGCCTGGCAGGAAGCGCTCCGGGCCACACCTGTAGTCCTGCAGCGCGGGGGCGCCTGTCCTCTGGGCCCTCTGTCTGGCGGTAAAGGCAGCAGTCGCAAAGGATCGGGTGCTCCAGGGCTCACTCAGGCAGCGATGCAGCAAAGCGCACCAAAGTCTCACCAGCGTTACCGCCGCACCTGTAGTCCTGCAGCGCGGGGGCGCCTGTTCTCTGGAACCTCTGTCTGGCGGTAAAGGCAGCAGTCGCAAAGGATCGGGTGCTCCGGGGCTCACTCAGGCAGCGCACCCAGGTCTCACCAGCGTTCCTGCCACGGCCTCGCTCGCGGGAGCTCCAGAGCGGTCCCAGCAGGAGCCCAGTCAGGAGTGCACAGGTGCCCGTGTATGTCCTCACAGCAACACCAGATGGATCACAAGTCGGTACCAGCAAGTGTTCCGAAATTCACAAGCCAGGGGATGGGGCATATAAATACAGCTGAGGATCAGCGGGCCGGAGGAGCGGAGTTAAGCGTCCTACCGAGCAGTCATCTTGGCCACGCCCCTTCATTTAGTTCTTTTAAAGTAATTTTTTTTATATTTCAAACCTCCCCCCCCCCCACCCTCCCCCTCTGTACCAAGGTTGCACTTCGGAATATTAAAATGTCAGAAAAAGACCTTTGCTGCAAAAGTGTTTTCTTCAAAACAAAAAAAACAAGCAGCGACGGAAGGAGTGGGGGGGGGGGGTAGGGGTTTACCGCATGGGGAAATTAGGCAGTGATAAGCAGGAAACTTTTTTATTAAACATACAAAGATGGTCCCTAAACTGAACACGCATGGTAACGATCACACTAGCTGGGCTTGTAGTGCATGGAAGGGCAGCATAAGACAAGCATTAGCAATAGGTCTATCATTGGTGTAAGGAAGAGCTATTGCAGTTACAATGTTTTTAGTTATGCTTTAGTTTGTAGTGAACAGAATATTCAACCAAAAGAGATCGGAATAAAAGGGGATGGAGAGGAAACAGTGGAAAGTAGGTGGTACCAGTAGTGCTTCCACTACTGCCATTGCACCATATTAATCCTGGATCTGTCCCCATCAGTAACACTGGGTAAATGAAGCAAGTAGTTTTCCCACAATCACACAAATTGGAAACAAAGGTGTGCCAATGGTCCAATTTGCCTGGTTCCAGAGTTGCAAACCCAACCTTTCAGCAGTCACCATGTAACACTGTCAACACGCATTCACGGCTGATTATATTATGTTCAGTGTTGTGTATGTTCTAAAATGCCCATGCCAAAGTCTCTCAGGATAAAGTTGAACCAGACTCACAATCTGCGTCACAATAAAGTACTATTGACTTTCCGGGGTCTTAGCTCCATCACCCAAAAAAAAATCCACTTTGAAACAAAATCTACTTTAAAATGTAACTGGCGATAAAGAAAGATGGGTCGTTCTAGTGTGCCACCATAGAGCCGCAATTAAAGAGGAGTTTCAGCGGCACAGACAACAAGCATTTGCAATGTGATGGTTCCACGATGGGAGGTGGTGGTGTGGGGACGGCACTGGGAAGATAAGCCCTCTCCTTTAAAAAACCCTGACAGGTGAGTCAATCGTGATGAAAAGACGGTACTCCATTAAAACACTAAATGGAAAATTAAATAGCTTCCACTACTCAAATACTTCGTGTGATTCTGAAGTTTTCAATAAGTGTAATGTGAGAAAATGCTCCAGTTAGTCGCTTGAGCGGGCACGGCCGGCATTGTTGGCAATTAGGAGGCGTGCTGCGCGGTTTTAAAAATAAAACATTTGAATGAATGATGAGAAAATAGAGTTGTGCAGGCCGCATGGCTGCCATTGTTTAGGATTAAAGGCAGCATGCTGCGCTATTTAAAAAACTTAGACTATTGAAAAAAAAAAACAGAGTTGGGCAAGCTGCCCAGAAGAAAAGGTAGGTGCGGCAGTCTGTGGGCGATTAAGTGTGCTACCCTGCATAAAAAATGGATGAAAAAATAGGAGGCATGAGCCACAATTATTTAAGATTAAGGGCTAAAAATAAAATTAAAAAATAGTTTGGTGGGCCGCGCAGAAGAAAAGCGGCACAGACGCCATTGTTAAACATGATGGGTCGTGTGCAGTATTACCGTTCAGTCAAATCGTAGGGTGGGTTGCAGAAGCTGGAGAGAGTGTCCTGCCTCCAACAGCAGCTAGGAGAAAGTCATTAATAAAATAGTACTCTGAAACTGTATATGCAACATACTGAGTAACCCATGTAACAGGGGCTGTCCTAATGGGAGGTTTCAACAATTGACAAGGTGGTCCTAAGGAGGGAGTACTAAACCTTTAAACGAAATCAAAAGGCACCATTTACAAAGGATAGTAACAGGAGTCAACTGAAAAGATTCGGAGCTTAATGTCCATGCCTGAATACAGCACGCCTCGAAGAGGCAGCGCAAGTGCTGCCTAGGCAAGAACTAAAAAACATGTGACCCAAAACAGATAAGCACTGAAAGCGCAAGAAAACTGTACTTGGCGGGTGCTCCTCAGCCTTCAACAGTAGTGACATATCAACTGCACGAACAAGTTAGGAGGCAGCAAAGAAGAGACTAGAGTCAATCAAGGTAAGCAGCAGGCTGGAAAAAAGTTATATTGATTACAGCAGCTCTAGAAGACTGTGTATGCGGACTACCTAGGCTCAACCTAAAAAGCGCTATAATATGTCTATTCTTGATAATGCCATAACAATATTATTAGCTTTACTTTTAGCCATGTTCAAAGTTCAGAAAATAAAAGCACTGATAAGACACTGCTTTTTTGTGAAGTGGGGAGCAAAGCAATAACAGGATGTCGTAGTGACTTCCCAATAAACCACGCACAATGGGTATGTCTCACATAGGTTTATTCATCCAAAGGAAACTCCACTTCCTGAAAGAACCTTTCAGCCAACTGCCTTTTAACCAATTCTATTTAACCATATATACATTCTACTTCAAAATCACCGCAGCAGCAGGAATGGTCATGCAACTAAACCGAGGCAAAGAAAGAACAAAGTATGGTACGAATGACCACTTATTACAGAAAACAAGTTATGGGATAAGTACATTACCACATATTGTCCCTTTAATAAAGCTCACCATTACAAATTGTTTTTTTACCACAACTATAAGGCTGTGATTCTACATACAACAGTCATCTTAGCTGCCCCTTGGAAAACCTTGGTCACATCATATACGTTCTACTGACTGAGAACTCACAGGAACACATTCGGGCAGCTTTATTTTGACCAAATCACCCACCTTAATGAGCTACAGCTTGGCTTCCTTACAACTCAAATCTTTTTTTCTCTCTCCCCTGCAGGCATCGCTCTCTTGCTTCCGTTTTTCTCATCAACTCATCAGCACTGTAACTTCTCATCCATGGTGGATGCAGTACTGTGTAAGGCCAACTACGTTTCTTGAGCAAAATAAATGAACCAGCACCAGGGGTAGAATGTGGAGTGAATCTATTCTTCCATACGTTTGACACCTAGGACCCAATCCTCACCATTACTCCATGCTATTGGAATGTGCCCAACAAGAGACACGCTTCATGCTTTTTGGCGATTACCTCCTTGCAGCTTGGAATTAGGATTTATACCCTCACATTCTAATGAATGATGTGGCCACACAGCAGGCCTGTTCTCCGAACTGAAACAGATTTCTTCCAAGAAAATGGCCATACATTGAGAAAAGCATTGTGAGCTATCCTGAAACATCCTATAATTGGGTACAAGTTCAGAGAAGCAGAGCAGTTAGTGTGCCATTTTTTTTTAAGTCAAAACAAGACCAAATTACCTAAAAAAGAACACTCATTTGGCAAACAAATTTCTTAGGTTATACATTTTGACGCTGTGTTCGGTGCCTTCACCTCTAGGGTGGGCAGAAAAAACTAGACGTGGCCAAGTTGGGTACCTTTTAGCCATCAAACTATGATACCTGGCTTGTTGCAAGCGTATTTGCAAAAATTCCTTTTTATAACATGCTTCTCTAGGAATGAACCACGGCCAATATGTGTGTTTTAAATGTGGTCACAATGTGCATGCCTCTTCATACACATCAATAAAATACATTACTTTGGTGTTACTCATAGGTCTGTAGTGAGAAGCATTGTCAGTCCATCGGCCGTGAGGCGGCGTTGGTCCATCGGCCATGAGGCGGAAAATCCAATTCCTGGTCCTTGTTACATATTGCACAGTAACAACCAAGCTGGAAAGCTCCGCAATGGCCTACAGTCCAGTTACCAACCCTTGCTGAAGACCAAGATCCAAAAACACAGGACACTCCAGACCGCATGGGAAGAAGAGTTCTCTTTTGTTGAATGCCCAAAAGAGAAAGCCATCTGTTTGATTTGCAAGGAGAAAGTAAATGTCCTTAAGAGACATAACATGAATGGCACTACAAAACTCGACACTCAGACTATACTGAAAGCTTATTACAAAGCTACCCCTGTTGAGAGGTAGACCCCCTGGTGCACAGCGTAAACAAGACACACGGGTCTAATGATCTGAAACAAACTTCACCAATGTTCAATCCATATGGTTTACTAGTTCATCAAAATTCAGTATATGTACATTGAATTCATGTATCCAACATCGTGATCCAAATCCACAAGACGTTAGTCATCAACAGAAAGTAGATCTGCAATTTATAAATCCCAATGCATTTCGGGCCAAACCAAAAAAGCCCTTCCTCAGGGGATCACTCTACAAACAAAAAGAAATAGCCATCGTCAAATCCAATTCATATATCATCAATGACCTGCATGCGCAATCAAGTGTCATCTCACAAACATGTTAAGAATAAAAAGTGCTCGATAGAACGACCAGATTTCCCATAAGCGTACAATCACAGTAAGTGGTGAGACCCCCAGTGTGCAAGTTAACCAACAGGTAAAATCAAGGGGTGAAAAATCACAACGGATGAAAAGGCTCAAAACCTGCTGCGGGCAACCGAAGGTGAAACCCAGTGAATCACAGTATGAAAAACGAAGCGGTGATAAATCAAGTTAAGAAACAACGTGAGGGACAATTCCCAAGATCCCGCTGACTCGTGCATTAAACACCAAAATCGCCCAGCTATATCATACGCGGTCGTAGACCGTCAAAGTTATATCATAACGGGTAAATGGGTCCCCGGAACAGAGGTACTTACAGAGTATGTTAAGAAAAAGTCGTGGCAAGAGCCGGATCACGAAACAAACGTGCCGGAAGTGTGCAATGCGAATATAAAAGGCAGCGTGTAAACATAGAAGAAGGACAACAGTGTCATAAAGAGTAAACGCCATCTTGGAGTGGTGAAAACAAACAAAACAAGTAAACAACAGGAAAAAGACCCACAATTGTCAGTGAGACGTGCCAAAATAAACACGAAAAGTGAAAAGTAAACGGAAGATCAAGAAGAAAATATATGTATATACATACTCAAGTAAACAAAAAAATATGAAAACACACAATATTCATGAGTATACAAGACAAATGTAGTACAACACGAACATCAAAGTCACAAATAACATAAAAATTCCATGCGGTCATTGAGTCCGTGCGGCTGCATGGTCGCCATGTAACGAATCCAGAAGTTTTCCCTCTTCAATAATGTTTTTTTGTTCTCATGTGTCACTGGAACTTGCTCAAGGATGAGATATTTCAATTGAGCAATAGAGTGATTTTGTTCCAAAAAGTGAGTGGCAACAGTAGATCTCATGTTCCCAGTCCTGATATTGCTCTTGTGTTCTAACAAGCGTGTCCTGATTTTTCGTTCGGTGTGTCCCACATAACACTTGCCACAGGGACACTTCAAAAGGTAGATGACATTCATGGAATTGCACGTGGCATTCACCTGTAATTTAATGGGGTATCCTTTCATGGGGTGATTGACGATGTTGCCCTGGATACAATTGTGACAGTTGCTGCAATTGTAACAAGGGCGCAAACCCTTGTAGACCACTGGTTGACTGTCGGATTTGGGTTTGCGTAGCATTTCCTTTAAGTTCCTGCCCCTCGTGTAGGCGAACATGGGTTTTTGTGCAAAGGCTCCCTGGAAATCTGGTTCCAGACTCAATATTTCCCAGTGTTTAGAAATGATGTTTCTGAACTGTTGGCTAAGAACAGTGTATTTTGATACCACTACCATTCTCGAACTTGCAGTTTTGGTGCGAACCTGTAGAAGTTCATCTCGAGTCAAATTACCACACCGGGTAAGTGCCTGTTGTAAAATTTGTGGCGGATAGCCACGAGCCTTGAACCTCTCAACCATATTGTTCATTTCCACCACGCAGGTTTCTTCCGAAGTGACGATGCGTTTGACACGCATCAGTTGAGACAAAGGGAGGTTCTGTTTCAGCCCCACACGATGAAAGCTTTGGTAGTGTAACATGGAGTTGCACTCAAAACTGCATTCTGCAAAAGTGGCTTCATTAAAGCAAGTGCTTTTTTCCCCAGGCAGCAGAAGCCCTTCCTTTCTTTGCCAGATAAAGGAATCGGAGGCTGTTACAGAAGCATAGTTAAAATATGCTACTTGCTTTCCAAACCTAGTCTATACAGGGCTTTAAGCTGGACTCCTCTCTGGTAATAAGTAGACCAGTACATCTTGATCAGTATGTTTTTGGACCCAGGAGACAACCGCACAATCTCACCCATCAACTTATATCATCTACTGACATGACCATTGTAAACTCTGATCCTCCGGCCATCGTGACTGTGATGCAGCTAAGTCCTTCAAAAGGGCGAGTTGGATGTACTTATGGAAGGTCTTACAGGTCTTCCCTCTGGGTTTATTGCAATAGTGGAGGCTCTACATGCAGCACCATCAGTTCAGGTTTTGGTCAACAGGAGCCTGTCAAGAAGAATCAATATCAAGGGGGGGCGGCGTTGGGGGACACGACCGGCCTTTCTGGCTCCACATTCGATCTATATATAGAGCCCTTCAGTCAGATAATTAGGGTTGTGCCTTTCAAGCCTGGCAGTTATAACATTATGTTTGTGCTCCAAGCCGACGACATCCTGTACACAAGGAACACATGGAACACTGTGGGGGAACATTGAGGATATTGCAGAGTTATTTGGGGCCTTCTCAGGTTATGCCAAACAAGGAGAAGTAGTAATGGCATGGAAATTGGACAGTACAGAGAGGCGTGATGACAAATATAAGATACTTGGGTATTACAGTCACTCATATGTTAGAAGAGCTGCCGAAACAACCTTGGAATTGTAAGGAAGGAGATTGAGGCATTATTAGCAAGGTGGGAGAATCTACAGTAGGGCAAATTTCGTTAAGATGGTAATTCCCGCCAAGGTAACCTATTTGTTTGTTAATATCCCTTTGTTTCCCAAGGACTGCTTAGGATGCATGGGAGACCAGGGGGGTTCATCTGGTCCTCGAAGAATTCTATGCTTAGTTGTAAGACATTAAGGAAAAGTTAGAAAAGGGCAGCATAACCTTTCTAGATATTTCCCTTTATTGCCTTTCTTGCCAATTCAGAAATTGTAGAATGCTCATGGTCAGTTCAGATGACGGAAGATTGTATGAAGCAATGATGTGGCAGAAAGGGTTCCTGTCTCAGTTTGGGGATCCCAGATGCTTAAAGGTGTGGCTGAAAGTACTACAGGCCTTTTTGGAAGTGTGGTATGTCCGGAAAATCCTATGCCTAGATTACTATTCGAGGTTTGCCCCTATCTGGCACTCCCATAGGACACCACCTTTTTTGAAGGACAAACCAAGTTCCCCATTGACTAAGGCAGGCATAAAGCATTTGGGCAGCTAAGTGCAGGTACTAGTTTAATCTCGTGGGAGGCCTTGAGGGAGGAAACCTAAAGATACAATCTCCATGTATAAATACTGGCAATTGACCTCATGGGAGTCAGGGGAAAAAATGGGCAAGCAGTGCCAGTGGGGATTTTGAGGACAGACTACAAGACATTAACCTACTGAAGAAGGAAGTATCTACCTGGTACTGTGAACTAGTGAAGGCAGACAAGGAGCGATGTAAAATCCCTGTCCACTTGTGGAGGAACTACCAAATAAATGGCAAAACATATTGTGCCTCCTTTACTTTATAGTTAAATCAGCCTCCCTTAGCGGAAAAAGAAAAGAACAAACAAAACACTTATTTATGCTCCACTGGATCGACTTTACTTCTCGGTAGCTGCCAAAATTTGTTACGAGCATTACCCCTTACTGTAGTACGTGTGTAGAGGAAAAAGCATATTGATATGCACATTTGACTCCTTCCTCAGGCTGCTTCGTTCTGGGACAGCGTAATTAGAGCGATCTCCGAGATAGTCAGTTCCTATATAACGGTAAGCCCTGCCTTAATTATGTTTACAACTGATGCCTAATAGGATTTATAGATCTCACTGTCAGAGACAACTATCTGATCTTGTTGGCTAGAAGGGAGATCAGTATAAACTAGTTTAAAGCGGCGAAGCCCCTTCTGAGTAACTGGATAAAGACGGTAGAGGGGAAATACAAACTGGAAATGCACTCCAACAGAAGTGAGGACGGAAAGACTGGGCAAAATACAAAGTGTGTCGAGCTAGCAATCCTGATCCTTTTTTGTCCTGTGATTAAGCCAACCTGCCGATGTGTGCAGCTTTAAGGAGGTCTTTCACTTCTTGGCTGGGCTGCATTCGTCTGATAGTCAATGGAAACCATTCAGGTTGAGACCCATTGTGCCTGAACGAGTACAAAAAAAAAACTGGATTCAATGGCACGTGTGAATTAGCCTCTAACATTATGAAAGGTAAGCCTAGCAAGTGGATAAATGGAGCACTGCACGCAGAGAAGGATTAAGTTGAGGTGGGCAGAAAGGATAACCGCTAAACAAAAAAGCCAAAATTTGTAGGTAGTGAAGAAACCAGAAAAGTTATTTTAGTTCATCTTAAACAGCTGGAGGAGATGGGTTCATACTGGAGACTCAATACGTTCTCCTTGAAGGGATAAGTCCTCTCAAGCTCTTTTCTAAACTTCAAGAGTGAGAAGACAAGTCTGATATGCAGAAGTGTTAATCCAGTTCCTGGGCACAATCATAGCTCCTGGTGCTTTGTTTGATGGCCTTGTGAGGTGGTTAGCTATAGGTGATATACCAAATCCTAAAAGAGGACAAGGGTTTGAGCATCAGCCAAAGCAAGTTGTTACGGACAAGAGAACATGTATTCAGTCCATGGGAATTATATGCAGGCATGTAGGAGAAACATAAGCGAGTCTAGCATACAGTTGAGACCATTAACGAGTAGGTGACTGCTTCAGTTCATGGAAAGGACAAAGGGTTGGATTTAAAGGCCCGATTCATTGAAATGGCTGCTGGTTTGAGACAATGTGTGTTTTGAGGGAAATGTGTCAATGGTGAACGCAAATGACTTTGCATTCAAGTAAATCTGGGAAGGGGCGCTAAAGGCTCTCCTGTGTCTGAATTTATTTAGTGCTAATGGGGGTGATAATCTGACCTTAAGTTCAGCTTAAGCCAATCTCTAGGCTAGCAGGCTTGTGTGATAACGTCCTTGATGGTGAAGACTATAGAGCCTATTACAGTCAACCTATTAGATCTCAGGACTGTGGTTGAGGAGGTAGACTGAAAGCACACTTAGAGGTTGAAGAGGACACAGTGTTAATCGTTTATGACCTCTGCAATTTACTGAGATCCTCCAAGCTTTGGCGAGGTCTTTATCAGGACAAATTAAAATTAGAAAGAAAGGAGAACCACTTGGGTACAATGTCTGCAAATTCTACGCAAGCTACCACATTGCCAACCTTGGCATGAGCGCTTGCCTCAAAGGCCGCAAAGAGTTCAGGCATGTTAGAAAGGCGATCCTGGGGGAGGCAGAAGAGGTCTGATTGACCACCCCTAGGTCCACCCCTCCGTCGAGAAGTAGCCGAGCGTTATCGAGAGGCCTCCTGGGTGAGGGTCCTCTCCTAGGATCGTACAGCAGGGTAACCACAACACTACAAACGGACACCACACAAGAGGTTAAGTTCTTAGGCTTTATCAATAATAAAGGTTGCTGGGTCTCAGCGGTATATACAGGCAGATCGAGGGATCTGTAGAGTCTCGTAAAAGGGACAGGGTAGCGGAACAGTCTCGGTATGGATGCAGGAAGGGATACCCTGCGCACAGCTCTCAATCCTCGAGCCGGGGGTTCCGAGAGGTCGAGCCACGGCAGCGCCAGCAGGACTCGACAGGTGGTCTTAACGGAGAGGAGGCCGCGGCAGCGCCAGCAGGTGCTCAAGATGGTTCAGCCGCGGCAGCGCCAGCAGGCTCTCAAGATGGTTCAGCCGCGGCAGCGCCAGCAGGCTCTCAAGATGGTACAGCCGCGGCAGCGCCAGCAGGCTCTCAAGATGGTTCAGCCGCGGCAGCGCCAGCAGGCTCTCAGGGTCTCTTCAGGTTACAGGCAATGAGTTCTTCTGGTGTCGGCCGTGACAGCGTCAACAGGGCTTCCAGTCCAGGATACAACTGACGTCCTACTCCGGGGCTGGCCCAGATATAGGACTGGAGTCCTTTCATGTCTGGACCCTCTCGCCTGGGGGTCAGAGGGGCCGGGATGATGGTGTCCAGACACCCAGCAGGGGGGTGGAGCCAGCGCCCAGAGAGGCCGGAGGGCGATCGATACTAGGCGTCCGGGGACGGCTGGAGGGCCATCGAAACTACATTTTCTCCGGGATCTGTCGAGTGGCCACTCGACCACCTGGGTGGATCTTGGTGCCTCGATGTCTGGGCTTCGCTGGGGCCTGGGCCTGGGCCACGTGGTCGTGACGTGGTGGGCCCAAGATGGGGTCGGGCGCGGCCTCGTGCTTAGGTCGTGAGGGGCCCATGATGGAGCCAGGTCGGTAGTGGGGGTCCGGGATGGTGGCCGGACCAGCAATGTTGGGGCGTGCAGTGTCGGGCAAAAGGGCTGCCTGATGCTGGGTGGAGGGCCGATGTCGTTCTGGGCCCGCCATGCGGGAGGGGTCGGACCATGCCATGAGGCCGGGTCCAACACGCGTGTCCCCCCCAGCTGAAGGCAGGGGAGAGTCACCCATCTTCTTGGGGATTCTCCACGCCGAGGCGGAAGAATCGGGACAGGCCGTCAGCATTGGCGTGGTCGTTGCCGAGGCGATGCTCCACAGTGAAGTCCATCCCTTGCAGGGAGATGGACCATCGCAACAGTTTCGGGTTTTCTCCCCGCATATGCATCAACCACCGCAGGGGCCGGTGGTCGGTCTGGACCCGGAAGTGGGTGCCGAAGAGGTAGGGTCGGAGCTTCTTTAGTGCCCACACAACGGCAAAGGCTTCCCTCTCGATGGTGCTCCAGCGCTGTTCTCTGGCCAGCAGCCGCCGGCTGATTAAGGCAACGGGAAGGTCGATTCCCTCAGGGTTCACTTGTGAGAGGACCGCCCCAATGCCGTGCTCCGAGGCGTCGGTTTGGACCACTAACTCTCGGCTGTAGTCAGGGGCTTGGAGCACAGGGGCGGTGCACATGGCAGTCTTTAGAGCCTCGAAGGCTGTTTGGCACTCTGGGGTCCAGCGCACCTTCTGGGGTAGCCTCTTGGAGGTCAGTTCTGTGAGGGGCCCCACAATGCTCCCATAGTCTTTTATGAAGCGCCGATAGTATCCTGTGAGCCCCAGGAAGGCTCGGACGGCTGTTTGGGTGATCGGGGGCTCCCAGGCCCGGATGGCGTCAATCTTTGGCTGGAGGGGAGCCACCAGGCCGCTCCCCACTTGGTGTCCCAGATACGTCACGGACCCTTGGCAGGGCAGCAGGAAGTCCCATCTGCGTCGTAGTGGCTCGTCTAAGCCCTTGATCATCCCCTTCATCGTTCGGTTAAACCGTTCTACAAGTCCATTTCCTTGGGGGTGATACGGGGTGGTGAACTTATATGTGACCCCGCACTGTTGCCACAGGGATCGCATATGCTTGGAGATAAAGTTTGTACCCCGATCACTCACGACTTCTCGGGGGAAGCCGACTCTGGAGAAGATCTCCATCAGGGCTCAGCCTACTACTGGGGCCGTGATGGTTCGGAGCGGGATGGCTTCAGGATAGCGGGTGGCATGGTCCACCAGAACGAGGATGAAGCGGTGCCCCTGAGAGGTGCGGGGTTCCAAGGGTCCCACAATGTCGATCCCCACTCTCTCGAAGGGGGTGGTGACCACAGGAAAGGGCTGGAGTGGGGCCTTGACTTTTCCCCCGCTCTTCCCGCTGGCTTGACACGTCGGACAGGATCGGCAGTGGTTGTGCACATCGTTGCGCATCTTCGGCCAGTAGAAATGGGTCACCAGGCGGCTGTAAGTTTTATCCTGCCCCAGGTGCCCGGCGAGGGGCACGTCGTGTGCCAAGTTCAAGAGGAAGTCTCTGAAACGGAGGGGAACAAACAGTACTCGGCTGGCCCCTAGTTCGGCAACTTTCTGCTCGCTGTAGAGAAGGTCATGGTCCCAATAGACCCAGTGGGACCCCGAGGGGCCTCCAGCGGTTTGAGTGGCGGCTTGTTGTCAGATTCCCTCGAGGGAGGGACAGGTTTTCTGTTCCTGCCGGAATTGTTCGCGGGTGGGGCCACCTTCTTGGCGCCATTGAGCTAGTTCTGGAAGGTGGCCGAGCTCGGTGAGGTCTTCATGGTTGGGCCCCTGGGGGCCAGGTCCAGGGTCGGCGTCGTCGGGGACGGCGGGCGGTGGGGGCCACTCTGGTTCCTCGGTCGGAGCATCCTCCTGTGGGGCGAAGGCTCGGGCGGACATGGAGCGGGTGGTCGCACAGACCCACTCTGGAAGGCCTAGCATCCCCAGATGCTCTCTCCGCTCGACGCTGGCCCAGGGGGAACTTTCCAGGTCGTTCCCGAGGAGGCAGTCCACGGGGGCATCGTCCCGGACGGTCACCTTCAGCATACCCGATACCCCTCCCCATTCGAAGGGGATGCGGGCCAGCTGGCACGAACTCTCGGAGTTGTCCGCCGTCCGCACCGGGCACATGATATTGGGGAGAATTTGCTCTGGGGTCACCAAGTGGCGTCGGACCGCTGTTATGCTGGCTCCAGTGTCTCGGAGGGCTTCGGCCCGGCGGCCGTTGATGGTGACCCATTGGCGATATTTCTGGGTGTTGCCTGGGATCGGGTCTCGGGGGACCATGTCTCGATCACCCAGGCATGCCAAGATCATGGCGGCGGGCTCCCACTCGGCCTGTTCGGGGTCATTGTCGTCTTACTCGCCTCTTTCTTCCCCCAGGGCGGCGGCCGCGATTTGGCGGTTGGGAGGACCGGTGGTGCCGGGTCGCTGGTTCATCGGGCAGAGGGGGTCGTTCGCGTAGTGGCCCTGTCGCTGGCATCTGTGGCACGTCACATTCGGGGGGGGCCCGGGTCGGGCTAGGGGAACCCCCCTGCGGCCCAGGGCTGGTGAAGTGGAGGTAGGGGAGGACCCCGTGGGGGTGTCTCGTCCCCTGCTCTGGCCTCCTCCGCCGCGTGGTCGGTAGTTCCCCGGGGATCCCCGGCCGTAGTCTCCCATCGGACTCCGGGGGACTCGGGTGCTCACCCATCTATCCGCCTCGACAGCGAGTTTTCGGGGCTCAGTCAGTTTGCTGTCGAGGAGGTGCTGCCGGAGTTCGATGAAGCAGTTGTTGGACAGATGTTCCCATATAATGAGGTCGACCAACTGCTGGTAGGTGGTGACCTTGCTGCCTTTGATCCACCCCTCGAAGGCTCTGCTGTAAAAGTTCACGTATTCCACCCAAGTGGTACCGGGGATTTTTTTACAGTCTCGGAATCGCTGCCGGTACATCTCGGGGGTGAGTCCATAGCGAGTGAGGAGAGCGGTTTTCATGTGCTCGTACGAGGTCATCTCGGCGTCGGGGAGCTCTAGCAGGGCATCTCTCCCCTCATTGACGAACTTCCCCCACAGGCCGGCGCCCCAGTCCTTGAGGGGTACTTAATGTGCGGTCATGGCGACCTCGTAGGCTTTGAACCACTGTTGGATGTCGTCGTTCTTGTAGTATTTCTTGAAGACATCCTTGGGTATGTGCACCTTTGTGTCCAAGGGCGGGGGCACTTAAATCCCAACAAGAGGTCCCTCTTGCATTGCCTTGGGTCAGTCAATTGAGGGACACATTTTCTCTGCGACTCAGTACAGGACTCGAGTAAGGTGTCCCCATGCAACAGTACACTGTGGAACAGAAAGGGTGACCGTCAACACCCCAGCCTCAAAAATTGTTGGCAGCACCTCCAACAGATGTGCCTTCAGCCAATCAAGTATTCCCTAGTACATGCAGACACCATCTGGGGTGCTCAACATTTGGGGTTGAGCACTATGGAACCAGCAACTTCAGGATGACGGTTTACATCAGTCCACGACTCGGAGGACAGATGCATCATCCAGTCATCTGCCATAATCCACCAGCTTTGTGTCCCTTACACTACACCCAGCAGCACTATCCACCAGCCTTTGGAGATTGAACCGCAACAAAGGATAGTAGCTTCTCACTGAAACAAACCGAGGATACAAAATCATGAACAGCTTGTGAACAAAAATAAGCGAGGTATTGCCAATTGTGCCCAGGAAATGTATATCTAGACTTTAAAATTTGCAGCAAAACAGACTTGAAGGCAGACTTCCCCATGGTAAACTAGGATGTGAATTGAAGAGTCCAAAAGAGGGGGATTAGGAAGTAATACAGTAGAATATTGTCATATCGATTCACACTATAGCCTTCTCCAATGTATTTTCAGATCCCATTATCCTCAGACCCCATCCCTAATTTCTGGCCATTCCAAATCTGTGTTACTGCAGAAAGCAGAGTCCCATAAATTTGAAGGCAGGACTCAGATTTAGCATTATGACTAATTTGTGGTAGGAACTTCAACAGAAAGATTTGATGGTTATTTTACACCAAATATGTATGACAACCAACATAGGATTTCCAATCTGCTGCTAAAGAGAGCATTACTTTATATCACAAGATCAAACAATCAAGCGTTGAATAGCGCGACGCAAAGGAAAATTAGTGCCTGGATAAAAAAAATCAAGGATGATAATTCAATTGTGTTGTATAATAAGGCTAGAGATAGGTGGAAAAAGAGGGAAGACATTGAAATCAACAAATTCACGTGGAATAAAGTTAATAAATTTAACAAATGCATTTTTAGAGGCGCTAACTTTAAGCGAATGCAATTTTATAGCAAATGGTTAATTTATAGAACGCCCTCGTTTCTCCATAGTATATATCCCCAAGTTGAGGATAAGTGTTTCCGTTGTATAGAAAAGGGCACTTGGAAACAGTCTGGGAGTGTTCCAAAATACAGGAGTTCTGGAAGGAGATAGGAAAACATCTCAGCAATATCAAAGTCAATATTACATTTGATGAATTAACTTCAGTTTTTGGTTGCTCCTTGAATTCCACTCCCTACCAGTCCTTGTTCATAGAATCATTGGTAGCAAAATCACTTATTCTGCAGTGTTGGAAATCAGAGGAAGTACCAACCTTTTATGCATGGAAAGCAAAATTATCTAGGATTCAGGGAAGGGAAAGAAAGTATGCATTGAGATCAGGAGCCCTTCGGAAATATGATAAATACTGGAGCGTGTTCGAATGCTAGATGTCTTATGCTGGACATAGATCTCAATCTCTTTCTTAGTCTGTTTTTATTGTCAATACATTGCACTATGCACATTGCACTTTAGGAGTATTTTTAAATTTTTGGAATTTGAATATGACTATGCATTTAAATGAAGATACTTGGTTTATTTACTGGTTTTTATACATATTGTACTATGCACTTTATCAATTTCATTGCTTAAAAATGCCATGTAATGTGTATCCATTGTCTAGGAACTCACAATAAAAAAGAAATTAAAAAAAGATCAAGTGGAAAAATCACTATACACTCTATTGAAGTGCCATACCAGCAATTTACAAACCAAAATAGCTGTAGCATTCTACCCTTCGCTGCTTTCAGTAAAGGTGCTCTACCCCTATTTTGCACTTTAGACTGTTCTTATGCCAGGCAATGTACAATTTGAATTTCAAGTGTTCTGGTTAATTCTCATCTTCAAATATTCCTTTGGGGTTTGGAAAATGGAGGTCGCTCCATAAAAACAATACATTCACTGCTGGAAAAAGTTAACAGGACAGTAAAGGACGATTACAAGTACTTCAGCGCAATGGAATGCAAAGACATCAGGATGCATGGAGTTACATATGAATAGCTCAAATGTGTAGATTTTGGCACTAACTGTTCAAATACTAAGGTGATAAGAAACAAGATGGGGCCACGAGGTTCCCCCCAGAGAAGCGCCTTTAAAGTGCTCTCACTAGCCAACTAATGACACTCCTTCAAATCAGCTCAGTTGACACCAATTAATTTGCAACCGGCTGTAAAAAACAGGTTCAAACTTGCAAATCTGTTGTAAAGCTGCTGCAATTTATGTTTTTAACAACTGGTTAGCGGGTGAATGTGCTGCAGCAACTTGTGAAAGGGTGAAATTGGGTTAAAAAAATAAATAAGCTGATCAACAACTGGTACACTGGCATGGTAGAGGTTCATAAATGGAAAGGGTCCTGGAATGGAGAAGACATTTACAATCCTGTTGCAAATGCTACCTGTAAGAAACACCTAAAATATGTAGCACTCAGACACCCAGGAATAGAAAACACTACAAGGATAAGAACACCTGTGCTACACGGAGTCTTCACCTACCATCATTACAACTACCAAAACAATGAATTTGACTCTTTCCGTAAACGCTCAGGTTTGCCAATACAACATGTACGGGTTTAAAGTTAGTCACCAGCACTGTCTCTAACACAACAGAGTGAGTAGATGGTTACTGCACAACTTGAATCGTTTGGCAAGGTTACCATTAAATCCTGCACCCAAATAAAAATTGTTTCCATCCAATTTGGAGGACCTCAGAAGCAACCTGTACAGAGGCGGAATTGCATTTTGTTTGGAATCAAACACTACTGATCATTTAATGCCATTTTCTTGGACTGAAAACGGTTGTGGATCCCTGAACACAAACCAGCAAGTGAACTTTGACCTAATCAGACCACTCCAACTGTTTCGTAACCTGGTCATCATTAGAAACAAGGAAGGCGGCAGAGGTCTACAGTCTAACATACAAGATTGTGTCCAAACTACTGACTGAACCCTACCAGGCAGTATTCTATGCTTGACTCTAGACAGAGAGGGGTTCCTGCCCGATGAGGTGCAGCTAGCTGGGGTATTTCACCCATTGCTGGTAGAGAGATGAACCAGTATCCCCTTCAGGGAACCATTCCAGGAACAGGTGCTACTTGAGTATGTGCGTACAAGCAGGGTTGGCAGGGACAGTATGCAGGGGGCACAGCTTTGCGCCCATTTTATACGCTCTAAATAACAGGGTTTTAAAGAACTGAAAAAATAGTTTGAGGCAATTTAAATTCAAAGAACAGAACAAAGTACAGTACATATGGACAACAATTGGTCACCAGGCACTAATCGGTGTCACCTCTGCTGTAAAAATGGATCAGTGAGTGGAAGGCTGACAGCTGCAGGCCATGAGGTCGAAACTAGACAATGTCAATTATTTGCAAGCCTTCCGAGGTTAATACAACCACATAACAGGGACGCCCAAAACGCATTCATCTTTGCCCTGGAAACAACTGCAGATACGGAAAGCCAATACCTGGATACTGGTGGCAAGCACTCCCCTCTCATCCAAGCCGGATACAAAACCACAGAGCAGCCTTTGGCTCGGTCTATGCTGCCTATCATGGTCCCTCCCAGGTACCCACCCTTCGTTTTACTTTGCAGCTGCACTTTTACGATGAATTTGGGTCTTTGTGACCGTTTAAGTAACTGAGGTTAAGGCACTTATTCCACCCAATCAGCATCCACACATTCTCTAAATAACTAGTTCATGGCTACTATAGTTCAATTCTACCATGGTGGTACAAGTTTGCGCACTTCACATGTATTAGAAAGCATTCCAGGTGAAAGAAGGGAGAACACAGCAATCATTTGCAAGCCGTTTCTAAATGAGGTTAAACTATGCGTTTTTGAATCTCTAAATTAATAAGAATAACTTATACATCTATTCACCGCTGCTCCCCTGATCTCTTAAGTAACAAGTCGTTTACAGCCTCAACTCTCCATGGTAATAGTCACTTGGGAGTAGCATAATGTATTGCTATTACTACCCACTTCTATTGTGAGCATGCATTTCCCTCTGGAGACGTTCAACCAGCTGGAATTCTTAACAAGGACTCTTAAATTCAACAAAACAAGCTCGTGAACCCACACACTATGTGCAAATATTCTCAGGTTTAATTTAATTTTGGGGTGGCAGACCACTGCCCTTCACTCCACGTCAGTTATGCTTTTGGTTGAAGAAGTTGTACCTCCTAATAAAACCCACAAAAGTGATGGGAGGAATGCATGCAATTAGTCTAATCATGGCAATTGCTCAGGGTGGCATTTCAATGCATCGTTTTTTATACGCACAATGCCACCTCAGTTTGAACCCAATGCACATACAAATCAGTCTTGACCCTGCTCCAATGACAGCCCAGCCCGAACTGCCAGGCACACCCTCATCAATAAAAGCAATTTAAGACAGATTTTACTCCGATTGGTGCTTATCAGTTGGGTAGGAACCAATGGCACAATGAGCACAGGCCAATGTCACAATGAGCATGGGACCCACGTCTGGACATACCCTTGCCACTTAAAAGCAACGAGCCTAACCACTGGCAAGAGCTCGAGGTAGCATTTCAGCCCGTTGTTATCCTACCCACCAATGCACCTCGGTTTTGGACCCAGCCATATACAAATCAGTCTAGACCCTGCTCCAGTAGAACAGTCCAGCCGGAACTGGCAGGCATTGTCCTCTCCAGCCTAGCAGGTCGGGCTAGACTGTTCATATTGGAACAGGGTCAAGACAGATTTGTATATGGGTGGGTCCAAACTGAGGTGGCATACTGGATAAAAGAACTCTTGCTTCGAATGCTACCCCAAGCAATTGCCAGTGGTTAAACGGATTACAAGCATTCCCCCAATTACCTTTTTGCGTGCCTGACCCAATATGATGGGCACACATAGTACAGATTTCTCCAAAGTCTGTCCTGGAGGGTAGGATCCATGCCAGATTTTTAGCATATCCCCCGTTAGATAAGTGTAGTTATCTTGTACAGTCTGGGGCAAATGGCTGGGTCAGATAGAATGAATAAGTTTTACTTGACTATGTATTACTGGGGGCCTCGCGGGTCATGAACTACCAAATGTATAACATCCAAACAAGCGCAGGACTTCACATCATTACTGAAATGAATTGTACTAGGACTATCACTGGGGTTTTTTGTTCAAAAACCAATAAAATTGTTGATAAAAAAATGTAGTTATCATACAAATCTGGCATGGATCCGGCCCTCTAGGACCAACTTTAGAGAACCCATTTCACACTAAACAAGGCCCAGCGCCTAGGCATATTGGCTGCATTCCTCCAGGATACACTCTTGATCCAGTCAGCCACCTTGGCTGGTACTCTTGATTCTGTCTCTGGTATTATAAGCACCCTGAACTGTCCACAAAAGCAAAAGACTGGCAACGCACAAAAATAACCAAAGCCATCCATGTAACAAAAGCCTTTCTACCGACCTCCATGCTCCCCCTTCTGGCAGGCGGAGCACCCGGGATGTGTGGCGTCCGAGAATCACGCTGAGGGTGTCAGCTGATCGTGCGAAGCCTCTGCCTCAGAGTATTGCATAGGCAGGCAATGTGGAGGTTTCCTGTAGTTGTTCCCTTCCTCGCTTGATTTACAGCAGAGACCACAGCCCCCGCGGCTTTCTCGGGCATCACTTTACATCGCTGCCGCTGCTGTTTTTTTTCCCAGCTGCTCCGCTTAGACGCTCCGAACACCGATGGTGAGCGAGAGAGTCGGCGGGAGAGTCGGCAGTAGCGAGGACGCACTTGTGGAGCTGCCGGGCTGCTGCATTTTGGACGCCGCGAGGAAATGGAGGCGGCGAGCTCCTAGTACACTCGGGGGAGCCCCGGCAACAGCGGCAGCTCCTTTGTCTGGAGGGAGTGAGGTAGGAGAGGGAGTGGGAGAGGGGTCTGAAGGAGAAAGTGCCCACAATCACCCCATGACTATAGTTTACTTCGATCCTCCACTTGTGACCAACTCTGGGGGCATTGGACCCCAGGGGTCAGAGCATCGGTCTGGGGGCTACTTTGGGGGCCTGTAAAGCGGCGAAATTCGATCTGTGACAACAGAAGGCTCATCAACAGTTCGCAGTGTATGGAGATTAGGGGTGAGACTGAGTTGGACTGCACTCTCTCCAAAAGCAAAGCTGTTATCTCCCCTAAACAAGCCCTGGGGCGATATACGTTGCGAAATAGGGCCCTGGCTATACTGGCAGGCCAGTCCAAATTAAGAGAGGGTCTGCCACCAATTGTGGAGGTGATAGCTGGGAACAGGCAGATGAGAGAAAGAAACCAATAATCCACAAGCGATACCGCAGGATACCCCGCAGGATACCCCTGGCAAGGGAAGGCGGAAGAGCAAAAAACAAAAAAAAGCGTGTTTTTCAGCAAAATTAAACATCACTTCATCACTGAAATCGTACTATAAAATCGGTAGTACCTCTTCTACCTCTACCTCTATTTCTACTCCGGACCCTAAACAAAGCATGACCGCTAAGGGAACCTCGGTTTTGGCCAGTCTTGCTCCGATCTTAAACTCCACCAGCGCGGCCAGCAAGGCAAGTGACTCGTCCTTTGTTAGCTCCCTTTCAGATACGGCAGGGTCTGCTCCTGTACAAGAGCATTTAACTGAAATACACCCATCGGTGGAACTTTCAAATAGCTTCTCGGCTCTTGTTGTGCAAGATCTAGATACGACCCCAGGCATTGAAGGGGTACCAGAGACCTCTTTGTGGGAGGGGGCGAAGGGGGGGGAGCATTAAAGAGCCAAATGAAGGCACAAGTCCAAGCCACTGAGGTACAGGCTATCTTGCTAATTTCACACCCCGCCGCCCCGGATGTCCTAGGTATCCCAGATATTTCAGATATCCAGGAAAAAGATCCAAGGGTACCTCTGCCGCCTCATACCTCCGCTCCTGGGACTCTATTGGATATTCTGTTGAGCCTACATGACGATATAGGTAGGAGATTTGACGATATAGGTAGGAGATTTGACGATATCAGCAAGAGATTTACAACTTCGGGGGCAAATCAAGAGGCTATTCAGGCCTCATGTGATCTTTTATCATCAAAAGTTGAGGTTTCACTGAGGACCGATGCACTAGAAGCTGAGATACCAAAAATAAAGGAATCCATAAATGCCTCCTCCTCCACGATAATTAAGCTGATCCAGCAAAATCAGGAGCTACAGGATGACATTGAACGGCTAGAGAACCATTCCAGAAAAAATAATTTGAAATTATTGAATGTTCCAGAGGACATTGAGGGGAGCGATAAAGAATTTTGTAGTCTCTCTCTTAAAGACATACATATTAAAATGTCCTGATGAAGATCTGGATTTGTCATCGGACATTCAAAGGGTCCATCGTGACCCGTACAGAAGATCTCCCGGAAAAGACCGTCCTAGGAAAATACTGGTTAATTTCCTAACTTATTCTCTGAAAGAGAGGATCCTATCCCTTGCTCTAAAAGCAGGTCAACTGAAATGTAACTCAACCCCCACCCCATTCTCTTTCTCTATTCGGTCAGATGTGTCTCATCGAACAGCTACGAGACAGTGGGAACTGGGTAAAAGGATGGCCATATTGAACCAACTAGGCGCCAAAACCCAACTTAGATTTCCTGCATTTCTACGTATTATGTGGGATAACCATATGTACAACATGCGTCACTTGGAGGAGGTGGACTCCCTAATAGATAAGATTAGAAAGAGGAGGCGGGGAGGAGGATGCAAATTTCGGCAGCGGGGGACGAGCCGTTTGCAAAAGCATAGTACAATATAAATCAAAATGAACGGGGCCCAGTGGACACATGCCTGTTAGAGCAAAAAATTCTTTTTTTTTTCTCAATCCGAGGCAGTGACGAGGGGTAGAGCTGAGGCTTGCACCATTCAGTGTTTAGTGTATCATATTTTCTTTTTATCTTCCTTTATTTATCTACACTGTATACAGCCGCACACCGGGGGGGGGGCGGGGGGGGGGGGGAGCTCAGGAGGAAGGGAGGGTTCCCCAGGGGTGTAGCAGGTAGGGGGGGGTTACATGGGGTCAGAGGGGTGGGGATGGTGGGCGGGTGCACAGGTGGGGCTGCAGTGGGAAAAAAATATTTAAAAAATGTCCTTATATCCGGTTTATCAATATGAATCATGTTAGCCCAGGCCATCAGACTTAGACGGGTGAAGGGGACGGCAAATAAATGACCAGCACAAAGATAAAGTTTATTTCTTGGAACGTTAATGTATTGCGGTGTAGTAGAAGACAGCGGTTGCTTATGAAATACCTAGAACAATCGGCTGCACAAGTATTTCTCATACAGGAAACACACCTACGTTATTCAGAGACCAAGGATGTCTTTGGTTAATTTAAATGGATAGAACATTTTCTTTGCTCGCAAAATAAGTCACATAATAAGGGGGTTGCTGTCCTGATAAGAAAGGGAGTCAATAGTACCATCAAATCTGTCTTAACGCACTGCTCTGGGAGGTGGATCCAGGTGAGGGCAGTCTTGGGGGAGACTGAAGTCACTCTACTATCCTATTATGGCCCTAATTTAGATGAGGCTAACTTTAAAGAGGGTACAACCCCTGTAATAGTCGGGGGCGATTTTAACGTACTCCTCAACCCCGCTCGAGATCGATCAAATCACAGTAAATATGTGACAGCTCCGCATTCACGACGAGCTATGATTAACATGATCCACGATCTCGGTTTGGCAGACATCTGGGAAGCAAAAGGGGGAACGGGATCTGGGTTTACCTACTTAGCAGAAAGCATGGCCACTCTTCAAGAATAGACTATATACTCACGGACAGAGTAGGCCTGGATAAAGTGGGGGATATCTTCATCCTTCCAAGTAACCTTTCGGATCATGCCCCTATAACATTTCTATATACAGAAAGTTTAGCCAAACCCCCCTTTCGGTGGACGCTAAACAGAGCCATGTTGCAAAACTAGGAGCTAATCAGTAATATCAAGGAGTCTACTGCCAGGTTTTTTCTAGATAATGTAGGGTCAACACCCCCGGAGTACGTATGGGATGCCTTTAAGGCTTATATACGCGGGGCATTCCATAGTCTGATATCGTATAAAAACAGGGAAGATAGGCTGGGGTTTTAATTAATGGAAACGGAGGCAGCTAGACTAGAGGAAGCAAGGATGCACTGTCGACCGGAGGAAATCCCTCATTCTTAAGGAGCTAGACAGTTCGCTCTGAGTATAGAACTAAGCTGGAAGAAAAAGTGAGAGCCCAGTGGGAGGTACATAGAATGGAGAACTATGAATACAGAGAAAGAGCAAGTGCTACCCTAGCATGGAAGATAAAAGCAGATAGAGCAAAGAATAACATCAATAAATTAATAATTGATGAGGCAGGTGCTACGTCAAGTAAACACGAAGATATGCAGCAATGCCGTCGGTCTTTATTTTCCCAGCTATATACAGAGGATGTTACACCAGATACGGACAGCATCCAAGCGTGGTTAAATAACAAAGCTCTACCATTATTAACTAGGGATAGCCAGGAGATGTTAGAAAGGCCGATCACTGTAGAAGAAATCAGGCTCCATATCCAAAAGATCAAACAACAAGGCTGCAGGGACAGATGCCCTACCCGGAGAAGTCTATAAAGTCATAGATGAAATATATATTTACACACATACATATATACATATTTTCTATCCATCTCAGAGGGGGGAATCCCCCCCGTCCTGGAAAGAAGCAACAATTGTGCTCATATTAAAACCTGGGAAAAGCCCGCTAAAGGCGGATTCTTATAGGCCAATCTCCCTGCTAAACGCAGACTATAAGATCTTTACTAGGATTTTTGGCAGGGAGATTGGTCAAAGTGATACCACAATTAATAGGGACAGATCAGAAAGGGTTTATCCCGGGCCGATACATACAAGAACAGACTTTGCAACTAATAGGATGTATAGATCTGGCAGTAGCACGGGTAGAGCCTCTCGCAGTAGCCGCGTATGACGATTGAAGGCTGGGAAAGTGGTGTCACAGAATTCAAATACCTGGGGATTAATATAGAGCAGGACGTGGCGAATATTCCCTTGATAAACCTGAGGAGAGTTTCGAAGGAAATTGACCATCTTTTCCTTAGGTGGAAAAATCTATCACTTACAATATACGGCAGAGTGAACATAGTCAAAATGGTAATTTTACCTAAGCTGACCTACCTCTTCAGTGCCATCCCCCTGGACTTCCCCGGTAAACTCCTGGGGGAAATCCAGAGTAAGATTGGGAGTTTTATTTGGGCCAATAAGAGTTCCAGATTGTCTTGGAAGAAGTTAAAGAGAAGGATGATTAAGGGGGTTTAGCTTTACCTGATGTCCTCTGCTACTGCCTCTTTCCAGTTTAAAAACATTCGTTGTGTACTGTCCAGCCCAACTGACAATAACTGGGGAAGGATCCTGAGTGCCATGGCTAACCAAGAGAGGGGGGGGGGGGGAGGGGCTGGATTCTTGTATAAATTCGGGCCCCCCAGGTTCTTCAAGAAAGTCCGCCTAAAGGTGATTAGATCTGCACTTAACATCTGGCAAAATCTTAAGGCACGGTGGGGGATAAAATACTATTCAGAATTTGCCCCAATCTGAGACTCCCCGATTGTTTGAAAGACAGGTTGGCTGTTCCAATCAAGCGTGCGGGTAACCTGGTGTGGTCTGATTTAGTATCTTCGGATGGGGTCCTGCCATGGGAAGTTTTGAGAGCAAGGATTGGGGATGCCTTTTCCCGCTTTAAATTTTTACAACTGTGTTCATGGTATGCGGCAGAAAAGGAGAACATAGGTGGAAATTAGGAGGTGGAGTTAAAGCTCCAAAATATAGCCCCCATGAAAAAAGAGATCGGGCTATGGTATGGTAGTCTACTAGATAGGGAAGATGCCGAGTTACCTTCACCACATATAGTCTGGGGTTCATCTATATTGGAGAATAGCTCTTCAGAGCTCTACTTTCTGTCTCTTAAAAACTTATATAAATTTGTTACATCCGCTTCCCTTAAGAAAAACCATTTCTACCCCCCAAAAAATTGCTACGTTTGCTTCAGATCCACCTCCTCGATGCCCCAAATGTGGTTTGATAGAAGCAGATGACCTGCACATATTTTACGAGTGCACTCAGCTAAAGGGCTACTGGCATAATGTAGAGCTGGCACGGACGGGAATTTTTGGTTTGGAAATTAACCTAGATCCACAGCTAGTTATATTTGGTTTGGGCCCGGACATTATGAATTGTGTATCAAGACAACAAATGGGCCTTTTTTTGTGTCTGATCCTGTCAGCCCGAAGGGAAATCTGTATACTATGGAAGGATCTGTCTCCCCCTTCATATGAGAAGTGGGTCCGTGTGGCTTTGAATATGGCAAGATTGGATCGTAGCGAGGGAAATATCTGGTCGCCCTTCGTACGCTGGAGTAAGGAACTAAGGCTGATCTAAAGTAGTCTGATTACACCAAGCCTCGTACAAAGAAGCTGGCCTGGTGAGGCCAAAAGCGAATGCAGGAACATCGACCCAGGGCGCCCAGGATCAACAGGGTCTTATATGTTACGATGGCAGACGCGTCCGGTGGTATGAGGACTAAAAAAAAAAAAAAAAAAAGCCTTTCTAAAGAACTACGCATGTCAGCAAACCAGGTGCTTCTTCTACATCAAACCAATTAAGACTATGCCAGACCCAAGGGAAGCTCTGCAAGCCTGGGCATGTGTCATGGAACAACACAATGTGTGCACTAAAACAGCTACTGTTCTGTCTTTAGCTGCAACAAGCAAAGGAAATGCCTAGACATACGGTTACTTCTGTGCTTGGTTTGCATATTTGTTATAGGACAGTAACTCACATGGACTATTTAACAAACATGATATTTAATATAATTTCAGACGTCCTATTTAATTTATACGAAACAAAAGATCTCATTCCTGTACAAGTTATTACACTGTAGCTTTCTGAGCAAATGTACCACTCATGTCACATTTGGAAGCAAATACAATGGTTGCATCTCAAGTTTGACCATGTTCTTAAATTGACATAACATCTGAATGTCAAGCCTGATCGAGGCCACAGATTCAATTGGCCCCATTTCAAAATAATTCTGCAACAAACCTAGGCAAATACCCAATGGACTGAAAAACAAGTGAAGCCATGAATTCTAAAATTCAGAGATTAGTCTTGTGTGTATGCTAGAACACAGATGAATTTGAAAAAGTCACAAGCGTAGAGGTTTGGGCTATTTCAGAAAAATGTTAAATTGTATGTGTTGTTGCGCCATTATATTTCAGTACTACCCTGTTGCATACTAACAGTAATGTATTGGTTTACTAACGAAGAGACTGCACCTTGGAGTACATTCAGACTATACATCAAAAACTGATGGTGGTCTTGGCAAGATTTAAGGATCTTCTCTTCAAAAATGCCTTCTTTGGCTAAAAATAAATATCTAAGTAGCCAAAATAACTGCTTCACCATGGAACAAGCACCATACAACTCAAGTCAAAAGGCTAACTATTTCAACACAACTCATATTCCAGTTTCTGTTATAACCACGGCTAATTGAGGCACTTTGCTACTGCAGCACCTATGCCATACCATAATCTACATATCTGTATACCAACACATGTGCCATGTCAAATATCTACACTGCACCACGGAATAGGTCCATGGATAATTAAAGTACTGAGGTACCCGATATCCACTTCTCCCCAAACAAACATGTAGCACACTTTACAGTGGCTCCATATTCTGAGTTTATTAGAGCACCCCTACTTCGTACAAACAACCGTTTTGGCTTTCCTGCACTGCTGCATCCATTTGGAACACCTTGCCAGGCGAGAAGGGGGAAGAATACATAGGAATGGAAGCTTATTTATAAAGCACTACGTTGACTTGAGAAGGGCATCTTGGAACCCTGAAAAACAGACAGGGCCTGAGCACAGATCACACCCTTCCTAGACAATTAGAAAAATAAATTGTTTTTAATGCTCACCTAAAAAAAGACAAGTGGGAAGAATCCGATTTAATACCAAATGTACACTGTTCTAGAGCGGAGACCCTTAGAAGGATAAGGTAACAGAAAGGAATTATAAAGTGGTCTGACCAAAAGTGTAAAATGCTTTGATAACAGGTGCCCATTTTGGATTAGTTAAATCTAGGTCAATGGTGGTTTCCATTCAACGAGTACGTTTTAATGACAGCTGAGCCAAGTCCGTCAATGCAGACATTTTTGTTATTATATGTCAGTTGACATGCTTAAGTAGCGACCTCCAGAAGATAATATTGCATTTGTGAGGAGACCAATCATATCCTCCGTGAAAGAGATATTGTTGCCTGGTTGGTGGGTAAAATTAAGCAATGTTAGTTTAAATAATATTTGAATGCCAGATTAGAATTATTAAAAGGAGCGAAACGTCCATACAGTCATTGTTAAGCGGTTTTACACGGTTCCTGCGTATTATGTCAATCCATTTCTTTCCTTTATCTTTTTTGTGGCATTTCACATTTGGTAGGCTGGTAGATTCTAGAGGGAATGTGCCGATTCTGAATACAGGTTCAGTTAAGAATATCATATGGAGGTTGTACTATAGAACTAAATGAGTATGAAATTGGAAAATTAAATCTGCAGTTGAAAAGAAAAATTTAAGGGATCTAGTTTTAGTGGGAGTTAGGGCTACTCTTAAGAATACCATACAAAAGTCGCACGTCAATTGCCTGTTGAATGTGTTCAGCATTTTTAGTATGTTTTTGATGAGTTATTTGAAAGATGGCTAATTACCAAACAATTGTATGGGACTGGTTTTCACTAGAAAAATGTACATTGTCTGATTTGCAGTGACATCCAGATTAGACAGTGGTCAGGAGTTTAGGATCCTATTTGGTTTTGCTGTTAGGCCAATAGATTATTGTAATGTTTGTGGGTTTTTGTGTTACCTAGGAGAATGACTGGTTACTTACCAGTAATGTTCATTACTCCGAGTCTTAGACCTTCCCGTTACAGTCCTGATTTCCATCCCTCATGTGTGTAACAACTGTGACAGGAAGTTCTGGCGAGGAGGCAATGACTGGCTACTTACCGGTAATATTCATTACTCCAAGTCTTAGACCACCCTGTCACAGTCCTGGTTCCCATCCCTCCGCCAGCTTCTTGTGCTACGTTATGTTTGAATGTAAGGTCGGGGTTATGTGCCACAGGATGCCGGCGAGGCCTGGTGGGACGGGAGCAGAGGTGCTTCAACTTGGGATGTCAGCAGGGAGGAGCCATCGCTCATGTGTGTAAGGACTGACGGGGAGGTCAACATGAAAGTATTATTGAAAGGAGAGTGCTGTGTAGAGGGTGGGGTGGTATGGTACGTTCCTTAGAAACCTTGGCATTTGTTAGGGTCTGAGTATTATGCCTATATAAACATATCAGGATTGTGACTGAAGAATATCAGGCAGAGGCCCAGGGTCCTACCTGGCAACAACTACCCAACGACTAGCCTCATTTTTCTACCTCCAATTAATATTCGAACCACTTAACTGAATAGAAAATAAACACACACAGATATATATATAAATATATTTTACCATTCAAGCAAAAAACTGTTCCCCACATTAGGCAGTGCTCAGCTATTAAAGCACGTCAATCACAAAGGAATAACAAAGCCTACGGAATACATATCGAAAAGTTTACTTCAACCAGGAATTGACAATGAGCGAAACAAGAAAGGAACACCTTTCTTATTTTGGTCACAGCGTACTCCTGGTTTACGCAAATGAGAGCCCATATGCCCTGTTCAAATTGGGGTGCACTACAATTGCATCAGATTAACTCGTACATTGATCTTAGCTCACCGAAATAGATTGCGCCATTCTAAGGCTTTCAGTGTATAAACCCCCGACTAGAACATCCCGAACACTGACCGCATATTCAACCCATGTATTGGCAACATTGTGCCACTCGCAAAAAACTCGCAAAAAACTCAGGACAGTCCAGCATGCCCCTATCATGCCTCGCATAGTTTCTTGACACGGATGCCCAGGTATCCTCCACACCCTGGGCCATCCAACATCGTTTCACGAACATGACACTGGGCCATCCTCGCACAGCCCCCAACCACTCTAGGGCGTTGCTCCACAGTGTACCTAAGATCATGCGCTATTGTACCCTCAGGTCAAAGCACGACTACGTCCCAATTACCCCAAAACACCCGAACCCTAGACAATCAATCGGTAACAAACACGACGGGGTGGAGACGTGCTTAACGGGGCGCAGGTTATAACAATACTAACCACAGCCTTCCCGGCGGGCCGGCCCCCCGGGGGACCACCTTCTGGCTGCGGCCTGCTGGCGCCTGTTGCGCTGTTGCGGGCTCCCGCTGCCCCAGAGCCTCCCGTTCCGCCTTTGTCCTTGCGCTTCTTTTTGTCTCGCTTGGCAAAGAAGTCGTCGAGGCTCCTCTCTTCGGGTTCGGCCATGGCTGACTGGTTGGCGGGCGGCAGCGGCGGGGGTCGGGTTCCTCTCTTGCCTCCCGGGGATGGGACCGGCCTCGCTTCCTGTCTCGCAGGCCCTCGCGCACAGCTCGCCGGGAAACTCGCCTCAAGGCGGAGCGCGTTCACACCTCCGACGCGGCCTGACCAACAGTCACCTCATCCGGAGGGGTGTGACATGCCTAATTTAAAGACGAGGGCTATTCTGCAGGAATACGGACACCCCTCTGTTTCCGATATGGTATAACCCAAGTGGATGTCATAGACACAAAAGATGGCTACTAGCAGAATTGTGAAAAGGCTGTTTGCTTTAAACTTCGGCCATCCTGAAGGAATTTTGACGATATTTAAGACTCTACGCTGTCTCAATTAATTTAGAAATTACCATAACATAGGAGTTAATTCATTAGTGTTTTTCCTGAATTTTTGTTTTACAAAAATATTTTATTCGTTTCGTGACTTTGTTTATTCACCTCATGTTCCAAAAGATAAAGACTTTTGGGGAAAGGATGCCCAGTTTAATGACAAGAAACAATAATTGTAAATAGGTAATTACATTTCTTACTTATATCCTTATCTTTCACAGAAAGTTTCCCAATGTAAGCCAATTGTGCAGTGTAATTTCCTTTTCTCAGATTCTTAACGGCATAGTTTCCATTAGGAGCAAAAACCTGAAGACTTTTGAGAGCCATGCGTTGGGCTACGGCGGAGCGCTTAATACGTCATTTCCACGTGCCAATGCCATCACAGCCGCCGGGTGGCGGACACGCGGATGAGTGGAGAGTGTGATATAACTTTCTTTGAATGAATAACGAATGGAACATTTTGAACAGAGGCAGGTCCGAGGCTGGGCTGGCACAGAGCCTAATGTGTCCGCATAAAAAACCTTATCGAAGAAATTGCTACTCGTGTGCCTGTCTAGAACATAGTTACTTAGGCTGTGGTGAGGTTTATTTTATTTATTTATTTAATGCATTCTTATAAAGCGAAGGCTTTACCCGAAGGTGTCATCAGAGCACTGTACAATAGAACCAGTTACGTTTCATGAGAGAACTGTTACAGGAATGGTACAATTAAAAATAGCATGCCATAGAATCAAAGGCATAAGGCACACAATCGCAAGAACAGCAAGCACAGACTGTACAAGCAAAAATATGAATATAAATGACAAATTTTACAATGACTAAAGAACTTCTTGGCGAAAAATAGCAGGCCATAGAATCAAAACAACGCAGGCAAACGGAACACAAAATCAAACGCAGCAAGCACAGGATGTACAAACAAAAATATAAATATATGTGACACATTTACAATGACTAAAGAACTTCCTAGCGGGGTCTGAGATGGGGGAATTAGTTCTGATAGTGTCTTTAGAATAAAAGAGATTTGCGGTCTGCTTTGAAGATCTGGATGGAGGTGATGGCACGGAGCGAAGGAGGAAGCGAGTTCCAGATTCTCACTGCATTACCTGAGAACGATTGTGCCATCAATTTTTCCCTTTTGAAGGAGGGGGAGAACTAGCGATTGGACCAAGGTTTTTAGGTCATTCTACGGGAAGAACCGACGAATCCCCCATAAAAGGCGCAGCTGATAACATGCGCTCTTGGCCATGGAATTGATGTGTGAGATTAGGTTGAGTCTTTTGTCAAGTATGACACCTAAGGATTTAGCGCAGTCCACAATGATGGGTTTACTGTTGAGTAGATTCAACTGATCCAACCAGGATTGAACAGGAGGCGGGGAGAGAGAGCTAGATAAGAGGAGGAATTCCATTTTGGAGGGATTGAGAATGAGTTGGTGCACTAACATCCAGATGTGACTAGCGTTGAGAGTAAAGCTGAGTAGTGAGAGATCATGAGGGGAAGACACCTTGAGGTATATTTGGGTGTCATCCGCATAGAGATGGTAGAGGGTTCCAGATTTGCTTAGGAGGTTCCCTAATGGTTCCAGATAAAGATTAAACAGAGTGGGAGCAAGGATAGAACCTTGAGGGACGCCTTGACCAACCACCAGCGGAGACGAGAGACTGTTCGCAATCTTAATCATTTGGGATCTGTCCGAGAGGAAAGAGGCAAACCATTTGAGTACTGTGCCTTCCACGCCCATTCTCTGATGAAGAATGTTCAGGAGGGTGTTGTGATTAACACTGTCAAAAGCTGCAGATAGGTCAAGAAGAATCAGAAGGCACGATTCCCCCGAATCGAGAATATGCAGCGCATCATCGATCACTTGTAGCAGGGCTGTTTCAGTGCTGCAATTTAGAATAAAACCCGACTGGAACATGTCGAGGAGATTATTGTCCATAATGTGTTGGGACAGTTGTTTTGCAACACATTTTTCTGTGATCTTTGAAAGAAAAGGGAGATTGGTGATGGGGCAGAAGTTATTGAGGTCATTTGCATCTGCAGTATTTTTTTTTAGAAGGGGGGTAACCTGTCCTGTTTTGAGGACAACTGGGAGGGATCCTTGACTGAGGAAGAGATTGACTAGCCTGGTCCAGTAGGAAAGAGTGTTACTATAGAAATCAATGACGATGCCACTGGGTATGGGGTCAGAAGAATGGTTGGAGGGTTTAGTTTCGCGGATGCATTTGAGGATATCAACCTCCGAGATGGCGGCAAAGCTCTGCCAGGTGGCTAAGGCTTTTCACTCCTCGATGGGGGTGGGGTGGGTGACCTGTTCCACCAGAGATTTTACCTTTTGATCGAAGAATATAGCGAACTCAGTTGGTTTCTTTGAAGCATCCTCAGGCTTGATGGTTTTGGGAGAACAATTTGGGTTTTTGATGAGGTCGAAAAGTTTTTTGGGTCTGTTTTTAGCTGAATCGAGGAGGGATCTGAAATGAGATGTTTTTTCCTGGAAGATGTGCTGGTGGTATTTAGATCTTGCTGAGCGTAAAAGAGAGAAGTTGGGGGCGGATGGAGAATGTCTCCAGTGCTTCTTCAAGATTCTGAGGTTATTCCTTTCATCATAGAGAGCTTAGTTGAACCAAGGAGCTGATGGGGTGGGTCTTTTCCTTTTGCTTTGGAGTGGAGCAACCTTGTCGATTTCGACTGCAAGGATTGAGAGGCAAAGCGGAGTGAGATCGTTGACATCCGTATTGGGGTCTAGACTAGGAAGTGAATGCATATCAGAATCACATAGAATCTCAAGATCAATGTTTTTTGTGTTGCGGAACCACGTAGAGGCTCTTTTAGGTTGGCCGAGAGTTAAAATGTGAGAGAGGTGAAAAAAGAAGGGAATGGGGAAATGGTCAGACCAGTCATCACAGATGGGTGAAGCAGTGGTAATCTGGTCTGATTTGGATATCACAAGGTCCAGAATTGAGCCCTTGGCATGTGTAATTTTCGAGCAGTGTTGGGCAAGATTGTTAGCTGAGTGAAAGGTTGCAAGCTTGTTGGCAGCCGAGGCTTCCACGGAGCCCCAGTGGAGATTGAAATCACCTAGGAAGATCTGCTTGTCGCTTTGTGAATATTGGTCACCAATGAAGTCGATGAATTTGTCAATGAAGGAAGAGCAATTACCAGGCGGGTGGTAGATGATATGGAACCTGAAGGGTGAGCCATGCTGAACTTGGAGTTCTAGGGAAAGGCATTCAAAGGTGCGAAAGATGGTGGTGGGAAAGGTTTTGATTTGGAGGGCGTTTCTGTAGATAATCGCAATACCTCCCCCGATCTTGCCTGTTCTGTCGTTTCTGAGGATAGAGTAGTCAGTAGGTAACAAAAGATCAAAAGAAGTGTGAGAGGAGTCATTAAACCAGGTCTCAGTGAGAAAGAGCATGTCGAGATTGTGGTGAGTGATAGTGTCAGAGATTTCCAGTTTGTGTTTGGTTGCAGATCTGCAGTTATGGAGCATACAGTGTAGCTCTGACGCAACTGTTTTGGTGATGTCAGTGTCTGGACTGATGAGGGGGATAGGGATTAGAATCTTGAATGAGGGTGCCCCTTGAGGGGGAGGCTGGTAAGTTCTGAAGGAAGAGATGGTCTGAATGGCAAATTGAGTAGAGTTGTTAGGAGAGGTGAGTGGAGGGGAATTGACATTGATGGTCTTGTAGGTAACCAATAAGTTGGTGATGTCTGTGGGGGACAGATTGTGGTTGGTTCTATTGGGGCGCAGGAGTAAGTAACTCCTCGGGAGGTTATTAGGAGGGGGGATAATTAGCACATAAGAGTGAAATGGACGCTTCAAGCTGGAAAATGGAAGAGATGAGAGAATCAAGTTTAGTTTCCAGAGAGAGGAATGCTGAGCAAGTAGTGAAGGGTGGCTCAATGGTTAAGGGAGAGAGTGGCCTAGGCGAAGGAGGACAGGAGGAGGTGGGGGACTGGGGAGAGTGTTGGGGTGCGAGGGTCGAAGGTTGGGGAGGAAGTGAAGTAGGCGAAGGAGGACAGTGGGCTGTGGGGGACTGGGGAGAGAGATGTGATGCAAGGGTCTGGGGGGGGAAGAAGGTGGTAGAAAGGAGTGAATGGAGTTACTGTGATATTTTTACTGGTGTTGAGCAGAGGTGAAGAATAGAGATCATACATAGGAGGAGAAAGTTGAGAAGTAGAAATGGATAGCTGGAGGAGGAGGGGGGAAGGAGTGGGCTTATGGGAAGGCCATGAATACGGTGAGATGGGAGGAGAAGGGGCTGAACAGGTAGAAGAGGGAGGGAGGTCAAAGGGTGGCCATAGGAGTGGGGAGAAGAGAGAGGGTGCAGGCCAGGGGCCATGGGTAATGAAAGGTGAATGTAGGGGTAATGGCACCAGGCAGAGTGGGGGACGACGACAAGCAAAATGAAAGTTGTGGGAGGAGTGAGGGACTGTGCAGTCAGGGGGAGGGAAGACGGAGGAATTACCAAGAGGTTAAACAGGGTTGTTAAGCATAGGGGGGAATGTAAGATGTGGATAGATAGGAGGTGTGAGGTCCGTGGGAGGGAAGATGATGGGATTACCAAAAGGGGAGGTGGGGATGTGAGGCATGGGAGGGAGGATAGAAGGTTGAAGAGAGATGGGAGAAGTAAGAACAGAATTGAGGGAACGAGGAAAGGGGAAGAGCGGAAAGGGGTGGGGAGAAGAGGGGAGGCAGGGGGGAGGATAAGGCGAGTTGATTGGTAGTTCAGATTGTAAGAAAGGTGGATTAAATAGGGGGAAATGGGAAGGAATAATGAAGTAAGGGAGTGGGAGAAGGCAGTGGAATAATGAGGAGATGCAGGATGAAGTGGTGAAGTGGGGTGTAAAGCAGATGAGGTAACGGGGAGGTCCCGTTGGGAAGGTGGCAGGATGGGAGGGGAGGGAACAAGAGAAGGGGGGATAAAGGGTCGACCTGTGACTCCCAGGAGAGCGGTCTGAAGGAATGTGTGGGGTTCAAGGGGGGAGAAAGTAGAGGAGCTAGAAGAAGAGGAAGAATCTAGAGAGATAGTAGTCACAGGGGTGGGACGAAGGGAGTGGAAGATGTGGTCAAAGAGAGAGAGAGAGACAGGAGTCAGAAGCTTGGATCATGACAGTGCCATTGTTATAAAGAGTAATCGTGAGATAACCATTAACCCCTTCGACGCTCATGACGAGCTCAGCTCGTCATGAGTTACGCCTCTCGTGCGCTCATGACGAGCTGAACTCGTCATGAACCGCGGGTTTTCGCAAAAGTCAGCACACAGCGGGAAAACGCTTACCGCGCATGTGTTAAAGCGAGTGGAGTGAGACATTTTTAACCGCTTCCCATGCGGAAAAGAAGAGCAGGAGGGGATGTTGAAGGAATTGGAGAAGCTGGAGGACCAGGAAGGGATGTCATTAGTGAGTAATCTTCCCTAGGCGCCCATTATGGAATTGGTCAACAAAGAGGGAATCTGGAAATTGTTCAATGATGTTATGCTTGAACCATTTAGCTTGTGCTTTGGACATATAAGGGGGATACATTACTTTGAAGCAATTGATTCCAGACTTAATTCGACTGGAAGCCATGATAAGGAGATGAGGTGAAGATGTGGTGTAGTGGACAGAAAAAGGGGGCCACTAGGATAGTGAAGGCGCAAAGAGGTGAAATAAGAGGGGTGCGCAAATTCTGGAAATCAATGAGAGTGAAACCAATAGGAGTGAGATCAAATCAGGACCAAAGGTAGATACCCGACAAGGCTAGAAACAGTTAGAAAGGTACAGGGGAGAAGCAGCATTGAATCATGTGTGCCTACCTCTTTTGTTTCTAATAGAGGAAGAGGACGCACCAAAAGGGGGGTTGCCCAATCCAAGATGACCATCAAAGATTTCAAAGCATTCCTCTTTCTGTTCTAAGCACTGCCTAGTGGCAAAGGCCGCCATCTTAGGGTCAGGCATCCAGGTTCTGGGCATGGGGGGCCTGGAAAGGAAGAAATAACATGGATGGTTGGGGTGTGGAAGCACCACAGAGGGCACATCAGAAAGTAAGCGAGTAAACCACAGTAATTCAGTTTAAAACCCCCAATCACCCCCTCTGTGAACACATTGTCTGAAGGGACAATAGAGCGCTGAATCTTCCCAAAGTACGCAGCCGACCCTTTAAAATAGAATGGAAAGCAGTGCAGATCATTCCCATCCGGAAAAATATTAAGGCTCCCATAGATGATGTATCCAACTATCGCCTCAATTCTCAGCTCCCCCTTCAGAGCAAATTTTTGGAAAAGCATAATAACAAACATCAATCCAAATTTGTAGAAGCCTCACATTGTCTCAATGTCTCTCAATCGGGCTTCCGGGCCAGACACAGCACTGCATCTGCCCTGGTAGGTTCTGTGTTCACCCTCCAGCGGCAGTGCTCCCCTACGCCAGCCCCGATCGGCCCCACCAGCCGCAGGCACCAGCGCCGCCCAGATGGCGCAGTCAGAAGGCGCTTGGTCCCTGTCCTGTAAAGGCCGCGCCGTGTCATTGGCCTACGGCGCTTCAAGATGGCAGCTTGTGGAGGGGAAGGGGCGGCAATTCTCCTTCACTGCGCCGGAGGCCCCCCAGGTGTCCCAAGCCACAGTACCGGGAGCGCGCCTCACCCCCAACCCCCACGTCAAGGCGACTCAAACACCAATGGAAGGGGAGGGAGAGGCACCGGTACACCAGCAGCAGTATCTGGGGCCGAATTGGATATGGGCCCTGCACTCACCCACTCTGGGCCTCGCATGCGGACCCAGCCAACAGTATCAGAAATTCAGGGGGAGTTTTCTTACATCAGTGCACCAGGCCCTGCGCACATGGAACCTTCTGCGTTGCTCCAAATAACACTAACCTACTAGGGTTCTACAATTTTTTCAATTGTATGGAAAACTGTAGAATCAACACAAATAGAAGGTCTCGCATGTTCACTTACTTATCGTGCTTGGTATGCGTTCCTCTCAGTGAGTTAACTACCCGTTCTAGAGATCTGTCGATAAGCTATATCTCACTATATGTCACTCACTCCTTAAATGTACATGTTCTGGATGGATGGATGGATGGATGGGTTTTTATATAGCGCAATATCACCGCCAGGTCTCAAAGCGCTTTGCATTGGGAACCCGTCCTGGTTTTTCCCTGTGAGATAGCCCCTTACTGGGTATCCCCAAGGTGAAAGCCAGGCATCCCGCCGCGGGGGGGCCGTAGTGGAGATTAAGCAAGCTATTGCCCAGAGTTGCAGAGTGTGAACCTGTGATTCGAGTAGGCACCGAAGCGAGAATTACCGAGTCCGTGGACATTTTGGGCTCAAGACCCTGCCGCGTCGGGAATTGAACCCTGGTCCCGGGTCTGATCTCAGCGTCCGGGTCTGCCTCCTCTAACCAGTGAGCCACACTTCTCCACCTCTGTGTGATATTCATACTTGTACAACTCTGCCCTGCTGGATCTGTTCTGTGGGAAATTAAAGAGTGCACTTACTGCTTCGTGAGAGAGGGAAGCTTGCTTTGCAACTGCAATACTGACCAAATTCTGTGAGGCACGGAAGCCTGCACTGCTGCTGCCTGAGTTGGACATGCTACCCTTGCTGAACCTGTTCTCTGAAGAATTAAAATGTACACTGTTTCTGCCCACGGTTAAGGTGTTCTATGAAAGGGTCTGTTTGCCCTGCTGTTGCCCCTCTTATAAAAAAACCCAACAAAGGACATTGTGAATGGACTGACCTTATCTGACCAGGCCAGCCAGAAGCTTCTATTTGACCCAGGACAAAACTAGTAGTGGGGCCGTGGCTGGCACAGAGACCCTGGTTTCAGTTCCAGCTTCTCAGCTTGACCAAACTGCGTGACCCTGGGCAATTACCTTTCTTCCATCTGCTGCCTTTTCAGTGATCCCACATTTGAGAGGACCTTGAAATATTTAGTTTCAAGATGGGCACTGTACAAATAAATACGTTTCATGTACATAGTTGAATTATACTATAATATTGTTCTATTTATAACATCAATAACAGCCTTGCATAGGAGGCTGAAGACAACTGGCTTATTTCTTGGCTCTCTGATACAATTGTCATCAATGTTGAAGGGGAATGAATGTGATATCCATCTGGGATATGAGTTGCAGAATGTCTAATCAGGATACCGGCTTACAAACCCATCTTCTAAGCTTGAACAAACAGTGTGACCCTAGGAAATTACTTTTCACCACTGCCTTTCTTTTCAATGATCTTCACATTTGAGTGGCACTTGCAATAGTTTAGGATGTACTCTGTACAACAGCCTCTCGTGTGTGGTTTAGTGCACCATAATGTTGCTACATTAATACAATTATAGAGTTATAGAGTAGAAACAAGACAACCGACCAACGTCAACGAACCTAGACTTCAATATCCGAGTTGACTCCTTCCTCACCTGACATTCAAGGATATATGGTGGCCAGATTATGTTAGCCACCTTCATTTTCATTTTTCTCTTCCTTTCCTGCACGGTTTACCTGATTTTTATGTTGTACTTATATCTGTTTGCTTCCTTACCGCCTGCCTACTATGTAATGCAATTTTTCTACTGTCCCTACGGTGTGTATGTAAAGCATCCTGATACCCTCGGGTCAAGCAAGCGCTAAATAAAACTTTTAAAATAAAAATAAATAAATAAACACAAACTTGAGTCATTCATAAAATGATCACAGCAGATAGGGTGTGGTTCACTAATTTTAAACAAGCATTAGAAATGCAATAGGTCTCGCAGCATTAGAGTTAGTGCTTTTAGAATTGTTTATGGGTTTTTTTGTAAATCTTTAGCATGAGGTTGAGGGTGAGTGAGGGTGAGTGAGGGTGAGGGGTTGAGGGTGAGTGAGGGTGAGGCTGAGGTGTTGAGGGTGAGGGTGAGTGAGGGTGAGTGTGGGTGAGTGTGGGTGAGGGTGAGGGGTTGAGGGTGAGTGAGGGTGAGGGGTTGAGGGTGAGTGAGGGTGAGTGAGGGTGAGGGGTTGAGGGTGAGTGAGGGTGAGTTAGGGTGAGGGGTTGAGGGTGGGTGAGGGTGAGTGAGGGTGAGGGGTTGAGGGTGGGTGAGGGTGAGTGAGGATGAGTGAGAGTGAGGGTGAGTGAGGGTGAGGGGTTGAGGGTGGGTGAGGGTGAGTGAGGATGAGTGAGAGTGAGGGTGAGTGAGGGTGAGGTGTTGAAGGTGAGTGAGGGTGAGGGTGGGTGAGTGTGAGTGAGGTGTTGAGGGTGAGTGAGGGTGAGGGGTTGAGGGTGAGTGAGGGTGAGTTAGGGTGAGGGGTTGAGGGTGGGTGAGGGTGAGTGAGGATGAGTGAGAGTGAGGGTGAGTGAGGGTGAGGGTGAGTGAGGGTGAGGGTGAGTGAGGGTGAGTGAGGGTGAGGGTGAGTGAGGGTGAGTGAGGGTGAGTGAGGGGTTGAGGTTGAGGAAACTGAGTGATGTTGTGTCCAGGAAAGAAGTCCCCATGCTTACCACAGCAAATGAAGATGTTACTAACTTGTCATGAAGGTTGGGAGGCTACTTGCACCAGTTTTGGTAGAATGTCAAAGTTACCCAAAGCATTGGAGGATTATATAGTGAATTAATTGCTTCTTTATAAAGGGAGATGTTGTAGGTCTCGTTGTTCTGTTTATTTACTGCACGTGCTCACATTTAATTGGTTATTTCAAGCACTTAATAGTGGAATTCTCATGTTGTATTTAACTGACGTCAACTCCATATGTTGGCATTCCGACTTCCCTTCTACTCTGCGTTGCCACTCCCCCTTATCTTCCCCAAGCTCGTTTGTCACAATAAATACTTGAATTCAAGTAAGCAGATTTCTCTACGTTATTTAACCGTCACTACAAGCATCTTCCTGTACCACAGAATTATAGATGTCTGTAAGAGTATATTAGATCAAGTAGCTATATGTCAGAAGTAAATTGTTTAAAAATCAACCAGTGATGTTCTCCATAACATTATAAGAATTTCCATATCCTTTTTCAACCTTCAGTTTCATAATTGTTAAATAAGGCGTTTAATGATGTTTTAATACAATATGTACCAATACGTTTTCAGGATTTATGGTTTAAATATCGCTGATAATCCTTCTGGAACCAGAGGCGGTACACTGTAATTAACAAATTTGACCTTACAAGATGGCCGCATCCTTAACCACATTACTCTATATATGAACCACGTTGTTTTTAAATGCCGTTTTCTTTCTCGATGGCTTGTTATAGAGAAAGAGGGACGGAAGGCAAAAACTACTACGGGGCAAACACACTAGTTTGCCTGGCCACGGAAGGACCTGTTAGCCAATGGAGAGCTAAGTTTCCACTCGCATTAACCAATCAAACTACAGTATATTTTCCCCAGCCCCTGTGATGGGTGGGAATTTTGGCAGGGAAGGCGGGGTTATACTAGCAGCATGGTAGTGTGGCTCTCACATGTGTAAGTGTGCTGTGCAGGAACAGCTCACAGACGAGTAGCAGAGAAACGTCCAACGGCAAAATGAAGAGGAAAGCCGAGCAGCCACTCGCTGCCAGGAAGGTACAGTGTCTGAGTGCTGATAACGCTGTAGATCTTGAGTGCTGAGGTGGCCCCGCTGCACACACGTTGTTCATAGTGCAGGGTCTGTCCAGTGTTTTGGTCCTGATGGATGTCTGCAGAGCAGGTCGGGTACTGGGTGACGGTGAATTAGATGCCTGGCATCTATGCAGATGATGTAAAAAAATGTACGGAACTACGTAACCGAAAGTAAAGAAGAGTTCGATAGTCCGAGTGATGGGTCTTTACAGAGTGTCACTGCTTTGTATGTACAGAGGCCGGGTGTGATGAGAAGGCACAGAGAGGCATATAAGCAGATTGTAGAGGAGGTACAGAAAACCAGGGTTGAGGTGTAGAATCAATGCATTCGCTGTGTAGAGAGAGCCAAAGTGTTGAACTGGGGGAGGCTGTGAGAGAGAGTAGGCAAGGCTAGCGGCAGGCAGGCAAGGGAGGAGAGGAGGAGGGGGGAGGAGAGTAGGGGAGGCACGGCCTAGCGGCCGTGCAATCAAGTAGTGAGGGGGCGGAGCTGGGGGAGGCTGTGGAAGAGAGTAGGCAAGGCAGGCGGCTGGGGGCATGTGCACGCGCATTTAAGCTCAATGCGCATGCGCATTGAGCTTAAATTTCTCGTGCACTGCAAGGAATCGCCACGATTCCTTGCAGTGTGGATAAAGAGCGGATAAGTGCCAATACTCTCGCCTTGCTCGATGCGCATGCGCATCGACAGGCGAGACCTAAAAAGGCCATTCAGTGCAGTGCTAAAGTGAAACAAACCAAAATACAGTTTTGTATGTAAAAGTTGTATATAAAGTGGCTGTTAGTGATACTTGCAGTGGGATGGAAGGTCCAGGCTGATCAAAGAGATATTCTCCTCGACCTACATAGAGCTTCTTTTCCAGACAGACTTCAACAAGGATAGGGCCAAGGAGAATTAAGGGACCTTGCCATCACCACCTCACTTCCCCGGCCTATTAGCACTGGTAGTGAATTAAGGGATGTTTTGGTGTTGTGCGCATAGTACGCAGTCTAAAAGCATATGCACTTCTTCTGTCTATACCCTGTAAGCTGTAAATATGGCTTGGCAACATGGGCATGACCTGTTTCATAGTGCAGGCTACGATTACAGTGACTTGCCAAGTGAAACATTTTGCACGTGCTGACAGCCTCACCATCAGCAAGTTGTAAAACCTCTTCAAAGTGTAGGACCTCAGGAAATTTGCCCCATCGCCTGCACCCCTTCTAAGGCCGGTGAATATGCCCTATGAAGCAAGAATTATTTCACAGTATTCGATGTGAGATCCTGTATTCCTGTGGGAAACGCTGAGCCCATAATAAAACTGTTAAAAGCAAAACTACAGGCCCCACAATGCATCATGCTGTTGCCTGAAAAAAATTCATGTTGACATACAAATGCTAAAGCTCAGATTTGTGAAATGCAAAATAACATTTAGTATCTGGCTTTTTATCTTTTTTTAGAGGCATTCACAGCTTAAACAGTTCAGTGGACGAGAGGAGAGAGAAAGCCTTTCAAATGCAGATGAGAGCATCTCCAGCTAACGGAATATTATTAACACTCCTTCATAAACGTGCATGCTAAAAGACTGTAGTTACCAGTACAGTCAGAGCATCAGCAGTTAGACGTGTATTGAGTCACAGAGAAGGAAAATGAATGACCTGTAACTCCAACTTCTCGAGCCCATCCCCAGGGGTTTCTGGGATTTAGATAGCGCATTTACAATACCACTGTGATACATCTTGTGCTGAACAAGTGCAGCACATGCTGCAGGTGTACTCACGCATGAGCCACCAGTGTTTTCTTACACAAGCCCTTTTAGTATCCTAAAACGTGTAAAGGTTAATACATTTGAAAAAATTGTACAGTGTCACCAGGCTTGTGATGTTTATCTCTGTGAGACTGAGGTGGTGGTGTTTTTTTATTTTGTTTCCGCCCAGTTAGCTCCTCTCTTCTACCAGATTGCTACTCGTAGAGAGTCAAGGTATCCCTTATGAATGGACAGGTGCTCGCTTGAACTATCCCAAGGTGCTCGTTTAGTGGGTAGTGTGGTCGAGCAGCCTTAGGCTTATCAATGAGAAGTGTTAAACATTTGTTGTATACATAGAGTCACAGTCAAAAAATAATACACACACACTAAATAAGGAGATCCATACCAATATAGAGAAATAGCACACATTTTAATATAATTTTAGGCACCAAGAACTTATTTATTGCGTAAGTACTTTTTAAAGTAGCAATTTGGAAGAAAACAGGTAAATGCACTTGTATCGTCGCTAATGCAGTAATGTTATCATGTGGAGAAAAACACATATATTGCACACCGATTCTTAGCAGCGACTTAGAGGACCAATTTTCTGGAGTTTAAGGTAAGTACAGGGCAAGGTCCATGGTAGCACCACCAGGTCATCTCGGTAGGCTCTGGGGCATCCGGGTGCAGAGGTGCTTTTTGCTTGCAGTTGTCCCGTTAGTTTCAATAGGAGGCAGTCCTGGGAAAAAGAGGCTGCAAGCTTGAACTGGGGGCCATTCCAGTTGAACCCACAGGGAGGCTCGTTCCTTGAGATGCGCGGACATGTAGGGACACCATCTGTCTACTTCTCAGGCTGTAGGGCTTGGGTGCAATGCTGTCTTTAGGCAACGGACCCATGCTGCAGGAGACACTCGCGCTTAAGGGGTCCTACACAAAGAGGTTGCAGGCCATCACTTTAAGTCCTCTCTGGGCAAACCCAAAGTGCGGTTCGACTTTGGTGAGTCTCAGGACCTTGTTGGCACTGTTGACCCACTACAACTCGGGAGGGGGGAAGGATGCATGGGTGCTTTCTGGTGTCAGGTTTTCGAAGTCTAAGTCCTCACGGTTCTCCGTGGGTGCCTGCAGGGTTCAAGGAAGTACATCCGCTACTCCAGGGGAGAGACTGGTTGCTCTTTGAAGTGCTGGCAGTCCTCCTAGGCTTTTGGTGGCAGAGCAGCTGCAAGACGGATCATCTTTAGCACAATTGTAGTGGACAGCAGACAGGCCAGCAGGGTTGATGCCAAGTCAGCTGCTGTTCCACAGTTCTTGCTCTTCACAGCTTTTCGGTGTCCTTCTTAGGTCATCAGAATCTGATTTCCTGGTACCAGGGGCTCACCTACATACTACATTTAGAGATGTTAAGGGTAATGAAGGGTGGTAGCCAATGGGCTACTTACACTTGGGGTCACTACACCCGGTATATGACCACTTTCTGTGGGAAGTGGGCATGACCCTGTCCCATAGTTCCTAATTCTTCAATCAACAAGATGACAGAATTTTCATAAAGGGGGGCTGTAGGAGGTTGGTTTAGTATATGGTGCACACTTAAAGGCGAGATGCACCTTGCACTGATACAGGCAACCCTTATGGTGATTTTAGTGGACTTTGATATCCATAGAAAGCTCTCAAAGTGGTAGCTGTGGAGAGCAGCCTTCAGGCTTATCTTGAAGGAGTGTAGAGCAGCTTGTTTTACCACATTTAATCAACAATTTAGATTAGATTAAAAAGAATGACATAGTGTTTATAAAAATAAGTCTATTTATTTTACAACACAATCACTAACACATTGGTATATCACCTAGCCTTAGATATCAACAATACACATGAAAATACGTAAGTGAAATCAGGTAAGTAGCATAAATATACACAAGTTTCCAGGGGGAGACCAAACCATATTCTAAGAAAGTGGAATGTGAACTGCAAGGAAGAACAGGACTTGGCCCAGAAGACTCAGAGGAGCTGGGAGAACAAGGACCCATCCAAGGTAAGTAACCAGGAACCCCACAGAAGTTGTGTGCAGAGTGGAAACACAGCCACATGCCTAATGGAAGTCAATTGAGAAGACGCTGTTGCAGTGTTAAAGAAAAAGGACCCTACCCAGAGGACCCAGAAGAAACCCTTTGGAGGACGGAAGGTTGGAGAGCCACCACGCCTGTGGATGCCCCAGGAATCAGGTTGCCTGCACCAGGGAAGCCAGGTGCATAGGGGTGAATTGACTTCGGAACCTTCCGTAGACGACAATGGACGACTGGAGAAAAGGCCTCTGGAGAAGTTTGTGAAGATGTCCAGTGGAATCCAAGGGTGTGTTCTTGAAGAGGAGAACCTGCAAGCAGAGGGGACAGAGGCTATGCCCCTTGGAGGTGACTAGGAGGCACGGAAGCACAATGACCCCCTCTTGGTAGGGAGCTCAGGAGACGTGACGAGGATCTTGTCATTGCAGCTGTGGGGACCAGGCGAAGCTGAGGAAGACCAGGAGCTGTGCACGAGCTGTCCCATGTTGGTGTCTAGGTGGTCGTTGTGTGACGGGAGCACCAACAAGCCTTGGTAGCCGCAACTGACATGGGAGACAAAAAGATGCAATCGTTGGGACCAGCAAGGTCCAAGGGACTCACCTAGTGAAAGAGAGTGAGAGCAGACCCAAGCAAGCAGGGGAGTCCACCAAAGCAGAAGAAGACCCTCAAGAGGACCCACAAGCCAAAGGCACAGGTTTAGCAAGAGCATCTTAAGCAGCTCACCAAAGAAGGAGGCCCACGGTGCAAGGGATGCAGTGTGGAAGCTGATTTTTGAGGGATGAGGTGCTGAAGTCTGGGACTTCTTTGATCTCTGAGGGTACAACCAACAAGCCTTGGCAACGGCAAGTCAAAGCAGTGCACAGGGGTTTCATCCCAGCGGCTCCGACGAGGGATACTGTTCTCTGAATTGCAGAGAGGACAGGTCAGGCCTCAAGGGAGTTGCAGAACCACCACCTGTGTTGCTGGGCCTCTGGAAGTCCGTAGGACGACAGGAGCAGCTAACTGGACAGCTTCATTGCAGTGTCTACAGATGCAGAGGAGTGACGCATTTCCTCCAAGGGAGATTTCTTTAGATGTCCTTGATGCCCAAAGGTCTTCTGGAGAACCTGAGCGAAGCACAGACACAGACGAAGCAAAAGACTTGAAAAACAGCGTGACCAAGAGCAGCAGGAGTCTTCCTTGATGCAGTCTCGGTTCCAGTCAAAGTCCAACTAAGTCCAGGTGTCCAGATGGTCGAAGAGCGTCTTGGTTTCAGAGGTGAGTCTTGTTCCATGATGAATCTGAGGACCCACCAATGGGGAGCCTTTAAAAACCCAAGGAAAAGGGTTGGAACAACTCGAGGGTCCCTCCCATACGAGGGACTGGACAGAGGGGAGGATACTTTCATGTCCTTTGTCCAGTTTTGCTCCAGAGCGGGAATGAAGGGTTCCTGAACTGGCTCAACCTGGAGCATGCAAGGAGGGTACCAAATGTGCCCTTCAATCTAGTCTGGTGGTGCTGGAAAATGCCCCCAACCCAGCCCAATATACTAAGTCCTGTCTGGGAGGTGGTCACACCTCCCTGTGACAGGAAACCTGTTCTTCTACATTCCCCTGCTTGAGCTCAGAGAAGCAGCAGGAGGTCAGAATCATGTCTGTGTGCGGCAGCAGCACAAGCTTCCTGGCAGAACCTAAAAGGCTGATACCGGGAGTACAGGGGGCTCCCCTCAGGGGACCCTCAGTACATGGGATCATACCTCCAACACCGGACCAGGCTCGGCACAGCCATTATATAGTTAGACATCTAGTAATGACTGTTGTCCACTATACATCTTAAAATGGCTGACCATACTTAAAACCTGGAGAATCGACTCCGGTATTTGTAGGGGTGTCCTGCTCATGCAGGGGCACTCTCGCACTTATAGGTAAGCACCCTGCTCTCAGGACTAAAGGTCCTTCCATAGGGGTGACTTATTGGTTTTAAGTGTAGTGACCTCAGTAATAAGGAATCTTGTATATGTCACACAGTCTGCAATGGCAGGCCAGTAGTCAGAGTTGAAGTGGACTCTCAAGGGTGACACAATACATGCTGCAACCCATTGTAGACCCCTGGTATACCTATGCCCTGGGTGCCTCAGTACCATATAGTAGGGACTTAGAAGGTACACCAAACGCCAATTGTGGAAGTACAAAAGTGCTCACCAAAGCCATTTTGGGAGAGGGAGCATAGATGTTAGGGTCCCGATTAGCAGGATCCCAGCAAACTACAGTCAAAACATACTGACACCAGGCAAACAGTGGGGGTAATCATGAAAGCAGATCCCCCCAAATGTAAGGAAATTAGACTAACCTTGCCCAGTTTAGTGTTTATTTCCTAAGTGGCCAAACCTGGACAGTAGGTCTGCTTAGGCAGGGTTACTGTCAGTGTTATGAGCCACTGAGGGGTCCATTCCCAATGGGGAATGGAACCCTTCTATCAGTTGGTCACATCTTTGGCTTCTACGCTTGGGCCATAAGAGGGACCTGAGGTATTCCTGGACAGGGAAGTGAGGGCCCAGCAAGTATGGCTTTAATTTCTTCAAGGCAGAGACCATAAAAAAGTTTTTCTCTTAATGGCTGACTTGTACTATGGCTGACTTGTACTTCCCCCTAGGGGTTAAACCCCTACTGTTCAAAGCCACTGGCTGAACCTGTCTGTCTTTGGACAGTTGGGGCCAGAGAAGGTCTGGAGCATTACTGTTCCAAGTCTTGCTTTATTCAATTTGTGTTATATGGGCTATTCTATCTGTTAAGGTAAAGGGGGAGCCCCTAACCTCCTGGGAAACACCCAAGCTACTGGCACTGTCAGACTTGGTGACCCTATTATCAGACTAAGAGAGTTCCTCCCTTGAGTGGATCCCCTGAGAACCACTGGCATCCCCTGCCTCTTGGGCAGCAACTGGCTGACAGAGGCCTTCAAGAGAGGAGCAGGTTTCCTGCTCCAGATCCAATTTCCCCTTGAAGGGTCCCCCTGCTCCCATAATCTCTCCTGGAGCAGTTCCCTGACAAGGGGCAAGATCTGTTCTCTCAGGGGATTGATCCTTTGGGTGTCTGAGGGAATGATGAGGTCTCATCCTCCCTGTCTCTCTGGGAGGGAGCTGTCTGGGCCACTATTTCAGGATCCACTACACCTAAATGTTCCTGTTGTGGTACCTCTACCTTAGGGGTGGCACCAACATGGCCAGGAAGGTCCAACGTAGCTATGTGGGCCTGCAACTCCACTTCAGCCCAGTCTGAAGTCTCCGAATCATTACCCATTGGACAGTCAACAGGAAGATTGGGGGAGACTATCACTCTCTTAGGCCCAGGACCCCCTCCCCAGTTAAGGTTAACTACTGATAATGGGTAGCACTTAGTGGTGTTGTGGATGTCTGTTACTTGGTAAGTGTGCCCAGGTAACAATTGGTCAGGTGGGGCGGAGCTAGCCACGACACGAGATGGCCGCGCTTTGAGCGAGCTCCTCGAGGAAGCTCTATAAATCATCCCTATCCTGCGCAGAATTGAAGCATTTCAACCCAAAATAGTCGCCGAGGCTAAATAAACGATTACATCACGCTTGTCGAAAAGCGGAAACTGTTTGAGTGAACTATATAGAAGTTGCGGGGGGAGGAGCCAAGATGGCGATGGGAACGGACGTGTAGTCTCTCGGCTCCTCGATCCTTTGTTCCTCGCGACGATATCCTGAGCTTTCTCCTGTCATGGCATACTAGCGGGAGGACGGCGTAAGAGCGCTGAATTGCCTGTTGCTCCCCCGATGTCCCTGCCTGCCTCAGTACCCGCTGTATTTTGAGCGATTTGCGGATTTCGTTTCTCACCTGTTACCGAAGCACAGGCTGAGATCCAGACATGGCGACTGCCGGAGCTGCGAGGGGTTCTGCATGCGGAGCGAGCCTGGCGCCCTGATTGACGCTGCTGTCGGCTAAGGGGCTACGCCTGCCTTGAATTGTGTGTGTGCCTGCCGACCGGGGGTTCTCACTGGTGCCTCTGCTGCCGGGATCTACAGGTGAGAGGCGCCGAGCCCCCCCCCCGTGGTGGCCGGCGTCTGCATACCGTAGCTTCCCCACAAGCCTGCTCCTGTTCCTTTTTGCCTGCGTGTGGCTTCTATTACATCCTAAGTCCCTCTTGCTTTGGGATACTTGCGCCCACGCGCCCCGGTATATTCCCCGGTGGGGCGGCTAAGATGGCTGGTCCGGCTGCACTGCTTGCCAACGTTGCCCCGGATAACAACTGGACTGTGCTGCGGGACCCCGGGCACTGTACTGTTTTGGTGGCCGCGCCTGTGACTGTGGAACAGATGAAACGCCCGGCCGTTCTGACCTCTGGCTCTATTCTTGCTGCCATCGACAACTTGCGGGCAGAAATGCGTGAAGGCTTTCTGTCGCTGTGCGAGAGACTTGAGGCTATTGCGCCCGGGGTGATTCGTGCCCCGCAGGCTTGCTTTTCTCAGTGTCCCGCTTTGCCTATCCTGACTCATGATCGGGCTACTTTGTTGCCGCATGAGTGCTCCACACTTCATCTCTCCGGCAGTGTTGGTGACCGCGATTTCATGCCCGCTTTCTCCACCAGCGCTACACTGTTTCCACCTCCATCGGAGCTCATACTTTCTGCCATGGTTATGCTGCCTTCGGGACTAGCGACGCCGGCACAGCGTCTACTTCTTCTGCCCGCCCACGCTCAGTTTGCCCCGCTTCTGACTCGGATTGTTTTGCACCATTGGGGGTACCTATTGACACTAATCCGTGGGGTTCATGGATCTGGTCGGGTATGGACCCGTCCATTTTGTCTCGGAACAACAACTTCCTGCAGAGAGCGGCCATCTTGTTCCTTTGTTCTACTGGTGGAGGTTGCCCCACGAGGGTTTTGGCTGGGGAGACGTGTGCGGACTGGCCAGGGGTAGCGGACTCCCTGGGTGAATGGTACATTCCTGGCTGGCGAGGTCTCGGACTGAAGCGTTTCTTTACAGAGTGCTAATGTGACGCTCTTTGTTCTCTCTTATGCTTGTAGCTCACTGCTTATGTTGGTCCACATGAGGGGATATGATTACTTGGGTTTGATTGACAGGTGGGGATTCGGGGCGGGACGCCACTTAAGTGTGTACTGATATGACACCTGTGCTCTCTCTACCTTCTTTTGTGCTGTCTACTCTCTATTCTTGTTACGGTGTCTAGGGTAGGAGAGGCTGCATGGTTGGGGTGTCCGAGAGATTTGGTATCCGGTTGGCTCCTCCCCCTCTTTTCTTCTTACTGGGAGTTGTAGATTAGATTCCTCTCTTCTCACTCCCTATCTCTTAGAAGTCATCTATATTCTTTCCTTTTTCTTCTCTCTTCTTACTCTATATTTCGGGTTTATTGGGCGACAGACACACTGCTGGGGGGGGGTAGGCCATAGCCTCTGCATGCGTGTAGGGTGGGGGTTGGGGGATGGGTTTTGAGTTTGGTTTCGGTTTCTATGGTACCTTGTTTTTGCTTTCTTTCTTTTTGCCTTTGTTTTTCCTTTCTTAATTTCTCTTGGGTCCGTGTTTGGGATAGTTGGTGGGTGGGGGGTGATGAGCACTGTTTATGACGTTGATTGCTATAATCCTGCGTGCGATTTCAGAGCCGCTCTTCCGCCTATGTGCCTTACTCCTGGATTTCATGATTGCATGATAGTATTGTGATTACTATTACGACATGCCTGCACGGACTCTGCTCTTTTGATTTCTTTGTTTATGCTACAATGGCGACTGTGGGCCTTCCTACCCGCCAGAAAACGTAAAACAAACCTTTCTTAATCCTGTGACGCAGTAACGCTATGATTTACGGTGTACCTTTCGGCTGCTTGCTTTTCGTGACAAACTGTTACTGTGTCGCCGTGTTGCATGCGTTGGTGCATTGACTGTATCCGTGGCCGGCCGGTTGGTTATGGGCCCGTATTTGTTCATTTTTGATGCACAATAAAGGTTTTAAAAAAAAAAAAAAAAAAAAAAGAAGTTGCGGACCTGGAGTCTGGTGAGGCCTGCTGGAGACTAGGGGGAGAGGAGCATCGGCCTGGAGTTTGGACGCAAGCTGAGAGGTGAGCTGTGCGGCCTCGGGCCGGAACAAGAGCACTGGTGCCCCAGAGCCGGATCGGACAATCTGCGCACCACCCGATGACACCCTCCCGCGACCTTTGCTGGGGAAAGAGTGCGAAAACCAAATAAGGAAAGGCTCATTCCGGTAGCACTGTGCCGCGTATAGACCAACGGCATTTTGGAGAGCCGGAAGCGTATAAAATGGCGCGGTGAGGCCTAGGAATCGAACGGGAGGGCGGACACACGACGAAGGGCACCGGCTCGGCAGAATATATCGCGACGCCCAGATAGCGCCATAGTCCAGCCAATAGTCACCGGAAAGTCTAAATTGCCTCCCAAAGAAACAATAAAGAAAGGCAATACACGGACGGGAGACAACTGCGGCCCATCCCTGCGAGCTCACAGGCCCAACGCGATATTTAGTGCACAAAACACTGCACTACTCAGACACGCATACACCGCTACTACGGGGAGGAGAAGCGCAGTGGTGTGCATGCGACAGAAAATAGAAGAGGGGAGTGAGAGAGCAGATTGGACGCTCTTTGCACAACGGAGATAGACTGATCACCACAAAGCGCTGAACACAGAGGTGGACAGTGAATAACCAGCACCCACTTACCAAGAGTCACCAACTACAAGGGGAAACCACTACACTTGACAAAAGACACGTGTGGCCAGGCCGGGGAGAGAGAGACGCGCAGACATCGCAACACCACAACAATGAGCAAACCAGATAAAAATGAACCTAAAATAAACTTTGAGACTTCCAAAAAAGCCCCTGAACAGTCAGAAGCAGACCAACAGGCGCCCCAACCGACAGGGTCACTAACTGGAGGAATATCAGCGAATAATTTCCAATCTATGTTCCAGTCAAACAGACCGCACTATCAAATATCGACGGTAAAATTGACACACTAACTCACAGGGTAGACCGCATGTCGTGAGGCTAGATCAACATACCGAGCGAATTGACATGGCGGAACGGAGAATATCAGATGTAGAAGACACTAACGCCCAATTGACCACTAAACAATCAGGTATAGACAAGCAACTGGCGGCGATGGCTGCAAAAACCAAAGATTTGGAAGCCAGGTCTCGAAGGAGTAACATACGCATTATGGGAATTGCGGAAACAACCAACACGGGCCCAATGGAGAAATACGTGGAACAACTCCTGATAACGCTTTTGGGACAGGAAACGTTCTCAGAGGTATTTCTCATAGAAAGGGCCCACAGATCCCTGGCCCCTAAACTCCCATTGGGCACCAGACCAAGACCCATAATTGCCAAAATACTGAACTATCGGGATAGGGATGCAGCACTGAGAAAAGCGAGAGAGCTGGGGACACTGAAACATGAAGGAATGGATATAGCCTTATACCCAGATTTCACCCAAACAGTGCAGGAAGCGAGGAAAAAGTACGGAACCGCAAAGCAAAAACTGCGCGAGCTACAGATCCCCTACGCGATGCTGTATCCTGCGAGACTAAAGATCACGGACGACGGTGCAATAAAAATCTTCAATGACCCCAAAGACATTACGAAATACTTACAACTGAAGAAACCGAAAGGAGAGCGCAGAAGATCGCCGTGGGACCGACCCCAGGAATGGGACGCCATGTCAGATGTGGAGTAAAAGCTATTGACTATACACAGATACCTTCACTACACGGGAGACACAACTGCTGACGAGGAAATGGAACTCGCTGAGATAAAAAGAGAGTACACTACACGAAAATGAAATGACGGAGACAAGGAAAACGGCAAACGACAAGGCGCAATGACAAGAAGAGGACTTGTCGAGACATCACACGCTGAGACACGGTCCAGAGCGCCAGATAAGTCCCTAAAGGGAAATAGCTATATATGTTAATGCCGAAATATGGTAGTGTCTGAGGATCACACGATGTTATTGTCGTTTACAACGTGAGTTGATATAACAAACTGAATTGCCAAAAAGAAGGGCTGAAATGCACAATCCAGTGCACACAGATGTTCAAGTATGCCCCCCCCCCCTCGGTTCAAATTAACAAGGGGTAGATTCAAGGCAGCTTTTGCCCACTTGTGTACATCACAATTGTTATTGTTTGAGTTGGGTGGGTAAACAGGGGGAAGGGACTATGCCTTCGTTGAGGGGAAAGAGACGGAGTGGGAGGGGGGAGGGAGGAGGGAGTAAACGGAAAACTCACCAGACGGCTAAGGTCGGTTGCAGCGAAGGACACAGATGCTTAGTGTGCTCTGCAGCCCCACATAATCATAAGATTGCAAAGCAAAGTAACAGTTAACTATGGCAAATACCTCGAGACAGACTAGGACACTGTCCTTCTTGACATGGAATGTGAGAGGGCTACAAGATCCACGAAAGATTAGAAAAGTGATGGCATATTTAGACAGGCACAAGGTGGATGTGGCCTGCTTATAAGAAACACACATAACACCCCTACGAGAATGCAGGATCGGATACAAATGGGCGCAGATACGTGTAGCATCGTCATACTCGAACTATGCTAGAGGGGTACTGTTAATGATCAGACGCAACATCCCTTTCACTCTCATAGACACGGTAACTGACGACCAAGGAAGGTTTGTTATTTTACGAGGCAATTTCAGCGGTACAGTTATCTCAATAGTCTCAGTATACGGGCCTAACGTGGACGACCCACCATTCTATGAGACCGTATGCACCAAACTAAGAGTCACACAACCGACAGATATAATATGGGGGGGGGGATTTTAACACGTGCTTAGACCCAACATTAGACAGGGCTGTAGGCACCGACAGACATGGCAGACAATCAGCCAGAGCCTTATTGGGTGGAATGGACGAATGGGCTCTGGTAGATGTGTGGCGCCTGCGCCACCCGGGCACTAGAGAAGGTACGTGCACCTCGTTGACTCATAACACTTGGTCAAGACTAGATTATTGGCTCACTACACGAGAGGTCAGTACATGGGTAACAGCAGTAGAACACCTGCCCAAAACACTATCAGATCACTCCCCAGTACTGATGGTCCTAGCAATACCCACACATACACCGAGGCAATTTACATGGCGTCTCCAACAATCTGCACTGAAAGATCAAGTTTTCAAAAGCGAATTGAACCGGGCTATTATAGACTTCTTTCAGACAAATGAAGGATCGGTAGATAGTGCAAGATCATTGTGGGAGGCGTTCAAGGTTACCATAAGGGGACACTGCATTGGGAAGCACGCTGGGATACTTAAGGACATTAGACAACAACTGGCCATGGTGGAGAAGGACATCCAAACGCTAGAAGCTGAGTACACAAACACAATGCGAGAGTCCATTTTAGCTGACATACGGCGCAAAGTTGAAACATATCATGAATTTGCGGATACAGAAGTGAAATACCTATCAAAGCACCACAGAGCCAGGGCTTATGGGGAAGGTGGTAGACCGGGAAGAACGCTTTCGCATAAGATAAACTCAATACGAAATAACACTCATATAACACACATTAAAAATGATCAAGGCGAAACAGTTACGACACCCCAGCCATTCTAGATAGTTTCCAGTCCTTTTACTCCACACTCTACACCACAAGTATCACAAAATCAAGCCAAGAAATACATGATTACCTAGATGACGTAGGACTAGCCTGGCTATCAGACACACATAGAACATTCCTAGGACAATATATAACAGAAGATGAACTTAAGGACGCTATTAACTCGCTCCCAAATAACAAGGCTCCAGGACTAGATGGCCTGCCGGGCGAATTTTATAGGGAATACAGAGACTTATTGTTACCACACTTAGCCCAAATGTACGAGGAATCGTACGAGATCATTGTGGGAGGCATTCAAGGTTTACTAACAAACAGATACTGTTTGAGAGTGGCGCACTATTCACATGCCCCCGAGGGATGCTAAAGTTAAATGCAGCTTTATATCTTCACAAAAAATATATATAAGAATAAATAAACCAAATTTTCTCTTCCAAACTTAATGTCCATGCAACAATCTGTTATATCCACAAAAACGAAGATTCAAATCCTTGAAGACGTCATCTTTTAATAACACTTTTCTTTCTTGATTTTTCTCTCTTGTGTACATTACATCATGTACATATGTTCATCACAGCATCATATTCAGTCAATCCCAATGCATTTCGGTATAGAGATACCTTCGTCAGGGGAATACTGTAATTAAAACCAACATAACGAAAATTATCTATTGGAAATCAGGCAGTTTTGGAACCAACCTCGTGTGCATGCAAACCTTGTGTAATTTTGTCACAACCAGTGCCAAATCAGAATACGTGCTTGTATCTCCGTTCCCCTATTGTGCAATCTCTGTGTGACTATTGACATGCCAACCTGCCCAGTGTCACCATACAACCTCATGCCAATCAATATCACAGGTGTTCATACCTGAACATCTGAGTCGGTCGCGAGACCCTATGTGTAATGTATTGGGTTCCTGTCTGGAAAATGAAGTGATATCAATACATGCTGACAGCAATTACCGTTTCCTAGGTAAACTACGGTATCAATGTACCGCCTACCTGTCGAGCCCACTGTCTTTGAATGTCCCGTCTGCCCTGTGTCTTCGTGTGCACTCTCCGCTATTTCTTTTAAACTCTGCAAACCAAGAAAATACGTTAAACCCTATTCTGCAACGCTCGAATTCTCATCGGTGCTTGGTGCAGTAACGCGACTGCCGCCGCTTCCCTCACTTCACCAAATCCAACCAGCTTCTATCCGTCTCGCGTTGTCCATTCAATGCTTCCTGTTTCCTATATGCGGCCTCCTCCTTCATTCTAGACACTAAAAACGGACTGCTAGGCGTTCAAGGTTACCATAAGGGGACACTACGAGAAGCGTTGCTGATAGCGCTACCAAAGCCAGGAAAAGATCTTACAAAACGTGGATCCTACCGTCCTCTCTCCCTTATCAACATAGATGTTAAAATCCTAGCGAAAGTTTTAGCCACTAGAATACAACTGCTTTTGGGATCCCTGGTGCTCCCAGTGCTCCCAGATCAAGCAGGGTTCATCCCCACCAGATCCACTACACAGAACCTACGAACCATATTCACGATGTATCAAAGTCTCGACCCGGATATGCCGGCTGCGGCAGCACTCTTAGACGCAGCAAAAGCGTTTGACTCGGTGGAGTGGGAGTTCATGTTTACTGTCTTGACAAGAATGGGATTTCCACCCCCTTTCCTAAAATGGATAGCCCTACTATACAATGAACCCAAAGCAAGAGTTCGTATTATTGGAAGCACCTCGTAACGCAAGAACATAAGTCGCGGAACTAGACAGGGTTGTCCGTTGTCCCCTTTATTATTTACACTCATAGTAGAACCATTAGCCTACAAAATTAGACAGAAACACCCGGAAACGGCACTGCAGTTCTCTCTTCGCCCTGTTGGGATCTCGCTATATGCAGACGACATGGTACTGTACACTAGATATCCCGACACAAACATGAATCCATTGATAAGGGAATATATCAAATTTGAACAATATGCTGGCCTAAGCATAAACTGGGATAAGTCGGTGGTGATACCGCTGACGGCAGAGACTCCGCAACCCACTTTAGACTATCCACTAAAATGGGAGACAGGCCCGGTGAAGTATTTGGGAATATGGGTACACCGAGGCCCAGAGATAGTGCTTAAAGAAAATTACGGAGTAGCCCTGACCAAGTTGGAAGAAACAGTACAAAAATGGATTCAACTCCTGCTATCGATAGCTGACAGAATTGCACTGCAGAAAATGATAGTCTTGCCTAGATTTTTGTATTTATCCTGGAACATCCCAGTGTGGCTCACGGAGGCGTTCTTCAGTAAATTGCGCACGGTGCTCCAGCGACTCACGTGGGCGGGGAAACAACCGAGAGTAAGCTGGAAAACACTCACGAAACCCTATCACCTGGAGGGGTTTGCAGCTCCCGATCTACAACTGTACTACTATTGCGCGCAGGCACAACACGCACATTACTGGCTACAACCACATGCACATATACCACATATAGCGGTGGAAACAGATAGCATCCACCCGAAAAGACTGACACAATATATTCCGGACCCGGTGAGCTACTATACAAATGACGCGATTCACCCAGTCAACTGCACATCGAGGGCATGGCACACACTAGCAACACTAGCACAGAAACTCCCAATATACGCACCGGCACTCCCACTAGCAAACCATCCCAAACTGTCTGTTACATGTGAACAGAAGATGAATAGAGAACTAGGAGACATGGGCCTCCGGACGATGAGTTTGGTGTTTCCACAAAATGAGTTTATATCCTTCCAAAGTCCAGCGTTATGCGCCCACCAAACACCACTGAAAATGATTGCGTATCACAGACTGAGGGCCGCGATTAAAGACTTGTACGAAACGTTTGCGACCGAACCGCCAGCACTACAAGCTTTACAAATTTTAATAACAGCGCCGACACGCTCGAAATTGGTAACTAGACTGTATACAGCACCCCAGCATGAACAGAGAGAGGAAGCAAATAGATCACTTTTAAGATGGGAAGAACAAACAGGAATGACTATATCGGAAGACGAATGGAACTATAGCTGTGTGCAAATGAGTCTCTTCACATCTAATTGCAATTTGCGCATTATCCATTTTAAATTTATCCACCAAATGTAGTATACACAGGTCAAGCTACATAACTTCGGCCTTAGAGTAGAGGATAAATGTCAAAGATGCGGGGCGCCCCAAGCCGATTTCCTACATATGTCATGGACCTGCCCTGTCCTTCATGGGTATTGGCAAGAGGTGTTGACCGCACTTACACACATGTTGAAGGAACATATCCCAAACTCCCCATTGGTGTGCCTACTGGGCACATATAGACCCAAACAGTTTAGAAGGAGGAAACTGTTGGCAGTGGCACTCTTATTGGCAAAACGGCGTATAGCAATAAAGTGGGGTAGAAAGCGACCGACCAGATTCAAAGATTGGATAAAGGATATGGTATATTGTAGGGAAATGTTGGGGACGTATGAGGAGAACCTTCCTCAAACCTCCAGACCAAAAGATTTCTGGCAACCGCTCGTTGACTACCTGCAGCAACAACGAGATGAGACCCAAGATGCACAAGTTCAGAGCGCTTAGAAGTATTGAAAGAAAACATACCCGAGGGCAGCTAGGGTGACATAGATCCACAAGTACAGTTACCGCTGTCCCACTGCAGCTCTGCTTAGAAATGTATAGCAGATGTCCTAGATCAAAGATGAAATTGTAAAACTGCGGAAAAAAGTGTAATGGACAGAAATAGGGGGTTGCTGCATGCTTTAAAATCAGAACTTGTTGGGAAAAGAAACGGGGTTTGCAGAACGCTTGTATGTAAATGATTTGTTATACTGCATACTAACTGTACCTTTTATTGCTGATCTGGTGAACTAAATAAAATAATATAACAATTGGTCAGGTAAAGCCAGGTTCTCTGCCACCAGGGTGAAACTGGCACCTGTGTCCCTATAACCTTGGGCTGACCAACTCCTAAGGAAGGGGCCGGTCAGCCCAAGTGGCTGGGCAGTGCCACTCTCGGATATCAGGAGAGCTGTAGCGAGGTCTCTTTCTCACAGTTTTCTGGGGTGCTCATCTCATTGGGTTGGAGGACGGCGAGGATGGACAGGTCCGGTTGGTGAGCAAATTGTTATGTATGATGCTGATTTTCTTGCTGAAGTAGCAGGAGAACTGGGTGCAGAGATCCTGTGTGAGGGTGGCGATGGGGAATTCCTTTTCTCTAGAGCATATCTCTTTGGAGTTGTTGGAGCTGTTTTCGATTCTTTTGGTTACAGTTGCTCGCTTGGTGCATCGGAGGTGCTGATTTTAGTTCCAGAGTGCTGATCTGTAAGTACCTCTGTCATTTTTATCCTGGGTGTGTCTCCATTGGTGTTCGAGTTTTTGGCAATTGCGTTTGGAGAGGACGATCTTCTGTGTACTAGCTGGCTTGTGTTCTTGTCCATGGGGTGATAATAACCTTGAGCGGCGCCAGGGTGTCTGCACAGGAGGTGACCCAGTCATTAAAATTGGTGATGGATTGTGTGAGATGTGCCAAGGGCGCCCTTATGAAGTTCTGTGGGACAGGTTTTTCAGGGACCTAGCGTTGGGCAGTTTTGGTAGGTGCAGTTCTGCATTGGTAGTGGAAGTGTAGACCAAATTAGATGTAGGAGTAGCCTAGCCTGTTAAGCGGAGGTTGGACTTGTCCACTATAATGTCGGAGAAGTTTGTAATGTCTGGCATTGTGCATGGGGTCCTTCATACAATGAGTGAGCCCAATATTGTACCGGTCTTCTTGAAGGTTGGTGACGGCCTCCATGAGGAAGATGAGGTTGCTGGGCAGAATGAAGGAGCTGGAGTGAAGCACCAATGGGATTATGAGGTCCACATTGTGTTTTCAAGGTCAGATCTTGGCCCAGGAAATCGGTGGAGTAGGGCCCCTCCCAGGGTGTTGTTACTGTAAATGTTAAATAAGAAAGACAGATGTTAAAAGAGCGGTGGTCACCCAGCCGCTGACCCTGCAGAGCCGCTAGTGCTAGTGACCATCAGCAGCCTCTCGAGCCCTCTGCAAAGTCCGAGAGTGAAACATTTCCGGGGACTACTGTAGCACAATCTCTACAGGAGCATGTAGAATTGAAATTATTATGAAAAAAGGACTATAGCAAGTTTCTGAATTTTAAAGCAAAGGATAATCGATTTTTATTAGAGAAGGTGTGATTATAGGTTGAATACTTAGAACTCATACAAATAAATCAATGCAGATATAGAAAAATATTTTCATTTTATTAATCTTATATTTTTGTAAAAAGGGAGAGGATATTCATAGATTCATTAATCACCCATGTATCAAATTTTTTGGTGTAGGTTATATCCTTCTTCGTAAGTTTTAAGTTCATATATATACACATTTACAGCTCATAACTAGTACAGTTGTACAATGATGTCAATATTGATATATCTAGAAATTGATGATATGATGATGGCAAGCGGCAGGGTTGAAAACTACGCACGTTTCGGCACTGCTGCCTTCATCCGGAACACCATCTATATATATATACACTAAATAAGAAAAGATATATAAACATTATTTACAAGTATAACCTATTTTAAATACACCTAGAGTCACAGTGCTATACGTATACATTGAAACGTATATTTACAATTTACTATAAAAACGGCAAAGACATAGGGACAATCATCTTTAGTTTGATCCTGGACTATACAATCCATGGTTTTAGCATTCGCATCCTATATAACATCATTGTTTATAGAACATAATTCAAAACAGCAAATGATCTTTCAAAGTTATTATAGAATTTCATACTAATTTGTCTATGTAGAAGGAACATCTTTTATACCTATTTGAGTTCATTCCTGCCTAAGGGGTGGCACATGATTCAAGATGAAATTATCAAGATATAATGAGACATATATATGTATCATCACAGTTAAATAAAAAAAGAATAGAGAAAGAATTTATGAATATATAAATTAAAAAAAAGAGACTATACAATTATGGCCATTCTAATTGTGGAGACATGACTATTTTTGTCCCTACTGTATAACATTATGATAACAATCTTGTTCCATTTGCTTAAATCTCTAAGACACCTAGGGCCATATGTAGGTGGCCAAATACCGGTCGGCCGTTACCGACCGGTATTTTGAGTTTCAGGTGTAGGTGGCCAAAATATTACCGAATCTGTAAATTTACCGATTGGGTAAATTTACCGATTATGTAAATTACCGAATCGGTAAAGTTACAGATTCGGTAATATGGGATGTAGGTGGCACTGAAAACAGTGCCAGAGGCCCTCAATAATTCGTTATTTACCATCAAATTCTATTTGGTGGTAAATAACCAATTCCTGTGTACATGCACATCTGTGCATGTACACCTGTGGCATGTGACACACATACATGCCTGAATCCGGGGTGCAACAGGGTGTCAAAGTGACACCCTGTCCCCCTTGTAAAATCGGTAATTTTACCGAATCGGTATTTACCGATTCGGTAATTACCGAATGTTACCGATTCGGTAAGTATTTCGGTAAAAATACCTACATGGCATTTACCGATTTGTAAATACCGAATCGGTAAAATTCGGTATTTACAAATCGGTAAATGTCATTTACCTACGTATGGCCCCTAATGTCTAATTTATTTGTCTAATTTGTAGTTTGGAAAGTACTTCTAGATCCTAACCATAGTTTATCCACTGACATGTTTTAATTGATGCTCTCCTACCATGGAAAAGCTATCTTTTATCTGTTAGGGGAGACAAGTAGGCAATACTTACTTTAATGATGAGTACTTAATGTAGGTATTGAAACTTATTGAGATAGATCAAGGTCAGTGAAAATGCAAAGAGGTACCTAGAGAGACAGTGATTTAAATTAATGTTGTAATATCAATTTATCATTAATATCTTTATTCTATACAATTTTTAAGGGAGGATGTCATACCTAAATGATTCCATATTTATTTGATGAGACACATCTTTGGCTATGGTATCAACATTCAATCTTATATAGTTCATAGTTATCGTTAGTTTTATACTTTAAGCATAGATGCCCAATTCTGAACAAAACGATGATAGCTGGTAGAGTATGCTTACTTGATGTAAAACGGTCAATATTCCACTCTCATTATTCATTTGGTCAAAATGCCACATCAGATTGCACTATTCATCAATTTTAAAAATTGCACAGGAAAAGCCACGATGTGGATCACTATAATAAAATTATAGGTGAAGCTATTAAACTCTGATCTGCTAGATTGTTAGATTAGCAGAATCAATACATGTGCTGTTAACAACAATATGACCCTATACACTGTTATATTGGAGTACCTGATGGCGATTTCTTTACATATGCCACAAAGATATTCTCAGGTGGATTGTAGATATCGGTCCATGTGATTAAAAACAAGTTCGCGATTTAGCACTCTGTAATAAAAATAAACATATCTGTAATTTATATTGTTGTGCTATACTCACACAGATTGCCATTATATATATGCTCTCTGGTATAAGAGGATAGATTACCTCGTGCTGATTGTTTCTAGATAAACCTCTGTGTTATTATTGAAATAATATGTGCAGCGGGCGAAAGTAAAGTTGCTCCTCTATGCGGCTAAAAAGTTGATACAAAAAACAGTTCTATATCAATTAACTTGTATTTAGGATGTAGGCTAAAATTACAAAGCGTACGGTTTAGCTGATGCGGAGCTTACCGTTTATATATTGTTTTCACCGACATGCCGACAACATAATTATAGGTTCACAGGCAAACGAGGTGGAGGATATCCTTCTATGTATATGGATAAAGAAGAACATAAGGAATTCTCCATTAGGTACCTTCGTTCGGAGAGCAACGTCTAAGTTTTAATGCACGTGAACTTCTGAGTTTCAGGTTTACTGTTTTCTTAGCAAACGCTCGGCATGGCTCCGACTTCAGGGGTAGTGGAAAAACATGATCGCGTAATGATCGCCGTAACGCCTATAGTTTGTTTGAATGCTGTATTTGAAGGTTGCACGAGAATTGGGCATCCAATAGGTGACACGGATGTCAAGAGTGAAAGCGGACTAGATCTATGTTCTGCGGACGTAATATTTCAACATTTTAATCTTGATGCTTAACCTCTGATGTTTCCAAAAGCCAGATAGGATATATATATATATATGTATGCTATATATCCAATGTAAAATCACTGGTTTGAGAGTAAGATATATATATATATATATATATATATATATATATATATTTTTTTTTAAACAAATTTTATTGGGTTTTGTTTCACACAACATACATTGTTAATTACATTTCTCGTGCTATCCAGGCCACAAGTAGTGGCCCTTTCCCTGGTCTTCTTAGGTGGAGACCCTAGGTCGAAACAGGATCAAGTTCAAGAAACCCCAGTAAAGGGTATTCCTGGTATTCCTTACCCAATTACTTAAAGAAAATACTAATATTAAGAAACCTCCCCCTCCCCGGATCCCACCATCGGTGCGCAGAATAGGTTATAATCATAATGATTAGTATGCACAGGAGTTAACAGACAATGGTGTGTGCTATGTACCTGTTGTGTTACAGGGGTGATCTCCAATCATGATGTTAATTCGCTAATTCGTTCTGTTTGTCATAGTCGCGCAGTGTTTGCACTAATGCGTCCCATGCTTGCGCCATTTCTAGAGCTCTATCATTCTGCTGTCGCCGTGCCGATTGAAACCTCAACATACTCGGTTCTCCACCGTGTGCTCGTGGGACCCGCCACCGCCTTCCAATGTCGTGTAATTTCACGTTTCGCAAGAATGAGCCCCATATCTATAAATTTGCTCGTGATCTTATTTTTAGGGGTGTGAGGGAACCAATGCAGAACCCCAACGGCCATGTCGAATACCAATCCCCTCTCTGTTACCTCATTAAGAGTGTCCCCCACTTCCCTCCAGTAAGGAGTTAAGATTGGGCACGTCCATAGCATGTGGTCTAACTCAACACCAACCGTCCTGCATCTAGGGCATCCCGCGGTGTTTGCAGCAAAATATCTTTTGATCTTCCCCGGGGTCCGGTATGATCGGTGGAGAATGTAAAAGTGTACTAGTTGAAATCGCGCGTTGCGAGTACTCTTCAAAGCCCTTCTCATCAACTGCTTCCACACTGTCTCAGGGATCTCTTTACCTATATCAGCCTCCCATTTATCCTTCAGCGCCATTAAAGGAGGTAATCCTTCATTGGTCATTCTAGAGTAAAGGCAGGAGACCACCTTAAACGTTCCCGCTGCCATCATGGTATATTGGCAAGCCATCGTTGTTCTGGGTTCTGTGAGCCCTTCTCTCCAATGCGCTTGTATTGCTTGTGTGAGTGCTGAGTGCAGTAGGAAGTCCCCTCTAGGTAGATCATACCGGTCTAGGAGTACCGGAAACGGCAACAGTGTGTCATCTTCGTATAGGTCACCCAGGACTTGAATCCTTGCTTCTTCCCATCTCTGCAACTGTGACCAATCTCCGCCGTGCGGTAATGCCGTTAACATCCCCAACGGGATTTCGGGGGCGAATGGGTGCAATACTCCCGCCCTACGCTGTGTACGGTTCCAGCATAATCTAATCGTTTTTTCCTCTTGTGTGAGGCCTCTGAGGTCTAATTTCTGCTGTAGTGCTATGAAGGAAAGCACATGACGAGGTATGCCTAGGCTCCGTTTGTTTTCCGGCCCTCGAAATTCGCGGGCTATTTCCTGGGTGAAGGTCTGCAACTGAGCTGCTAAGTAATACAGTTCAAAGTCGGGGACCGCTAAACCTCCTTCCGATTTAGGTCTCATTAGCGTTGTTAAGGCCACTCTGCGTCGGCCCGCCCCCCAGAGGAAGGACACCATCATGGACTTCAGGAGCCCAAAGGTGGCAGGGGGAATCCAAATGGGTAGCGTTCTGAAATAATATAAGAGTCTTGGGAGCGCCACCATTTTGAGTAGCGCTATACGACCTGCCACTGACAGTGGGAGAGTGGCCCAAAAGGATATGTTGCCCTTCAATGCTCTGATGCACAGGTTATGTTGCCCTCTAATACGTCAGCAGGGGTGTGATAGATATAAACCCCTAGGTATTTCAGGCAGACGGGTTCCCATCTGACCGCTCTGGTCATGGAGGGCTTTCGCCAAAGCTGGTTAAAAGATTGTCGGCCCCTACTAGGGCCCCCTCTTCGTCTTCAAGGAAGAGCAGAAGGTCTTCAGCATATAGCGATACATATTGCCGCCCAATTTTGCTCTGCAATCCCCTATAATGGTCTCCCGTGCGGAGTGACATTGCAAGAGGTTCAACTGCCAACGCAAATAGCAGCGGAGACAGTGAACACCCCTGTCTCGTGCCTCTTTCCACTGAGTATTGAGGTGATATTAGTGTGCCCGTCTTCACTCTGGCCACTGCCGAAGCATATAGTACGGCGGTCCATTTCAGGTAATCCTCCCCTGCTCCAAAACGCCTAAGCACTTTGTAAAGGTATTCCCATTCTAGGCTGTCAAACGCCTTCTCCAAGTCTACTGATAATATCATAGGGTGGCAGGTCTCGGAGTGATCTTTCTCTAGGAGTCGCATCAGGCGGCGTATGTTCATAGTAGTGTTGCGCTTGGGTATAAAACCTGCCTGGTCTTCATGGACCAGTGTGGGCATGTGGTCCAAGAGACAGGACGCTAAGATGCTGCTTAAAATTTTGTAGTCAGTAGTCAGCATCGAAAAAGGTCTGTATGATGTTGTGTCACCACTTTCTCTCCCAGGTTTAAGGAGGGGAATTACCAATGCCTCTCGCATGGAGTGTGGTAAGTGTCCTAACTGTCTTGCTTCTCTATAGACCTCTAGTAGCCGTGGAGCTAACAGATCTATGTATTTTACATAAAATTCGATGGGCAACCCATCTAGGCCTGGGGTTTTATTATGTGCCATTTGTTTTCTTGCACGTCGAATCTCTCCTAACTCAATATCTTTGCCCAAGTCTCTTGCGTGCTCTGAGTCCAACACTGGGAAGCTGAGCCCTTCAAGAAAAACATCTATAGCTGGGGTGTCGGCCAGCAATTTACTTTGATACAGGGTTTCATAATAACTGGTAAAGCAGCGTAGGATCTCTGGTTGGGTATATACTTCCTCACCTTCCGCCGTGCATATGTACACTATGGGGGAGTCTCTCTTCGTGGGGTTGGCGAGCCAGGCCAACAAGGCTCCTGATTTGTCGCCCTCTGCGTGGGAACGAGCTATATATGCCTTATAGTCGAAGCTGCGCAAACGTTCTGTTTCCGTCGCGACTGCTTTTTTCGCCGTGCTAAGCTGCTCTTGTAGCTCGGGATGACCAGGCTGCAAGAGCTCCATATCTCGGAGTTTCTTATCAGCTCTATCAAGGTCGTCTAAGAGCACCTTCCGTATTCCCACCTGCTTACCTATGCAAAACCCCCGAACCACCACCTTAAAGGCATCCCACTCTGTTGCTCTCTCCTTCGTTGTGCCAGCATTATCTATCAAAATAGTGTGTTATTCTGTCTTCCAGCGCACCCTGGAAAAGTGGATCTTCCAGTGTTTCCGGGCGTAGCCACCAGTTGGGGACGCAGGAGGTATCAGGGAACCACTGCATGGTGAGCAATAGGGGATTATGATCCGAGATTGTTCTCGACAGATATTCTGTCCTCACAATCATTGGTAGTAGGGTCGGAGAGCACAGGATCGCATCCAACCTTACATGGAGTTCGTGCATACTCGAGAAAAATGAATAATCTCGAGTCCGCGGGTGCTGCTCGCGCCATATATTATATAGGCCCCATCTCGATTGCCAATCCATTCTACCTTTAGCAGTGCGGTGTGTTGGGGAGTCCGCCAAGGGGGGATGCGACCTATCAAGAGTTACATCTAGTACTGAATTAAAATCTCCTCCCATTAACATTGGTCCTACTAGGAAGTGGGCAAGGGACCCCGACAATTCCGTCAGAAAAGTAAGTTGATCTACATTAGGTGCATACACGCTACAGAAGGCGATGTCTCGGCCTCTCAGTTTTCCTGCTATGGCAACAAACCTCCCCTCTGGGTCTGTAATCTGGTTGGTAACCTGAAATGGGACCCGGCCCTAATCCAGATTAAAACGCCCCTAGCAAATGCTGAATATGTGGTATTGTATACTTGTCCCTGCCATCTGCGCTGTAACGCTGCTCCCTCAGCCTTCGTCAAATGTGTTTCTTGCAATAATGCAACCTGAACTCCCCTGCGCACTAGATAGGCGTGTATTTTGTGGCGTCTCGTCATAGTGTGGAGCTCCCTCACGTTCCAGGTTATACACTTCAAATTAGATAAGTCGCCCATTGTCCTTCGGTGTCCTGCGCCCTCCTTTCAAGTCATTCCGTAAGTGTCCCAAATATGACGAAACATTAGCACCGATGGTGAGCCCTCCCCCTAACAATATAGTGTGTCTCCAAACTCCCTCCCCCCCAGAACAGGACCCAAAGACCGCAATCTAGTTCCCATCCAAACACTCCCAAAAAAGAAACTGTTAAGTAACCCAACAGTAGTCACTGTGGGAAGCCTAAGGGCAATGAGGGGGGTTGGGTACCAACGGAGAGCCGCCCCTCACATGGGCTCCTGTTGGGCGAACGAGCCTCAAGTAGGTAAGTACAACAAGACCTCCACCCGCCTCCCCTCTGCAAAAACATTAGTTCCCTCTTTCATGTCTTAACAACCAGATCACCATAGTTCGTGTTCAGGCTTCAACAGCTCACCAGGTTCTCTTGTTATTCGTCCAGCATTCCTTCAGCTGTCGCTGGAGTAATCACGGGTAGTGGTACACTGTCTGTTTCTGAGTGCTCAGTGTCTGAGGGGTCATCGCCCTTGCCGGATTCCACCTCATCTCGCGATGGAGAACCCTGTGAGCCCGATATGTTATATACCACTTCCAGGACCCCTCGGCGCTCTGCTGTCGTCTCCGACAATGAAGGCCGTCTAAGACCTCTGTGTCGATTACGGATCCGCCTAGACTTCCGTTGTAGCAGCCCTTCTGAGATAGTTCCAGGTCGCGGGCCCAGACCGTCCCTGCCGGTTCTGTACAGTTCCAGCCAGTTGCAGGCGTCCTCCGGCGTGTCAAAGAATTTAGTGGTGCCATCAACAATTATTCGGAGCCGAGCTGGGAATAACAAGGAGTATTGGAGGCCCTCGCCTCTCAATTCCCTTTTGACTGCCAGGAAAGAGGTCCGTCTACGCTGCGTCTCGTAAGTATAGTCTGGGAAGATGGTGATTTTACTGTTCTCTACCTGGAAAGGACCGTTCAAACGAGCATTGTGAAGTAGTAGATCTCTGTCTCGATAGTGTAACAGCCGTGCCACCACAGGACGCGGTGGACGGCCCTGTTGTAGGGGCTTGGATGGGACTCTGGGTGCTCGTTCCAGCGTATAAAAGGTGGACAAACCTTCTGGCGCCACCGTCGTCCAGAGCCAATCTTCAAGATACCGAACCATGTCCTTCCCTTCCACTTTCTCCGGCAGGCCTACGATTCTGACGTTATTCTGGCGATTACGCCCTTCAGCGTCTTCAGCTCGTCTCTCTAGGGCGTTAATGCGATCCAGCACATTGGCCATAGTGACTGAAAGGTCTTTCTGCGCCGGTGCCAGGGTGTGGACTGTGTCTTCCACCTCTTTGACCCTGTCAGACAGTTTACCGTGGTCTGCTCTGAGCAGGCAGAGTCCCGTGGCCACTTGCGCACTATCTTGTTGAAGCGCTGCACGGGTTTCTGTTATTGCCGTCAGGATCTTGTCCAGCTGGAGCTGTAAGTGGGGATCTCGCGGTTGTTCGGGGTCCGGATGGTCTCCCCTATCTGGCATCTCTGTGTCTGACGTGGATTGTGTTGTGCTTTTAATACCTTTAGGTTTTCCCATGGCGGTAGTGTCCCCCCAATTCGTCGTTGACAGACGAAGGGGGGCGGTAGAGAAGCAGGGGGATCTCGCTAGATCGAACTTCGATAGGTGCCTGTCCCAGCCGTTGTCAAGGATACCTCTCGGGTGTGTCCAGCACGGGGGCAGTCAGCAGCGGCAAAGAAGTGCAGTCTCAGGGATCATGTGCATTGCACATAGGTGCCTCGTTGTCAGCTGCAGAGGTCCGAGGCAGAATAGGCTCCAGTCAGCAGTGTTCTCGGTCGCTCGGGCTAAAGTGGACGCCCGAGGGCCCTCGCAAAGCGTAGCAGTCTATCCAGGGTTAGCTCCCTGAGTCTCTTGATCTCTGTCAGCAAGGATCGCACCCAGCCCCTCCGGAACGGCAACTGTGACACCGATGCACTGCCACGGAGATTGTTACATCTATGAAGTTCTTAAGCGCTACAGGGGTGGCCGCCCGAGGAGCGGCGGACGAGGGGGGGACCCGTGCGGGATGCCAAGCGGCCGCAGCGCACCGCTAGTGGGCGGTCATCTGTTTCCACCCGGTGTTGCAATCCATCGGGAGTCGTCCGGTCGTTACCATCCGGGTAGGCGATCACTCTGACCAAGTTACCATTCCCTCCGCAGGTCGATGTGTAAGGTCACAGGCGTAAGCCCCAAAGTTCAGCAGAATATGCGTGGGTGTCCCCTCCAGCACTCACGACGCGCGCAGGTAGATCCGGCTCCGCGGGGTCACCATTTACTGATCAACCTCCCTTCCGCGGCAGTTCGTCCGTAGTCCCGGCTCCCACTCTCGCCTCCGCTCCGGGGGTCCCTAAGGCGGCGATAAGGTGACCCGCTTCCGCGCAGTCGGGAGGGGGTCCCAACGGGTCCAACGTCCGGGCCCCGGCGTTCTGCACGCTTTTGTGGAGTTTGCTCCCTGAAGCTGGGCCTCAAATTCCCGGGCCGACCCTCATCAAGCCTCTCGTATTGCAAGGGAGCCCCTCCGGGTCAGCTCCCCCAGGAGCCACCCAACAGGCAGCAGGGGCACCCCGGTCGTCCACGCGGTCTCTAGATCTCCTCTGCCACCTGGATGCTATGTCCACATTCGCGTCTCCTATTTAGGCCCGAGGCGCCCCTCTCGGCGATCCGGTCGGCCTCCGGGGGCAGGACGGGAAGCGGTCCGCCGCCTCCTCAGCCTGTGGTCAAAGTCGGATGAAATCTCCGCCCCAGGGCGGGAGCAGGGTCCAGTCTCGGGTGGGCCGAGCACTTACCAGTGCAACATGTGGCGCCCAAATCTTCAGCGAGCCCCTGCAGGGAAAGGCCGATCACTCCGCCCCCAGCCCGAAGGGCCGCCGTGCATCTGCGCCGCACAAACTCCAGCCGGGCAGACCACTCCAGCAAGTTCGTTCTTCGGTTCTTCTTTCAGCGGCCGACTGCTGGGTCGTTCACTCCGGTCCCGCTGCCGGATAGGAGATCCCTCAGGGTCCACAGGGGCAGCCCCGGTCGCTGGTGCACCAGGAGTCAGGAGCACCTCACGGGCGCCATCTTGTCCGGTCGCCTCGGGCAGCTTAGCGAGCCCGTTTCTCAGGCATACAGGGTCGGTCAGGGGATGTCCCGCAGCCGCACCGTAGAAGTCCCCCTCTGCTCGCCGTGTGAGGGGAAACGAGGGTTTTTGAGGTTTCAAAACAGGATAATCGGAGACTCGAACGAGGAGCCCAGCTCTCAGGTGACCTCTTCCATCGGCGTCCAAGCCACGCCCCTTGAGAGTAATATATATTAATCAAAGAATCGTTTGAGAGCTGTATTTACAAATCATACGAAGCAAAGAGTGTTCAATACATATCATGGGTGTAAAGAGTAATGATGGACTTGATCTATATTTCGCGAGCGCCATATTCTGACATCTACCATTTAATACTTAGTTCATCTTCAGTTTAATACTTAAACCCTATTCTCATGTAGAAACATACGGAAACAATGCATATATTATCTTCTATGTACCCTAGAGTAATCTTACCCAGCTTTCAATTTCGACATGTGGAAATGAGATAAAAATTCGCCATACTTGACCAGCGGCAAAGGTAAAGAAGCCATATGGATAATTGGCTGAACTTTCAAGGTCTCACTAGATATCTTCTCTAAATATATAGGGTTTTATATATTTAAATTCCACTGCGAATTGATTACTGGACATTAACTAAAACCTAATTGTATAGCGACCATAACTATGACATCAGATAAAGAAGATGTAATAGCCGATGTATTTAGATCTTCGCATTTTCCCACAGTATATCTAAATTCAGTCCTTTATTGCAGTGTCCAAAAGGAAAATCCAGAACACCTCATGTTTTTTTCTTACATTGTCCTGACTTTGTCCTTCTTTTGATAATATCTTTTCTAGTATGAACCATCGTATTTAATCTTCTGTATGACCTTTTTCCATATAGTGAATGAATGAATGAATGAATGAAAAGGGTTTTGTATAGCGCAACGTTCACTCCAAGGAGCATCTTGGCGCTTAAACGGATAGCAAGAGAAAGTTTAACGGAGGGGAAAGGAGATTAGGAAGGGAATGAGTTTTAATTTATATGACAGTGCTAGGTAGTCTCGGGCGTCGAAGATCCATGTTTTGAGGAGCTTCCTGAAGGTGAGTTCATTGTGGTTATGCCTTAAATGAGTAGGCAGGGTATTCCAGGTTTTTGTCCCCAGTACTGCCATGGTTTTTCCTCCCCAAGTTTTCGGTTTGAAATTTGGGATGGTTAGTAGATTCTCTGATGTGGACCGCAAAGTTCGTTTAGTGTGATAGCGCTTGATTTTAGTTCTCAGATATTCTGGGCCTGATTCGTTTATGGCTTTATAGGTAAAAGTCAGGATTTTGAACAAGAACCTTTTGTGGACTGGTAGCCAGTCCACAAAAGGTGGCGAACCATTGGAGAGGTCACTTCTCTTGTCCTTATTGCAGACCTGTGTTCAGTAAGTCTGCCATTCAAGGTACGGGTGGTTTCCCCCACATATCCCTTATGACAAGGGCAGGTCAAGAGATAAATTAGATTTTTAGATTTACAATTTGTCATGCCTCTTTATTTAATTGTATGACCATTGAATTTCAATTCATTTTTTTCTATGGCCAGTGGGCAGCTCGTACACGTACCGTATTTAAAATTGCCCTGAATAGGTAACATATTTTCAGCACTTCTCTGTGTTGGCTCTTTTTTACTCGGCATACGTGATCTTCCTACCAAACCCTTCAAATTTTTGTTTTTGCGATATGCAAACATTGGTTTCGATATGACATCTGCTGCGGGCGAAACTCGACATCGACAAATGGAAACAAGCATTAGAGGACACCAGGCCGCAACCCGAAATGAACCCTCTTCTAGCAGACGTGGCTTTCAAGTCCTGGATTGTAAATTCCTTGGATATAGTTCTTCCCAAAAAACCCTACCGGAAACCGAAGAAAAAAGCCACCTCCCCGTGGTTTTCTCACGAGATCCGCCTCTTAAAGAAAACCTGTAAGAGAGCGGAAAGAGTATGGAGGAAAGATTTTGACCCTAACAGTAAAAATGACTATAAACGGACTATTCTCATTTACAAAAAGGCCCTAAAAACCGCTCAAATATCGTTTTTCACGGAAAAAATTAGCGAGGCCTCTTGTTCGTCCAGAGAAACCTTTCAAATTGTGAAAAAACTTGTAAAAGTCCCGGATCCAACTTTCAGGCATAATCTCTCGGACAACCATTGTAATGAGCTAGCCACGTTCTTTGACTTGAAAATACAAAATATACTTCAACATCTCCCCCCTCTTCTTCCTGTGGATCCCCCATCCCCTCACCCACTGCAATGCCAGAATCTTGACACAGAACTAATTGAGTTCGCTCCCATCAGCGAGGCAACTTTAGGGCCCATTCTTCATTCGCTTAAAAGTGGTTCCCCGCATGATCCAGCGCCAGTCAGACATCTGAAACAGGTTGCGTCTATCGTTCTGGCACCAATGGTGAACCTGATAAACACCTCCATAGAAAGTGGATTGGTTCCCGCAAGCTGGAAGAAGGCTGTGGTCAAAGCCTTAATCAAAAAACCCAACCTTGACCCTGGCAATCTCGCCAATTTCAGGCCGATTTCTCTTCTCACCAGTATTAGCAAGTTGGCTGAAAAATTCATCAATGGTCAGCTTTCAAACTATTTGGAAGCCAATGCACTGTTAAAATCATCCCAGACTGGATTCCGCCCGGGCCAGGGCACCGAAACAGCGGTGGTGGCGGTGGTCGAAGAGGCTAGGAAGATCATTGATGCAGGAGGATAAGTGGCAGTGATCCTCCTGGTCCTCAGCGCGGCATTCGACACCGTCAACCACATCATCCTGGCAAAGCGGCTTGAAGACCTTGGTATTGCAGGGACTGCCCTCTCTTGGCTCAAATCCTATTTGCATAACCGCTCTTTCCAGGTAGCAGAAGGCGACTTTATCTCTAGAGAGACCCCTATACGTTGCGGAGTGCCACAGGGCGCATCATTGAGCCCGACGCTCTCCAACGTGTATATGTCGCCTCTTGAAAAAATTGTCATCCCGTATGGTATCAAACTTCTGACCTACGCGGATGACACTCAGTTAGTTGTCTCCCTTAGTCGGCAAGACAACCCTGCTATCGACCTGCACTCATGCCTGAAAGACATCGTGAGTTGGATGAACTCCTCCCATCTAAAACTCAATGGGGAAAAAACGGAGATAATGGTGTTGGGCAACCAGTCCCATTTCCGTCCGGAGTCTCTCTGGCCCCCGTGTATGGGCCCTCCTCCAATCCCCAAAACGGACATCAAAAGTTTGGGGATTTGGTTGGACAATAAACTCACCCTAAATACCCAGGCAAGGAAAACGGTGGGAATCTGCTTTGGCCTATTACGGACTACTCGTAAGATTCTCCCCCTGCTTCCTTTCCAGTCAAGAAAGCTCCTTTTACAGGCCCTCATCCTTTCCAGACTGGACTATGGAAATGCCCTATATCTTTGTGCACCGAAGAAAGTCACAGCCAGGCTGCAGGTTGTGCAAAATGCTGCCGCTCGGATTCTTACGGGCACCAAAAATCGCTGCTCAGCTAGACCTGCGATTAGAGCACTACACTGGCTGCCCGTGGAGCAAAGGGTACAATTTAAGACTCTGTGCCTAACCCACAAAATCCTTCATGGAAAAGCCCCACCTATCCTTAAGGACCTGGTTGTTCCCCACATCACGACTAGAACACTCCGATCCTCTTATACTCACCTTGCCCAAATTCCCAGGATTAAGAAAGCACGTTCTGGAGGCCGGCGGTTTTCCTTTCATGCGTCCAAGATGTGGAATGCTCTTCCACTGGACCTCCGCGCCCAATCCAACCTATTGCTCTTTCATAAGTCTTTAAAGACCTGGCTGTTCCCTTAATCATCTCTTGCTCCCGTCGACCCTTTCGGATTTTCTGTCAGCGCTGGGACGCTCACGGGCAGCCATGCGCTCTAAAAATCCCTTAAATAAATAAATAAATAAATAAATGTATGATTAACATTCAACAGGTGCCATTAGAGGAAATTATTTGGCGAATTTTCTCATTTAGAACTGAATGTCGCGTGACAAATACTAATTGTCCTTCCTGTTTGGGGGCAACATTCTGTAATAGGTGTTGCCGATCATAAAATCTAGCACACTTGTATGACTGCCTTACTATTCTATGTGGATATCCTCTGTCCATAAATGATCTTGTCATATCTATAGCTCTGATGTCAAAATCTTCCAGTTTCGTACAATTTCTTCTGAGGCGTAGGAACAACCCAAAAGGGATACTATCCTTCTGTGTGGTCGGATGATAGCTTTTATAATGCAACAATGTGTTGCGCGCGGTTGGCTTTGTATAAAGATCAACAATAAGTTGGCCCCTTTCATGTTTGATCATTATATCCAAAAATTCGATTTTCATGGTGTCAAACTTCGAGGTAAACTTTGTTTGAATCACATAGATTAAGCCATAATAAATACTCATCTAATGTGTTGATATCATCATCCCATATGAACACTATATCATCTATATAGCATGACCAATGAAGGACAGATTCGTAAAATGGGGCCACTTTATTGAAGATGAATATTTTTGTTCAAAATAGGCTACATAGATGTTCGCTATCGTAGGGGCGCAAGATGCGCCCATACTTACGCCTTTCACTTGCTTATATATTTCACCATGGAATTCAAAAATGTTTTCCTCTAAGATTATGTGTAAGCAGTCCGTGATAAAGTTTATATCACAGTCAATGTTCATTAGTGTGATAAACCATTGTACAGCAGATATTGCTCCATTGCAGGGTATATTGCTATATAGGCTTTCTACATCGAATGTGACTAGCCACTGTCGATTAGGATTGAATGTGGTTCCTTCCATTAGATTTATTAAGTGGCACATGTCTTGTACATGTCCAGGAATCTTTTTGACATAGGGGCGAAGGATAGCGTCAAGATATTTCGATATTGGTTCTGTTACAGAATCTATTGTTGTAACAATAGGTCTGAAAAGAGGATTTTTGTCGTCTTTGTGGATTTGTGGAGTACCATACAGTCTAGCCAGCTTTGGTTGGTTAACATTCATATGTTCAAATTCCTTGTTACAAATAAGGCCATTCCTTAGGGCTTTGGAAGTTATCCTTGTTATTTTATTTTTTATCTTGTCTGTCGGGTTTCTGATGAGAGTCCAGTGCTGAAGAAGTATTTGGCCAAGTTGTACCCAACCCATAGTAAGGATTAAAAAGCCTCAACCCCCCCCCCCCCCACACCACATTCCCCAACTTCCAGTTGGGCCCAGTAACTCCTGATTGGCCCATGGCCTCTTGAAAGGAGTTCTGACAATGTTCCTATCATGGGGTGCTTCTGCATCTTGTTCTGTCCCTTTTATATTTAAGTACCTATATATATGGGTATCGCAAAATTATGTATTTTCCTGGTCTTAAATTGCAGTGGTTTGCAATAAATGCTTTTCAGGAGTGCAATGTATCCTTACAGAAAACAGAGGTTTTGGTTTCAAGGCTGTCTAGGAGCTCAGTGCCTTCATGTTTCTCTTTGGTCCCTCTATGGAATTTTCCTTTCGTTTTGAAATCCTTACATGCCTTTCCCTTTGGACTTTTGGGTGCATCTGATTTAAAGTTTCTGTCTTAAAAGGTGCACTTTTTTTGTGGCAATCACTTCTACACATATATTACGGCAACTCTATCCTCTGTCACCCTCCATTCTTAATGTTTGTAGATGCTGCATTGGATCTGAAACCTGGCCTTTCTTTTTTAAAATGAATTTCATTTCAAGACTGGAGGCTTCTATTATGCAATATCTTTTTTGATTGCCACTCCTGCAATTCAACACACTCTAGAACTAGAACACAATACTCCATAAATAGTCCCATGCGCATAACATTCCTTCTCTTTTTTTTTTGTAAACGTTATTTTCTTTATTTGAAAATCAAAACAAGTCGTGACAGAGCAGACAAAAACAGAACAGAAAACATGAAAGACAAAACGGCGAAAAAACTAAAAAACATGATATCAGATTAAAGATCAATTATGAACCCTAATGGCCAGGATACGGGCAACAAAGGAAAAAAAGGGTGTAGCAAAGCTTTATACATAGAAATTACATTTGGCCCTTTTCCATGATGACAGTCAATGCTTAGACCATTCTTCCAGCGGGGCCCATATCTTAGAGGCCAACTCCTGCCTCCTTCTCCCCCTTAGTAGAAACACTGAGGACTCCAAATTATAACATGGTAACATCCTAGCTCTCCAATTAAAAAAGGTTGGGGCTTCTGAGCTTAGCCATTGGGACGTGATACACAACCGAATCATAGCCATAGCTACAAAAAAAAAAGGTGACGACATATCTAGATCTTTCAGCCATCCCAGTGCCTTCACACCCATTATCACCATCTCTGGGGAGATTACAACCGGGATATTAAGCACCATTTTTATGAAGCACTACACTTCAAGGAGGAATTCCCCTAGATTTGGACAAGAGTAAAACATGTTTATAGCATCGGCCACTTGAAGCCCACACCTAGCAAAGCAATCACCCTTACGACCCCCCCACTTTGCAATCTTTACCGGTGTATAGTATAAATCAAACATTGCCATATAGCTTTGAGTCCATAAGCTACCGGAGACCAAGACATGGCTTGCTAATTCCAGTGCAGGCCTTATATCCACCCCAGTCTTACCAAATGTCCCCCTTCCACTTAATGTTCTGTACGTCAAGATCGTCCGGAAGGCTAGATAAAAGATGTTGATAAACTGTACCTATTCTAGCCCTCCTTTTAACTAATTCAATTACAGTAACCTTATCAAACATTGTGGGGGTATCATGATGATATTTATCAATAAAACTTCTAATATGGAGATGTTTAAAAAAAATCGTGAGTATTTAGATGGTACTTTTCTCTTAAAAAGGTAAAGGAAGCTGTAGGAGAGTAGGGTCTGCTTCCTAGGGTTACCCCCACTTTTTGCTGTGATTCTCTGGTTTTTGGACTTTAGTGTGGCTTTGGACCTGCTAATCAGGCCCACAGCCCAGCTGTTCTCTCTCTAAATTGATAACCTGTACTTTAGGTACATACCAGATTGGTTACTGGGTCACCCTTGTAAGCCCTTGCATAGTGTACCATAGGTACCGAGGACATAGGTGCACCCTAGGCCTACCAGGGGCTGCAGCATGTATTGTGCCACCCCTCGTTTGACTTCCAAACTGACACCACAGGTCTTTTCACACAGCCTGGGTAAGGTGGTGTAATCACCCCTTACTTAGATATAGTATACCTATATCTATATATACATATATGCACATATACACCTATAAGTCACTCCTATGGCAGGCCTTGACAATCCTGGAGGCAGAGTGCTTGGTTTTATGTGAGAGGGTGCCCTAGCATGAGCTGAGCCCCTCTGCAGCTTTCAGAACCATCTCCTTATAGCTGTTCTATGATATAGCCATATTATATACTCTTAAGTGCATTATAATCCTCGCGGTTAATGCTAACTTTGGTTTAGCTTTATCAAAACATGTCGTGTAAAGTGTCAAACACTTTGGAATACTACCCCCCCCCACCAGATCTGGTGGGGGGGGTAGCATTCCACCCTTCTAGAGGGAGAAGACATGTAGTTACTGGTTTACCCGGTTAAAGTTTAACAGAGCCTCAGCATGACAAAATGGATGCTGCTGCCACAGACACGAGTCTGCCCTCCTACGCCTGGACGAAACTTTGACAGGGGAGGGCTGGACAATAGGTTTCCTACCCAGGGAGGTGCTGGCACCTCCCCAGACAGGCTCTTTATGTATTGGGGCAGGGAGGGCTGCATTCAGCGATTGCTTTCCAGACACTTCCTGGGGCACACCAGGTGTTCCATGCATTTCCCAGTTCAAACCAGTTGCTGGGGCACTCAGCCCCAGCTCTGGCAAAAAACTGGACAAAGGGGAAGGGGTGTAACCACCCCCACCCCAGGTCCACCCCATGGGAGGGACCTTAAAGTTAGTCCAACCCCTAAACTTAGTATAAGTATAGGCTCCCAGTCCCTAGGACTTTAGATTACCCTGGACGAAACTCTTAAACATATATACTGGACCTTCGACATTCCATTTTGACTGGAAGACGGAAGACATCTCCCTTGTGGTCAAGGAGTGACCACCCTGTTCAAACAGGCACCAACAGCATCTTTGCCAGTCTGCATTTTCGAGGCTCCCGCCGGATCCCGAAGAATCTGCGACACAAGACACGGACTTCCAGACATCTCTGACCCCGACCTTCACTCACAGCAAAGCTGAGACCCGTGGCGGACAAGAGAGACGTGGGCCCGGAACTCCTGGACATCCTGCATTTTGCAACCTTCATCGACTTTCCGAGGTATCCCAAAGTTGTGCCTAGGGGTGCTTGAAGCCCCAGACCCAAGCACCTTTTCTCCCGAAGCTCAAAGGCCCACACTCCATGAGTGTCCCGTGGGACTACTTTGTGCATTTCCGCTCGACGCGGTGTTAAAACCCTTCCAGCAGAGCACTGCCCATAAGAACCCCCAGGAGACCCTGTCGAACACCTTCTCGACTTCCAACAGGATCACTCCGAGGGGAGACCCCGTGGCCTGAGCCCAATACTATATGGCAATGACCCGCCGAACGTGGTCGGCCGTATCCCTGCCCGGGATAAACCCGTGCTGATGTAAAGAGACTAGCGGGGTAATAACCTCCACCAGCCTAGAAGATAGAAGTTTTGAATATATTTTACTATCTGTATTTATTAGTGAGATAGGTCGATAAGATGAGGGGTTTAGCTCAGATTTGTCTTTTTTCTTAAAATGTACTACAGTGGTTTGCCGCCAGGAATCCAGTATAACCCCCCCTGCGCTGGCCTATAGACTGTTAACATATCCTGACAGAACCCTAAGGAAAACGCCCTATAAAATTCTAAGGGAATGGCATCAGGGCCAGCAGCCTTTCCATTGGCCAGGGATTTTATTGCCAGCTCAACCTCCTCCCAAGTAATTGGAGCAGAGAGAGCCTCATTCTGCTCTATTGTAACTTTAGGAGTATCGATATCCTGAAGAAAGCCCTCAGCCAAAGGCTCACTCTGAAGTCGAGCACTCTCTTCCTTATAGAGCAAAGTATAAAATTTCTTAAACACATCCTTGACCCCCTCCTGCGTGTCCTGAATATAACCTTGCAAAGCCTGAACTCTAATAATTTGGTTTGCCAAACTTTATGTTGTAGCCTTTTGGCAAGAATTCTGCCCGAATTTTCCCTGAATTCGTACATCAACGTACGATATTGCACATACTTTGCGGCCAAATCTTGACCACAGAATTCCAATAATTTATACTTGGTTATGGCCACCGCCTGTTGACTCTGATCTGTATTAAGGCCATCCTTAATATTGCGTGTTAATTCCATCTCTGCCACCCGCAACTCCTTCACACAGCCCTTGATCTGCTCCTGAACAATATTCCATCGATAGGCTGCAAAGCTTTTAGTCTCACCACACAATATAGCCTTAAATGTGTCCCAGACTATGCAATCAGAAGCTGTTTTTCTATTAATACTTAAAAATTCAGTTATCCACTTTCTCATGTGATCCTGATAAGAGTGATCCAGCAGTAATTTTCTTTCGAATGTCCATGGCCTGAGAACTCTGGCCTGCCGACCCCAAGGACACTCCACTATCGATGAGTTATAGTCAGATAAAATTCTTGGGGATACTACGACGGAAGCCGCCCCTACCAACTGATCAAACATAAAAAGATAATCCAACCGAACCATTTTATTATGGGGGCAGAATAATATGTAAACCCATCTTTATCTTTGTTGTGCCTATACCAGACATCGGCCAATCCATGCTCTAAGACTAAAGTCTGAAGAGCCTTGAAGACCCTGGGTTTCCTACCAGAATACTTTTGAGCACTTGTGAGATTAAAATTACCTGGCAAATTAATATACAAATCACCACAAATAAACATTGGGTGCGACCATGCTGCTAATTCTAAATTTAAACATTTTATAACTTCTGGGTCGTCTAAGTTTGACCCATACATCGTGCAGATGGATAAAGGTCTACTATTAATCACAATTTCCGCTACAGCTCATCTGCCTACACTATCCTCTCTGACTTTTTTACAAGACCCAACCCCTCGCTTTAGCAGGATGGCCACACCTCTGATCATAGATGTCTGTTGAGAGCCGGCTATTAAATCATAACCAGGGACTTTCAAACATTCCCGCTTCCCCCATGGTATGAGTGTCTATTGTAGACACAAAATATCCACATGCATGGTTTGCACAATTTTAGACAGCAAGGCCCATTTGTTCCCATCATTTAGGCCACATATGTTGCATGAGCTTATGCGCAATCTACACTGCCCCATTTAAACAGGACATAAAACCTAGTCTCTGCTCAGAAACTCTAACATAACACAAAATCTGCTTTTATCAATGCCACGCCTATAGTTTAAACCCAAAACCTTACTAACCCCCTAAACCCCCCCTTTCAACCCGACCCCACCCCCATCCTTAAACCCTAGTTCCCCCAACCCATAACCCCCCCAACTCCTTCACCCCCCCTTATGAGGCAACAGAATCGAGGTCCTTGTTATGGAACTGTGATAGACTGGTTTACCCCGCTCTCCCCTAAATCCTTCCTCCCATTATTACCCACATCCGAGGATCTGAGCCCATTGTACCAATAAAGAAGTTACTAAAAAGAAAAAACCCTAACAGTAAGCTCAGCCCCCGTTTTGATACCTCAGAGCCCCTGAAATGGTGAGCCAATAAAGCAGGAATTGTTTAACTATATAGAATTCAAAAACTCCTTCGCCTGAACTTCCGATAGAAAAAATCTAGTGTGGCCCTGGTGGATTATTTTCAACTTTGAGGGATAAAGCAAGAACGCTTGAGCTCCCTTTGCTTGGAATTGCGCTATTAATTGGCGGAGCTGCCACCTCCGCTCAACAGTTGCCGGACAAAAGTCTGGTCTAACGAAGAACTCACAATCTTTCCCTACTCTCTTCCTGTCTGGCCTAGGTAGGTCATAAACATTCTCCCTAGCCAAAAAATGATTTAAACAAATTAATATTGCCCGAGGCTTATCACCAGCCGAGCCCGGCTTCTGCCTTTGCTTAAAGGGAAAACGATGAGCACGTTGAACCTCCAGTTGCCAGTCCCACTGCGTTACGTCCGGAAAAGCTTCCGAAAAGAGTCCAACAACAAACTGCCTAATGTCCGATCCCTCCCTGCCTTCTGGGATCCCCAAGATCCTCAAATTATTCCTCCTGGCCCTATTTTCCAGATCAGTCAGTTTCCAGAGCATGTCATCCCTTTGTACTTTAATCAAATCCGTAAGTCCCTTCTGAGTTGCCATCTTATCCTCCAGAATGGGAATCCTTTCCTCAGCTTCTACGATTCTGACAGCAATATCCGAGCATGTTTTAGCCACTCTTTGGATTGAGTTTTGCATCCTACGACATGCACCATGCGTACGGGCACTCTCCTGATGCGTCTCTTCACGATGTGCCGTGATAGTCTGATAAATAATTGAGAGTGTCATTTCTCCAGAGGGCGCCTGAGGGGGGTCGGTCGCACTACCTCCAACCCCAGCAACAGCGTTGCCAACTGAGCCAGCCTGCGTGGAAAAAGAATAGTTCCACACCATTGATCCCAGCGACTCCGGGTCCTTACTTAACAAAAGGGCCCCTTGATCTTTCAATTTCATGACTTTGCAGACCGTACAAGGCCCTCGGGGTGAAACTTCATCCTTTGATGCTTCATTGGACCACCTGTCCCCAAGATCACTATTATCATCTGTCCACTCTCTGTCTGGACCTTCATCCTCTGATGAACCTGTATGGTCAGACATCGAATAAAATGTATCTACCCCGTCGGGCTCCTTTGCATATCCAATAACTTCAGAGGAGCCATTGGAGCAAGCCCCTTGAACAGCTGTGCTTATAACAGCAATACTTTGGCTAGGTGATTCAAGAGTTTGTTGAGCACAAATAGCCATAGCTGCCACATGCGGGACTACAGCTCCCATCTTTCTGCTGCCCGGGAGAGAAGCTGTTGACTGGGATTCTCTATTCCCTTCACCTCGGGCTTCAGAAATTTTTCCATCGCCACCGGCCGGCACCATACTATTGTTTAAACCGGCCCCATTAGAACCCAATGAGCTGACCGCAGACTGTTCCTGAGACCTGGACCCATTTCGTTCGGAGGGGGGAGCTGAAGCGTTGCCATCGCATGCAGAAGGAATTACTGGAATCGCAGGAATAGAGGCTGCACCTACCGGCTTCAACACCGTGTCGTTCGCAGTTTTAGATGCGGCCGACTGCTCTCACTTGCTGCCTCCCATGCCCACAGGGGTCTTCACTTTCCCTGCTTGTAGTTTAAACAATGCGGGCAGGGTCTGCTTCCCCTTACCAACTCCAACAGCCGCCGACTGTATATTGCCCGCATCTCCAGCAGCAGTCTCCTCACCCCCGAGGGACATGTGGCTCCATTCCTTCGCTGGCAGCTTTACCGGGACTGGATGCTCGCGCTGTCAGCGCTCGAACTTTCACGGCCCCGTTCTTCGACAGCACTTTCGGGGCCATGATTCCAGATGAGCACCGAGGTAAATGCAGGTGGCCAAAGCAATTTGGAGGTGACCCGAGCCAGAGCCAGAGTATTTTGCCCATAAGTCTTTTCTGCAATTGTGTCAGTCGCCTCAGCATGACATTCATTGCGTTTAATTTAGGTCAGAATGGTCAGAATGGGACGCTCTTTTTCCGATTTCACCCATCACAGCGGCGGTAACAACCTAGGATAGGAGGAATTATCCAGGAGAGCTCGCACCACCAGCTCACACAGCCGAGTGACCGGCCGCCATCTTGCCTCACATTCCTTCTCTTTTAAATGCTGCTCCTGTGGAGATAAGTGTTCTTTCTCTTAAATATATATTGCGGTTGGGAGAAAGGAGGTTCAATGCTGTTCCTGCCACTACAAGATCCAGGATTCAGTGGGGCAGCTGCAGACACCACCCACTGGACAGGTACTTACGATGGTGTTTCTGCAGCATAGAAGGTTCAGATGTTACTGAGCGCCCGCCCCCCAATTAAGTGAGGCGCTTTTAAAAGTGGACAGTGAATTTCTCGTTCGATACAGATGGCATCTGAGGAAGGCTATTATGCTGAAATGCATCATGCCGATCGAATTTGTGCACTGAAATTAAAGGACGTTTCAAACCTTACCTGTGTGGGCTGATATCCCTTCTGGCAAAGGGAAGGTTTTCGTTTCGTATATATATATACATATATATATATATATATATATATATATATATATATATATATATATATATATATATATATATATATATATATATATATAGGCAAATTATGTTTCTTCGGCGATTCCACACCACACAGAAAGAAGGACACCCAGCAGTTCAGTGGGAAGATTTATTTGCTTTCACAAAATGGTATTCCAGGTATGACGCGTTTCGGTTATCCAGTAACCTTGATCACATAGCGACACTGCAGTTTGTTACAATCATAAATACTCATTTTTCAAACATTTCAGTCATGTGATGACAAACAGTGAAGAAATACTTCTGTTGACGCTATGTCTTCATATATCAATAGCGACCAGTTAAAACATTTGGATAGGTTCAAATTTATAACGTTGTGTACAGATTACTGCATAAATGCATTAACTCACGATTTTCAACCTTGCACAATAAATAATTTAGAATAATTGATTGAAGAGCTGCGCACTGCATGTACTCTTATATTCTGAGTAAGTTAGAAATTTTGTAGGTGCTCTTAGGCTTCACCCATCACCCTCGGGCGAATGACTAAACTTAGAAAAATGCGTGTGATCAATGGACCATTGATAACATCCCCAAGGCACTCAATCTGGTGTTTTTCCTCCAAAAATTCAAATGAGAAATTGATATTTGGACATTCAAAATGTATTTATTTTCATACGTTGATTGTTTGTCAAATTAGTATGATTTACTAAATCAAGCCGAATATTTCATTCATATCGTTATAATTCATTTCTGACAAAACCATTCCTGGTCAGAGGTATATTTCTATTTCAAATGTTCGTAGACTTAGCTCCAATGCATTTCGGGCTATGGCCCTTCATCGGGGAGCATCTATGATAAAAAACAATGATAACGCTATTGTAATATTCATGTGTAACTCGGAAGTTGAACAACAATACAGTCATCTAAATCACGCAAATATAAACCATTTAAAAATAAAACAATTTAACTTGACTGTGTGACGTACATTCATTAGCAGATATAAAATAAACGATATAACATATTCGCAGTTGAAGTCACCCTAAAGGACTGAAGTTAAATTCCTGGCCGCTAACAATGTTAAGCCTGCGCGTTAAAAAACGATGCTGCATGTTTAACTTACATATCTCCGTGTTTCATGGAATTCCAATGTCGCGGCTCGACCAAATTCAACCGGAAGTATTCCGGCGGTTGTAAAACTACAGCCGGGTTAGGCTGGGTGATATCCTAGTATTAGAAGAAGGACTGTGGTGTCCAGACACCTATGGAGCTAGAAGGCAGACTCCATGTGTGCGCACGGATCTGAAAACTATACTCAATAATGAAATGAATATGCAATAGTCAAATCTGATAGCCAAATTATACATGAATACAAAGCAAAAAAATAAAATTTAAAAATGAAATAAATATTACACATAATAAATTACATGCGTATGCAACAAGCAGAATTAGCGAACAGATAAGCACTAGGATAGTGCATTGTCTCATAAATAACAGGCAAATTCCACCCGTTCATTGAGCCCAAAAGGCTTAATCGAATTCAGTTTGTAAATCCAATGATTTTCGCGTTGCAGTAACATCCTGTTATTGTCTCTGCCTTCAGCTTTGTGGATGATTTCTAGTGCCATAAATTTCAATTGAGATATATTGTGATTCATGTCCAAAAAGTGTGTTGCCACTGATGATTTAAGATTTTTTGTTCGTATACTAGATTTATGTTCATTTAAACGAACCTTAAGTTTCCGTTCAGTTTTACCTACATATACTTTTCCGCAAGGACATTTTAAAAGATATATGAGGTTGTTGGAATCACACGTAGCTGTAACATTAAGATGAATATTAAATCCTTTCATGGGGTGTGGAATTGTATTTCCTGTGATGACGTTATGACAATTGTTACAGTTATTGCAAGGTCTAGTCCCTTTAGCCGGGGGATGTTGTTCCATAGGCTGTTTGAGTATTTCTCCTAGATTCTTGCTCCTAGTGTGAGCAAAGATGGGCTTCTCTTTGAACATATCATGAAAGTCAGTTTCTAACTCTAGCATTGGCCAATGCTTTAAGATGATTTTTTTGTAGCTGTTGCTGACATTGGAAAATTTAGAAACAATGACCATCCGGTCACTAGACTGGTCTTTCTTTGACTGCTTTAGCAATTTTGATCGATCCATTTTGTCAACTTCTTTCTTGGCTGATGTCAGTATTTCCTCTGGATATTTTCTCTCTTGAAATCTGTTGATCATTTCATTCATACGTATTTCTGTTTGCACTGGGTCTGAACTTATTCGTTTCACTCTAATCAACTGTGATTTAGGTAGATGGTTTTTTAGTGAATTCTGGTGAAAACTGCTGTAGTGTAACATGTTGTTACGATCGGTTGGTTTACGAAAAATATCCGTTTTGATTTGGTTGTTATCAAGGGTGACTTGGACATCAAGAAAAGTAATTGATTTGGAATCTATTGTCCATGTGAACTGGATACGTGGATTCGCTGAATTCAATGCAGTTAATGCAAGTTCTAGGTTTTCTCTTGTATCTTTCCACAGTATAAATAGATCATCAATAAATCTTGTATACATTTTTAAGTGCTTGTTCCATTTTATGTTAGTCCAGATGTGGGTCTGTTCGAATTCACCCATAAAGGTGTTAGCGTATGCTGGAGCAGCGCTATTTCCCATGCTGGTCCCCACTAGTTGCAGAAACCAATTGTCTTTGTATTTAAAATAACTATGGTACAATGTGAACATTGTAAGTTCCATCAAGAATATTTTCATTTGTTCGTCCACTTCAAGTTTAAGGATTGCCTGTTCCATGGCCTCTATTCCTTCTTTGTGAGGGATGTTCGTATAAAGTGAGTTGACATCCGCTGTGCACAACCATAATTGTTCTTCAGGCTCTATTTGGACAGATTGAAGTTTGTTCAAAAAGTCTGTGGTATCTCGGATGTAGCTAGGTAAAGCTTGAACAATATTTTGTAGATGACGGTCCAGAAATTGACCTATTGGTTGATGTATACTATTACGTGTTGATACAATCGGCCGGATCGGAGGATCCATAAGGTTCTTGTGTATTTTCGGTGTAGCATATATGTATGGGCTTTTGGCATTGGTTTTCAGCAAAAAGTTTTTGGTTTTTTGATTGATCACGCCCAGTGAAGTTGCTTTCTCAATAATTTCTGTTAGAGTTTTCATATATTCTACTGTGGGGTTACCTGGCAATTTTAAATATGTCTGATCATCCGATAGGTGTTCATGTAGTTTCTGATGATACATGATAGAATTCATTATACTAGTCCGCCACCTTTGTCCGCTTTTATGCATATTATGTCCTGCATATTAGCTATTTTCTTTAATGTATCACGGTCTTTTTGTGTCATATTCTTGTGTAGATTTTTGTTGAAATTCATTAATGATAAATCTCGTTTGACCATTTGTTCAAATAGATCTATGGTTTTGTGGCTCTGGGGAGCTTGAAAAGTGCTTGTTGTCTTAAGACCCATTAGCGGATCTGGTTCCTTGATCCCTGTTGATGGTAGAATATTGGTGAAGAAATGGCATAATTTGAGTTTCCTTATTAGCTTAAATGTACTGATTTCGAGTTCTAATAGATTCGTAGTTGTCGTTGGTACGAACGAAGTGCCTTTTTGAAGTAATTTCATTTCTTGTTTTGTGAAAGTGTAATCAGATATATTGATAACCAACTGATTTTCTATTTCTTCCTGAGATCTTTTTTGGGCATTGTTAAACTCCTTGTTTGAGGCTGACCCGTTTTTGTTTTTGCTCCTCCTGGATCTTCTGGTTCTACGACCTGTTCTAAAAAATCAACATTGGATGTTGTAGCGGTTGAGCTTTGTGTGTGTTCAGTAGATGTTGTTGGTCGTGTAGCTGGTGGTCTTCTCTGCCGATTGGACATGTCACTGTCTGACGATGATGTTTCAGTATTTTGGGTATAAGGGCGATTTCGTCTTTTTTGAGCGTATACCTCCGCCCAGGTGTACACCTCCCCCAACTTGTAGTCCAGTGTGTCACGACGATACTTCCTCAATTTGCGTTCATTTATCTCATTAGTGTGTTTGTCCAACTGTTGTTTAATGTCGTTCATGAAGGAGTTTAATTCGTCCGCCGACATATTCTTCTTAAGTTCCTCATTGGTTTCAATTATTTCTTTTTCAAGCTCTACTAATATGTTGGATAATTCTTCTATAATCAACAAAATCAAATCTAAACTGCACTTGTTTAATATCGCGTACCAGCGATCTTGGAAGGTTTTAGAATTCTTACACAATGACGGTTTCAATGCAATTCGCAGTCCTCGGGGAATGCGCTGTGTTTTATGATACTTCACTAAAGTATTGGCGTGCAACTTCTGGTTAATTTGTCTTTTGGATAGATATATAAGTTGTTTTATAGTCTGTTCTTTACTTCTGCTTGTTGAGGATTGTGAGATGTCCTCATCTATGAGAGCGTATATTCTAGAAGCTTCTTCATTAGCAAATGCGAAAGTCTCGGCTCTTGCTTCCGTTGAGCGTGCTATATCTTCGTATTCCATGTCTCCTTAGATCAAAAAGTTCTGATGGCGTGCAAAGCAGTTCTTTGGTGTGAAAAGCGAAATATAGAATAATTGATTGAAGAGCTGCGCACTGCATGTACTCTTATATTCTGAGTAAGTTAGAAATTTTGTAGGTGCTCTTAGGCTTCACCCATCACCCTCGGGCGAATGACTAAACTTAGAAAAATGCGTGTGATCAATGGACCATTGATAACATCCCCAAGGCACTCAATCTGGTGTTTTTCCTCCAAAAATTCAAATGAGAAATTGATATTTGGACATTCAAAATGTATTTATTTTCATACGTTGATTGTTTGTCAAATTAGTATGATTTACTAAATCAAGCCGAATATTTCATTCATATCGTTATAATTCATTTCTGACAAAACCATTCCTGGTCAGAGGTATATTTCTATTTCAAATGTTCGAAGACTTAGCTCCAATGCATTTCGGGCTATGGCCCTTCATCGGGGAGCATCTATGATAAAAAACAATGATAACGTTATTGTAATATTCATGTGTAACTCGGAAGTTGAACAACAATACAGTCATCTAAATCACGCAAATATAAACCATTTAAAAATAAAACAATTTAACTTGACTGTGTGACGTACATTCATTAGCAGATATAAAATAAACGATATAACATATTCGCAGTTGTTACAGCTACGTGTGATTCCACCAACCTCATATATCTTTTAAAATGTCCTTGCGGAAAAGTATATGTAGGTAAAACTGAACGGAAACTTAAGGTTCGTTTAAATGAACATAAATCTAGTATACGAACAAAAAATCTTAAATCATCAGTGGCAACACACTTTTTGGACATGAATCACAATATATCTCAATTGAAATTTATGGCACTAGAAATCATCCACAAAGCTGAAGGCAGAGACAATAACAGGATGTTACTGCAACGCGAAAATCATTGGATTTACAAACTGAATTCGATTAAGCCTTTTGGGCTCAATGAACGGGTGGAATTTGCCTGTTATTTATGAGACAATGCACTATCCTAGTGCTTATCTGTTCGCTAATTCTGCTTGTTGCATACGCATGTAATTTATTATGTGTAATATTTATTTCATTTTTAAATTTTATTTTTTTGCTTCGTATTCATGTATAATTTGGCTATCAGATTTGACTATTGCATATTCATTTCATTATTGAGTATAGTTTTCAGATCCGTGCGCACACATGGAGTCTGCCTTCTAGCTCCATAGGTGTCTGGACACCACAGTCCTTCTTCTAATACTAGGATATCACCCAGCCTAACCCGGCTGTAGTTTTACAACCGCCGGAATACTTCCGGTTGAATTTGGTCGAGCCGCGACATTGGAATTCCATGAAACACGGAGATATGTAAGTTAAACATGCAGCATCGTTTTTTAACGCGCAGGCTTAACATTGTTAGCGGCCAGGAATTTAACTTCAGTCCTTTAGGGTGACTTCAACTGCGAATATGTTATATCGTTTATTTTATATCTGCTAATGAATGTACGTCACACAGTCAAGTTAAATTGTTTTATTTTTAAATGGTTTATATTTGCGTGAATTAGATGACTGTATTGTTGTTCAACTTCCGAGTTACACATGAATATTACAATAGCGTTATCATTGTTTTTTATCATAGATGCTCCCCGATGAAGGGCCATAGCCCGAAATGCATTGGAGCTAAGTCTTCGAACATTTGAAATAGAAATATACCTCTGACCAGGAATGGTTTTGTCAGAAATGAATTATAACGATATGAATGAAATATTCGGCTTGATTTAGTAAATCATACTAATTTGACAAACAATCAACGTATGAAAATAAATACATTTTGAATGTCCAAATATCAATTTCTCATTTGAATTTTTGGAGGAAAAACACCAGATTGAGTGCCTTGGGGATGTTATCAATGGTCCATTGATCACACGCATTTTTCTAAGTTTAGTCATTCGCCCGAGGGTGATGGGTGAAGCCTAAGAGCACCTACAAAATTTCTAACTTACTCAGAATATAAGAGTACATGCAGTGCGCAGCTCTTCAATCAATTATTCTATATTTCGCTTTTCACACCAAAGAACTGCTTTGCACGCCATCAGAACTTTTTGATCTAAGGAGACATGGAATACGAAGATATAGCACGCTCAACGGAAGCAAGAGCCGAGACTTTCGCATTTGCTAATGAATAAGCTTCTAGAATATACGCTCTCATAGATGAGGAGATCCTCAACAAGCAGAAGTAAAGAACAGACTATAAAACAACTTATATATCTATCCAAAAGACAAATTAACCAGAAGTTGCACGCCAATACTTTAGTGAAGTATCATAAAACACAGCGCATTCCCCGAGGACTGCGAATTGCATTGAAACCGTCATTGTGTAAGAATTCTAAAACCTTCCAAGATCGCTGGTACGCGATATTAAACAAGTGCAGTTTAGATTTGATTTTGTTGATTATAGAAGAATTATCCAACATATTAGTAGAGCTTGAAAAAGAAATAATTGAAACCAATGAGGAACTTAAGAAGAATATGTCGGCGGACGAATTAAACTCCTTCATGAACGACATTAAACAACAGTTGGACAAACACACTAATGAGATAAATGAACGTAAATTGAGGAAGTATCGTCGTGACACACTGGACTACAAGTTGGGGGAGGTGTACACCTGGGCGGAGGTATACGCTCAAAAAAGACGAAATCGCCCTTATACCCAAAATACTGAAACATCATCGTCAGACAGTGACATGTCCAATCGGCAGAGAAGACCACCAGCTACACGACCAACAACATCTACTGAACACACACAAAGCTCAACCGCTACAACATCCAATGTTGATTTTTTAGAACAGGTCGTAGAACCAGAAGATCCAGGAGGAGCAAAAACAAAAACGGGTCAGCCTCAAACAAGGAGTTTAACAATGCCCAAAAAAGATCTCAGGAAGAAATAGAAAATCAGTTGGTTATCAATATATCTGATTACACTTTCACAAAACAAGAAATGAAATTACTTCAAAAAGGCACTTCGTTCGTACCAACGACAACTACGAATCTATTAGAACTCGAAATCAGTACATTTAAGCTAATAAGGAAACTCAAATTACGCCATTTCTTCACCAATATTCTACCATCAACAGGGATCAAGGAACCAGATCCGCTAATGGGTCTTAAGACAACAAGCACTTTTCAAGCTCCCCAGAGCCACAAAACCATAGATCTATTTGAACAAATGGTCAAACGAGATTTATCATTAATGAATTTCAACAAAAATCTACACAAGAATATGACACAAAAAGACCGTGATACATTAAAGAAAATAGCTAATATGCAGGACATAATATGCATAAAAGCGGACAAAGGTGGCGGACTAGTGATAATGAATTCTATCATGTATCATCAGAAACTACATGAACACCTATCGGATGATCAGACATATTTAAAATTGCCAGGTAACCCCACAGTAGAATATATGAAAACTCTAACAGAAATTATTGAGAAAGCAACTTCACTGGGCGTGATCAATCAAAAAACCAAAAACTTTTTGCTGAAAACCAATGCCAAAAGCCCATACATATATGCTACACCGAAAATACACAAGAACCTTATGGATCCTCCGATCCGGCCGATTGTATCAACACGTAATAGTATACATCAACCAATAGGTCAATTTCTGGACCGTCATCTACAAAATATTGTTCAAGCTTTACCTAGCTACATCCGAGATACCACAGACTTTTTGAACAAACTTCAATCTGTCCAAATAGAGCCTGAAGAACAATTATGGTTGTGCACAGCGGATGTCAACTCACTTTATACGAACATCCCTCACAAAGAAGGAATAGAGGCCATGGAACAGGCAATCCTTAAACTTGAAGTGGACGAACAAATGAAAATATTCTTGATGGAACTTACAATGTTCACATTGTACCATAGTTATTTTAAATACAAAGACAATTGGTTTCTGCAACTAGTGGGGACCAGCATGGGAAATAGCGCTGCTCCAGCATACGCTAACACCTTTATGGGTGAATTCGAACAGACCCACATCTGGACTAACATAAAATGGAACAAGCACTTAAAAATGTATACAAGATTTATTGATGATCTATTTATACTGTGGAAAGATACAAGAGAAAACCTAGAACTTGCATTAACTGCATTGAATTCAGCGAATCCACGTATCCAGTTCACATGGACAATAGATTCCAAATCAATTACTTTTCTTGATGTCCAAGTCACCCTTGATAACAACCAAATCAAAACGGATATTTTTCGTAAACCAACCGATCGTAACAACATGTTACACTACAGCAGTTTTCACCAGAATTCACTAAAAAACCATCTACCTAAATCACAGTTGATTAGAGTGAAACGAATAAGTTCAGACCCAGTGCAAACAGAAATACGTATGAAGGAAATGATCAACAGATTTCAAGAGAGAAAATATCCAGAGGAAATACTGACATCAGCCAAGAAAGAAGTTGACAAAATGGATCGATCAAAATTGCTAAAGCAGTCAAAGAAAGACCAGTCTAGTGACCGGATGGTCATTGTTTCTAAATTTTCCAATGTCAGCAACAGCTACAAAAAAATCATCTTAAAGCATTGGCCAATGCTAGAGTTAGAAACTGACTTTCATGATATGTTCAAAGAGAAGCCCATCTTTGCTCACACTAGGAGCAAGAATCTAGGAGAAATACTCAAACAGCCTATGGAACAACATCCCCCGGCTAAAGGGACTAGACCTTGCAATAACTGTAACAATTGTCATAACGTCATCACAGGAAATACAATTCCACACCCCATGAAAGGATTTAATATTCATCTTAATGTTACAGCTACGTGTGATTCCAACAACCTCATATATCTTTTAAAATGTCCTTGCGGAAAAGTATATGTAGGTAAAACTGAACGGAAACTTAAGGTTCGTTTAAATGAACATAAATCTAGTATACGAACAAAAAATCTTAAATCATCAGTGGCAACACACTTTTTGGACATGAATCACAATATATCTCAATTGAAATTTATGGCACTAGAAATCATCCACAAAGCTGAAGGCAGAGACAATAACAGGATGTTACTGCAACGCGAAAATCATTGGATTTACAAACTGAATTCGATTAAGCCTTTTGGGCTCAATGAACGGGTGGAATTTGCCTGTTATTTATGAGACAATGCACTATCCTAGTGCTTATCTGTTCGCTAATTCTGCTTGTTGCATACGCATGTAATTTATTATGTGTAATATTTATTTCATTTTTAAATTTTATTTTTTTGCTTCGTATTCATGTATAATTTGGCTATCAGATTTGACTATTGCATATTCATTTCATTATTGAGTATAGTTTTCAGATCCGTGCGCACACATGGAGTCTGCCTTCTAGCTCCATAGGTGTCTGGACACCACAGTCCTTCTTCTAATACTAGGATTTCACCCAGCCTAACCCGGCTGTAGTTTTACAACCGCCGGAATACTTCCGGTTGAATTTGGTCGAGCCGCGACATTGGAATTCCATGAAACACGGAGATATGTAAGTTAAACATGCAGCATCGTTTTTTAACACGCAGGCTTAACATTGTTAGCGGCCAGGAATTTAACTTCAGTCCTTTAGGGTGACTTCAACTGCGAATATGTTATATCGTTTATTTTATATCTGCTAATGAATGTACGTCACACAGTCAAGTAAAATTGTTTTATTTTTAAATGGTTTATATTTGCGTGATTTAGATGACTGTATTGTTGTTCAACTTCCGAGTTACACATGAATATTACAATAGCGTTATCATTGTTTTTTATCATAGATGCTCCCCGATGAAGGGCCATAGCCCGAAATGCATTGGAGCTAAGTCTTCGAACATTTGAAATAGAAATATACCTCTGACCAGGAATGGTTTTGTCAGAAATGAATTATAACGATATGAATGAAATATTCGGCTTGATTTAGTAAATCATACTAATTTGACAAACAATCAACGTATGAAAATAAATACATTTTGAATGTCCAAATATCAATTTCTCATTTGAATTTTTGGAGGAAAAACACCAGATTGAGTGCCTTGGGGATGTTATCAATGGTCCATTGATCAATAAATAATTTAAACATATATAGATGCATGTATAGAGACTCAATTCTCATTATCATTATCTTTGCATCATTGCGTCTAGATGATAATAACAGCATAAATGCCTAAAGTTAATATGTGCATTCTGATGCATAGATTATGTAGACATCTCTTATTAAAAACTTTGTAAAAATATTCAATATTGAGTTAAAACATCTCGGCATAAATGCCTATAAAACTAATATGTGCAAAATTACGCTTTTTAGTGCAAAACGTGTTTCTGTGCAAATGCTGCAACTAATTGAATTCGTACCAAACAAATCATTTCAATCAGAACCGTTTTCTCCATGTAAACTGTAATAATTATTCTCTGTGAGCTGACACTGGGTTACATGGTATTGAAAATCCATATATAAAATATATATATAACCTACTGGCGGTCGCCAGTAAGTAGTTATAGTTAGGACCTAGTTTCCATAGGAAATCCACAACATTCTATTTGGAATAACTTTGGCGCCGGTGGACGAATCTTTGTGAATTTCTCCAAGAAAATGGCCTGCTCGGTTCCGCTCCTTCCCTGATAGTTTGGGGGTGATTCGTCAAGTGGGGGCCGAGAAAAAAGGGGGGTCCCAAAACGTGTTTTCCCCATGCAATTTTCCATAGGGACCTTTAGCCAGGGCTACAGCCTGAACGGCTGAACGGAATTACACGAGAGGTGCTTTTTGTTAAATGGTGTAAATCCGTTCAGTAGTTGCTAAGAAAATTGGAAGTAAAATCATAGAGATATCTAGAGACGGAATTCAGCACGCATACGGAAATCTGTTCAATTACGAGCGCGAGCTGCATGCTGATTGGCTGTGAACTGTCTGTCAACACTCGAAACCAGGAAGTGTTGGCGGCCATCTTGTGCCTCGCTAGAACCGAGTCAGAAGAAAACAGTAAAGCAAAGTTGAGAAATAAGGGAAGGGGGTAGGCTACAAACATTCTGACCCTCTAGGCTTGCTCAGGGAGTCGTACATGGATGTTTAGGCTCTATTTTTTAAAGGAAAATCGCGGCGTACGCGTATGGAAATACGTACAATTACGAGCAAGAGCTGCATGCTGATTGGTTGTTAATACTCCAAAACAGGAAATGTTGGCAGCCATCTTGTTTGTCGCGAGAGCCAAGTCACAAGAAAACAGTAAAAGAAAGTTGAGAAATAAGGAAAGGGGGCAGGGTATAAACATTCTGACCCTATAGTCTTGGTCAGGGGGATGGTACATGGATCTTTAGGCTCAATTTTTATTTTAAATAAAATAAAAAATGGCGGGGTACTCGTGCAGTACTTGTACGCGGTGGAAAAGGTGAAAAAAAACTAGAAGTCCGTTTTGTTTATTAGGTGCCGGGGGGGGGGGGGAGGAGGCAAATTACGTAGGCAATTTTAAGACCTATATTTCGATGACAGTATGTAAAACTTTCCGTTTTTTTTCCTGCATCACTTGTACTCTCTACGCATGCACAGCCTTGTTTGCAAGTGCACTTTTTTTTCTTTTTCTTCAAGTTCGCCAAGCAAACCTCTCCTGATTTTAGGTATTAAATTTGCCGCTTTCTTTTCCCGGGTCATGTGTGGCATCCGGTGCTATACTTTTGTAATATATTAATAAACATATTGTATGTATATTTATTTGAAATGTAGTGTCGAGGCGCCAAACGTTGATTACAAACTCCGTCCAACCGCCATTTTAGTAGTTTTTCTACGTTATTTTTATTTATACCTGTTACTTTCATTTTACCCTGTGCATATTTTCTCTGTGATCGATGAGATTTTGTGCCACAGATACCACGGTATTTGTCCTTGGTCTCTGATCTTATCAGACTTGGTCACACGTATAGCTAGAAACTAATTTGAAGGACGTAAGGCACAGGCATTACAACACGTGTTGGTCAACAAAAAAACATTATTAAGATTATGCATTTATCATGTGTGGTAAATGCATACTAGTTGTAAAAACATGTGTGGAAAAGCGATATGCGTGTTAATGGTTTTGTGGTGACGATCACGCGTGCTTATGAACCGGGTTTAGGCGTGGTGGAGTGTAGGGTACCAGGCGGAGGAGCACGCAGCTGCACTCATACAATATAGAAGTAATATAGGATTTTTAAAACTTAAAAAAAAATATTCCATAATTATTCTATATTAAGTCTTCTGTTAGTATGTTCATTAAATACATGAATATATGTTTTTAAACAATTAAAGACATTTGCGTCTTTTTTGTACGGGGAGCCGTACATGACGTCACACGGAAGCTTTGATGCGACGTGTAACGTCAAAAGGTATTCGCAGCGTATGCTGAGAATGATTAGCAGTACAAACTATGGTGCGATCACTCTCTCACTGTCAAATCAGAGCAAAGGGCGCGCTATGAGAATGGTTAGAAGTGCTGACTCATTGGAGATCCAATTCAGGTGTATGGCTTATCCAGAGTATCATAACGTTATTTTTTAACCTGGTTAAGTTTGAGGTTTGCATGAAATACTATGCTATAGGCAGATATGGATGTTTAGGGAGCGCTTATCTGTATGAAGCTTTGTTATTACCATTTACATATAGGTGTCTAAGGGAGGGAAAAGAAGTCTATGTGAATGGCAAGGATTGCACAATAGTACCAGATCACTACTTAATTTGTAGACACATACAATTGCATGGCTCTTGTATACAAGATGCGCCTAATTTGGACTGAGTTTTGAAAGGTAGTCCGACACCTGCTATCATAACAACGTTCACTTTACTGGAAACGGGAGTTATTTACTTTGAAATAATGGAGATTGTTGTGCAATGTTAGCAGGCATCGCTTACAAGATTACGGTAACTGAGCGTGTGGTTTGATTAAAAAAAAGTTGTGTTAACTCCTCTGTATGGGAAGCTGGATGTTTCCATCTGGCTGTCGATTTCTACCTTGAAAGCAGAGTCAACCAAATGAGTCGTATAAGAGCGCTATTGTCTCAAAAAGAGGTCGCTCTTATATCTGGTACAGAAACATTTGTCCTTCATGTAGCAAACACCCGTGCAGAAGTGCATGCTTTATTAAATACAGACGTGCTCTTGAATTTTGGGGAGTTAATTTAGAGTATCTTTAATGTGTCCTTGACTACGGGGTTCACTTACTTTTTTAAAGTTAGAAGCAGTGGCCTTGTGACTTCTGTAGAAAGTATATTTGGTGTCTTTTCTGGATTTTTTCATTCGATTTTTTGCAGCATCTTTGGTGGTTTGCGCTTAATACTTGCATTAGTTGCCGGTGTGCTTTTATTAATTTGTTTAAATAAATATGGATGCACATCCTGCAGCAGACGATAATATGTCCCGGCTGTTGCTGCTTCGCAACCGAATGATTAGTTACTATGGAGCGCTGCCTCTTGCAACGTTGAGTGCAGTTTATGGATTATCGTTTTGATTCTCCTTTTTCACATGCGTTCAACCTGTCTTCCATTGCCTGAGCTGTGATTTCGACTGGGCCCTACATTTGTGTCTCTGCAGTACGGTGTCTTCCAACGCGGATTATGACCAGCTGATGAGCCCCTTACTGGTTCATGACGTGCTCTGTTCTGGTGGCGGGATTATGGCCTTAGCAGCGACACATGGAATAATGGGACGTTGGAATGTTTTTGCAGCGGCGCTTGAGTTCTTGGCACGCAGTTACATTGAAGATGACCCGAGTTTTCTTCCGATGGTGATAGAGGCTCCGGTCGTTGAGGAACATGTATGTTCATTCCCACTATTGAATTGGATGGCTGAAATGTTTTCAGATGAGAACAATGACTTCCTGTTGGAGGCTGTTGCTACATACTGTGCTTACACGCTGTTGGATTAAGACTCTTTCATTTTTCTACGTATTCTTTATTATTTAGCTACTGCTTTCTATCAAAGAGCGAATAACTTTTTTTGGAAATGTGAACTTGACTTTGCTTTTTAGGCTTGGGCTCTGCTTTTTTAACTCGCCCACGTTTATATCACGTGCTTTGATCAAGAAAGGGTGCCGTGGGGCTGAGCTTTGCACTCACACCCTGTTAAGTTAGCATGGGTTTATTAGAAGCTCATACACTATTTTTGCTTTCCTGCTCTGCTTTGCACACGACACATACTTGTGATATTGTTTAGAGAAGGCTGAGTATTTTGCTTTATATGAGAATAATTTGGTATGCTAGATTTGTAAACTGCCTCGCTGGTTTTGTGTGTATAGTGAGAGCATGGAACATCAAGGTTATGTTGAATACTGTGTCTGTTCTTCAGAATGATCCTCACACGTTCGAGCCATAATACGTATGGAGCTGTGGCCACCTCTGATACTTGCGCGTTTCATAATCCATTGTGGAGGCAAAGTTACACACAGTTGGAGAACATTCGTATCTTGATAGTTTGTGGAGCACTGAATGTGATCCACTACTGCTGAGTACCAGAGGTATGGGCCTGCCCATGTAATCCTATGAGACTTTCTGTAGTTATAAACTAATCTGCTAGGTAGGGAGGGTGAAATGTAGGTATATTTTAAATTTGTTTACCTTTAGCATTATAGGATGCTTTTTCCGTTTGTATTTCATAGAATAGTAACTATGCCGACAACCTTGTTTCTGATAATATGTTTGGTTGTATTTTCTAAGGTACTGTGCATGAGATTATGGCATTAGAAATAAACATTTCAAAGTTGCACGTGTCTTTATTTACATCTTGTTTTGGACTGGTGTAAGACTATATTGAAAGAGTGTTTTTGTTATCCACTTTACTTCATGAAATCTAAGTCGCATGTTCCGGGTTGACTAGTCATTGGTGTTTTTGCTCTAGGGGCGAAGAACCAATGAGTCACTGATTGCTGGTTTGGTAGGGGGTTTGTGTAGTAAGGTGGGTTTTGGAACACCGTAATTCACTGAGGTCCTAAGTCTTTATGCACAGTTCTGTGTATGAGCAGAATTCCTGGAACAGTAGTTACAACAAAAAGGCTCGATAAAGGGCTTGCACTTTGAATATGAATATAAAATATCAGAATAGTTGATAATCACAGCTAAGGAATGCAGCAATTAGATGTGTGTATGAGTGGATGATGTGTAGATTGAGTGGAAGATGAAAAACGTGAAAAATATGAAAGGTTGGAGAGACGCAAACTACCCACTGCATTGTCAGTGAAGTGGATCTTTGGATTTCCAGGTCATTACACAGATAGGGTGTTGGATTCCGCAGTGGGAGCAAGAGAAACTAGTACAACAACTAAGGAAGAAAGCTAGTGCATAAAGTACACACAGTTGGGCAGATTTACAAGGTCGTGGGAAAAATGATGCAAAAGTGGCACAAGGGGCTTGTAAACCTGTCACAGTGTGTGGTAGAAAAGATGCAAAAAAGGACAGAAGTGTGCAAATTACCCACTGCTATTCACGGGTAGTAGTTACCAAGAAGGCTGAATAAAAGGCCTGCACTTTGAATTTGAATTAAAGAAGAATAATTGATAAGTTTAGGCAAGAATGGTAGCAAGTAGGTGTGTGTATTTGTGGTTGTTGTGTTCATTGAGTGGAAGATGACTAAGGTGAAAAATTAGAGAGGTTGCAGAGATGCAAACTTTCCATTTCTTTGTAAAGGAAGAGGGTGTTTAGTTTTCCAGTGCATATATATATTCACTGAAAAAAACATAGGTTTCAGGCACGTTATAGTTAAGAATTAGCATTTAAAAAACCTTAGAAATTCACTGAAAAAAACATAGGTTTCAGCCACGTTATAGTTAGGAATTAGCATTTAAAAAACCTTCGAAATTCTCTGAAAAAACCATAGGTTTCACCCATGTTATAGTTAGCTGGACATTTCTCTCATACAAAACCGTTGAAATTCCCCTGTTATAGTTAATTCAGCTAACTATAACTTGGGCGCCCGCAATGCACTGCTGATGACGTCACATACTACATCACTCATCACATGGTCAGTGACATCACTCATGACATCACTGATGACATCACTGATGAAATCATCCATGTGAAAGAGTGGCAGGCCTCCTCTCACCCTAATATAACCTATAATACACACATTCAAAAATAGATACTAAAATTTTCAAAAAAATGGGGTTACCAATACCAGTTACAACAACCTATTCAGTAATTCCAACATCTACATACACATCCATTGATCCACTAGCAATTCTATATAGTCACTTAAACATGTACTCACTCATTATATGTACTCATACACCTATACATCCTGTTACACACCGATACTCATACATACAGTTACTCTCATATACTCGCACATGCAAATAAACTATCAAACATCCATTTGTTTGCATGTAGAGGTATACACACACCAGTACACTTACTTTTACAGAAACGTACACATACTTACTCTCTTAAACAATCAGTTATAGAAAGACATACTTATTTATACAGGAACTTTTTCAATCTGTCACTGTCATATATCCTTACTTATATACATCAATACTCACATACACTAGATTAAAACATATGTACTTACTCATAAAGACACTATTGAGGCAGTCAATCACTCACTAGCACACCCATACACACAGTCATCCACCCGTACAGTCCTGCACACATGCTGTCTTCAAAACACATACAAACAGTGAGTCAGTCATTCATGCATCTGTGCCCTAAGTAATACCAGCCACCAAACCATACAGACACTCATTCTGATACTCAAAAAACCAACTAATAACCCATATAGACAGTCGTGTAGCTACTCACCAATCCATGCAGCCACTTATACACAAAGTGAGACACTGATGCAGATATTTACATATTTAAACATTACTCGCTTAAACACTTAGGGGTCGATTAGGATGGCGGTGAATCCGCATCCTCCGGGCCGGTGGAAGCCACCACCGGCCCGGAGGATGCGGATTCACTGCTGCGGTCCCTGTAAACACCACCCGCCAGATCAGGATGGCGGTAGGATCAGCGGCGGACTGCAGGTCCGTCCGTCGCTGATCCGCGGGGTGTAGCCTTCTATTTGGTGGCCAGCCAAATTAGGAAGCATGTGTAAACATGCTTTTCCGCTGCGTTTTTTCCGCCGTGGAAAAGCATGTGGACCTTTGCTTCTGGGGGGCCCTTGCGGACCCCCAGGGTGAAGGGGGGCTGGGGGTGCACATTGGGGTACCTATGGTACCCCCCTGCATTTGCATGCACAAAGCGGCAGGCACCGCATGGTGCCTGCCGCTTTGTGCATGCAAATGCAATGCATGCATTTTTAACATTGCGGCGGGTGCTGCTTGAAGCAGCACCCGCCGCAATGTTAAAGATACAGGATGTGACCGCCAGGGTGGCGGTCACATCCTAATTGGCATGGAGGGAATGCCGCTGCCCTTGCGGACGGTCCCTACACCTCGGGGGTGGGGGACGGACGCAAGTCCGTCCGCCATCCTAATAGGCCCCTTATTTAGCTATTTATTCTTCCATCCACTTTTAGATATACATATATAAAAATATTTATTTTTCAGAAAGACACACATTCAGTGGATGATGTCATCAGTGATGTCATTTTTTGATGTCATCAGTGATGTCACTGACCATGTGATGAGTGATGTAATATGTGACATCATCAGCAGTGCATTGCGGGCGCACGAGTTATAGTTAGCTGAACTAACTATAACGGGAGAATTTCAATGGTTTTGTATGAGAGAAATGTCCAGCTAACTATAATATGGGTGAAACCTATGTTTTTTTCAGTGAATTTCTAAGGTTTTTTAAATGCTAATTCCTAACTATAACGTGGCTGAAACCTATGGTTTTTTAAGTGAATATATATATATATGTAGATGCCGAATTGTTTGTACACCTTTAAAAACCAAAAACTGTGAGAACTGAATGGATTGTTGAGAGTTATAATTCAGAACCACTCAATTTATATAACTGTAAATAGGCGTTAAACTTGAAAAAGATATATTGTAGTCGCCAGAAGATATGAATATACACAATTACATCGCATGAATTACAATATGACCAATTACAAGTTACGAAGTGGACTGACATATAGACTTCCGTCAGCAGAATGTAGTGATATAGCTGAGTACTTCACAATAGAAATTATGTAGATAATGAAATTGGCGGCCAGAAACTGCGAGGCAGTGCTGTATTGTATATTGGGATAGAACAATCACAAAAGCAATCTGGGAAGCTATAATCAATCTACACAATGCACTTTTTAGTGTGCACACCACTGATGTATATATATATATATATATAAAAAAAGAGAGGGGAAAGAAAATCTTTTCTAGGAAAAGTTTATGAACTTGTAAATAGTGTACATAGAAGTGCGATCACTCATTGACAACTGAAATAGTGGAAGTATTGTCCTGATGGATATATATATATATATTCTATGGTATAATCTTTTGTAGTATGGTTATATTGTAAATATGCACTTTATTTTGAAACTACTGCTAGGCATCCATCTCTTGAGTTGGGGTCCTTTACTTTGGAATCATTGCTAGACATCTATCTCTAAGAGTTGATTAATGGTATAAATGTACTTCACCATGATTTAACTGCCAGGCATTGGAATAACACTCAGGAAAGTGTCTTAATGAGATGTAACATGTATAGAAATATAGAGGTAAAGCAATGTATATATTCATATCTCCTAGACATCAAATGGGTACTTTACCGAAATGTCAATAGAGGAGCGAAGGTATAAATGGCGTACAAAATGGAGCCATGTAATCTGAGCAAGGTTGATGGTCTAGATGATAATAGAAAGGGAAAGGGTACTTACACTGAGCACTTAAAAATGGTCTAGACCCCAGGGACTCTATGGTCCAGTGGAAGGCTAGGAGTAGCCGAAACGCGTAGGCCGTCCGTTTTGATGCACGCAATTATCTTGCACATGGTGTGTGAATAAAAGCTATTTACAAAGAATCTTACCTGTTGCTGTGCCGTGACTTCTGCCGATGGATGTAAGGCGAGGAGAGTCTGAGAAATATATATATATATATGTGAGCAAGGGCATCCGCCCAAAACGCGTCAGTCTGCTGCTGCTTTTTCGAACTCTGGTGAAATAAAATCTTCCTGCCTTACCTTGGGATTCGTTGGTCTTTTGTTCGCCACAAGTTGGAGGTGCAGGACCTTTTACTTGAACATATATATATATTACCTACTGGCGGTCGCCAGTAGGTGGATGTATGTCAGTACAACGCGATCTTTTAGATCGTGGTACTTGACATCGCAGATTTTACAATGCAAGTCGTTACAACGACTTGCGTTGGAGGGCGCAGATTTAGGAATTTTATAATTTTATATTTCAACACCAGTCCCCGTATCACTAGGGAAGGTGTTGGAATATAAAATTACAACATTCCTTATCCCACAGCGCCATCCAGCGCAAGTCGTAGTAACGACTTGCGTTGTAATAGCTGCGTGGAAAAGGTCGTGTGGTGTAAACACCGCGTTGTAAATGACATTTCCCCCAGTAGGTATATATAGTTAGGATTTTTTCTCTATGGGATTTTTGAAAATTCTATGTCTAATAACTTGGGCGTTTGTGGACGGAATTGGCTGAAATTTTCAGGAAAATGGAACATTTTGTTTCTGAGCAGCCCCTGAAAATTTGGGGGGGTTTCGTCAAGGGGGGGCCGAGAAAAAAGGGGGGTCCCAAAACGTGTTTTTAACATTGAGTTTCCCATAGGGCGGTTGGCCTCACTTTTAGCCCGAACGGCTGAATGGATTTGCACGAAACTTGGCAAAATTGTAGGGACTGGTAGCCCAATGTGCCTTTGCTAGGTCTCAATATATGTGCTTCAGTGGATTTTGAGAAATTAACGTTCAAAAAAAGATATATATCTGTAACAGCGGACCGGGCAGCGCTCCGGTTCGCGGACTTTTCGCGGTACGGAGCTTTGTGAAGCGAAGCTGATTGGTTCTCCGGCGTCTGTGAACATTCCAAACAGTCCGTAGCGGCCGCCATCTTGTCTCTCGGTAGGATCGAGAGACAAGAGGAGGCCAAAGCGAAGGGGCAAATGACCATAAGGGGGCATAGTAGATCCTCGCTGACCCCCTAGGTTTGATGTGGAGGTTTTAAAAGGGCCCCGCGGGGCAAAAAAAAAAAATAATAATAATAATCGAACGGCTGAATGGATTTGCACGAAACTTGGCAAAATATTAGGGACTGGTAGCCCGATGTGCCTTTGCTAGGTCTCAATATATGTGCTCCAGTGGATTTTGAGAAATTAACGTTCAAAAAAAGATATATATCTGTAACAGCGCTCCGCTTCGCGTACTTTTCGCGTTACGGAGCTTTGCGAAGCTGATTGGTTCTCCGGCGTCTGTAAACATTCCAAACAGTCCGTAGCGGCCGCCATCTTGTCTCTCGGTAGGATCGAGAGACAAGAGGAGGCCAAAGCGAAGGGGCAAATGACCATAAGGGGGCATAGTAGATCCTTCCTGACCTCTTAGGTTTGATGTACCATTTTGCCAAGTTTGGTGTAATTCCGTTCAGCCATTCAGGCTGTAGATGTATGTAAATGTCCTATGGAAAATTGCATGGGGAAAACACATTTGAAAGTGTTGAAATTTAGAACCAATTAAAATGTTACTTTGGTTTTGTATTTGTAGCCCGATGTGCCTTTGCTAGGTCTCAATATATGTGCTCCAGTGGATTTTGAGAAATTAAGGTTCAAAAAAAGATATATATCTGTAACAGCGCTCCGCTTCGCGTACTTTTCGCGTTACGGAGCTTTGCGAAGCTGATTGGTTCTCCGGCGTCTGTAAACATTCCAAACAGTCCGTAGCGGCCGCCATCTTGTCTCTCGGTAGGATCGAGAGACAAGAGGCCAAAGCGAAGGGGCAAATGACCATAAGGGGGCATAGTAGATCCTTTCTGACCTCTTAGGTTTGATGTACCATTTTGCCAAGTTTGGTGTAATTCCGTTCAGCCATTCAGGCTGTAGACGTATGTAAATGTCCTATGGAAAATTGCATGGGGAAAACACATTTGAAAGTGTTGAAATTTAGAACCAATTAAAATGTTACTTTGGGTTTGTATTTGTGTGTGATGAAAGTTAATTGGTTATGTATATATCTCAAATGAGAGGAAACCACAGCCATTTTGTGATACTACTGTCTGAGGTACATTTGTGAGGAATTTTTGGTGGTGAATTTCTGGTGTTTGATTTACACAGTACTAACACTTCTCCTACTTTTAAAAAGGTGAGTTGTTAATTTGTAAGGGGAACTATGTTGTACACTTGAAGATAATTTGAAAAATGTTTTCTGTTATTTATTTGCAGTCCTTCTGTTATACTAAATACTTGATAAAGTTAGTTTTATATTATGTATTACTAAAAACGATAAATGAAAGTGATTATTTTTTTCTGCAATTTACAGCAAGCAATTTCAAAATAAAATGGCTCACAATGAAGAGACCATGGAAATTTCTTTTGAATTGTCCACTACATTGATTGAAATTGACAGCACCAATAATGAAATATTGTCACAAGGAGGAGATGACTTGAATGATTCCACTACATTGATTGAAATTGACAGCACCAATAATGAAATATTGTCACAAGGAGGAGATGACTTGAATGATTTTTTGGATCAATCTGTTGATGGCGAATTTATCGAATGTTTGGAGACCATAGAGTTACAAGAATCATCATTGCAGACTTTTAATGAGGAGATTCCAGATGAGATGATTGAAGAGGAAATTACTGATGAGGACATGTTACTAGTTCTTTCAAATTTAGAAAATTCAGAAGAATACATTTATATTTAGAAATCAAAAATTGTTTGAGACATTATTCATTTTTATTTTTAATTTATGAGGTTGTAGCGAAGTGATTGTAGTATAAAATGAGACTTATAGTATAGAGTGCAACATTTTTATGTTACATGGTAAGTTTACTCATATTTACTTCCCTTCTCCCACTATATTATCTCCAATGTGTATTTGACATCTCTTCTTCATCTCCGGCCTCCTTTCTCTCACTGTGTGTCTCTGATGCATCTTATCGCTGCTATTTTGTGTAATTACAGAAGAGAGTAAAATAAAATAGTTCGGAACGTGAAAAGGGGGCAAAGTAGAGTACCCCTCACCCCCTAGGCCTTCTCAGGCGGTCCCAAAAGGATCAGTTTCTGCTTTCCTGAGAGATTATGGTATGAGTTCCATATACCACAATAATTTGCATTACAACATGCAAGATATATATCTCCTATTACCAACTTTTGGAGATATTCGCGCTAAGCGCGAATATCTCCAAAAACGAACACCTGCCCTGAGCAGTTCTTAGCCATGTTATCCAATGGGAGGTGTATAACATGGCTAAGAGCATTAGCTCGGTAATGCATGAATATCGCTGAGTTTTCAGCGATATTAATGCATTGCGGTCGTTTTTTATCGCATTTGCGATAAACCTTGATAATAGCAAGGTTTATCTTTGATAATTTCTGACGATGCTTAGCGGTAAAAAATTCGTTGGTAAGCATCGTTAGCGATAAATATCGCTTAACTTTGGTAATATGCACCAACGTCTGTTAACGTTCGATTCGAAGGAAATGAGGAAGTGTTGAAAAACATTGTTTGCGCCATCTTGCCTTTTTTGAAATGCCACACTTTTGTCGTGCACGGCAGCCATTTTAGATGCCTTGACCAGACCCACTCTCTGCACGCTGTCGATTCGTAGCATGGCTCCCCACCCTCGCAAGCATCTTCCCCAGGCACTGGTCACCCCCGCTCTCTGTGTTATGCATGGGCAATAAACCTCTCCCCATCTGCGCTGCTCTTCCCTGAGAATCACACTCTGTGCCCGCCCGACACCTCCCTTTCGCCCTATTCACTACCGCACCCTCTGACACTCCTCTTCCTCTGTGTCCGATTGTCCAGGCTATCAGCTAGCCCTGCAGATGTAGTTTATGGCCCCAGCTGTAAAGAATCACCCCTCTTCAAAGGAGTTATAGTAGATCAAGGCCCACACCCGATGAGATCCGTCACACCACACGTGTTCCTACTATCTGAAAACCATCCTGTATTGTGATTGGGGAGGGGACCGAGCCTGAAGCGGAAGATTCCAGGGATGACTCTTTGTACATCAAAGTTTTTACATTTATGTGTCACATTAAAAATATATAGCACTCCAACAAAGTAGTAGGATTATAAAACTTTAATAACTTATAAATATATACAACAAAACAAAAACAGTAAAAACATTTAAACAACGAAGAGACCGTGGCAATTTCTTTTGAATTATCCAATACATTTATTGAAATTGACAGCACCAATAATGAAATTTTCTCACAAGGAGGAGATGACTTGAATGATTTTTTTGATCAATCTCTTGATGGCGAATTTATCGAATGTTTGGAGACCATAGAGTTACAAGAATCATCATTGCAGACTTTTCATGAGGAAATTCCTGATGAGGACATGTTACTAGTTCTTTCAAATTATGAAAATTCAGAAGATGTTGCCTGGGGGTGGGTCGTCAGTAGCAGTCTGTTGTGCGAATAGTTCCAAGGCAGCAGAACGCGCTGAAATCTAGATGGCACAAAGGTGATGTCTAGTAAGTTGCCGCCCAGCAAATAACGGCGTGGGGCGCCGCGGGGGTGAGTGAATCCAGTAGGCACCACAGGTATTCTTACCGGCATTGCAGAATTACTGCTGGGGACAATGCCTGTGCTGTAGCAGGGTCACAGCAGAAACAAAAAGGATTCTGTTGAAGATGTTGTTGGTTTTCAATTTGAAAACAGTTCTGGTGTCAACTGCTATGCTAATGTAGTGGTTAATGTTTTGTTTTCTCTAGAAAATGTAAAAGAGGGGGAGGCAGTCCAAAGTTCTGGTAAAAGGGCAAAGGAAAGGATCGGTGGTTTGAACTATCAGTCAAAAAGGGGAGGGGGTGCAACAATTTTTCCTACCGGGTCACAGTGTGCTTTCACCGGAACTGAGGTTTGCAGGATTCTAGTAATTCAAAGTGAGGCTGGCGCCAGCATGGGAGCACCGACGTCCCGCGGATACAGTTTCGTCACTCCACGGGCGATCATGGCAGTCATTCCCCATCGGGGGTGTCTGCGGGGGTCGGAGACTCCCGCGGCTCCTCTAGAATCTTCAAGGTCGTGGAGGACTACTGTGGTGGAGTCAACCAGTGACCGGGCCATTTCTTTATGCTGGGCCCGCTCTTGCCACGTCGATCGCCATTTTGAGAGTTCGGTAGCTACTGGCGATCGCGGGGTCAAATGAGCGGACGGGCTCCACCCTGCCGGGCGAGACGTTGCAGCATCGCCACAGTGGAAGAACCCTTTTCCGGGCGCCTGGAGCGCTGAGGGTGCAGGTGGGAAGCCTCCACTGGGGAGGCGGGAGAGGCCTGTTCGCACCGTCTCTCCCTCCCAGTGCACCCCACGGCGTCTCGCTTGAGATTTGTTATGGCCGGACCAGGCGATGAGGACGAGGGGGGGGGGGTCGGAGGCATGTGCAAGACATCCCCCCCCAGTGTTGTCGCAGCCATTATTCAAGAAAGAAGAAGTGTCCCGTCCGTCTTCGGGCCGGGCTTCCGGTGGATGTCGGCCGGACGCCCCTTGCTCTGGCCCCATGAACGGGTTCCTTGGTTTATCGGCTGCAGCCGGATCCCATCGGCCCCGGCCGTTGGTGGCCGGACTGGTAGAGAATGTGGCGGGACTACCTGAAACTGTCAAGGGCCACCGCGGCCGGACTGGGAGAGAGAGGGGAGGGTCGAGGACACGGACATTCCCTCCCCTGCAACTCTCCAGCGTTGTCAATCCCCCTGGCCGGGTCCCGCTGGCCTCGGCCTCGGCCTCTCCTCCGGCTACACCCTACGTGATGATCTCCGAGGCGTGGCAGCAGGACCCGCCTTATATGTGTTGCTTCCGGCTGGGCGTAGCCGAAAACCTGTTGCCCTTTGGAAGTTTCTAGAATGGGGCGGATGTCTGCTGACTTCTATCTTTCCCAGTTTGCCGTTATTTGGCCGTGGCAGGCGGTGGGACAGACACGTTTTGGGGCAGTGAGGGGCGATGTTTTCAGGTTTCTTATTACGGGCTTACTTCTAACGTTTCTTGTTTCTAGGACAATAATAGGTTTTATCATTACGTATTGTTATCGGTTCTTTGTTTGTTATTTAATAAAAAGTTCATCAGTGGCCTACTGATTTTCGTTTTCCTATTCTTTTCTTTCCAGGTTGTTTCATGCTAAAGTTTCTGTTAACAGGATACAGTGATCACTTCGTTATTATTGCATATGTCCTTTTCACTAGGGGTGCTCTCTTGTTGGGCCAGATATCTCTAGTAAATGGTCCGGGTGAAACAGGTGCATCAATCAGTGGGGAGTAGATAGGCATGACAGATTACAACGGGGGAGAAAGGTCCGCATTACCTACCCTTTCGCTACTTGCAAAGATTTTCCTACGTTTATTTGCAAACAGGGAATACCTCCAAAAAGAACTAATTCCCAAACAGTCAATGTTCGGACAATCAATCAATCAATGAGGAATGAAATAGGTACGACGTGTTAAAGGCTTGCGTTACCTACCCTTCACTATCTGCAAAGGGAGAGAGAATATTCCTATTCTTCCTTGTTTGCAGGCAGAGAAGATCCTTAAGAGAACCAACTTCGAACAATTCAATGCTCGATTCAAACAATCAACAAGGGGTACTGTGAACACAAATGAACGCCGCTTATGTACATACACATTGCTATTTTCAACAGGTTGTTCCTAATGTTTCTATTTTAGCGAGGTCAAAAAGAGATCCCATTAGTGGCCTACTGATTTTGCTCGATTCCTTTTGTTTTTTTACACGATTTTTCGCTATCTGCAAAGACTAAACAGAGTATTGCGACTCTGTGCTTGTTTGTAAATAGAGAATGAACCAAAGAGAACAATCAATCAAATGGAGAGAGAAGCAGGCACGACGGATTACAACGGGGGCAAAGGCCTGCGTTAACTACCCTTCACTATCTGCAAAGAGAGAGTACTCCTAATAGAAATGAGGGGTGGGGGGCAGCATTCAAAGCAGATCAGTGTGCATAAACACGAAAATGTTTTTACTTACCACGTACTTGACATTCGACAGCTTATGATATTTGCTATTAAAAAACCATTGAAATTCACTGAAAAAACCATAGGTTATAGACCATATATAGTTAGGAATTAGCATTTACAAAACCTTGAAAATTCACTGAAAAAACCATAGGTTATAGACGATATATAGTTAGGAATTAGCATTTACAAAACCTTGAAAATTCACTGAAAAAACCATAGGTTAGAGGCCATATATAGTTAGCTGGACATTTTATTGACATAAAACCAATGAAATTCCATATATAGTTAGTTGCACTAACTATATATCGCGCACCCGCAATCCACTGCTGATGATGTCACATATTACATCATTCATGACATGGTCAGTGACATCACTGATGACATCACTGATGACATCTCAAATGACATCACTGATGACATCACTGATGACATCTCATTTGACATAAATGACCACATCACTGATGATATCATTCATGTGACAATACAATGCATCTCCTCACATTTTAATATAACCTCTGTTTCACCCAGTGTTAAATACAGAGTATAATTTTTGAAACCATTGACACACCAATACTAGTTACTACGTACGCACTCACTGATTGCTACGTCTACACACACCTTCACTCATTCTCCCATACAATCATTCATACATACAATCACTCATCTTTACAACACTATCATATGCACTCATACACCTATACAGACACTCACAGTCTGCCACTCATCCATGGAGTTACTCACACACCTAGTCAGTCCTGTAAAGAATCAATGACACTTCCATTTTCTTGTCTATACAGTTAAACATAGAGCACCTTACATTTTCAAACATATACTAACACATACTTACCTTCTTATACAATCATTGATACAAGTACACATTGATCTGCACAGAGTCACACACCTCCCAGCTAGCCACACACACACTCAGTCTCCCATACAAATACTTGGGCAATCAATCAATAACCCATATAGTTACTCATATAGCTACTGATCAACACATGCAGCAGTTTACAGAACAACAGACATAATGATGCACAAATTAAGACAGTTTAGTCACTAACCCATGCACTCAGTGAGACACATTTAATCACTCACTCATACAGTCAGTCATGCACCTACTAAATCCTTCGTCCAGACACTTACACATCCACTCATTCTTCAATATGTAAGACATATTTAAACTTTACAGAAACAAAAAATCACTGGATGTTGTTATCAGTGATGTCATCAGTGATGTCATTTGAGATGTCATCAGTGATGTCATCAGTGATGTCACTGACCATGTCATGAATGATGTAATATGTGACATTATCAGCAGTGGATTGCGGGTGCGCGATATATAGTTAGTGCAACTAACTATATATGGAATTTCATTGGTTTTATGTCAATAAAATGTCCAGCTAACTATATATGGTCTCTAACCTATGGTTTTTTCAGTGAATTTTCAAGGTTTTGTAAATGCTAATTCCTAACTATATATCGTCTATAACCTATGGTTTTTTCAGTGAATATATATATATATATATACTAGCAGCCCGTCCCGACGTTGTCAGGGTATGAAATAGAATGTGTGTAATGTGTGTATTTGGCAAGGGCAATCTATTTTAAAATCTCGCGGTAGACAACATTTTTTGTTTCATTAGAATAGGAACGGAGAAGGCCCAGCTGCAGCCCTGGTTGATTTTAGCAGGCGCGTGTAATTGGTTTAGTGATCCGCCGCCTGCGTCCGGCTACAGCCCTGGTTGATGTTAGCAGGCGCGTGTAATGTCGTTGAATGAGAGAGTTATCAGCCGCGGGTAAATCCGTTTAATGAGAGAGTTGAGTGACAGCGAGTAGGAGAGGCTGCAGTAATTGTCCCCGCAGACACTCTCATTTGCGTGTTCCCCCGCTTGAGGCCCAAATGCAGGCCTGTTTGATGTTAGCAGGCGCGTGTTCCCCCGCTTGAGGCCCAGCTGCAGCCCTGGTTGATGTTATCAGGCGCGTGTGATTAGTGTACTGATCCGCCCTCTGAGCCCGGCTAGAGCCCTGGTTGATGGTAGCAGGCGCGTGTAATTTCGTTGAATGAGAGAGTTCAGTAACAGCGCGCAGGAGAGGCTGCAGTAACGTTACTTACCAGGCCTCCAGGTGAACGCGTTTGTCACACCCCCAGCTCACGGCCACAGCAGACGATCTTCTGATTAATGTACGACCCACATGGCATGAAGGGCGGAACGTAGCACACGCCCCCAGCGTTTCTCACGCCCCTAGCGTACCCCTTAATGTGGCACAATTGCGTTCACATGGCATGAAGGCCGGACACATGCCCCCCAGCGTTTCTCACGCCCCCAGCGTGTCACGCCCCCAGCGTGTCACGCCCCCAGCGTGTCACGCCCCCAGCGTGCCCCTTGATGCTGCGCAGCAACGTAATTGGCGCTTGTATGTACGACTCACATGGCATGAAGGGCGGACACACGCCCCCAGCGTTTGTCACGCCCCCAGCACACGCCTACAGCCCAGGATGTGATGGCCGTACCACACACCCCCAGCGTTAGTCACGCCCCCAGCCCACGCCCACAGCACAACGCAGACACGCCCACAAGGGACTACTTTGCTGGCACGGTTCTTTTACCTTTTAAATGTATAGAGGAGTTGGCCTAACGGCTAAGGCGCTCGACCTCGGACCTGGGGATCTGGGTTCGAGCCTTGGTAACGACGCCAAACATCCTGTGATTCTGGGCAAATCACTTAATCTCCCCGTGCCTAACAAACATGAATGTGTGTCCTCATGTAACGTAACTGGTGCTATGTAAAGCGCTCTGATACTTGATTCAGTTCGGGTCAAGTTTGCGCTATATAAAACTCTGCAAAAAAAAATATGGTGGCCGTCTGCATAGCCTATGTCCTTCTGCTACAACTGCCCTTTCCAATGCTGTATTGGGTGTTGTGATTGGTGCTGTGGTTACTGAGATTACCCGCCTCAAAGTTTTGGGTTCTCTCTTTATAATATTAGTATGTATATATATATATATTTATATATTTTACCTTCTGGCAGTCGCCAGTAGGTAGTTATAGTTAGGACCTATTTTCCATAGGAAATTTGCAACATTCTACTACCAATAACTTTGGCATCGGTTGGTGAATCTTCACGAAATTTTCAAAACTCGTGGCCCGCTCTGGTCGGCTTGTAACTTAAAAGTTTTGAGGTGATTCGGTAAGCAGGGGCCGAGAAAAAAGGAGGGTTCCAAAACGTGTTTTCCCCATGCAATTTCCCATAGGAAACATTAGACACGGCTACAGCCCGAACTGCTGCACGGAATTACACAAAATTTGGCAAAAAGGTAGCCCTTGGTTCAGAAAGAACCCTTTTTGTGAAATGGTGTAAATCCGTTCAGTAGTTGCTGAGAAAATCTAAATTAAAAAAGTTTCGATATCTATGGCTGCAGAGGATCCATGCACCCTCCCGATAACGAGCTGCTTGCTAATTGGCTGTCAACACTCCAAACCAGGAAGTGTTGGCAGCCATCTTGTGCCGTGGTAGAACCGAGGCACACAAAATCAGTGAAACAAATGCGAAAAAAGAGAAAAGGGGGCAGGCTAGAAACACCCTGACCACCTAGGCCTGCTTAGGGGGTCCCACAAGGACCCCCAGGGCCAACTATATATATATTTTTTAAAATCGGCAAAATCCATCTGTTATGTTTATTAATCCTGTGCTCTTATCAAATGTAATGCGCACGCGCGCTATGTTCATTGCACGCGCGACCTGCCGGTGCATTGTGACGTCAGGGGGGGTTCTACCTGACCACCGGCAGGTTGACAGTTGAGAGATGACAGTTGCTTTGAGTGGTGACGGAGCTTAGACGTACCTTGGTGTTAGGACGTTGACTTTAATAAAGGTCTTACAACTTACCTGCCTGAATGGTCATCCTTACAATTTGGCGACGAGACGGGGATCCTGACACCATGAAGAACCCACCAGAAGCCATCTAACCTGTTGTTGGGTACGTCTTATATCTTCAACGAGTTGCCATCTCATCTTACTTCCGCAATAAAGTAATTGCTGATAAGCGGAATCTCCAGGATACAGCTGTCCCACCACGCAGGACTTGCATGTGGTATTGGAGTCGCGGATTTACAGCGGCGCAAAAGTGTTTGTGTTCATCTTAAGAACTTTCCTGGAGACAGCATGCTGGATGTCGATCTATACACCGTTTTTAACGGGTGAGTTGGATGTGTCCAGCTGTTTGCGCTAGCCCTGCGCGCTGTCAGGGTTTCCATGGTTCACCTCACCGGTACGAGTGAGCAAATTCTGGAGGATGTGTGACTGATCTCATGTGCTCTACGTGATCACTACCGGGAGGTTTCGATAGTCTTTAGACATCGTCTGAGGAGTTGTTTCTTGTGTGCCCACTCATTCTCTGCTTGTTGGCAATTTCGCGTATGTGAAGAAATTTGCAATCTGGTTGTGAAGAGAGCCTTCCTCCTGTGGGTGGAGCAGAATGGATGCCTGAGGGGATCTGTGAGGAGCCGATGCATGAGGGGATCGGTTTCATGAAGAAACGACTACGCGGTTAGTAATCTAAGCGTGTGCCGCCTTCCTAACGAAACCACTCGACTCATCCTGAGGAGAAGATTTTCCTGTCAGGTTTTCATGTGACGTCAATGGAACGCAGCATTCAACGACGTCGGGCGGCCATCTTGGAAAAGTCAGACGCGGTGTTTCGTGCTTGTCAATTGTTACGGTGACACGCACACCAAACCTTTATTAAGCGAGTGTTTGTTTCTAGCGCTACCAGGTGTTTTAAAAAAAAAAAAAACACTTGGAAGCTAATAGTTTGGAACTTGCGTGTTGCTCAAAGCGGTGACACGCACACCATTCAAAGCAAGTTTTGGAAAAATAGATATATTAGTACATAAACACTTCCAGTATCCCCTAGGTTTGGAACATTTAAACATTGGCAGGTTTACTACAGTTCAAAAATAATATTGTACTTGTGGATCGGTTTTAGGTATTTACAAAAAAAGAAAAAAAAAAAGGGGTATTGCTTACTTAAAAATCTGTCCTCATTTGAAAGATAGAAGATATTAGCCATGGCTTCAGGTAATGTGTGGAATTTATCTCCACCTTTACCTTTGATACCCTCTACAGGTGATGATGCCCTTAAATGGGAAGAGTGGAGGGAGTACTTTGAAAACTATTTATCCACTTTTGAGGGGGATGAAGAATTGACCCCTGAGAAGAAAAAGAAAATTCTTCTTCATTGTTTAGGTGCAAAGGCAATGAAAATTTACAACCGCATCAACAAAAAAGCTAGGCCAGGCGATGTTTATACGATTGCATTAGAAGATTTGACAATGTATTTCAAACCTACTATTTCTATTTCTGTCAACAGATTCAAATTTTTTCAACGCAGGCAAGCCCCTGATGAGTCTGTAGAAGATTACGTTGCTGCGTTGAAAAATGTAGCTCTAACTTGCAGATTTGGGGCATCACATGATGAGCTGGTTCGTGACCAGGTCGTTATGAGATCCTCAAATAAACATGTCCAGGAAAAACTGTGGGCAAAGGGTGAATTACCATTAGAAGAAGTGGTAGAAATAGTTAAATGTACAGAATTAACTGGAAGGTGTGCCAAAGCTGTATTACAGGAAGAAAAATCCTCTACAGAGGACAAATCTATGGTGGCAAAAGTCATTAGTTCTAGAAAGGCTAATAGTAAGCCTAATTCCGGTTACATACAGAAAAAAGATTCTAGCCATAAAACTAAGCTTTCAGATGACAGGAAATGTTATAGATGTGGCAGTAGATGCCATTTGGCTAACGACAGATCGTGTCCAGCTGTAAGACAAAAATGTTCAAATTGTAGCATGGTAGGACATTTCAGTGCCATGTGTCCGAAGAAACAAAAAGGGGAAAGAAATGTAAAAGCTGTAATTTATGAAGGAGATGAAAATTTTACATCTTCAGATGAAGATAATATGAACTTATTTGTGTTGAATGTGGAAGATGGTGGTAACAAAGAAAAGAAACCAGTATGTGACATGAACATCGGCGGGGTAGACATATCTATTGTTGCTGATTCAGGCTCGCCGTACACTATAGTAAATGAAGAAGTATGGTTAGAGAATTTTGTTCCAGTTATTGGTAAGAAGTTAAAGAACCCAGATATTTTCCCAAAGTCATTTAATTATGAACCTATTGAAATGTTAGGTTACAGGGAACTACAGTTCCAATTTAAATCCCGCCAAACTGTTGGAAAACTGTATGTCTCCAAGGTGGGTCCATCTGTGTTAGGGTGGATTGACCAAGGAGAATTAGGTATAATTCTGGATCCTAACAGTTCGAATCCTGTCCTCATCTTACAAACAGAGGAAGAATGTAATAACTTCTTCAAGAAAAGATATCCTAAGGTGTTTTCAGAGAACATTGGGAAACTTAAAGTATTTGCTCATGAAATTAAACTTAAAAGTGATGCTTTGCCTTGTGTACACAAGTCCAGAAACATACCGTTTTCCATCGTGGGTGAGGTGGAAGATGAACTTAAAAAATTACAGAAGGAGGGCATCATTGAGCCGGTTGAATCAGCAGAGTGGGTTTCGCCATTGGTTATCGCAAAACGGCAAGCTTCGTTTATGCATTGATCTACGCGATCTTAATAAAAACATTCTGGTGGATCAATTTCCTTTGCCAAAAATTAGTGAAATGCTGTCCCTTACTAATGGTGCAAAATGGTTTTCAACCATTGATCTAAGTTCTGCTTATCACCAAGTGGCTTTACATCCCAAAAGCAGGAGCCTTACCACATTTGTAACCCCTCTGGGGTGTTTCAGGTTTAAGAGAGTACCATTTTGTTTTTGGAGGAGCTACGCGCGGATCCAAGATGGACGCGTAAGCAGAGGGCTCCCGAGACCCCTTCCGCCACCCTCATCTATCCTGTAACGAATCCTGATTTGGACAACGGGTATTTCTTGTTGATGCCCTGCTGATATCAAAAGCTTTTTGCAAAACTCGATTTGGCCACCGGGAGCCGGACTTGTTGCTCCTCATAATTTGAGGCCTATGGCGGAGGCCATCCGGGGGCTTGAGTTCCCGAGGTGCCCAGGTGGCAATTGAACAACAACGGCTGGAGAGCTGCATCCGCTGCCCCTGTGGTACTTTCTGTTTCGATTTTGGTCCTTGTTGACGCCACCTCGCCACTGATTGCTACTGCTGCCCTGGGCTGGCCGTCAAGTTCGCTCTGGTTGTCGTTCCTCGACCTCTCGACACAACAGGCTTGTCATAGAGGGCATCATTTTGACCAGATTCCAAAGGTCCAGTTGGAGCTCGTCGCCCACCATGACGGGCAGGACGGACTCTGAGAGGCGCCACACTCGAGGCCCGAATCGTGATGGGGCTGTCCAGGCACAGACTATAGATCACTTTAGCCGCCCGAAGGGATCCCCTGGTGGATCGAGTAAGGCCCTGGGGGAGTCTGGTGACGATGCTCCTGCGACTGAGGATCCGACTCTAAAGGATGTTATGGGCGCCATTACCAGTATCCAGACTGCGATGGGTCGGCAATATGAAACTCTGGCCGCTAAACTAGACACGGTGGCGATCAAGGTCAACCTTATCAGGACGGACCTGGGGAAAACCAATGAGCGGGGTAAATCCCTGGACGTCAAGACAGCGAGCTTGATTACGGATGTCTCAGATCTTCAGACCGAGGTCCGCGATCTTCGTATGGCCAGGGATTCGTTCGCCCGTCGGCTGGATGATTTCCAGAGCCGGGCCAGACGCAACAACGTCCGCATCGTCGGTGTTCCGGAGGACTCTATAGACTCGCCTACGGACCTTTTGGTGGAGGATCTTATTCGGAACCACTTGGCACCAAAGGGCCTTAGTAATCTTTTTGCGGTGGAGCGTGCTCACAGGATTCCAGGTGGGAAGCCCAAGCTTGGTGCCGCTCCGTGGCCTATAATAGCCAGGATTTTTAATTTCCGGGACAGAGACGCTATCCTGCAGGCCTCCCGTACTAATGGTCCCACAAAGTTTGAAAACGTGTCTATCAGTTTTCATCCGGACTTCACGCAGGCGGTGCAGAAGCAACGTATGGGCTTTACGGGGGTGAAGAGACGTCTCAGGGACATGGAACTGAAATACGCCATGCTTTTTCCGGCTCGCCTGAGGATCGAATATAATGAACGTGCATTTTTCTTTGATCGCCCCGAGGGGGCCAGTGACTGGCTGGACACACTGCCGACGCCACACATCGATCCGGAGAGCTTGGGGGGCGCCGAGGGCGGCTTGGAAGAACAGGAGTAGTGAGTCTGTGCCGACGAGCCAATTTGTTGGACGCTTTGCAGTGGCTCTGTGATCGGCGATGTTTCTACGTTGTAAATACCCGGGGGTGGAGGGATTCGGGACTCTTCCTCCTCAGGGGACGTTTTTCTCTCTCTTCTTGTAGGTTAGTTTAATGGGGCGACAGGCACACTGCAAGTTGGGGTGGCTTTTTGGTCTACCGCAGGGGTGCAGGGTGGGGGGTTGTGTGTTGAGGGTTCCTAGGGGGGTGGTGGGGGGGTCTTTTCTTGTTTGCTTGTTCCGAGGCTACGATTTGGTCGCTATTTTATCATTTGTGCCTGTTCTGTGTCGGGGAGGACTGTTTGTTCTTGTCTGGGATGGGGGGTAGGGGGCTGAGGGTACTGAGCTGGAACGTTAATGGTCTCGGGGATAGGATAAAACGGGGGATAGTTTTGCAATACTTGAAGCGACAATCCCCGGATATTGTTTTACTGCAGGAGACGCATCTTGTGGGTAATACGTGCCATGCATTGAATAGACGAGGTTACCGCTTGGTGGCCCACTCTGGATTCACCACTGGGTCGAGGGGGGCGGGTATCCTGGTTAGAAACTCCCTCCCCCTCGAAGTGGATGATAAGGTGCTAGATGATAGGGGCCGCTATGCCGCTGTGGTGGGTCGCTGGGAGGGGAAGACGATCTCCATTTTGTCTGTGTATGCCCCCCCTGGTCTTCAGTCCACCACGTTTTCTGATTTGGGTGGGGTAGTCCTGGGACTCCCCGATGGCTTGCTGGTAGTGGGTGGCGACTTTAATTCGGTCGTCAGTGGAGAGGAGGATCGTAGCCCCCGTAGAACCCTCCCCGCATCACAGTTATGGCTGGGGAATTTTTTGGACACACTGGGATTAGCGGATTGTTGGAGACAACTCCATCCTGGACACCTCCAATACACCTTTTATTCGGGGGCTCATGGTAGTCTCTCGACTACATCCTTATACCAGCGACACAGATGGTCTCTGTGAGGGAAATTAGGCATTTGGCTAGGGGGATTTCGGACCACTGCCCACTCTGGCTCACTATTGACGTGCGGCTGGAATCCGGGGGTCGGATCGCTCCTATTAATCCGTGGCATCTTCGTAACCCCCATATTGGTACGGAAGTGGTTAAATGTGTGGATTACTATTTTGCTGAGAATGAAGGGTCAGTATCCTCCCCTGTTTCTTTATGGGAGGCATGTAAAACTGTGGTCCGGGGTCAGACTCTCTCTTTGATTGCCAGCGAGAGGAGGTGCAGAACTATGGAAGTGGTACGTCTGGAAAATGATATCTCTGAGTTGGAGGGGCGGATGGAGTCTGGAACTACGCCTGGTAGCTTGCACTCCCTGGCGCTTAAACAGTCTGAATACAGAGCTCTGGTGACTGATGTGGCTAAGGCGATGAATCATGAGCAGCAGGGGCGCCTATATGATGTGGGTGACAAGGCGGGGAAACTGATTGCTTGGCTTGACAGGAGGGATAGATTGAACCGGGTGGTGCCCGTGATTGAACGAGTGGATGGTGTGCGAGTGGTGGACCCTGTCGAGATAGTGGAGGTCTTTGCCCAGCACTTTCGGAAGGTTTACGCGTCGGTCTCAGAGAGACCCGATGAGGACTCGCACCTGTTGCTCCGAGATATAACGTTGCCCAGTCTGTCGGACTTGGACAGGGAGCTTATGGAGGCGGATTTCCCTACCGATGAAGTAGCGCTCGCTGTCCGTGCGCTTCGCTCGGGGAAGGCTTCGGGCCCGAACGGTATGCCAGTTGAGCTGTATAAGCTGTGTCCCGACAAAATGGCGCCATACCTTCGTCGGATGTTCTTGGCGTCGCGAGATCTCGGGCTTCTTCCCCGGGATCAGAGACTGGCATCCATTGTGGTTATCCATAAGGATGGAAAGCCTCGGGAACAATGTTCGTCATATCGGCCGATCTCGCTTTTGAATGTGGAGCCTAAGGTTCTCGCTAAGATTTTGGCGAGCCGCATGGTTACGGTGATTGGCGATTTGGTGCACCCTGATCAGTCCGGGTTTATCCCCCACCGTAATACCGCACTCAATCTTCGATGCCTTCATGGTGTCTTGGCGAGGGCGGGGTCTCTTGAGGAGCCGGCCATCTTGGTCTCCCTTGACGCCTCGATGGCCTTTGAAACGGTGGAATGGCCTTATTTGTGGGCTGCCCTTGCCAAGTTTGGTTTTGGTCCTAAGTTTATCGGGTGGGTTAGGCTTTTGTATGAGCAACCGCTGGCACAGGTGGTGGTTAATGGAAGGGCCTCTGACCCTTTTGTCCTCGGGCGTGGCACGCAGCAGGGCTGCCCCCTGTCGCCTCTTCTTTTTGCGCTCGCTCTTGAACCCCTTGCCGCGTGGCTCCGCTGGGAACCCTCGCTCAGGGGCATACGGTGGTCCCCTACCTTTGAAGATCGGGTGTCGCTTTACGCCGACGATATACTGTTATATCTTACTTCTCCCCGTAAGTCATTGGATGTTCTGTTTGACGTCCTGAGCTCTTTCGGGAAGAACTCTGGCTTGGTTATTAACTGGGCTAAATCCTGTATTTACCCGCTTGCAGGTGGACATCCGTCTTTGCCCCGTTTCTGCCCTATACCTGTCTCCAGTGTTGGTTTCAAGTACTTGGGGATCTACATTTCTATGGACCCCAGGGTACGATTTGAGCGGAATCTACTGCCTCCGCTTGCCCGACTTCGGTCGGATGTAGTGGCGTGGTGTGGATTACCTCTGTCTCCTTTAGGGAGAGCGGTCCTGTTTAAAATGATGTCTCTTCCCCGATTCCTCTATGCCATCCAGAACACGCTCGATCTGGTTCCGGCCGGTTATTTCCCTGAAATCGAGGGCCTTCAGAGGAAATTGGTTTGGGGTGGTCGGCCGCGTATAGCGTTGGCGAAATTGACTTTGCCCTGGTATGACGGTGGTATAGCTTTGTCGGATGTCAAGCGCTATTATTGGGCGTCACAGTTGAGTGCTATTAACCATGCCATGTATGGTCCTGTTCCTAATCCTGCCTATGATATGGATAGGTGGCAACTACCGGGGGGCGATTATAATAGAGCGCTGTACTCCAGGACCGCCAGGAGGAGTCTGACGGGCCCCACTGCGGTGGCGATACGTGTATGGGACAGTGCAACATCGGCCACGGGCTGGACGGATAAACTGACTAAGGCGACTCCCCTGTATGCTGCTGAGAGACTGGGTGGTCTGTGGTCCTCGAAGGGATTCGATCGATGGGACCTTATCGGTATTGGCACGGTGGGTGATCTTTGGGCCGTTGACAGAGTCAAAACTTTTGATGAGCCAAAACGGGAATATAAGCTGAGTGATAGGGAATATTTCCGATATCTTCAGGTCCGCCATGCACTTGCCTCGGTCTTCCCTGCTGGTACTTCGATCCCTGAGTCTTCTCCTCTGGAAGATAGAGTACTGGATGGACATGTCCCTGACAGCACTATCTCCCTCATATATAAAAAGCTTATTAATGCCCGTTCGGACCTTCTTGTACAGCTACGAGAATCGTGGACTGGTGACGGTCTGGAATTGGACGATGAATACTGGCAGGCTGCAATATCCTCCCCAAAAGAAGTCGCTATTCCGGCGCGTCTCCGACTGGTGCAGCTCAAGATTCTACATTTCCACGATTGATCCATATGGGTTATTCTGTGGATGGGTTATGTCGGCGTGGCTGTGGTTTGCTTGCTACCTTCCTCCATATTGTGTGGGAATGCCCGGCGGTCGTGGTTTTTTGGAATCGAGTGCACGCGGTGATGGGAGACGTGACGGGTGTCGGGTTACTCCCTGAGGCCAGACGCTGTTTGCTGAATGTTTGGGAACCGAATGACTGTACCGTTGCTCAGACTCAATGGGTCACGCTGGGCAACATGATTGCAAAGAGAGATATCGCTCAACTCTGGGGGTCTCATAGGGCACCGTTGGTCTCGACCTGGGAGGAGAACATGAATTGGTGCATGTTTAGAGAAAAAACTGTGTACATCTCCCGAGGTAGGCCCAAGAAGTGGGGGAGGATTTGGGGCCAGTGGAATTCGCACCGTGGAGAGATTTGTGACCCTCCCTTTGCTGACCCCCCAGACCCTCCGAGTTCTCCTTGACTGTACGTTCCAGTGTTTTGATTTTCTGTTCTTTGTGAAGTACTGTTCGCTCTTGGTCCCCGCTCCCCGCCTCTACGATTGTTTGATGCTTGCTTTTCGTTTGTCTCCCCCCTACGGTACATTGCAGGACTGATATTGATACTTTTGCCTCGATTCTTTTTTTTATGTTTTCTTTCTTTGTTTGTATATAATAAAAACATGAAAACCTTTTATTTATCCTCATCTGCCAAATGTTCCGAGTCACACCATACTGTCACGCTGCCGGACCCTCGGGTTGTCGGCTGATGAGCGGTGTATTGCTCTGTTTTTGCTATTTCGTATGTTTGACCGGCCTTGGTGGTTGTAGGTCTGTTTCTGTATTCCTTTTCCACAATAGAGGTTTTTACAAAAAAAAAAAGAGAGTACCATTTGGTCTGGCCTCCGCTGCGGCAATGTTTCAGAGGTTGATGAGTGAACTCTTTAAAGGGGAAAAAAATCTCTTAATTTTCCAAGATGACATCATGGTAACAGGCAAAAGCAGAGGTGAACATGATGCCAAACTTAACAGAGTCCTAGGGTTGCTAGAACATCATGGACTTACAGCGTATCTGCGTAAATGCAAGTTTGCTGCCAATAAAGTCACCTATTTGGGGCATGAAATTGATGGGAATGGTATAAAACCAAAAAAAGAGCTAATATCGGCAATTAGGGAAGCCCCCTCACCAAAAAATAAGGAAGAGGTCAGAGCATTCTTAGGCCTCTCAGAATTTTATGTGGTTATCCTTACACCATCCTACGCGGATCTGGCCGGAAAAAAAAAACGAAGCGCGGGCTCCCACACTTCGTTACTATTTAGCCCCCGGGTTGGCCAAGTCCCGGGGGCAATATTTTTATCGTAAGGGGGGGGCCCTGAGGGGCCCCCAGCCCCGGGGACCGCCAACCCCGGGGCTTTATAAAAATATGTGCCGGGGGCTCACCTCCCCCAGCCCCGGGGACCGCCACCCCCCAGGGCTTAGAAAATAAATGGGTGGTGGTCTCAAAGGCCCCCCAGAACCCCTGGGACCGCCACCCCCCGGGGCTTTATGAAAATATTTGCTCACAGGGACCCCCAGTATTCAATGGGAATTAGTTACCCAACTGCAAACGCGCCTGCAGAGTACTGCAAGGAGGGGGCGTGGCCTCCAGTAAGCGCCACGGAGCTGCGTTGCAGAGTGTTGTAAAAAGGGGCGTGGCCTCTGAACAACTCTCTGCAATGCAGCTCTCTGGCGCATACAGGAGGTACCTGGTGGGCTAGTTGGCCCCCAGGGACCCTCAGGATTGAAGAGGAATTAATTCCCCAACTTAAAATGTGCCACAGGGCATGTTTGCTGACATGTCACCTCAGGTCCCGCCCCCTTCCTTCACCATTGTGCAAATGCGCCCCCTGGAGAGTTGTAAGTTGGGTAACTAATTCCCCTTCAATAGTGAGGGACCCTGAGGGCCAAATAGTCCTCCAGGTACCTCTAGTATGCGCCAGGGAGCTGCTGAAAAAACCATAGGTTTCAGGGGCGTTATAGTTAGTTGGACATTTTGCTCGTACAAAACCATTGAAATTCCCCCATTTTAGTTAGTTCAGCTAACTATAACTTGCGCGCCCACAATGCACTGCTGATGATGTCACATATTACATCACTCATGACACGGTAAGTGACATCATTCATGACATCACTGATGACATCGTCCATGTGATTAGGTGGCAGAACTCCTCTCACCCTAATATAACCTTTGATACACACACTCAAAAATAGAAACTAACATTTTCAAAACAATGGACATACTAATACCACTCTCAACACACCCATTTAGTAATTCCAAGATCTACACACACATCCACTCATTCACCAACAGTCCTATACAGTCACTCATGCATGTACTCACTCATCATATGTACTCATACATCTATACATCCTGTTACACACTCACACTCATCCATAGAGTTACTCACACACATAGTCACACATGCAAACAAAGTATCAAACATCCATTAAATTGGATATACAGTTATACACACACCACCACACTTACTGCTACAGAAGCTTACACATACTTACTCTCTTAAGCATTCAATAATATAAACATATACTAATTTATACACTCTCACATATACTCACTTATATACGCCAATACTCACATATACTAGTTTAAAACATATGTAGTTACTCATCCACCCATACAGTCCTGCACACATGCTGTCTTCAACACATACAAACAGTGACTCCCTCATTCATGCATCTATGCACTACGTAATACCCCCACCAAACCATACAGACACTCAGACACTCATACTGATACTCAAAAAACCAATTAATAACCTATATAGACACTCATGTAGCTACTCACCAACCCATGCAGCCACTTATACTTGTGCCTATGTTTTGTAGTCTGCGCTGCTGCCTTATAACAGAGTTTTACCAAGGGAAAGTGCATCCTAAAGTCTTGGGCACTTGTGGAACTTTATGTATCAAACGCGGCGGTCCAGCCGTGGGGATTGCATACCGCCGAAAAAGTGGGCTGGTGGCCCTGCACATGGGAGCCAACTTCGGACCATTGGTATGGCAAATATTCATGTTGCAACGCAGTACACACTTCATGGGGAGCCCACTTATGGCTGAATTGTGAATATATATTACGAGAGGCAGCACAAACTTTATTAAAAACGGAGGCTTTATGTAAAAGACTACTGCTCCCATAATACATCTGCAAATATTAAGTGAGCCCGCTCCTGGGGCCATTAAAGGTACTTGTGATATTTAAGCAGCAGTCTTTGTGCCTTTTCATTTGACTGCCGCTCGCTGCCTGTGATCAAAGACAGAAATGCTGTTTGAAACGCGTAAGGCTATTTGACTGTGCCTATGTTTTGTAGTCTGCACTGCTGCCTTATAACGGAGCTTTGCCAAGGGAAAGTGCATTCTAAAGTCTTGGGCACTTGTGGAACTTTGTGTATATATATATATATATATATATATTCACTGAAAAAACCATAGGTTATAGACCATATATAGTTAGGAATTAGCATTTACAAAACCTTGAAAATTCACTGAAAAAACCATAGGTTATAGACCATATATAGTTAGGAATTAGCATTTAAAAAACCTTATTTTACTCACACAAAACCATTGAAATTCCATATATAGTTAGTTGCACTAACTATATATCGCGCACCCGCAATCCACTGCTGATCATGTCACATATTACATCATTCATGACATGGTCAGTGACATCACTGATGACATCTCAAATGACATCACTGATGACATCACTGATGACATCTCAAATGACATCACTGATGACATCACTGATGACTACATCCAGTGACTGTATAATTCTGTAAAGTTAAAATATGTCTTACATATTGAAGAATGAGTGGATGTATAAGTGTCTTGATGAAGGATTTAGTAGGGGCATGACTGACTGTATGAGTGACTGATTAAATGTGTCTCACTGAGTGCATGGGTTAGTGACTAAACTGTCTTAATTTGTGCATCATTATGTCTGTTGTTCTGTAAACTGCTGCATGTGTTGATCAGTAGCTATATGATTAACTATATGGGTTATTGATTGGTTGCCCAAGCATTTGTATGGGAGACTGAGCGTGTGTGTGGGTGGCTGGGAGGTGTATGACTCTCTGCATAGATGTGTGAGCAGTTGATTCACTAGATGTATGGGTTCAAAAGTGCATGTGGAAACAGCTGTATGGGCGGTTGACTGTGTGCATGAGTGTATTGGTGAGTGAATGGATATCTCAGTGCTACATGTCAAAGTAAGTACATATGTAAAATACAGTACATGTGAGAGTTGACATATATAAATAACTGTGCATAAGAGCCAGTGAATGTGTGAGTGGCTGTATGGATCATTGTGAACTTGTATCCAGGATTGTATAAGTGAGTAAATATGTTTTAGTATATGTTTGAATAAGTAAGGTGTGTATAACTGTATAGTTGAGGAAATGGAGGTGTGATTGATTCTTTGCATGACTGACTAAGTGTCTGAGTAACTCCATGGATGAGTGACAGTCTGTGAGTGTCTGTTTACACTGAGTGTATCTAAGGTTATATTAGAGTCTGAAGAGGTTCATCGTATTATCACATGAATGATGTCATCAGTGATGTGATCAGTAATGTCAAATGAGATGTCATCAGTGATGTCATTTGAGATGTCATCAGTGATGTCATCAGTGATGTCATTTGAGATGTCATCAGTGATGTCATCAGTGATGTCATTTGAGATGTCATCAGTGATGTCATCAGTGATGTCACTGACCATGTCATGAATGATGTAATATGTGACATGATCAGCAGTGGATTGCGGCTGCGCGATATATAGTTAGTGCAACTAACTATATATGGAATTTCAATGGTTTTGTGTGAGTAAAATAAGGTTTTTTAAATGCTAATTCCTAACTATATATGGTCTATAACCTATGGTTTTTTCAGTGAATTTTCAAGGTTTTGTAAATGCTAATTCCTAACTATATATGGTCTATAACCTATGGTTTTTTCAGTGAATTTCAATGGTTTTTTAATAGCAAATATCATAAGCTGTCGAATGTCAAGTACGTGGTAAGTGAAAACATTTTCGTGTTTATGCACACTGATCTGCTTTGAATGGTGCCCCCCCCCCTCATTTCTATTAGGAGTACTCTCTCTTTGCAGATAGTGAAAGGTAGTTAACGCAGGCCTTTGCCCCCGTTGTAATCCGTCGTGCCTGCTTCTCTCTCCATTTGATTGATTGTTATCCAAGTATTTACTGTTTTAGAATTAGTTCTCTTTGGTTCATTCTCTATTTACAAACAAACACAGAGTCGCAATACTCTGTTTAGTCTTTGCAGATAACGAAAAATCGTGTAAAAAAAAAGAAAAGGAATCGAGCAAAATCAGTAGGCCACTAATGGGATCTCTTTTTGACCTCGCTAAAATAGAAACATTAGGAACAACCCCTCATGACAAATACAAAACTAGTGAGATGAACTGAACTCCACACAATGATGGCTGCAAAACAGCTCGGCTCCGCCACCCACCCCGCCCAAAATAACGATAAAGAGCGGCTGCCATGATTGGTTGCGGAATGGCCACGACGGAGCTACGAAATGGTGCTGCTCTCATGCTAACCCCAGCTTCAGTCTGAAACATCCAGAAACACTGTAGACTACCAATTCGATCAGTTCCGGTAGCGCCCCAATGTAACCCGGTAGAGAAGAACTAGCCCTCCCCTCTTTGACTGATGGTTCTTGTTGCCTGTCCCTTCTGTTGTCATTTAACAGAACTATTTAGCCTGCTGAAAGGGGTTGTGTTCCGACCGCTGGTTGGTGGAGACATTTTGACTATATTCTGTACCTGCGTTGTCGCGTAATGCGTCATATGACGCGCCGCGTTAGCGCATCCGGAAGTCATCCGGGGCGGCAGCGCGTAACGTAAGCATAACAAGTCATGTGACTTGTTAATAAAACTTTTCATTGGTTCATTTTACTTTTCTTATTGTAATGATGAAAGGCTTGGTCATATGACCTAAAAATTACGCTTTTCATTACTTCCGAACATTATTTTTTCTTAAATATATGTTATAATGTTCCAGGCTAATGTACTTTCCCGGAAATTTTACAACTGTCCTGCAAGTAAAATATATTCTTTTTTCGAGAAAAAGAGCGTTTCTTCGTCCCATGACGGAGCCGTTGAGCAAAAGAGGGTCGACCTGCTGTCTTAGTCGCCGATACGCCTGAATATGAGATTCTTATCGATCACTTTATGTTGCAGGAATAGAAAACACAACAGCCCTTGACCATTTATCTTTACTGCGTTCCTTCGTATTATACCTTTTACCCTTCATGTAATTGGTCTGCTTTATTTCACTTGCCTTTTAATGATTCTAAAACAGTCACTATTATTAAAAACTTTACCAATGTATATACTACTACCATGTTTTCTTTTAAAAACCTTTATTGTGAAAATTTTTATTATACAAATACGAGCCTATAACCACGTGGGCCTGCCACGGAGCAAACTGTAATCGTATATGATGAATAGACATTTACACTGTAGAGGAACGTAACGGGCGGGCCATTAGGTTGCAAGAACTAAGGTGTCTAACAGTTACGGAATCGGTGGACGTACATTTTATAATTAAAATACGACAGGGCCAGTTACAATAAAATTATCTAGATATACATTTGCGGGCAAGTACCATGGGTGACGTTAATTCGAACTTTCAACAGTACAGTAGTCAATAACACATCAGAACTTAATATCAATAGGGATGTCGAAATATTCAATCAATTCTCGTCCCCGCCCGCCATGTGCTTCAAAACTGCATACGTATCTCGTGATTTCAAGGTTCTGCAACCAGTACACAACAAGGAGTTACGAGTCCCATTTATTCCGGCGCCATTTTGGGCGAGGACGGGCAGGTCCAGGATATAGTCAAAATGTCTCTACCAACCATCGACTATGATGATGTTCATATGCTGTATTTATTAGAGTAACACTCATCTGTCCACATGAAATTAATTTGCCACAATCTAAACATGTCATTTTAATCTTTCCAAAGTTCTTCTAAATATTTGGGACCGTTTCCCTTGCCTCTGAAGCTCTCAGTGCCACTTCTTTGATGAATGTACTAGCAGGTCAGGGGTTCTCCTCCAAATCTCTCTTTTATGCAGCACTATAATTAATTGGTGCCACCTCTCCATATGACGATGCATGGTATAGTTACCACAACTATATTTTTTTTCGGTTCCTCTGGAGAGTTCATCGTGGCAGATGAAGCGTGTAACGTACCGGGCATTTACCTTTTTTTGCATGTACAGGAAAGGAAAAAAAATCGAGCGTCCGAGTTCTAAGGTGTCCCAGGGCCATTTTAGTGGACCAGGCCCAAATCCAAAGAACAGGCCGCCATTTTGAGAGTCCTCTTGCAACCGCCTGTCGCTGTAGCATCAAGAGCAGCCGAAACTCAGCTGAATGGCAACTGAAACGGTAAAGGGGCGCCCCACTACAGCAGACGAGCCTCCACCTAGGAAGGCCCATTCACGCCGGCTCCCCCCCCCTTCGGGCACCCCACGCCGTTATTCGGAGCAGTATTGTAGGATGGCCACACCAGTGCGGCAACTTGCTAGACATCACCTCGGTGGTAACCGAATCTCAACGCCTTGTGGTGTCTTCTATTCAGAAAACATTGTTATGCTGCCTTCGACCTATTCGCCGCAAGTGCGCACACAACTCAACTGCATAGCTTGCTAGACACCACCTCGGTGCCATCCGGATCTTGGAATGTCAGCACCTTTTGGTGTCTTCTCTTCAGAAAATATTGTTGCGCTGCCTTTGGCCCCATTCGCACATCAGTCCGCTACTGACGCCATCTCACAGGCTAATGGGGCGCCCCACGCCGACTTTCAGCATTGTAGAATGACCACACCAGTACAGCAACTTGCTAGACATCACCTCGGTGCCATCCGGATCTCGGCGCCCCACTGCAGATGAAGTGCCTCTCAACTATGAAACCACCACGGTGACATCCGGATCTTGGCGCGTTGTGCTGCCTTCGGCCTATTCGCACATCGGTCCGCTACTGACGCCATCTCACAGGCTAATGGGGCGACCCACGCCGAGTTTCAGCATTGTAGGATGACCACACCAGTACAGCAACTTGCTAGACATCACCTCGGTGCCATCCGAATCTTGGCATCTCAACGCCTAGTGGTATCTTCCAAACAAAAAATATTGTTACGCTGCCTTTGGCCCCATTCGCACATCAGTCCGCAACTTAGACATCACCTCGGTGCCATCCGGATCTTGGCATCTCAGCGCCTTGTGGTGTCAGTCAGAAAATATTGTTGCGCTGCCTTTGGCCCCATTCGCACATCAGTCCGCTACTGACACCATCTCACAGGCCAACAGGGCGCCCCACGCCGACTTTTACCATTGTACGATGGCCACACCAGTGCCACAACTTGCTAGACACCACCTCGGTGCCATCCGGATCTTGGCATCTCAGCGCCTTGTGGTGTCTTCAAATCAGAAAATATTGTTGCGCTGCCTTTGGCCCCATTCGCACATCGGTCCGCTACTGACGCCATCTCACAGGCCAACGGGGCGCCCCACGCCGACTTTCAACATTGTAGGATGGCCACAGAAGTGCGACAACTTACTAGACACCACCTCGGTGCCATCCGGATCTTGGCGCGTTGTGCTGCCTTCGGCCTATTCGCACATCGGTCCGCTACTGACGCAAACTCACAGGCCAACGGGGCGCCCCACGCCGACTTTCAGCATTGTAGGATGGCCACACCAGTGCACCTTACTAGACACCACCTCGGTGCCATCCGGATCTTGACGCGTAGTGAAGCTGCAGCAGCTGCAAATAAGCTTCAGACAGTGTTACAACCGCTGCTCAGAACTCTCAACTATGACACCACCTCGGTGCCATCCGGATCTTGGCATCTCAGCGCCTTGTGGTGTCAGTCAGAAACTATTGTTGCGCTGCCTTTGGCCCCATTCGCACATCGGTCCGCTACTGACGCAAACTCACAGGCCAACGGGGCGCCCCACGCCGACTTTCAGCATTGTAGGATGGCCACACCAGTGCGGCAACTTGCTACACACCACCTCGGTGCCATCCGGATCTTGGCATCTCAGCGCCTAGTGGTGTCTTCTATTCCGAAAATATTGTTGCACTGCCTTCGGCCCCATTCACACATCGGTCCGCTACTGACGCCATCTCACAGGCTAATGGGGCGCCCCACGCCGACTTTCAGCATTGTAGAATGACCACACCAGTACAGCAACTTGCTAGACATCACCTCGGTGCCATCCGGATCTCGGCGCCCCACTGCAGATGAAGTGCCTCTCAACTATGAAACCACCACGGTGACATCCGGATCTTGGCGCGTTGTGCTGCCTTCGGCCTATTCGCACATCGGTCCGCTACTGACGCCATCTCACAGGCTAATGGGGCGACCCACGCCGAGTTTCAGCATTGTAGGATGACCACACCAGTACAGCAACTTGCTAGACATCACCTCGGTGCCATCCGAATCTTGGCATCTCAACGCCTAGTGGTATCTTCCATACAAAAAATATTGTTACGCTGCCTTTGGCCCCATTCGCACATCAGTCCGCAACTTAGACATCACCTCGGTGCCATCCGGATCTTGGCATCTCAGCGCCTTGTGGTGTCAGTCAGAAAATATTGTTGCGCTGCCTTTGGCCCCATTCGCACATCAGTCCGCTACTGACACCATCTCACAGGCCAACAGGGCGCCCCACGCCGACTTTTACCATTGTACGATGGCCACACCAGTGCCACAACTTGCTAGACACCACCTCGGTGCCATCCGGATCTTGGCATCTCAGCGCCTTGTGGTGTCTTCAAATCAGAAAATATTGTTGCGCTGCCTTTGGCCCCATTCGCACATCGGTCCGCTACTGACGCCATCTCACAGGCCAACGGGGTGCCCCACGCCGACTTTCAACATTGTAGGATGGCCACAGAAGTGCGACAACTTACTAGACACCACCTCGGTGCCATCCGGATCTTGGCGCGTTGTGCTGCCTTCGGCCTATTCGCACATCGGTCCGCTACTGACGCAAACTCACAGGCCAACGGGGCGCCCCACGCCGACTTTCAGCATTGTAGGATGGCCACACCAGTGCACCTTACTAGACACCACCTCGGTGCCATCCGGATCTTGACGCGTAGTGAAGCTGCAGCAGCTGCAAATAAGCTTCAGACAGTGTTACAACCGCTGCTCAGAACTCTCAACTATGACACCACCTCGGTGCCATCCGGATCTTGGCATCTCAGCGCCTTGTGGTGTCAGTCAGAAACTATTGTTGCGCTGCCTTTGGCCCCATTCGCACATCGGTCCGCTACTGACGCAAACTCACAGGCCAACGGGGCGCCCCACGCCGACTTTCAGCATTGTAGGATGGCCACACCAGTGCGGCAACTTGCTACACACCACCTCGGTGCCATCCGGATCTTGGCATCTCAGCGCCTAGTGGTGTCTTCTATTCCGAAAATATTGTTGCACTGCCTTCGGCCCCATTCACACATCGGTCCGCTACTGACGCCATCTCACAGGCCAACGGGGCGCCCCACGCCGACTTTCAGCATTGTAGGATGGCCACACCAGTGCGGCAACTTACTAGACACCACCTCGGTGCCATCCGGATCTTGGCGCGTTGTGCTGCCTTCGGCCTATTCGCACATCGGTCCGCTACTGACGCAAACTCACAGGCCAACGGGGCGCCCCACGCCGACTTTCAGCATTGTTGGATGGCCACACCAGTGCGGCAACTTACTAGACACCACCTCGGTGCCATCCGGATCTTGGCGCGTTGTGCTGCCTTCGGCCTATTCGCACATCGGTCCGCTACTGACGCAAACTCACAGGCCAACGGGGCGCCCCACGCCGACTTTCAGCATTGTAGGATGGCCACACCAGTGCTGCAACTTGCTAGACACCACCTCGGTGCCATCCGGATCTTGGCGCGTTGTATTGCCTTCGGCCTATTCGCACATCGGTCCGCTACTGACGCCGCCTCACGTGCCAACGTATTTTCTCCGCATTTTATACCCTATGCCGCATAACAGGTCATGTGACTTGTTTATAAAACTTTTCATTGGTTCATTTTACTTTTGGTTTCCTAATGATGGAAGGCTTGATCATATGACCTAAAAACAACACTTTTCATTGGATGAAAACTTTTTTTTTTCCCAAACGACGAAAGCCCCACCTTGTTTCTGGATGTTTCAGACTAAACTGGCGTCAGCATGAGAGCACCACCATCTCGTAGCTCCGTCGTGGTCATTCCGCGAGCAATCATGGCAGCCGCTCCCCACCAGAAGCCTGCAGGAGTCGGGGCCCCCAAAACTTTTGATGAATTCTCAAGGCGGAGGGGACGCTTTCGAGAATGGGGTCCAAGACCTAGCAGACAAGCGTCCGATTTCCAAGGTGTCCCAGGGCCATTTCAGTGGACCAGGCCCAAAAAGGAAAGAGCCTGCCGCCATTTTGAGAGTCCTGTGACAGCCGCCTATCGCTGCACCGCAAGAGTGGGCGCAACTCAGCTGAATTGCGGCTTTTGACACAGTGGACCAAAAACGGACGGAATGGCAACTGAAACGGTAAAGGGGCGCCCCACTACAACAGATGACACTCCACCTGGAGAGGCCCGTTCACGCCGCCTCCCCCGGGGCGCCCCACGCCGTTATTCGGAGCAGCATTGTAGGATACCAAAACCAGTGCGGCAACTTACTGGACATCACCTTGGTGCCATCGTTCTGCTGCCTTGGAACTATTCGCACAACAGTTTGCTACTGATGACCCACCCCCCGCGACGCCCCACGCCGTTATTTGCTGGGTGGCAACTTACTAGACATCACTTTCGTGTCATCTAGATTTCGGCGCGTTCTGCTGCCTTGGAACTATTCGCACAACAGTTTGCTACTGATGACCCACCCCCCGCGACGCCCCACGCCGGAAATCTGGACGTTGTGCTGCGTTGGGACTATTCGCACAGCCGACCGCTACTTCGTTGTTTTTCCCTAAAAATGTTTATATGTTATTACTATTTTTGTTTTCTTGTATATATTTATAAATTATTAAAGTTTTATAATCTTACTACTTTGTCGGAGTGCTATATATTTTTAATGTGACACATAATTGTAAAAACTTTGATGTACAAAGAGTCATCCCTGGAATCTTCCGCTTCACGCTCGGTCCCCTCCCCAATCACAATACAGGATGGTTTTCAGATAATAGCAACGCTTCTGCTGTGACGGATCTCATCGAGTGTGGGCCTTGATCTACTATAACTCCTTTGAAGAGGGGTGATTCTTTACAGCTGTGGCCATAAACTACATCTGCAGGGCTAGCTGATAGCCTAGGACCGGCCTGGACAATCGGACACAGAGGAAAAGGAGTGTCAGAGGGTGCGGTAGTGAATAGGGCGAAAGGGAGGTGTCGGGCGGGCACATGGTGTGATTCTCAGGGAAGAGCAGCGCAGATGGGGGGAGGTTTATTACCCATGCATAAGACAGAGAGCGAGGGTGACCACTGCCTGGGTGAGATGCTTGCGAGGGTGGGGAGCCATGCTAAGGATCGACAGCGTGGACAGAGTGGGTCTGGTCAAGGCATCTAAAATGGCTGCCGTGCACGACAAAAGTGTGGCATTTGAAAAAAGACAAGATGGCGCAGACAATGTTTTTCAACACTTCCTGATTTCCTTCGAATCGAACGTTAACAGACGTTGGGGCATATTACCAAAGTTAAGCGATATTTATCCCTAGCGATGCATTGCAAAGATTTTTTTACCGTCAGAAATTATCGCAGATAAACCTTGCTATTATCAAGGTTTATCGCAAATACGATAAAAAACGACCGCAATGCATTAATATCGCTGAAAACTCCGCGATATTCATGCATTACCGAGCTAATGCTCTTAGCCATGTTATCCACCTCCCATTGGATAACATGGCTAAGAACTGCTCAGGGCAGCTGTTACTTTTTGGAGATATTCGCGCTTATCTCGAATATTTCCAAAAGTTGATAATAGGAGATAGCGATGTTAGCGACTGTTTCCAGTCGCTAACATCTTGGCATGCCCACTTTGCATGTCATTAGTGATAAATATCACTCACATGCAAAGTGGGGCCCAAGATGGTCGCTATCTCCTACTAGCCGTCGCTAACTGGTGTTAGCAACAGCTAGGTAATACAGATATAATTTTATCTCCGCGAAGCGGAGCGCTGTTACAGATATATATCTTGTTTTTGAACGTTAATTTCTCAAAATGCACTGAAGCACATATATTGAGACCTAGCAAAGGCACATCGGGCTACCAGTCCCTAATATTTTACCAAGTTTCGTGCAAATCCATTCAGCCGTTCGATTATTATTATTATTATTTTTTTTTTGCCCCGCGGGGCCCTTTTAAAACCTCCACATCAAACCTAGGGGGTCAGCGAGGATCTACTATGCCCCCTTATGGTCATTTGCCCCTTCGCTTTGGCCTCCTCTTGTCTCTCGATCCTACCGAGAGACAAGATGGCGGCCGCTACGGACTGTTTGGAATGTTTACAGACACCGGAGAGCCAATCAGCTTCGCTTCGCAAAGCTCCGTAACGCGAAAAGTACGCGAAGCGGTGCGCTGTTACAGATATATATCTTTTTTTGAACGTTAATTTCTCAAAATCCACTGAAGCACATATATTGAGACCTAGCAAAGGCACATCGGGCTACCAGTCCCTACAATTTTGCCAAGTTTCGTGCAAATCCATTCAGCCGTTCGATTATTATTATTATTTTTTTTTTTTGCCCCGCGGGGCCCTTTTAAAACCTCCACATCAAACCTAGGGGGTCAGCGAGGATCTACTATTCCCCCTTATGGTCATTTGCCCCTTCGCTTTGGCCTCCTCTTGTCTCTCGATCCTACCGAGAGACAAGATGGCGGCCGCTACGGACTGTTTGGAATGTTGACAGACGCCGGAGAACCAATCAGCTTCGCTTCACAAAGCTCCGTTGCGCGAAAAGTACGCGTCCTGGAGCGCTGCCCGGTCCGCTGTTACAGATATATATCTTTTTTTAAACGTTAATTTCTCAAAATCCACTGTAGCACATATATTGAGACCTACAAAAGGCACATCGGGCTACCAGTCCCTACAATTTTGCCAAGTTTCGTGCAAATCCATTCAGCCGTTCGGGCTAAAAGTGAGGCCAACCGCCCTATGGAAAACTCAATGTTAAAAACACGTTTTGGGACCCCCCTTTTTTCTCGACCCCCCCTGGACGAACCCCCCCCCAATTTTCAGGGGCTGCTCAGAAACAAAATGTGCCATTTTCCTGAAAATTTCAGCCAATTCCGTCCACAAACGCCAAAGTTATTAGACATAGAATTTTCAAAAAACCCATAGAGAAAAAATCCTAACTATATATACCTACTGGCGACCGCCAGTAGGTAATACATATATATATATATGTGCATACATATATATATATATATATATATATATATATATATATATATATATATATATATATATATATATATATATATATATATATATATATATATATATATATATATATATATATATATATATGTTTTGTTGATGATTGATTTGTGGATCTTATTGGTGTGTTGTAATTAGGAAAGCTTCAAATTTATAGAAGCAATCTTTATATTCGAATTCAAATAGTTACTTTAAGATATTTAGGTATTGGAGTCTTTAAAATATCAAATGTGTAGTTAAATATTTCATATAAAACATGTAGGAAAAATAGGGGTATTTATTTTATTTGGTAAAGGGTACCGTATTGCAATATAGGTCATTAAAATAGTCGCAAGGTGATTGAAGTTATGAGTGTCCGTTGGAGCACTCACGCTTCATGAGCCCGATGCAGTAGTCTACGTGTGCAGGTATTTATTTATGAGCAGCCAACGCGCGCACACATATCGGGATCTTAGCACAAGATGCGCAGGTAGACAACCAAACTCGCTTGCAGACGGAAGAAGCAGAGTTGGATCAGGTACGTTGTGTATCACATGTACTGCTTAAAGGAACTGAGAAAGAGGCTGATTCGGCTGCCGGGATCTTGCGAGATTACGACTGCCATTTTAGTTTGCGTTTTTTCAGATTAAGATGAATGCGAGTTAGGCTGGTGAATAATTTGAATGTACAGTTAGAATAACAAACTTGAAGCTGAAGTGATTTTTCGAGCCAGGAGTCACTAGTTTTTGTGAGATAGATTATTTTGGGAATTTGGTAAGCTAGAACAATATTTTGAGAGAAACAATTTATTTTATTAAGGAAATAAGGATGGATGCTGAGCAAGGGCCCAGTGTGGAGATGTTGAGTAAGAACCTTAATGCCTTGAGGAGGTTATTAAAAAGTTAATATAACAAGAAATTAGAGTTCAGGTTAAGAAAACCTTGGATAATATTTTAGAAGAGAAAAAGAGGAAAGACAGAGAATCTGGTGAAGAATTTTTTGCTTTATCAGAGGATGAAGAGAGAAGAGTAAGTGGTGGTAAAAGGTTGATAAAGACAAAATACATAGAGGAAGTGGATATAAGGAAAAGAAATAAAGGTGGATTTGACTCCATGAAAAAGAAAGGTGTCCAAAGCTGCACAAAAAGAAAGGGTGTCCTTAGCGGCACACAAAGAAGTAGTGTCTTGAATGACACAATGGATGAAGAGTTTAATAACTTTGAAATGGGGTCACCTGCAAATGAGAGCAGGGGAATAGATGAATATATTCGGGATATTACCCAGGATAATGAATTTGATGAAGAGTTTATGGAAAATTTAGGGGCAAATTCAAAAGAGGTCCTTAGAAATCCTTTGGGCGAGGAGATGTTCTCTCCATTTAAAATTAGACACCCAAGAAGTGGAGATTGGTGACCAATGGAGCACGTGAGCAATTATATATATAAAGGAATGGTGAAGAAAAACTTTAGATAATGAGGTACGTAGAGTGTTTAAGGCAGAATGTTCACGACCTGTGATAGAGGAGAATCTATCTTGCATCTGAAGAAATCACGCTCTGACACAGCTAAGAGTTACCAATACACCAAGGTCACAGGAGTTACGGGACCTTCACAATTAATGTTTTTGTTTTTCATTCCGGTATGTCTGCTGCTGAAAGTAGCTATTACCGCCATGTGAAAGTTTTGAAGAAAACAAGTCGGAATTAGCCTGGAAACAGACTCCTGCGTGTTATTCCCTTAATACTTACTCATTGTTATTTCCGTTTCCCCAACAACAAAAAAGCAATGAAATTGGGCACTGCAGCACTGTGGTGACATTGTGTTGGAATCTTAGATCCCGGCTCCTCCATGCAGAGCGTTTGTTTTTGCATATAGCTCCCAGCAGGGGGCAGAGGTTATCACAGGTCACATCACCCACTCCAGAGCTCCGGTGGCCTTCTCAATCCAGGGGCGTAACAAACACCCCTGCAGCCCCGGCAGGGCGGGGGCCCCTAGTCTTCAGTAAATGAAGGGGGCCCCCTGGGTGAGAGCTGTGAGAGAGAGGCTTGCTTTGCTCTAAAGCAAACCTCTCTCCCTCTAAAGCAGCCTGCTCTGACCTGCTCCCGGTGACCCAGGACTGAAGAGAAACAAAGTATCAACTTACATTGTTTCTCTTCAGTCAGAGCCACGAGCCAGGCCGGAAATAGGATGGGGGTGGGGGCCCCAGAGACAGCACTCTCCACAGGGCTCTGCTCCTCTGAGGCAGCACAGAGCTGACAGGAGCAGGAGAAAGATTGCAGCTCCCACCAGGAACAGGATCTGCTGGGACCCATTGGAAGGTAATCAAGCATTTGCAATATATGTTTTTGCAATATATGCATTTGCATATATGTAAGTCATATATGGTTTGGGTTAGAATTGTTAGTTGTGGATTTGTGTTGTGTGGATTGGATCTGTGTAGTGAAATAATGTGGCATGGTGTGCAGTGTAATTATGTGGATAGTAAGTGTGTGGTATTGAGTGTACTGGAATTAAGTGGAGTGGGATTGTGTGTCATGGAGTGGGATTGTGTGTCTTGGAGTGCGATTATCTGGAATGGTATTATGTGTTGTGGAATAGTATGTAGTGGAGTTTACTTATGTGCTGTGCTGTTAAATATCGTAGCATGATGTAGAATTTCGTGGTGTAAATTGGATGTATGTTGTGTAATTGTGTTGTTGGTTTGAATTATGTAGTTTGTTGTTGAATTATGTGGTGTGGAATAGAAATGTGTAGAGTTGAATGAAAAGGGGGGGCCCTCGGCCCCCCCGCACGCATGGCGGCGCGGCGACCGTCGCCCCCACTCTCTCCTTTGTCGCCATTCGGCGGTGGGGGCGTGCCCTGGGGGGCGTGGCCCACCGCCGGTTGGCTGGCGGCCTCCCTGACCCGGATCCTGGGAAGTGGGTCCGGGTCAGGGGGGGCGGGCGATAGGAGGGGCCACTCCCCTCGAGAATAAAGAGATAGGGAGCGCCCAGGAGACCCCCTTGTCCCTGGACGCTCCCTCGCCGTAACGGTGTGCCCCGCGCTCGGGGCTTCTTTGTTTTTATAATGGTTTTCCTTTCTTGTTTCAGGGAAGAGCAGCGGCGGCGGTAGCGGAGGCGACGGTGTTCTACTTCGCGATGCCTGAGCGAGACTAGGAACAACGCTCAACAACGCCGCGTGAACTTCAGCCGGCGAGGAGAGCAGCGCGTGAGGGACGCAAGTCGGGGAGGAGAGGCGGCGGTAGCCGCTCCTGGTGGCCGGTCCGTAAACGTGAGGCAGGGGACTCATTGGTAAGCGGAGCGCTCGGTGCCTGCGTAAGGTATCATGTTTGCCTATTGTGTCTATCTCTGCCAGCCCGACTAGCTTGTTTTCTTCAAAGGGGGTGCGTTGGCTGTTTGCTGTATTGAAAGTGTAACAAGGAAGTGCTTCATTATTTACTGTCCTTCTTCGATTATTATGGGATGGTAGGGCTCATGACTCCCTTCAACATGCTCTGCTTTGTTTTCCGTGGTTGCAATGTGCTAGGATAGCGGGGAGGCTCTGTCTTTGTTAACTCGATGCCCCATGATGCAAAGATTTCCCCGTGCTGCCATACTTGTGCCTCTGTGATTGTGTCTGATCAAGTGGTGATTGTGTTGTTCAGAACTTGGTTTGAACGATATGAAAATATATGGCAAGACGCCAAGGGAGCCCCCCGTAGCGCGAAAAGAGCGCGAAGACGTCTTTTTGTTTAGACAAGGAGTACATAAAAGGGGTATGACAAAACGCTGTTTATGCGCACGTGTATTGTCTTGGGCACATACCGGGAGGGTTGTTACTACACTAGTGCCTGGGTCGTGCGGTGAAGGCGCCGCTACAGCTTCCCCAGGAGTGTTTAAATACCAATATACGATCCTGATCCTTGCTGTTGGAATTCATGCTGTGCGAGTGTAATTTAAACTCTTGATTTACTGCCTGGTGTTACCGTTGCAAAGTGTCCCCGGCTGGCGAATTATTTCCGGGAGTTCTTGCTTAAATTGCATGGTTTACTACAGCTTTTTGCGACCATATCTTATGTTTCATTCAGAGGTTTACGTCTGGAATTTAGTTGTAAGCCAGGGGTACTCCAAGGATAAGTCATAGTGAATTCTCTCTGAAGCCGGCCACAGGTTCTCACCTGACTGAGCCAGGATTATCGATCTTTTAGGGAGAGTGGTATATGACTCCGTTTCCTGGCTGTGGTAAAGTGTATTTGGGGCGGCCCCGGCTCTCACAATGAACTGAAACGGCGCCCGCAATCTTCCTGCAACTGCAACTCACTGTAGGAAGGTAGACATCGTGGCCTAGGGGCAAGGCCTTTGCCTGCCAGCCCAGGGTTTCAGGGTTCGATCCCAACATTTTTAGCTTGCGTTTTTTCATGTTAATAGGTACAGTTTACATAAACAGCAGTCGTTAAATTCGCCCTGCTTAAGATATGGCTCCATGTAAACTTCAGCCTGCAGGGAATACAGTATGGCCCTTGCCATGTTTAGAATACCTCCATTTAACTGTGGGGGACACTAACAATTACACCACGATGACTCAGAGCAAATTGCTTGTCGTCTGAATATTTATATATGTAGTGGGCCAGCTGATGAATTGTGGTACCAACAAGGCGAAGACCATATTGTTGAGACCAGCTACGGTCCCCAGAGTTCTGCGAGGGCGGTGTTGCGTGGCATGTTTGCTGCATCATCGCAGAGGGACCACAGGGTTAAAACCTGCATAGGTGTGTACCACTCACACTTACCCTGTTTGCGTCTGCCTGGTCTGGTTTCGCCACCCACGCGGCGTGTTGATTCACCTTACTTGTTCATGAGTTATCTCTCTATTGAGGAAATCATTAGAAGAATATGTTTAACTGTAACATTGGGCTTAAGGAATACTAACAGTTGACTCCTATGCATGAGTATGGCCAGGAGACAGGCCTTTGAACATGCTCTTCAAAATGACCACTCTCCACTGGGACCGCATCTTATCTGGGCCAGAAACCAGCAAAGGGGGTCATTGGAGGGGTATTCCAGTGGTAGAGCGGTATATGGTGGTTACTCCATACAGTATTGGGAGGAAGGCATCTGCCCTCGCCTCTCTAAGCCGGGTAGTGTCACCCAGCGCCTTCCTGCACCGGGGCAAGTCTCATTTTCATGTGTAGAAAGAGTAGAATACGTTGGCAGATACGGTTCCGCCAGATAGAAGCATATAATGTTCATTAATAAAGAGTAAAGTTTTCACGCAATTTTTTATTATATTGAGCATAAAACGCTTTATATTTCAATCCGGGGGTAAAATTACCAGCTAATAAGCCTAGGAAGACCAGGTTTAATGGAGTGAAAATCTCCATTCCCCAGAAGCCTTAAAGGTCCGATTCATTAAACATTTATGCAGCAGCCTTTATGTTAAAGCAGGGAATTATGAAATCCAGACGTCTGCTCAAGGTCAAAACTCCCAATTTTAAATGCGCAGGAAGAGAAGAAATACGCACTGCGAGAGACTGAAGCACATTTAAATGCCCTTCGTTTAAGATAAAGCTGTTAAACTGCGTGGATAAAGCTGTTGAACAGCGTGAAGTAATTTTAAACACACACCAGAATGTCCCAGGTCACAGAACATTGTTATGTCTTTTGTAGTAAATTTAGGCAGGGTTTGGCTGTTACCGAATTGGGTGACATTTTTAAGGGGAAGGTGATGTGTTCTGCTAATTTTTTGGGTTGCAGTGTTTGTACTTCATTATTGCAAAAATACTGCGCTGGGGCTATTGCGGTTGGGTTGGATTCAGTTTTCACTATTTCGTGAAGCTGTGCCCTGTAAAGTAATTCCCCCCCTTCTCAGACCCTGCCTGGAAAGGCAATTTTGTTCTTGGTAATTGGTCGCATTGGGTTAATTCTGCTTCGCAGGGAGTACATCATGTGCATACTGGGTTTGAAATGGTGTTATTTTCGCACGTGTTGTGTGATTATCCGGCCTGCTACTGCTCGCCAGGAAATTCGCGAGCCATCAACATTGGTCAGACTGGGTGACTTTTGCTTGGCCAGTCGGTTTCATGCTACATTTTGTTTGCTCTATTCCTACCACAGTTTACTCTTCTGACGGGTCTTATGTCACAGTGCTCTGACACCTTCGGGTACAATCAGCGCTTTATAAAACACATAGAATACAATGGGATAGAATTAGTCGTACATATATAGGTATCCAGACACATTGCGCTGGATTACTGACTCATCTGCGAAAGTAGCGTACACCTACGGAGGATGAGTGTGCAGAACGAGTGCCATGGAATTCAGAGCTGTTTACAAGGTCGTACAAACAGAAATGTAGGGATCTACACTATCGCAGGGGTGAATATGGTACACACGCTCAAATTACACACACTCGGACTGTGACAGTTCAGAGTTGGGAATAGTGCAGGCTGTTTCATGTGCACCATGTTTGTAAAACTTTGGCACGGTGATTACAAGTTTCCTGGGATCACCCGGGTGCGGGCGTTAAATACATTCCTTAATAGCCGTGATGCCCGGGTTCCATATGCCTTTTTGTGTTCATCCCTGGGCTCCTTTATTGATGTGCTCCAGGCACTTGCAATATTTTATCCAAGCCATGGTGGCTGCTTAGTTAGCTTACGCAAAGAACGGCCATTGACCTAAGTCAAATTTTGACGCTCTAGAATGACTATCATTGGTGTCTGCTGAGGTGATAGTTAGAACAATCATGGAACCATTCACGAATAAGGTATAACCAATGGCTTATTGCACTGTGGAGGTAAGCACCATATGAGGTGCTGTTGACTATTCGAGGGGGGGCATTGCACCAGTCCAAACATTGCACCTGTCCATAGGACCCTTCATGGATGATAGGTTAAAGTCAACATTATTAGTGAGCCATCCTAGGGTTAGCTGTATTGCGTGCAGCCTTCAGCCAAGTCATGAGGGAATATAGAGCAGCTTGTTTTACCAGTCTTTAATCTCAGGAATGAGTAAATGGAAAAGAACAGGGGTATGCCAACGAATAGGTGTATTTGTACTAAACACACCCCTTTAGTTCAGTCAGTAACCTTAGTTCACACACAAGTAAATTGGCACAAGATACGTTGAGCCTCTGATGAGATTTGAGGCGAATATTTACAGTGTGGAAACTTATATAGCACACTGTAATTTTAGCACCATATACGTTGAGCTCTAGGGGGGTACCAAAGCCACGTATTAATAACATGGTGGAGGAACCTCGAATGGCATAGAGGCAGGGCCTAGAGCCTTTGGACAGACTACTTGGGGTCCTGATAGTGATACACACCCTGATGTCGCACCTAAAAGGTGCCCAAGAGCCTGGTTGCGGCATCAGATAGTTCTGGGGATCCATGTGATCATGTCTGGTTGGCTGGGATGATATCTCCCAGAAGCCAAAGTGGCGAGCGGAAACGGTCCTTGGGCCAGCGTATGGCCTGGCGGAGATGGGGCTGTGCTAATTCTTTTAGCTAAAGACTGGGATGCTGCACTGTTAAGTAGGCTGTCTTGTTTTACACATAAGATTCTATGCATGAAGACGTGGGTAGAAAACCAGGATTAAGAGGCGATGTCCTCGCCCGCAGCACAACTTTCTCGTGTAACAATGATGGTGAAAATGGGAGGCCAATTTTACAGCCTACCAGGGTTAACATTTTCCGTGGACGTGTTAATGTGTGGTGGCCTGGCACTAAGATTATCTAAAACTTAGCGACTGATGGTAATGTAAGTTTAATGCGTGTACAGCAGTTATTGCCGGAACACTAATGGTGTGTGTCTATCTTTCCAATTTATGTATGACCGGGTCCATGGTGAATACCTGGAGTGCCCCACATTACAATGGCTGCAACAGGTGGACAGCACAAGGGATACTTACGTCAGTCACGGCTGGGTCCATGGCGGATATCGGAGGAGTGCTCCGCACCGCAACATCAACAGCTGGTGGACAAAAAATGGGAAGCAAACGTCGAGAAAGAGGACACCAAGGGCCCAGGTATTCCTGGCAGGTGTAAGTGCTACCCATTCCCTACGGTGGAAGTGGGAATTTGTCACCCATGTTTTCTGGTCTTTTCCTGGTGGCTGCAGTTTTCTCAAACCTGTCACGCAGGGGAGGGACTCATCACCAGAGGTGGTGGAGCTACAATGGGCCAGCACAAACAACAAGCTGGACGCAGGACAGGGAAGAGTTGGTTGGAGGGTCTGTGCCATGGTCAGTTCAGGAGCTTCTTTCAGGGACTTATAGCTCAGCAGCCCGACCTCCTGTCAGCGGTGATACTTCACCTAGGGGGGGGCTGAATTGGCCACACTGGGGAGGCGAATACTCATTGATGGGTTCTTCTCCACTGTGGGTGGGTCTTCAGGACTTGGGTGGCACGGTAGTAGGGTCTCAACTTATCCCGGGGTGGCAGGGACTCGGTCAGGGTGTTGAATCACTCGATAAAGGGGATCAACACACAGTGGGACAAAGTAGTTCAAGCCCCCACTCGGCTTGCAGATGATCCAACATGGGTGTATTGGTTCTACCTGGTAATGGGTGTATTGGCTCTGCCTGGTAACGGGAGTCCATGTGACGGAGGAAGGGAGGGTCCTGTGGTCTGATGATGTCGGGGCCTGGCTGGAAGGGGTTACTAAAGGGAGAACTTTGTCGGGTAGACCTAGGCAGGGGGAGGCCAGATCGTCGGTTAACAATGCTGGCCTGTGGCGGTAAGGTCATTATCGGTGAGCACATATTTGAGGTCTGAGGGGGCGGGCATCATCCTATGGAGGTTCCCGCCCAGGGGGAGGAGCCTGCGGGCCACTCCCACAACTCCAGGGGCAAGGTAATAGATGCTGCAAAGCAAAGGAGCGCGGGTAGGAGTAGTTCACGCTTTCCTTAGGCTGGTAGCCACCCCGCGCGCGTGGACTCATGACGCCACCGGCGCAGAGTAAGGGCCCTCCTTTAGTGGGTAAATGGAGTTCAGGGCGTAGACCGGGCAATTCCCGGGGTAACACTGCGCATGCGCACATCCAGAGGGGAGGCGCAGCTTGTAGGACCTGACACCGGTAGTGACCCTGCCATATGGCCAGAAATGTACAAAAATTCTAGATGAGGATGTTTAGTATAAGTTAGGCAACAACATGTATTAGAGTTTTGTTAAAGTCAGGCTCTCAAACTTGTTGCTAAGAAGTATGTACCTAAATGTCCTGCTGAATTTTTGTATAAATTGGTGATTATGCAATTAAAACCTTTTTTAATTTTATACTTTAATAAATACGGCCGGGCGACTAACGCCCGCCTTCCAAAAAGTAAAGACGTCTCGTGTCCACGTTCCTGGGTATTGGGTGCCGGATTGGGGGGGAGGCGGCAGCTAGTCGCTGACCATGTGAAAAGGGGGGGCCCTCGGCCCCCCCGCACGCATGGCGGCGCGGCGACCGTCGCCCCCACTCTCTCCTTTGTCGCCATTCGGCGGTGGGGGCGTGCCCTGGGGGGCGCGGCCCACCGCCGGTTGGCTGGCGGCCTCCCTGACCCGGATCCTGGGAAGTGGGTCCGGGTCAGGGGGGGCGGGCGATAGGAGGGGCCACCTGGCCCCTCGAGAATAAAGAGATAGGGAGCGCCCAGGAGACCCCCTTGTCCCTGGACGCTCCCTCGCCGTAACGGTGTGCCCCGCGCTCGGGGCTTCTTTGTTTTCCCACCCACCATCCCTTGGAACAAAAGTTTTGTAGCAGTTTTTTATGTCTGGTTGAATGGTAAGTTTTGAGGGTACGGTCCACGGGTCTCACAGGATAACAGAGATGGAACTGTTGGTATATTGTTGATGCTTTTGTCTAGGAATTTTATCCCTTTTTAGCAAAACAGGTGTGAAGTGAATTGTATTTGAAGCCATGTGTCTTTAGGCCTTTTTTCCTTTGTAGCTATACGTTGATACTGTTATTTAGCGAAACATGTCTGAAGCAAATTGTATTGCAATGCCATGTGTCGTTAGGCCTTTTTTCCCTTTGTAGCTATACGTTGATACTGTTATTTATTAGCCAGTGTAGCTGTCCTTTAGAATTTTTTCCCATAGGCCGTCGTATTTATTAGGTATGGGGCATGCGGTAAGGTCATTATCGGTGAGCACATATTTGAGGTCTGAGGGGGCGGGCATCATCCTATGGAGGTTCCCGCCCAGGGGGAGGAGCCTGCGGGCCACTCCCACAACTCCAGGGGCAAGGTAATAGATGCTGCAAAGCAAAGGAGCGCGGGTAGGAGTAGTTCACGCTTTCCTTAGGCTGGTAGCCACCCCGCGCGCGTGGACTCATGACGCCACCGGCGCAGAGTAAGGGCCCTCCTTTAGTGGGTAAATGGAGTTCAGGGCGTAGACCGGGCAATTCCCGGGGTAACACTGCGCATGCGCACATCCAGAGGGGAGGCGCAGCTTGTAGGACCTGACACCGGTAGTGACCCTGCCATATGGCCAGAAATGTACAAAAATTCTAGATGAGGATGTTTAGTATAAGTTAGGCAACAACATGTATTAGAGTTTTGTTAAAGTCAGGCTCTCAAACTTGTTGCTAAGAAGTATGTACCTAAATGTCCTGCTGAATTTTTGTATAAATTGGTGATTATGCAATTAAAACCTTTTTTAATTTTATACTTTAATAAATACGGCCGGGCGACTAGCGCCCGCCTTCCAAAAAGTAAAGACGTCTCGTGTCCACGTTCCTGGGTATTGGGTGCCGGATTGGGGGGGAGGCGGCAGCTAGTCGCTGACCATGTTTGTGTGACGTGGAAGTGTACGCTGTTGAGTGAAAATTGTGTTGAGTGGTATTATGAAGCATGGTGTGAAGTATAGTTATGTGGAATGTTGCTACGTGGCATAGATTGGATTTATGTGGAGTGTATTTATGCTATATGGAGTAGAGAATAATTATGTGGAGGTAAATTATGTAGTGCTGAGGGGTATTATGTGGAGTGTAATTATGTTGTGTGATGAATTGTGTGGGGATGAATTTTGGAATTGTGTGACGTGTGGAATTATGTGGCATGGTGTGGTGTATAATTGTGCGAAGTAGAATTATGCAGCATGTTACAGAGTTGTATTTTGTGGAGGGTAAATATATCTTTTGCAGCTAAGTGTAAATATGTTGTGTGAACAGTGGCGGCTGGTGAGTTTTGAAAGTGGGAGGGCGTAACAATTGGGGAATGAGTGTTATATCGCGAGTGAGAAAACAAACAACCCCAACTGAGAACATTTGGGATGAGGGGGGTTCCACCCCAAGAATAATTTTAGATAATGAGCGGTAAAAGAGAGATGGGAGGAAAGGATAGTGTGTGAAGGGGGCAGTCTGCTGAGAGAAGGTGCGGGCCCAGGAAGGAGGAGGTGTTAGAAGGAGGGGAATATAAAGGGGAGATGAAGATGGGAGAAAACACAAGTGTAATTAGGAGAGGGACGAGCAAGAAGGAGGGCGTAGTGTAAAAAGGCTAAAGTATGTAATAGAAAGAGACCTGGGAGAGTGGGACATTGTAAAAGTGTTAGGAAGGAGGGAGAAAGCAAGTGCGTAAGATGTATGGAAGACTTGGTGGAGAGAGAGACCGGCGGGTCTAATGACTAGTCATAGAGATAGGGGAATGGACAGCCGAGAAGAAGCAGAGAGATGGAGAGAAGATAGGGAAAAATGTGGCAGAAAGAAGAGGAGTTATAGGCAAGTGAAGGAGCAGTGGAGAGTGAGTGAAAGCTTGGAGAGCATGAGTGAGGGTGTAGCGGTAGAGAGTAGGGATGAGCGGGAGTACAAACGTGGAGAGAGTGGAGGCAGAGGGGGATGGGATTCAGCAGTTCCTGGTACAATGCGATTGGCGGTTAGTCAAGAAGCAGATGAGCGGCCCCTCTTACTGAATCTCTGTGCATTACTAAATATTAACTGCCCTTGTCTGGCACTGTGTGCCCTGCCAACTCTGGTACAGCACTGTGCACAAGATCAGCCTCTATGCAGCTTTGTGCAGACAGTCAACGTTTGTAAAAAATAGCGCGTCTGAGTTAGTTAATACCTGTACCAAGTTATAAAGCTCATAAGTGTCTGTGTGTGTATCCCTGCATGTGCTGAGGTGTCACTTCATCATGGTGGGGAATAAAGTCTAGATTTTGCATTAAACAACTATATATTGTATTTCAATCACCAAAACCCTTTTATTTTGAGCACTCTAAGGATCACACATCAAAAAAGTGATTGGCCTTCGGTATGCTTCTGGCAGTGATGTACTGTATGTAACAGGCACATTTTCACAACTGGACAGTTCACTGCTGGGAAGAGCAGAGAGTAACTGTTTGCAGTGATGGGGGCGGGGACAAAGGAGGTGCTGTGCTTCGATAAATGACCCTAACACTATACTCACAGCCATGAAGGCTAGGTGTGGTCGACAACAAATCCATCAGCTTTTAAAAAAGATCATATGAATAATCACTTCTTGACAGTTTCCATTTGGCAACCATTTAACTCATGAGTAACTTTCACCATCAATCTATGTCCTGCATCTATTTGAATTCAGCATAGTTCTTAGGTCGGCTGATCTTTAGTTTTTGCCTATGTCTTCGCCTACTGTCTTTAAAATGCGTCAGTGGACTAATAGCACCCACTGTAGAGATCTGTGTGAAAACTGAAGACTACAGCTTCACATCTTGCAGTGCCTACTAAACGTTGCATCTTTCCAAGGTTGATTCAGAGTTAGTTAACAATAATAATACTATTAGTGCCTAAAGATGGAACAAATCGTGAAGTGTGCCTTTGTGACAGTACTAATTATTCCGCACACTGGTGCCCTGGCATGTAGGTTTTAACTCTATAAAACCTAGACTAAATGAAATAAATGATAGTGTGATGAATCTGCCAGACAACTCACAGAATCACAGTTGGCACAGCGTGCCCTGAATTCATTCCAGTGGATTGGACATTATCTAAATAGTATTCCATCCATTTATTTTGGCCTTTTAAACTTCAGTACAAAAATATTTTACTGGAAAAAGAGCTGGTATGGACGCGACTTCTTAAAATAATTAAACACAGTCGCGGTTTGCAATACTCGCGGAGGGTCGCGAGGGGGCCGGGGTAGTTGAAAATTAGAATAAAAACGTACCTGACCGGGTCCGCTCTGCCTCTGCTCCTGGGCCGGGGTCCAGCATTGGCGCTCTTCAACAGGAACAGCTGCGTCACTGGCAACCCCTCTCAGCCAAGACTGACGCTGCTCCAGCAGTGCCAGGATTGGCTTAGCAGGGATACTCGCTGCCCTGCCGCCCATTAGGAGACCGAGGGTTGTGGCATTGATCAACCCTTGCTCTCCTAATGCGCAGCCGCCAGCCACAGCTAACACTAGTGCGCGATGTAATGTGTGCATTATGCTGTGGGCACTAGGACGTCCTCGGTCAGGAGGCGGGATGAGGGAGGGACAGAGGAAGAGGAGGAGCATGCCTGAGAAGAGGCAGTTGTGGTCTGAATTAGGAGAAGAGAGGACGTGAAATAAAGATAGGTTGAAACTTGTCTATCTGCGTCTGTGTCCTTTGTAGCTGGGACACTACAGCTGGCGACGAGGGTGGCCAAGACCCAAGCGGTGTGGCTGTATGCCCTGTGGACGTTGGGAGCACTTCACGGGTGCGTGGGGTGCCTAGCGAGGATCTGTTTCGCGCGGTTTGGGAGCCTACTGCGACCGCATTCCCTGAGGCACATCGCGATCCGGGTGCCTACCCCGGTCGCGTCTGATCTGCTGCAGAAATACGGGGTATTGTGAGCCCCCCCGATGTTGGAGTGACGCAGAAGTGCGTGGGGCACCTGTGACACCCCCCCCGACGTTGAGGCATCGCGGAGGTCCCGCGTGGCTGACAGTGTGAGAGCGACCTGGGAGCCCACCCCAGTCGCGTGGTGCCGTGAGTGTCCTCTCTTCCTGCTCCGGTCCCTGGGGATGTCCGGCTGGCTGGAGGAGATGCTGCCGGTGTGTTGAAGGCAAAATCTCGTGGGGCGCGAGAGTTTGTGGCGGCCATCTTTAAGTCAGGCGCCTGCACCAATCCCCTGTGAGGGAGTACCGGTGGCCATTTTGGAGTCAGGCAGAGTCCCTAAAAGGCATTAAGCATTGGAACTGTAACAGAAAACATCAGGAAAAGCATCAAGCATTGGTAAACGTAACAGAAAAACATCAGAAAATCATTAAGCATTGGCAAATACATTGGAAAGATCAGAAATTCATCAAGCCTTGGTAAATTCATCTGTGAACTAGGAAATTCTTCAAGCATTGGCAAATAAAAAAAAAAAAAAAAACTGAAATTGATCAAGCACTGGTACGTTCGACTAATAAGCTGGACAATCGTCAGGCACTGGTGAAAGGCAACCGAGCGGTTTCAAATACGGCAGGGGTGTGCTCTCTTGCGTACTGGTTGAATCAAGCCCTCGCCAGTTCATCAGGTATGTCCAATGGAGATTTGGAGTGTGCTTCATCCGAAGCAACGGAAGGAGCTGTCGTCTCAGTTGGTGGACAGACGTGACAGAAGGACACTTCCTCACCATGGCTACCTCACCACCTCGTCAAGCGCAAGGCAATGCTGGACAGATGGCCGTGCTTGGAGTGTCGTTTCTGCGTACACCTGAACCTTTGGCCCTCGAAACAGGAGGAGGTATGGGTCTTCGTGGGAAGGAGTGGCTTGAAGATTTTGAAGATTTCATGAAGGGTTCACACGTAACGGAAGCTGGTCAACAGCTGATAGCCCTAAGGAATCTAATAGGTAAAGATGTCGGCAAAATCATAAGGGAATTACCTGCGGCTGATGCGGCATCTTATGCTGATGTGTGTGAAGCGTTGAACCGAAAATTCTTGCACAAAAGGAACATTGACTATGAGAGTTACACGTTTAACTTAGTTGCTCAGGAAAAGGAACAGCCCATGTGCGCTTTCATCACACGTCTCAGATGATTGGCACGGTATTGCGAGTTTGATTCTTTCTCGACGGAAGATGCCCTTCGTCTGAGAGTCATCGAAGGCTGTCAGTCAGAGTCACAGCGGCGGAAGCTGTTAAAGAAGAGCTACTCGCTGGATGAAATAGATGAGATGACACGGGTGCATGATCAGGCTGAAGAACATGCCAAAAAGATGGAAGTGAAAAGCGTGAACAAGCTTTCAGACTTCAATCTCGCAACACACGCAGATACTCTCCGGCGAAACCGAGGTCATCTCGGTCCAAAATACAACAGCAATCTGTGAACCGACGACGTCGCAGCTCCAGTCGAAATAACAGACGGCGGGAGCGCCATCTCAAATGCTACCGCTGTGGCTATGACTTTCCTCACTCAGATGGATGTCCCGCCATGGGTCAAAAATGCAGGAAGTGTGGTGGAGAGAACCACTTCGAGAACGTATGTGGAACCTACCGGAAGGACAAACAGAGAGATCAGGAAAGATCCTCTCGACAATCGAGCACATGTCACCATGTCAAAGCAGTACGTGATCATAGAGACTCGTCAACGGGATCATCACGCTCCAGCTGTCAGTCCCGTCGGAGTTACCGATCCTGACGTACTTCGTCTCAAGACTCAATGTCACTGTCTCCCATCTCGCAGGACAGCGAGGAATATATATGTATGGTTGCTGACCCCGATCGTCTGAAGAAATTCCCTCGGCTCAGCATTCAGGTTGGCACGCACTGGACCACATTTGTGATGGACAGTGGAGCCTCGCTTAACTACATACCAGTGGCGGAATATCAGAGGATGAAGCCACCACCACAACTAAGTCCTGCACATGTGAGAGTCTACACTTGGATGTCCAAAAAGCCACTCCCCTGCTTGGGAAAATTTTCAACACATCTCACATATCAAGATCGCACCATTCCTGCCTATATTCATGTCATCAAAGGGCCAGAGGCTGACTGCCTTCTGAGTCTCCCGACTGCCGAGTGGCTGAGACTAGTGGACATTCTGTACAAGGTGGATGATGAACTTGATATGGTTCAGAAATTTCCCAAATTATTTGCTGGCCTGGGAAAGATGGCTCACTGTCAGATTCGATTACACATCACCGAACAAATAGCTCCAATAGCCCAACACCATAGATGGATTCCTTTTCATCTACAACAAGCGGTTGAACAGGAACTACAGGATCTACTACAAGCTGGCATCATTGAAAGGACGGAAGGACCTACACCCTGGGTCTCTACCATAGTCGTCGTGCCAAAGAAGGGTGAAACTGACAAAGTCCGTCTGTGTGTTGATACGAGGGCGCCCAACAACGCCATTAAACGGGAAAGACACCCCGGGCCACATATCAGTGACATGATTGCATCACTTAACGGAGCAAAGATATTTTCCAAACTTGATCTTAATAAAGGGTACCACCAACTAGAGCTGCAGGAGCAGTCACGTTACATTACGACTTTCTCTACGCACATTGGTCTCTTCAGGTATAAGAGACTCGGCTTTGGCGTGTCTTTTGCCGCTGAAATTTTTCAAGAAGCCATTTGAAAAACGATTCATCACATCCCTAACGCACTAAATTACAGTGACGATATCCTGGTGTACGGGTCCACGACACAAGAACACGTCATTGCCTTGGAACGAGTCTGTCATGCATTAATGGAAGCCAACCTCACGCTAAATAAAGCAAAGTGTGAGTTCCATAAGTCCACGTTGAAGTTCTTTGGCCATATTTTCTCACAGGCGGGGATGAGACCGGATCCAGACAAAGTGGCTGCTTTGAATGATACCCCCAGTCCTCGTGATGCTGGAGATGTTCGCTCCTTTCTAGGGATGGCCAGTTACTGTGCCCGGTACATCCAGGACTATGCAACCATCAGTTATCCCCTGAGACAACTCACCAAACAAGGTCACCCGTTCAAATGGTCTGCGGGCTGTGAACAAGCTTTCAACGAAATTAAAGCGGCTGTGGAGTCAGCTGACAACATGGCTTACTTTGATCCGAAGAAGAATACCGAGATCACTATTGACGCTAGTCCCGTGGGGCTGGGAGCTATTCTAGCTCAATATGACTCCGAAAGTGACCAACGATACATAATTGCCTATGCCAGCAGAAGCCTGACTGAGACGGAGAAAGCATACTCACAGCCCGAGAAAGAAAGCTTGGCTGTTGTGTGGGCCTGTGAGCACTTCCACATCTTTATATATGGAAAACACTTCACATTAATTACCGATCACCAGGCCCTCATTACTATCTTTGGCAACCCTAGAGCTAAGATGCCACCAAGACTAGAACGCTGGGGTCTTCGCCTTCAAGAATACACTTACACGATTGTGCACAAGCCTGGAAAATCGGAAAACCCTGCTGATTACATGTCAAGGCATCCCAAAGAGACAACCAAGTCCAGCCCATCCGTGGCCGAAGAATATGTATGCTTTGTGGTAGATCAGGCTCGGCCGCCAGCCATCACACAGGAATCCATCCTGGATGCCACTCTTGAAGATGTCACCCTACAAGACGTAAAGCGTCGCATACACAACAGTGACTGGAGGCACTTAGATGACAACCCTTCCAACAGTTCAATTGACAGACAGGAACTTGCCGCTTTCAAGCACGTGAAGGAGGAACTGTCGGTAGCCACCAATGGCCTGCTCTTACGAGACAATCGAATAGTTATCCCAAGACACTTACGGCAAGGCATTATTAATCTGGCACATGAAGGCCACAGAGGCATCGTAGCCACCAAGAGAGCACTGAGGGAACGGGTCTTGTTCCCAGTGCTAGACCAAATGGTAGAGCTCACATTGAAGGACTGTCCCCAATGTCAACTGGTTAGTCGACCTGATCCTCCCGCACCACTGCAAATGTCCCAATTGCCGGAGGGTGTGTGGCAGCATGTTGCTGTAGACTTTTTTGGTCCATTTAAATCTGGACAATATATCCTGGTCATCATGGATGAGTATTCACGTTTTCCTATTGCCCAACTTGTTGCGTCTACAAAAGCATCCAGCACCATACCTGTCTTGGATGAAGTGTTCGCCGCCTGGGGCATTCCCAAAATAGTAAAAACAGACAATGGGCCTCCATTCAACAGTCAAGACTTCACGGATTTTGCCAAACATCTTAATTTCAAACATCGCAAAATTACACCTCTGTGGCCTCAGGCCAATGGGATGGTAGAACGATTTATGTCAACATTAAAGATAGCCATTCAACAGGCTGAACTGTCACGGAAAGACACCCAAATGGTGTTCAATGAAGTTTTGCGAGCCTACAGAAACACGCCCCATTCCACTACTGGCAAGTGCCCCGCGACCTTGATGTTGGGCCGGCCGGTGCGCACCAGAATACCCATGGTTGACTGGAATGCTGGAGCAGTGTCACAAGACTCTGATCTAGATGACATAGCTGTCACTGACCGACTCAATAAGGAAAAAATGAAGACTTATGCGGATCGCCGTCGGCGAGCAGTACCCTCCCTGATTCATGAAGGCGAGTGGGTACTAGTAAAACAAGAACAGCAAAGGAAAACAGACTGTCGTTATCATGAAAATACACTAGTAGTCACCAAACAAAAATTTACTATGATCACTAAGGAATCGGATGAGAAAAGAATCACCCGGAATGTGGCGCACTTTCAGACATGCAGCCCTCAAGTCAAAGAACTGCTGACTGGTCTTGTCAATAGAGAAATGATACCTAATCAGGCTGAAACCAATGACCAGATGTCGAGAGTGATCTCTGATGGAAGAGAATCTGACGGTCCAGAAGTCCATACCCGTCCCCACCAAATCATTAAGAAACCGAGTCGTCTGTTTGAAGAACTGTAACTATGTGCCATTTCTTTTTTTTGCTAAATGTTGAAAGAAGTCCGGACTAGCTCATTTTGTTAAGAAAGGGGGAGATGTAATGTCTGCATTATGCTGTGGGCACTAGGACGTCCTCGGTCAGGAGGCGGGATGAGGGAGGGACAGAGGAAGAGGAGGAGCATGCCCAAGAAGAGGCAGTTGTGGTCTGAATTAGGAGAAGAGAGGACGTGAAATAAAGATAGATTGACACTTATCTATCTGCGTCTGTGTCCTTTGTAACTGGGACACTACACGCATGACTGGACTGGTCGGAAAAATTCTCCGACCTAAACCCAACATGTGCAGTTGTGCTGCTGCCTGCTATGTGCTCCGCGCCACCCCCTGGTCTGACAATGCATGTCAGTCAGCATGACGCCGGACTGCCCACCCCCTTCAGATTCTGAAGGGGGTGGGCAGTTCGGCGTCATGCTAAATTGGGCACTTCAGCGCTGTGGTGTCATCGTGTTGGAATCTTAGATCCCGGCTTCTCCATGCAGAGCTTCAGTTTTTGCACATCTCTTCCCGCAGGGAGGTGGATGTTATCCCGGGTCACAAAATCACCCACTCCAGAGCTCCGGTGCCCTTCTCAAGCCCCTAACGCCAGTCAGGAACCAGTCCTTGCAGATGTCGCACTCGAAGCGGCTGACATTGTAGGGCTGCCGGTGCATGGTGCGAGCGCCTGCAACAAATCCTCGAGAGACCTAACTTTATGGACACACTACAGAAATATGGAAAAATGTTGTGGCATAGAAAAGGGACATTCATTACAGGACTACCACAGAGGCAGCTGCATAACAAAAATTACTGCTTCGCGTTTAGGAGACAGGGGAAGCACCAGGAAACAGACGGCGGCCACATGGAAGTAATACCACACCAGCATTGATTAGCAGCACTGGTACCCGAGGAGGCGCAATGCCTGTTATGCTTGATTTTGCATTTCAGTGCGGTGATGCGGATCACCACAATGAAATGCGTTAGTCTAACACCAGATGCGTGGTACTTGGCAGGGCTGAATTAGGTGGCGTGGATTTGGCCAAGCTGTGCATGCAAAGGCTTTTATGTCATGGGGTATAAAGTGGACGTTTGTCTATTTTTCTTTGTAAAAATTATATGGGTGGTTTACTTTACCTTCCGGTACATTTCTGAACAATTTGTTAATCTAAATTTTATTGTTGCAAAGTGTGAGTATGCAGGGAAGAACGAGTGTGTGGCAGACATGCAAAAAATCATTCTACGTCTCAGTATTAACTTCCACACTTCTAAGCCGTAATTCCAATCCTAGAATGAGTTACCTGTTTGCTTTAAAATGACAGTTAGTAAAACAAGTAAGTGCTTGTATAAGTAGCACAGGTTTTAAAGGGACTTTTTGTGCAAGGTATTGCTTTTCCCAGTTCAAGGAAGGGATAAAAAACATCTCCAGATAATATTAGGGTTGACTGGATGGTGCGATAGCAGAATATTGATACGCGTGGATCTGGTGAGAACTGCGGGCAGCAAGTGCTTGATACTTTATTTGCATAAGAAAATAATATATATATTTTTTGTTATCCTCCATTAGTTATTAGTAAAGAAGGGGAAAGAGAAGCGTTCACCGACAGCATTCGGTTAGTCTTAGGGAGACAAAGAATGCTGTGGTCTGTGGTATAGGACTATGTATCAGGAGCTGCCATTGGAAGGAAGTGGAAATGCGCTTTAGATGTTGCTGGTATTGATGGTTACTGTGCGAATGCAGACTTTGGTGGGCTGACAGTGGGTGGGGAAATGCTACGTTGTCACTGTAGGTTTAATTACATGAATCGCACATTCTCGCTGGTGTTTGTTCTTGAGGTACTTGCTGACTGGTGCCCAACCATACCTGACAGAACATTTCGCAAATAAAAAAAAAGCGGAAATTAATTTTATTGAGACTGGGTGTGTATTCATCCAAAGATCTTACTCCAAAATGGACACGGGCTTGGCCCACGATGGATTGCCGCCTGTGTGGCCAAGGAGAAGAGTCAGTACTCCACCTACTATGTATTTGCCGGCATTATTACACATACGGAAAACCCTTCTACGGCCACTATTGAAAAAAGAACAAATAAGGACTTGTAGAACTGTTGTAAGCAAATGCCTAGGAGGCTCGACAGTACAACTGGCTTGTAAGGCAATAACGTTTCTGACTATCGCAGCAAAGGAACTGGAAAAGAGGGACTGCCAGTTAGAATTAACTGGGGACACAAAGTGATAAATTGCATCTAAGAATTTGAAGTTCATTTATTTACAGCCCCTCATACTTCACCCTGGCGAAATATTAGGACATTAACAACAGTAGTAGTCTCCAGCCTAGATAAAGTACAAATGAATACTTTTTTCTATTGCAGACTATTAGTTCACAGCACCAAACACTTTATCCTGGAATCACTGGATTCGATCTACGGTACTAGTCTTCTTTTAGATCACCAACCCACTTCTATCCTTTTTAACTTGTTTTATTGTAAATTTTAATGAGATTCATGTTAATTAATGCATTCATATAATCGTCCTTGTAAATTTTAATGAGATTCATGTTAAATTAATGCATTGATATAATCATCCTTGTACATTGTGTATATTGGTGGATGCGCCACCCTTTTATGATTTAAACTAAATCAAATAAAAGTAATTTCAATTAAAAAAAAATTCTGGTGAGAGCCATACAAGTCACCTCATCCTGGATTCTCCAGGTTGTCTCGTTTTGAAAAATGTATAGGTTTTCTAAGTTTCCCTAGGTGCCGACAGAGCTAGGGTTCCAAATCCACAGCTAGGCACATTGCAAAAGAAGTGTCAGTTTATACTGGAAAAATGTGATGTGTCCAGGTTGAGTTTTAGGCCGGTTCCTGTTGCGGGCACTAGGCCTACCGGCAGAAGTGAGGTACAATTTTTTCAAGAGACTTTGGGGAATGCTGGGTGTGTTGAAGTTGGTGGATCCACACAGATTCCAGAACTTTCATCACAGAAATATGAGGAAAATGTGTTTCTTTTACAATGTTTAGGTGTGCAAGGAATTCTGGGTAACAGAACCTGGTGAGAGCCATACAGGTCACCCCATCCTGGGTGCCCTTGGGTATCTAGTTTTCAAAAATGTACAGGGTTGCTAGATTTCTCCAGGTGCTGGCTGAGCTAGGGTCCAAAATCCACAGCTAGGCACATTTCAAAAAAGGGTCAGTTTTCACGGGAAAAATGTGATTTGTCCATGTTGCATTCGGGCCGTTTCCTGTTGCAGGCACTAGCCCTACCTGCACAAGTGAGGTACCATTTGTATCGGGAGACTTTGGGGAATGCTGGGTGTGTAGAAGTTTGTGGATCCACGCAGATTCCAGAACTTTCCATCACAGAAATGTGAGGAAATATGTTTTTTTACAACGTTTGAGGTGAGCAATGAATTCTTGGTAACAGAACCTGGTGAGAACCATACAGGTCACCCCATTCTGGGTTCCCCTAGGTATCTAGTTTTAAAAAATGTACAGGGTTGCTAGGTTTCTCCAGGTGCTGGCTGAGCTAGGGTCTAAAATCCACAGCTAGGCACATTGCGAAAAAGGGTCAGTTTTCACTGGAAAAATGTGATATGTCCATGTTGCATTCCGGCCGTTTCCTGTCGCATGCACTAGCCCTACCCACACAAGTAAGGTACCATTTTTATCAGGTGACTTAGAGGAACACAGACGTGTAGAGTAACTGTTATTACCTATTGACTTTCTATATATTCCAAATGTAAGACAATGTGTAAAAAAGAAGTCACTTTGAAAATGTTCCTATAATTCACATGCTAGAATGGGTACTCACAATTTCAAAGATGTGCAAATAACTACTGCGTAGAAACTCCAAATTTTGTTATAATTTCCGAAATACATAGGTGTCCTTGATACGTATTATTCACTCTATATATTTTTTTTAATGAATTGGTACACAATGAAAAACCATTGCAAGGCGCTGCTAAGATATTGGCTCTGGGTTCCTCGGGTTCTTAGTGAGACTACAAGTCCTACAACCAGAAGGGTTCAGCAAATGTAACGGTATATTGCTTTAAAAAATCTGTCATACGTAGAAAAAGTTACAGGTGTTAACGTTGGCAGAAATGGCTGTTTTTTTCAACTCATTTTCAATATTTCTTATTTTCAACTGTTAGTTTCTACACAAACGAGCTCTTGCTGAATTCAGAATTGTGTCTACTTTTCAGAAATGTATAGCTTTCTGGGATCCATTATTGTTTTCACACCTATTTGTACCACTAACTGGAAGGATGTTGAAAGGACAAAAATTAGCAAAAATAGGCTATGTCCCAGTAAAATGCCAAACATTTGATTTTCTGATAAAAGTCTGCCTGTCCCTGAAAGCTGGGAAGAGGGTGATTTCAGCACCACAAACCCTTTGTCGATACCATTTGCAGGAAAGAAACCAGACGTTTTATTATGCAGCACTTTTCCCCAAAAAATAAATAAATTCTTTGCTGAATTCTGGCTAATTTCTGGGCCCCCTACAGGGGAATCCACAAACCCTAGGTACCTTTGAAATCCTCATGAGGTTTGAAAAAATAGGGCGCAAATTCGGCGTGGATACCTTATGTGGGCAAAAAGTTACAGGGGCCTAAGCGCGAACTACCCCTAATAGCCAAAATAAGGCCTACAAATGGGGGAAAAGACCTAGCAGCCAAAGGGTTGAAGACATGGAGGCTAACATTATCCCACCCTCCTCAACCCTGTATATATATGTATTAAAAAAAAGTAATAAAGGAAAATAAATTAAGGGGAAATTATTATGAATAATAGTGCTGTTTTGATATTTGAAGTTGTTATGAAAGTATTACAGTATGTATTGGATTTGCTAAAAGTATTGAATCTGTTGTTCTGTTATTCTAGAGTCCTATTATGAAAAGAAGGTGAGACAAAGGAAAAATAAGAAGCATGATTCTAGGAGGATAAAGAAGAATTACAGTAAAGAAAAAGTTGTTGCCGCATTTTAAAGAGGAGGAATGTTATGTGCATGGGACTATTTCTGGAGTATTGTGTTCAGGTTCTAGATTGTGTTGAATTGTAGCAGTGGCAATTAAAAGATAATGCATAATGTTAGTCTATTGAAAAAATCATTCTTTCATCTTAATTTCCTTCTCCCTACTTCGAAGAAGAGAGATTGTTGAACATTTTTTATATAAACATGCGTTATCAGTTTATAGCAACAGACCCAGTGAATACAGAAAAAGAACGGTTTATTTACGACTTTCGGGTTGCCTGATAAAAGTAAGAAAACTTCTACAATGACTTTAAGGTAATGGGTAAAAGTAAAACTTTGAAAGGGCATAGGTGATGTTTTTTTAGGATTACACTAAAACTTGTTGGATCCAAGAAAATCCCTGTATTTTTGTAAAACCTTTCCTTTCAAGTTGTTCTGCTTACAGGGTGGCTGACAGACAAGTTTATCAGTCCATCCAGCCGTAAAAGGAGCCAATCATGTCTACAGAATCCTGCTCAGTCACTCCAACACTGGCATTCTTGGTATCCTTTGGATAGCTGGACTACACTTGTCTAAAGAGCTTCATGTTAAACAATAAAATGCACTTTTCATGATAGACAGTCACAACATATCACAAATAGTTCACTGTATGCTATCAAATATATAGCCCAGACTGGTGTTGCTTGTGTTTTTTAATTATAGGCCAGTATCATGTTGACAGTGCAGGAAAACAGAACCCTGTAAGTGGACCTGGGAACTTCAATAGAAGACTTTTATTTGTGGCTTCGGATTTTGGTGAATGATGTCACATTTGTGCCAACCTCTGGACGATTCTTGAACACTTCCGGAGAGCTGCGTCCATTCTGAGTGCTTGCCATCCACACGAAAACAGAGAAGTACAACAGCTTCTGTATGTGCACTGCATGAACGTCAACTGGGGAGAATTGTCTCAGGCAAACAGTCTTCAACACTACATCCTAGTCAAATTGAATCAAAGCAAACTGGCAAAAAAGTTTGCTGTGTTGTTGCACTCAGAAAATCACAGAACCATTCCTCAGGAAGTTTAAATTACATGTTGTATTTCTTCAATATTTTACAGGGACTGGTGTCTGTAGAATCATCTAGAAGTAAAATAAAAAAAAAAGAATGTTAACCAAGGGCCAGTGCACCTCCCAGCTTTGCACATCATTGTTCACAACAGGCATTCCATGGTTCTTTGCAACTGAGGAAAGTGGAAGTGAGTAACGTACTGACCTTCAAGTTGGTAATAATATAGTTAATGTACCTGGTTGGTGAATTACATTCTCATCTGGAATGCAACATAGACTGGAAATTTAGATAATAAGTTAAGTTCAGAGAGAATTAGGCAAACTGCACAGGAAATGTTTTTTTGAGGACTTCAGGAATACTAATTGGTGAAACTGCATGTAGATGGAAATAAGTGTGGCCGGTGAACGTGATGTGAACGAGCCCATTCAATGGTGTGTTATTGGTAGTAAGATAGGTTACCGCCAGGGCATGTTGATGAATGTCGCTAGCTTATGTTCAACATTTCCAGGGGAAAGGAGTCTGGATCCATTCTTCAGGGCTTCTAGTTCCACAGGTCCTGCCCTTTGGAGATCAGGTTTCAACCCCTCTAGTTGTACTGGAGCAAGTTTCCTCCATAGGGGCACAGAGACAAATGTCTGCAAGGGTTCCCTTAAAGAGATGCTTCTTGCACTCCAGGCCACACTGGGCAAAGTCCTGTCACAAGCCAGGTGTCATCTTTGGCTCTTTGGCCTTCAGCCACATTCCTAGGTGAGTTGCCAGTGATTACTCCCCTCAGCCTTCTGCCCCAGAGACAGCCCTATTGTTTCACTGGCAGAGAAACTTTTAATGCTTCATCTAGGATTATTCACTGTCAGCAGTGAAGGTCAGCAGCACAAAGGATGGATTTAATAAAGTTATGTTTCCAAATGTAGGTAGCCTAAAATCAACTAGAATTGGGACAAAATGGAAATATTCAGGGCATATTTATATACAAAGAGTACAAAAAGAATGAATGTGCCTTCTTTGCACTTTTACTAACAGAGGTGAAATGGAAAAGGGACTGTGGTAATGCCTCACTCCAGCTGCCTCTGTATTCCCAATGTTTAAGTACAATTCCCTGCCCCAGATTGACTACAACCAATACATAGGCTTTCTAGTTAAGAACAAGGCATGAGGACTGCCAGTACTCTATACTTTAAGCTTACTCATACATAAATAATGAATGTCTCATGAGAATCCATTGGCTTGGGAAATGCTGGGTTACTCTGAAATGTTACTTCAAGTGTGTTCCAATCACCCATGTTGAAACCTTTCATGTTGTCATGCACAAATCAGGGAATCATGAAGAGCTCACCTAAAAATTATGGACGTCATTTAGGGATCTTCAGAGGTTGCACCTATGACCCCTGGCTTGCCCCTTGTGACCCCTGGCAGTGCATTAGTGACTCCTGGCTACAGAGGTGGCAAAATCAGTGTCTGGAACACAGGGGCAGCTCTTCCTAATGGACGCCGGTTGGGCCTTCACTTTTCTTGTTTTCTGACAATGTTGTTATTACACAAATAGTGAATAATATTGTTTACTGTGTAATTTAAACAAATGGAGTTCAATTAGCTGGAATATGACTCTATTGGGCAGCTAAAGTAAGTAACAAATGCTTTTGGAAGTATGTTGTATGCATGCTTGCGAGTGAGAGTGTGTTTATGTGAGCGTGTAAATGTATGTGTATGTGTGTGTGAGTCAAAGTAAATGTTAAATGGCGTATAATTTCACTTCCCGCTTCCCCTAGCATTTTGGTGAATTGACGCCCATGCTCTAAATAAGGGTTTTATGAAAGCTATGATCTATTTTTAACTCCACCCTTCACCACCTTCCATAACCTCTCACATACTGCGGCCTGACCCCCTGAGATACCTCACATAACTGGGAATAAGGAATAAAGACAAGATGCAAGAATATTTCCACCTCAGCCTAATTACTTAAACAGATATCAAAGGAAGACTTCTAGCTGCAAGCTACCTCCTCTCCTCTCCATCCAGAAGGAAGTGGTAGGCGGAAATCTCCTTTTCCAGCTGCATCTTGTTGCTGAGCAGGTTCTCGCGGTCTCTCTGCTGCTGCTCGGTGTCTCTGCGGATCTCTTCCAGCTCAGCTTCCAGCTTGGAGATGACGGAGCCCAGGTTCTGCAGCTCGATGTCGTGCCAGTGCCTCGCGTCATGCAGGGAGTTCTCCAATCCCCTTTTCTGTAACAATACAGGTAATCATATTAAATCCATTTGGAAAAAGTAGCCATACAGTCATTGAACATCACAAGTACATAAACATTTGTGTGTATCAACACTCATTGTTAAACTACAGAATCATCTAATGTAATACAAAGGGAGGCTAATTATCCATAAAATATCATCCTATTACCATAGCTTACTTAATTTATTCATTTGTTTCATTGCTGATATTGCAGTAAGCAAGACTGAAAAAGCTGCAGTAATAAAGACAGCAAGTCTGAATCTTGTAAAGTCCATCCTTGGCATTAAATGCTTACCATATATTCTTTGTTTCTTATAATAAGCACAAAAACTTAATGCATTGTTGTAGGCAAGGGCCATTTATCAGAAGAGCAAATGTTATCACTCTACTATATATCTCATGTGAATCAATAGCACGCTAATAAGAAATCTAACTTTCTCTAACAATTGTCTGCCATAGTGGTTTTTGTTTTATAATCCAGACCCAAAGTTGTGTTAACCATTGGTTCTTTTTAACTCTATTTGTTCCGAGGAGGTAACACTTATAGTCATATACATTTGGTTAGACCAGTCTTAGGTGCATATGCATTTGGCTAGACCAGTCTTATCTGCATATACATTTGGGTTAGAGCAGTCTTATCCGCTGTCGAAACAGAAGTTGAATTTGTAAACAAGTCACTGTGAGCGATGTTCACCAGACCATTTTCCACATATAGCAATCCAGGCAATGCACCCCTTTGACTACTCTGTGTTTATCTAGCTTCATATCCACAGTGTCAGGAGTGCACATTTAACCAAATCAGAGATATTTGTGAGCCCCAAGTCTTAGTGCATTATACATTTGCTAGGGATGTGGGTGCGCAACGTAAGGATCTCTTTTCCTCTATTTAGATTGGCAACAACATTTGCATATTCCCACAATCCGATTCAAAGCGTATTGTTGCCGCAGAGTTGGCTTTGTAGGTTTTTAACATGAAGTAAATCAATTTATACCCCACAAATGTGTTAACCCCATTATTGATCCATTACTTTCTGCCCTAAGGCAGGCCATTCTAGTTGAGACTTTAAGGGAGTGCCCAAATATGGGACTACTGTACTTAATCCAAGTTTCCATTCCAAAACAAGTATATGGTTCTCATCTTCATCATTCTCTTTATCACACATATCATGCCTGATTTGTATATATTCTGTTCACAGATCTATGAAGTCCATATCACTAACCTTTTGGTTGCGCCCTCTAAAAGTGTGCAGAGATAGGATCGCGTCAGTTGTGTATTACAATAGAGGTACACATTGTTTACCGATGCTGGAGAATCATATCCAAGCTGCAGCACTTGAGCCTCCAAATCATTAGTTTACACCTACAACCATTCATAAGATTTGTGTTTCAAAGCTTCCCAGCAACCTCACTCGATTAGTAAATAATTGTGGAAGTTGGAGTTCCTCTAGTTATCTTCGCCTGAATTTAAAACTAAGGACAAATCATCTCGCTTGATTCATGTTTCAACTTGAGCATCCACACTTGAAAATGTTGATCAAAATGGATGTCAGCGTGAGATCAATGGCGCGGTTAATGGAGCCGAATTTAAAGACCGCACAAAAACAACCAAACCTCCTCTACGCATATTGATGCTGTAAAGTTTGCGCCTAACTTGTTTTACTGAGCAGCCGTTATCTAACAGCAAAGGCATAGGTCTGTTTATTAAAATAAATTTGCCTACTCACAAAGAAATTTTGGAGTCCATAAGGTGGTACTCCTCAAGTACTCTTTTACATACTCCTTCATGCCTTTGTGAATAGACCCCAAAACATCGGAAATAGGAATATTAAAGGATTATTCACACAAATAGAAAGACTGTTCCTTCTTCGCACTTCTACTAATTGACAATTGGACATTTTTAGGCTGATTCAGATGGGCATGAAAAATATGTAAATGAATACTCCTGTAGTACTATGTCCAGTACTCATAAATACTTTTGTAAATTAGCCTTGATTTGCAAAGACCCATATGTTCTGCAACACAGGAAGAATCTTCATCATCACTGTCACATATGCAGAAATGGTTAAAACAACATAAGAGTGGGGCGATTCGAAACAATATAGAACTTTATATCCAGGATATCTCCTGATCAGGGACAAGACCATGTCTCCAGTATCTCGGCTCAGTGCAATGGCTCATGTGGTAGTTTTTTGGAAACCTCTAAGGTATGAATATATTTTCATGCCACAATCTCGTCACTGGCATTACCCCAGGCTTCTTCTTCTGCAACTGCACAAGAGCACACCGAGAGAAGCCGGGGAAGAGGAGGACACTGAGGCACAAAAAAACCCAGATTTATGGGGAAACCAAAGTGGGGAACCCCTCCCTGATATCAAAAACCCTGGGTTGTAGCCGGTGTAGAGGAAAATCACCCACTAAAACTGAAAGGGAGAAATGCGGGGGCTCCACCATAGCAAAAATGGTTCGGCAAGGATTTCAGACAGGGCACTGGGGATCACCTGAAAACAAACCAATACAAAACGGAAATGAAGTTCGTATTATCCCGAAGAAGTGGGGCTGCACCGTGGAGATAGGCCACAAAACAAATCTTATCACTATTTCCAGATCATTGTTCAAATACACAAAACATGGTGGAAAATGGGACCAGGTAATTACAGGGCTAGCTCACTTTAACATTCAATTGCCAAAGTTTCTGGTAATGTAAGACTTGCAGAGATCCAGGCTTGGCAACAGCACAGGTGAAGATTGACCAAGGGCACTGACGGAGGTTTTGTGGATGGATCAACACAATAGAAACAGGCAGTTATTACAACCATGGTGCCAATTCCATTCCAGGTGAAAACTCCGAAGGTAGGCGGTGTTGCCTATGGATTCATTGCCTACTTTGCACTATTTGTCCTCTAGTTTGAAGCAGGTAGTCACGCGTCTGCTGACTGCCATGCAGAACAAAAGCAGAGAGCTCTCCACAAAGCGACAGGGGGCACCATCTGACAGCAGCTCTGAGGAACATGTCTGAACCAACCAGTAATACATTAAGAGGTTTGCAGAGACAGGCTCAGGTGATGGATACTGGGACTTACCAACAAACGTCCAGTCACATGACCACAAGGGAGCAAATCGTGGCTACCATAGTCATGGGGTAACATGTTGTAGGCACTTCACTGCTGTAGCTGACAATAATCAACAAGGTAAGCAGTCGCAGGACGTTAACATGCCTCCCTGAATGCCCCACCTAGGGGTAGGAACGAATAAACACTAAAATGCAATACAAATACACTATTTGCAGGGTGGAGGCTAGAGGCGAATGGATCAGAAGAATTTGCATTGCTGAAGGAAGTGACTAGAGAGACTCAGTGCGTGAGATTTGACTCCTGCCTGACACTCCAATAACCTGGAGTCGAACATTGCTTACCAAGCTTCTCAAGGACTCGGTCTCTGCCTGGAGGCTTTGTATCTTACACGCGGTGCCGCGGAACTCCTCCCGCAGGACCTCAACCTGCTCCTCCTCCTGGCTCCGCGCGGCAGGTACAACATCTGACTCCTGTGGATACAAACAGGTACAAGGTGTAAATAATGCCATGACAATGTCTTTGTGGAATATAATGATCATGCTGTTGGTGACTTACAAGGGTCAGAATATCGTCTTTCATCAAAGTGTTACAGTTTTTCACATTATGATTGATGTAGTAGTGTGAGAGTTGTAGAATGATCGTACAAAAACATCAGTATGGTTTTCAATATTTCAATATCATATAAGTGTTAAGAAGAAATTGCTAAAAAGTAACATAAATGGAAAATATTGTTCGACCGAGCGTGTAGATGTTTTTAATTATTCATTTTTTGAAAATGTGCGATAGTACTTGGAGGTAAATATTTACTATTGTGCCCAATCTAATGTTGATTTTTTTTTTCTAGATTCACGAGTTATGTTAAAAATATTTATAGAGAGTTTATTCATCATAGATTTCTTGGCACTAGACCACTAAACTATAGAAAGCAATAAACTGACAAGAATCTTTAAGGCCTGGCAGATTAACTAGGTTTTCAAAGATCCCCCTAAAGGGGCTACATTAGCTTATGATATGTAAATCTGTTGGTTAAAGAATTCCAGAGTCTGGCCGAGCACACAGAGGAGCTATGTCCTCCTATCCTGCTTTTGTTGAACTTGGAAGTGAATAATACTTGTACGAAAGGTTAGCTGGGTCTGGTGGCTCAGTGGACTAATGTGTCTACTGCAGGGGGCTGTCTTTGACCTCATGGTCACAGGTTCAAATCCTGGTGGGTCCACTCAGCCTTTCATCCATCTGAGGTCGATAAAATGAGTACCATTGAGTTGGCTAACAACAAACATCTGTTATTCAGTGCCAAGATACCCATAGTGGTGAAAGTGCACTTTACAAATACACATGTTATGTTATCAGTTAAGAGATACATAGACAATACAGAGAGCCTTAAACTGAGTCACTAAGGCTGTTGATAAATGTGGTGCTAGGCATGAGATATTCTGGGGGCTCCAGCGACCAAGATGCCCAATAACGTAGAGTTTGTGAGGCAGGTAAATTAGAATTATAAAATATAGGGAATGGACATTATCAAGGCAGGACCCAATAAGGGCAATTTGCAATGGTCTTTCAGGGATAGTAAGATTTTCCTTAAAGGTTTGAGGTCGAAGGCACAGCTGGAAACAACTGAGGCAACTAGGTCAGCAATAAGCAGTTCAGGGTCCATTTTTACTTCTAGACTTTTTAGAGATTTTATTGAGGAAGGAAGATCTCCCATCTCAGGTGACAAGTGGGTATCAAACCAGAAACTACGTTTCTCATTTACCACTAGCACTTCCATTTTCCTGGGTATAGTTTAAGCCACTTCCCACCCAAGTCCAAATGAATGTCATACAATGCTGGAAGGACTGCCTTGATGTTAGTTCCCCTTCAAGGTTTTTACTATCGATTGCGTACAATGTACACGCCAAAGATGACGAGGCAGGAGAGAGAAGAGATTTCCAGCCCCTCCATATTTTAATGACAATTCCACAAATGAGTGGGTTAATCCTGACCTGGTCTCCTACCAGACTCTGATCATTTAAAACTGCGAGTAGACCATAGTTAGTACTATGAGCAGGTGAAGAGCCTGCTTGGGTTCTCTGCAAGACTGTAGTTCCTTGAAGTTGTATGCATACATGTTTAACTTGCTATGTAGATTTCGAGTAGTTAGCATGTTTTGCACTCCAGTTGCCAGACCTGGAAAAGGAAACTGAAGTGGGGCCCCTTAAGGACAAGAACCAGCTTCAACATTTGAAATAAAATGTTCTGAATGCAGAATTGTATTTAATGGAAATCCCCCACGGTTTGTATTTAAAACACTGTGATTCACTTGTGGTATCCATCATAGGCCCTGAAAGGGCTGGATCCAAACTAACTTTTCAGGATACCCACATGGGATACACTTACACACAATTAACCTAATAACAACATTTTGAATTTATTAATTTGCTATCTTGAACATCTGGCCCGGATCCTGCTCTCATGGACCTATCATGGACACCCATGTGGGACGCCAACAGATGCTGGCCGGTCAGAGACAGCAGCCTGCGCTTACCTTGGCCTGCAGGAAGGTTACGGTCTCGGCGCGGTTCTTCTCTATGTCCTTCTCCCAGTGGATCCGTATTGTCTCCAGGATGTCGTCCAGCCCTGTCCCAATGGGGGTGTTCACTTCTTCCAGTTGAGATCCAGCGAGCTGTTTGTACAGCATCTTCACATCCTGCAAGAAACATGCCCATGTGATCTCACTACCACTGTGAGTGTGGTGAAGAAATATCCACAAGTGCACTGACATGTGTCACGTTGTAGCCTTAGATGAGCCCTACCAAATGTCAACAGGGTGTTCGGCCAACTTCAGAAATCCTTTCTGAGTTTTCATCAGGAATTGTTTTCAACTCTGGCCAAGGGACAGCTTTAACTCTTTCTCCAGACTCATTTAATATTAAACTATAAATAAAAAAATAGATACATATATGCATACATAGAAAGAATTTGGGACAGCCTTTCACCTCATTGGCCTGTTCACCTATCATTCACACATTGCCTCTGCCCGCCACAGCATGGGGCAACGGGTCAGCCCACTTCAGCATTGTGAAGGATCAACATAGCCTGATCACACATGTACATCTGCTTTTAAAAAAGTGTGCTTCAGTGCCAGGGTTAGTGGCCAATACCTTATTCATCCTATAATTTTTCTTGAACCTTTCCTCTTTTTCTAGGCATTCTTGTGTCTTTAAATGATGTCTTAAATTAAGTTATGTTAGAGCGGCGATACTGAATGTATGGCCCGGGGGCCGCATGCGGTCCTCCTCACCTTTACGTGTGGCCCTCTGGTCAACCGCTGCTGTTTACTGGACAAAGCACTAACAATAAAAATATGCTAAATAAACGGACAAAGGTTTATTTAAATGTTATGTGACGATAAAGAGAGGAATTAACTAGGGAGCCCTGCACCACTTAACTTCAGGAGTACCTTCATTTACAAGGAAATCTTACAGCATGTGTGTAAGAATTCGATATAGTCTCTTCAAAATTCAAGAAGTGTACTTCATCAACATGCAGAAACTTTCACCTTACTAAATCAGATTCTATCAGTGTATTGAGAAGTATTTTTTTTTTAAAGTTTCAAGTTTTCAAACATGAATTTAGAAACATTGACGCTTCACCACCATCCTGGCAACAATGCCAACAATGAACTCCGAGGCAAGTCAGTTGTTATGTGCACCCTTTGGGTAGCTGGGGTGGGTTTGCTATCAGGGCCAGTCTGGGGGTAAACTACCATTCCGACTGGCCATAGCGGGCACCGGGAATTTTCCCAGGTGGGCCGCCAGGTTAGGGGGCGATTTTATTACAGGGCCATTTTTGCAGCGCACCTGCAATACCGCCTGCTGTAACGAAATCGGCCAAAACTGGCTGTGGCAAACAGCTCGGCCGCACCCCCAAGCCCCGGTGGGCCAGCTGAGCACTTTGCCAGGGCCGGTTTTGGTTCTCAGTCCGTCCCTGTTTGCTATCATACATGGAGAGGTTTTTATACAGCACACATTCTGAAGTCATGCATTTTGAGGTCATCTTATTTGTGAAAATGAAGGAAAAGGAGGGAAAGTTAAATGAAACAATTGCCCAGGATCACACAATTTAGTCAAGTGGGAAAGCCAGGATTGTTCCCGGGTTATCTGTTTCCACATTGTGCAATTCAATTCAGCCAGTAGATGTACATGCTTCGCTTCCCCTACACCCACCCTATCCCCCCCAACCAACGACCCGACCACCCCCTGCTGGTAACTGTGCAGCCCTCGGTCACACTACCGACCAACCGTTTTGGCTCCTGTAATAATGTTTGCGAATACCCATGCTTTAGAGCAAATAGATGTGCTTTCTTTGTGCTAATACAATTACATTTTCCTGTGTTAAGCATTACATCTTAAAGAATTTCTATCTCTGTTCTAAGTGCACGAGCCTGTTAGGAAGCACCCATAATGTTATGTTAAAATTCTTTGCGATGGTTAAATATTTTTACATTTCCAATTTGTATTGCTTGTGTTTGCCCACTACTTGTATGCGGTGGCATATTTTCGGTTTTTAGTTCGGTCTTTTTATTTTTGTCGCATAAGCCTACAATATATTAAAATACAAGTTTAAATATTGCATTAACTTGCCATAGTCTGGCATATTAGCTTTGCCAGAACTTGCAATGTTTATCTAAAGGCCTTTAATCTTGTTGTGTTTATCCCCTTCACTGCCCTCGTGACACAGGCATACACCATAAAATAGGACTTCCAGCACTCCCTGATGACTTGACGTATTCAAGCCTTGGCAACGTGCCACGAAAGTCAAGCAGAGCGTCTCAGGATGTTTTCACAAAGTCACTGCAAACTTTGGGAACAGTGTCTCACACAGGAGTGACATGAATGGAACAGTGATCGCCGCCATCCTCATGAAAGACGAATAGATGAGGCAGAGCCAGCAACTGGGCACGGGGGTGGAGCAGGGCACGTGCCGGGGGTACACGCGGGTGAACGGCGTCCAACCACTTTTTTCACAGGGTGGACGCCGTCCACACTGCCAACAAGTTGGGCCCCACTGAAAAAGATGCTGAATTCGTCCTGGTGTAATTTCTAAACACCGGGACACATTGAGCAGCGCCTGCAAGTTGTTGTCTGCTTTCGATCCGCTACAACGTGCAGGTGGGGACGGAATGGGGCTGTCTCATTTCTGACTCCTGCTTAAGGGTGGGCGTAATTCGCGAAGTAGCGCTACGGGAAGCTACGCGAAGTGCACTTCGCACTACGCGAACTTCACGTAGCACTACGCGAGCTGCGTAGTAGCATGTTCGCACTGTGCAAGATGCGTTTTCAATGATTGCACAGTGCGGACAAGCATCCGGCACTGTGCAAGCATTGAAAACGGCATCTTGCACAGTGCGAGCTGTAGTTTTCTGCTGCTCGAGGAGATTATTACTCGAGCGGCAGCTTTCTCAACGCGAACAGGTAGTTTCTCATTGAGAGCGGTCGCGAGCATGCGCAACCACTCACAATGAGAAACCTGACCTCCTCGCGTTGAGAATCTCGCCGGGATGTCATTTTACTTGCTTGCGGTCGCGAATATGACGTTCAGGACCGCGAACAAGCAAAAAATGAGCGCTGCACTACGCTACGCTGCACTACGCATGTTCGCACTGTGCTACGTGCCGCTCGCGTAGTGCGAAGTTGCAAAAACTTCGCAAACTCCGCGAGCGGAGCGTAGTGCTTTGCCCAGGGGCCCATAACGAAGGCCGAAACTGAGGGGTCATCAGGCCTCCTTTTGTTCAAGTCTTCTGGCTGGCAGCAGTCAGCCACCTCACACCTAATGTAAATGCAGCAGAGGGGAAACAAAGGCTCACACCTTGTTAGCGCTTCACACATACTTGAGAGGCAACTTTTCACTTTGTTCAGTCCCTGTTTACAAGAAATGCAAGCACTGTAAGAATGTCAGATGTGATGGTCTTACACAGTATTGCACAAAATAAATAGCATTTATATAGTGCTTACTACCCCTGCGGAGGTGGTGTATTAATTTAAGTATCACTTTTTTACTTGTAAAGCACTATGGCTAGAGGAAGCTTTACACTGACAAAAGGCAACATTGTTTTATGTGTAGTCTACAAAAGAGTGAATCTTCTGCCTAAATCAGGAGGGTTTGCAAGCATATTCGAACTGTGCTCAAATGTACTCATGATACGCCTTCTAAAAATATATATGAGGGCCTAGATTTGATGTCATTTCTTGTGATGCCACTTCCTGTGATGTCACACGCCACGATATCACGCGCCACGATGTCACGTGTTGCAATGTCACTTGCATACTAATTAACTAGGTTAGTCCCCCCACTTCCTTTTATAGGACCTGTGCCCTGGGGTGGAGGTTCCCTTCCCGGGCTTAGCTTAGGCTTCCTTTCAGGTGCCTGCTGGGCTGTTCTGATGACACATTCCTTCCGAGGAATGTGGTAGGTTGGTAGGGTGTAGAGGTGTCTGGTGTTAGCCCCAATATAATTGCACCAGTCAGAGAAGGAATCTAGGATTGTCAACCCTCCCTCCCTGATGTCATGAGACCAAACTGGGCTCCACAACATGCCGACAGGGGGTGGGTCCAATATTAAGAAGCTGGTGAATCTGCCAGGGCAGACTGAGTGGATGCTGACTGCGGCTTGGGAGCTGTGGCAATCAACAAGACAGGGGCAGACGTCAATGAAGCCGTGGGTGAGTGGTTTGACCTTTGACCCTTCCAGGTAGGTCGCTCCCCCTCAGCACAGCACCACCTGTGTGTCCCTGCCCCAGCTGACGCTGCTGAGGAAGTTCGAGGCCCTCCTCCACCCGCATGCTACCACCTGCACATCATCCCTGGTGGCCAGTGGTAGGCCGTAAGTTTGCTCATTCTCCATTGTATTGAATGTATTTTCTTTCATTGATCCTGTTGTAGTGACTGCATTTTCATTGTTGTGTCTGTGACTGCTGTTGTCTGTCTCCCCCGCTGCCTGTACGTGGTCTGTGCCCGTTCTCTCCCTCTGTTCCCCTCGCTGCCCCCAATGTCTCTCTGCCCGGTTTCCCTTCTGCTCCCCTCGCTGCCCCCGTGTCTCTCTGGCCGTTTTGTCCTTCTGCTCCCCTCGCGGCCCCTGTGTCTCTCTGCCCGTTTTTGTCTTCTGTTACTTAGCTGCCCCTGCATTTCTGTGATCTTTTTGCCATCTCGTTTCCCCCCGTTTTTTGTGACCTTTCTGCCCTTTCTTGGGACCTTTCTGCCCTCTATGCCACTCTTTTCCCCCCGTTTTTTTGACCTTTTCTGCCCTTTCTGCCTCTGTACCACTCGTTTCCCCCCATTTTTTGTGACCTTTCTGCCCTTTCTTGTGACCTTTCTGCCTCTGTGCCACTCGTTTCCCCCTGTTATTTTGTGACCTTTCTGCCCTTTCTTGTGACCTCTCTGCCTCTGTGTCACTTATTTCCCCCCGTTTTTTGTCACCTTTCTGCCCTTTCTTGTGACCTTTGTGCCTCTGTGCCACTCTTTTCCCCCCTTTTTTGTGACCTTTCTGCCTTTTCTTGTGACCTTTTTGCCTCTGTGCCACTCGTTTCCCCCCATTTTTTGTGACCTTTCTGGTCCATTTCTTCTCTAGTACCCCAAGGATCCTCCCTCAGCCTGACACTGTTCAACATTTACATGGCCCAGCTCGCACACGCGCCCGACAGCATGACCTCAACATAATCTCCTACGCTGACGACACTCAACTGATCCTCTCCCTCACCAAGGGCCCCATCACTGCCAAAGCCAACCTCCATGAAGGAATGAAGGCCGTCGCCGACTGGATGAAGATCAGCAGTCTGAAGTTGAACTCGGACAAGACGGAGGTCCTCATCCTCGGCTCCAACCCGTCAGCCTGGGACGACTCCTGGTAGCCAACAGCACTGGGGGCAGCCCCTACCCCCACCGACCACGCACGCAACCTGGGAATCATCCTCGACTCAAAGCTCTCATTGACCAAGCAAGTCAATGCCGTCTCCTCCTCCTGCTTCTACACCCTCCGCATGCTCCGCAAGATCTACAGATGGATCGCGACAGATACAAGAAAGACAGTCACCCAGGCCCTCGTCAGCAGCAGACTCGACTATGGAAACGCCCTCTACACGGGAGCCCCGACCAAGCTCATCAATCGACTACAACGCATCCAAAACGCCTCGGCACGACTGATCCTCGATGTACCACGACACGGCCACATCACCCCCCACCTGAGAAACCTGCACTGGCTCCCCGTCAACAAGAGGATATCCTTCACGCTCCTCATCCACGGACACAAGGCATTCCACAAGAGCGGCTCAGCCTACCTCAACAGACGGCTCTCCTTCTACACCCCCAACCGCCAGCTCCACTCCCCCGACCTCACTCTCCACCGTGCCGCGCATCCGAAGAACAACCACCGGCGGGAGATCCTTCTCCCACCTCGCCGCCAAGACATGGAACACCCTCCCACTGAGCCTTCGACAGACCCAAGACCTGCTGATCTTCAGGAGGATACTAAAGACCTGGCTGTTCGATCAGTAGCGGCCCCCACCTCCCCCCCAGCACCTTGAGACCCTCGCGGGTATGTAGTGCGCTTAACAAATGACTGATTGATTGATTGAGTGGTAAGTGGTGGTCATGAGAGTAGAGAGGCGAGACAGCTCTAGATAATAGGGGGCTTATTTACAAGCCCCTTGCACTGCCGGTACGTCACTTTTAAAATGGGAAAAAGTGATGTACCGGTAGTGCAAGGAACTTGTAAATAAGCCCCTAGAAGTTTAGTAGTAAAAGGCTCTTGTGTGTTTGGAATGTGTGCATTTCCATCTATTGATAGTGGACAGTTGACAGGGCCAGACTGGGAATAGCAACCATCCCTGGCCGATTACTGCCTGACCGGCCCTGGGAGCTGGCCGGGGGGATGGGTGCTAGCAAAAAGCACCACTCCCACTTTTGATACTGACTGGGAACAGATATTGCAGCACTGCAAAACCGGCCCTCTGTGACAAAACTGGCCCCCAAAGCCAGAAAAACACCCACACCCCTCATGCACACTGGGGAAATGCCAGATACCCTCTACGTCCAGTCTGGCCCTGACAGTGGAGCATATTCCAGCGATGGGTTGAGTGGCAAACTCAGTGTAGAGTAACCCTGTCCTGACGCCTTTGAGTAAGAAACTTAGAGGTAAAATGCCCTTTTCAGTAATTAGAGAGAAAGTGGGGTTCAGAATGTCTAACTACGGAAAGCTAGGTTCAGAACGTCTGGCCATGGAGAGCTGGGTTCAGATTGACTGGCCATAGAAAGCTGGGTTCAGATTGGCTGGCCATGGAAAGCTGGGTTCAGATGGGCTGGCTATCGAAAGCCTGGCTCATCTTTAAACATGATCAAACTGGCAAATTCCTAATTCGCATGTTTACCTTATCTATAAGCGCCTAGTATATGATACAAAATGTTGCATTGGCCTGTAAGTTAATTGTAACTGGTAATTGTAACTGGTGGACTGCTGCTCCTATTGTACTATCAACTACAGTGACAATGTGAAACATGGCTTCAGGCCTACCACTGTAGCATGGTTATGGCAGTTTAAACACTGCAATTTGACTTTTCAAAATAAACCCTTTGACATAGCAGTTCGAAGTAGAAAACCAGAGTAAAGTTTAACATCCTAATACTGTATCTTGGGAATGGAACTAACTAGAAAAATAATTATTATGGTTCTTAAAAAATCCAATTCCATGGTAAAATCGGTTTTTAATAAATATTAAGGGAAAGCCAGTTTAAGTTCCTGGAGGTTGCATTTGCTCTACTATTTCTGCTAGCCAGTAATTAGCATTTAAATAGAAGTGAAAAAGGTGTGAAATGCTTCCTGGGAGCCAACAATATGATGACCTGAATGGGAAGAAATGACTCCTCTGAACATGGAACAATTTGCAAGGTGGGTCTATGAACATCCTTTTTGACATTGCAGTGTCAATTTCTGCTTGAATGTCATTGCATGATTGGCAGATTTGGATTTTTCACTCTTAACACTGAGAATTCGCTTGAAAAGAAGGGAAACATGATACAAAGGCAATTCTTGTTTTTCAGCTGTCTGGTTGCTAGAAAACCTTGCTTAGCTATACCAGACTTTTGCCTCTGGATTTATTGGGGGTACAATGGCTGCCCCAAACTGGGCCTTTAGTGTTAAAGGTGGGAGAACACTAGGGTTGCCATAGTACACTCTACACACACACAAACACACACAACCAGCCCTTATAGCCCAAGTTTTGTGTGGCCGAAGACATTTGCCATCTTGAAAATGCCCAAAGTGGAAAGAGTTGGCCCCAGGAACTTTTACCCAATTGGCTTGGGGAATGCGCAGGAGTTATTCCCAACCACTAGCTCATACCGCGCATAATTGTGGCATCTCTGGGCACCAACTTCAGAGCACTGCTTGACCTGACGAACATCAGAAGAGGACTGAACCTGCTGTCTGCAACCTGAGAAGAGCCCTAACCAGGACAAAGAAGTGGACACCAAGTGTCATAAGGCTGACCTTCAGATCAAGCTACAGGGGTACACAACAAGCTACAGGAGGCCTTTTCCTGAATCTGCCCAGTGGCAACTAAACCTGGGGGCTTTAGAGGTGTACTCCTGTGGTGGTTTAATACTTAAAGGACTACAATCAGAAGGTACAATCTTTGGCCAGGACTAACCTGGCTGATGCATTCAACTTGTGCTCCATAGCTGTCAGCGTCAAATTGCGCCTAGGTTCAGAAATACTGCGATTATTGACTATCATTGGTACCTTAAGCTTCTTGGCTCCATTCATACTTAAAACTTTTTAAAAATCATGTCTCCAGTTCCCTTTATTGGATGTTTGTCATTTTGGTGTCATTTTGTGTATTAGAAATTAAAATTTGATTGATTTGCATTTTGATTTTTCTACTGTTTGGAACGACAAAACTAATGTACAGATTGCCAGAGGTTAAGCCTGTCTGCTCTGTGCTATAGCTATTAGGGGTTTAAGGTCTGGTTACTTTATTGACCTTGAGGGTTCACTCTCAAAAGGGTTGTGAGTGTTCCTTGAGGTAGGTAGACACCCACCAAAATAATAATCCAATTTCTTAGAATTGGAATTTGGGCAGTTTTTTTGATGATAAGGGAACAGCAATGGGCTATAAACACTGGAATAGGTCAACTGCTGTCAACTTTCCAATGTCTTAATCTACACCCCCTGACTCTCTGGGCCCGATTCACAGAATGAATTTAAGACTAAATCCTAAACTTACTACTATTTGGTATTCACAGAATGCACTTATTACTTTCGGGATTCACAGAATGAACTTACTACTTTCGGGATTCACAGAATGAATTTACTACTTTTGGTATTCACAGAATAGATTTAAGACTACTAACTTTACATCCGCACTCGGGCCGGAAATTCCGGCCCGGAGGTGGAGTTTCCGGATTGGGGGCGGAGTTTCTGACCCAGAGGCGGAGCTTCCGACTTGGGGGCGGAGCTTGCAGCCCAGAGGTGGAGATTTCAGCCTTGGCTAAATCCCCACCTCTGAGCCGGAAGCTCCACCTCCAAGCCGCAAGCTCCGCACCCGGGCCACAAGCTCCACCCCCAAGCAGGAAGCTCCACCTCCGTGCCACAAGCTACGCCCCCAAGCCGGATACTCCGCCTCCGGGCCGGAATTTCCGGCCCGAGTTCGGACGTAAAGTTAGTAGTCTTAAATCTATTCTGTGAATACTGAAAGTAGTAAGTTCACTCTGTGAATCCCGAAAGTAGTAAGTGCATTCTGTGAATATCAAATAGTAGTAAGTTTAGGATTTAGTCTTGAGTTCATTCTGTGAATCGGGTCCTCTGTCTTTCCTCAGATTATGTGGATTGTGCAAAGGAATGATAGAAGCAGAGGCTGTAGAGGAGGACCTCTACAACCTCTGCTTCTTTCCTACTATCTCTCTTAGTGTCACTGGAACCTCAGAAGGAGGGAGTGGAAATTCTCCCCAGCTCCTGTCTCCCTCATGTCAGCCACACAAAGAGGAGAACATTTACAGCCCAAAGAGAATAGGGGGCCAAACGCTTCCCACTTTCACAACTCCTGCTGTGTGTGCTCTAACTATTGTCAGATACACGCACACAGCAAGAGATGTGAAGGGCCCCCAAGCTTCAGTGGCGTGAAAGTTTATAAACCCCCTACGTCTCCCAAGAGGCTGCTTAATGAGTGGAATGCTCTAATAGCCTTAGAGCCCTCCATATCAGGCTATGTTGGCCATTAAAGGCTTGCTCCCTTGTTACGGGCCCTCACATTCTGCTCGGGCATAAAACACTGCAGAGGGCCTGTCATTGCTGACATAGCCCGTTATGATGGTCTATAAGGCAATAGTAGAACATTGGAATGTTGAGAGCTTAATTGAAGACAATGAAGTGGCTCAGAGAACATTTTGGCTGGCATAGACCTTCTGCTCCAACATTCCAATATATGTCTTTCTGTTTTCCCTTTTTAACATAAAACATTCTACCCTCAGTTGGTGGGAATGTTCTAATAGCTTTATAGCCCTTCTGCCTTGGGCTAAACCGGATGTTGAAGGCCCTCTTACTCTGCTATAGGTTCTTGTCTACGGCTTTGACTGGTGATTGGGGCTCAGGGCCTTTGACCTCTGCAGCAGAATATAATGCTTTATGTCACATACACTGTACTCGAGTTTTCATTAACTAGAAATATATGTGTTTAATATTATGAGTTACATACAATTGAACCAAAAAATTGTGATGCGTTAAACTGTTTCCATGGCCTAATTCTAGCTAGACCTGTAATGCATCTTTATAATAATAATTGTGTGTGTTTGTTTCTCATTGACATCACATGCAGCACACTGTGCACTGTTAATTTTTTATGACATGTTGTTTTCAAAGTACTCTCTGGAGGAAGCGTCTTTTTACTTTCCAAGGCTTCTTATTGCTAGCACTCTGTATAGCAACCACTCCTGATTCTTTTCTATTGTTTATCTGACTAGTTTTTTACGACACCTCTGGATGACATAAGGTCTAAAGGGTAAAATCTATATTCACATAGTGGGATGGTAGGGTTATATGATGTTTTAAAATGTGAATTGTCAAAATAATGAAACTGTTGCTTGCACCATGGTGACCGTGCAGTTTCTATAATTTTCTATGGTGAAATTTTCTAAATAAACCCTCACATTTGGGGGTGAACAAGAGACTTTTGGGCTTCTACTAAGGATGCTGTCTGGTACTCTATTGATTTGCAGCACCTTTTGTGACTTAGTGCCTTATGACGAGTTTTGCTGTCCGACTGCTGTTGGACCGTGTCTGTGACCACTAGGAGACCGCTGCACCTTTGGCCATCCGACCGTTGTATTATAAGTTTCTCGAGGGGCCGGCAGTGTGACTGCAGCCGTGTTGCGGCGTTTGGCACTGTATTTCAATATGTTTTGATGCCTTTGTGTACATTTCAGCTGCTTTATGTGTCGGATGCACACATATGCATGATATATGTTGAAAAATATCACCTTTTCATTGCCGGATTCCGAGCCTTATGTGGGCAGTCCCAGTAATGGGTATCTGGTACTGATGCACATACTTGTATTTCGTCGCTGTGGTCAGCTTGTGGGAAAGCTAACTTGTAATGCAGATGGCGGTCTTGTGCCTCTGTACCGCCTGATGGAGGCTGCCGTCCCCCGCCTGTGACTTCGGCGGTGTGCTGGTGGTGCCGGCTGTCCAGCGGCGGTCCCTGTGTAGGCAACACTCCCAACTTGCAATACAGTTGATGGCTCACCACCGTGGGATGGCCACCGCTGGGACGGCAGTCCACAGACCCCCAAATTCGTAATGGGGCTCTTAGTCTATTTTTCAGATTTTGCTTAATGTTGGTTTTTAACCTAGATTCTGAGAGCCTTCGTGGAAATAGATTTCCATTTTTTTTAACGGACTCACAAGACTGCTGCTTCCTTTACGTTGTTCATTTTCCTGCATTACACTTTAATATTTTATAAAACCTTCATGGTTTTCTAAGTTATTGATCTCAAACTCACTCTTGGAGTCATTCTTCACAAATGACTGTATTCTGAAACGCTGTTTTGTATCTTGTATTTAGGGACATATTCCCTCATCTGTTCTTGAGGACAACACCGTCCCCGGCCCCACATCTAGGTGGTATGAGTGTTTTGACTATCATATATAGATTGCTTAAGCAATAGCGCCCACAACTGTAAAAAAACAAAGAACAGTGCAATACTTTTTTTGTGTGGTTATAATGCATCATAAAATACATTTTTATAAAATCTCTCAGTCGTGCCCACATCTCAGAGAAATGCACAACCAAATGTTTCCAGGTATGGAAGGAAATAAGAAATGAACAGCACTTCCTGCCAAGTTATTTAAGGGTAAAATTAGGTAACTCAACATTCAGCACAATAATTCTAGCAAGGGCAAATGTTGACCTCTGCATATCTAAATGCAATCCAATAATCCCAAATCACAGTGAAAACTCTAAACAATTGAATGTATGCACCTCAAATGTAAAACATATTAATGAAATATATAAGTAATCAACAAAAAGGCATAAATAAAAAGTGAAATGTCCAATGAGGCTCTGATATGAATGCAGAATTATAAACACAGGGGGAATCATAGAGTGGGGGTTGAAATGTTGCACTCATGAAAACTGTAAACAGTGTTTGCTCATTGTGAGCCAGTGCTGATAAACATTATAGAGCATGTGTATGTGTGGGGTGTGTGTGTGTGTGTGAGACTAATATAGGAGACTGCAGGGCTGAGTGCTCTGACGTCTACAATAACAGGTAGATAGATTCCCCCCTTCCTCTTCGACAGGGCGCTCCATAGCAACATGACATTTCACGCACCCCATTGCTGCCATAAAACGTCAACAATTGCACCGCCACAGCAAACAGCATTGCAATGTAGACAAGCATTAGGAATGGCAATTCAAGTGTAAAAGCCCTGAGAAGGCAGCTCAGTGAGTGCAATGTTCAATCCTGACTCCAGTATAAAACATCCAAGTTGTGAGTTGGAATGTCAGTAGGCTGACTCAGCCTTCCATCCTTCCGATCTCGGTAACTTGAATTATCAGGCCTTTACACAGGAATTGTTAATGAAAAGCTATTTAGCCATTGCCTCCCCAGAAAAATATAATGCAGTTAATTTTATGTTAGAGAGTACAACCACAAGTAGGGATGTTACTGGTGGATACAATGTTGGTAACAAATTGCTTTAAAGATAAGACACAAAGAGGCAGGCTTACTAAGTTGGCACACAATGCAGTCCAGAAATAAAAGTTGCTGTGCTGCATTGTGTGAAAGGGAGCGAGCATATCTGCTAGGAGATGGTTTTGCTTTCCTATATCCCTTTGCACCAATGCACCCACGCTTGCACCATACTGCAATGCTATGTACACTATGTCAAATATAGGTGTTGTTCTGGAAGATACCCTTTCAGTACAACAACTTATGCTTGGGCACAGTTTAACAATGGACGTCAATTCACCGAAATGCCAGGGGTAGCTGAAGTGACATCTCACGCCCTATGACCTTCACTCACACACATACACACAAATTCACAAAAAAATTTAAAAGCATTTTTACTTACCTCGGCTGCTATGGAAGGGCAAATTCAAGCTTATAGTACTCCATTTTTATTACACTATTAGTGAATAATATATTTTATTTTTTCACTATTAGTGCAATAAACAATTGACAGAAAATAAAGAGAGTGCATCCCCAGCTGCCCTTGGGGTCCTGGCACTGAATGTGCCATGTTAAGGCTAAGGGTCACAAAAGCAGTGCTAAGGGTATCACAGGGCAAGCCAGGGGTCGCAGCCGCGACCCTTTGGTGATCCCTAAATGTCATCCATGAGTTTAACACTTTGTGTATGTGCTGTAAAGTGCAGCATACACACAAAGTTGAAAAGGTGAAAGAAAACTTTTTGCAGACTTTATGCCTGCATCAAGGAGGCATTAGCTTTTGGTGGAAATCTTCCCTCTTTTTAGTACAGAGGGTTTTGCATCAAAAGCCATGGGTAATTGCATCGAAATGCCCATGTATTATACATGGAACACCCCCTTGCCACAAAGTAGCAGAAATAGGCACTCAGCTACTTTGCATGTCTTTAGGGCTACTTTCCATCACAAATTAAAATTGGCTCTGTAGAAAAGTATTAGTAAATCTGCCCCTAAATGTACATGCTTCACTCCCCAGGTGACTTATGAAGCAGCCTGTGGGGAAAAGCCTGCTGTCAAACTATTTTTTGCAGCTGTTGTCCTGCACATTACTGAAACCTCTCCAACTTGTGCGTTGATTGTTAAATACTGTGAGATTACATTAGTGATTCTGTGGGGAGGAACTGAGGCTTATCAACCAACTTCCACAGTGTTAAACGTCTGCTGGTTTTGAAACCCAACTTCCCACTTTACCGATGTGTGTGAACCTAAACGCGCCGCGTCAGAGTTCTACTCCTAAGCTGCTATAAACTTGAGAGTGCTGAGAAGAAATTCGTGGGCATATTATCTAGGAAGTGGCGGTGAGAGGCGTTAGCCTCCTTGGCTTAACGCCTCACATCGCCACTTCGGAAGAGCAAGGCTGCACCATATTACCAAGGATATGGAACAGCCTGGCGTTTCCCCCTGCGATGGCGCAAAGTCTCACAACTTAACGCCAACGCAGGCACCCTTGCACCAGAGTGCAAGGGTGTCTGCGAGCAGGGAGGTTTGTTTATGTACAGGAAGGTGCCCCTTCCTGTACATAAACAAACCTAAAATGCCGTTTTGTAACTTACATGTAAGTTACAAAATGGCATTTAAAAAAAGGGTTGTTTATGTACAGGAAGGGACACCTTCCTGTACATAAACAAACCTTGGCATTTTGCTTTTTCCATGTATGCTGCACAAGGCAGCACACATGGAAAAAGCAAAAACGAGGAGAAATGAAGCATTTCTCCTAGTTTCGTCACCTTAAGACCAGGATTTTCCTGGTCTTAAGTTCAGTGCTTCCACGTATTATCGCCTCTCTTGATAATAGGTGGCAGCGTCGAAGTGAATGCGTGTTGCGGTGGAACGCCCACCGCAACACCCACTGCACACCCATTTCACGCTAATTTTAGTGTGAAAAGGGCCCTATTACCAAGGCAGCGTTAAGCCACTTAACATGGCTTTTAGCCACCTTATAGGGCGATGACCCTATCGCCACCACAACGTCACAAAAGTGATGTTGTGGTGGCGATAGGGGTGTGGTAACATGCCCCTCAGTTTTTAGTATGTGTGGGATACATGAACATACATTTATTCCATGCAAAGAGTTAGACTTATTTGAAAAAAGCATCTGCAGTCTGAGCCTTCAATTGAAATGCACTAGAGCCTGTTGAAATGAGGGTCGATATTCGTAGTTCATCGTGTACCCCCTAAAAAAAACTTTACTAGAAATGACGCTGATCCATGAGTATATTGTCCACATGATTTGCCCAGTGGCATGAACATAGAAGAAAGACTCTTCCCGGAGCCGAACAGCAGAAGTGTGTGACACACAGCGACAACTTCCACTTTTTGAGTGCCTCTATAACCCACCTCTTCATGATTCCTGGACAGCAGAGCCAACTCCGTCTTCATGCTCTCTATTTGACTTTCCAGGTCCATTTTTGTCAAATTAGCGTCATCAATCACTTTGTAGAGGGAGTTAATTTCTTCTTCCACTGCTTTTCGGAAAGGTTGCTCGTTCTCATATCTGCAAGGACAGGATGTCAAGAAATGCATGATCTGCAATGCCACAGCCATGACCCTGCCTGCCTTCTGGGCACCAGAAATAATTTCTCAATGTCATTCCTCTTAGATCTGCCCTCAGGTGGAAGCTATGCAGCACAAGTCGAATTTGTAAAAGAGAAAGACAGTCTCCCAGTGATTTATCTTGTTACGACATGTAATCTATCAGGTGAGTGAAAATGGAGAATGCAGGCTGTGTGAACTGCATTGGGATTCATGCACAGTGTTGTGAAGATACATACACACTTTACATTTTAGACTTTTAAAAAAATCCATGCTATTTCCAAAGAAGCTTTGTATCCTCCTATGCTCTATAGCCTGAGGCCCAAATATACAAAGATTTTGCATTGGGGACCTCACTTTTTTTTACACACCCCAACATAAAATCTATTTTTGGATTTACAAAGCGACATAAGTCCCGATTTGCGTGGCTTTGTAAAAAGAAAAAGAAGACGTATTGCAGGGCTGTGCATAGTGCTGCCTTGTGTTACCTGTATCAGGTAGCCTTTACATGGGTAGTGCAGGGGTGTTCCTGTGAATACACATAATCGACGTAACACCATATTTACAAAGACTTGTAAACATGGCTTTGCGCCAAAATGGTGTGCCTACCTGAGGCTGGTATAACAAGAGAAAATATCTTTATTTCTCCTAGTGTTTTCATCTTTGTATGCGTGTAGCATTGTGCAGCACACATACAAAGAGGAAATAGCTTCAAATTATAGTTTTTTGTGCAGGAAGGTATCCCTTGCTGCACAAAACCTATCCTGACCACAACATAGGCACCCTTGCAACATGATGCAAGGTGCCTGTGTTGGCACAATTCAGCCACAAGTGTGCCAGGGCTAGAGGACAGCAGAACTGCGCCATCAAGTTTAAAATATTGTGAAGTTCTGCTCTCTTCCTTGTGTACCACAAAGCAGCTTCACTTACTGTGCTGTTTTGCGTGAAATGTTAGTAAATATGCCCCTAGGTTCACAAAAGCAACTTAAAATCTTCTTGCAGGTTGACACCTACGTTTCAGAGTAGATTTTTAATTTGTGGGACCCAAAATGGTCTCCAGGAATGCTCATGGGAAGCTGCAACACCTAAAGGTTGTAGGTTTTCCCATGGAAGTCATTTGTGAATTCCAATTTACACTAATGCAAAGGCATTGTTTTATGCATATGTGTACACTCTCCACAATCAGGGCGGGACTGGGAACACAAACCAGCCATGGCAATTCTGCAGGAGGATGGGAGGGGGCACTATCAGGGTGCTGGGGAGAAGCAGCATTGCTGCCGCTTTAGTTAGCACTACTTCCGCTATTGTTACAGGGCGGCAATATTGCAACATTACTGCAAAACCGGCCCCCAGTAACAAAACGGCCCACACCACTCAAGAACCGGCCCCCACCTTTCCGGCCCACCAGTAAAACGCCCAGCGCCCGCTATGGCCAGTCCGGCTTTGTGCACAATTAGACTCCTGAAAATGTCTTGTGTGAGCGCAAATGTACTGCAAAACTCCCACCCCCTTTTCTAGTCAACGGAAGATGTATGCCACGAAGAACCCCTTCCCCAAAACCTCCGTTAACTTTGAGTGTGTTACATTCCTATTCCCACCCTTGGAAATAGTTCCAGACAGTGCTTCAAATGGGCCGGTACTGTCCGGTACGGAGTACCAGGACTTTTTTATTTTGGGAGGGAGAGTACTGGCACTTCTCAAGAGAAATGCTATACTTTTATTTGGAGAGTACCGGCACTTCTCAGAAACAAGCAAGTACTCTGTTATAGAGTACCTGCACTTATGAAATGAAATGAAAAATTGCACTTGTATAGCGCATAACTACCCAGAGGCCTCGCAGCGCTTGCTATATTTTTCCATTTCAAGCACTGGTTTCAGATTAACTCCTGCTCTTGACAGAATTAAATCTACAATATTTTCCAGGGTATGAATTGGCTGAGAAGAAGTTTATTAATGCATACAAACTCATAACTTTTTGGGGTGTGCACAATCTTTCCAGAGCATCCTCGCCCATCCACTTAAGTAGCTATAACCCCAGAAAATTTTACCCCAAACTAGGGTAAATCATGCAACAAAAAAAACCTATTTATGCATGCTAGTTCACATGTTGTGAAAAAATGAAGGGATCTGCCTTCATAAACCAAGCTCTCTGCATGTGCAAGGTGAGCTACAATGCATAAATGGATTTGTTAATCGGGCTGTATTCGTTTGCATTATTTTAAATAATTATACACCTTTCATGAACGGTATATTTGAAAGCATTTAGCATTATGTATCATTTCCACAGTCATTCTGAATACATTTGAGTCCTGAACAGGCATCTGTTAAAAAAATCAACTAAATATTCGACGAATTCACATTTTCCTCAATTAGCAACTATTGCTTTTCAAATTCATGGATTCTGTGTAAATTTAAAATAACTTCAATATGATGTGTAGTATTTTCCGGGGAGATCTGTATGCTTCTTTTTGCATTTTGTCTACAAACTAACAGAATCTGTGCATTTTCCATGGATTATTCATGTCTGTCATTATGTACATTTACATGTAACCTTCCAGAAGTCTCTTTTAGTTATTTGTCTTACGGAAGGTTTTGTGCATCTGTGGAAGAAAATCTAGATTTTGCTCATTTTTCTCACACTTCAGTGCAAGAAAATATAGAACTATTCTAGTAAATGTTTGTATAAAGCCTTTGTATTCTTTCTTTTTGCAGGGGCTTAAAAACCTGTCATACAACCTCATGAAATGGTGAACAACGTGCAGAACATGTGCACTCAATACTGTACCTGTCCTTGAAATCCTCACCGCAGGCTTGGATGTTCTCTGTCTGCAGCATGAGGCGCGCATTGTCCAGGACAGCATCGCTCACCTGAAAACAGACAATGACATTGCTCCTAAAGTCACTATTTTGTGCAAAAGAATATCTCTCCCTCAGTAAGGCTTACCCAACTGAGCACAGGTTGTTTTTATTTGTATTTGTGGGTAGCAAGCTCTTCTAACACCCTCTAGAATTCTCATCATATGACAATGCACTTGGACCCAAGAAAGATCATTTTTCATGGTAATTTGTCATGATGGACATCATTTAGATAGCCACTGTGCTAGAATATCACCTCTGGACTTATGGCCACTCAACAGAGGTAAAAGAAAAGTCTTGTGGTGCATGTTTTTGGCGTGGGACACCTCAGAAGCCAATGGAGGTGAACAATTGTTTTGAGGGTGAGGAAGTTTGCAGGGCGGGCGACGATACTCTAGTCTATCTCCAGCTTTTGGCATTGTGTATGGGTGTATATGATAGCAAGGCAGGATACACCTAAATGAGGGTGAATTAAGAACTATGGGCCTGATTATGATGTTGGGTGGACACCATTGCACATTGGAATCGCCCAACCATAGGTCGGCAGTTCCGACGCATAATATGGATCAGTCTTAAACATCAATTTTTTAATGGCAGCTTGTGCGGTGCCTGCCACACGGTGGAGGGTTGTTTAGGGGGGCACCATAGGTGCCCTCCAGGCCCATAGTGGAGGACCAGGAGGGAAGGGGCCATGCTAGGGGCCCACAAAATCACTTTCCGACAGCCTTTCCATGTCAGAAAGGCTGACGTGGAAAGGCTGTTGGAAAGTGACATCATAAAACCCGATGGCGGTGCCAAGGCTGGCTCTGCTGTCATTATGGGACTATGTCTGTTTCTGACGGCCTGGGACCTGCTCTCTCCCCCCGTAGCTCTGGTGTGCCATTTGCCGTGCTGTGCCTCTACCAGGCAGGTAGGGGTTTGAGCCCAGGTTTGCCTACGGTGTTTCTTCTCGCGTTTTCCTTCCACACTTGTACCCTGTTTGCCTGTTTCTGTATTATTTGTCTATTTGCTCCTTTCCTCCTTGCTCCATGTTTATTTTCTGTGCCCTGTGCCTTTGCCTGCTGTTTCCTTTCGCCATTCCTGCCCCTGTTTTTGCTGTAATTGTATTGCTTCTGTATTATTTGTTTCTTTCCTCCTTGCTCCCTGTTTATTTTCTGTGCCCTGTGCCCTTTGCCTGCTGTTTCCTTTCGCCGTTCCTTCGGTAATTGTATTGCTTCAGTATTCTTTGTTTCTTTGCTCCTCGCTCCCTGTTTATTTTCTGTGCCCTGTGCCTTTGCCTGCTGTTTCCTTTCCCATTCCTGCACCCGTTTTTGCTGTAATTGTATTGCTCCTGTATTATTTGTTACTTTCCTCCTTGTTCCCTGTTTATTTTCTGTGCCCTGTGCCCTTTTTTCTTCTATTTACTTTCGCCGTTCCTGCCCCTGTTTTTCCCGCCGCTGTGTCCACTGCGGCCCGCTCTCCCATTCGTGCGCCCGCTCATCCCTCCCACCTCCCCTTCTTATGGTGAACGCCACAACACCTGTCTCCGCTACGATGCCAGCACCCTCCACGCACTCAACACTGGACGACCGCACACCTGCTCCCTGGCCGCCCCAAAGCACACCCAAGGACCCTTCTCCTGCTGAAACTACAGCTTCACCAGCATCTGATCCACCAACGCACCCACCGGGAAAAACTCAACCACCTCAGATGCATTCTTCTCAACATCCGCTCCGCCCGCAAACACGGCGTTAAACTTTGGGACCTACTCGACTCAACCTCCCCTGACGTCGCCTTCCTGGCGGAGACCTGGCTGAACCCCTCCTCTGCACCAGACATCGCCATAGCCAACCCGGGTGGCTACAAAATCACCCGGAGGGACCACACCAATGGAGTAGGAGGAGGAATCGCCATCGTCCACAGGAACACTCTCAGTCTCGACCAACACCGACGACACCCTCAGCACCGCCAAACACCTGCACTTCCAGATCCACACCGCTCCAAACACCAGCCTCAGAGGAACCCTAATCTACAGACGCCCCAGACCCCGGCCACAGTTCAGCGATTCCATCGCCGACTTCGTCAGCACACAAGCCATCGCCTCCACAGACTACATCCTTCTCGGGGACCTGAACTTCCACCTTGAGATAAAAACAAAGATCGCAACTCCACCACCCTGATCGACAACCTTGCCAACCTCGGACTCAGACAACTCGTCTCAACATCCACCCACTCTGCTGGCCACAGGCTTGACCCCATCTTCTCCGCAAGCTCCCATGTCACCTTCAACCACACCACCGAATTCCACTGGACCGACCATCACTGCATCCACTTCACCTTCCGGAAACCCACCATGCACCACCGCACCCAACAGAACCCCCGCCGCTGCTGGAGCAATGTCACCGAAGACCAGCTAACCACCACCCTCGCCCGGAGCCCACCAGACGACCCCACCAACCCCGACACCGCCTCCCGCAACCTCAGACAATGGATCGACAACTGCGCCAACACTCTCGCCCGATCAAGAAACCCTCCAACAGACACACCAGCAAGAAAGCCAGCTGGTTCCCTGAAGACCTCCAGGCCTCCAAGCAAACCTGCTGCCAAAACCTAGAGAAGAAATGGCACTGTGAACAGACACAGGACAGCTACGCAGCACAAAAGAACATTACTCGCAGACACCATCACCTCATCAGATCCGCCAAAAGGGCCTCCTTCAAAGACCGCCTAGACAACAACGCACACAACAGAAAAGAGCTCTTCAACATCGTGAAGGAACTCTCCAACCCCAGCTCCAACACCAACAACATCCCTCCTTCGCAAGACCTGTGCGACTCCCTGGCCAACTTCTTCCATCGCAAGATCGCAGACATCCACGACAGCTTCAACGTCATGACCGCCCGACAACCACTGAGACCTCCGTCCCCACGGCCACCATCCACACCGACCCCCTGCTCTCCTGGACCAACACAAACGACGACCACACCATCAAAATCATGAACACCATCCACTCCGGATCTCCGTCAGACCCATGCCCCCACCACATCTTCAACAAAGCCAGCACCACAATCGCACCCCATCTCCGGAAATTAATCAACATCTCCTTCGAGACAGCGACCTTCCCAGAGAGCTGGAAGCACGCCGAGATCAACGCCTCACTCAAAAAACCCAAGGCTGACCCCAAGAACCTCAAGAACTTCCGGCCTATCTCCCTGGTCCCGTTCCTGGCAAAGGTCATCGAGAAGACCGGAAACAGACAACTGACCTGCTACCTCAAGGAGAGCAGCATCCTGGACCCGTCCCAGTCAGGGTTCCGCAGCAACCACAGCACCGAAACTGCCCTAATTGCCGCCACAGCTGACATCAGGCCCTGCTGGACAAAGGAGAAACCGCGGCCCTCATCCTCCTGGACCTGTCAGCCGCCTTCGACACTGTCTGCCACCGCACCCTACGCACACGACTCCACGACGCTGGGATCCAAGACAAGGCCATGGATTGGACCACCTCCTTCCTCTCCGGTAGAACCCAGAGCGTCCGCCTCCCCCTTTCTGCTCCGAAGCCACCAAGATCATCTGTGGCGTACCCCAGGGCTCATCCCTAAGCCCAACATTGTTCAACATCTACATGGCACCGCTCACCCATGTCACCCGACTGCATGACCTCAACATCATCTCCTGATCCTCTCCCTCACCAAGGACCCCCACACAGCCAAAACCAACCTCCACGAAGAAATTAAAGCCGTTGCCGAGTGGATGAAGAACAGCCGACTGAAGCTAAAGTTGGACAAAACGGAGGTCCTCATCCTCGCCTCCACCTCCTCGGCCTGGGACAATTCCTGGTGGCCGACCGCACTGGGAACAGCTCCAACACCCACCGACCACGCACGCAACCTAGGGTTCATCCTCGACTCTACTCTCTCCATGACAAAGCAGGTCAACGCTGTCTCGTCCTCCTGCTTCGACACCCTCCGCATGCTCCGTAAGATCTACAGGTGAATCCCCACCGAAACAAGAAGAATCGTCACCCAGGCCCTCGTCAGCAGCAGGCTGGACTATGAAAATGCCCTCTATGCAGGAGCTTCGGCTAAACTCCAGAAACGACTTCAACGCATTCAGAACCCCTCTGCACACCTGATCCTCGACATCCCTCGCCGCAGCCACATCACACCCCACCTGAGAGACCTACACTGGCTTCCCGTCAACAAGAGGATCACCTTCAAGCTCCTCACCCATGCACACAAGGCACTCCACAACACCGGACCAGCATACCTCAACAGACGACTCAGCTTCTACACCCCCAACTGCCAGCTGCGCTCCGCCAACCTCGCCCTCGCCACAGTCCCCCGCATCCAAAGAGCAACCTCCGGCGGCAGATTGTTCTCTCACCTCACCACCAAAACCTGGAACACCCTCCCCATCCTCCTATGGCAGACCCAGGACCTACTAACCTTCAGAACACTCCTCAAGACCTGGCTTTTCGAGCAGTAGCAGCATCCCCCCACACCCCCTCAGCGCCTTGAGACCCTCACAGGTATGTAGAGCTTGATTGATTGATTGACGTGCCGATGGACTCATCAAGCCTGTCGTAAGCGCAGCGGACAGTCCCTCCACCTGATACTTCCGCCCGTCGTAATGCTGCAGGTGGACCCCAATGGCAGATGTTGGGCAGACTGCATCCAACTGTTGGTCACCAACATCATAATCGGGCCCTATGTTGTAGAATTTATCTATTGTGGACAGCGTCGATGACCAAGCCATGAACATGCTGTTTCCAAATCTTACTTTAGACTCCGCCAGTAGATGAGGACTGCTGGGCCTCCTTAGCCTGCCCATGTCTCCAGCCATAAGAATAACATAGATTTCACTTGGCCTCCAGCTCTGTGCTTGTTCTACACCCTCTTGCATCTTTGTCTCCCTCACTTTTTTTTATGAGCCTTCACTATTCCGGAATATTTCGGAGTCAGTATAGTGGATATGAACCTCACTATATTCTCACTCTCAAGGGTGACAAGTAAAGCTCTACAAATATACTGATTGGATGATTGACTTCTTCTAATGCTTCTGCAGCAGTAGCGAGTGCAGTTACATATTTAATCTATTTAAATATAGCTGAACAACACAAAGACAAAAGGCCCCCTCTTATTGACATCAGCGAGAGCCCCAAGAGCTCGTTGCCGGTCTCATATACACTACTGGAGGAATGGCCGGACCTTAATCATCCTCGTTATCGTTACATCTGGCTAAAATTAAATCTGGCTCCCCAAACGACCCTTTACCAGTCTCTGTGTTCAGACTGTTGGAAGAGCCTCAGCTTGACAGGATTTGCTCCACGCTCAATGCCTCAATACATCAGGCCAGCGTTCCGACATGTTGGAAGCACGCCATGGTTTCTCCCTTACTAAAGAAACCAATGGCAGATCCAAAAATCCCTGCCAACTTCAGGCCAATCTCCCTACTCCCTATCTTTTCCAAAGTCTTGGAAAGGCACATTTACCAGCATCTGGCAAGGTTCGTCGCAAACAACAATCTGCTGCATGATTCACAATCAGGGTTTCGCCCAGGTTTCTCGACGGAGACGACTCTCATGGGTGTCACTGAGAATCTCCGCCTGATGCTTGACAGAGGGGACACAGCCACACTGATTCTATTAGATCTCAGTGCGGCCTTCGATACCATCTCCCACACCATCTTACTTAGAGCATTGAGCTCTCTAGGCATCGGTGGAAAGGCTCTGAAATGGATTGAATCTTTTTTGTCGGACAGGTCTTTCCAAGTCTTCTCCCACTCCTCGACATCCAAAGTCCATGCCTCTCCATTTGGAGTCCCTCAGGGCTCTATTCTCAGCCCTCTTCTTTTTAATCTGTATGTCATCCCACTAGCTCTTATTGCAAAACGTGCTGGCCTCACGTTATTTTCCTATGCGGACGACTCACAGATAGTCTTTTCCCTCACCCAATCAGATATGTCCCCCACCTCTCTTCTTCAATCTGGGCTCAGCGAAATAGCCTCCTGGATGAGTCAAAATATGTTGAAACTCAACGGAGAAAAAACAGAGATACTTATTCTCTTGAGTAAGCCCGACTTGTGGGGCATCAAACATTGGCCGGTGGAAATGGGGCCTATCCCCTCAGCATCAACACACGTCCGCAACCTGGGGTTCATCATAGATCAGGGCCTAACAATGCAGACGCAAGTGACGAAAGTAGCGGCCACCTGCTTTTCTATCTTGCGCTGGTTGCGTAAGATACTGTGGATGCTGCCACCGGAAACTCAGAGGTCCGTAGTCAACGCCTTGGTGACCTCCCGGTTGGATTACGGTAATGTGCTCTATCTGGGGGTCACTAAGGCGGTTACCCGCCGCCTTCAAATGATCCAAAACGCTGCGGCGCGTCTACTCTGTGGCTGCAAGAGGAATGAACCCATGACACGACATCTCAGGGAACCCCACTGGCTCAGAGTGGAGAATCGTGTGAAGTTCAAAGCTTTATGTTACATGCATAAAATAAAAGCAGGCACGGCACCAAGATATCTTCAATCCTTGGTGTCAACGTACTCCCCTACCCGCATATTGAGATCATCCACCCAAGAACTTTTTTGTGTGCCCAAGGTTAAATTTGCCAGGATGGGCGGGAGGTCCTTCGCCTTCATGGGTCCTAGGCTCTGGAACTCCCTCCCTCTGGTCATTCGTGCAGAACGCTGTCTCAACCGTTTCCGGAGGGCAGTCAAGACCTGGTTATTTAACCAGTAATTTTTCCTTTTACCGTACTCCACGCTAGCCTTCATTTTTAGCGCCGGGAAACCCTTTTTGGGTAGCTGTCGCGCTTTACAAGCTGAAAAAATAAATAAATACTGGGAAGTTTAGTCTGAGCCCTTGAAAGGCAATATTTCTCTCCACTTGTTCCCATACCTGGGTGTCACGCAGTTTGGTGCTTACTTTCCCTCCATGTTAAAGAACAATAGATGTTTCAGCACCGAGGCTAATGTGCTGCATAGCTAAATACATATAAGGTCCCAAAGGCGAGACCGATTGCATTGCAAACGCTTGTTTTGTCTTGCAACAGCAATATTTTAGATTGAATTCAGTAAATAACCTGCCTTTCGTACAATTGCGTCAAAGACATGGTAAATAAAAAATTGGTAGATTTTGAGTGGATGCTGATTTGAAATTATAGCTTTCATTGCCGCATATTGGTAAATACAAGTAAATATGGTAACTAGGAATTCTCACAAATTTGTGTTAACTAGGCTTCGGTTTGGGATGGTCCATCATCTAGTTGCCCATCCTAATATTAAACAACATCCGTCTGGGCCTTGCAGATGTGATGATGTATTGACCCAGAGCACTGTGCACTTCCTGTTGTTATGTAAACTGTACACACAATTCCGTATTGCTTTTTTGAAACCTTTATTTGTTAAATATGGTGTATGTACAGTTACACATGCCATGAATTTAATTTTTAATATGGAGTCGGCAGACATTTGTTTTTATACTGCGACGTTCTTAAATCAATGCATCAACGCTAGGAAAAGTATGATTTTTTAATTGTAATATTTATTGACATGTCCATTTATTTTAACATTTACCTTTGATGATATGATGAGATGAAATACGTCATAATTGTTTTAACATCTTGTATCTTGTTTGTGCTTTTATGGTCATCTACTTGAACCGAATAAAGCTTCATGAAATGAATGAAGCCCTTCTCTGAGGATTTTCTTGATTGCATTATGTGAAATCTGATAACTTTCTTCTTCATTAACTTCACCTGCCTTCTCTCCCCTCTTTGCCTATGAGTACGTGTCTCTGGCAAAAAAGCGACCTCCAATTCTGCGGAGTAAGAATAACGGAGAGTGGAAAGAAATAGGAGAGAGACAGAGGGGTAAAGAGAATGATGTAATGAGACAGGTGAAACAGAGGCAGAGATCAGGGGAAGGAGAGACATGAGCTGAAGAGAGAAAGCTGAGGTAGTCAGAAATAATGGCACAGAGAGGTAGAAGGAGGAAAAGTAGGTATAGAAAGAGAGGTAGAGATAGGTAGAGGTAGGAAGAGTGACAGAGAAACGAGGTAGGAAATGTAGAGAGGTGTGGGCTACACTAAGGGGTATAGTAGAGAGAGAGAGAGTAGAGGGTTAAGAGCGGTAGAGCCTGAAAGGTGATGTAAGATGTTTGTGAAAGGGGTGATGTAGATGAAGGACAGATGCTGGGAAGTGAGATGCAAACGGAGCAGTGAGGTGCGAGGGGTAGGTATGAGGTAGAGAGAAGGATGGCGAGTAAAGGGAGGCACATAGAGTAGTAGTGAGAGTAGTAGTGAGAGATGATTAACGTGAGAGGTGTTTTGAAAGAGTTGAAGCACACAGAGGCGAGGTAGACAGAATAAAGATAGAGTTGGAATAGGTACACACAGAACACAGAGGTGAGGTAGACAGAGTGAAGAGAGATGGAATTGGTACACAGAGGTGTAGTGAAAGGTAGAGAAAGAGGGGTGTGGTAGAAGAGGTGGAGTGACATAAGGAGAGAAGCATGAGACAGAAAGTAAGTTGAGGCATAGAAAAATAGGTACAAGGTCTTAGAAAGAGGTGACATAGCTGTTATCAGAAAGAGAGATAGACAGAGCATTTAAATAGAGAGAAGGATGGAGATTTACAAATTGGTGATGTAGCGAGATGAGATACAAGTTATAGATAGATGAAGTAGAGAAAGAATGGTGAGGTGGAAAGGGAGGACAGTGCCCCTTATCAAATATATCACACACAGTAAAGGAATTGTCAGTAGAACAGCTCTCGCTTTCACAGGACATTGTTCCCTGTCTATGACATCACCGTCTTTAAGTGGGTTGTCAATAGACCAGATTTCGTCATCACAGGACATTGTTCCCTGTCTATGACATCACCGTCTTTAAGTGGGTTGTCAATAGACCAGATTTCGTCATCACAGGACATTGTTCCCGGTCTATGACATCACAATCAATAAGTAGGTTGTCAATAGACCAGATGTCATCATCACAGGACACTGCTCCATGTCTGTGACATCACAAGCTAAAAGTGGGACATCAATAGACCAGCACCTGCCATCCCAGGGCAGTGTTCCCTATCTGTGACATCACAAGCAGTAAGTGGGTTGCCATCCCACCCGTTCTTGCCCGTTAAGTGGGTTGGTAGTAGTCTAGCCCTTGCAACAAAGGACAGAGTTCATGTCGGCGGACCAGCTCTCTGTCGCGCTGGACAGTGTTCTTTCTACAATATCACAAGAAGCAAGAGGATTGTCATTTGACCTGCTGTCGTCATCACAGGATGGTGTTCCATGTATATGACGTCGCGGGCAATAAGCTTCTTCTCAGTAGACTGATCTTGCCATCCCAGCAGAGATGTCCTTGTCTATGACATCATAAGCAGTAGATGGGTTGTCAGAAGACCAGCTTTTGGCAATAAAGGGCAGTGTTCCCTCTCTGTGACATTATAAGATCAAGTTTATTGTCCATAGACCAGTTGTGCGCTTGACAAAGACATTAAAAAACATATGTTTTATGTATGTTGAAAATGTTTAGTGAATGTACCAGGTTTAAAATTCAAAGCAAGTGCCCAAGTCCACAGAAGTTGTAGGGCAGTCTTACCATGTCTCTTCCACCTTCACCCCACCAGCATCTAGGCAACCATAACAGTTCAGGATTACCACGTGGATGAGATGTGGTACACTGGCAGCTAGTGGACTCTTACGCGAGGATCAGGGCATACATGACCAGTCTTTAATGGTCTGTCAAATTATTCTGTAGGTAGAAAGCTCAGCCGAAACGAGTACCTTTAAATCCAGAGTTGGCTTCGTTCTAATGCCTACATGTAGTTGTTATTGCGATTGAAAAACTGACTGATTGCACATTTTTCCCCTGCAAGATTCAACCAGGAAGAATGATTTCCCCAATATTAACGATGAATAACATGGTTGTCACCATCAACCGTCCCCTTTTCCCTCACAGTAGTAGTCCACAATATGCAACCTTTGTTACTTAATTGTGTTGTAACCCAAATAGACTATCACATCCAAATCCTTATTGTGGTTTTCAGCTATTGATTTGTGAACTTTATTGTCATGCCTGTTTTTGGCTTGCAAGGGTGACTAGTAAACAAACGGTCAATTTCTGCTAAAAAGAAAGAAGAAGCTAATGCATGCATCAGGACCTTTAGGAGAACTTTTTTGAATCACCAACATTTTACATCACATGATGGCAGTGACATGGTCTTCTAAACTATAACCTCTCTGCATTGGTTGACTAAAAGGCATGGTTACTTACTTGGTGGTATATACCTTCCCAATTTTCTCTCAAGGACCCCCAGTTGCCGACACTGGACGACTTCTTATCCAGGTAGACGCGTATGTGCTCCTCCAACTCCCGGTTGACCTCTTCCAGCGCTCTCACCTTCTCGATGTACTCAACCAGGCACCCATTGAGGCTCTCGAAGGTCGCCCCTCTCCCCTTCTCCAGGCTCTGGGATAAGGGCAGCGCCGGGCAGGTGCTGCGCAGACCCTGCATGAAGACGCTGCTGATACCAAGGGCCCGGCGGGACACGCGGGTCCCTAAACTGCTAATACCCCCAGCGGGAACACTCCCGACATAAACGCCAGGGGACCTGGAAGTACTTGTGGCATAGCCAAGACTGACCCTACGGTTGGATGCCCCAGCGCTCTCTGTGGAAGAGGAGGGCTGTTGCCCCAAGAATGAAGACCTACGCCGTGGTAAAGGCATCACGAAGCCTGGCTCAACCTCACTGAGCTGGTTGACCCTCTACGCGTTAGCAATGCTCTGCTCCCACTCACACCATAGCTTTGATGAAGATAGCTAGATTCTGTGTTTTTTTGTTTCTTTGAGCTTTGTTTGGTCATCTGCGTTTCTAGAACGTTGCCCAGGGACGCCGGTGAATATCACTGGGGGGTTCAATGTATTGTGTGGTGCTTTTTCCTGTCTCAGCAGATTCCCGCTTCAGGAATGATCCGTCTGCCTCGTGCCCGTCACGTGTCGCTGGCAGTGCGCCTCACTGCCCAATGAGAACAAAGGCCCCTTTGACATCACTTTGAGCTGCAGTCAAATGTTCAAAGAATGTGGCGCATCAGTTATTCGGAATGTAGCAATCACGGGCCTCAAACGTGCAGACTTTCGAGACAGCGATGAGCTGCAATGCAACAGCTGACAGAAAGTACTTTTCTCGGCAGTTTAGAGCAGAACGAAGATGTCTGCTCTGGTAGCTGTAAAGACTGTCGTGGCCAACTATGCGAAGACGAAAGCAATTTTTTTAAAGCCACTCTGTGAAAGGTTCACTGTGACGCTTTCACAGAATTCCTTCAATATTTAGTTTGATAGTGGGTTTCGAGGTCATGCAAAGGTGCTAGTTCTCAACGCACCGGAAATGACGTACCCAGTGTGGCCAGGATCCACAGTCCCTCAACTCACAAAGTGCCTCTGTAGACAGATGCGGCACTGTGATTGGTCAGTTCTTGGACTCTCTGCTGAGTCTGTCGATGGGTCACAGAGCTTGGCACTTGCAGGGCCGGTCCAAGGATTCGTGGGGCCCCGGGCAGGATAGGAATATGTGAGGCCCCTCTAATTTGCATAATATGTCGTATCACAGCAAGTTACATCATAAGAAGTGTCCACTGACTAATCATTTTCTGGCACTGTTGAAATAGATTTGCAAGAAGCTGAGCGACCTGAAAATGCTCCAGTAAACAGAAAGCACAAATAAGAGGATGAAATGGCACAGAAAACATACACAGGTTGGGTGGCAGGAGCACCAAAAGCTAGACCATTCCCACAAACTAAATGCCTAAACCTGGCAACTACTCTCAAACTTCATTTTTAAGAGATGAAAAGAGCAGAACTAACTTAAAGATATAAAGATGAGATGGCTAAATAGGGACAAGAATGTGTATCCAGGGAAAAAAACTGCCAAAAGCTACAATGGGAGCCAGTCACAAAACAGACAAGTAGTAAATTAAAGCAACAAAATAAGAGGGATTTATTTTAGCAGACTCAATGCAGGTTTCCCTTACAAGGAAATGAAATCTAGCAATGTGGAATAGGTTGGGGAGGCGGTGTTTGACTTTCAAAATAACTCTCCCAGAATCCCTGACCTTTGCATTTTTAAAGATTTGAAGTCACATTTTAAGTCATATATCCTTAATAGCTGAGAAAATACTTGCCAAATTGCGATGGGTCCAGACACGTCGCTTGACTCAAATTTATCCTAAGAAGTAACAACCAAATTGCACTTACCCTCAGGTAAATGCACTGGATCTTGGTTAAAGAGACAATTGAATGCAAGACCCTTGAAAGACCATGTTCATTATCCATAAATTACTCCAGTCATGCCCCAGGCTACCTAATCAAAAACTTTTGGTCCTTCCAATCGCCAATACTATATTTGCCTTCCTAAAACTACTGGCCACCCACTCACCTAGGCTCAGTGACTGGCTAATGGCTCCATGTGTGATGATGTACTCTATGGAAATGAGCCACTCGCTCCGAAGTCAGCTCCCCTCTGCATCCCCCTTTTACTGTAAACTGCCACTTATTCTCACCACCAAAGCAAGACTAATTTAAAATGTACTGCTAAAAAGCAGTAATTTCCCAAGCCTCACATCGCTCCATCTGGTGCTGCCCAGGCCTTCCCATTGTCATTCTGCACTTGACAGTGATCAGGCTATCTTTGGGAGCATGACCAGACTGACACTGTGCAGCATCTTGGTAAATGTATTTTAATACTATTTGGGACAGGATAACTAGTGTTCTAGTGGCTCTAGTTTCTTGGACAGTTATTGACAAATGATAAACTTTAAAACACGTTGGAGCAGATACTTATAGGCCTTCCTTCAAACTACGTTTACAACATATTTGGGCTTCTTCTCCTTCCCCTTTCCTCAGGTTTGTTTTGTTAAATTACACCAAATTGTGCAGATAAAGCAAATTTATTTAGTTATTGTTTTATGGAAAGAGATGAATGAAAATACCACACCAAGAGGGTAACCTGGCGCTAAGGAATTTCCAAGGAAAAGGTACAGGCTATACTAATGTATTGAAAGGCCAGTTTTACGTTTTTCCCCAGAAGATTTAAGATTACCGTAGCTCAAGACTGAGACATTTCGAGTCCTGTGCAGCTAGAAAGGAGAAGGATCTACCTCCACTATCTTTCCTCCTAATTTTAGGAGGGCACAGGAGCATGGCTGTTACAGAGTGTAGAATTCTGGAATAAACGGAAGGACTAATATAGTGCTGAAGAATGAGCAGACACTTTTATGCAGTGCACAATGGCAAATTGATAGATCATTTGGTTGCGGTAATCAGCAGAAAGAGTATCTAGAGCAGCCTCAGATTAGAATCCTATCACTGTTCTTAATGATCTGAAGGGTACCAAACGCATAGAAGACAGGGAACACTTGCATAATCTGGTTGTGAGAAGATAATTGACTGTAGAATAGTCTTGCTTAATGACAGGTGAAAATGCAGGATTTGGTATTGCATATGGATGTAGTAGAAGTAGATAACACACTGTGTGTCCAGACACAGAGAGAAGACATTGGAAAATAAATCAAAGATTTTGTTGTTGACACAACCATGGTGAGCGCCGGCTTGGGAGAACATGGCGGCAGACGGCTGAGCTGCCGTGGTGCTCCGTGAAGCGGGCTCCCGCTGTGTCCCACCCGACGACCTGACTCAATCCGATCCGACAGAAAATGCACGAAACTGAAGCCAGAATACCGGAGTATGCTGCCCGTTCTTAAAAAAATCGAAGTTTGCCGCGATTTGAGATATTTACGCATTTGCGCAAACATTCTTGCTCCTGTGCATCTCCCCGGGCGGGGAGTCTTTTCAGCATTTCCATGCCTGGATGCTGTGACCCCGTTTCTGCGGCGTCTCTCGGCATTTCGGGTCTCGATCCTGGCTGCAGAGCGGAGGAGGTGAACAAACCGTCGAGCCACAAGAATTCTCCGTTGGTTTTGTGGCAGTGGTCTTCAGCCGCCCTGGAGCTGAGAAGGGGTAGGAGAGCACGCAATCTGGTGCGCGTGTCAAGCGGAGTCTCTACGAGGGGCTGTGGGGAGTTGGTCTCCATCGTAAAAGTGGCTGATGAGGGGGGTCCCAGAAACGGTAAGGGGAGTGTTCAAGAGGTGGGTAGCCAAGAACTAAACTCTTCCTCCCGCCAGACTAAACATAGATCTAAGGGGCATAGTGTTCGGAAAAGGGGGAAGACGTTAGATAAGACGCTATCCAAGGCTGCCCCTTTGACGTATAAGGGACCCTCTTCCTTTCTATCAACAGAGGTGAAGGCTAAGTGTACGCGCTCAAACAGCGTTAAAACAACGGCGAACGCCAAAATTATTAACACTGCAGCAGAAACAGGCTCTAAAATTACCCCATCTTTACGTTCCTTTTTCAAGGTTTTACCACAAGTGTTGCACCTTTCAAAAAATCAGGATATGGCTGCCCTCAACGACGGAGCATGTGCAGATAGTACAGATAGGGCAGATACCCCAGAAGAGTATAGCACCAGTTATTGCGTCTATCCCCGTGGATACTCTGGCCTTGACCTCGGCCCCGGCCTTGATAGTGGGTATTGCCTCAGCCCCCACCGACAAAGGATTGGCACCTATACTATCCACTGTTGAAACTCCTGCTGATACCTTAGTGTCCCCAGGATATACGATTGCCTCCTTAGCAACAAGCAGCTCATCACTAGTGTTAGATGAAGAGAGGCAGCTCATGAGTAGCTCCTGCAGCCTGGTGGGAGGTATGAGTACAGAGGAGGGAGAGCAGGTAGAGTCAGGAACTTCTGTCAGTGCTGTTGTGGTCTCGGCAACTTTAGTTGATTCCAATCAGGAGTCGGTAACTGGAGGAAGGGATGAAGATCCCATAGAGAACGAAGGTACAAAAGAGCGTTTGCTCTTGGGTACTATACAGCCGCAATGCGATATATCTGCTTCTCCTAGTCTGACACCAGGGGACCCTATAGTTGGCATCTCAGCCGCATCTTTGATGGCAATGTTCTCCACTCTTTCCCAGAATATAAAGAGAGGGTTTGAGGAGTCCTCAGCTAAGCAAGCAGAGATAAGGAGCTACTATGAATCTCTAGATACCAAATTAGATGGCCTGGCATCAAGAACTGGCGCACTGGAAGAGAACATGGGGGTGTTGTCACTTCACGTGGATAAAGTCGAGGAAGACGTTGTTAAGCTGAAGAGAGAAGATCAAGCCCTTCTGGACAGGATGGAGGTGTTGGAAAACAATGCCAGACGCAGTAACATTCGTGTCCTTAATGTGCCCAAAGGAACAGAAGGTTCAGAGATCAAACAGTTTGTTACTCGGCTTCTAAAAGACTCATTAAGCCTTAACTGTTCAATGGAGGAGCTGGCCACAGACATTCAAAGGGTACATAGAGAACCTTTTAGACGTAATCCACAAAGGCCTAAACCGCGTAAGATCTTGGTCAATTTCCATACATATGCTCTTAAAGAGCAAATTCTCAACCTAGCCCTTAAACAGAAATCCCTATCAGGGACGGGGTTTTCTTTTCTCATAAGATCAGATTTGGCCAGGGTCACACTCGAGAGGCAGTGGGAGTTTGGTAGGCGCCTACACGCCTTCAGGAAGGTGGGTGCAACAGCTCAGATGACATTTCCCGCTGCATTAAAAGTGATGCACAATAATAAAATGTTCAACATCAGGACAGTGCAGGCAACGGATGAGCTTATGTTGGAGTTGGGCAATAAGGCTTCTTCGGTATAGGGGAAGGTGGTACCCCCGGGAAAATGGAGTAAAATGGAGTAAGTAGGGGTCTCTTCCCCATTTATTCACGGCACCTAGATATAAAATAAAAAAGATGCTTGATGAGAAAAATAAAATACACTTATCAAAAAAATATATACACATAAACACATAAATGAAAAAATTAAACATAAAAATGTAGTATCTAGTTGCACATAAGTAGGTCACAAGGGTATCCAAAATTTGGTTTGGGGTATCGGGTTCGGGTTGGGTCCGGGTGGGCCAGCCGGGGTTCGTAGGGGGGTGCCATCTACTGGATTTGATCCGGTTAGATACATCAAGGGTTCTCCACGGGAGGGGGGGAGGTAATGTGGGGAGAGGACGGGTTGGGGGGGGGTTAAAAGCAAAAAAAGTCCTCATTTGTCATCACATTATGATTTTTTATTATGAAGTTCAGTTGGTGCCTCATGATTTTCAGCTGAGCTTGTCTTGGTTAGACTGGCATAACGGCATTCCTTGGTATCAGTGTCATTATTGGGTGAAATTCTGGTTGGTCTCTTTTTTCTATGGCTATGGCTAACTTAAAAATATTTTCCTGGAACATTAATGGCCTGCGGACCAAACCCAGGGCTAGAAAATTGTTTCAGTATCTTCGAGATATAGATGCACAGGCCATCTTGCTCCAGGAAACTAACTTGGCTCAGTCTGAAATAGACATAGCGGTAAAGAAAAATAGGTGGATTGACTTTGCGGTTTCCACTTCCCAATCCACGAATACTAGGGGAGTATCCTTGATCTTTAAAAAACAACTAAAGGCTAGATTGATAACCTCCATGGCGGACCCAGGTGGCAGTTGGGTTATAGCCTTAATAAATATTTTGGGGGTTATTACGGCCCGAATCAAGATGACCCCTCAGTATTAGAGACAATCTTCTTTCATCTTCTATATTTTCCCGATCCAGTAATATTTGTGGGAGATTTCAACATTGTACTCGATCCAACTTTAGACAAGTCGCAAAACAACCGTTCCAGTATCCCTTCAAAATCCAGGACTTTTTTGCTTAATGCAATGAAGCAGTTCGGGTACGTGGACATTTGGAGGGAAAAGTCAGGGACCCAGCAGGGAGTTTCGTTTAGAAACTACAAGTACCATCATCAATCTCGGATTGACTTTGTATTGATCAGTCACCGTTTAGTTGAAGGAGTAAAGAACATCCATTATCTTCCCATACATCTATCTGACCACGCGGCTGTAGTATTGGAGCTCTTGGTGGCTTTCAATGCTTCAACTAGGAGCTGGACATTTGATCGCTCCTTGCTTTCCCACGCCGATGATATTTTATTCCTCAAAACTGAAGTCCAGCACTTTCTTAACGAAAATGTTGGGTCAGCTGATAATGGTATCGTCTGGGATTCCCTAAAGGCATTTTTACGAGGCCTCATTACCTCTAAGGTGTCCTATAGAAGGAAGGAATATAGGGAGGCGGTGGCCTCAGTCGAAGCTAATATAGCTAAAGTCCAGCACGACATTGATACCAACTTGGCCTCCTCGGCAACCTTCTTGTCATGCCTCCATAATAAGCTACTTTCTTTAAAAGGCCAATTAAGTTCAATCTTAAACCAGCGTATTCAAGAAAGATGGGATGCTAGTAAGATCGCCCATTTTGAATACGGCGAAGGCGCAGGGAAGTATTTGGCCTGGAAAGCCAAAACGGATCAAGTTCGTAATAATATAGACTTGATCATGGTCAATAACGTTCCACGGTCCTCAGATTTGGACATAAGACAGGCTTTTAGAGAGTTCTTCCAGGATATATATCATCAAGATAAAACTGCTGAACCCGATCAAATCAGGGAATGGCTGAATCAAATCGCCCTTCCGGCCCTATCAAGAGAACAGAGTGAGTTCTTAGATAGTATAATTTCAGAGGGAGAAGTTAGAAAGGCCATTCAAAATGCAAAAAAGGGGAAGGCGGCGGGGCCTGACAGTCTACCAGCTGAAATTTATAGAGTATTAGAGCAAGAATTAGTCTCCTTCTTGACAGTGCTGTTTAACCAAATCCTACAGGACGGTACTCGCCCTCCACCATCCTGGGATAGCGCCTCTATAACTCTAATATTAAAGCCCGGAAAGTCACCTACATCATGTGGTTCGTATAGACCCATATCGATTTTAAATGTGGATTACAAAATCTTTACCACAATACTTGCTAAAAGATTCGCAACGGTGGCTCCTGAAATACTTCATTCAGATCAGAAGGGATTCGTGAAGGGACGACAGTTATACGAGTTAACTTATGATTTAATAGGGGCGATCGATATGACCTTATTGGAGTCCCTTCCCTTAGCGGTCCTCACGTTGGATGCAACCAAGGCCTTCGACAGGGTGAACAGGGTTTACCTGTCGGAGGCCTTGGCCAAGTTCAACGTGGGTGGAAAAACGCAGCGGGCAATTGATCTCTTATACCAGAACCCCAATGCCCGTAATTTGGTAAACGGCGCCCTAACTGAGCCACTGAACATCTCGAGAGGAACAAGGCAGGGCTGCCCTCTCTTCCCGCTCCTGTTCAATCTATACATTGAACCATTTGCCCAGTGCTTAAGAGATAATGTCAACATCAGATCGTTCATGTATAAGGGGTGGGAGAGAAAGGTGGCCCTATACGCCGATGAGGATGTATGACGTTACAACGCATACTTTTACAACGCCTACCATTACAACGAAACTTTTACAACGCAAACACTTTTACAACGCATACCATTACAACGCAAGATTTTACAACGCATATACCTTTACAACGCATACCATTACAACGTAAGTATTGGTAAGTATATAATAATTTTTTTAATATAAATTTATTAATATTATTATAATATAATTTAATTTTATTTAATTTTATTTAATTAATTTAATTTAAATATAAATTTATTTTATTTTTACAAAATACCCCTGTACCCCAAAAACCCAAAAATGACCCTTAACCCTAAAAATACCCCTTTACCCCAAAAACCCAAAACTGACCCTGAACCCTAAAAATACCCCTTTACCCCAAAAACCCAAAACTGACCCTGAACCCTAAAAATACCCCTTTACCCAAAAACTGAAAACTGACCCTGAACCCTAACAATACCCATTTACCCAAAAACTGAAACCTGACCTTGAACCCTAAAAATACCCATTTACCCAAAAACTGAAAACTGACCCTGAACCCTAAAAATACCCCTTTACCCAAAAACTGAAAACTGACCCTGAACCCTAAAAATACCCCTTTAACCAAAAACTGAAAACTGACCCCGAACCCTAAAAATACCCCTTTACCCAAAAACTGAAAACTAACCCTAAACCCTAAAAATACCCCTTTACCCAAAAACTGAAAACTGACCCTAAACCCTAAAAATACCCCTTTACCCAAAAACCCAAACATATAAAATTTTAAAAATAATTATATACTTACCAATACTTACGTTGTAATGGTATGCGTTGTAAAGGTATATGCGTTGTAAAATCTTGCGTTGTAATGGTATGCGTTGTAAAAGTTTTTGCGTTGTAAAAGTTTCGTTGTAATGGTAGTGCGTTGTAAAAATTGCGTGGTAAACGTTGTATACCCGCCGATGATATTCTGGTGTATGCATCGGAGGTACACACTGCACTCCCTGCAGTCCTTAAGGTGGCCTCTGAGTTTGGGGAAATCTCCGGGTACGAGATCAATGCTGATAAGACGGAGATGATGATATGGAATGTAGATCAGGTTCCAGCAAATATTACATTACGTTCTGGAAATAAGATGAGATATTTGGGTGTCAACATTGATAAGGATATCAATCAGATCGCCAATATAAACTTTGTAGCTGTAGCTAAGGAATGCCGTAAATTCTTACAGTCATGGGCACAACTCCCTTTATCATTTTTGGGAAGGGTCAACTTAATTAAGATGTCTGTTTTACCCAAAATTTCTTTTCTTTTTAACACAATCCCGTTATATTTTGATCCTTCATTAATAATTAAATTACAGTCTGATATTAGTTCTTTCATTTGGAGTAAGCGCCTTTCAAGGATTTCTTGGAAAAAGTTGAGGAGGCGTAGAGAAAAAGGGGGAATCGCTGCCCCAGATTTTCAGACATATGCATGGGCATTCCAACTGTCTCATGCCAGAATGCTCTTAAAAAATCCATCGGAGTATGGGGCAGGGTCTTTGTATTCCACCCTTCTTACAGGAGAAGGTGTCAGCCAATCAGGGTTTCTGTTCAAATTTGGAGACCCTAAGTTTAAAAAAAAAATTAAGCTGAAGATTCTGCAGGGAATGGCTAAAATGTGGGCACAGCTAACCAAAACTATTAAAGTAGGGTACTACAGTAGTAGAACCCCATTATGGGATCTCCCCGAGAGTCCGGCTTGGCTGAGTGAAAGCCTTGCGGCCCCGATTAAGGATGCTGGGTTGGCTGTTTGGGGTGATTTATTCATGGAGGGGGAACTGCTCCCGTGGGAATGCCTGAGAAACATCATTGGCCCTTACTTTGCTAGGTTTAAGCATATGCAAATATCTAGCTGGTCCCGTGTATATATCTCTCGTTCAACTCGTGGAAATAAATTTCCCCTAGGTGGACACAGCCAGCTAATATCTCTTTTGGTAGACAAACCTTCTGCCAAAAAGGAAATTTCAACCTGGTACAAGCTGATTATGGAAGAAAGGGATGGTGTTTTTTCACTACCGGAAGAGCTTTGGTCGTCCACTATAATGGATTGTAATCTGCAAGAGATTTGGAGCCTATCCTGTGGAATGTTGTGGGATGTAGTGAAACCATCTTGGCTCCGTAGAAATCATATCTTCACCATCCATAGAGCCTATTATTCTCCACTAAGGCTTTCAAAGTTTACTCAGGGGAGCTTGGTGGCATGCCCTAAGTGTGGTTTGGTGGCCGCTTCAGACTGTCACATGTTTTTTTAATGCCCCATTTTGTCAACATTTTGGGAGGCTGTAAAAAGAACTTTGTCATTATCCCTGAACTTGAATATAGTCTTTGATCTTCCACTGGTCATCTTTGGTATTTTGGATGGTGTCCAAAGTTTAGAGAAGAAGCTAGTTTTCTACTCTATCTTGCTTGCCAGAAGGGAGATATGTAGAAAATGGAAAGACTCTTTGCCCCCTACAATCGAAGATTGGTACACCTCCGCATTGATGGTCTCTAGATTAGACCTGGGTAGGTCTGGTAATTCAAACAAAAGGGCGTTTTGGCAACTATTAAACTGGGCTCACTGAGTGTCCGGGTTTTTTTTTTTTTTCCCCCCCGGGTCCAATGATTAAGCCACCTAGACCTAATCCAGGGCGTGACATCATTGTGGAAAAACTCTCCACCTTTAGATTGCTTTTTGTCTGGTGATTACAGTTGGTTGAGGCTGGAGGAGCTGAGGGACGAGCATCGAGTGTTAAATTGGGCCCTACCAGTTATCAATTAACTGAGACAGCTTCTCGCTTCTATACCTCTGGACTTCATCATGGAAACAAAACCAAAGTGGTAAATGAGGACGAAAAAAAACCATGGTGGTTGATTGGCCCAGCTCCAGAAGCCACCAAAGAGCAGTGTGTATGGTACCAGGCCCCTTAAAGATGGGATGTCTGATGTTTTGCTATTTAGTTTTAATGAATTTGTCTTTATTCAAAAAGCAACTGATTTCATGCAACTCCAAAACATTGTCTTGGTTAGAGACCAGGCCTCTCAGAAAGGATAGAGCTGAAGCCACATTAGGGGAATACCTTGAAGTCTAGGTTGTTTCAGTTGATTCAAAAAGCACCGGATGGGAAACTGATAAATTCAACAATATAATTTAGTACTATCAAAGCTGCTTTGCCTTCCTGATCAAGAATCAGGCACAAACTGTCTGACACAGCAAGAAAGGCTTACAACTTATGGAGAGGTCAGAATACAACAAGCAAGTGATTAAGTAATTTAGTTTATATGAAACAGATTTGTCAGTTGACTTATTTTTCAAGGATTTTTCAGAAAAGGGCAGCAAAGAGATGTTAGAGGATGCTGAGAAGCTTTGAGCCTGCTTAAGGATTTTTGAGCAGAGGAACAAACACCGTTTTTTAGTTTTTTTTTTTTTTTTTTCTACATTGGTTGAGACAGAGGATAACGCAAGGGCGATATTGCAAATGGAGATCAGGACAGGGGCTATGATGTTTAGATATCCATTCATGAAATGGGCAGGAAAGGGTCCCAAATGGGAGCTAGATTTAATAGAAAGATCAAGAGTAGTAAGAGTACGCAGAGAGCAGGCTGTAATTCCGCAGACATGTTGAGGATGGTTGAAGATCACAAACTTTTGTGAAGGATGACACACTCCGCAAATCTAAGCCACACTTTCTACTTGGAAAGTAAAGAGACAGGTAATTGAAAACTTTGGCAGAAGGCTTAATGTACTTAGCAGGACATGCTTGTTCAAAGACACGTTTACCTCTCCTCCAGCCTCCTACTTTTTTTTGCTGATTCTGCCCACTTACATTCACCTCTCTCCTCTGTGCTTTACTTTTTACCTCACCTCTTGCTCAGGCTATTTTCTTCTTTTGTTGGTTCAGCCCCTCTTACATCCACCTCGTTCTGCATGCTCTCCTTTTAACGCATTATCTTTCCCCAATGCCCAAGCCTTTTACCTTTACTCTCTGGTTCTGCCACTCTTACATTCATCTTGACCCTCACACCTCCATGCTCTACTCTTTACCTCTCATCTTTCTACCTTGCCTCTCATATTCACTTGCTGATTCCTCCCCTCTTAAATCCACATCTCTCTTCCCTGCCCTACTCTTCACATCTCAACTTTCCACCCAGTCTTTACCTTCTTTGCTGGTTATGCCATCCTAAATCCAGCCATGCCTTTAACTTCTTCCCTTTCCTTTCATCTTTTCTTGCTGCTCCTGCTTCGTTACATACACCTCTCCCCTTCCTTCTTCCCTCTCTCCTCTGCCCTTCTTACATCGAGCTCTACCTCCCCGAGCTACACTTCATTTCTAATCTCTCACCAAGCCTTTAACTTTCTCTTTCTGGTTCTGCACATCGAACATCTACCTTCCCCACCTCTCTGACTCTTCATCTCACCTCTATCTCTTGTTGGTTTTTCTCTCTTCCATCCACTTCGCTCTCTTGCCACTCTGCCTATGTACTCTTGCTGGTTATGTCTCTCTTATAGCTATGACTTTTATAAGTACACTACCTTCACTGCTCCTCTCCCCCCATCCTTATAACATTTGTCACTGGTTCTGCCCCATTTACACCTTCTCTCGATTTTCATCCTCTTGAACACTCTAATCTTTTCTCACAGATTTTGCCCCTTACACCACCTATTTCCATTCATGCTCTACTCTTATTCTCATCTCTTCCTCAAACCTTATTTCGTGGATTCTGCCCCTTTTACATCAATCTCTCTGCTATCCCCAGCTTTGTTGCTTCTCTTTCTCGTTATGTTCTTCTTATATCCACCTTTCTCCTCCATGCTGTATGCCTCATCTCCCCCCTGCCTCTTACCTTTTTCCACAGATTCTGGCCTTCTACATCCATCTCTCATCATTCCCTCTCTTCTCTGTATAAGGTTTCTTGATTGTTCTGCCTCTCTTACATCAACATACCCCATGCATGTACTGCCATTCTCCTCTCATTTCTTCCTTCAGCCTCCTAAGATTTCTTTGCTGGTCTGTCCCCTTTACATATACCTCTCTTCTCTGATCCCCTTACCTCTTACCTTGTCTCACTATTTGTCTCATAAATCAATGTCTCCTTTCCATGCTCTACACTTCACTTTATCTTAAGTACTGTCTCTTACCTTTCTCACAAATTCTGCCTATATTACACCCACCTCCTACCGACCTGCTGAGCCCTTCACCTCTCATCTCTCTGCAGTCTCTAGCCTTCTTTCACTGGTTCTACCTTTCTGAAATTTACCTCTCCCCTGCCTCTCTACCCCAGCCTCTTACCTGCTCTTGGTTGTCTTGCCCTCTTACATCCAACACTCACCATTCCCTCTCTATGACACTTAAGTTTTCCTGATGGTTTTGCTTCTCTTAGATCTACCTCTCCTATCCAAGCACTGCCTTTCATCTTTCTCTTCAGCCTCAACTTTGTTCACAGGTTCGTCCTCCCTCATGTCCACCTCTCCCCTCCATGCTCAACTCTTTAGGGGAGATTTTGAAAAAAAGATTTTGAGGCAGCGCAGCCCTCCCCCCATGAGGCTGCGCTGCAGTGCGCGACAGGGAAGGAGCAGGAGAGCACCAAATCTTTAAACACATGGCTCTCTCCTCCCCTTTCCCTTGCGCCGTCACTCGTTTCAGCTTTGTGCGCCATGCACACACCTTAGCGCTAAAGCGCTAGGGTGTGTGCATGAGTGTAGCATAGGTTTTGTACAGAAGGGTACCCTTCTTGTGTAAAATACTATGCTGGATACAATACAAAGCTTTTATCACTTTGCATACGTGCTGCGCAGTGCAGCACGCATACAAAGTCGTAAAAGCATCAAGAAATGAAAGCATTTCTCTTGTTAGCACCTCCTTTTAACGGCCGTTAAGTTTTGTCGCAAAACCAAGTTCACAAATCTTTGTAAATATGGTTTTGCATCAAAGGGCATGGGTGGTTACATGGGAGCGCCCATGCACCACCCCCTCAGCGCAAAGTAATGCAAAGCAGTGCTTTGCGCTGCTTTGCACTACTTAGAGGGTGCTTTCCAGCGCAAAACAAGCTTTCGCGGGAAAGAAAATAGCAGCAAAAGAAAATTGCGCTGGTTAGCGTCACTTTTGTGACGCAAAACCAGAGCAAAAGGTTTGAAAATCTCCCCCTTCATGTTTTATCTCTCTCTCACCTCTACCCTCCTATCGCTGTTTCTGCCTCTCAAGCTTCCACCTCTCCCCTACATGCCCTGCTATTCACAACTCTTCTCTCCGGCCTCTTACCTTGCTTCACGTCTTGTGCCTGGGCGCAATAGAGGCCCCTGCAGCACAGTTGGGCCCACAACACTTCTGAGGGCCCCATCCCACCAGGGGGGGGCTCCCATTTGGCAGGGGGCCAATGAATATCTGTGAGATGTGGGAGACTCTGGGGCCCATTATCACATTCTGCAGAGATGGACCCAACCATTTTGTGTTACACAACTGCTCTCGTGTTACTTTTTAGATGCATGAAGCAATGAATGGTGAGTGGCTGGAGGGGTTATATTACTTGGGTGTATCTTGGAGGGTTCATTTTCATTGCACTCCCCTTGGGGTGATAAGGATGGATGTGGGGTCACCCCCACATCCCTCCCCTTAACTGAATGTTAGCATCTCCACTAAACTTTTAAAGACCAAATTGCTCAGTCTACCTTCGGTTCATGTAAATTACATGGAAATAAAAAACAACCAGCGCTTATAACTGGAGTTAATATTTATGTTTAACTCCTTTCATATTTGTTTTGGATGAACGTGCTTGTTTGAGAAAAAAAACAGAGTTTCAAAAAAAGAAAAGAATAATAAGCCCTTTATCCATTTTCTGTCTTCTCCCTTCATGGAAGGAGCAGCGCCTTTTGTGGTGAGGTCACTCTCTGTTTTTGCGTTGTGAGCCCTGCAGGATGCTCTGCTTTCATTCATGCAGGGGCAGGGCTCACTTCACACCTCACGCCAGTTCCTAACTGCTGTTATGCAGATGCAGCGATTAGGCTGATCGCGGCCACAAACCCGCCTTGCCCACTCTGCAGCATCTGAAAGGGATGGGGTGTCATATTGCACTTTCTGTCCATGGCAGCCGGGCCGAGGTGAGGGGGGAGCCCCCGCCGTGGGCCTCGCACACTGCACCACGGCTGCAAACCCCAAGGGAGGGGGCTCCCCACCGGTCAGTCTTACAATGGCACCATTTAAAAAGGTTGATGGGCTCGTGGGGGGGCCCCATCACAGTTAGACAGCCGCGAGGCCCTGGGCAGCTGCCCACACTGCACATGCCTAGCGCCGGCCCTGGGCACTTGTTAGGTTAGGTTACATTCCTTTTACACATGAATGTTTACTAGTTTGATAGACCAAAGGGACCAGGCATAGGACTTGAAACAAGGGGCCTAGCTCACAAACTGTTGTTGCTAGTACCTATTACTTACTCCTATGGTGCTCCTGGCTTACTTTTGAATTGCAGTAGTAAACCAGGCGTACTTCAAGAGTAAGTCGGGCCCAAAGTGTCTTTGTGACACGTAATACTATGTTAGTCCTAGACAGCGGTGATGGTTATTTTATGGTGGAACCCTTTCGAACTCTGGCGTGTACCTGGATAGAAAGTGGCACATAACTGTAAGGAGTGCATCCAAAACCCTTAGATGGGAAATATATTCATTGAAACCTGAAATGTGTGGCATTCTATAAAAACAGATTTTCACATACATTTTATTAAACACATAACAAAAACTTTTTTAAAAAAGGAAAAGCACAATAGTTTTTGTTATGTTTTTAATAAAATGTATGTGAAAATCTGTTTTTAAAAAAAAGGAAAAGCATTGTGCTTTTTCTTTTTAAAAAAAGTTTTTGTTATGTTTTTAATAAAATGTATGTGAAAATCTGTTTTAACAGAATGTCAATGAATGCAAAATATTATCCTTTAGTATAATAAAATGGAATAATTTTAATCAACATAACCTCTATTATCTGCTTTTTTGTTACCACTTGTCTCATTACTTAATGAGTTCTGAAATTTGTTCCAATTGTTGTGAAACTATATTATTATTTTTTGAATAACTTCTATGTGCAAATTTGTTACTGTGTGGGGTGCCTCATATCTGATTATACTCCTAGCTGTACCGTAAATTACGTCTTGATAGTAGGACTGCTCATTGCAGTCTGATCTATCGTCTCAAACCAGGAAAAGGGAAACCCTCTTTTTTATCAAGCTCTACCAGCCAAGCCCTGACCTGGAACCCTGCAGGGAAAAGGAAAAGTGGAAGGCAAAGAAACTCCTGCCGGTGAGGCCTTGAAGCTGACTGAATGGAGATGGGTTAAACCTGGAGTCAGACTGAAATAAAAGCCCAGCAAAGAGATGGATGGCTGGACAGTCCTGTGTTGTGGCCTATACCTCAGGAGGGGTAGTAGTCATAAGTAGGTAAGTAAGTAGTGTATGAGTTGGCCCCCTCAAAGAAGATACCTCCTGTCTGTTAGCATGATTTCAAATGCAGCTAATTGAAATGGGCACATGCTTTTGTCATTAGGGTTCAATCTATAAAACTCTTCCCCAACTAATACAGGTCCATCTCTGATTGGTCTCCTTTCCCCAACTACAGTATTATTAGGAGTTTAGCAAGCAAATTCTAGCAAGCATTTGATTTCTTTCTTCAGTAATGTTTGAGAGTTCAAGACATTTTCCTTTCTGGATAAAGTACCCTCTAGGAAATTGTCAGGGGGTCCCTGCCTGCCACGGGTCAGGTGAAGTCTTTAACCTGTATTCCTTTCCGCCCCCGAGTACAGAACAGATACGGTCCCTTTAAGGCAGCGTGAGCCTTCCCGGAGGAGGGAACTCCGCCGGTGACGTCATCGATCTCCCTCCCGGGAGCCACGGAGGAGCTGATAGGGCGGCACCTGGAAAAGACCAGCGCGACTGGGATAGGAGAGGAGGAGACGTCCAGCGAGCCTCGAGAGGACTTCGGTGTACAGCGGAGAGAGAACGCGGAAGATGCATTGCCCCAGGAATCGAGGAGAGAGGACTTGGAAGCCACGTCGCCCCAGGAGGAGAGAAAGCAGAGAGGCCAATGAGACAATGCTCCGCCCGCCACGCTTCCGGAGAAGTGTGGCTCCACAAGGTACGGGCCAGATTAAGGGGACTGGTCTTTTCACAGGGAGGGAAGGGGTAGGGGTGGTTGAGGGTGGTCATGGGACATGCGTGTGTGAGCCGTATCGCACCCCCGTTTGAATACACACGAGCGCTTATCAGTGAAGTTTGTTTTTTTCACATTGTGGTAGCGGTCCCTGGTGATCTCCTCACTCCTCGCCCCCCTTCTTTCATAACCGGAGTACTGGTAGCGCCAGTAACCCAGGGTCTCTTTTCCCTTCTTTTTGAGTGCCTTCGGACCCTGACGCCTTTTGTTGAACGACTCGTGGACCCCTGCTCTAAAAGGACCTAGACTGGCCGGACCCGGAAAGAAAAAGCGTCCAGAACTAATTAGACTTTGGTTGCCATCTCGGAACCCCGAGAATCCTGTTGTTTCCTTTAGACTTCTGACATTATAAAAATAAACGCTCCTCCATATCAACTATCTCTGAGTGAAGCTCCTTCTCTTTTACCGGTTGCCCCCCCCCCCAGTGCGTCCATCACAAGTGGCGAGCCAGATAGGAGCATTACCGTCCTCTGATACAAGATGGAGACCCTCATTCAACAAATGAAGGAGGGCCAGGATAAACTTGAATGGGCCATTGGACAAACATCCACCCAGGCTGAAGCAGACCGCACAGCATTCACCACTGCCATACAAGCACAGTCAGAAACTCTCGTGAAGTTGGCCGAGGGTCAAAACCAACTCATGGCGGTTTTGGGACAAGGAAGAACAAATGCCCCTTCCTCCAGGAACAGTCGTCCCTCTACAAAAGTTCACACCAGGGGACGATCCTTTGGCGTTCTTTTTAAATTTCGAGAGAGCTGCTAGGGTCAGTGCTTGGCCTGGTGACAGGTGGCCCTTTTACCTCGCCCCTCTTTTAACGGGTGAGGCCCAGGCCACCTACCAGATGGTCAATAAGGACGGCACCTATGTTTATGCCGTGGTTAAACAGTATATCCTTGACCGTCTGGGTGTGGATGAAGAGACCCACAGACTTAAATTCCGACAGGAACGCGGAACCCCAGGAGATCTTCCCAAGACCCTCTTTTACAAGCTAAAAGCAGCTGCTGACCTGTGGCTCAAGCCACAGGAAGGAAATATGGAAGAGGTGATGAATAAGATCTATCTTGAACAGTTTTTGGAGGCATTACCCTATGGGACACAGCGTTGGCTGAAGCAACATGCAGGCCTGACTCTCGAACATGCCATCGCAATGGCTACTTCCTATGCCCGGGCCCAAGGACGCCCCCCCTTAAGAGAACCAGAGAAAACCAGTAAAACTATACCTGGAAAGCTCGACAAATGCCCCTCCCCCAGGAACGGTTGTCCCTCTACAAAAGTTCACACCAGGGGACAATCCTTTGGCCTTCTTTTTGAATTTCGAGAGAGCTGCTAGGGCCAGTGCTTGGCCTGGTGACAGGTGGCCCTTTTACCTCGCCCCTCTTTTAACGGGTGAGGCCCAGGCCGCCTACCAGATGGTCAATAAGGACGGCACCTCTGTTTATGCCGTGGTTAAACAGTATATCCTCGACCGTCTGGGTGTGGATGAAGAGACCCACAGACTTAAATTCCGACAGGAACGCGGAACCCCAGGAGATCTTCCCAAGACCCTCTTTTACAAGCTAAAAGCAGCTGCTGACCTGTGGCTCAAGCCACAGGAAGGGAATATGGAAGAGGTGATGAATAAGATCTATCTTGAACAGTTTTTGGAGGCGTTACCCTATGGGACACAGCATTGGCTGAAGCAACATGCAGGCCTGACTCTCGAACATGCCATCGAAATGGCTACTTCCTATGCCCGGGCCCAAGGACGCCCCCCCTTAAGAGAACCAGAGAAAACCTGTAAAACTATACCTGGAAAGCTCGACAAGAAATACCCAAAGGTACCGATAGAACCTCCACGACCACGTCTACCCAAACCAGACTTTCAGCCTAACCCTGGTCCTCAATGTTATGACTGTGGCAAGTGGGGCCATATAGCGAGGTATTGCCGGAAAAAACAAAAGGAGAAAGCAGAAGAACCTATGGATGTCAGCTACGCCCCACATTCTCTTCTATACGCCCAGGAGACAGGACCAGTGTTCTATGTGAGTGTGAACATTTATGGGAGGGTGGTTAGTGCTTTACTAGATTCAGGATGTAGACATTCGGTAGTAAGACAAGAATTGGTTCCCTCGTCCTGCCTAATGCCAGGGAAAAGTGTTCACATAAGGTGCGTCCATGGGGACGTTAGGGAGTATCTATTAGCTACCATTAGCCTCTGTACTGCCGCAGGAACTAGAACAGAAGTAGTGGTTGGGGTTTTGGCTACGCTTCCTGAACCAGTGATAATAGGAACCGACAATCCGGGCTTCATCGCCCTTATGTCTGACGCCTTACAGTGCACTCCACGTGACAATCTTCTTGTTTCCGAACCATGGGCTAGGGATACCCATTTCAGGACCGCACAACTAAACGATGCCTCTCTCACCAACGCTTGGCACATAGCCCGTTCAGCTCAGGACCCTGTACATAGAACCTATCCTACTTTCATTGAGAAAAACGGGTTGTTGTATAGGTTGGCTAAACCCGATGCAGTTCCCCAGCTTCTGGTACCTGTAGCCTTTAGGGACCAGATACTGTTTTTTGCGCACGCACATTTACTTGCAGGACATTCAGGCGCAGAAAAGACAGGGCAGGCCATTTTACAACACTTCTTTTGGCCGGGAGTATATGCACAGATACAATGCTATTGACAAGAATGTCAGATCTGTCAACGGCGTAACCCCTATGTTCCACCTGCGGTTCCTCTGAATCCATTACCTATCATAGGTAAACCATTTGATAGGTTGGGAATGGACCTTATAGGCCCGTTGCCTAAGTCTGCGAGGGGTCATCTGTATGCCTTAGTCTTAGTAGACTATGCCACTCGCTACCCCGAGGCATATCCCCTCCGGGCAGCTACATCGTCAGCCATTGCTCAAAAGCTCGTCGAGGTCTTCTCTAGAATGGGGTTTCCTCGTGAAATCATTACAGACCAAGGAACACCTTTTGTTTCACGCTTAATGACACAGGTCTGTAAACAACTCACATTAAAACATCTGTCTATCATCCCCAGACAGATGGATTGGTCGAGCGATACAACGGTAGCCTAAAGCTCACCTTAGAGAAACTTTTGTCTGGGGATGGTAAGAACTGGGATCAGTTGCTACCCTTGGCTCTTTTTGTCCTTCGGAGCCAAAAACAAGCTAGTTTAGGCACCTCTCCTTTTGAATTGCTGTTTGGTCTGACCCCAAGAACCCTTTTAGAAATCTCCAAAGACAGTTGGTAAAAGGAAGGAGCACACGAGGCAGAGACCTTACTAGACTATACACGACAACTCCAAACTAGACTTCATAAACTTAGAACTTTGGCCCATGATCATCTCGCCATAGCCCAGAACAAACAAAAGACATTTTATGACAAGGGAAAAAAATGGAGGGAACTTGACGTTGGTGACTGGCTTTGGTATTGTTGCCTTCCTCCACGCATAAACTCAGGAAAGAATGGCAAGGACCTTTTGAGGTACTCAGGAAAATCGGTAAAACCACGTATATCCTGCGAGTTAAGGGTAATAAAACACAGATGTACCACATAAACTTGTTAAAAAAATGGTTGGGAAAACCTCCCCAAGCGGTCCATACCATCACAACTGCCCCTCACACTGTTCATGACACTCCTATAAACCCAGACTTAACAGAAGGACAACGAGAAGAAGTTTTATCTCTTCTGCTCCGTTACTCAGATGTGTTCTCAGACCAACCAGGAAAAACAAACATAGCGATGCAGTCCATACCTACTCCTCCCGGGACGGTAGTTAAACAAAAGCCCTACCGTGTCTCCGAAGCCAGAAGAAGTGCCTTCCAAGATGAGATCAACCAGATGTTGTGCTCTGGGGTGATTGTACCCTCACATAGCAACTGGTGTTCTCCAGTAGTATTCGTTTTTGTATAGACTTCAGAGCTGTGAATAGGGTATCCAAACAAGATGCTTACCCACTGCCTCGCGTGGACGAACTGCTAGAACGCCTTGGTGAAGCTTGGTATATCACAACTATAGACCTCACCAAGGGGTATTAGCAGATTCCTCTAAACCCTGCAGACCAAGAGAAAACAGCTTTCTCTACGCCCTCTGGCCACTATCATTTCACTGTTCTCCCGTTTGATCTGCACGGCGCTTCGGCGACGTTCCAAAGGGCAATGGATACAGTCTTGTCTTCCCACCAACAATATTCTTCCGCTTACTTGGACGATATCGTCGTCTACAGTAAGACGTGGGAAGACCATACAAAACATCTTGAGAAGATACTCACTAGTCTAAGAACAACAGGGTTCCATATAAATGCCAAAAAGACTAGAGTCGCCTTCAGAAAGGTGAAGTATCTCGGCTATGTCTTAGGTAATGGGATGATAGAACCACAAACAGAGAAAGTGAAGGCTATCCTGGAAGTCCCCTATCCTAAGACCAAAAGAGATTTGAGAGCATTCCTGGGCCTGATGGGATACTATAGGAGGTTTATTCCTCAGTTCGCAGATATGGCTGGACCTCTTACAGATCTGTTGAAAAAAACCCAGTCATCTCCTAGGTTACCAGCCCCTACTCCCAAAGAAACTACTGCTTTTCAGGCACTACAAACTGTCCTTACCACGGCACCTGTCTTGATTTCTCCGGACTTCACAAAACCCTTCATCCTCCAGACGGATGCCTCAGGAGTGGGTATTGGGGCGGTCCTTTCTCAGGAAGATTCAGAGGGGTTGGAAAGACCGGTTCTTTTTATCAGCCGTAAACTGTTCCCCAGAGAACTGGCCTACTCTACTATAGAGAAGGAGTGTTTGGCGGTCCGCTGGAGTGTAGACAAACCCAGGTACTATCTGGAGGGGAGGCCCTTTGTTTTGTATACGGACCATGCCCCACTGACTTGGCTTCAAAGGAACCGTGGTCACAATGATCGTATCCTCAGGTGGTTTTTGGCTCTACAACCCTTTCAGATTGAGGTCCGCCATCGCAAAGGCCTGGAACAGGGGAACGCTGACTTTTTGTCCTGATTTCCTCTTTCCCCCGATCGGGGAAATCCCGGGGGAGGGATGTGTCAGGGGGTCCCTGCCTGCCACGGGTCGGATGAAGACTTTAACCCGTATTCCTTTCCACCCCGAGTACAGAACAGATACGGTCCCTTTAAGGCAGCGTGGGCCTTCTCGGAGGAGGGAACTCCGCCGGTGACGTCATCGATCTCCCTCCAATCGGGAGCCACGGAGGAGCTGATAGCGCGTCACCCGGAAGAGACCAGCGCGACCGGGACAGGAGAGGAGGAGACGTCCAGCGAGCCTCGAGAGGACTTCGGTGTACAGCGGAGAGAGAACGTGGAAGCTGCATCGCCCCAGGAATCGAGGAGAGAGGACTTGGAAGCCGCGTCACCCCAGGAGGAGAGAAAGCCGGGAGGCCAACGAGACAACGCTCTGCCTAGCCACGCTACCGGAGAAGTGTGGCTCCACAAGGTACGGGCCAGATTAAGGGGACTGGTCTTTTCACAGGGATGGAAGGGGTAGAGGTGGTTGAGGGTGGTCAAGGGACATGCGTGTGTGAGCCGTATCGCACCCCCCGTTTGAATACACACGAGCGCTTATCAGTGAAGTTTGTTTTTTTCACATTGTGGTAGGTGATCCCCTCACTCCCCGCCCCCCTTCTTTCATAACTGGAGTACCGGTAGCGCCAGTAACCCAGGGTCTCTTTTCCCTTTTTTTGAGTGCCTTCTGACCCTGACGCCTTTTGTTGAATGACTCGTGGACCGCTGCTCTAAAAGGACCTAGACAGGCCGGACCCGGAAAGAAAAAGCGTCCAGAACTAACAAGACTTTGGTTGCCATCTCGGAACCCCGAGAATCCTGTTGTTTCCTTTAGCTTTCTGACATTATAAAAATAAACGCTCCTCCATATTAACTATCTCTGAGTGAAGCTCCTTCTCTTCTATGGGTTGCCCCCCCCCCAGTGCGTCCATCACAGAAATTAAGAATGTTTTTGTTTTTGGTTAGGATCTGTGTTTGGTCTTTGAGCATAAGACAACATTATCTAAGTTGAGTAATGTAATGCTATAAATTGTTTTTTGCTATGCATATGAAATGTGATTTAATGCATCATCTAATCATCTATTGTTTTATAACATTTTTTATTGTTTAAATGGAAGTTCGGTTGAAGCGGTCTGTTTAAGGACGGATACAGCAATGTGGATAATACTACTGTTTATATGATTGCGATCCATCCTGCCTTTGACAATGTTAGTATGATCCAGCGACTTCTACCAGAGACTTCAACTTGTCAACCGTGGGGCCATAGTTATCTTGGATCAAGCCTTGTACATCACGTTGGACCTTTGTCCCCAGATATATCATGTAGGAGGGGCACCATTTCAAGGGACATTCTGTATCAAGCCTAGCAGTGTTTGGAAGAGAGAACACCTCTCTTATGTCCCAATTAATTGAGAGCTCTGATTATATAGCAGTTCCAATAATTTTTCTCAACATCTGGGAGGTTCTCACTGGGGTTTGTGATGACTAGCAAATTGTCATCCGTGTTGAGTGATAGTAACACCTTCCTGGAGAAAACAAAATCCCTCGCTGGTAGTGACCGTGCCTCACCTTACCTTACTGGTGTCAGTGCAAATTGGAATGGGGCTTGAGGGCACCCTTGTAGTTTGCCCCTACTGATCAGGAAGTATGCAGAAAGAGTATCATTCACCTGCAACCTGCCCTTGGCTTCTGTATTAAACAACTGCACCAGGCTTTTGATGTACCTTTGCAGTACCATCCTCTATCAAATGATTTTAAGGAAGGGCCACTCCAAAGAGTCAAAGACATTCTCAGCATCCAAGAAAGTCAAGACCAGCTTGACCTCAAAAGAAATTTGTTGTGTTCTCGCGCAAAGTGTTTGCCAATTTTGACCCACTCTGTTCTCAATTCTGAATGTTCGGGTAGCAATAACTTATCCATGTAAGGGGGCAGCCTTGTGGCAATAAGTTTGGCAAGTATTTTATCCTCAATATTATGCAAAGTCAGAAAACAATAAGATTTCCACTTTGTGTCATCTTTGCTGGTCTTAAGGAGTACTGAAATTGTCCTATTTCAAGTGCTTCATTATAGACATCCTGCTGATGGGATTCAGGATGGCTTTTGAAAGAACTCAGCAGTGATCCCACTGGCTCCATAAGCCTTCCCTCCTAGAAAGCTTCCAATTGCTTTAATATTTTCACTGTCACTCGAGAGGCCCTCTAAGCTCATGACCTACCCAGTCCAGAGGGACATCATTCAGACAGGCTCATATTTCACTGGGTATCTGACAGGCCAATTCAACATAATAAGATGCAAATACAACAAGTATCTCTTGCCTGGATGAGACTCTCTCCCTGTCCTGAGTGGGTAAAACAGCGATTGCCAGTGGGCGATAATGCGCTGTACTAACTAACTCTGGTAAGGTCTTTCCAAGATGCTACTCCTCCGCATATTGGTGTGCCAGGACACACATGCAGAGGATTTTCACCTCTTTGTCAGCCCGGTCTCTACGTTGAGCGACTTGTTTATCTTGCTTTTTGTGTGGAGTGGGGGTCGGTTCATCTATATGCTGCTTTTCAAGTGCGGCAAGTTCAGCCTCTCGTGTAAGTATTTGTTGTATATTATCTTTCAGGACCCCATAGTGCTTAGCCACTGCCATACTCTATAGATACACCTTAAAGGCCTCTGGTGCATAGAAAACAGAGTCAGATTATGTTTAAAAAACTCAGTAATCTGAATCAGAACCTTCTCATTATGTACTTAGCCGTGTAAAACTGTGAGGAATACTTCTAGTCCACATTAAACGGTAGCATCATTGCTATTTCTAGGTCCACTACCACCGGGGAATGATCCGACAGTGTATGTGGTAAATATTCATTGTTTGACACCTAGGCCCTCATATATGGGGATTTGGCATAGGGCAGAGCAGCAAGTCAGCTTTCACCCTGTGCTGGTGCCATTTCGGCAGCCTAGTGCCAATGCAGGCACCCTTGAACAATGGTGCAAGGGCGCCTGTGTTGTTGGCAGGATTGTTTTTGTGCAAGAAGGGGCACCTTCCTATACAGAAACAACTCTAAGAGGCGTTTTCCTGTGTGTGTGCTGAAAGGAAAATACGAGGAAAAATAAAGTAATTTCTCCTCGTTATGCCTCACCTTGTGAGGAGTAAGGTTTCGGCGCTTTCCCAGGTTTACATGCACTCAAATCTGCGGCAGTGTCAAAATCCATGGGTATTGCATGGGAAAACCCACTGCAATGCCCATGCAACACCTCCCAAGTGCAGAGTAAGGCTACACAGTGATCTGAGCTACCTTTCGTTACTCCATATCTTTGAGGCCATTGAAAGCCACGCATAGTGGAGAAGTGTGGCTCAATGGTTAGAGCGGCAGACCCTGATGCAGAGGTCTAGCCCAGGACCAGGGTTCAATTCCCCGCCTCGGCGGGTCTTGGGCTCAAAATTCCACAGACCTGATAATTCTCGCCTCGGTGCCTATTCCAATCATGGAGTCCCACTCTGCAACTCTGGGCAATAGCTTGCTTAATCTCCACAACGGCCCCCACAACGCTAAGGATGTCTGGCCTCCACCTTGGGAGTGCCCAGGAGTGGACACCTCACAGGGAAAGCCAGGATGGGTTCCACAGCGATATTCATACAAGCACCTGGAGACCCTTGCGGGTGAGTAGTGCGCTATACAAGTATCAATTTTATAGTGGCTTTGCGTGGCCTCATAGATATGAGTTTGTAATCTGTGCCGCCGGAGCAGCTCCAAAAGTTACTCTCTATCGGCAGAAGGGGCTCGTAAATATACCCCCCTATGTGTAATCACAGAGCTAATGAAACAACAGTCTAACCTTATATGGCTGACATGGCTTGATAAATAAAATAAGAAGACATTCTCTGAGCCCTTTTTAAGCTTCATGTGTCTAAGGAGTGATGTACATCCAATATCCACATTGGAGCCTCACCCGTCTAGAATAACTCGTAGGATTCAGGCCCTATCTATCAAGCAAGGCATTCATAGCTAAGATAAACTAAACCCCGGTGGTGGTCCCAGGGGTGGAACACAGGCCCCTGCAGTGCGGGGTGGCTTGCAACCCTCTATGGGGCCCTCAGCCCTTCAAAAGGGGCCCTATTAAACCAAAGGCCAAAGGATACCTGTGAGATATGGGAGACTTGGGGTTCCTCCTCACAGACTGCAGGGGGCCAATCTTTTTGCGTTACTCCACTGGGTGGTTCGTTATTAGGGGCGTTCGTCTATAAGAACCCGGATTGATTGATATACAGTTATAATTACACAATGCTGTTCACAGAGTAGGACGGACACTGCGAGTAGTCAACCATCAGGATCAGAAAACTCATTCACCGAGGAGTAGTGCACCGTATTTCTGAATCACAGCTCCTCTGACACTGAAGCTGGATAAAGAGAAGTAGAGTTCTCATTTTGAGAACAAAAGAAGTAGTCTTCTTAGGCCCAGACGCATGAAGCTAAAAACCGCTCGCAAAGGGGCAGATTCTCAGAATCTGCCCCTTTGGGACCGGTATTTTTGCATTTGGGATGCATCATCCCAAATGCAAAAATCGCATATTGAGAATTCGCTAAACTGCGATTACTTGCATTTAAGGAATCTCACATTGAGATTCCTCAGATGCAATGCATTAAAGTTTAAAAAATAGCGATTTCGCTAATAGGGCTTGCAAATTACCATGAAGTACAACTTCATGGTAATTTACAAAAACTTTGAAAAATGCACTAAAGTTCATTTTTCAAAGTTTCATATTGCGCACACACATGCCCTAAGGGCATATGTGTGCGCAACATATGTGCACACATCAATTTCAGGGGTGCAACAGGGTGTCCTTTGGACACCCCTGCACCCTTGAAATCGCATTCTCATTTTGCGATTCGCTAATTGCGATTCGCAAATTGAAAATTCTTCCCATTCATTCCTATGGGCCTGTATTCCTTAATTGCGACTCGCAATTTCCGAATCGCAATTAAGGAATTTTAAGAAATCGCTATTTTTAAAGTGATTTCTTCTTGCATACCATTTTGCTATTCCTTATTAGCGATTCTTTATTTTTCGCTAATAAGGAATTGCAAAATAGGTGCTTGATGCATCTGGGGGTTAGTGCCTAAATGTGCCTCCTGCAGGAGGACCCATGTAAAACAATGACCCCACATGATAAAACACTATGCAAATGAGAACACAACCACTACATCTACCAAGTTAATCACACAGTAATGAAAAAAAAAGATAAAACACACACTTTGCAAATATGCAACATATACTGCTTCACAACACATAAGAAGCAGCTGATCGGTGCTCAAGGGTGCTCACAATATGATGAGTGGTCCACATAAAGGGAGCTAAAAATACACCGGCAATGGGACCACAGGAGTTGAGCGATAGGGCTACTAAATATAGAATATTATTGGCCAGTACATGGATGAGTCCAGATGGGTACGAGCTTGGTTATTTAATGGGTCAGGAGCACTGTCAACATTTGAGGGAAGCAGCGAACCAAAGACTGTCAAAAATGACACATGTATACGATAACAGTAAACAAGCAAAATGGGTGTTAAAAAGGTAAGTGCACCAATGGACCACACACTGTGGGCGATAGTTAAGCATTAAACTGAAAAAAATCTGAACAAAAAATTGCGCTGAAAATGTAATGCAATAGGTGAGGCAAAACAAGAGCCCGTCAACAGCTCCCAGTGGGTGGCACTTTTGAAGACACAAAGTGACAAAAAAACATATGATTTAAGATGTGTGCCAATTAATCTTAAAAAGAAACAATTCAGTAAAGAAGCATCTGTAAGTTGCCACACATCATGCCTTTTATAACTTGAAAAACATGCATATTTTGTTAAAGGCTGCTCACCACGGGGAACAGACCAGACAGAGGGATGTGTAAGGTACAGATCCGCCTCAAGGCAGAGAGTCAGCATCCCTTAGGATGCAGTGAAAGTGTCTGAAGCAGTAGGTCACAACTTTTGCAACTCATGGCACTCACTTTACTCTGGATTAACTGCTAGATTCATCAGAGACCCGTTTTGCGAGTCTTTAATAGCGATTCATAAGGAATCGCTATTAAGGACTTGCAAAACGGAATTCATGTAGGAATTGCAAAAAATATTGCGATTCCTACATGTTCCTTATTTGCGATTAGCAAATTGCTAATCGCAAATAAGGAATAACTCCCCATGCATTTCTATTGGACTACAGGCCCATAGAAATGAATGGGGAGTTATTCCTTATTTGCGATTAGCAATTTGCTAATCGCAAATAAGGATGCGATTTCAAGGGTGCAGGGGTGTCCAAAGAACACCCTGTAGCACCCCTGAAATGTGAATTTACACTGATGTTGTGCACACACATGTCCAAAGGACATGTGTGTGTGTAACATGCAATTTAGAAAAATGCATTTAAATGCATTTTTCTAAGTTTTCGCTATTTACCACGAGGTTTGACTTCGTGGTAAATAGTGGTCCTAAATTGCGAATTCGCAATTTTTAAATGTTTCATGAATAGCATTTAAGGAATCTCTAATAGAGATTCCTTAAATGCTAATCCTCGCAAATTTGCGAATTCTTTATTAGCGATTTTTGCATTTGGGATGATGAATCCCAAATGCAAAAATTGCACTTGCAAAGGGCCAGATTCCCAGAATCTGGCCCTTTTGCGAGCGCATTTCGCTTGATGAATCTGGCTGTAAGACTGTTTTTCCAACCAACTGTTGCAACTAATGCTGTTTTCCACTTCGCGCTTGCAGCTCATGATACGCTGCCTCCTGAACATCCAGAGCAGCCTCAGTTTTCTTCACCACTTCTCCAAACTTCTTGATCAGGCTTGAAATTTTCCAGACCTGATGATGACCCACCATTCATGAAGGGGTGGAAACGCCATCACCGCGCCCAGCTATCTTGACTCAAAATACCTCACATTGTAGATCACATATATAATAACAGACACTATTTCCCTCATATTCTACAACATTTGAACAGGCTGACTCCTTGTGTTTTTACATATGCACTTTTGGGCAACCTTATTCATATCACATCCATTGAGTGAGCCCATATTGCACAAAGTTCATTCTTGTGTTTGTATGACCTGTTTTTGCACTAACATCTTTTGACTACAGTAGAACCACCTTGAAAGGAAGTGACATAATTGCAATGAACATGACTCCTTGTAGCTTCTGTTCACATCGATTGTTTACATGGTTTGCTAAGTATACCTTCCTTAGTGATTGCAGTTATTTTTTGGTCTTAACATTGATTATCAATTTGATTTACTAAGTATACCCAGTGTCCATTATTACAATAACTTCTTGTAACACAAAGATACCTCGCTGAAACATTGTGCTATTTATCACCGAAGAAGGTCAGTACATGAAAATTCTTTAAATTGATATTCTTTACTTTTAAAATTCTCAATTTTTGATATTTCAGTGGCCAAAGCTTGGGTCTGGCCAAACTGTAGCCATCTGGACCACAATCACCATTGATGACAATGGAGTGCTCCATGCTTCTATGGGCCAGTGAAGGCCCGCAAAGCAACATTCCAATGTGGTTTTCAAAGGCCTCTCGGAGCCCGTGGGAATTTAAACCCCTCGAACTCCGAGAGGCCTTTGTTTTATTTGTTGGAACACTCTGCCCTCTAGTGGCAGAATGTTCTAATAGCCTTATAGCCCTTCGTAGCTGGGCTATACCGGCTCTTTAAGTCCCGCTCCCTTGTTAAAGCTCTGGAGCGGGACTTTAATAGCCGGTATATCCCGCTATGACGGGCTATAAGGCAATATTACGGCCCTGCACCATGAGACTGGTTTGTGTCATCAGTGACTCCTGCTCTCAGTCTCGCTCGTCACTGTGCTCGATCCAGAGTGATAAGGAATTAAAGAGGACCAGCCATGATGTCCACCTCTGACCATCATCTCCATGAGACCCTGAGGGGGGGGGGGGATGGAAATCAGGGATCATGTACATCCTTCAGCGGCAGCCAACATGAGACTCTGAGGTTAGGGTGGCAGGGTTCATGTTATATATGTCCATCAGCCTGCAGGCAGAGGACTAGGGATCTTGACCCCTTTTGGCCATCACCATGCAAGACAACCTGTGGGGAAGACATTAGCACAGTTCACAGAGGTGGATTAGCTCCTCCGGTTGGACTGAGCACCAAACTTGAACTCCCACCTGCAAGCGTATGAATAGGTCATCCTTGAAAATCAAAGCAACTTCTAGGCAAAGAAGAATCCAGCCTCAGTCAGTATTGTCAGCGTGCCACCCCATGCTTATTTTATGTTGGATTTCTTTTAGGTATGATTTGTATTACCTCTAAGTGCATTGACAGTGCCTGCTTATTGTTTACTGAGTCTGTTTTTCAGACACAGATACATTCACCAACAAGCTGTTTAGCTTTTGGCTTCTCATCAGCCCCACCCTTAAGGTTCAGTTAAAGAAGCTGATCTGAATTCATACACCTGCAGTTTAGGTTCTGGCACAACTGCTTATTGTTTTCTTGAATTTTAAGAAACCTTCTTGAGCTACAGTCGACGAGGCAGTCTGCCAGGTAGTCTGGTGCCATCATAAACAAGATGACTGGTTAATTGTGCTGAGGGTTTAGACCCCCACCACTCCAGGCCAGCTTATCATGCTTCATTAATAGGGACTGCCAAGGTTTACAAAATACATATCTAGACTGGATTTATAAATGAAGTGTGCATGTAGTTACACCATCCTTAGTGAAGGAAGGGGATATATATCCATGATATTGATAGGTGTGAGCAAAGTTGCAAAGTTTTGCTTGAGTACACTTTACGAACTCAGGGCCAGATGTAGGTAAATTTGAATTACCGACTCTAGAATACCGAATTTTACCGATTCGGTATTCTAGATTCGGTAAATCAGATGTAGGTAAAAATTCGGTAATTTTTACCGAATCTGTATGATGGTAATTACTACAGGCCCATAGGAATCAATGTCAATTACCGAATCGGTAAATACAGATTCAGTAAAATTACCGAATTGTCAAGGGGGACAGGGTGTCACTTTGACACCCTGTTGCACCCCTCATTTTTGCTTGTGTGCCACGTGGCACACATACATGCCCTAAGGGCATGTATGTGTGTCACATGGCACAGGTGTACATGCACAGGTGTGCATGTATACAGGAATTCGTTATTTACCATGAAATAGTTTTTCATGGTAAATAACGAATTCTTAAGGGCCTGTGGCACTGTTTTCAGTGCCACCTACATCTAGATTTACCGATTCGGTAAAATTACCGATTCGGTATTTTACAGAATCGGTAAATTTAGCGAATCGGTAAATTTACCGATTCTGTAAATTTTAGACCCCCTACATTTCAATCACCAAATACCGGTCGGTAACGGCCGAAATCGGCCGTTACCGACCGGTATTTGGCGACCTACATCTGGCCCTAAGGGACTTATGTTCAAAGAAGTGGCAGAGTGAGGCATTAGCCGTTATGGCTTAACACAAAGCTGCAAGGCTGCACCATATTTACAACGATATGGTGCAGTCTTGCGTTCCCCCCTGCGCTGGTGCTACACTTAGAGGGAATTAAGACACTTTTACATCGTTATGATCCCTCTAGGAATCTTAGGTCGGCTGATAAGAACTTGCTTACAGTACCAAGGTTCAGCAAGGTTAGGTGGGGAGGCCGTGCCTTGTCTACGGTTGCTGCCAAACTTGGGAACTCCCATCCTCATGATCTTTCCGGCCTTTCTTCTCACTTACTGTTTCGTAAAGCTCTGAAGACATGGCTCTTCACTCAGTCTGCAGCTTAACTCTCTCTGCCTCCATTATGTATAGTCTGCTTGAGCGCCTTCATGCCCTTGGGCTAAGTCCTCGCTTTATAAGATCTAGTTTCATTCTAGTTTCACTTAGCAGTGTATCGCCAACGCAGGACCCCTTGCACCATAGTGCAAGGGTGTATGTGTGCAAGGGAAAGATTGTTTATGTACCGGAAGGTCCCCCTTCCTGTACATTAACAATCTTTAAATGCCAATTTGTCACTTCTATGTCTGCTGCTTAATGCAGCACACATAAAAGTCACAAAATGGCATTTAAAAAAAAAGATTGTTTATGTGTAGGACGTAGGACCTTCTTGTACATAAACAATCCAAGGTATTTTGCCTTTTCCATTTGTGCAGCACAAGGCAGCACACTTGGAAAAAGCTAAAATGAGGAGAAATAAAGCATTCCTCCTTGTTTCTCTTAATTTTGGTGCTGCCTCCTATTTACGCTGCCCTTGTAAATATAAGGCAAAAAACACAGTTGATGGACAGAATGTAGAACAATGTCATACATTCACCCCAGTACAAGGATCTGGGCCTAAATCCATCGTTTTTTTGCACTCCACACCACCCTGGGTTAGACACTGGCTATATGCAAATCAGCTCTGACCCTGTGCCTCATGGGAACAGTCCAGTCCGAACTACCAAGCCATGTCTTTCCCAGACCGGAATCAAGCATCCAAGGACCGTCTGAGCATCCCCAGCACACTCGGGGTGAAATTGCAAAAAACACAGTTGATGGACAGAATGTAGAACAATGTCATACATTCACCCCAGTACAAGGATCTGGGCCTAAATCCATCGTTTTTGTGCACTCCACACCACCCTGGGTTAGACACTGGCTATATGCAAATCAGCTCTGACCCTGTGCCTCATGGGAACAGTCCAGTCCGAACTACCAAGCCATGTCTTTCCCAGACCGGAATCAAGCATCCAAGGACCGGTTTCTGGCTATCAGCCTTCTTCAGCCAGGATAGCTTGACTCCAGTGGTGTGGAGAGCCTGGGACTCACGTCTGAGCATCCCCAGCACACTCGGGGTGAAATTGCAAAAAAAACAAGTTGATGGACAGAATGTAGAACAATGTCATACATTCACCCCAGTACAAGGATCTGGGCCTAAATCCATCGTTTTTTTGCACTCCACACCATCCTGGGTTAGACACTGGCTATATGCAAATCAGCTCTGACCCTGTGCCTCATGGGAACAGTCCAGTCCGAACTACCAAGCCATGTCTTTCCCAGACCGGAATCAAGCATCCAAGGACCGGTTTCTGGCTATCAGCCTTCTTCAGCCTGAATAGCTTGACTCCAGTGGTGTGGAGAGCCTGGGACTCATGTCTGAGCATCCCCAGCACACTCTGGGTGAAATTGCAAAAAACACAGTTGATGGACAGAATGTAGAACAATGTCATACAATGTCAAGCAAGCCGGGCCGAAGACGGCTGTAATGCCAGAAACCGGTCCCCGGAAGCTTGTTTCCATTCTAGTGAAGAATTGGCTTGGTAGTTTGGTCTGCCCTGTTCCCATGATGCACTGGGCCAGTGACAGACTAATTTGCATGTAGCCAGGTTCTGAACTGGGATGGTGCAGTGAGCTAAAAAACGGTGATGGATCAAGCCCTGATCTTTTGACTGGGGAGGAGTGTTCTGCTTAATTCAGATGCTCTGTCCATCACCACCCCCTTTATGAATCGTTTTGGCCACTATAGGAGTGGAAGGGTATGCTCAGACATGAGTCCCTTGCTCACTGCACCATCAGGATTCAAGCAAGCCGGGCCGAAGACGGCTGTAATGCCAGAAACCGGTCCCCGGAAGCTTGTTTCCATTCCAGTGAAGAATTGGCTTGGTAGTTTGGTCTGCCCTGTTCCCATGATGCACTGGGCCAGGGACAGACTAAATTACATGTAGACAGGTTCTGAACTGGGATGGTGCAGTGAGCTAAAAAACGGTGATGTATCAAGCCCTGATCTTTGACTGGGTAGGAGTGTTCTGCTTAATTCAGATGCTCTGTCCATCACCACCCCCTTTATGAATCGGTTTGGCCACTATAGGAGTGGAAGGGTATGCTCAGACATGAGTCCCTTGCTCACTGCACCATCAGGATTCAAGAAAGCCGGGCCGAAGACGGCTGTAATGCCAGAAACCGGTCCCCGGAAGCTTGTTTCTATTCCAGTGAAGAATTGGCTTGGTAGTTTGGTCTGCCCTGTTCCCATGATGCACTGGGCCAGGGACAGACTAAATTGCATGTAGACAGGTTCTGAACTGGGATGGTGCAGTGAGCTAAAAAACGGTGATGTATCAAGCCCTGATCTTTGACTGGGTAGGAGTGTTCTGCTTAATTCAGATGCTCTGTCCATCACCACCCCCTTTATGAATCGGTTTGGCCACTATAGGAGTGGAAGGGTATGCTCAGACATGAGTCCCTTGCTCACTACACCATCAGGATTCAAGAAAGCCGGGCCGAAGACGGCTGTAATGCCAGAAACCGGTCCCCGGAAGCTTGTTTCTATTCCAGTGAAGAATTGGCTTGGTAGTTTGGTCTGCCCTGTTCCCATGATGCACTGGGCCAGGGACAGACTAATTTGCATGTAGCCAGGTTCTGAACTGGGATGGTGCAGTGAGCTAAAAAACGGTGATGGATCAAGCCCTGATTTTTTGACTGGGTAGGAGTGTTCTGCTTAATTCAGATGCTCTGTCCATCACCACCCCCTTTATGAATCGTTTTGGCCACTATAGGAGTGGAAGGGTATGCTCAGACATGAGTCCCTTGCTCACTGCACCATCAGGATTCAAGCAAGCCGGGCCGAAGACGGCTGTAATGCCAGAAACCGGTCCCCGGAAGCTTGTTTCCATTCCAGTGAAGAATTGGTTTGGTAGTTTGGTCTGCCCTGTTCCCATGATGCACTGGGCCAGGGACAGACTAATTTGCATGAAGCCAGGTTCTGAACTGGGATGGTGCAGTGAGCTAAAAAACGGTGATGGATCAAGCCCTGATCTTTTGACTGGGTAGGAGTGTTCTGCTTAATTCAGATGCTCTGTCCATCACCACCCCCTTTATGAATCGTTTTGGCCACTATAGGAGTGGAAGGGTATGCTCAGACATGAGTCCCTTGCTCACTGCACCATCAGGATTCAAGCAAGCCGGGCCGAAGACGGCTGTAATGCCAGAAACCGCTCCCCGGAAGCTTGTTTCCATTCCAGTGAAGAATTGGCTTGGTAGTTTGGTCTGCCCTGTTCCCATGATGCACTGGGCCAGGGACAGACTAATTTGCATGTAGCCAGGTTCTGAACTGGGATGGTGCAGTGAGCTAAAAAACGGTGATGGATCAAGCCCTGATCTTTTGACTGGGTAGGAGTGTTCTGCTTAATTCAGATGCTCTGTCCATCACCACCCCCTTTATGAATCGTTTTGGCCACTATAGGAGTGGAAGGGTATGCTCAGACATGAGTCCCTTGCTCACTGCACCATCAGGATTCAAGCAAGCCGGGCCGAAGACGGCTGTAATGCCAGAAACCGCTCCCCGGAAGCTTGTTTCCATTCCAGTGAAGAATTGGCTTGGTAGTTTGGTCTGCCCTGTTCCCATGATGCACTGGGCCAGGGACAGACTAATTTGCATGTAGCCAGGTTCTGAACTGGGATGGTGCAGTGAGCTAAAAAACGGTGATGGATCAAGCCCTGATCTTTTGACTGGGTAGGAGTGTTCTGCTTAATTCAGATGCTCTGTCCATCACCACCCCCTTGATGAATCGTTTTGGCCACTATAGGAGTGGAAGGGTATGCTCAGACATGAGTCCCTTGCTCAGTGCACCATCAGGATTCAAGCAAGCCGGGCCGAAGACGGCTGTAATGCCAGAAACCGGTCCCCGGAAGCTTGTTTCCATTCCAGTGAAGAATTGGCTTGGTAGTTTGGTCTGCCCTGTTCCCATGATGCACTGGGCCAGGGACAGACTAATTTGCATGTAGCCAGGTTCTGAACTGGGATGGTGCAGTGAGCTAAAAAACGGTGATGGATCAAGCCCCGATCCTTTGACTGGGTAGGAGTGTTCTGCTTAATTCAGATGCTCTGTCCATCACCACCCCCTTTATGAATCGTTTTGGCCACTATAGGAGTGGAAGGGTATGCTCAGACATGAGTCCCTTGCTCACTGCACCATCAGGATTCAAGCAAGCCGGGCCGAAGACGGCTGTAATGCCAGAAACCGGTCCCCGGAAGCTTGTTTCCATTCCAGTGAAGAATTGGCTTGGTAGTTTGGTCTGCCCTGTTCCCATGATGCACTGGGCCAGGGACAGACTAATTTGCATGTAGCCAGGTTCTGAACTGGGATGGTGCAGTGAGCTAAAAAACGGTGATGGATCAAGCCCTGATCTTTTGACTGGGTAGGAGTGTTCTGCTTAATTCAGATGCTCTGTCCATCACCACCCACTTTATGAATCGTTTTGGCCACTATAGGAGTGGAAGGGTATGCTCAGACATGAGTCCCTTGCTCACTGCACCATCAGGATTCAAGCAAGCCGGGCCGAAGACGGCTGTAATGCCAGAAACCGGTCCCCGGAAGCTTGTTACCATTCCAGTGAAGAATTGGCTTGGTAGTTTGGTCTGACCTGTTCCCATGATGCACTGGGCCAGGGACAGACTAATTTGCATGTAGCCAGGTTCTGAACTGGGATGGTGCAGTGAGTTAAAAAACAGTGATGGATCAAGCCCTGATCTTTTGACTGGGTAGGAGTGTTCTGCTTAATTCAGATGCTCTGTCCATCACCACCCCCTTCATGAATCGTCTTGTAAATATAAGGGGCAGTGTCAAAATCAATGGGTGTTGCGGTTGAATGCCCACCTCAACACCCACTGTCCACTCCTTACACTCTAAGCATAGTATGAAAGGGGGCCTTATTTACAACGCAGCGTTAAGCCATGTTAAGCTGCCTTGTAAATAAAGCAATGCCCCTATCACCACCACAACGTCGTAAAAGTGACATTGTGGTGGTGATAGGGGCTTGTCCATAGGCCCCCATAATTTAAAACTTTGCAAGTGGTGCAAAAGATATGTCCTTTAAATTGGGAGATTTTTTCTGGAAATGTAGGTTTTTGCAGAAAAAGATCTCTGCATATCTAGGTTTTAGTGCACAAATAGTATTTCAAAAGATTTTAAACAGAAATTCTTCTTAAAGCTGACCTTTATGAAGTTTGCAAATATTTGGGAAGCTTTTCGAAACTGTGAATGCAAAATAAATATAAGCTATGTTGTAAACATTGAGTTGCATTCTGCAAGCAATCAGACTACCTGAGACGCACAATTTAAGCTCCACCCCTATACTTCATCAAAGAAGCAATACTTACTTACATAAACACAAATTATCTACTGTGTGCCTTACCATCATTAGAATAAAGTGAAGCAAAAAACATACTGCTGGATTGTATTCACTGTAGAAAGTAGTCATTCATGTAGGTGTGTGCTCTAATATTTCCATCATCATGTACAAATTGTAGTTCTCGTTTACACTTATACTTGTGTACTTTGTGTTATACTGCTCTTACTGAAATTGCATTTATTGTGTACGTATGTATTAATGTTTACATTTATTCTATAATCATAGGTGCATATATAACCATGTATTTAGCATGCCCACTGAATGTTTTACTAAATTAGCTTCACCTAAGGCCTCCTTAAACATTTTGGCCATATGTATAAAAAAAGAGATTTGCGATTCTCAAATTGCGATTTTTAGTGAATCGCAATTAGAGAATTGCAAAATGCAATGTATGTAGGATTTGCTGAAATTTTTGCGAATCCTACACATTCCTTATTTAAGAATTGCAAATTTAGATTCGCAAATAAGGAATACCTTCCCATTCATTCCTATGGGCTATGAGGCCTCTAGGAATGAATGGCAAGACATTCTCAATTTGAGATTACCAATTAGAGAAACGCAAATTGAGAATGCAATTTTAAGGTTTCAAGGGTGCCAAAATAACACACAGCTGCATGTGTGCACATTTTGCACATACGTGCTCTAAGGGCATGAATGTGCAACATATGGCACTTAAAAAAAATCTAAAAAGTGCTTTTTTAAAGAAAATCGCAAATTACCACCAACTTGAAGATGGTGGTAATTTGCAATTCCTTAAGGCCAAATAGCAAATTTCTGGTGCTTCCAGAATTGCATTTAAGGAATCGCAATTAGCAATTCCTTATTTGCATTAGCACAATAGAGAATCTCAAATTTTGCAATTCTCTATTTTGCGATTGCTTTTTCCAATCTGCAAACGGGCCGATTCTGAGAATCTGCCTGTTTGGAAATGGGAAAAAGGCTTGGTACATATGGCTCTTGGTCCCTAATGTTTAACCGTCAACTTGAAAGTTGTGCTTGCAATGTAATGTTCTTTCTTTTTGCAGGTGCGTTCATATGATTTCATTGCTAGTGAAATGCAGATTGTATATTAGAAATATGGAGGTCCGGGAGGAGAACTTTTGGCAAAAAGGTATGGCCCTTACAAATAAATTAAGATTCCTATTCATGTTATATCAGGAGCAGGGAGACTTCCAAGGTCGTCTTGATGTTCAAAATGTAGGATGGTAAAATCAAGTGAAGTTGCAAATTTATACTGTCAGAAGGGGGAAAACTGCTGGAATTGATGACGTAGAATTCTTGAATGTTCCGAGGGTTTAATCAGTGGTCACACTATAGTCTTTAGAGCAGATACCCTTTGAACTCTGAACGGTTTAGACCTTTCTGCTCATATTTGTATTGTGTGGCTTTATGCTATACATTGTCCTTATTTGAAGAAACTCATTGAAGTCTCTACTATGCTGACATCTTCCTGCTTTCCCTGATTTAGCTAGGTTTCACTAGCTTTTCAATTTTAGTTTAGGACTAGTTTAGGCGACTTTAGATTTATTCATGCATAGACAGGGAAATCAAAACCTGTATACTGATCCTCCAATTCTATTTCTTATCTTTTGTATTGCTGCAACTGAATTTCTGGTATGCCTTATGCTACTAAGACTTAATTTTATTTGACGTATCGTATGGTTATACCTTTGGTGATTCTGCATCTCAACAATATGTTCTTGAGATTCATTTTTATCAGTTTGGTCCTTAGTTTGTAATAAAATTCATTTAAACTTACTTATCGATTCCTGGTCCTTAATGTGTCGCCAAATAAATTACATTGTGAAATGAAGTGGCAGATTTACGAGCCACTTGCGCCACTTTTGCGTCACTTTTAACATGGGAAAAGTGACGCAAAAGTGGCGCAAGAGGCTTGTAAATCTGCCCAGAAATGTTTGATTGATGTTAACTCCTCTTTACCTTTCAGGCAACTATAAAAGGTCCCTTGCAGTATAAATGGTAAGACGGGCCCAGTTCTCCATCGGATGGTAGCAGAGGATGGTCAGTTACTAGTAGGGGAGTTAGAATAACCCATTCTAGATTAGTCCAGCGCTAGTTCTTAGGACCTATGATTTGCTTTCGAGGTCCGGCGGAGTCCAGCAGTTCAGGAGGGAGTTGTACCGGCAGAGGACTGAGTACTAATAGAGTTGCATATTGGTGTAGCTATTCATCACTACTATCAAAGAAAGCTCATAGGCAAGATTATTACTATGGAAGGGAGATGCGCAGAAAATAAGTCAAGCTGCAGTTTTGCTTAGAAATACCTTTATTTCTTATAAAGCCACATTGTGTCCTGTAAAGTCTGACTACACTTATAAAAAACATGTCAACAATTCTTAGGAAAAGAAAGCCGAGAACGTGTCTGACAGGCCCAGGATTACACAAAGAGAGTATGCGTATAATGTTGAGTATTTTGTATAATTTATAGACACTGAACTGCAACACAAGGGAAGGAGCAGAAGCGGAAGCCGGCGTTATATGTCAGAAACGTGGTCTCTGCCGAATAGGGTTTCTTGGCAGAACGGATTGACAAGGACCATCCCGCTGGATCTGTAGTCACCATTGGCCGGGGAGCGGGGTTCAGATAGATGATCCTAGGAAAAACAGAGAATGTTATAGAGAGAATACTAGATCCAAAGAGGAGAAAGCAGAGAGCAACATAGGCGATAGAATGAGAGAGAGAGAGAGAGAGAGAGAGAGAGAGAGAGAGAGAGAGAGAGAGAGAGAGAGAGAGAGAGAGAGAGAGAGAGAGAGAGAGAGAGAGAGAGAGAGAGAGAGAGAGAGAGAGAGAGAGAGAGAGAGAGAGAGAGAGAGAGAGAGAGAGAGAGAGAGAGAGAAAGAATAAGAGTCAGGGAGAGGTATATGGATAGACAAGGAGAAAGCGAATTACTGAGAGAGAGACAGTTATAGGTAAAGAGTAAAGGAATGAAAGAGACTTAAAAGACAGTGTTTTATAGAAAGGTATAGTAAACTAAAGACACCAAGTGTTTCATATATGCATATCTATTTCTCTCTTTCGCTATAGATATATATGCACATATATATATGTATATGTATGTATGTAGATATATATATATATACACACACACACACATATATATATATATATATATATATATTGTAAATATGGTGCCTCACGGATCAGTGGGCACGAAGAATTTGCACACGGCGTTCCACTTTTAGATCCGTTTATTTCGGCAACGCAACCTCAACAGGTCTTCTTCCCAGCCTCATTTGCATATTGTGCCCCATCGACCATAGAAATAGCAAAACATTGAAAGAATACTATACCAATCCATACAGAGATGGAAGAGGGGCATAAAACAAATATTTAAGCCAATTATTTCTTAATGCACAATTAATTCATAAGAAAAATTATAGTGTTGTGAAAAGACATTTTCATATTATTAGATAAAAATTAGCGTTGACGAAATAAACTGATCTAAAAGTGGAGGCACTATAGTTCTTTCTACATTGTTTTTATAAGATGACATCTCCCTTCATAATGTATGGACTGGCTGTGATGCTAACTGTATTACTGTTATGCATTTTTCTGCTTGTTGTGGCACGTATACTGCATGTTAGAGCACGTTGGTTAAAATACACATTTTGAACTATATTTGTGTCTCGGTCAGATCTTATTGTGGACAGAAGCGAGAGTGTGAGCGAAAAGGTGGGTCTTGTTACCACATTTCCTGAGAGATCCGGGAGTGTTGTGTTCTGAGTTGTCCAATCATTGTCTTCTCCGTGTTTGTGTAGGAGAGCGAGTGGAACACTATAGCTAGTTGGTCCTGGGCTCATGGGTACTAAGGTGGTAGGAAGTCTAAGCCCGATACACCAAGGTCCCATAATCCTGCACATAGGTCTGTGTATGTGCAGAATCCCTGCAACAGGGGGTTGGACAGTTCTGAGTCATGATTGTTTTTAGCATGGGTGTTAACCCCTTGCGTGTGGCTCGAATTCTCATGCTGCGCTGGGGTTTTACAGAGTGGGTGGGATTCAGACAGCCGGGGGCTGTCCTGCGCACACGCCTACCGTGACGCATGACGGCTCCCGGCCGTTGCAAGCATGCAAGGGGTTAAAGGCACTGAAGATGAACTTCTGCGGCTACAGAGTCCAACTTGGCCATTTGAATTGTTCCAGTCCCCATTGAGTTTGTCCACAAAATATAGGCTTCTCCCCCTTCGGTCCATGGGGTAATTTGCTGTGAGGTTTGGATCAGGTGGGCCCTCCCGCATTGGTTGTCCTGAAGTCCATAATATATTCCAAATGAGTACTGCAGCTGAGAAATATAAGTTAAATTTTTTATCCTGGAATGGCCAAGGGGACAAAATTAAAAGAGGGGCAGTGTTGCAGTATTTGAAACAGATTTTCCCTGACGTAGTCCTCCTCCAAGAAACGCACATCCAGGGCACAACGTATGATGCCCTGAATACGAGGGGGTATAGTCTGGTGGCCCATGCAGGATACATGAGAGGAAGCAGAGGGGTGGGCATCCTCCTTCGTAATTCTTTCTCATTTACTGTTCGGCAGGTTACCCATGATGCCTAAGGGTATTTTGTAGAACTTACGGGACACTGGGAGGGTCACCTATACAACATTGCCTCGATCTATGTCCCTCCTAGGCTTCCTGTCCCTTCACTACCAGACTTAGGGCCCTTTATACTCCATCTACTCGTTGGTAAACTTATACTGGGAGGCGGCTGTAATGCAGCTATCTGTAAAGACATTGATCGCTGGCCCCAACGTCATAGGGAGACCTCCAGTAAAGCCCTGACTGAATTTATGTGGGTACTGGGATTGGTGGATGTATGGCACATCCTCATCCTTTTGGCATGTCAATTTACCTTCTACTTGGGTGCACACAGAAGTTTGTCCCGCATTGATTACATATTTGGACCTCCTGTTCAGGTTTCAGCTTTCAGCAATGTACGACTCCTGGTGAGGGGAATCGCCGGTCACTCCTCGGTATGTGCAACGTATGGCCATTGGGAACCGGAAAGGAGACGCCTGGCACCCCTCAATCCCTGGTAACTCAAAGTGCCGCAAACCCGAAAGGGCCTCTACAAGGCCACTGAGCACTACTTTAAGGAGAACGAATTGGATACTATGGGAGGCGTTCAAGACAGTAGTAAGGGGCCAGGGTATTGCATTGATCATGGGACATAAGAAAGATAAGGCAGCACAGCTGGAGTCCCTGGAAGGGGAGTTTCAGGTCTTTGAAGCCCAATTACCAGCAGAGGAGGACCCGCTGGTGCCACATCGATCAGCCATCAAAAGCAAGGAATATAAGGATACAGTGGAAAAGGCGGCCAGAGCCAGGCATAGGGCGACTCAACACAGCTTTACGAGGTGGAGGATAATGCAGGCAAGCTCCTGGCCTGGTTAGGTAAGCAAGAGACAATGTCAAGATGGGTGCTTGAAATACTCAATGCAGAAGGGCTGGTGTCCGAGATAGACAGGGTTTAGCGGACGCCTTTTTGGCCTACTATGCTGAGCTGTATTCACCCTCCTCGACGGCCACTATCGACAAGGCATGCACATTTTTTGCTGATCTGAGGGTTCCACACCTCGAATTGGCGGATAGAGACCTCCTTGAACAAGACCTGACAGAAGGCGAGATCTCACTAGCAATCCGGTTGTTAAATGTGGAGAAAGCACTGGGCCCCAATGGCCTCCATAATGAATTGTACCAATTGACAACATCCGAAATTGCCCCCATCCTGCTGAAAATGTTCCAAAAGGGTTGGGAGCAGGGGAGCTTCCTGTGGACCAGAGACTGGGCAAGATAATAGTTATCCACAGTAAACCTCCTGACCACTGCTCATCCTATGGATGGATATCATTACTGAACGCAGAGGTCAAGACTTTGGCCAAGCTGCTGGTGAGCCGGTTAGTCCAGGTGATAGGAAGGCTGGTCCACCCCGACCGGCCTGGCTGTATACCTGGCAGAAACACCACACTCAACCTGCGATGCTTGCCATGGAGTACTGGGATGGGCACCTTCAATTCAAGAAGATGCTGTGGTGGTGTCGCTAGATGCCCAGATGGCCTTCAACATGATAGAGTGGCCATTTATGCATGTGGTCCTGGAGAAGCGGGGGTTCGGACTGAAATTCTTAACTTGGATTGAATTACTGTACGAAAAGTCACTGGCGCAGGTAATGGTGAATGGCAGTACGTCCGGAACCTTCCTGCTAAAGTGAGGTACAAGACTGGGATGCCTCCTACCTCCGTTGATTTTCGCCCTCGTACTGAAACCTCTGGCAGTCTGGATAAGAGGAGACCCGATGATTAGAGGATTGAAGTGGACTGGAAACTGGGAGGATAGGATCTCCTTCTATGCCAATGAAATCCTCCTCTATGTGACGAGTCCATTTACCACATTCCACAGAATACTTCACATTTTCAAACTCTATCGCAAATACTCCGGGTACACAACAAATTGGGACAAGTCCCATATATACATGCTTAGTGGAGACGCCCCACGCCTTCCCAGGGACTGTAGGGCCCGGGTGGTGGCGGAAGGTTTTAAATATCTGGGAATTTTCGTCACTAGGGATCCAACCATCTTTTATGAGTACAACTTGGAGCCCCCTTTGAGATTCCTTAAAGGCGATGTGCAACACTGGGTAAGCCTTCCCCTCTCTCTGCTGGGAAAAGCGTCATTGTTTAAGAGGATGGCACTGCCTTGCTTTTTGTATATCCTCCATAACACACCATACTTGATCCCCCCCCCCATACTTCTCAGTGTTGACGCTGTTGTCTGCACACTCCTCTGGGATGTGGGATCCCCTGGGATATCCCTACCAAAATTGATAAAGAGCTGGTATGATGATGGGATAGCAGTCCTAGCCCTCTAATACGAATATTGGGCATAAGAACTAACAGTACTGAATGACTAGGTCCATCTCCCACAAGAGGAACCTGCATATAGAATGGATAGGCGAAATATTAGACCTTGGGGTCACCTCAGAGCCAATTATGGAGGAAAAAACATACACCACCCCTCGCTCCCACTTCCTCAACAATCAAACTTTGGCACACCTTATCAGGGGTGCCGGGATGGCGGGACAAGGCCACCCAGGGCACACAGCTACGGGACACGGCACAATTGGGTCTGCTGGGGTGGGGGCACCAGGGTTTTGACAATTGGGATTTGACCGGCCTTTTGAGAGTGGGTGATTTATGGGCAAATAGGGAAGTGAAATCCTTTGGTGATTTGTAGGCAGAATATCAGCTAGAGCCTCTGGAGACTTTACGCTACCTGCAAATTAGACATGCCCTCATGGGGGCGGTTCAGGAAGGAGAGATACTCCCGAGGCTTTCCCACTAGAGGACTGACTGCTTGATGACCGGATGTACAAGAAAACCATTTCTTTGACCTACCGCAAACTTCTGAATAATTACTCTGATTCCCTAATTAGGCCCCGGGAATGGTGGGAAGACGGCTTGGGGCAGGTAGAAGATGATGAGTGGCAGGAAGCGTTGGCATACCCTAAAGAAGTAGCTATCCTCTCTTGTTTTAGACTGGTGCTACTCAAGATCCTCGATAGGACCTATTATTAATGTACAACACTTACTAAGATGGGTAGAGTTGAGTCACCATTGTGTCCTAAAGGATGTGGCTGGGAAGGCACATTTTTTCACATGATGTAGGACTGTCCTGTACTACAGAAATTTTGGGCTGCAGTTGTATCTTGTACCATGGCAATGTATACCGAAAACGTATCACCCTCTGCGAAATGCTGCCTAGTTAATATATGGGAGACAACTAACCTTATGAACACCGACAGGCTGTAGGTAATGCTGAGCTTTATGGTGGCCAAACAAAATATTGCAAAAGCACAGTCCACCCGGTAACTAGGGGAATGGAAATCAGACATGGACTGGTGTATGCAGGCGAAGAGGGTGGTCTATGAAGGAAGGGGATGTCCCCATAAATGGACAAAGGTATGGGGGAAATGGAATGCCAGCAGGGGAATGTTGTGCACACCAGTTGATGGGGCTGATCCAATGGCTTTGGAGTCACCGTTATCATATGGAGGTTTGGGCCGGGAAAACACTACGAATGGAACCAGACGCACTGTTGGCCATGAGTATTGTATAGAACTCACTAATTGATGTAAAGTATGTATCTATAGACATCTCTGTTTTATGCTCATATTTCCAAATAAAAAGAATTTTTAAAAATACTGCTGGGTACTGCTGCTGGTAGTACTACTAATACCACAGCTACTACTACCACTACTACTACAACTACTACTACTGCTAACACTAGAGGGATAGTTAAAGCTACGAGCACTCCCACATCTGCTATTAGTACTGCTTATACTAACATGTTAATAACTGCTGCAAGTACCACAGCTACTGCTACAACTACTTCTATTTGCTCTGCCGCTGTCACTCCAGCTAATGCTACTGGAACTAATGATAGTGAAGCTCTCACTTCTGAGTTGTCGAGGGACTGGATGTCCCTCTGTAAGTCCACCGCGTGCCGGTTGAAGTAGTCCATGGTTATTGCGTTGTTCCAGTAGCTGAGGTTATTTTCAGGGTTGGACGCCTTCTTCTTCCTCCTCATACAGCACACTGTTAGCAGAACAGCTGGCAAAAGAAAGAGATTGAGGCTTTACTCACTGCACCCTAACATTGCAAACATCTTGGAAACGCTTCTTCTTGCTCATAAAGAAAGAACAGTCTTTATAATATAATTCTGAAATTGTGCAAGGAAATACCAAATAGGACTGGACATTTCTGTTAAGGCAGAAAAGAGGATGCGAATTCTGAGAAAATGTACATTTTCTATCGGATTTGAACCCCCCACACCTTACTCAAAGAAAGTGAGAAACATGGATGTCATTTTAGGGGTCGCAGCTGCGACCCTTGGCTTGCCGTTTGTTATCCCTATCACTGCCTTTGCGACTCCTGGCATCAGAGGTGGCAAATTCAGTGCCAGGAACACAGGGGCAGGTGGGGCTCCACTCTTTATTTTCTGTCATTTTTTTTATTACACCAAAGGTAAATAAATAAAATATATTATTGCCTTATAGTGTAATAAAAATGGGGTACAATAAGCTGGAACATGCCCTTCCATGGCAGCTGAGGTAAGTAAAAATGCTTTTAAATGTATGTTGTGTGCATGCTTGTGGGTGAGTGTGTTTATGTGTGAGAGAGAGTATATGTGTGAATTTGTGAGTATGTGTAATTATGTGTGTGTGAGTGAAAGTGGTGGGCAAAGGGTGTGTGATGTCACTTCTGCTACCCCAGGTATTTCGGTGAATTGACATCCATGGTGAGAAACAGAGAAATAAAGGCAAAATGCATTCACAGTTCTCGTTTCTCAGGGGTTTGCTGTCCTCTGGCTGTACCATAGCCTGCTACCCTGTGCCAGGAAGCGGCATTTACCAACAGAGCCCCTGCTGTGGGTGACCCGATAGCTGCTGGTGAGCTTTTAGAGCCTTTTCAAATGTAGCCACTAATTCAAATGCTGCGGGAAGAGGGAAGACAGAGGATTTGGCACTAAGAGCATTGTTTATAGTTTGGTGGATGGGTTACTCCATTATAAAGGTGACAGAGCAACCATTTTGCCGAAAGCTAAATCAGGCCCTACGCTTTTTGCGATTCATGAAACTTAATGCCAAATCCTCGCCTTCTCCATAGCACTTTCATGAACAATTGTCTTCTTTGCAACCGGAGACTGTGGGGTAGAACTTCCCCTTCTCTTCTAAGGTGTGTTTTATGCATCAGTGTCTGCAAAAACCACCTCTAAAAGAGCAGCAGAAGTCGTTTGAGATTAAGCTTCTAAAATCACTACTCATGATTCAGGAAACTTAGGGGCAGTTTTACAAGCCCCTTGCGACACATTTACGCCGCTGTTGCATCACTTCTGTGACGCAGCGGCGGCGTAAACCATGTGCCACGTTGTGCCTTAGTTACAACGTGGAGCATCTAGGGAGATGCGTCACGTTGTAAAGCCCTGTGCCACATGAAACCTGTGTCAGGTTTCATGTGGATGTTCCGGTGCAGGGTGGGCGTTCCCTCGCAGGTACGCCTCGTAAAAGTGACGCAGTGAAATCTACAAGATTTCACTGAACTACTTTTACGGCCATGCTGCGTCAAATCCCTGCGCCTGCTTGAAGCAGGCAAAAGGAGTGGCGTAGCATGTTAGGCATAGGGCGCCCCCGAGCCTTGTTGGAGCAGCGTCGCGCTTGCGATATGACTCCAGCAATGCGCCGCCTTTACCCCGGGAAATATGACATGCATCTGTCCATCTGTGCGCCACGGCGCGCCGCATTGTAAATGCGGCGCATCAGTAGTGGCGCACGGGTGGTTTTGCGTGTCGCAAGTGTTCTGCCGCATCCCTGCTGATTTGCAGAGATACGCCTGACCTTGTAAATCTGCCCCTTAGGGCCTAATTTAGAGTTTGGCGAATGGGTTACTCCAACACAAATGTGATGGATATCCCGACTGCTGTATTACAAGTGCCATGGAATATAATGCACTACGGTGGACGGGATACCCCTCACAACTGTGACCGAGTATCCTATCTGCCGAACTCTAAATCATTCCCTTACCTTTGATTTAGTTTGGTGGACGGGCACTCATCACAAACAGAATTCCTTTCCCCTCTGCTTTATTAGGACTGTAATTAGGGTATAATGACCTTGGAATAAGGCAGACTTTTAATTTCACCCAAAGACTTCCACCACACCAAGTAAACCAATCCAAGGACTTGGGACTCCTCTTGTCTCACTGGCCCACTAACTGGACCTGAGCGTTAAGGTGGGCTCCCTCATCACCGTTGCACAACAGTAGTTGCTATGTGGAGGACCCTATCGAATGGGGATAAAAGGCCCCCTTCAGGCCTCAACTTGAGCCTGATGCATGCACAGGTGCACAGATGCACAACAGAGCGGGCCTCAAAATGTGCGGTGCCAGAGGTAAAGAGCCATGACTGCCCCCACATGATGGCCCCGCCACAAAATATATTGACACTGGGCCTGATTCACAGAGCAGGGTTTGAAGAAGTCAGAACTCTACTCTTTTCATTTCCATCCTACTTTGCATCAAATTGGAGTTTTTAGGATTCACAGTGTGTCCAGGAGTATTTCTGAAATCCTATGACAGGTTTAATTTTAATGATTACTCTTATGAAAAAAAAAGTTACTCATGCAGATTTTTCACCAGGTGGAAATGTACATGACTAAATCACGAAAAAAGTAAATTTCCCTATCTGGTTCTAAATTATTTAAGGGTTTTTGTTTTATGTCTTTTGTCTTGGGCAACAGCGATTAAAAGGCATTACTTTAATTTGGTTCTAATGACACCAGTGATCTAGATCTCCCTGTAAAGCTTTAACTTTTTCAGATGGAAGTGCCCCTGATGTTTATCAAGGGGTCAAGGAACATTTCAGCGTCTTAAGAAAAACCTGTGTGTTTTTCTGGGGTTGGGACAGCACACAGGCATTGGAGTAGGCACATGGTGTATGTTCCATCAGCAGCATCCCAGGTGTTGGTCAATCCGAGGTGGGGAGGTGCTGCACTGATCCAGACACTCTGTGATGTAACAATGTATGCACGTTTAACCTCTTCAACGCTGATGAAGGAACTGCTCCGTCATCAGCCGCGGTGGCGCTGTGCTGATGACGGAGCGGTTCCGTCATGGCCCGCCCGACGTGCCTGCGTGGCGCTGATTTCGCGCCTGCGCAGCGCGTTCTATAGAGTGGGCGGGGCCATGACGGAACCGCTCCGTCATCAGCACAGCTCACCCGAGGCTGGTGACGGAGCGGTTCCGTCACCAGGGGTGAGCGCCACGCGGCCCGCCAGCCCCCTTAGCGCTGCGGCGGAATAGCCGCCGCAGCGAAGGTGATAAATGTATATTTGTATGTATGTATGTACATGGTATTTCTATAGGGAGACCCTAGCCAAATGTTTTTGTTTGAATTGTTGCCAGGTCCACCCTCCAGACAGCAACTGATCTAAGTCTTGTCTGTCTAAGCTCAGCACTGAAGGTGGTGAATCTTGACGACTTTAGCACATGAACGCATGCACTCGTTGAAATGGCCTAACGGCAAGGGTGGTCAACCTCTGATCTGGGGAACCGGGTTTGAATCCCGGCAAAGACGCGCAACGTCCTATGATTCTGGACAAATCACTTAATCACCCCGTGCCTTACAAAAATGAATGCATACTACTCCATGACTCTCAAGCAGGCTTCCGCCCAAAACTGGGGACAGAGGTCGCCCTGCTCACAGTAACAGAGCTAGCCTGGAAGCACATGGATCAAGGCGGCACCACAGCAATTATGTTGTTAGACCTGAGTGCCGCCTTTGATACCGTGAACCACAACATTCTAATCTCCCGCCTAAAACAGCTTGGAGTGGCAGGACAAGCCATTACGTGGCTACGGTCCTTCTTAAAGGATCGGAAGTTTCAGGTGGCGGAGGGAGCCACGCAGTCTAAAATCTGGCCCCTCAATCAGGGAGCGCCCCAGGGGTCCTCCCTAAGCCCCACACTTTTTAACGCATATATGGAGCCTCTAGCAAAGATCGTGCATCCTTATGGATTTGGAATCGTACCCTACGCTGATGACACCCAACTAGTGGTGCCATGAACCAGCCAGGAGACACACCCCACAAACTGGCCAGATGTCTAGAAGCAGTAACAAAATGGATGGCCTTGTCCCATCTAAAGCTGAATGGGGACAAAACGGAGCTAATGTTCCTGGGAAAAACAGCTGTACCAAGACCCAACATTGATTGGCCGTTACGCATGGGCACCCCCTCCCCCGAGCCAAAAGAACAGATTAAAAGCTTAGGCGTATGGCTGGATGACACCCTGAGCTTCAATCAGCAAGCCACCAAACTCTCCGCCACTTGCTTCGGGCTAATGAGAATGTTGAGGAAAGTTCTCCCCCTCCTCCCTTGTCACGCCCGAAGGATAATGGTCCAGGCCATTATCCTGTCCCGTCTGGACTACGGGAATGCCCTTTATTTAGGTGCACCTGTCAGCACGATAAAAAAACTTAAAGTAACCCAGAATGCGGCAGCATGTCTTCTTCTTGGACTAACCCGAAGACACTCGGGCGCCACCGCCTTGAAGGAATTACACTGGCTGCCTATTCAGGCCAGGATACGATTCAAGGCGATGTGCATAATGTACAAAGCCTTGTGGCAAAAAGCCCCCGCAATGATCAGCTCCCTAGTCACTCCTTACCACCCACGGAGATCACTGCGCTCCAGCACAACCTTTCTGGCCTCAACTAAGAAAATTAAACGTGCCAGGTGGGGTGGTCGTTCCTTTTCATGGAACGCTGCCGCTGCTTGGAATTCCCTGTCGCTCACACTGGCAGTGAACCCGATCTTCAAAAATTCCGCAAGAGTCTGAAAACTATCCTCTTCAGCCAATAACCTGACGGTTTTATCCGGCCCCACCTATCCACAGCGCTACGAGGCCTCAGGGTAGCAACGCGCTTTACAAAACCCAATTTCATTTCATTTCATTTCATTACTTGTGTAACGCAACTGGTGCTAATGTAAAGCGTTCTGATACCTGATACCTTCAGATCACGTTCGCGCTATATAATACTCTGTAAAAATAAAAAAATAAAAAAGTAAGGAGTAACTATGTGAAAACTGTAGAAATAGTTGTTTAATGCCAGTCCAGAAAGTCCATAGAAAGATCTATTAACTGGCTTGAGATTAACAATCTAATTCACTGAAATCTACTTCAAGGACCTTCCGCCTGCCCGATCTGACAGGCATCTGGTGAGATACAATATCATAGGCTACAGACCAATAAAGGAGGACTAGGGACGCCGAATAGTCTTCTTCAAGTGTGGTGATGAGGGTGTGATGAGTAACATCAGCATGGCTTTCATACCTATTGAGTTTTTCAAGCCTGACTGAAGCTCGTGGAGTGGATGATTTGGGTTCGTGTGTTTTTACAGATGTCTAGTTAGCATTTTTTTTCTGCTTTATTTTGAGGTTTGACAAATTTGAGTATGAGCATTAATTAATGAGGTCTTGAGTTTTCATAATTAGGTTTCTTCATGAGATGAGTTTTTGCTGATTATGGGGATCTCAGCAGCATTTAAGATTTGCCCATTGCAGCGGCTTATATCAACTTTGCCAGATTAATCTGTTTAGAGGTAGGACATATGGGGCATCCTAGGTGGATAACTGGGAAGGGTGTCGATGTTTCAGATTTGTTGTCAGTGGCGGCTCCTCCGCTATGGCGGAGGAGCGTTGCTCCACTGCTTTTAAGCAGTGCGAGGAAGAAGAAACATAAAATAATAATAACTTATGGTTATTATCATTGTATGCTTCGTGCTGCTTTGCGAGCAGGGTTGCTCTGCTCTCGAGCAGGGCAGGGGAGGAGTGGTTTATCCACTTCTAAGTGTGCAGGAACTGTTTGGTCGACACTCTACGGGCCACCCAAACCAGTCATGCGCACTTTGCCCGTTCTCCATGCAGGCTGCATTACAGTCTGAATATCGAGACTAAGAACATCAAGATACAAGAATATCATGGACACAATATTGAAGACCAAAACAAGGGATAGGCAATAAATTATGCTCTGCCTGCCCAGTTGGCAGAGTTTTGGCCACTCCACGTTATGCATGTAAAGCAGAGTTCCGGTCAAATTACACCAATCGGGTAGTGGCAGAGTTTTTTCTCAGTCAAATTTGACTGACAAATAACTAACTCTGGAAACAACCACACAATTAATTGTGGACTACTTTCCTACACCTAATTTTAAATATATGTCCTAGTGATCTGATAATAAATAATTTTTGGATACACTTAAGACATCTTTTTAACTTCCTCACTATAAAATAATTTACTTTCACTGCACGCCCAAACTCACAAAACCTGCTCCGCAGTAGATCTGGCGTTGAAGCACACTAAAGAGGCACTCAGCCTCTTTAGTGGGGCCCAATGATGAAGCATGTCACCACTAGGTGGTGAGTGAGGGCTTTCTTAACTGATCCAAGTGAGGCCAGTTTCTGTTCTTCTGCTCCTATTTGTGGTCTCTCAGACTCCAGAGGACACTCTTTTGTTGTTTCAACAGACTTAACCGGGGAATAAGAGTGGTCGATAACTCTCCCTATCTCTCTTTTTGTTGGCATAGAGTTTTTTCTCACCCACAGCTCGCCAACGGTAAGTTGTCGATCGCAAGTGAGAATTTGCATTTCCTAGTGTGATTTTTGGGCGCTAGGAGGGCACCCGGTGAGATTTTCCCAACGCAGGCGGTTGCGTGCGGTAGCATTTGTTCATGGTGAGAAAGATGCTGCGCGTAGCATGGTGCAGTTGGTGCTGATTTTTCAGCACAGAACAGACTCCTGGTGCTAAATATCAGTGTGAACAGTGCGACGTGCCAATTTACACACATTCATGGAACTCCACGGAATCTCGCAGACTTTTCATGTAATTACACAGAATTCCGTGGAGTGAAATTCAACGAGGTCCGTCCACCTCTAACCAAAGATCGAAAGGTAAGCGCACAGAAGGGAAGTATATATTTACTATACTCCACATATTTGTACCAAGAATATATACTTATATTGTCTATGAATGTATATGTGAAGGTAGGTAAAGAAAATCAACTCTACTTAAATTTCAATATTTTGGATCCAATATTTTGTTCTTCATAATTGTATACCTTGATGTGCTACCTTTGATATCCAGGGGGCAAACCAGGATATTATCATGGCCTACATTATGCAAGAACTGACCATACTGACAAGGCCGCTGCATCCATGGTGCTGGGAGGAGCTAAAAATGTCATCAGTAATCTCGCACAACACTGGTTACTCTTGCACCAAACAAAACCCATTCAATGTAGGAGTGACTAGCATTGGACGGGGCTGCTGCTGACATTCAGGCACTAAAACTTCTGTAGGAAAAATAAAAACATCTGCATAGATCAAACACAGTGACCGATGTTGAGTTAAAAATTCAAAAGACACACAAATAATGGGCAGAATGCAGAACAAATCAAACATTCACCCCCAGTCCAGAGATCTGGGCTAAATCCATTGCTCTTTTGCTCACCATGCCACCCCAGTTAGACCCCGCCATATGCAAATCAGTCTTGACCCTGCTCCTCATGGGAACAGTCTAGCACATTTATTAACATTGTTAGGGATCCCATTGGCACACATACATCACCATCCTATAGCAGAAAGGGAGCTATGCACACTTGCAGCCCTTCACCCTCATCATTGCACAGCACAGGCTGGAGCTCCTGCCTGGTTCACTGCTAAAGCTGCCAGCAGCTATTGCAAACCCATAGAAGGCTAGGCTCCTACTTGGAAGCGAGCTTAGGCAGTGTGGCTTCCTGGCAAGATCTGTGTTTTTGTGTTTTGTTTTCTCTCTCAACAGAATGGTCCAACCCTTTGCCCCTTCCCTAGCTCATGAACAGCAAATCAGAATCAGCTGTGATGCTATTGGGGGGCTGAGTAGGGGCTGGTGGAGAGGTGGGAGCAATAGAAAGTGAACTGTATGCCCCATTTGACACTCTTTTGCTGGTGCAGTCCTGCAGTGCCCAAGTCAATGTTACAAAGACAGTGGCAAAAGTTGCAAAGAGCAAGCCATGGGCAGCAGCTACTACCTTGCAGGACCTCTACATGATGCCCATGCACTCAAGTTCAGAAAGTGTGCCCTTGGCCTTCCTGACAAGCTGCTGTTCTATATGAAACAATAGAAGCAGGAGAAGTCTCCTTTTATGATATTCAGGGCCTTCTTAACAGCATTATAGGCCCCCGGGCAAAGTAGTGCACTGGGCCCTGCCTACACAACCACTCACAGGAATAAAAATGTTTAATGGAAAATTAGTGTTAAATTCTGATCTGCATGAGGCCCCTATGCTCGTGGGGACACTGGGCAACTGCCCAGCTTGAAATGAATGAAATGAAAGTGTGTCTTGTAAAGCGCACTGCTACCCGCACCGCAGGCCTCGTAGCGCTATAGACCGCTGGGGAACCCGTCCTGGCTTTCCCTGTGAGATAGTTCCTCCTGGGAGTCTCCAAGGTGAAACCAGGCATCCCTGACGTTTGTGAGGGGCCGTTGTGGAGATGAGGCAAGCTTAATGCCCAGAGTTACCGAGTGTGGTCCCTGGATAGAGTAGGCACCGAGGCGAGAATTATCAAGTCCGCTGATCCTGTTCCAAGACCCTGCCATGTCGGGAATCGAACCCTGGTCCCAGCCCGTTCTCTGCTCTCGGGTCTGCCGCCTCTAACCAGTGAGCCACACTACTCCGCTTGCCCATGCGTTAGGACGGTAATGATGACATTCACACTTTTTTACCCTGAAGTGCTATTCACCATTAGACATGAAGGTGGAGGGTGCCTCCCAAACTAAACTAGGAAGAGCAAGGGTACCTGGGATTTATGAAAAGCACGGTGCTTTTCCACCTTCGGGAGCTTCATAGTGGCTTGGAGTGCGAAGGCCTGCCCAACAGTGTGGATTCCTTTGGCATAGCAGTAGTAGGTGGGATTTTGGCTTTTAAAGTTTTCTGCTCCAGTTGCCAACCTTGATTGCTCTTCCTCTTCCTTCTGCGTTCATGGGTGTATTTGTTTAGTAGAAGGGAGAATTTTTTTTTTTTTAAATTATTTTTTATTAAAGCATTGAAACAAACGTGGCCAGTAAGGTACATCATTCTTGAGTTTGAATGGCATCCATAGTACATCAACAGTTTAGTACATTTCTCACATGCCCAGCTTAGAAGGATCAATTTTAGTCTATGTCTTCCGAGCCAGTCTGTGGGGCCTGTGGAGGCTCGCAGATATTTCCTCTAAACTCGTTCCAGCATGTCCATATTTCCCCCCATTTCCGAGGGCACCCCCGTGCTGCGTATACAGTCTTTTCTTGCAGCATACACCAGTCCATGTCGCTTTGCCAGTCCGCCAGCTTAGGTGGATTGGGGCACCCCACAATCTAGCAATGTTCCTCTTTGCCACCATCTGGCCAAGCGTTACCCAGATCTTCCCCTTCGGAGACAGGTCCGTGGGCTCCCAGATGTTCAGGAGACATCTCTTCGCCTCTAGGCGAATCTCGACCTCCCACACCTCATGCATACAGTGCACCACACGTCTCCAGTATCTCTGTACCTTCGGGCAGTCCCATAGTATATGGAAAAAGGTGCCCGTCCCACCACATCTCCTCCTGCATAACCCTTCGCCACCCCTCCCCATCGCTTGTATTCTTGTACATGAAATATAAACTCTATGCAATATTTTCAGTTGGATTAGTCGGGCGGATATCGCCACCTCCCGTGGGGAGGCCAGAGCATATGACCATTCTTCCTCATCTATCTCAAGCCCGTCAGCGACCCACTTCTCTTTTAGGGGAAGGAGCGTGTCAGGGGGAGTATTGATTAATTTTTTGTAAGTGAGAGAGATGGCGTGTTCTGGCATGTGTCCGTCTAGTAGTCTGCCCTCGAGTGGGGAGGCCTGAGGTAGTGTCGTCCCCAGTGGTATGTTCGCCTGCAGGGAGTGTCGCACCTGCATGTATCTGAAGTATTCGGTGCGTGCAAGCTCGTGTGTCTCCTGCAGCTGGGCAAATGTATATATTCCTCTAGGGCCCCAGATGTCTCTGATTTGTGATATTCCTATCAGGTCCCAGTTATGGAACCCCTTAGTGTGTTCCAAATTCCCAAGTTTTTCGGAGGCCCATAAAGGAGTACCCATAGTGAGGATATCCGACCACCCGAGTTTCTGCTGAGCAATGTGCCATATCTGTACGGAGTGTTTTGTCGGCCCCGCGAGTTGGTGTTTACCTGGTTTGGAGTAAAGTGCAATCTCATAGTTCCCCGCCGGCAGTAACCACCTGTCCATCCCATATCCGGGGTCGTCTCCATCACTGTATGTCCCTTGGTTTATCGCTGAGAGGTGTGCGGCCCAGTAATATTTACGGATGTCTGGGAGGGCTATCCCCCCGTCGTACCATCCCAGTGTGAGTTTGCGCAGTGCGATCCTGGGCGCCCCGGCCCAGAGGAGGGCACGCTGCACCGCTTCAATTGCTACGAAATATGAATTGGGTACCAGGTCGGGGTAGTTCTGTAATGCATAAAGAAATCGTGGCAGTGCCATCATTTTAAAAAGGGCGGCTCTGCCCAGCAACGACAATGGAAGTTGCTGCCAGGATTTAGCGTCACTTTGGAGCCGTTTTAGTGGTGGGAGTAGGTTTTTTTCGTACATCAGGGTTTTATCTGTGGAGACAAAGACTCCTAGATATTTGAAACCGTCCTCCGCCATTGCGATAGGGCAAGTGGCCGGGAGTAGTGGGGGGTCGCCATGGAGTACGTATAAGTGAGATTTGTTCCAGTTGATGCGAAATCCGGATTTACGTCCGAAGCTCGTGAAGATATCCAGTGCCGCCATGATAGATCTGCGCGGTTTGGAGAGGTATAGGAGGATATCATCGGTGTATAGGGAGATCTTGTCTTCCCATCCCTCCGCCCAGGCTATCCCTTTAAGGTAGACATCCTGCCTTATCCAGGCCGCGAGGGGCTCAAGGGAAAGCGCGAATAGGAGGGGGGAGAGAGGGCAGCCCTGTCTGGTCCCTCTTTCCAAGGTGAAAACCTCGGATACCTTGTTGTTTACAAGCACCTGAGCCAGGGGTTTCGTATAGAGAAGGCGGATCCAAGCTATGAAGTTGGGTCCGAAGCCAAATTTCCGAAGTACTGCCATCATGTAGGGCCACTCCAAGGTGTCAAACGCCATAGTGGCATCAAGCGAGACCACTACCGCATCGTCTTGTAACTTATGGCGTTGCCCGAGTACCCCGTTGAGGCGGCGGATGTTAAGTGCGGTGTTGCGGCGGGGCATGAACCCCGACTGATCCTGGTGGACCAGGGTGGGTAGGACCGATTGAAGCCGATTTGAAAGCGTTTTGGCTAAGATTTTGGGCTCTGCGTTGAGCAGCGAGATTGGTCTATAGGAGGCACAGGACTGTCTAGGTTTCCCTTCCTTCGGAATTGCCACTATGGTTGCAAGACGTTGGTCTAGTGGCAACAGTCCCGCCTCTCTGCTGGTTTCAAACATGTGTTTGAGGTGTACACTAAGGGCGTCCGGCTTTAACTTGTAGAGCTCTATTGGGAGGCCATTGGGCCCCAGGGCTTTGCCCGGGAGAAGAGAGAATTATTGCCTTTAAAAAAAGTGTCTGTCTTCTCTTCATGTTAGCAGTTCTATTTCTTTCCCTTTTGGCATCCTTTCAGTCATTCAGTACCAGCTCTGCCCAGTGCATGCTGCCATGTGGATTATTGGCCATTCTCTGATTATCCCTCTTTTTTGTCATACACACACTCACCATCCTGTTGCCATTATGGACAGGCTGCCTGTATGTGTTAGTTCTTATTACATCAATCGGCCAGGATTTGTGTCCCATAAAATGATAATCACACCTCTGTGTTGGTCAGGTATACCAACAAAACTTCCCACAAAAATTCTAAAGAAAAACAACTCTCTTCCAACCACACACCCTACACAGTGTAGCTAGCTATCTGTATGAGTGAGCGTGTTCAGAGCTCCACAAAGGGGTCATAACTGCTGTACAAAGGCAACAATACAATACAAAAGCGGTGCAGAGCAGGAATATTGACGGAAATATCGAGAGACATAAATGACGCCACAAAAATATTGTGGGGAAGAAATATCGCCAACAAAAATATCGTTGACAAGAATATCGACTGACTGGTAATATCGATTAGAAAAATATCGACGTCTTAAATATCATTTACAAAAATATAGTTGACAAAAATATAGAATTATTAATAACGTTATGTATTTTAGTGTTTTTAATGACAATTGTTTGTCATTTTACTATATGTTTTAACATTTTACTGGATATTAATTTATTTTAAGTTTAACTTTGTGTTTTTAGTTCCATAGTGGGTTGTGGGGAATAGGGTGGGAAGTAATTTCATTATATAGATTTAAATAATTATTGTGCACCAGGAGAGCTCCGCCTCATCGCCAGTATAGACTCGTCAACTGATGAACGACCGCTCCTAGGTCGGCCCGGTCTAGCAGCCCATATGTGCGCATCACACACGTGGCATTAACCCGTTTACCGCGGTGGACATTCTGCCGCGGTGCGGGCGTTCGACACAGTGGTCGGGGCTGCGTCGGCAGTTGGTCGCGCGTTGGCCGACGCAAGCATGGAACGGGTTAACAAAGGCACAGGAGCCAGGAGTTAAATTGCTCAGTGCATTCGTCCAGTACTGACTCCTCAGCTCCGCCTTTTATAATAATACATGGTCTGCACATAGGACGAATAACTGCTTGCCCGCGTGCACTGGTTTTGCCTTTTGCCCCTTTTACATGGTGGTGCCCCATCACCCCATGTCTCGGGGCTGATACTACAGTATGCATGCAATGCTGCAGGCAATTTTGATGGTAATATCATAGACGTTAACAGCAAAACAGACAATAAAAAAAACTGCTAACAGCCAAAAAAACTCCATACAATGATTGACCAGACCAGCCACACTGACTTGTCAGACCAGCCACAATGCCAGATTAACCTATAAATCAATACATTGCGTGAATATTTATTGCTAGGTGCGTTTTTATCACCAAGAATTTGACAATCTTCTCGCCTTAGAGAAATATTCTAGCATGACAAACTGGTTCACTTCACACGTGTTCCAATGAGAAACCTAGCCCGCCAGAAAGATCCACATTCACATAGTTTTTATCCCTAAACTCAGCTGCTTTACGGGAATATAAAATCTAAAATAAAATAAGTGTGATATACCAAAAGCCCAGGAGATGGCAGTAGAGTACAATGCAATCAGGCTTAAAGTCCCAGGCTGACAATAATTATTTTTGACACTAGACTGCACACAATTTTATCTTGAATGTTGGTGGGATATCATTTGTGTAGGGGGCATCGCATAACCCTGTCTTATCGGCCCACACCCTTGATTTTGGCTTTAAGGTCCATCCAGCGTCAGACCCTCACTGTGTTTTTGGCTGCGGAAATATACATTGTAACATTGTAAAAGGAGCCTGAAACCGGTAGAGGGCAGCAGAGTACAGGCGTTATCGGGTTATTTCTAATTCGGAAGACAAAGCACTTTAAGCACGTAGTATGACAACGTTGCTATCCAGTGGCGTAACACGGGCTCCCACAGCGCTTGTGGCAACAGGGACCCCAACCCTTCACAGGGCTCCCAACCCATCAAGAGGGCCCCATTCAGCCCTATGCCAATGAAAACCTGTTTATAGCTGCCACGGTTTTCATAATTTCAGTGTAATTATGAGTGACATTTCAATGACAATGACAATGAGTGAGACTTTCTCCCGAGCAAAATCCAGCGATGAAGACGAGAGAAACATGTAAATCACGTGGGATCTAGCCCAAACAGGATGTGAGAGGCCCGAACTGAGGCAGGAAAACATAATGGACCTGCCTGGACATCTGTGTTGCTGGGCAGCCCGGCAGAATCCTGCCTTCCAGCCTTTGACGACTCGGACTGGCCCCCTCGGCTCCACGCTTGTAACTCAGACTGGCCCCTCTGGCTTCACACTTGTAACTCAGACTGGCCCCCCTGGCTTCACGCTTGTAACTCAGACTGGCCCCCCTGGCTTCACGCTTGTAACTCAGACTGGCCCCTCTGGCTATACGCTTGTAAAAATTGTAATGATGCTGCCTAGAGCATCTCTCTATCAAGGGCCTCTCTGCCTTGCGGGACATGGCCCTAACAGGATGTGTGAGTTCCCAACAACACACTCCTTTGGTGCCTACTGATGCTAGGTGGGCCGGCAGAAAAACAAAACACATTTTGCCTACTGCCAGCCTGTGTGGTGCCCCCCCCTCTCTCTGGCGCTAAAACTTTTCAAACACTCAACCCATTCACAAATCTGGATTGAATCCTGCCTAGCCAAGTCTTCCCTGAACCTGAAACAAGCATTCTGGGACCGGTTTCTGGGTAACACCCCTCATCAGCCAGGCTAGCTTGAATCCAGTGGCAAAGTGAGCAAGGGACCCAAGTCCGGGCATACCCTGCCAACTTAGGGCGAACAAAGCAAACACAAGGAGATGATGGACGGAGCACTGAAACTTTTTAGACACTCACCCCAAGTCACAAATCTGGGTTGAATCCATCATCGCTCTTTAGCTCACTTCGCCGCCTCAGTTCAGACTCAGCCATATGCAAATCAGTCTTGACCCTGTGCCTCATGGGATCAGTCCGTCTTGAATTACCTAACCAGGTCTTCCCTGGACTGGAAACAAGCATCCATCAATTCTGTGTCTTTTGCTTTCTTGGGCAAACTCAGGAGAGCATCAAGACTCCAGACCACTCACATCATGTGAGGGACCCGGGCCAACAGGGGACAGGGACTGACTGATGTATGAGAGGCCCCCAACAACAACAACACGAACTGCTGTCACCAGGGATGGCTTTAGCACTGGTGGAGCTCAGTGGACAATGTTTGTTGGTGCCCCACAAATTACCACCTCCGCCGTGGATTCTCTCACTACCACCCTTTAACATCGCCCCTCAAGTCTCCATAACCACTCTCTCTCAGATGCATTTATCAGTTTTATAGCGTAGCCATCACTCATACCAGTGTGTTATTGCGCTTTACATCACATACATTACACAGAGACAACGAATCACACGAGTGTGAATCAATGTATAGGAAATGTTACATTAAACAGAGGACTACAAGGTGAAGGAGTCAAGCCCTCCATACCGGTGGGCAGGATAGTTTGACTGCTTGGTCTGGAGAAGCACAAACTAAGAATTTCAAATGTAACATCATGTTTGGGGGTCTCTTTAATAATCAGAATTGATTTTTATTCAAATGAACACTTTTTCCAACATTAGGATAACGAAAGTGTGGGTAAAAAACCATAATGCTGTAGTCTATTTTGCAGTTTGCAAGCAGCTCTTTGATGACTGTTAATAGCTCACTTTTCTATGTTAGGATTATAACTTAGAAACTGCAAGTAACAAAGGATCTCTCAGACAAAAGCAGCAACCCACTGATGTATTTACATTATAGGCACTTTGTGATCTGAATGGTACATGTTCTTTGTAGGAGGCACATTAACCCTTTGCACTACATCACCATGTCTCAAAACTTCCACTAGCAAACCTCCGATCTCGCCCTAGGAAGAACATTAATCACCAGAGTTAGCTTGACATTTTTATTGCTGCCTGAACATTCTTGGAGACCAGGAATGACGCAGCAGGTGCTTTTAAAACCATAATATACTCCAAACACGATGCCCCCACCCAAAGTCAGCGCCTGGTGCCTGGCACTCTTTTATGATCATGTCCTTGCATGTAGTTGTGGGTGGGTATTTGCATCAGACTGAGCACTTCAGGGCCCTGCCATTTCGCAGCCAGGCCATGATTGCCATGCATGCTGACAATTGTCGCGGGCTTCTTCAGCTCAGACGGCATAAACGCGAAATGGTAAAGACCCATCACCGTCTCAAACACCATTCTCTCCTTCAGGCCATGGGTGAGGGTGATCTGGCGGTGGCCACTAGTCAGATGAAATGGCTTCACCCTCTTGCCTCTCCAAGCTGGCTCACAAGCTCTTCTGCCTTTCTTGGGTGGAATATTTGGCAGCAGGCATCCACGTTGGAGAAAGTCTATGTTGCCTTGGATTAAGGTGGGCTATTACCCACATTTGAGAACAGAACAATTTCCCATCTCTGCCCACCTTCAACCAGAGCTTTTCTGTTCAAGTGTTTTTATTGGTTTAGTATAGTATAGAAATGAAAAACTGAACCAGACAAGCCACAAATATCATGTTTATTGACTGTAATCTGACAGTGGATTAAATAATATAGCATCTTCTAAATTGTGAAACATAAATATTATAGAGTGATAGTATCCATTGAATACATTTAACAAAAAATACAATGTTGGCTTATCATTTAATCGGTAAGTAGATGAAATCTTTAATGTTAAGATCTAAAATGTAATTTTTTTCATTCGTTGAATTCACATTTGAATAGGAGAAATCTAAATGTATAATGTAATTTTAGAGGGTGGTGAAGCAGACGAACTTACACCTGATCTATAGATATCTTATCCACCTAATGAGGTTAAGTACTAGTAGATAATTGTTTGGCTGGTGTTCAGTTGGGTATCCCGGACGGATTTTAAGAGTTCAAAGTAATAGTGTTACAACGTCGGGGTATTATTATTTTTATTTATAGCTGCTCAGTTTATTTCATAATAGTTTAGCAGCACTAATCAAGTTCTTTTTATAACATTCCAAATTATCTGCAAAGATATTTCACGTATATTTGACCTATATCCACCAAATAAGAACTCTTTTATTGATGATTATAGATTATGTTGTAATATATTTGAATAATATATATAGGAGAAGTTATGTCCAGAATAAATCTTTCTAGATGTCATTTGAGTAATCGACAGATGTAAATAAACCTAAGCAGGTTGTAGCAGTAGAGATTACACTTTCTATTTTAAAAGCATCCAAAAAGGCGTGTCAGATATTACTCCAAAACGAATACATTTGTCCACAGTCAAAGAGTATCTGTATCAAATTGTTCGTAGAGTCTTGACAAAAAAGAGACAGGGATAAGTAGAGATATGGGAGGCACCTCGGTGAAAGCAAGAAAAGGAATGTCCTTCCACTAAACAGAAGATGAGACAACAAACCACCTTACCTCGTTAGTTCTACAAGGCCAAAAACTTTGGAAAGGATACCACTGTTAGCCATCAAGAGGCTATAGAGACTCATCGTTACTTTGATATTGCTCGGACCAAAGGGGAAACAGCGGTTACAACGCTGTTGTTACCACGCAGGTAGGAAACAACGCGGTCGTTACAACGACCGCATTATTACCACGCGTGGCTTTACATCGCAAGTCGTTTTTACGACCTGCGCTAGGTGGCGAGCAACACCAGGGAATGGTTTGGATTTTAAATCCAACACCTTCCCTTCTGTTGAGCTAACTGGAGTAGGAATAGTAATTTATACTATTCCTAAGTCCAGCGCGCCATCTAGCGCAAGTCGTAGAAACGACTTGCTATGTAAAGCCACACGTGGTAAGAACGCGGTCGTTCTAACAACTGCGTTGTTACCTACCGCGTAATAACACCACGCGTTATATTGTCATATATTCGGACCAAAGTGGTCAAATGCTTTTTCAGCTTCCAGGGTAACAACAGGTGCAGGTGAGTCAATCTGATGAACCTTCTCAACTCTATGCCTAAGAAGTCTGGAGTTATTGGTCGATAGGAGCCACTTCAAAAAACTGAAATGTTTCAGTATTGACTCATTTCACTATTGCCCATTTTCACCTGGAGGCAGGAATCTCTCTGTTGATGTTAACAACTGTATAGAAGAGGGAAATAGGGCTATAATTCAATGGTCCCTTTTGGGTTTATGGATGAACATTGCAGCTTCTGCTACTTTCAACTCGATTGACCGTGACTCCTCAAAATTCTAAAATAAAACAAAGCAAAAAAATAAATTATGTAAGTTTTAATTTTTGTGAGAAACCTGCCCATTGTGAAGGTGGGTCAAGTTTAATAACTTTAACTGAAGCAAAGTTTACCCCGCCTAGCCTATCCCAGGCTACGATTTCCTACCTCAAGATATCCTGTTGGCAAAAGCCATGTCAAGGGCTTTTAAGGGCTCACAGAGTATTAGTGCAGCCTTGTGGAGAATTTTGTGAACTTAGTTGATCCACCCACTGTCTTGACTTCCTAGATCTAACAAAGTGGTTGAGCTGGACCTATTTGTAATAGACGAATGATCTTGCGGCAGAAAGAAGCTTGCTACTGAGGCAGGAATATGCAAATCTCCATCAGACAGCAGGTAAATGGCTCTAAACCCAGTCCTACTCTGGCTGATATTTAAAAATTCTGTGTTATTTAAACCATGATGCTTTAGTATGTGAAACTGTAGGGTGTGTATTAGTTGAATATATTGGACCTTTGATGTATTGGTTAGACCTGGGGTTTATTTTAGAATATTCTTTAAATCTAGTCTCTGGAAAGAAAAATGACACCTGTAAATGAACAGATACGATTGAAATGTATTTGCAATGGATGCAATCGCATGTATAGTAGTTGATTGCAAAGGTCCTTGAAACCTTCAAGGAGTAATTATCTAGATCTTTCTAGGAGAGTACTTGTGACTGCAGCTAAAAGTGGTGTGTACCGCTGGAAACACCTGCAGCCAGTACGGGCACCTTCATCGGCAGGGAGCCCCAACCTTGACTCGCATATCAGTGGGGGTGCCTTATTTTTTATTTGACTTCCATGACCCCCTGTTCATTGGTCTAACACGAAATGATGGTCCCCCTGCAGGTGTAACACAAAATGATGGTCCCCTTGCAGGTGTAATACAAAATGATGGCCCCCCCTGTCTCTGAGTTTCTCATATCTCACAAATATTCATTGGTTTGAACTGAATAGGGCCCACCTTGGGGGGCCCCTGAGTGTGGGGGAGGGACAACATGGGCCGCAGGAATGCGTTATTCCCTGGCTCCTACTTATTTGAACCTTAAAAAATGTGCATTGACACCAGCAAAGAAAAATGGCTGCAGCCGCCAACTGCCATCGTGTGGAGTAGAAATCTACAGGCGCGGTGCGTCCATTGGGGCGTGGAGGCGTAGCCCCCCCGCCCGCAGCTCCGTCGGCTCTTTGAACTTAAGTAAACTGATTCAGTTTACTTACGTTCAAAGAGCCGAGGGAGAACTGACAATCATGTCAGCATGACGTCGGACCGCCCACCCCTTCAGAGTCTGAAGTGGGTGGGTGGTCTGGCGTCATGTTGACTGACATGATTGTCTGACCAATGGGGGGCAACAGGCAGCATAACAACACAAGTGCGCATGAGTGGGGACGGAGGGCCAATTTTCGCACCGTGGCCACTCATGCGCACTTGTGTTTTGACTTGTTTGCGCATGCCTATTAGGAGTCCTTTGGACTCCTATTGGCATGCGACGGGCAAAGAATAGCCGTGCCCCTAAGCCAAGCCTGGCACTGCTGGCAGCGCCAGGATTGGCTGAGAGTGGCTGTCGGCGCCAAGGGACCTGGGCGGCGCGGACCTGCTCACAAGACCTCGGGTAGGATTTTTAAAATGTAGTTATTAATAACCCTCTCCCCCACCACCCCCCGCGACCCCCCCCACCCACACCGAGACTGGGAGAGAGTCTGAGACGGTGTGGTGTGCTTCTGCACTCCGTATGTTTTTGTTATATTTATCACAGGCCATTTTAATGTATATTGTGAGATAGGGGTGAGAGAGCGCAAACCAAGAAAAAATGTAGAAGTGCACCATATTTACAAGCACGATACATTAGTCTAGCAAATAATATATAAGAGTGTTACCTATATAGAGTGGAAATATATAAGAGTGTTTAATTAGGCTAAGGATGCATATATTTGTGTGAAAAGCTAATATAGAATCTTGTAGTGATGTTAGAATGACGTTGAAAGTCTCACGTTATGCAGCAGCGTGTAAAAGAAATGTAATTCTGCAAACCATGGAAATGTGTAGGCCACATGGCAATTCACAAGAAATGAATAAGTGCTGCTACATTGTCATGAGATGTGGACTTTGATATTGTTATAACCCAATGTATTATTAAGCATAGAACTGAAATATATGTTTCTATAGATGTGTTGCATTATGGTAAAGTGTGTTAGTTAGAATACTGTTTAAGTGAAGAAATTAAATGTTTTCAGAGAAGCAGAAACCCGTTCTATGTAATTCAAGTAGGCCTGAACAGATAAAGTCATTTCTTTTGATCTAAATGTGCTCGTTAGGGGAAAGTCGTGCTAGGCACTAACTGTGAATCCTTTTACATGTTTTACGACTAAAGATACGGTGGAGGTCGGAATTTGAGGCCCACAGTACATGTGTCCGTTGCAGGTGCGAGGAGCCCTAATCAGTACCATGATGAACGGTCTTTTGTTCAAGAGAGCCAGGCACAGGCCTGTAGGAGTCTTCAGGAATTTTAGGGGGTACCGTCTCGCCGGAGAGAAGCCTGGGAAGCAAGGTCAACGCTAACGAAGGTCCAGAGGAGTATCAGTATGGAATTTGCCGCCAGAATCGATACCACGTGAGGGGCGTCTCAAGGGGCGTTCCTATTGGAAATGTGATTTTGTATTAGGGAAAGGACCCCGGGGAGGATTTAGTTCAGAGGGTCTGAGAAGCCTAAGAGAGTGGCAGGGTAGGCAGATAGAGGAACTGCAAGAAATCAACTTGACTCAGAGACTAAGGGAAGTGTGTGATCTTCTTTGGAAGTCACCACTGCTGACACCTTTTTAGGTTAGGATCTGTTAAGTAGGGATGTCACTTAGTCTAGTGTAGGGACAGTCTAACCTGAACTTTTTCCTTTCTGTAAATGACTCAAGTTGCAGATCATAGCTATTCCTGCAACTCTGGTGACTTTTGAATTGGCTTTAATAATATTCTTTGGTAGACTAAGAGCATTTAGAGAATATTTGTTTATATTAGTACCTGTGTATCTTTTGAATCTTATGCTGAGAATTTTGTATCTCCAGCTGTTTTTGGCTTTACAATAAACTTTTAAAACTTATTCATGGTAAGTGGTTCTTTAGAGTGGTTTACGTTCTTAATTGATTAACCTAGTAGTGGATTGCCTTTTACTCAATGACAGGTACCAACGATTCATTCGACTTGATTTGGGATCTGGATTTATAACTATAGACCAGAAATCCCGCTTTAGCAGTTGGTAGCAGGTAGGATGGTTATCTTCTTGAGGAAGGTAATCTAGACTAGGTTAGCTTACCCCAAGGCCCCTAGACATCGAGAGATGAGCAGCGGAAGAATCGAGTGCCGAAGAGGGTGCTGACGGTGCGAGAGAAGCAGCAGTATCGGAGGAGAGTGAGTATAACAAGGGTCATGCGTGAACAGATTGCGGTGTTTTGTGTTGTATTTGTATTGTAATGTCTTGCGGAGTTGAATGCCTGTAGTGTGATTGAGAGAAGGTTGTGAGCGCGCGCAACCTGGTACTGGTAAACCTGGTAAACGGGTGAACTGGTGAAAAATCTTAAGTTCAGGGTAGAGCTTAAGTGGTTTTGGGTGTATCGAACATCCAGAGTAGTTGTCGACCAGAGTAAGGAGGTCATGAGGTACCATTGACCGCCGCAGGACCGAGATAGGGGGAGTGTAAGAGTGAGTGTGTGAGTAACGGACGCTGGTCGAAAGTTACTGTGTGTAAGTAACCTATCAGAGAAGGCGATTGTCTGGACGTAAACGGAAAGACATCTCGTCAGTTAAGGTGACAACTACAGGTAGACTGTGGGCGTACAGTCAAGAAAAGTGATCGCTTGGACGGAAGTAATAATTTTTCAGAGTATGAATGGGACGCATGCATGACCGCGGAGACGAGCTGAGAAAGGAGGGGAACTGCTGCAAAGGGGGACGAGAGACGTCAGCGAGAGCCGCGCTCTGATTGAGCGGTTGGTGTGACGTCGGCTAGAGCCGCGCTCTGATAGGCCAATTAGCGAGAACAGCGCTGAGATTGGTTGATTGTCATCAGGAAGTAAACAAACGCTGAGAAAAATAGAAATCATGAAGTGCTTTAAATGTTTGAAAGGGATTTTTAAAAGAAAAAGAAGAGAATCTTTTTACGGGGAAGAGGCACCGCCAGAGGGTACACCAGCTTATTATATGGCAACGAATGTTGGGTTGCACACTATTCTGTGGATTAGTGATTGGAGCAAGATTACGGAAGGGAATGAGGAACTGACGTTTCCAAAGTATGGAACGATTAGGGTAGAAGCATTACATCAGCTAAAAGCAATCATGTCCTCATTGAACCCTTCGCCTAGACCAACACAGTTTGAGGCCCTTAACGCATGGATTAGGGCGGCGCATGACAGGACTCTGAATAGGCGTCAAGAAAGGCTGAAGCGATCGGTAAGAGCAGTGCGAGATGCTCAATGGGATGCAGACGCCAAGAGATGGAGGGTACAGGCTATTGAGGTGGATAAGTTGTACACAGTGAGAGAGGTGGCAGGAGAAAAGAGCCTCATGGAAGAGGATGAGGAGAGCGAGTCGGAGGACAACTTGATAAATAGATTGCTGATAGATAGACCGCCTCCGAACGTTGGGGGGGCAGAAAGTAGGGGACTCTCAAGGAAAGGTGGGGCTGCCATAGAGGGGTATATACCACTTCCTATATCGGAATGGATACCTACCAAAGGTGAGGAGACACCTCAACATAGTACGGTACAGAGTGTAGTCGGAAGGTTGGTGGTGCAGAAAACGCCAACCGCAGAGAGGGCTGAACCTTGTGGGTTGCCAGATGCCCTCCAAGTACCCGTTACCATAGGACCCATAGTATCGATTTACAACCCAGAGAATGGGAGAGAGGAAGAGCAGGTACGGTTAGACAGAGAGAGGGTTGAGATGGAAAGGAGGAATAACACGACAAATGCCTGGAGGCAATTGCCAGGACCGGTAACGTGGAACACCCCATTTGATTCAACAGTGGGTCCCGCAACAGAGCAGGGGGGTCAAAGAGGACCGATGGACCTAAGGGGACCACGTCCGAAATCCTTTAAAGAGTTAAGAGCTGACTTGAGAGAATGGGATGGGTCCGCAGAAACACCGAGCAACAGATCAAGAGCAGAATCTGAATGGGGAAGTCGAGGCAATGGGACAGTATCTCACTGCGGGGCTAGCGAAAGCAGTCAGGGATGTGAGGGTCAAAGTCAGGAGAACAGAGGAGTAATACGTCCTATTGATGGGAGGGACTAGCAGGAGCGAGATGGTAGAGGCATGGAGTGTGAAGAGATGTCTCGTCTCTTTGAAAAGGGTGGAGACCAAATGGTACTAGCATACAGAGATAAGTTTAGGTGCGCTCATCACGCACTTGGAGAGGATGTACAACACTGGAATAGAGGGAACAGTGAAAGATCTCGCCATACATCGAGTAGTCAGAGATCACAGGCAAACTGTGGGGAAAGGGGGAGTAATGGAATGTCTTATCATGCACCCAGATAAACCAGGCAGGAAGGAGAATGTGGGACTATGAGGCGCAATGGAGTGTTTCATCATCCACCCATAGAGGACGGAACTGCATGGGACCTGGAGGGGTGGGAGCATGGGAGGACTCCCCGTAACTCGCCTGAGCCTAGACGTAGGACTCGGAGCTGGGATGGGAGAGATGTGAATGGACCCCCTAGAGCTAGCATACTGAAAGCTACAATAAAGGCGAAAAGACTCGATGTCACCAGTTTAAAATCAGATTTAGATGAGATCATAGATGGTACGTTGGCTTTAGAAAGGATTGATTTGTACGAACAAGATGAGTTGCTGTTTATAGCAAAGGACATTACCTGAAAGGCAAGAGCAATTCACGAGAAACTGTCTGAACTGGCAGAGAAGTATATGGTAGATTTGTCCAGAACAAAGACATTACAGAGTAACCATAGGTTGCAGTATTCAGACCAAGACTTAGACGAGAAGAGAACTACAGGATTAAAAACACACATAAGGGAGCTGATAACAGGAATAAGAGCGTGGAGAGATCTGGACAAGTGGGAAGAGAGGTGGTCCAAAAGGGGTACTGTCAGACGGAGCACGAACGTGATGTCTCCAGAGGGAAGGGTAACACAGATGGAGGCATTTCCTTTGAGAGAAATATCGAATGGGAATTATGTACATGTGCCCTGGAGTAGAGGAGATTTAGCTGCATTTACCAACTCATTTCCGAAGTTAAGGGACAATCCTGTTGAGTGGTACAAGCAGGTAGAAAGGTTTGTAAAGATCTCCAAAGTATTGTGGATTGATTTGAACACCTTGTTTGACATTGTGGTCCCAGGAGATTTGTGGACAGCATGCAAGACTAGTGTCGAGTGGCCAACTGTAGAAACAGAAAGGAATGCTGCTACAAATGGACCGTCTGAAATTGTAATGCAAAAGTACAAAAGAGTAATAACTTGACTGAAAGATAAGGTGCCACCCCAGGACATAGATTGGGTAAAAATAGACCGAACAAGACAGGAACCCAAGGAGACAGTTCATGAGTTTTATGAGAGATTGCTGAAAACATTCAAACAATACAGTGGACTCGATGTAATGGATCCCAAGGATATAGGACAGTTTGTGTCAAAGTTCGTTTTGGGATTGAGACCTGATATTTGTTTGATGATTCAGCAACATTTAATTTGTTGGCAAAACACACCATTAGATGAGATTCTGAGGTATGCAAGATACTGCAGTGATGAAATAGATTCCAAAGCAAAGAAGCTAAAAGAAAAACTAATGGTAGTGCAGATGCAGTCAGCTGGAAAGGGCGGACAGCAGCAGCAGGGGACAATGGGACGGAAATCGAGTAATCAGAATAAGGACAGTGAAGATAACTCGAGACCTAGAATAGACTTTGCCACGTTGAAGAAAACGACAAAGTGCCACCAGTGTCATCAGGTGGGACATTGGAGACGCGAGTGTCCCTATAACCCTGAAAATGGAGAACTAGAAGTAGAGGAGGAAGTTCAAGAGGTTCCAGTTCAAGGGGTGACAGTTCCAAGAAGCAAGGTGGCCAAAGGGGGGACTTCGGCCCAACGAGCTCAGTTTCCACAGCCACCGAAGATTGCGACAGGGGGAAAGGTCTTTAGACAAATGCCTCTTTTCATTGGAAAAATGTTACTACATTGACCCACTGACAGGTCAACGTGTAAGCAAAGAAGAGGACTGTACCCTCGGGGCAGTTCTAGAGGTGGACCAAAGAGGACCGTTTGTTGAGGCTGAAGTAGCAGGGTGTCCTACGACATTCTTGGTGGATACCGGAGCTACTCGATCAACTTTGAGATCGGCAGTGGTTCCGGATCTACCAATGTCGGGGGAAACAATTCAGGTGGTAGGAGTCGCAAATAGGAGAATGACTAGCCCTTTGACAGAACCAGTGTCAGTGAAAATAGGGAATTACACAAATGAACATCAGTTTGTGGTATGTGATTCTAGTCCTGTATGTCTGTTAGGAAGGGACCTATTGTGTAAACTGAACTGCACCATATACTGCACACCTCAGGGTGTGGAGGTACAGACTGCAGACGATGATGCTACCTTTAAGATTGCCAATTCGAGAACATGTGTAGAATTGTATCCTACTCTGACTGTGGAAGACCTTCCTGGGGACTTAAAAGATGCTGTGTCATCTGAGGTATGGGATTTTACTGGAGAAGAGATAGGACTGATCAAAGGGGTGGAACCAGTGAAGATCATGGTGAAGCCAAATATCAAATATTCAAGAACGCCGCAATACAAATTGTCCCAGGAGACGATTGCAGGAATAAAACCTGTGATTGATTCAATGATTCAACAGGGAATACTGAAGGAAATCGTGGGTAGTCCATGTAACTCCCCGATTATGGGTTTGCAGAAACCTAGTGGGAAGTTCAGAATAGTTCAGGATCTTCGAAAGATTAACAACATAGTTGTTTCAAGTTGTCCAGTGGTACCGAATCCATCAGTGATACTGTTTCAGATACCATTCCAAGCTGAGTGGTTCACAGTGATAGATATTTGTCAGGCCTTCTTTTCAATCCCATTAGACGAAGAAAGCCAGTACCTTTTCGCCTTTAAAATGGAAGACCGCGTCTTAACATGGTGTAGGATCCCACAAGGGTTCACTGATAGCCCTTCAATCTTCAACCAGCTGTTGAAGAAGAACCTTGAAAGTCTAGTACTGCCACAGAACTCAGTTCTGGTCCAGTACATAGACGACCTACTTGTTGCGTCAGGAACAGAGGAAGCTTGTAAGGAAGACACCATTGCTTTGCTGAATCACTTAGCTGAAAATGGACACAAGGTATCCCCGAACAAATTGCAGTACTGTCTGACAGAAGTACAGTACTTGGGTCACCGGATAGAGAAGGGGAAGCGCAAGGTGTCTCCAGACAGGATAGAGGCCATCATGAAAATGAATGCGCCTACGACACAGAGAGAAGTTAGGATGTTCTTAGGAATGGTTGGTTATTGCCGACAGTGGATAGCTAACTTTTCACTGAAAGCAAAACCTTTACAGAAACTGACGCACAAGGAGGTGAGTGATCCGGTACCATGGGACAACGATTGTTTAATGGCGTTCCTACAGCTGAGAGAGGATTTGTGTCGTGCTCCGGCTTTGGGGATGCCAGACTATGAGAAAGCATTCTCAGTGTACTGTTGTGAAAGAGAGGGATGTGCGTTATCAGTGTTGGTGCAGGTACATGGGAATGCCCGTAGACCAGTTGCATACTTTTCGGCTACATTAGATCCGGTAGCCGCAGCGTTGCCCGGATGTCTCAAATCCGTTGCTGCAACAGGTGTCAGCATTGAGAGGTGTGAGAACATTGTGATGGGACACCAATTAGTGGTGTATGTACCGCATTCTGTAGAACTGTTAATGACTAGGACCAAGACGCAGCACTTGACCAATAGTAGGCTCACGCGCTATGAGCAAGTTATTCTTGCTGCAGAGAACGTGACCCTTAAGAGGTGCTCGGTCTTGAGTCCTGCTACATTGATGCCACTTCCTAATGATATAGAATGTGAAGATCACGATTGCCTTGATGTGACTGAACTATGCACGAAGCCCAGACCAGATATTGTGGATGAGCCATTGACCGACCCAGATGAAATTTACTTTGTTGATGGCTCATGTTTAAGAAACGATACTGGTCGGTTGAGAGCAGCTTATGCTGTTTGCACCATTACTGGAGTTGTGGAAGCCGCTTGCCTGGAAGGAGTACACTCCGCTCAGGTAGCAGAAATCATTGCATTGACACGTGCCTGTATAGCAGGTAGCAAAAAGAGAGTCACCATTTATACCGATAGCCAATATGGTTTCGGTGTAGTTCATGATTTCGGGCAATTGTGGTCTCAGAGGGGTTACATGACCTCCTCTGGTTCACCAATCAGAAACGGGGAATTTGTACGACTGCTGTTAGAAGCATTGCAGGGTCCAGCTGAAATCGCAGTGGTCAAGTGTATAGCCCACACTAAAAATACAGATTTTGTGTCACAAGGAAATAGATATGCAGATGAAGTTGCTCGCTACTGTGCGGAGCAAGGGTATACTTTCACGGAGGTGGAAGTAGGTGGGGCTCAGGAAAAGACAGAATTAAACATGATGTTAGAGACCGTAGATACATGGGAAGATCTGAAACAAATGCAAGAGAATGCACCTGAGTCAGAGAAAAGGTCCTGGGAAACAGCAGGTTGTGTGAGAAGTGAAATGGACTTTTGGGTTTCAGCAGATGGAAGAGCAGTGTTACCTGAGGAATTGGTGAGCCCAATGGCACGACAGATACATGGTCCAACACACTTAGGAAGGGATGCCATGCTGAGGGTATTTAGGCAGACTTGGTATTGTCCTAAGTTTAGGATTGCAGCAGAAGCGGTCTGTAGGAGATGTGTTACATGTCAGCAATTGAACGTAGGGAAAAGAACACCAGTTACCATGAGTCACATTGGGAGGTCTGGGGGGCCTTTCAACAGAATGCAATTAGATTTCATTGAAATGCCAAGAGTCAACCGCCTCAGGTATGTGTTGGTGGTTGTATGCATATTTTCCAGATGGGTCGAAGCATACCCTACACGTAGGTGCGATACACTCACCGTAGCAAAACTGTTACTTAGAGAGTTGATCCCGCGCTACGGGGTGCCAGGTTCTCTGGAATCTGATCGAGGAACACATTTTAACAGTGAAATTGTGAAGATGCTCTGCTCTGAATTGAACATTGATCAGAAGTTACATTGTAGCTATCGACCAGAGGCTTCAGGTATCGTGGAGCAGATAAACGGGACATTACAGTGCCGAATTGCCAAAGTGTGTTCTTCAACTTCCTTAAGTTGGCATGATGCTCTACCTTTAGTGCTAATGAGCATGCGCAGTACACCCGACAGGAGGACAGGTCTCTCTCCTCACGAGGTGTTGATGGGGAGGGCCATGAGACTTCCTACTGTCCCAACCACCGCTTTGCTGAACATTACAGATGACCTGATCCTGGATTACTGCAAAGGACTGTCTGACGCCATTCATTCTGTGTCCTTCCAGGTGCAGGCTGCTGAGGTCCCATCTTCTAGAGATTTGTGCCACGACTTGTGCCCAGGAGATTGGGTCGTGGTGAAGAAGCACGTCCGGAAAAACTGCCTAGACGTGCGTTGGAGAGGACCTTTCCAGGTTATTCTAGCTACGAATACTGCCGTGAAGTGCGGAGGACTGCCAAATTGGGTCCACGCTTCCCACACCCGAAGAGTTCCAGCACCCCTGGAAGAAACAGCTCCTCTCGCAGATGAGGATCCAGCTGAAAACGGTGAACCATTAGAGGGGATCAGTCAAGCTGTGGGGGTGTCTGAAGAAGTTGGGAGCGTTACAAATCCAGAAGAAGAAGGACAGGACGGCAGTGAAACTGAAGTTGCTACAGAAGGAGAAAGTTGCTGTGAATGTTATTCGGAAACAGATCAAGTCCAGAGTGATCAGGAACCGAGTGGGAGGGCAAGCAATAGGAGAACAAGACGTGGGGCAGCTACTTGGCCCGAAAGAAGAAGGAGGCCAAGCTTGAAGCTAGCTCGAGAAGAAACTCTTGCTCCTATATCCGAAGACTCGGATCTGGAAGAAGGTGTACAGGACCAAGATCAGGAGGGTCCAAGGAGATCAAGGAGAGTGCGAGTGCCTAGCAGAAGATACTCTACTCCTGAGTGGACCTACCTCGCTGCAGATGTCTGAGGGACGCAGAACTGGGAGGGTGAGGGAAGTGACCCTGACCAGAACTGACCCAATCATCACAGTGGAAGTAAAGTTCCTGGTACCAGGAGTGGAGGTCGAAAGACTGCTGACACTCAACATCGTCTATCCTCCTCTCTTGAGCGGAATAAGAAAATTGATCTTAGAGACCGTTGAATTTCCGTGTTGCTGTTCAAGGTGTCCAATACTTGAGGGAATCCTTCTTCGTTTGGAAATATTCGAGCGAGTGGTGGAAGTTCTTGGAACACGCATAGTTTCGGATTACTAAAGATTTTTGCAAAGAACTTTGTAAATACAGATCGAAAGATAACCTAGCGCCGAGTGGAAGAAGAAAGAAACTAGGGACTTCCATTTTAGTGGATGGAGAAGGGCTAGGGCTGTCTATTGCTACAGAACTCAATGACTGTTCTTGCGGAGGGAACTATCAGCTCCAGGTGTGGTTCAAAGAGAGACATCGTGCAAAGAAAAGAGACATTGGAGTCCAGTAAGAGACTTTGGCTGAGAACGTAAACCAGAGCTACACTGTTTTGAGATCATGGAGACTGGCAACCCGAACCGCAGGACAAAATGCATAGTAGGCACACTTTTAGTGGGATTGATTTTCCTTATAGTTTTAGTAGTTACTATATCATATGTAGTGGGACATGAAAACGAAGCAAAGGCTAGACCAGAAGCAAAAAGAGTATCGACACAAAGGCCTACTACTGTTGCTGGTGAAAAAGGGGAAAACATTGAGAAAGAGAAAGCTATGTTAAATGCTGAGATTAAGAGATTGCATGAAGATGAATCCCAGGGGAACTTTAAATCAAATGCTTACGCCAAATTACTTTATGAATATATTGATGTCATGGAGGCGAAGAATTGCTACGTCTGTATGCAATTACCAGCTTCTGTAGATGAGGGCATCAGAAACCACCATCTTCCATTGACCTATGGAATTTCATGTAGTTTGTTGTTGAGTATATTTTATGAACGTGAGGGGTTCGAGTATTACTTCTCGAACTTTGACTCAGTATTGCCAGAGGTGCCAAATTATAAACATCTCAATAAGTGGGATTATTACAAGAGTGAAGACAGGTTACAGAAATTTTTCCTTCCATGGAAAACATTAGATACTTCACATGCCCGAAGAAATAATTTGACTTGTAAAGTGTCAGAAATTGAGAAAAAGTTTATAGGGCAGGTGGATGATCGATACAGAAGACAAAAGATCCTAAAAGCTTCAGGACAATGGAAAACAGATTGGACCCAGGAAGAAAGGGAACACCAAAGAAAGGGTAGCAATGGTCCAATAGCTTTAGACAAAGAGAAGAAAGGGAAACTATGTTTACATAGGGGTCAAACCTATTACGAGAATGTGTTTGTGGGAGAAGTCAGTTGTGAGCATGCTTTTCAATTAGAGTATTATTCCAAAGACTTCTTGAAGGAGATGCAGGTAATCCCAAACGTATATTTTGTCTGTGGAAGAAATGCATATGTGAAGCTACCAGATAATTGGTACGGATCATGCTATCTAGCAATTGTCTTCCCCAAAATATACCATGCTGAGGAATTAGAAGCTAAAAAGAGAGGAACCCAAACTGGAGGGAGAAGAGATCTAGGCGCTGAAGAGGTAGTTGGGGATGTATTTGGTGCTGCATTTCCTCTTTTGGGAATAATCCTGAATGACATCAAAGTTAGAAGATTGGCAACAGTCGTAGATTAGATCCTTAATGCTGGTGGAGGGGGAGATGCAATCGATAAGGGCAATGGTTCTTCAGAACCGACTTGCTCTAGACGTTCTGTTAGCCAAAGAGGGCGGAGTCTGTAAGGCTTTGAAGGTCCAGGAATGTTGCACTTACATTCCAGACAATTCAAAACCTCTAGAAAAGTACATACGAAACATTACTGCAATTCACCACGAAATTGAGGATTTGACAAAGATAAATGTGTGGGAAAAAGTAGGTCAAGGAATGGGTAAAGTTGGAGGTTGGTTTGCCAACCTAGGAAAGGGTATCATTTGGTACATATTGAAACCCATCATCATAATTGTGATTTGCGTAATCACTTTGTGGGGCTTGGTACGGCTGTACAAATGGTATAGAGCAAACAGATTGCAGAGATCCATGAGAGAACAGGAGAGAAGACTGACTGCGATGCAGGATACTCAATACAAGAGTCTGAGGGCTCTAGAAATGATGAAGCGAGGGAATATTGCAACGACTTCAGTTTGACAGATCCTACATTTTTAGAGATGGTGTTTTGATGGTGATGACACCTGAAAGTCATCAAAGGGGGGACTGAGAGAGCGCAAACCAAGAAAAAATGTAGAAGTGCACCATATTTACAAGCACGTTACATTAGTCTAGCAAATAATATATAAGAGTGTTACCTATATAGAGTGGAAATATATAAGAGTGTTTAATTAGGCTAAGGATGCATATATTTGTGTGAAAAGCTAATATAGAATCTTGTAGTGATGTTAGAATGACGTTGAAAGTCTCACGTTATGCAGCAGCGTGTAAAAGAAATGTAATTCTGCAAACCATGGAAATGTGTAGGCCACATGGCAATTCACAAGAAATGAATAAGTGCTGCTACATTGTCATGAGATGTGGACTTTGATATTGTTATAACCCAATGTATTATTAAGCATAGAACTGAAATATATGTTTCTATAGATGTGTTGCATTATGGTAAAGTGTGTTAGTTAGAATACTGTTTAAGTGAAGAAATTAAATGTTTTCAGAGAAGCAGAAACCCGTTCTATGTAATTCAAGTAGGCCTGAACAGATAAAGTCATTTCTTTTGATCTAAATGTGCTCGTTAGGGGAAAGTCGTGCTAGGCACTAACTGTGAATCCTTTTACATGTTTTACGACTAAAGATACGGTGGAGGTCGGAATTTGAGGCCCACAGTACATGTGTCCGTTGCAGGTGCGAGGAGCCCTAATCAGTACCATGATGAACGGTCTTTTGTTCAAGAGAGCCAGGCACAGGCCTGTAGGAGTCTTCAGGAATTTTAGGGGGTACCGTCTCGCCGGAGAGAAGCCTGGGAAGCAAGGTCAACGCTAACGAGGGTCCAGAGGAGTATCAGTATGGAATTTGCCGCCAGAATCGATACCACGTGAGGGGCGTCTCAAGGGGCGTTCCTATTGGAAATGTGATTTTGTATTAGGTAAAGGACCCCGGGGAGGATTTAGTTCAGAGGGTCTGAGAAGCCTAAGAGAGTGGATGGGTAGGCAGATAGAGGAACTGCAAGAAATCAACTTGACTCAGAGACTAAGGGAAGTGTGTGATCTTCTTTGGAAGTCACCACTGCTGACACCTTTTTAGGTTAAGATCTGTTAAGTAGGGATGTCACTTAGTCTAGTGTAGGGACAGTCTAACCTGAACTTTTTCCTTTCTGTAAATGACTCTCAAGTTGCAGATCATAGCTATTCTTGCAACTCTGCTGACTTTTGAATTGGCTTTAATAATATTCTTTGGTAGACTAAGAGCATTTAGAGAATATTTGTTTATATTAGTACCTGTGTATCTTTTGAATCTTATGCTGAGAATTTTGTATCTCCAGCTGTTTTTGGCTTTACAATAAACTTTTAAAACTTATTCATGGTAAGTGGTTCTTTAGAGTGGTTTAAGTTCTTAATTGATTAACCTAGTAGTGGATTGCCTTTTACTCAATGACAGGTACCAACGATTCATTCGACTTGATTTGGGATCTGGATTTATAACTATAGACCAGAAATCCCGCGTTAGCAGGGGTGCTAGAAAAAGCTAACATTTACGATCTGATGGCATGTGGATAGTGGTACACTTTAGATTTATGTCAGCGAGTTCAACACACTGTCGGATTCCCGTAGGTGGCGCTGCAACCCTGATGAGCTCAACCTATTTTAAAGGGATACCAGCTGGATCGGAGCAGAGAAATGAAACCAAGAGTTCCCACCTCCTCCACAGAGCAGCTCCTCCAGGCACGATAAGAAAGAGGCGCTTGTCTCGAGAGTGTGGGGGGTGGGGGGAGGTGACTAGTGTGCATGGCCCGGGCGTTTCAGGCAGAGCTCTGTAAGTGAGTAGCAGGCAGCACCCTGCAGGCAGGATGCATCAGAGCTCAGCATACCACACAGGCATGAAGCAGACGCCAGAAGAACACAGGCATCTGCGGGTATTAGAGCTCATTGCATAGGGCACAGGCAGGAAGCAGCCGTCAGAGAACAGGCAGGAAGGAAGCAGCAGGCATCAAAGCTCATGCTTATGGGAGGGCACAGGCAGTAAGCAGCAGTCACCGACAGGCAGTAAGCAGCAGGTATCACAGTTCAGGCATAGAGTACAGGTAGGAAGCAGCAAGCAGACTTAAGGTAGAACTGGAGCACCAGTGCCCATGCTCTTCAGCTGCTGCACGCGTTTTCCCCTCAGCCTTCAGAGTCCACTTGAAAACCATGCTGAGTTAGCCATGGGGTGCGGAGCTCAGGGTCTACCGTCTACGTGAAGAGCCTGGGCACGAGGGACTTTGGGTATTGGCATTGTATGTACACATTCAGCCCCACTCTTTAGAGCCTACTGAATTAAATTCAGAAGTGAATGTCAGCTGCAACACGAGTCTGCCACAGGCAATCATTTTTGGGAATCACCACTTATTTTTCCTCAACAAACACCACCCTCCCAACCCCCGTGGCACGCGACACTCATCCCCAACTTTTACGCCCTCCCACTTTCAAATGTCACCAGCCCCACTGGAAATCTAATATTAATCAGGTGCTTATAAGAAATGTAAATAGCAGTTTCTGAGTCTAGTTTGGTAGTTAGCAGAGGCAGCATCTCTGATGTTACAACTGACATATTCAGGCTTGCGGTGTGTGTGCAGTTCAAGTGACAAATGACAGCTCTGGACAGATCTCTTAATACTGCTCTCTGTTGTGAAAATTATTGGCACCACCCTCTTAGATGAAGGGCGGAAGTTAAAGATATAGGGGTGCAGAGATCTGACAGAAAGGAGGTACTTCCAATCCTCACTCTGCAGGGGACTAGTTTCTTGCTGATCTAACTCTGCCAGAGAAGATTGGCATGGACTGTCACTAGCTTAACCCGGTAAGAGAAGGGAAGGGCAAGGTAAACTGGAGTACGAAGCACAGGGGTAGTGGAAGTGACAACATGTTCATTGGCTTCAAATGACATCACAGGAGGTAACCTCATATGCACCTTACTTTTCAAAGGGACAATGTTTATTCAAAGACAACATTTAAGGTAATTCAGTGTAGGTAGGTGGAGTAATAAGTGGTGATGCTAGTTAGGCTTCACAATACAACCCTCTCACAATACCACAAAGATGTTCCCTTGATTCACAACAGTAAATCCTTAGCTCAGTCCTGGTAGAATGGCAAAGAGCAATCAGGCTTTACTAGAGGAACATGTGTTCAGCATATCAGAGTACCAACATGGATGATAAGTAATTGACACAACTCGAAAGAAATCTGACACTAATTTATAAACATAAAGCAGATTTTTATATAAATTTAGACACCAAAATGAAGTCAATCAGATAAGTATAGCCTGAGTAATGGATTTTTAGAAGGAAACATAAATCATTGCAAAACAGTACTGCAAAACTTCATCCTTGCGGTCAATGGGAAAAAGCACTAGTGACAATCAGTCACTTTCAGGTCGAGTTGCGTGGTACCTAAGGAGGGTATAGGTGATGCGGGTCCCAGGACCAAGCCACGACAGTTAGTCTGATTTTACCTGCCTCGTGAAACCTAGGTGCAGAGTTGTGCTGGCTGTCCTTGGTTCTGAAGCAGGAGCCACTGGGGAGCTGTTTTACCACTTATATGGTGCTGGTGGGAACCAGGTGCAAAATGTCGACAACAAAGCCACTTCTGATATCGGATAAAGGTTTTGCGGCATTCCCTCGAGGTGCAGCGTTGAGTAAAGGTGGAGGTTGCCGGACTGGCGACTAACAAGCTGTGGCAGCGGTAAGGTCAGCAGAAAGTTATTTCGATATCTGGAGGTCCGGGGTAAAATGGTAGCCACCTAAAACTTGCTGGAGGTCAGGACTATGTTCCCCACAATGCACTGGACCATTTACTTTTGGGCGATCCCTCAGAAGGCAAGAAAGCAAACAATTCTTTGGTTCCAGAGCGTTGTTTTTACCTGCAATGTGCAGGAGAATCGTGTCACTAGTCCAGGGGAGTCTGGAGTTGCCTTTGGGCCTCAAAGGGTACCTCTGTGTGGGGGAACCGAACTTTAGTACAGGACAAGTCACGGTCATGAAGTTCCAGGAAGTATGCCACAGGTGCAGAGTATATCACCTTTGGGTTGTGCAGCACCAGTTGTCGCACACTCAGATGTTTTCTTGTGTCCTTTGTTGCAACTAGGATCAGAACTGAGGTTCTGGTGTCAGAGGCAGCCCTTAAATCCTAGATTTAGGGGCATTAGGGGTGTGGGTGCAAGTAGCCAATGGGCTACTAGCCCCAGCCACTAATCCGTCCGTGAGTTGATCACATCCAGGGGTGTGTGTCACCTTTTCTACCCAGAACCCTCTATTCTACCACTTTTAAAAATAGCAAAAGTATTCCTCAGCTGTACAGACCAGGTAGCCCACCCTAGAGCTGCGGCTAGCCTTCTGGGGGTGTACACCTCCTGAACACCTAATTATCCCAGGTGCAAATGTGCCCAGGGAAAGGGGGAAGGCTGTTTCCAATCTTTTGGGAGCAAGCCCGGGTGCATATCACAGGCGGTGAAGGCTTTGAAGCTCACTACCTTGATGTACCACTTCACTAGCCATTCCAGCAGAGAGGGTGGTGTGACCACCTTCTCGTCAAGGCCTCTTTTTCTGACTCCTGGGAGAGTTCACACCTCCTGGCAGAGGTTAGATTTCTCTCCTGGCGGCAGAAGCTGTGGGCTTGCAGCCAGAGTACAGAAAAGACCGGTGCAACCAGATGGGAAAACTTTAAGGTAGCCACCTGGTGCATGCCACATCGTTCTCAACACGAGATTCATGTTAGTGGTGACGAGGCACGTTGTTTGATACCAAACATGACATATTTCAGCAGTACCATAATGAAACTGGCGACCTCGAGTTTGCCCCGGTGCTAGCCCATGTAATCCTATGGACTGCATATCACTTATACTAGCCTCTATTGGTAAAGCTTGCACTTACATATCCAGACCTCTAATATAATGCACCCTGCCTCCTGGGCTCAGGAGGCCTTCCTTAGGGGTGACTGGCATATATTGAAAATAGTGCATTGACTTTGCCACTCATGGTTAGGGCAAAGTCATGTTCGTGCAGTACGCACTGCTCCTGCAGTCTGCAATGGTAGATCTGCTCTCAGTAGTTTTCTTGGGTCACTCAAGGGGGCATAAACAGTGCTTCAGGCCCTGGTGACCCCTTTAATCCCCAAGACCTGTGCATCACTGATACCATATACAAGGGACTTATGAGGGAGTTAAAGTCCTTACCAATTGGGGTTACCAATTCACACATGCCAGTTTTAGATAGAAAGAGCACTGGCACTGGGGCCGGGGCAGAAGGGTCTAGTGCACTTTTAGTCATAACCATCAGCATTGGAACACAAAGTGGGGGGTGACCATACACAAAAGGGCACTTTCGTACATTTAAGTTTTACATTTTGCAACAAACTTGCCCATTGTGAAGGCGGGTAAAGTTGAATAACTTCAATTGAAGCAAAGTTTTCCCCTCCTAGCCTATCCCAGGCTACGAATTCCTGCCTCAGGATGTCCTGTCGGAAAAGGCCAAATGAAGGCCTTTTAAGGGCTCACCAAGTATTGCTACAGCCTCGTAGGGAATTATGCGAACATAGGTGATTCACTCACTGTCCTAACTTCCTAGATATAATAAAATGGTTCAGCTGGAACTATTTGGAAGAAGCGTGAGATTTTGTGGCAGAAAGAAGTTTGATACCGTGGCTGGAATATGCAAATCACCATCAAGTAGCAGGTAAAATGGTTATAAACTCAGTCCTTCTCATGCTGAGATTCACAAATATCTGTGTAATTTAAGCCATTATGATCCTGTATGTGAAACTGTAGGGTATGTATTATTACAATATATGGGAACATGGACCTATTGGTTGGGCCTGGGGTTCAATTTAGACTTTTCAATAAATCTGGTTTCTGTTCCTATCAGCTGGAAAGAAAGATGACACCTGAAAATGAACAGATAAAATGAAAACGTATTTGCAATGAATGCAATCGCATGTATAGTAGTTGATTGCTAACATCCTTGAAACCTTTAAGGAGTCAATCAATCAATCAATCATGTCATTTATAGAGCGCACTACTCACCCGTAGGGTCTCAAGGCGCTGGGTGGGGGGGGGTGCCGTTACTGCTCGAACAGCCAGGTCTTGAGCTTCTTCCTGAAGGAGAGGTGGTCTTGGGTCAGGCGCAGGTCGGTCGGGAGTGAGTTCCAGGTCTTGGCGGCCAGGTAGGAGAAGGACCTTCCTCCTGTTGTTGCTCTTCGGATGCGGGGGACGGCGGCGAGGGCGTGGTTGGTTGATCTGAGGAGGCGCTTGGGAGTGTAGAAGTTGATCCGGTTGTTGAGGTAGCTCGGGCCTTGGTCGTGTAGGGCTTTGTGCGCGTGGGTGAGGAGACGGAAGGTGATTCTCTTGTTGATCGGGAGCCAGTGCAGATCTCTCAGGTGTCCGGAGATGTGGCTGCGTCGGAGGATGTCGAGGATGAGTCTGGCCGAGGCGTTCTGGATCCGCTGGAGTCTCTTCTGGAGCTTGGCGGTGGTTCCGGCGTAGAGGGCGTTGCCGTAGTCCAGTCGGCTGGTGACGAGGGCCTGGGTGACCGTCTGCCTCGTCTCGGTGGGGATCCACCGGAAGATCTTACGTAGCATGCGCAGGATGTTGAAGCAAGACGAGGAGACGGCGTTTACTTGTCTGGTCATGGAGAGGGAGGAGTCCAGGATGAAGCCCAGGTTGCGTGCCTGGTCCGTTGGTTTGGGTGCGGTGCCCAGGGCGGGGGGCCACCAGGAGTCGTCCCAGGCGGAGGGCGAGGAGCCCAGGATGAGGACCTCCGTCTTGTCCGAGTTCAGTTTCAGGCGGCTGGTCGTCATCCATTCGGCTACATCTCTCATCCCTTCGTGCAGGTTGGCTCTGGCGGCGGCGGGGTCGTTGGTCAGGGAGAGGATCAGCTGGGTGTCGTCGGCGTAGGAGATTATGTTGAGGTTGTGTTGGCGTACGATGGCCGCGAGGGGGCTCATGTAGACGTTGAAGAGGGTGGGGCTCAGTGAGGATCCTTGAGGGACGCCGCAGATGACTTTGGTGGCCTCTGACTTGTACGGTGGTAGGCGGACTCTATGTGTTCTTCCGTCGAGGAAGGAGGTGATCCATTCCAGTGCCTTGTCCTGGATTCCGATGTTGCCGAGGCGCTGTACTAGGGTGCGGTGGCAGACAGTGTCGAAAGCCGCGGAGAGGTCCAGGAGGATGAGGGCCGCTGTTTCTCCGTTGTCCATCAGAGTTCGAAGGTCATCGGTGGCAGCGATGAGGGCGGTCTCGGTGCTGTGGTTCGCTCGGAAGCCCGACTGTGAGGGGTCGAGGGATCCATTCGTTTCGAGGAAGGCGGCCAGCTGTTTGTTGACGGTCTTCTCGATGACTTTGGCCGGGAACGGGAGGAGCGAGATGGGACGGTAGTTCTTGAGGTCGGTGGGGTCTGCTGTGGGTTTCTTGAGGAGAGCGCTGAGTTCGGCGTGCTTCCAGCTCTCAGGGAAGGTGGCGGTGTCGAAGGAGGTGTTGATGATGTCCCGCAGGTGGGGTGCGATGACAGCGTCGGCCTTGTTGAAGACGTGGTGAGGGCAGGGGTCAGTCGGAGATCCGGAATGGATGGAGTTCATTGTGCGGATGGTGTCTTCGGTGCTGATGGGAGTCCAGGTGCGGAGGGTGGTGGTGGGTGGCGTTGTTGCGGTTGTGGCTTGCGTTGGTTGGTTGCTGAAGCTGTTGTGTATGTCCGTGATCTTGTTGTGGAAGTAGGACGCGAGGGAGTTGCAGAGGTCTTGCGACGGGTTGATGTCATTGTTTCCGGCGTTGGGGTTGGAGAGCTCTTTCACGATGTTGAAGAGTTCCTTGCAGTTGTGTGCGTTGTTGTCCAGTCGGTCCTTGAATGTATTTTTCTTGGTGGCGCGGATCAGTTGGTGGTGTTTCCGGGTGGCGAGCTTGAGGGTGGTCATGTTGTCCGTAGTTGGTTCCCTTCTCCAGACTTTCACGAGGGCTCGACAGTTCTTCTTGGAGCTCTTGAGTTCGTCGGTGAACCATGGTGTTTTTCTGCTGCAGGGTCTGCTGGGTGGGGTTCTCAGAGGGGCGAGTTCGTCCGCGCAGTTGTTGATCCACTTCGTGAGGTTGTCGGCGGCCTGGCTGGGGTTCGCTGAGCTGGCGGGAGGGTGCTGGCTCAGGGAAGCGGTGAGCTGGTCGGCTGTGATCTTGTTCCAGCTTCTTCGGGCAACCTGTTGCTGGTGGTGGTGGATCGTCGTTCTTCTGAAGGTGAAGTGGACGCAGCTGTGGTCCGTCCAGTGGAGTCCTGTTGCGTGGCTGAAGGTGACGTCTTTGCTAGATGAGAAGACGGCGTCGAGTGTGTGTCCGGCGAGGTGGGTGGGGGTGGACACCAGCTGCTTGAGTCCGAGGTTGGCGAGGTTGTCGAGCAGGCTGATGGTGTTGCGGTCGCTGTTGTTCTCCAGGTGGAAGTTGAGGTCCCCCAGGAGGATGTAGTCGGCGGAGGGAAGGGCATGCGGGCTGACGAAGTCGGCGATGTCCTCGCTGAATCGTGTGCGTGGCCCCGGGGGTCGGTAGATCAGGGTGCCTCTGAGGGTGGTGTTCGGGTTGGTGTGGATCTGGAAGTGCAGGTGTTCAGCGGTGGTTAGGGTGTCGTCGGTGTTGGTCGTGATGCGGATGGTGTCTCTGTGGATGATGGCGATGCCTCCTCCCGTCTGGTTGGCGGTGCGGTCTCTCCGGATGATCTTGTAGCCCTCTGGGATGGCGATGGCGATGTCGGGGGCTGAGGAGGGGTTCATCCAGGTCTCGGTGAGGAAGGCAACGTCAGGGGCGGTGGTGTCGAGGAGGTTCCAGAGTTCGACGGCGTGTCTGTGGACGGAGCGGGTGTTGAGCAGGATGCACTTGAGGTGGTTGCTGCTGGTGTTCGGCTTGGCGGGTGCAGGGAAGGTCCGGATGCAGGTGAACTTACAGGCGTGGCAGCTGAAGGGTCCGTGGGTGTGCTTCGGGGCGGCCCGATGACATCCTGGGATGCGGCCGGTGTTGAGTGCGAAGAGATCGGCGGCGGTGTAGGTTCGTCGGGTCGGCTTCCGTCGGTGGGGGCCAGGGGTCCTGGCGCTGGTCGCGATCCGGTCGCGGACGGGCGCAGACGGGCTTACCTTTGGCGCGCCTTCGGCGCACAATCGGCGCGCCCGCTGCGCGTCAACGCTGCGCGTTCGCACGGTCGCCATTTAAGGCGAAGTGCGCGGGTGGGCGGAGCAGCTGGGAGGCGGGAGCGGGGAGGGAACAGAAGGAAAAGAGGGGCGGGGTCGGCGGTGGTGGCGGGAAGCGGGGGGCGGCGAGGAAGGCGGGAAACACGAAGGCGAGCGGGCAGCGACTACGGGGGAAAACAAGCACAAATGACAATCAATAACACGCTAACACGGACAGAGCTACGTACTACAAGCACAAATGAAGGTCAAAATAACACTTAGCACTGGCAAAAACAGCGAGGGGAAAAAACAGGCACAAAGGATTGTAAAAACAGGACAGAGCAGAGCAACGACAGCAGGGTCAGCCGGCAGCGCGGCTGGCAGCGAGGCAGAGGGCACAGCAGGGGGGCACACGCAGCAGCTGGTGGCCGTGCGGCGCGGGGGTGTCCCACAAGTAATTATCTAGACCTTTCTAGGAGAGTACTTTTGACTGTAGCTAAAAGTGGTGTGTACTGCTGGAAACACCTGCAGCCAGTACACGCACCTTCATCGCCAAAGAGCCCCAACCTTAACTTGTATGTCAGCGGGGGTGCATTCAGTAGTGGCTAGTGTCAGGGCAGAGTGGCGGGGCAGGCGGGGGTGAGGATATAAAAAATAAAAAAAAGAACTTACCTGCTGCCCATCGCATTGCAGCTCTTCTGCCCTCTCTGGCTCGACTGTAGCACAGACTCCCCTTTGACCAATCCAGATGCTGCATGCAGCATGAGAGAAGCGTCAAGATTGGCCTGAGCACCCTGACTTTGCACTTCCAGACAGTCTGGGAGCCTGTGCCTGCTGTCTCCAATCCGGCAACGCAGCTCAGGTTGCAGACATCTCAGTGCGTATGTCGGTTTGGCCATCCTAAGACGGCCAGCCAAACTCACATGCGCACTGGCAGCAGTGCCCACCACTCCCACTTCGTGACTGCCTCCGTGATGGACCCATCCCCAAGACTCGGCCCTTAGAACTTGAAAAAGAAATCAACAATAAACCTGCTTTATTATCTTTTTATTTTTCAAGTTTTGAGGCTGTTTGTGGGTGTGGAGGGCGACGCTCCTCCGCCATAGTGGAAGAGCCGCTACTGGGTGCCTTATTTTGTATTTGAATTCCATGATCTACTGCTCAGTGGTGTAACACAAATTGATAGCCCCCCCCCCTGTCCCCCCTGCAGCATGTGACATGTACCCCTGAGTTTCCCATATCTCACAAATATTCTTTGGGTTTGGACTGGATAGGGTTCTTCTTTGTGAACAACCTGAGTGTGCGGTGGCCACTGTGCACTGTAGGGGCATAAGTTACACCCTTGTCCCTACTATATTTAATTCTTTATAAAGGTGCATTGACACCGGCAAAGAAAAATTGCTGCAGTCAGCCAACTGCCACCGTTGAGAGCGGAAATCTGACATATTAATCAGGTACTAATAAGAAATGTAAATAGCAGTTAGTGAGTCTAGATTGGTAGTTAGCAGAAGCAGCTTCGATTGCTTTTTCTGTGCTGTTGGCACTGAATTATTCAGGGACAAATGACAGCTCTGGGCAGACCTCTTAACACTGCTCTCTATTGTGAATATTATTGGCACCACTCTCTCAGATGAAGGGCGTAAGTTAAAGATATTGGGATGCAGAGGTCCGACAGAATGGAGGCACTTCCAATCTTTAGCCCTGCAGGGGGGAATCCTAGTTTCCTGCTGATCTAACTCGTCAGAGAAGACTGGCATGGACTGTGACTGGCTGAACCAGGGCACACAAGGTAAATAAAAGGTAGGACATGGTAAACTGAACAACAAATCTCAGGAGTAGCGGATCTGACATCACATTTATTGGCTTCCACTGGCATCACAGGAAGTAACCGCATATACAATCGCAATGCAGTCTATACTGGCAGCAAGCCAAGCAGCTACTTTGGGGCAATCAATATATATATATATATATATTAAAAAAATAGCATGGAACCCTGGGTTGATCTCAAGTTTTAGATGGAGAGCAGCTGCTTTAATAAACCACTCTGCAAACCACTGACACTCCAAACTTGTTCACCTCAAATGTTGTTTTTCTAGCAGAGTAGTTAATCTCAAACTTAAAACCTCTGATAAAAAAATTAACATTTGAGGTAAGCAGATCTTGAGTGTCAGTAGTGTTCCATACTAAGGAGCTGCTAAGGCTCCTTGCTCTTTTTCTGCATAATTTATGCTCCACTGAAAAGGCATCTACATATCTATCTGTCAGTCTTTCTGTCTGTGTGTCTGTCTGTCTATCCTAGACGGATATATTCACTAAATGAAACAATGGTTACATGGATGTTATAGTTAGGTTCACAATATCCACTCACAAAACCACAGAAATTCAGCAGAATAGTTATCTCAAGAAACTATAACTCCTGCCCTAACGGGTCGTACATCTGGCCCTTAGTTTGTCTGGGACTGCGCCAAAAATGAACTTCCTATTGTTCTTAGACAGGCCCCCAGTCTGATGTCTTTTAGAAAGGCATTAAAAACCTGGCTTTTTACTAGTGAATTTTGATGTTCTTTATTTGCAGTTATGTTTCCTTTCCATTAAAGGACTTCTTCGCCAAAGCGCCGGGACACTCCTACGGGAGTAGCCGTTGCGCTATAGAAGAACCCAATTAACATAACATAACATAACAAAAATCATGGATGGATGCGTGGGAAGACCCATGCTCAACCAACGGAAAGCATTTCCAATGCAGTGTAATGCAAGGCAGTGACTTGCCCTGCCTTATGTTACTCCAGATGTACTATTGCACACAGTCACACAAGGTGGCGCTCCGTAGCATAGTAAACCTGATTTAAGGGTCGGCGTTTCTTTGCTTTATGCTACAGCAAATCAAGCCCTCAATAAATCTGGGTCCAAGTTCCTACCATGAGTACAGCATCACTGGGGTAAAAATATATTCATAGATCTGTGCATTCCTTGGGAACAAAACAGGTGTCAGAATTGCCACTCTATGCTGGTCAGCCGAAAAGTCCCCTTTAGCTGCTGTTTATGGACTTGGGAAATGACAAAAGCACACTTCTCACATCATATTATTTACACCTATGAACTATCATCCAATGAAATCATTTACATCCGGAGATATGGGGCCCCCAAAACTACCATTGTTAGGGGCCTGAATAGGCAGAACTGCTTCTTGGTGCTATCCCTGACCAGCCATGGAGAGTGGAGGTAAAACTTCAGAAGAAGATCCCACTTTTGGGTGGGTCCCTGCTGTTGGTTTATTTTCATGGGGAAGGAGCATCTTGTGTGGCTCGTGGGCATGTTGTCTAGTCCAACTTTCCTACTTACCAGATTAAAACACACAAGGCTATACCTAGTAATCATTGCTCCCAAAGATGTACATTTTGGATCATTAACAATAAAGGAGGGGGTTTAATGGACTTTACTGAAGACAAATACAGAAACATAGACGCAAAGGGATTGGCTTGCAATAATAAAGAGCACCCAATTCCGACAGGTAGCAGTTGCCCCTAGTAGTACAATGGTTGGAGATGGAACATAAATGTAACCCAGTCGTACGCTAGGTGAGAAGTGCATTTGATTAGATTTAGGAACTATTCAATTGGGATGTTTGTTACTTGATATTTTTGCATGGTCTTTAGTTTTCTGGTATAAATATTTATATGGAACCCAGAATATTGTAAAGAGGGCGGCGGCATTTGCCCGCTCCCCGCCCCCTCTCTATATTACGGCAATTGCGGGGCAGAATCTCGCCAGCATCCCACCCCCGCTCTTCAAGCGGCAACCGAAGGGCGGCAAACACAAGGACCTCTACGTGTGGCCTTAGGGCTAGATGCACCACCTGAATTCAGGCATTCTAGCTCACAGACATTGTTGCTGTGAGAAAGGTGAGGATAAGAATACATTTGCGAATGCAGTTATGAATACTCTCACTGTATTGCTTCTTTGTCTTTGACCCAATCCCTTAAACTGTCCTTGCGTTTACTTTACATCAGCAAATCAGCTGTCTTCAGAAGCCTCCTGTTCAGCATCCTGCTTTAGATTTCCCACCATCCATCCCTGCTTCCCCTACCCATAGTCTCCTTTTACAGTGGGTCAACTGACGCGGACTAGGGACAGACATCTCTTTCTGTATTCTGTATTTTCATATGCTATTGTACGTTACAGACCTGGACATGTTACATTCCCTCCATACGCTCTGGTCTCAATATGCTTCAGCTCTCAGCGCCTTGACACCCTCGGGTATTAGTGCGCTTTATAAATATTATCCTATCCTTATCCTAAGTTAGAAGGTACTTCGACTATTTGTCTCCGGCCAAAGGCTAGGCTTCTATTTGAACAGCTTATGTACATGAAAGTGATACATTTAGGTTAAATTGCCTGGAGGTATGAAATCCATTATGTAGAATAAATAGATTTGGGTATTTTGTAACAATTTTAATGGCACTCCTTTACTGAACGGTTCATTTCTGAATGCGGCTTTGGCCATAACATTGAGGTAGTGAGAGCTGAAATGTAGTTGCCTCTTCCGTCTCTTTGTTGTTTTTTAATTTGGAGACATTGTGTATAGAAATATATAATCCATGTCTGAAAACAAAAGGCATAATTCATTTACTGTTCATCAGATATATTTAAATTCTGCGTGGGTGAGATCTGTTCAAATGTAAATAAAAATGCAGCTAAACGAAAGAGCAAAATGAGTTTTCAATTCATTGGAGGAGGTATTATTTTTTTTTCATTGTCATCATGCATCATCATTGTCACACACATACATTTGCAACAACATGCAAGAAGTAGAACCCCCTTTTATAGTGGCGCTAGGCTGCAATCTGTTGTTAATGGTCTATGAGGAGGACCTGGGCAAAGTAGATACTGGATGCAGTCCACTTATAGTTCATTATTTTGCTTTGCCAATGTGTGTATACAGGGCACACTGATACTCCTGCACAAAGATTGAAGTGACCTTCCTGTGATTGGCCTGTTTACTCCTCTCAATTAAATATCTATGCTAAAATTGTGCATTTTCTCATCCCTTAGGGAATTGTTGGATAGCCTTACATTGCAGGCAGAATTGTTTTTGTGCCAGACGGGGCACCTTCCTACACAAAAACAACCCTACAAGGTGATTTCCTCTTTCAATGAGTGCTGCAGAGTGCAGGTCACATGGGAAGAGGAAAAATGAAGAGGAGGTGTAAATATTTGACGCTTCCTCGGGTTTACATCACTTTGTAAATCTGGGGCAGCGTCAAATTCCATGGTTGTTGTGTGGGATAACTCACCACAACGGCCATGGAACGCCTCCCGGGCGCAAATTGTTGCGTCGCCTTACTCATGATTTATGAGATCACTCAGAGCCACGCAGGCTGACTTGCGTGGCTTCATAAATCTTTATGACAGTCCACTGCGTCATGCATGTGCCACTTTACGTGGTACAAAAGTGACGCAGGGCTCTCATAAATAAGCCCCTGAGTCCTTAACCCCTTCGCTGCGGCGTCTATTCCGCCGCAGCGCTAAGGGGGAGGCGGGGCCGCGCGGCGGTCCCGTGCTCATGACGGAACCGCTCCGTCACGGCTCGCGGGTGAGCTGTGCTTATGACGGAACGGTTCCGTCACGGCCCCGCCCGCCTAATAGAACCTTCAGCGCAGGCGCGGCGAGCGGGCAGTGACGGAACCGTTCCGTCACCAGCACAGCCCACCCGAGGCTCGTGACGGAACGGTTCCGTCACGAGCATGGGAGGGGTTAAACCTGTTTGTCCTCCTCCAGCTGCTCATGGTCTGATTCATTCTCAAACCTCCCTTCCACCAACTGTTTCTCACACACCTGTGCCTCCTGGGATGTCAGGTGCACCTCGTGAAAGGCCCCCCTGGCCAAATTAGACTTTGATGTAACATCCTGTCTTCCTCCTCTTCATCAACATGCCTAAATGTTGAATGCATTTTCACTCCTATTTTCTCTACCCATAACTCTCTTCATCCAACCAAGTTATGCAAACCCACTGACAAGACCATTGAATCATTGTTTACTAATCTGTGTGCTGATGATTTCTCTTCTTACTTTATTTCGAAGATCAGACATATTTGTTTTTTTTTCCTCTTAATGCCACTGTTGTCACTCCAGCAAAGATTTCTTCTCACTGGCAGTGTGCTTTTCTGAGCTTTTTCTATAGTTTTTGGTGCCTGATATCTCGAGGGTTAATCCAACTGCTTCATTCTTTTGCTCAGGGTTTGCAAGGGACATTTACAATCCTAATGCTCATGATGTAACTGTTCTGTGTACGCATGAAAAGCCTGTACTACTGATATTATACCAGTTTTGTGTGTGAAGCTTATACTGCCTCTGCCAATGCTATACCTGTTCTGTGTGTAGGAGGGAAGCTTGCCCTCCTGATCCCAATGTAGAGACTGTTGTGGTGTGTATATGCAATAGTGATCACATCTGTTGCTTGTATTGTGTATGTTTTCTGTGTCTGAGGTGAGAATGATGTGCCTGTTTAAGAGCTGTTGCTGCTTATGTTACAGTTATTCATTAGTTTGTTTGGCAAGCTTGCTCTGCTGTTCTATGTGTGTGAGGGGATTGCTCTCTTGATTCCCTGCCAGCCTAGCAAAACAGCTGGTAGCCAGTCCAGCGCTGGTGCTGATGCCTTTATGATACCTGTCTGATGTGTACAAGGAATATTTTCACTCTTATGCCCCGATGATGCCTGTTCTATGTGTGAGCAAAGTATCTACAGTGGTAGCCTGCCTTTACCTGCTCTACGTGCAAGGTTGGCACACATATGGGGACTATTGTGTGGTGTAGAAGTGAGGGAAGCATGCACTGCTGGTGTTGGTGCCTTTGCTGTTCGCGTTTGTATAAGGAAAGGCTGTAGCACACCCCCTTTGCATAGTGGCTCTCATTCTCCTCACACCCTGCACTCCTCCCTATTTGCACCTTGCCCTCCCTAACCTCTTACATCCTATTCTCCCCACTTCCTTTGCCCTCAGCACTCCCACTCCTCTTGCACCCTGTATTCACACCTATGTTGCACCATCCACTCCAATCACCATGCACCGTGTACTGGCCCTTGCACGTGTGTGTATAAATACACACACACACACTCACTCTCTCTCAGCTTCCTCTAGAAACTACCTTTCTCAAGTGTATAGCTGTTAACAAAAAAATAATCCTTCAGATGGTGTGGTAAGTTCTAACCAGATTAGTGTATGAATTTATTTAGCATTTGAGATATATCCATACTAATATTATAAAGAGAGAGCCCAAACTTTTGAGGCGGGTAATCTCAGTAACCACAGCACCAATCACAACACCCAATACAGCGTTGGAAAGGGCAGTTGCAGCAGAAGGACATAGGCTATGCAGACGCCCACCATATTTATTTATTTATTTATTTATTTATTGCAGAGTTTTATATAGCGCGAACTTGACCCGAACTGAATCAGGTATCAGAGCGCTTTACATAGCACCAGTTACGTTACATGAGGGCACACATTAATTTTTGTTAGGCACGGGGAGATTAAGTGATGTGCCCAGAATCACAGGATGTTTGGTGTCGTTACCGAGGTCGAGTGCCTTAGCCGTTAGGCCAACTCCTCTATACATTTAAAAGGTAAAAGAACCGTGCCAGCAAAGTAGTCCCTTGTGGGCGTGTCTGCGTTGTGCTGTGGGCGTGACTAACGCTGGGGGCGTGTGGTACGGCCATCACATTGTGGGATGTGGGCGTGTGCTGGGGCGTGACAAACTCTGGGGACGTGACAAACGCTGGGGGCGTGTGTCCGCCCTTCATGCCATGTGAGTCGTACATACAAGCGCCAATTACGTTGCTGCGCAGCATCAAGGGGCATGCTGGGGGCGTGACACGCTGGGGGTGTGAGAAACGCTGGGGGCTTGTGTCCGGCCTTCATGCCATGTGAACGCAATTGCGCCCCCATCAAGGGCACGCTGGGGGCGTGAGAAACGCTGGGGGCGTGTGCTACGTTCCGCCCTTCATGCCATGTGGGTCGTACATTAATCAGAAGATTGTCTGCTGTGGCCGTATGCTGGGGGCGTGAGAAACTCGTTCACCTGGAGGCCTGGTAAGTAACGTTACTGCAGCCTCTCCTGCGTGCTGTTACTGAACTCTCTCATTAAACAAAATTACACAAGCCTGTTACCATCAACCAGGGCTCTAGCCGGGCTCAGGCGGCGGATCAGTACACTAATTACACGCGCCTGATAACATCAATCAGGTCTGCAGCTGGGCCTCAAGCGGGGGAACACGCGCCTGCTAACATCAAACAGGCCTGCATCTGGGCCTCAAGTGGGGGAACACGTAAATGAGCGTGTCTGCGGGGACAATTACTGCAGCCTCTCCTACTCACTGTCACTCAACTCTCTCATTAAACGGATTTACCCGCGGCTGATAACTCTCTCATTCAACGACATTACACGCGCCTGCTAACATCAACCAGGGCTGTAGCCGGGCTCAGGCGGCGGATCACTACACCAATTACACACGCCTGCTAACATCAACCAGGGCTGCAGCTGGGCCTTCTCCGTCCCTATTCTAATGAAATAAAAAAATGTTGTCTACTGCAAGATTTTAAAATAAATTGCCCTTGCCAAATACACACATTCTATTTCATACCCAGACAACGTTGGGACGGGCTGCTAGTATGAGTATAAAAAAGCACTTCAATTAAAGGGAGGCGTTTTAACTTTTGCCTGCAAGATCTACGTGGACCACTGTAGCCGAAAGGAGTTCTTGCAAATCTAGGAAAAGTGTATTGCATTGGCCCATTTCTAAATTGGTTTGCATTTTATTGGTTGTGCTCTCTAAATTCACATGTACAGTTTCCCTGCGCAGGTTTATTAGGTAAATGAATCAGATCGCTTACCTTGTCAAGTATTTTATGGATAGTCTGATTTGCTTCTTTGACCTAGTGCTAGGATTGTGCTGGAACAGTGAGTAGATTCACACACTTAAACTGAATTAGATTGTTGACACTTGTGCACATAACCTTGAACTATTCATGACGTGAACTGCTAAACATTTGATATTGCTCAGGATCTGACTAGAATTTGTCAATACTTTCATTGTCTTTAATAAGACCTGCTTGATGTTGTTCAAATGTCTGTTTTTGCAAAGCATTTACATAAGACACTTACTTGTATAACTAATTCAAATTTCCCTTATGAGTGCTTTGAAGGTATCCCATATAAACATTATGTGTGCACTGCTAATGTTAATATGAATATAGGATCTAATATGCACTCTAGCAGATGTCAGAAGATTTGATCCTTTAATAAATCTAATAAAATGTCAATCAATTCAAAATTATAGTTTAGAAAAAATAATTTTTACCTTGAAGACCGCTCTGGTATGGGCTGAATTTTCCCCTGTTCATTCATTCATTCATTACATCATATGTCTCAAAGTTTAAATGTGAACCTGTTAAAATTTGGTAGACCGTGGAGTCTTAGCTCTCCGACACTAGGCGGGTTGTTGTAGCACCGCCCTTCACTGGGTCTAAGATGATTTTGAAGTTATCATTTATAACTAAAAGGCCCATTAGCACAATAAGGTTAAAGGCCCCATAAAGGATAAATGTTGTTATTTGACACATATAATGAACAAATAGTCAGGCACAGAATTAAAATCTAAGTAAAACATAATTAATTTGCCTTGTGGACCTCTTTAAGGCAAGACCATCATTAAAAATCAGAATCCACTCTCTCTCTAGTAGATATTTGACCTACACCCCATTGTCTACATTCATCACACCTTAGAAAAGTGTACTGTCTTTGCAAGCTTAATGAGCTTCTTGCTAAGTTTCTGGAGCTGGATATGCCCGAAAATGAACTCACATTTGTTTTTGTTCCTGGCGCGTCACAGGCTCATTTACTTTTGCAGGCTTTACTGATTTTTATACACAGTTTATGTTCGTTCCTCCATTTTTATGAGTGTTTTCAACCCTGTCACACCCAGTTGCCTTCTTATCTTCCCAGACATGCAAAGACTTTCTTCGGTCGTCTTGAAGTTACCTTTAGGGCCGGAATCTTTGTGGTCATACATTCTTTGTGTTACATGTGCTTAATATTGGAGGAAGGTAGAAGGCAACCTTGACAGACAGAAGTATTGTCAATTGCCTCCTTGCCTTATAGATTGTCAATGACTTTCCCAGGTTGATCACTCAGTATTTGCATCATATCATTGAAGAATTAAAAAACAAGTGTTTCATGCATTTTTAAAGAAATTCTGTCAGTCAGACAGTAGTTAAAGCAGTGGCAATAAAGATGCAAGAACTTTAAATGAGAAAAATTACTTACAACAGGATGATATTGGCACGCTGATGGCTAAAATGATCCAAGCGATATCCACTTTGCTGAGGCAAATGGTGGCTCTGTGCTGGGGTGTGTCTCCTTCGGTGACGTGCGAGATGTTCCCTGGCATGCCCGGCTTCCAGGTGCCAGCGGGCACAAGCCTATTTAGAAAATTCCCAGTTGCAGTGGATCCAATAGTCGAGACAGAACTGGGCACCCTGAACGTAGGCTCAACAGGGACCACTCGGTCTATTAAGGTGGTAGGGCTGGTAGAGTAAGTGGACATGAGGGTCCTTGTGGTAGCCTCCACTGCAGGCAGACCACTGTTTGCATCCATGGGACTGGGAGCAGAGGAGGGCGTGGCTATTCCTGGATTTTCCAACAAGGATATGTTTCTTCTTGGGTTTGAAGTTAGTAAAGAGTCATTTTTGCTCAGGCTGTTCCACAAAGTGGTTGGAAAAGGCACAGTTTCTTTTGTGGCATTGGTCACTGAAGCGGTAAAGGCTGTTGTGCGTTCCCGTCTTTGCTCCGTTACCTGCTGCCCCTTGGCTGGCTTTACTCTTTTAAGGCCTTGTAAGATCTCAGTGGGTAGGTAAGAGTCTGGGTTCATTGGCGATGGCAGCAAAGTCCTGTTTCGATGAATTAAAGTCGTCGTACGGGATGGGAACAGTGGTTTTTTGAAAGTGGCCTTTGGTGGAAATCTAGATGGAGGCATAGCTGTTGTTCGATAAGGCCTTGTGTAATTTAAAATCTGGACTTGGGGGTTCCGAACAGTTCCCTCCTTGTGGCGACTAGTTCCTGGAAGGCGAGTGCTCTTATTGAACAAATCTGGCATCTCCTTAGCCCCACTGTAACCATCCTCATTCGGTCTCTGGGACTCAACCCAAGAAGGAGCTTCTTCTTGGGTGCTGGTGGACCTCATCATGGCTTGCGTGGTAGATAAGGCGGTCTCTGTGAAGGAGTGTCCCGTGTACCTGGGTACCACTAAGGATGCATTTTGAACCATGTCGTCGAGAATGCCCCGAGTTGGTGCACTTGGTGATGTCTCCTCAACAGCAAACACAAGTCTCTCAGTAAATGCCAATATCAGCAGAACACCTAAAAGAAGGAAGCAAACCATAGTGTTAAAAGTGGTAGAAATTCTCTCTCACATTTACTCTTATTTTACAGTCTAACTACCCATATGTTTACACACCCTGGTGGGAGCCAGATCACCATTCATTGGATATAATCATAACCACTGCTTTTAAAGGACAGTCCCACTTTTTTTTTTATTTCTAAGCACTTAAATAATACGTGTTATTCTACCTAACAAAAGGGCTCTAATGTGATCGACTGCAGAAGGATGAAAGGCTGAGTTATCCAGGAACGGGTGGTTTCTCAGTAGACATAGTTTGCATCCGTTTTCTCTTGCAAACATCCCACTACCGAAGACCAGTGCTTATGAGTAGATAGGTATAACATTTTATTGTATTAATCACAGTGATTACAATAAAACAAAAGTGGTTGTTCCACACTCGTAAACATGAAATTTTAAAACAAGATTAAAAACACGGCATGAATTAAACATACTTAGATATGATTACTTAACATTTTATACGTTAAATCAAAATAATCCATTTATTTAATAACGCAATCAAGATTTTTAAAATTCAAACAGTATTTTAACCTCTTCAGAGATAAATCTTATAGTAGCGTCCTTACAAAGGGTCTGGAAATAACATCTGTGTAGGGGCAGAAGTTTTGGGAAAATATAAATAATATGTGATAATTAAGTCCATCTCCAAATCTAGCTGAGAGTAGGATAAGCCAAGTGTATACGCGTTTTCAGATGAAGGCTGGTGTTTTCAGGAGTTTTAAAGCAGTCCCTTTAATTACTTTAATAGGTGTTCATAGTTAGGATGACCAGAATTTTAAAGCCAAAAACCGGGACATTTCACAAAAATAGAAGAAGGACTACACTTCTACTTCAAGCGATGAGAGCGCTACTCAGCAGAGAATTACAGAACAGGCAGTAAGAACATACATAAATTGCAATTTTTAAGTCCAGTAACGTGCCTGTTAATTAAATGTCTTTCTTGAAACAACTGCTAAGTATCCCTGCTTTGTAAAACATGAAAAACACCTCTGGTTAAAAACAGGGACCGTCCTGGCAAAACGGGGACGCCTGGTCACCCTATCATAGGCAGCATGTCTGCCCTTCTTATTCTGTTGCAAAGACGTGTATTCAATTTCAAAAGAAGACAAACTTCCCCGGCAGGAATCCTGTCTCTCTACAGAATGTGGAGTTCCAGTGGCCTTAAGATATGAGGCCTCTTTTAGAGAGCAGAGTCATAACCGGACATCTGGTAAACCTCTTCTTTTGATGTGATTCAGAGTGCGAGGGGGGGCTGGGTCACTGATAGCCCCACCCAGTGGGGGCCCTCCCACAGGCCCTGATGCATTCAAAGGGGCCATTCAATGTTGTCCCGCTGGTCCAATACCTTGCTCGCTGGCATCCTTTCTATCTGGACTTTCACGTAAACCTTGGTTGTTATGGTCAGAAAATTAACTGAAATGTCTCCACACACTGGGAGAAACCTCCAAGAGTGTGGGACATTAGTTGTAATATTTGTGAAGAGATATTCCCACTTTGGGATACCTTTTTCGGGAAAACATAGTTGGTGACAGGTTTGCTATGCTGGCATGGTGCTGAAGACCTACTGTCTAGGATCTTCTTTCCGGCCATGTTTGCAGAAGTCAATTTTGAGTAAGCGTCTTGCACAAAACACACCGCTGCACCATCGGTCCGACCATCGTATTACGACTTTGGCTGTTGGACCGCCATTGCACTGTCACACTCTCCAGGGAACCGCATCCCCTGGCAGTCCCGGGGAGGTCAGGGGCTCACAAAATGCGGGCGGTGCTGCCGCAGCAGCACCATGCATACTACGAGTTTCAGGACCGCAAGCTGTATCATGGAGGTTCTTACTCCATGAAACTGCTGGTGGTTATGAAACGATGGGGGCTCTACAGGGGCCCCTTGTGCCCCATGCATGAGGCACATGTTGTACCCCCCTGTGTGCATGCACCCCCAGTTCGAGCGCAGCATGGACTTCACAGTTCATGCCGTGCTGGAACGAGCTGTGGCGATCCTCCAATGGTGCCTCTCTAAGGCATACATGGGTTCCTTTGACAGGCATTGCCGAAGGACAGCCACGCTGCCCGCCCGCCAGACCATGAAAACGTGTAGTCTGGCAGGCTTGTGACGGCCCTGATTGGCTGCCCTGGAGCAGGCGGTGGTGTGGTGGCCCGCTCAAGTACTTCCAAACTCGTAATTGGGCCCTTAAACCTCAAAAGCTAGGTCAGGCTACATGGAAACTTGACACATTGTTATACCTCGTCTCCAAGCTCATCCCGTGCCACGCTCACCATGCTGACAAAGTGACTGTAAATGCAGCTCTCTCATCAGTGCTGGCAAACTTCAGTTGGATGTAGCCGTGTGCTCTATAAGCTTCAATAATAATAATAATAATAATAATAATGAGACAGGGACAGGGGTTCCCCTTCGGTCAGAGCTATCATTCCACTGTCCTAAACTGACCTACAAAATGCTTCCAGTGGGAGTTGTACCTGCCAAGAATCCTGGTTGGTGACTGAACCTGTGCTTCAGCTCACCTGGTTACTGATATTTTATGTAACTCCCTTCGATTTGGTTTTTACAAGTGGGCCCAAGTGTGCGTTAGCGAGTCACCTGGGGACACTTGCAGTTATGCTCACCGATACAACGCATCAAGCATGTACAGTGCAGTCAAACTGTTGCAAGCCGACGTGTAAGGCACTTTACAGAGCCCCCATATAAATAAATAATTACATCCCAAATCCACATCTGTTATCCAAAGGCGAGGATATTTGGCTTGTTAGTCTACAAATATGGACAAGCTGCAAAGTTTTTCGATAAACTGTTTGCTCTTATGGATGTATGATATGATGATTTTGGATTTTATGGCTAAGCTAGCCGAATAAAGTATGTGTTCGATTGATTGAATCAGGACTTCAATTCAATTCATAAACTTTATTCGGTTTTACAATAAAAACCATAAAAGTTGCACACCAATAATACAGTTAAAACGATCCGAGCTTGATCAATAAAGAGCGCCAGTATTGCAATAAATAACAAGATAATAAAAAGATATAAAAAAGGTCAGAGGATGGCATACATTATTGATCCATGTAGTTCCTGTAATCAACACATGCTTTTAAAAAACTCAATATAAAAGGTAAACAGTCATCCTTCAATAATTGCAAATACATCAGTGCGGGTCGAACCTGGTTAAAATTCCATCTTTTTAAAATTGGGACCAGGAAATGTTTTCGAGGGAAAGCATAGAAATTGCATAAAAACATAAAATGTAGCATATCCTGCGGAGACTGATTGTCGCAGCCGCAGGAAGCTGTCATATAACATATGAATCAGGACTTCAATTCCCAGAACACATTGGGTTGTTAACTGAATGTCCAGGACTTGCACATGGTGTCTCAAATGACCCTGAGGCATCTGGTAACATTATACCTAGTAAGAGCAGTGCAGACCTCTGAAGGACACAACATATTTTTTTACCCATCAGTAAGCCTGATTCACCACCGCATGCATGTTTCTGCGGAGAGTTCTTGGGAGGAGAGCAGGTGTACATGGTTCCATTCCTGAATATGCACCGTGTACTTAGTTTCTAATCTCGACTTCCCTCCCTTGAACAGTGTGATTCTTGGAACACCAGTGTCTGCTCTGTCTGTCTCTGTTCCCTTTTCTGTTTTAATTGTGTTGTCCTAGCCCTGGACTACATTCGACCATAAACCTCACCTAAAACTTGGATAGTGACATTTGGGAAAGTAGAGTGAGAGAGAGTGGCCTCTGAGACAGCCCCCTGCAGCCAGTGACTCATGCCTTTTCATTAGTTGCCTTTGCTTGGATTGACTGTTCATCAAGCCTTGGCATTTCACGGATGACTACATTGTTCCATTTGCGTTCCCTTTAGGTTTTGGTAATGTGACATTAAATAGTCCTTTTGTTAGACTGCAGAAGCGACATGACATGTGGCTTGTAATTTAGAGCTAGTTGGTGTGCTTTGATGTATGTGCTTTGCAGCAGTGATGACATTTTAACTGCTGATGTATTACTGTTCTGTTTAGGAGGTGGCTGCTTTTTGGATGCCTTAGCCTGTCTTTAGGACAGTGTTAGTCACTAATAGCCCTTGAGCGCTCATTTGTTTTACTCTGTTGACTTGCTAATGTGCTGTCGGAGTTACTTGAAAGCACGTGCCGAAGGGAAGTGCATACATTGTCTGCACTGCCAATATCCATAATAATTTACCAACACATTTCTATGCTTACATCTTTTGTCTTCCTGAACCATAACACTCTGTCCATTCATCTTTTCTCTCATAACACTTTCCATTACATTTCACAAAGTTCCCCTTTCTTTGTGAACATTATTTTTGATTATGAAGCAATACATTTATACCAAAGCACACATATTAATTATGTCTAAAATAAACAAAAGAATTAAGCACGATTCCTTTACAACAACTCTATCTGTAGCATAATAAAAACAAAAGATTACTAGCCAAATCTATAAGCTTTTTTAATTCCATTTCTTTGACAGATCAGATAGTGCATTGCTGCCAGTGCCACTGTGTAGTTGTTGCCTGCAGACAACTCATCTGCATGAGTCATGGTACCACTTGGAACATTTATGTAACCTACAAAAATTACCTAATAATCTGGTTTGTGATGAACTCGTCTACTCCAGATTTTTGGGCAACTCTGCTCTCTTATCAGATTTTCTTTCCTCCTTGAAACGTGAGGGGTGGCGAGGGGGTTAGGGGTATCGCAGACTTGAACCCCCAATTCCACTTGATTTTTTACATGTTTTTTTCTCATTTGCCACCTGTATCCGCCACACACATCCACGGCTGAGCCACCGCCGCACTGTGTGCTTCAAGTTCACTTTCCATTCAAATTTTCCCACACCGAAAAAAAAACACACCTGGGAAACTATGCAGGCGGCCAGCAGATCGGGTTCATGCTAGGCAGCTATGCCTTGGCGCTTACCAGTGAAGTCTGCTTGAAGGGACTGCAAAAAACTCAAAATGGAGAGATTGTTCAATTCAAAGGTTAGTTAACTCTGAAGGAACATAGCAACGACCGCGTTGTTACAACGTGATACCTTTACAACGCAAGTCATTAGATCGACTTGCACTAGATGGCACTCCAAGATTAGGAATAGTATAATTAATTTACTATTCCAACTTCACCCTGCTCAACAGTTGGAAAGGTGTCGGAATAGTAAATCATGCTGTTCCTTAGGTTGGAGCGCCATCTAGAGCAAGTCGATCTAATGACTTGCGTTGTAATGGCATCGCGTTGTAACAACACGGTCATTGTAATGACCACGTTGTTATGGATCGCGATGTAACAACCACGTTGTAAAGGTTGTTTCCCCTCTGGAGTAGTGGTTGTAAGCTGTTCTTGTAATGCTTGGTGCTCTTTTGCATGGATTCTAACACTAACAAAAAATGTAACACCTTGTGTGAGATTAATTAAGGTATATAAGCACCTAGCCTGTTTTTGAGCAGCTGTCAGTCAAAATAATACCCCCTGATTAAAAATAAAGATCAAGCCTCCTCATGGGGAAGCTCAACCTGCTACAATGTTTGATGTCAGCAGGAAAATTATGCTTCCATAGCATGTACAAGTGAACCCCACGCCATTGCGCTCTACGTCACTATACTCTCCAAAACTCTACCCCACTTTACTCTGAAACATACTATTCCAATGCACTATACACCAGTCCACTGCACTCTCCACCACTGCACGCCACAGCACTCTACTCTGCACCACTGTTCTCAGCGGCACTTCACTCTGACACGCTACACTGCGCCACTGCACTCTGTGCCACTCCTCTCTATGCCACTATATACTACTTTGCACCATTCTAAGACACTCTTCTCTGCACCACTGCACTCTATGCCACTGCACTCTTTAATACAACACTGCATTGTACAACACTCTGTTGTACACTGCTGAATTCTATGTTGCTGCATTCTACACCTATACTCTGCAACACTCAACGCCATGCACTCTACTCTATGCAACTCCACTCTATGCCACTCCAGTACACAACACACTGCCACTCTACCCTACAACACTATACTCCCCTCTTCACCTATCGAATCTACGACACTTCACACCACTCACCGTAAGCCACTAACTTTTAGCCAGGCTAAACAGCTGCCACGCTGGTATACATCATGGCTAAAACACATTGCATAGGCAAGACCTATTGGCTTTGCCAATGCTTGTTCTCTTCTGAATCCCACTTTTTAGTTTAAATACGCTTGCCCCACAAGAATGAAAGCTGTGAGAAAATGTGTGTGCTCCAAATAGTGCAAGTAGTGACACTTGTACTGGCTGTGTGTCCCCTTTTCTCATCCCTACATGTAAACTATCAAAACTTTCATTATTTTAACTCTGCCCCTCAGTTGTTCTTTTTTCTGTTCCTGCTTTTAGCGGTGTTGTGTTTCACCTTGTTTTGCGCCAGGACGCTCCTTTGCTGGAGCAGCTGTGCGCACGATAAATGCCTGTAACATAACATAACATAACTGTGAGGCAGTTTGTTTTATCTTAGGATGGCTTGAGTGAGATTCAAGCCTGGCTCGCATCTCAGAGTTGTATCCATCACAAGTAAGCAAAGAGGAATCTGTATGGAGCGCCCTGTTTAGATTCTAGGGATACCTTCATCGGTCGACTGTGATTCTAGTAATTTTAGAGCATGGGTTGTTAGAAGATGAAGTTGGAGAGGTGCGAAAGTTGGCTTATTTGACCATAGAAGTTGCATTAACGCTTTGGAAGTATAAACATATTAAGTATAAGTTATTCCCTAATCCTTTAATAGGTTCCGGAGTAGTGTGCCACTGACCAAAAAAAGCGCTTCAATACCTCATCAGGGGTAAAAAGCGCTACATAAATGCAAACCTTTTCCCTCTTCTATCCCTCCGCTATGCTTTGCAATCCAAAAAACTGGTTAATATCCACCACTCAAATTACTTTCATATTTCACTAAACTAATTCACCACTTATCCTTTATGGGTTCCGGAGTAGCGTGCTACTCGCCGAAAAAAGCGCTTTAACACACCATCAGGGGTAACAAGCTCTATATAAATGCAAACCTTTTACCCTCTTCTTTCCCTCCACTATACTTCTGAATCCAAATAACTGACTAACCTATCCACCGCTCAAAATACTTTCATATTTCACTATACTAATTCAACACTAATCCTTTATGGGTACCAGAATAGCGTGCTACTTGCCGGAAAGGCGCTTTGATGCCTCATCAGGGTAGTAAGCACTATTTAAATCCAATTACAATACAATACAATACACAGTTAACAGAGCTGCAGTGGTTTTATCACCAGACGCAGAGGGACCGCAAGGGCATAGCCCTGGTCCATTGTTCAGCATCCTGCACATCGCAACTAATTAAAACACTATTTTTTTCCCCTGCTTTGGGTGACAAATTTTCACAAAACATAATAATATAAAGTTCCTTCCACTGCTGGCAGACATTATGTGGGTAATAAACACCAAGGAGGTGATGGTTTGCATATATATCTATATATGTTGGAGACAGGAGATCAATCCATTCTAATCTAGTCCTTCAATTGGAGATTAATGTATCCAGTTGATGGACTGCAGATATCCAAGTTGTGCAGAACATGGAAAAATCCATACGCATTTTGAATGTAATTCAAAATAGCTGTATTGTGTGAACGTTTTTCAATATTCTTTCAAATTCATCGTACACCAGAGACACTCTTCTGAAAGAAGCCATGAGAAGAAACCCAAACAGTTTACTGTCTTGAATCTTACTTTGCCATTTAGTGAGATATTGCCTAGTATATATGTAACATACAATTCTACTCCATATAGCTGTAGGTCTGACTTGACCCCAAAACTGTCTGCAAGAATTGTTACCAAATTTTCTGGGCATTTTATCTGTGCCACTTTTCTTTTATATTAATTTGCTTACCTTTTAAACTTGTTCTTCCCTGCTTCCCTGGTCCGCTACGAGCCTGACGGCACGATTGTTGCGGAGGGAAGCAGGCAGACGCTTTCTTACCGATTGGGTGGGGGAACGTGCAGGTAGCATTCTAGTGGTTAACTAGACGCTACTTAAGGGCCATGTGTACATGGATGCACAGTTGACACACGAAGTGGGAGCACCTAAGGCAAGCCCGTCTGGGTCCGTCTGCTTCCGAGCTGAGCCCTGTGCCAAAACCCTGGTTGTATTAATGGGGATCAGGCACCAGTTATCATACTCCAGAAACCTACTATTGAAGTTAAGAGGTAGGTGAGATTACTTCTCTTGTACTGTGTTCCCCTTCTAGAACCTTTTTGAGCAAGGGCAATGAAAGGGGTTTCTGTTGAAGCCTTGTCCAACACTCTCGATGGCATACCTATTGAGATTTCGGTGAATGTAGACAAGAGTGCTGATGCTTTTGCAGAGTGACAGGAGATGGCGGCTAACAGGCTAGCCCCACTTAGGGAAGTCAAGCAAAACAGCCTTTCTCCATCAGCCCCATGGTATAATGATAGACTCAGAACACTCAATCAGGCATGTCGCTGACAAGATCCAATCTGGAGGATAAATCAGGAAGAGCAAGAAAAAGTCATCTATAGGAATCGACTTAGGGAATATAAATTAGCTCTGACCCAAGAGAAATCTAAATACTGTACCCAGAAAATTGAAAATGCTACCAGTGGAGAAGTGTGGCTCAGGGGTTAGAGGCGGCAGACCCGGAATCTGAGATCGGTCCTGGACCAGGGTTCAATTCCCCGCCCCGGCGGGTCTTGGGCTAAAAATTCCACGGACTCGATAATTCTCACCCCGGTGCCTCCTCGACTCACGGGTTCACACTCTGCGACTCTGGGCAACAGCTTGCTTAATCTCCACAACGGCCCCTCGTGGCGGGATGCCTGACTTTCACCTTGTGGATACCCTGCTATCTCACAGGGGAATATCAGGAAGGGTTCCCTAAGCAAGCGCCGGGACACCTGCTTTGCGGGTAGCTGTGCGCTATATAAGCTCAACTACATTTACATTTACATTTACATTTGTCAAAGAAGTCTTTAGGGTGGTCCAACAGATCTCCACCCCTCCAGCTGCTGGAGAGCCTGAAGGTTCACAAGAATTCTGCAACCACTTAGCTAATTTCTTTCAGGCTAAAATTGTTGACATCTATGATGGTTTTAAAGTACATAAATCTCAAATCCTCATGCACAGCAAACCTCTGGTAGAGAACCTCAACCAGCACCCTCCAAGATGTCTGAGCATAAGGACCAAGAGCCTAAATTACTCTCGGCTTTCCCATCCCTTGCTCTTAAGAAGCAATAGATCCTTAATTCTAAATCTGGGTCACCTCTGGAATCCTGTCTTGCAGCGATCCTACACAGGGTTTCCAGCATTGTAGTTCAACAGCTCTTAAATTTGATGAACAAAGCTACACCATCTGGGTTGTATCCCTGGCGATGGAAGGAGGCAGTGATCAGGCCCCTTCTAAAATATATTTTTTTTAAATGTAGATAGTAAAGTCTGTAAAATCTAAATATCCTCCTGGTGGAATTTGCAGAACAGCTGGAATGGCTGGACAATTCTCAGTTAGGTTTCAGGAAACATCATGGAACTGAAACTGCACTAATCTCAGCTCCGGATTGCATTAGGTGCTTAGTGGACTGGACGAAGGATTGGTACTCCTTGATCTATCAGTGATGTTTAATACCATCGCGCCCATGCTGTTGATTGAGCGCCTACAAGAAATGGGAATCACACATCAAGCCCTAGCCCTTCTGTTTTCTTTCCTTAGGGATCACTCTCAGAGGGTGATGTTACAGCAGTACTACTGATATCGATACTACTCCATATGGAGTGCCGCACAGCTCGTCACTAAGCCCTACACTCTTTAACCTCTACGTGTCACCACTTGTGGATATAATCTGGGCCTTCGGGATGCAGGTGTTATCATACGCCGATGATACACAGATCATTGTGTCAGTTCCCAAGAACACTGCCACCATAGCAGAAAACTTCTCTCAATCATGTCAGTAGTTGTAGACCAGATGGGACGTAACTCTCTAAAATTAAATGGTGATAAAACGGAGGTGCTTCTCTTTGGCCCTTGTGCACTAAGATGCAATAGTCATTGATGGCCATACACCTTAGGCACATGTCCCATCCCAGTGGAGAAGGCCGAAAATCATGGAGCGTTCTTAGATACTGAACTCACACTCCATGCCCGAGCAAATCGCACTGTGGCAACATGCATGTTGATCAGAAGGATGCTCAGAATGTTTTCCTCTCATCCCTCAGCCTGCACGCCTGCAAGTAAACAGGTTGCATTAGCCCTGGTTATGTCCAGATTGGACTATTGCAACTCGCTCTATCTGGACACCAACATCAGCACAATCTCCAAGTAGCACAGAATGCGCTCGCTAGAATTACTCTTGACATTCCCAGGTACCAAACAGCGTGTCCCAATTTATAGAGAATTCTGAATACCTTGAACCTAATCAGGCCGGCTTCCGTCCCTGTCACTCGACTGAAGCCGTGATTCTTGCTGTCCAAAACACCTTGAGACGCAATGCAGATAGAGGCATCCACCAGGCCCTGGTGCTCTTAGATCTGTCGGCAGCGTTCGACACGGTTGATTACACCATTCTTATCAACCGTGTCGAACAAGCCGGCCTTAGGGGTCCTGCTTTAAGATGGATGTCCTCCTTTATTACAGGGCGCACGCAAGCAGTAAAACTTGGTGCTTTCACAGCTCCTCTAACACCCACTACTTGTGGGGTACCGCAGGGTTCATCCCTGTCACCTTTCTTATTTAACCTTTATCTCCGCCCATTACTTTATTCCCTGAAGAATGCCAATGTCACCATTTACAACTATGCGGACGACCTCCAACTTGTTTTTCCTCTTAACACTCCAGACTCTGTGGTGGAATTTCAGACCACCATGACTCACATACAGAGGTGGATGAGTCCTAATCATTTAAAGCTTAACCCAGGCAAGACAGAACTTGTCTTGCCTGGGAAAAGCGAATTGACATGGAGTCCATGCCTTTGGCCATCTAGCATGTGGGCTCCACCCTTGAGTTCCCCCTCGGTAAAGAGTCTGGGAGTTACACTCAGTGCAGAGATTTCCCTGAAAAAGCAAGTTGGTACAGTAGTCTCTGCTAGTTTTTTTCAACTTAAAAAAATAAAGAAAATAGCCCAGTTTCTCACGCAAGCCGCCCTTATTCAGGTTGTTATTGCCCTTGTCCTGTCCCGACTGGACTTCTCAAATAGTCTCTACTTGGGAATCCCAGCGGGCCTGCAAAAAAGACACCAACTTGTTCAGAATCAAGCCGCTAGGCTTATTCTTAAACAAGCAAAATGGCAGCCTATTAGACCTGGCTTGAAACAACTTCACTGGTTGCCACTCGCACAGCGAATTGCGTTTAAAACTGGGTGTATCATTTTCAAAACTTTATAGGACTTAGGCCCGATATTTATAAAAAATCTTTTTACCAGATACAACCCCTCATTAAACCTTCGTTCTGCTAATAAAGCTTTATTGGTTGTCCCCTCTTTTAAAAAAAAACGTCTTGGCGGCTGTTGTTTTGACCATCTGGCAGCCACTTTCTGGAACACGCTACCGCTTTCTTTAAAATTGAGTCCAGATCTCCTCACTTTTAGACACTCTTTGAAAACTTGGCTTTTTAATCAGGCTTATTGCTGAAATCTTCAATTGTTATGTTGCTGGGTCTTGTAATATTGGTTTGTTCTCTGCTATAGCGCCATGAAGCCCTCGGGCGTACGAGCGCTTAACAAATAAATTGTAACATAACATAACATAACATAACAGCTGCTATGGGTTTGGGGACCTCACACTGGCTCCCCATCAGAAAGAGCATTATATTTAAAGCACTCTGTACAGTATAAGTCCCCTTTTCTCCCCAGTGAGGATTAAAGATGTGTTTCCACAAGTAGAAACCTGTGTTCGACACACCGATACTTGCTCGCTGTGCCTAGGACTCAAAAAGAAGAAATGGAGAGATAGAGCCTTCTCGATTGCTGCAAGTAAACTCTGGAACTCTCTTATGCAAAGCAGAAGGGCTGTCCCACCATTGCTTTTTAGGAAAGCTCTTAAAACCTGGCTTCATGCTTTATAGGCAGTTTTTTTCAGGTGGATTTTCAGTTAGCTTTTACCACTGGACAGCCGGTAATAACACCTTGATGCCTTTGGGTAACTGTTGTGCTCTATAATTACAAAATCAAATCGAATCAAATTTTTAATGCATGGATAGAGTGGCCTTTGGCACTGTCTAGAGGAGAGTTGCCCTCTCACCGCATGCTATTGGCTGTTTGATGTGCCATTCACCCTCCTAGGGGGTGTTTGAATTACAGTGCATGAGAACAGTTTTACATTCCAGTTTTACATTCCAAAAGTACATTGACTCGTCACACATTACAATATTTTCTCATATATGCATTGTAGAAGAAAGCAATTTTGATTTTGTGATTTTGTGATTTGTTTTATTCAAAGCAACAGGACATTTTTTATATAAATGTTTCAGTCAGGTATCCAGCATGTGTTGTCCCTGCCTATCTTTGCCTCTGTCTTTTCTGTTGACTTTACATTTATATTTATTTTGTGTTGTTTTGCCTCGTATGAATTTTGGTAACTAGTCACAATATATAAAAAAAGTATCGACTAGACAGAATATCGAGTTTTTTATACAGAACTAGCTTACCCGTCGCGCGTTGCTGTGATCTCCGAAGAAAGGAAATTCAAGGAAACTCGTTATGATAACATTCAAATTACATTGTGTCATTTTTATTGAAACTTATTAATTTTAATATGGAAAACATTTCAAAGTGTCGTTTTAATTCTATTTATTTATTCGAGCGCTTGTGGATACACGATTTTTTGTTTTTACGTTTGTGCGTACATCAGTATTCGAAAGATTATGAGGGCCCTGGGGGGCCGATATTTAAAAAAAATTTATTCCAGAAACCTTCGCGGGAGTGTACTCAACAACTACCCAAAGTTTCCTGGTGATCGGATGAATGGTGTTTTAATTCTATTTATTTATTCGAGTGCTTGTGGATACACGCTTTTTTGTTTTTCCGTCTGGTGCGTACATCAGTATTTGAAAGATTATGAGGGCCCTGTGGGCCAATATTTAAAAAATGTTATGCCAGAAACCTTTGCGGGAGTGTACTCAACAACTTCCTAAAGTTTCCCGGCGATCGGATGAATGGTGTTTTAATTCTATTTATTTATTCGAGTGCTTGTGGATACACAATTTTTTGTTTTTCCGTCTTGTGCATACATCAGTATTCGAAAGTTTATGAGAGCCCTTGGGGCCGATATTTAAAAAATGTTTATGGCAGAAACCTTCGCGGGAGTGTACTCAACAACTTCACAAAGTTTCATGGCGATCGGATGAATGGTGTTTTAATTCTATTTATTTATTCGAGTGCTTGTGGATACACGATTTGCTGTTTTTCCGTCTGGTGCGTACATCAGTATTCGAAAGATTCTGAGGGCCTTGGGGGGCCGATATTTCACAAAGTTTTATGCCAGAAACCTTCGCGGGAGTGTACTCAACAACTTCCCAAAGTTTCATGGCGATCGGATGAATGGTGTAATAATGCATAAAGGACAAACAGACAGACAGACAGACATCCATTTGTTTTTATATATATAGATAGATGAAATATCGAATTGCAAAAATATAGTGGTGCAAAATATCGAAATTCAGGTAAGAAATATCGAAGTTAGTAATATCGACAGTCTTAATATAGTTGTCAAAAATATCGATTTTTTTGTGTTTTAAGTGTTAGTATATGTGTTAAAAGTATGTAATATTTTTGTAATGTATGTTTGAATTTTTTTAAAGTAATGGATTTTATGTTATTTAATTTTTGCGTAATTTAATTCTGTAGCGGGTTGTGGGTTTATAGGGGAATAGGGTGGGAAGTAATTTAATTATAGTAAATGAAATATTAATTTTTAGGAATTATTAATTATTTGTAATTTAATTTTGCCTTTTAGTTCTGTAGCGGGTTGTGGGTTTATAGGGGAATAGGGTGGGAAGTAATTTCATTGTAATTAAGTACTTTTTCTTATTGGTATTGATGATAAATGTATTGTTAATTAACCCCTTCGGTGCTGATGACGGCCCCCGTCCGTCATGCACCGCGGTAGGCGTGTGCTGATGACGGCTGGGGGCCGTCATGAACCCGGCCACTACGGAAAATGCCACACAGGCGCAGAATCGCGGCCGCGCCCAAGGAGGTTAATTATGAATTGGTAATAAATATTTATGAATTGGTAATTAATTTTCATTAATTTGTTAATCGATAATAATATAAATTGTATTAACTTATTATTCTGAGTGGGTTGTGGGTTTATAGGGGAATAGGGTGGGAAGTAATTTAATTGTAATTTAATAATGATTTAAATTATTTTGGTGTATTGATAATTAATGTACTGTTAATTAAATATTAATTGGTATTTTTTTATTACTTATTATTTTTGGTATTGGAAAATAATTTCTAGTTAATTAATTATTAATCATCATAAAAACTTTATTTCGTCAATCAAATGCCATAAAAGCATCAATAAAAAGCATGCAATAAAATACTATTAATAGGTACTGAATTTTTATTACATAATATTTATTGGTATTTATAATTAATTAATTATTAAATATTTTGTAATTGGTAATTAATTTTAATGAATTTTTTATTGGTATTAGTAATTAATTAATTTTTATTTAAATATTTAATCATTACTTTCCCTACTGTTGCACTCACTGGAATGTGAACAGTAATTTTTAACCTCCCACTATCCAACGCTTTCCTTACTGTTGCTCTCACTGGAGTGGGAATAGTGATTATTACCCTCCCGCTATCCAACGTTTTCCTTACTGTTGCACTCAGTGGAGTGGGAATAGTAATTTTTACCCTCCCGCTACCCAACGCTTTCCCTAATGTTGCACTCACTGGAGTGGGAATAGTAATTTTTACCCTCCCGCTTTCCAACGCTTTCCCTACTGTTGCACTCACTGGAGTGGGAATATTAAATTTTACCCTCCGACTATCCTACGCTACGAATATTGAATATTTTCTGATATTATTAAGTCAATATATGTGTATTAAATAATAAAAATGCATGTTTCTTTTTTAAATTACATTAATTCTTTATTAATTTTAAGGTTATTTAAGCATGTTTAAGTAAGTTTTACTTAATTATATCTATTATTTCATTAATTTTACATTACTTTTAAGACATTTAAAAAGTTGATATTTTAACAAACTATATTATTTACAAGGATATTTTGGATTCGATATTTTTGTACTAACCTGTTTGGAGATAGGAATTCGATATTCTGGTAGTCGATATTTTGTCATCGATATTTTTGTAGGTTGATATTTAGCTCCTCGATATTCTGTCAGTGATTCACACAGCTTTGCGAAAGCAAGTGGTTTTGGCTTTAGAGAACAAGCACATGCAACAACAGGTACACACACCATGTGTAAGTACAGTAAAGCCAAACATATTAGCTTTGTCAATCCTTGTCTAATGTAAAAAGGTGCTTCCAGAGGCCCTACGGTTTGAACACATGATAAAGCTAAGACTGAAGGCCGGTTTAAAACAAACCTGGGATGCTTACAATAAAAGAGGCGCATCTATTGTTTCAGGAGTGTGCACATCTAGGCTTTTTTAATGCTGAGAGCGAAATTTCCACAAATTCTTTAACTGAAGGAGTTGGAAAGGACAGGGTATATGAATGGGGTGTTTCTATGCTTCCGTGAAAGACAAAATCATTACTGTTCGGTGAATAACATTTTTAATATTATCTTCTACATTTTTATAAGTTTTCCCTCAAGACATCTTCGTATTTCCTATAACATCTGGGTCTTTCTTCAGAGTTAGAATGTAAATATACCAACATAACTATGCCGTATAATGACTTATAATTGGCCTTTTTATTGTTACACAATTTAATCAGCCATGTGCAGAAGTTCAGTCACAATTGCTGCATGATTTCTGTGGCCCTGATTATATGGAGGCCTAAGCACAACTAAATTACGTCAGCGTAATATTTGGAAGGTCCCTTTTTACCCAAAATTCCATGAAATACAATATTAGGCTTCTAGGTTTAATGGGAGGTTGCTTTGGTAAAAATCCTGTTGCAGATACAAAGTAACAACACCAACAAACCGAACTTGAGTGGTTCTTTTTCAGGGCACGTGTGTTTTTGCGGTATTTGTTTTGCCGTGAAATACGTTCACCACATCCAAAATTGATTTGAGGATGCATTTCACAATGAAAGTGCAAAATGCCAGATTTGTCTTTCTCAGAATGCCACACAATTTCGCAAACTTTTTCTCGAAATTTCATTTAATTACGCAAAAGAAAATTGCACAAAAATTGCACACCCCTAAATATGCCATTTAATGTTTGAGTTAAATCTTCGCAGGTACAGGTGTGCACAGCTAATGCTCTCATAGAGCTTGCAGTCCTATTTCCATGTCGAGTAAAAAGAGGAAGACCTCTCCGGGCTTTCCCCTATGATGACAGCACTGTGTGCCACAGAACAGCACTGGAATCTCATTGCAGACCTAAGATCAGTGCTTGATTTGAGCCGGTGTTTTATTGGTGCTCAGGCACCAGCACTTGATTGTCAGCACTGGCTCTAGTGACAGTCCACCACATGGTGGGGCTGTCTGTTTAATTTTGAGATGAGCAAAAGTGTGTTTAACAAATCAATAATCCCTTCTACTCATGCCATTATTATAGCTTTGGTGTACTGGAATAGCTGAATTGTCACACTTGTAGGAGTGTTATGGTTAGTAGTTGTGTTGCTTCTGCCCTTGGCAGCTCTGGCAGGACAATTGGTGCTGAAGGCTGCAGTGGTCGCCTGAGAAGGGCCCTGGCACTTTTTTTTACAAATTAAGCACCACCCAAGATGAAGGCTTTTCACCCTGCGCAATGCACACACACACTTTCCTCTGTATCATCTCCATTTATTCTTTCTCATTAGCAGTGAGTTGGCACTTCTTGTTTGAATTAATTGCTTTTTGACCTTTCTGATATCTTTACTTGTTGCCTCCGAGTTTCTGTGCTCGAAGCGGCGCGGGGTTCCGGCGGCACACAGAAGTACATACTGTAATTACATTGCATGCTCCAAAGGTCAGGCAAGAGCTTTGATTGAGTGCGGCTATTTGAATATTCATCTCACAGATGCAGAATCTAGTTCTGAGACAGGCAGAAGCTGTGGGGGATGAGGAACAGAGGCAGGGGGTGAATGGTACTGGTAGATGGTGACTGAAGCACCACGGCTGTTGCATGCTGGTCATGTGATGCTGGAAACCTGGGGCCGGAGAAAATCAAAGCTACCCCCAGGGACCCAGAACAGAACTAATGCTAATCACATCCATTATATTTGTTGTCTTTTTTAACCCCTTGCATGCTCAGGACGGCCCCCGGCCGTCATGCGTCACGGTGGGCGTGTGCGGAGGACAGCAGGGGGCGTCCAAATCCCACCCACTATTCAAATCGCCCGCACAGCGTGAAAATTCGCGCTGCATGCAAGGGATTAAGGTAAAATTGATAGATGTAGATTTATCAACATGCATGGCATACCGGTCAGGCTTTTTTATGTTCCCTTCAGGAGGGGTCTTTGTCTGGCAGTTCGGGTTGGACTGTCCCAATGAGGAGCAGGGCCAGTAGTGATTTGCGAAGGTGGGCCTCTGTCTAGAAAGGCACATGGGGTGAAAAACAATGGGTTTGAATGATACCCTAAGCGATTGTCAGTGGTTAGATTACTTGCAAGCATTCCTCCCGTCGTCTTGGTTAAATTCACCCTCGATCTGACTTTTGTACCCCCCCACTACGATCTGACCTGCCCTTGTTTTACGAGCCGTGGGGGTTCTGCTAAAGGTTTTGGTTTGACAGTGTAAGGCGCTCACACAGTGCAACAAGTATTAGTGAAGATGGAGAGATTTGGGGAAAAAAAAAATATATAAGGTTCTCCCTCATCCCCTGCCATACCACGGCCAGGAGTACCACCACTATCCCAAGCCTTTAGCATTCGCACCCGAATGCACGGCGGACCTTTACCCAGCACACCTTAGCTGACCACCGTTCCATTTATTTTGATATCAATCACGCAATAACAGCCCTGATGAGTCACAGTCTCTCCCCTGTGATGAAACACGTGTCGGCTGGCGTTTTTTGAATAAAGAAAAAAGAAATAAAGACCAATATTCAGCAATACGAATTGTCTTCATGTAATCAATGATATTTACATGTCTCATTGTCTCAAAAACTACTATATTACCAATATTGCTTTGATCTGACGTGTGCACAGTACCTGTGTTCCTTGTTTTACGAGCCCACCACCTAAATTGATGCTTTTACTGTGTATCTCCCCAGCATCAGCGGACGGGCGCAGCGGGTGCGCCGTACTGTGTATCTCCCCAGCATCAGCGGACGGGCGCAGCGGGTGCGCCGTTTGCGCGCCGAAGGCGCGCCCAAGGCAAGCCCGTCTGCGCCCGTCCGCGACGGGCCGGGACCAGGGGCCATAGACTCTCCCCTTTCTCTGGTGTACTCCTCTGCCCAACTCTTTTCTCTCTCTGCTTCCACCCCCCTTTCCCCTTCCGTAGTCAAACACTTATCTTTGCACGGTATTTGTGTCCCCCCCCTCCTGGCCCTGCTTTGCCCACCCCCCCTCCCTCAATTTCCTCCACGCCCCCCCTCACTCGTGCTACCCCTGGTTTCCCTGCTGCCTCTGCTATTCTTCTCAACACTCGCTCTGCTGTAAAAAACCAAACTGCTCTTTTTAACCTTTTGGACACTGACTCCCCTGATTTCCTTTTCCTCACTGAGACCTGGCTTTCTTCTGACTCACTCCCCGACCTTCTGGCCATTCTCCCAGGCACTCATTATGCCCTCCGCGCTGACCGCCCTGATGGAAAAACTGGAGGTGGAGTGGCTATGATAGTCCGCCGCTCTTTGCAATTCCAGCTCCTGTCGCATCCTTGTATTCCTGGTGTTGATTTTCTGGTGGCCCGCTCTCTTAACCTCCCGGTTCCCCTCACGGTGGTCCTTCTGTACCGCCCCCCTCAAAACATGCCATCCTTTGTGTCTACCCTGCAGGATCTCTTGGCCACTCTGGCCGTAAATAACTCCTCGTTACTCCTGCTCGGTGATTTCAATTTTTGGCCGGGTGATCCGAGGGAGGATTCCTCCTCCAAAGACTTCTCAGCCACTCTTCGTTGTCTCAATTTCCTACCTCACGTCTCGGCCCCCACCCACACCTATGGTCACATCCTCGACCAGATCTGGTCCTTACGGTGCAATCCCTCGGTCATTTCTATTTCCCCTTGTGTTTGGTCAGATCATTTCTTGATCTCCTTTTCTATCTACTTAGGTCAACCCGAGAAAGCCCTCCTGCCCAAAAAGATCTGGGCTCGGAGTTGGAACAGGACCGATCTCAATGATCTTTCTTCCTCTCTGTCCTCATCGGCTCCTATCCTGACCGACCTCTCTGTGGAGAATCAGGCGGATGCCATCAACATCTGGCTTTCCTCGGCTTGCGACCGGGCCGCTCCCCTCAAAAAGATCAGATCAGCCCGCCTTCATGATGCTCACAAGTGGTTCTCCAACGACCTCAGATCCCTGAAATTAGAGCTTAGGCGTTCTGAGCGTCGCTGGCGCCGCAACTACTGCCCCACTCTCCGCCTTAAGTATAAGGCTTTTCTTAACAACTATAAATTGGCCATCCTAGCGGCCAAATCCAAATATTTCACGGAGCGCGTAGCCCTCTCGGCCAATAAATCTCGTGAGATTTTCTCACTGGTGCGTAGTCTTGCCACCTCTGACCGTGCTGGCCTTTCCCCTGCTCCTTCTCAATCTTTTTGTCATTCTTTGAATGATTATTTTATCAATAAAATAATCACCATCAAGGCCAACATCCCGATTGTGCCCCAACCTGATTTGCCGGTTCATTCCTCCTTTTCTTCCTCTGTTTTGGATCATTTTAAACCCATCTCACCTGAGCTCTTCTTCGACCTTCTTGTTAAGGTCAAGTCCGGCTCTCCGGCGGATTGTGCACCTGCACGGATCCTCAGAACCCTATACACTAGTTGTCCTACCCCTCCCCTAGCTCTTCTCAATTCTTGCTTGGCTCTGGGTTCTGTCCCCTCTTCTTTCAAAACTGCCATTGTGCTTCCTATCCTGAAGAAAACTGGCCTGGACCCCTCCCTTCCATCGAACTTTAGGCCGATCTCCCTTCTTCCCTATCTAGGGAAGATTCTTGAGAGCCATGTGACATCCTGCCTCTCCAATTACATCGAGGAGAACAACATCCTGGCCTCTCACCAGGCCGGCTTTCGGCCTGGCCACTCTACTGAGAGTGTGGTCCTTGCGGTTCTGGATGAACTGAAAGGGAAGGCCGACAGCAATCTCCCCCAGGCCTTAGTCCTCTTGGATCTGTCCGCTGCGTTTGATACGGTCGACCATGCCATTCTTCTCGACCGTGTCAGCGCAGCGGGCATCCAGGGCACTGCCCTCTCCTGGATCGCGTCCTTTCTTCGGGGCAGATCACAGGCAGTCCACCTTTCTGATTTCTCTGCACCCCCCCTCCCAGTCACTTGTGGGGTACCCCAAGGCTCTTCTCTTTCCCCTCTTCTTTTCAATCTCTATATCCGCCCCCTCATTTCTTCCCTTCTTGAGCTGGGGGTCTCGGTGTACAACTACGCAGACGACCTCCAGCTCGTCTTTGATCTATCTTCCCCTACTCACTCTCTCCCTAAGCTCAGCTCCACTCTTGTCTTCATTTCCCAGTGGATGAGCTTCAATCATTTGAAGCTCAACCCCGACAAGACTGAGCTTGTTCTCACTGGTGGCCCCTCTAACACCTGGTCCTCTGTTCACTGGCCCCTCTCTTTTGGTCCTCCCCCCTCCCCAGTTCCCTCTGTCCGGACCCTGGGCATCAAGATCAGTAACGATCTCTCTATGCATGCGCATATCAGTTCCGTTGTCTCCTCCTGTTTCCTTTCCCTCCGCCTCATTCGCAAAATCTCCCGTTTTTTTTCTGTTGATGCCCTTAAAGTTATCATCACCGCCCTCATTACATCCCGCCTGGATTATGGAAACGGCCTGTACGTAGGCATTCCGGCCTACGAAACTCGCCGGCTCCAGGCCATCCAGAACCAGGCGGCCCGTCTTGTTCTTCGTCTCCCTAAGTTCTCCCATAGCACTCCTGCCCTCAAAACCCTTCACTGGCTCCCCGTTCATTTCAGGTCCCAGTTTAAACTTGCCTGCTTGGCCTTTCGGGCGCATGCCCGCTCCGCTCCTCTCTTTATCAACTCCTTAATCTCTTCTCACGCCCCCAGCCGTACTCTTAGTTCGTCTTCTCTATCTCTTCTTCACGTCCCCCGCTTCCGTAAATCCCGCACCGGAGGTACCCGTTTCTCGGTGCGGGCCCCCCAGATCTGGAACACTCTCCCCCTCTCTATTCGTTCCATTCCTATCTTCTCACACTTTCGTAAAGCTCTCAAAACTTTCTTCTTTTCTCAGGCTTTTCCTGGCTAATTCCACCGGGCCCCCTGGCAGATACTGATGTGTTCCTTAGCGCCAGGAAGCCGCTTGGCCGCAGTGCGCTTTAGAAGTTTCTTTTTCATTTCATTTCATTTCATTTCATTTCATTTCAGCTCATTTGCTGCAACTATTTCTTGTGATAACTCCTGCACACACACACCCTTGTTCACATACGAGATTAATTACTAGTATTCTAAGCCGCGGTAACCTGCTGTAACCCTTGTATCCTGCTTTGGGTAAAGTGCGCTCATGCCTTCGGGCCCTGTCCAGCCTAAATAAAATTGCAAAAATAAATAAATAAACTCTATTGTGTGTTAAGAGTTGCACAGTTTACATACTGCATTCTCTGTCCCTCATAGACATTATTCGATGGAACCAGTGTTACATTTTTAGCTGCCCACTGTTGGTGGGTATTAGGGAGGGCATGGAAAAGTAAACCAACTAGACTAAACTAAATTACATCCTCTTTTACATTTTGTTCCTGCGCATCCATTCTGGTCCCCAAGACCAGGGGTTGGAAGGGCAACTCTTGAGGTAACAAAAAACACAAGCCAGAGGTAGCTACTATCAGTCTTAATACTCCAAATTGATTTACATGATGACAATATTATATTATTGCACCTCATTCCCAACAACCCATCATTAAGAATTGATCTCCTCCATTGAACACATGAAATGTGAGCGCATACGGCATTTGGTTATTTGCCCCTGTGAACGCATGAAATGTGAGTATATGTGCCATTTGGATATTTGCCCCATAGTGTGTATGTGCCATTGTTTTTTTTTTTAAATTTATTGTCTTTTGTATAGCTGAAATATTTAAAATACAGTAGTAGTTTATACAGCTTATTTAGGTTAAACAATATGCCAGATTACTGCAATAGACAATATATGCCATTTAAAAAGACAAAGGCCAACATGTACAAATTCCCTTACTTAAGTTCAGTACATAATTGTATCACTTTATGCGATCCATTTGTATTTTGATTTAGAAGTAGCGTTAAAGATAGAGATACTAGTACATACACTCTGTGTTCCACTCAAAATTTAGAGTAAAGACGTCTAGTATTAGCAAATGCTATTATTGTCAAATGTGACAAACAGCTTCTTCCTCAATGTATAGCGTTCTCCTTGTTTCGCTGCAGTTCCGAAATGCTGGGAGACTTTACACTGCTGTGAGACTTTGAAAATTTGCATATTTTAAAACTACAGAAAAACTTAATGATGCATGTAGTGAACATAAAACATCCAGTGTTCTTCAGGGAAGAGCAGCCTCAACGTTTTATTCCCATTTCTGGCGTACATGTCTGATTTCTTTAAAGAGACTGCCAAAGTATGCTGCTTTTGGTCTGAGCCTGTCTATACACTGGTGCAAAATGTTCTTTTATGCAAAAAGGTGAATAGAGAACAAATAACAGTGAATAGCTTATACCCAGACTGTAATGTTATCTGGCCGGTTAGTATGGTTTTGGCCCTCCAGGCAGCAAGGAATTAGCAACGTGACATCCTGAGACAGTAAGCCAGATGGACAGCAACCACCTTGCCACCCACTGAGCATTACTTGAGTGAGATGCGCATCAGGTAACGGTCAATCCTGTGAGACATCACGGTGACAGTTAGTAGAACCCAAACGCTATTTCATCAAGGAAAGGCACTGTCAAGAAGACTGGGAAATCAGTCATATTTTGCAGTATTAATTAAAAATCAAAACCCTGTCATTGTGTATACAATGTGAATAATAACTATTATAAAAGCAAGAAAAATAGTGTCAATTATACTTATCAGTAGGGAGAACAATAAAATATATTGTAACATTGTGACTTATCAAGAGGGATATTAATATAGAGATTTCTCATGTCACCTTATTTTCAGCTAACTAAACTAAACCTAGCACCAAAAGCGGCCAACTTCGAGTTTCAGAGATAGATTCACACCGGCATACCTCTTTTGAAAAATGGAGCTAATGTTCAGCAAAGTAACAGCATCTCTTATTCTTGTCTGCTCAGGCCGAGTGAAGGCTTAATGTGCCTCCCTATAGACGTCAGCAAAGGAAGATGATTCTATCTCTGGGGGGCCCTTCCCTCTTGAGTCTCCGGCACAAGGTTCCTCTCAGGCCTATTACACTCTGTTTTTAGTTTATATATTGTATCTGCACATTGTTTTCAACATTTTCAGAAAAAAAGATTTGTAGAAAGTCCCTGGCTCCCTTTAGCTAATTTACATTCTGTGGAACCCGCCTATTGTTTTAAAACAATAAACGACAAGTGACGTTATCAGATTCTATGAAACCTTGACCATTATGTAAAAACACTGGAAAAGGGAACTCATACTATTAAAAAAACTATATTGTATTAAACTAGTCTTAATTATCATGTTGGAATGAATAATGACGAAGAAATGTACACTTATATTTGGCATGTATCCATAATTAAACAACATATAAAATTCAAGAATGGGGAAACACATTAGAGAAAATACATGCTAGTTATGACGAGGCAGTTATTCGGAAGGGGTTATTAATTTAGTATGGGTGGGTCCTTACTAACTTAATACATGCACCCTGGCTAGGTCTCAATAGAAGTCTATGTGAACCTCTGCTCAACCTCTTGTAGTTATGTGCAAGCAGCTGGCAGTTTCCAAGAGAACGGCATGTTATGATCAAGCACTACCACACTTTTGAAGTGAAGGAAAGGAAACAGAGTAAAATTTACAAAACAATTTACAAAAATAGTTTACATTTAATGACCAAAATGTTTAAAAGTGGATCAGGAAAACAGAGATATGAATCCTTGAACTTCATGGCCATTTAAAGGAACTCACCCTTCAGGCTGATTCCTCTAAATGGTCCTGGATGCCTAGGTGACGTGCAGCATCTTTATAAAAGATGACAGAGGGTACTTTATCAAATATATAATAATAGGCATTTCTACTTGGAACAAGAACCTTTCCTTTCAAAATGACATTGCGGTTCTTTTTAACTGCAGTCAAGCCACACCATAGTGGTGTTCCTGGGAGACAGGTATTTTTGTCATATATGTAGCTGGTGAAAATACACACCGCAGCCCACATATGATATTTAAGTCCCACCCCTCTGGTGTTATTCCTGAATCATCTTCCATGACCTTACAGGAAAGTTAAATAGACCAATTAGGTGAAACTGGTTTTGACAGAACCGTTTTAGTGGCAGAGACATGCACCCTGGCACTGAATAGCAATGTACCAGGACGCAGAGATGTAATACCAGTAACAAGCATTTGCAATGCAATAGGTTTGAGTGAGGGCGAGTTTGAGGGCACTGGAAGGCCATGGCCCATATGGTGGTTTCTCTGTAGAGTGACACGTCTCAAGCGAGCCTGGCTGAGGCGCCAATCACATTCATAACCCTGCAGAAGCCGTGCAAACATAAACGGAGCAACTAAGGTCTCGAGACACACTAGAATGCTGACATGTTTACTGATTCACCCTGTCGGTGTGTCTTGTGAGGATGCCTCGGAGCATATATATAT